>NC_047677.1:19232463-21632463 GCF_011762505.2 Arvicanthis niloticus
TCCCCCCCCCCCTTCTCACAGGTCCTCTATCTCCTATCTTTGTGTCTTATTTCCTGGTCTTTGTTGCTCTGGGTCAAATAAATCCCCCTTAGGCTGAGAACTTGGTCTTGGCATATTCAGTGCCAATACCTTTCCTATCAGCTTCAACACTTGTTCTCATGCCAGTCTGAACTTAGACACTCTCAAATCATTTCCAAGTTTTGTCTTTATGTAACAATCTGTGAATTAAACAGTCTATGTATCTATGTTATCTATCTATGCATCTATCTATATATCTATGTATCTATGTATTTATCTATTATCTATCATCTATCTATATATCTATGTATCTATGTATCTATGTATCAATGTATGTATGTATGTATGTATGTATGTATCTATCTATCTATCTATCTATCTATTACCTATCTACCTACTTATTTACCTACCTACCTACCTATCTCCATTTCTATCTACATCTCTGCTTATGGATGCTTGATCCTATAGAAAATGATTATTCTGTCAGAGGTTAGTGATGTAGTAAAAATGTAGGCTCTGTGTGGACATTCACATGACCTACAATGTTGACAACAGAGAGGAATAATTCAATTCAAGAGATGTCAGTAAATTTGGGATGTTATGTGGAAGTTAGTAGACATCAGGAATGTAAGTATAAAGATATTATTTTAGCTGGATTAAAAAACTGTGAGCTATGAAGAAAAATAATATGAAAGTTCACTTCCTATTTGATTTAAAAATCAGTTATTTAGACTCCTGAAAATTTGCTTTCTTTTATTTTTAATTTATATCTTATATTCTGGCTGCAGTTTTTCTCTCTTTCTCCTACCCTCAGTCTCCCCCCACCATCTCCCCTCTTATCTCAGAAAAGAGAAGTCTGGTAGATACAAAATCATGTAATTGGTATAAACACTTTTGAAATAATACCCCAGACAGTGTCTGTCATACTGCTGTCTGCTTGTAGTAAATGAACATCTTAGCATTTAAAGAGAGAAAGGACAATCCTTTAAATACGTTGGTGGGAATTTGGGAGTGTTATAATTCTTCTTGAAATTCAAATATATACATATATTACATATATACATATGTAAATATATGTATACATATATAGACATATATATACATATATATAATATATAATATATTTATATTTCTACTTGAAATACAAGACTCCTCCTTGAAATATAAGAAGATAAATAAACTTTACCTTACTTTAGAGGAAGGGAAAGATCTAAAGATCTCAATGATGTACTGGAGAGATTAGTCAGTGAAGACACAGAGTTTATAGCAAAATGCATGGACATTTGAATGACTGTTCCATTGGGCTAGTGGGATTTGAATTTTAAAAGGGAGATAAATGGAGAGAGATGCAGGGAAGAGGTGAAGTACATCTGGGTAAAGGCACCTTAGGCTTGACTCACACTTAATCTGACTCAGAAGTGAAACTTAGAGAAGACAGAAGAAGCATGGGCTGGATCAGAAGTCTAAAACACAAACGGATTTTTATCTGTACTCCATTTAAAAAATAGTTTTAGTTTTTGAAAATGTTTTTCTTTTTTCTTTAACTTTCCATTGACTCTTTGTGAGTTTTCCATCATGCTCCCCAGTCCCACTCATCGACCTGTTTTCTCAAAGCCCCTCTTTGCTCTTGCAACCCATCCCCTGCAAATAAAAAGCATGCGGACAAATAACCAAAGCGTAGAAAGCATCTCATCGTGGAAGCTGTGGTATATCATAGTGTGAACCACAGTGTATCCCTCCATTCACACACGTTCTCTTGCAAACGTTCATTGCAGTGAGTCACTGGTCTGGTTCGAGATATCTGGCTTCTGCTACACTATCAATATTGGATCCTCATTGCGACTCCACTCGGTTATTCTGTTGTTGCCTTGCATCATGGAGATCCTGTAGCTTTGAATCAGCAGGACTGGCCCTTTCACGCATCCCAACCATTTGCCGATAATATAGATGTTGGGGTGGGCCAACTCAGAGCCCTGGATCTGGGCTTGGGTGGTAGCTGATCTGGTCAGTTTGTCAGCACTCCTCTAGCTGCATCTGCAGACCAAGTTCTCCAGCACTGCTTCAGCTATGCCACCATCAGCAGGAGGCAAGGCCAACTTGTCTGCTCTCATGCCCTCAGGCCAGCTCATCTGCACCAACTTTCAGATTCACTTTCATTGTACAGCCCAGTCAAGGTGGAGAACCCACTCTCTTAGGTGCTACAGCCAGGTCTCCTGCTCTAACATTTGGGGGCTGGCTTACGGGAGCCTTTGCCATCAGGGCCAGGTCTACTGTGTTATCCAATCAAGGTTCAGAGCCTGCTCTCCTGAGTGATGCAGCTGGAGACAGTCAGGGGTAGCTCACCTGCTCTCATGACCTCAGGGTCAGCTCTCCCAAGTGCTTCAGGTAGTGAGGGATGAGGGGATGGAGGGCCATCCCTTCACCTCCCACCCAGGCCACCACACGGCAGAGAAATGGCAGGGTCAACTCTCCCTTGCCTTTGCCCTCAGGGCTGACTCACCCATACTCTCTCCACCAGGGTCATCCCTACTGTGTTATCCAAGGGAAGTGTAGAAACCTTTCCAGAATAATGAACCTGGTGAGTGTCAGGGCCGGCTCTCCCAACTGTCATAAGTGGTGAGGGGTGAGAAGGCTGGAGTTTTTTGAGAAATTTATATAAAGAAATTTACAACATTCACTATCACCCCCAACTCTCAGGTCCACCCCACCTCAGTATCCACTCTCTCACCCATTGAGTTCAGATCATGCTGTTCAGCTATTCTTGAGGCTGAGGACTGCTCTGTAGTATGATTGACCTACCTATCAGTGGTCACATCATTAAGAACAAAATATGACTCCCCTTCTAGCAGTTATGAAATTCCAATAGCTCGTAAGCTAGTGGTGAGACTTCATGCCATCTCTCTATGCCATTATGCTGGGATTCTGTCTGCCTTGAGGCTGTGTGGGCTTTGTGCATGCTTTTACATCTACTGCTAGTTCATATGTGCAGCTGCTGGTTGTGTCAGAAAAAAATAATTTTTCTTCAGTCACTCACCACTTCTGGTTCTCACAGTCTTTCTGCTTTTTCTTCTATGAATATCCTTGCACCCAGACAGGAGAGATGTGGTATTAGATATCCAATTTAGGGATGAGTGTCCTCCAGTCTCTTGTTCTCTTTTCAATACCCAGTTGTGGGGCTCTGTGTTTGTTACTGTTTAATGCAAGAGAAGCTTCTCTGATGATGGTTGAGTAATGGACTAATCTTTGGCTAGAGCAACAAGCCATTAGGAGTAATTGTAATTTTCTATCTATTTAGCAAAATAATAGTAATTGGCTGTCCTCTAGGGATAACCTATGACCTGTCCAGCCACATGCTCTTGTACCCCTGATATTAGTGCTACATACAGATTCTGTCCTTTTAGATCCGATCAGAAAGTGATTGGTACTCTCATAACATTCATGTTATTACTGAAGCAATGACCACACCTTGCTAGGCCAGATATTGTTGTTGCTTTCCTGATGAGATAGCTGTGTGAGATAGATAATTATTTTTCTCCTCCAGTAGTGTGCATGGCACTTAATGATATTCTGAAAGCTACCTTGTAAGGATGAAGCCTCCAGTTCAGTACCTCTCTGATTTTTCATATTGTGTGACTTCACACAATATATGTATCTTCACCAATAGTATCTTCCAGGAAAGTCCTGGAGGGGACCCAAGAGCACTGGAAATAGCCTGTAATTGTATAAAGGTTTATGGAACATCTTTTCCTGACAACTCAAAATGATGTAACCAATTTCTGATATTGGGTTTGTATTTGCTACCATGTGGTATCTAGTTGGAGTATTATTCTCCTGTTAGAGGATATGCCAATTTAAAATGCTTTTATATGCATATATGCATACACATATTTACAGTAGTAGGCTTCCATGTGGCTTTTCCAAAGTTCTTTAGTGGTATTTATTCCTCTCTATGTCCCCTGCTCTCCTCTTACTATCCTCACTGATTTAATCCTTCCTGGTCCATCATTTCCCCTTTTTGCATTATGTCACTGGATTCTATCTCCCGTTCCTTGAATGATTCCTCCTTTACCCCCATGGCCTCTCACTAGTTTTCTAATATCTGTGAGTATTTAAAGTGAAACATGCATATATAAACACTCGAAGCTAAAATTCACACGAGAGAAATCATGAGTTATTTGTTTTCAGTTCGGCCCTTTTACTTGTAAATTTTGATTTTCTTAACTGCTAAATAACATTCCATCGTGTAAATATGCCATATTTTCATTACTCATTGACCAGCTGATAGACATATAGGCTGCTTCCCTTTGGCAGAGGACTGATACCTAGAATATACAAAGGACAACAACAACAACAAAAAAAAGCAAGAAAATTAACAGTCAAACTATGTAACATGGAGCTGAGCAGAACTGTCAAAAGCTGAAATATAAATGGCTGAGAAACATTTCTTTAAAAATGTTCAGGGGGTTAGAGAGACATTTCAGAGTTTAAGAGCACTTGCTGCTCTTGCAGACAACCTGGTTTAGGTTGCCAAAACTCACATCTTACATCTTGTTGTGGTTTGAATAGGTAAGGCCCCCAATAGACTCATGTGTTTGACTGTATGGCCCATGGGAGTGGCACTATTAGGAGGGATGGCTTTGTTGGAGGACGGGTGTCACTGAGGAGGTCTCTGAAGCTGAAGCTGGTTCTTTCCTTGCTACATGCTGATCAAGATGCAGAGCTCTCGACTCCTCCAGCACCATGTCTGCCTGCAGCATGCCAGGCTTCTTGCCCTGCCGATAATGAACTAGGCCTCCTAAACTGTGTAAGCCAGCCTTAATTGTAAGAGTTGCCTTGGTCATGTTGTCTCTTCACAACAATGAAACCCTAAGTAAGACACACACCCATAACTCCAGTTGATCCAATGCCTTCTTCTGCTCTCCTCAGACCCTGTATGCACATTGTACCCAGACATATATACAAGCAAACCTTTCATACACATAAAATAAATAAATGAATCCGATCTTATAAAAACAAACAAACGAACAACAACAAAAATCAACCGCTTACCAATCATTATCTGTCAGAAAGAGCAAATTAAAACCACACTGAGATTTAATTTTGCCCCAGTTAGAATGGTTAAGTTTAACACGAAACAAACAAATCACAAAACTAATAACAATGGCTGTCGATGTCGACGTAGATGTATAGAAAAAGAAACGCTTATGCACTACTGTGAGAGTGTGAACTGGTGCGACCACTATGGAAATCAGTGCAGAGCTTCTGGGAAAAGCCAGAACTGTATCTACCACATCATCCAGCTATACCTCACTCCTAGGCTTGCATTGAGGACTATACATCAGACTGAAGAGAAACTTGCCCATTCGGATCCATTGCTGTTCTGCTCACAACAGCCAGGGAATGTTTGTAGAGTTTTAACACTTGTCATATGTCGAAATCTTAGTTGTGCACTTGGATAGTTCAACTTTGAATTCTAGTTCCTGGCTTTTACTGGCTTCCAGAAACTCAGGAGCAATGGGAGATAAGGTGTGTTCTTGGAGCTTTCGAAGGACTGTAGGGAGCAGAGTTAGTATGCTGAGTAAAGCCTTTGCACTTCCGTTCTTCTGATGAGGACAAGGTACTCTCTTTTATATCAGAGGACTCTTTGGTATAAAGAAATATGAGAAATCTGAAGGGTCATAAGATACATGAGTTATGTAAGACTGGGCTGGAATTCCAGCTTCTTCTGATATAAGCTTAACATAATTTAAACTTTGAGGGGCTCTTCATTCTTACTTGTAAGAAGAGGACCACAATTGTGACACACTGAGAAATCCGTGAGCACTAATAAGGCACCTATGTACGCTGGCTACTATACTGATGACAGTAAATAAATACCCACTTTGGTGCATTTATGTGTTATCTCAAAGTTTTGGTCAGAAAGTGATTCATCTGATTTTCTCGTGAGTTGACAAGCATCCAGTGAGCATCTGCTATATGTATGTAGGCTCTGCGATGGAAGATACCTCTCCCAGTAAGTTCATAGACTACTGTCTGTCACAATTCAGAGCTTTGGTTACTGAATTCATTAGGCACAAATGTAACTCACGCACATTTAAGCCTGTATGGTACTGTGGTATTGTGCTCCGTGCAAGTTGGTACCACAGTCCCACTTCTAATGGAAGGATGGTCATAAGCTGACTTCACAGCAGCAATCAGTAGCGTTTAGCCTGTAACCTATCACCTCTTCTTGATGCCGTCCTAATTTAATCTTGACACTGAGGCATTTGTAATGAGATAAAATTATTAATAATGATAATTTAGTCAGGTAAATAATGTTCACTCTCATTTCATCTTGTTCCTTGAACTAACATGCTGCCTTGGGAGAGGTGAAACAGTGTCAGAGTTGTGAGTCAGAGTTTTACATTCAAAATAATGAGAAATCACATCTTCCTGTCTTTGCAGCTAAGAGGAGGAAACAGGGTTATTTCTATATGACTCTCAAGAATAAAGAAAAATAATCTGCAAAATTAGCTCTACTCATGTCTCCTCTCACGGTTCTACATTGAAGGGAGACAACGGAGGAAACAAGGTGAGTTCAGCGTATTTATGTGCACCCTGGAAATGGTAAGACGAACATCTATTTCCACCCAGAACGGTCTTGGATCACTGCAGCAGTGTTTTTAAGAGGGTCTCAGATCTCTCAGAATGCACACAGTGATGTGCAGGATGTCACACATTTACACAAAACACTTATTCAGCATAAAGTATCGTCACGAGGCCGTGCCGCCCTTCCCCCACGCTTCCATTTTCCACCCGCCAGTCCTCCCTTGGGAAGATGCACGCCTGTTCCATTTATGCTCAGCCCCAGCGTTGCCATGGAAACTCTCCTCCTTTTCTCTTCCCTCCTCAGTTACCAAGCACAGCTCTGGACTCAGTGCCAAGACCTCCTCTGTACAGACTCAATATTCTTTCAATGTTTAGACAAATCTGTTGGAAAACCTTGTTTACATTTTTCCCACAACACCATAGCTTCGAGTCGGGACCATCCGTTTCCCATGAATCTACTCATATTCTGGACATTGTTTCTTTTCCTTTTTCTCCACCATAGCTCTAAAATAAAATTATATCATTTGGTTTGATTTTTAATAGGACATAAAAGGCAACACAGGGTGACAGAGCCCACCCTTATGGTCAATTTTATCCAGTCCAGAGTAGAATTTAATACTTTGTATACTAGATTTTTTTTTATTTAAATAATGCAGTGTTAACACATTTTTAAAAACAAAAAGACCTTTTCTTTTAATTATCTCTGGTATCATGTTTGTTACAGTACATACGTGGACCTTATGTTATGCTAGACATTAGTATTCTGATATATAAATAGTATGTTGGCATCACATTGCTTGAGCTTACAGGTCTGTTTTAGGCTGCGCATTTTCTGTAGAAAATGTGTAGAGTTTTAAAGTTTTGTTTATGGTTTAATTCTCGATTCCTCTATTTAATGATGCAATTCACCGATGAAACTAAACCAAAATTAATGTTGTTGGAATGACATTCTATCCTTCTCTCCATTGAAAAATTGCCACGTATGCCTGTGGAATTCCTAAATGTTAAACGTAGGTTTAGCTTTAAAAAAAAAAAAAATACTTACTTTGCCTTTTTATTTTAAGAAAGTTGAACAGGTCAGTTCAACTCAGTGAACTGGTTGTCCCACTATGCTGACATTTACATATTTTCATTGTAAACACATGTATTTTTAAATTGTTACTAGGAAAAAATTACCTCTGGTCAACAGAAGAGGGAGCAATGTTCCCTCCTTTTTGACACAAAATACTGCGGGGTTGTTTTCTCACCTTTCCCTCCTAAGCCTCCTCTGTCATAATCTCTGCTGCTGCTTTTCTCCCTCTCTTTTCTAAATTTTTGAGGGGTGGCGGAGGAGGGGTGTGCAGTGGTGGCGGGAGTAAGACCACCCAGTTCGATCAAGGAATCAAAGGTTAAATTCTTTCTGGTTTGTTACTATCTCTCAGGATATAGTTAAACCTTAGAAATCCTTGTCTTCTACTGTATATTTTTACTTGCAACAATACTTACGGGAATGAAATGCACTGCAGCTCTTTGCAGAGAAGCCACGACATTGCGCAGGCAGTAGAGCGAATGTGAGCGTTTTCCAGCTTGCCCAAGTGAGAGACTCTCTCTCATTGTTCTCTTTCGGAGCAAAGTAGGAACCGCGCACATCTGAATAACAGGGTCTTTTCTGCCTGGCGCAATCCTGGATTGTTACAGTCTAGAGGCCAGCCATGCTGTCACCGGCACAAATTGATTTAACCATCAATTGCTGTGGTCATTAAAGCTGCTAAAAGTCCCCGCCAAACTGATGAATTGCAACTGAATGTGAAATGAGTGTCTAAGTCTTTTTCCCACCACCTCATATCAAAGGCTATTGTATCCTTGCAAAGTAAAGGGTCGGGGGTTCAGGCTGCTGTTCAACAATGGGCTCTGTCAAAGGACAGAGCCCCATTCACACAAGCACTCCCAATTACAGTTTGCTCTCCATACCTTATTGTATGAAATTTGCATCCAACTAATACATTGAATTATTGGCATACTTTGGGTGTCAAAGGAGTCATTGAATGATTTGTCCTTGAAATACACGGAATCCAAAGCAGCTGCTGGTTCTTGTCTGGACAATGGAATCATTCCCTGGTTTTCCAATGCCTGCAAATGGACCAATTTTCTCCCAGCTCACAGTTAGCACTTGTGGAAGCAATACACATTGTTTTTTTCCACACTCACAACTGTGGATCCATTTCTAGAGTTTTTGAGAGGAAACACAGAAAAGGAAGGGTACTATCTGGCCTAACAATTATATAATAAACTTACAAAAATGTATAACCTCCTTGAGGCCAATCATCTACTACTAACTACTACTACTATTATTATCTTAAATTAAAAGGATGCATTGTAAAATTAAAACTGTCCTTACCTTATGCATATGTTTAAATGCTCAGAAGAACTTTTGTTAATTCTTTTAGAAAAATTATAAATAGGAATTTTTCAGATTTTATAGTTAAGCTTTTCAAAGGGTTATGAACTGACCACATGGCACATGTAAACACATGTATGTTGCTATAATATTTAGCTAATTTAGGAGATTACTGAGTTTGCAGACATGATGGATCACTAAAATTCAGTCCTCCAGGTTCTGACACTGCAAAAGCAGCAGGGAATTCAGAAAACATTGGGTTTGCTCTCCTTGGTGATAAGTTTGGATTTTCCTAGCAGATACTCATCGGCAGGACATTTCCCTTCATCTTGACTTTAATATGGCATGTAATTTGATTTACCTGTGTGCTTGCGTATGCAACCTGAGTAAGCTCATCATGACAGTGTGACTTCAGTGTTTTCACAATGCTCTGTAAGAGAAACATGCTTTGGGACATCAGAGGAAGAGAGTATCACTTGCAGTCCCAGCAACACGGGTTGTTTATTTTCCTTCCCTGGTTCATCCTGCCAGGAAGTATCAACTGAGCAAAGACCAGATGTGGAAAACAAAATAAGTATGATTTGATGTTGGAGCAGGGGTGACTTGGGACAGGATGGGAGAAAGAAAGCAAAGCCAATGGCCACCACAGTGCCACAGAGAACACAGGACAAAGAGGGAACCTTCACCACAAAGGTCAGAGGTTCAGGCCATACACCTATTAATAACGAATTGGCAGACAGATGCAGGCTTGTGTTTCCCTGAACTCTATTTACCATAGACTGTGAGGCTCCAGTAACTGTGTGTGGAAATCCATCAGCAAGAACTGTTACATTGGCCCCAATTCCAAATGACCCTTGAAGAAGGTCATTTGATTCTTATCTCTAAGGACCTTTTGCTCTTCCTCCACCCAAAACAGGGCCCTGGGGGGAAAGAGATTCCTTAATATAAAAGAGAATCCTGCTTCACAAAACCCCATCCTGAATTGTATTGTAAGACACATGGGACAGCCATTTTATACACACACACACACACACACACACACAGAGGGAGAGAGAGAGAGAAAGAGAGAGAGAGAGAGAGAGAGAGAGAGAGAGAGAGAGAGAGAGAGAGAGAGAAGAAACCCTTGACCAGGAACTTTAGCATATTGAAGATAGAGCTTAATGCCCAAATCAATTCTTTTAATATTTTTAGATTAAAAAGCAACCATTAGAAGCATTACACTGATTTGTAAGGTGAATTGTACAGTAGTAATATAACCTCCTAAATTCATCTGAATTTGCCTTTGTTTTTTTTTATTCTGAACCAACAGTTTATAATTATTTTAGTATTTTAACATAGTGTACCTATGTTAGTATAGGTACAAAATATCAGCCTTTATAATGATTATTAATTTTTCCTTGATTTATTTAAATGCCCTTGAGTTGAAATAAGAAGCCCTTCAGTTGTGTAGTAAATGATATTAAGTTGCTAAAGTATATCCAAAGGCTTAGACTGAGACAGATTCTTATTGTAAGTTTCCTATACATGAATGAAACAGTAGGTTATATTAACTTTTTAAGCCCTGTAACCAGATTGAAATTTTAGCTTATATTTGTGATTATTAGTATCAAATCATTATAATTATAATTACTTATTTAATTAGTGTTTTATTGAATATGTACTTCAGACAGTTTGATAAGAGTTTTGGCATAATTTCCTTCAAACTCAAGAGAACAGCAAACATGATTGCTTTAATTTTTAAAAATTAAAATACATGAAATTTGTGCTTTGGGAAATATGCATACAACCAATGAATATGGTCTCACAGTACTATTACAGTGAGATGTATGAGATATATATTTACATTGATTTTATAGTTGGGGGAAATCAAGAGTCTGTTTGGTAGTAGATGCTGGAAGGATGGAAGAGGGGTCAAGAGTGATAACTATTCATGCACAAGACAATGGTTCAGATTCTAATAGTACCCAGGTAGCAAGGCAAGGACCCAGTGTGTGCCTGTGACCTTAGCTTCTAGGAAGGTGAAGACAGTGGGATCAATGGGGATGGCTGGCTTCTAGTTAAAGGGGGAGTCCCTGTCTGAAAGGGATATGTACAGAGTGATGGGGAAGGGCTGCTGACACTTTGGACACTGTGCCTGCACAGGTGCATGTTCTGGCACACTTTACATATGCACACACCACATACTCATGACACAGTTGCACACACAAATAGATAAAGATAAATAAATGGATCCAAAATTCTACTAATGTTCTAATGTCAAATGATAAGAAAATGTTAATTAGAACTTTGGATATATGTGTGTGTGTGTGTGTGTGTGTATGTGTATATGTATATATGTATCTATATGGAAGATCCATTCATTATATTACAGTGTTTTGAAAATAGTTGAAGACTGAAGTTTAAGCAGATAATCTTTAATGTTTCTAAACAAAATGTTGAACTCTTCAGGTTATAACTTTAATTTAAACTTTCATTCTCAAATTAAAGACTATCAGATTTTTGTGTTTGGATATATTTTCACACAGAATTAGAATCCATTATATTACATGCTGCTTTTATTTAAAACACTTTAGTGTATATTAATATATCTTAATGCTCTTTAAAGTACTTTTTAAATGTTGGAGAATATTAATTTTAAGTGTTAAATGTTTGAGACTTTCAATTTTAAATGATAATCGACTTGCTTTTATTTTCACTTCATTCACAATGTCATTTTATTAGTTGGTTATTATTTATCAATGTTAGACACCAAACATAGGTCCTCATACATGTTAGGCAAATACACCATCACTAAAACACATCCTTAGCCCTTCAGAACAACTGTTAGATTTCTCCTGAGAATCCTCATATTTGTCATTTAAAAGTGCTTTGGCCAATCTTTTAGCATTGTGACATTTTGTAGATATTATTTTTCCAGTAATTTATATTTACATTCTGTTATGTATAAGCACCACTTAGACAAAGTATCACTTCAAGTAGTTTTCAGTTTGCTCAGGTAAATTTTTCTGACTTGTAGTGTGATTTCTTGGAGATGTTTCAGGTGAATTTGAGAAAATTGGGTTTCGTGTGCCCCTTGGATAAAGTAGTTTAAAGTTGTTGGTTGTGGGCGGCTCATTGGTGATGTTGATGAGTTCTCTGATGGCCTTTCTGACTTTTTTACTTGCCAGATCATCCTATTTGGTGTAGATAGCTGCAGAAGCCTACAGTAGTTAAGTCAATAATCTCCTTAAAATTTTATCAGTATTTGATCATGTTCTTTCATGTCTGTTTTGGGTATAGGCACATTATATATTGTGATGGCTCCTTGGAAAACCGACCCTTCATGATGATGTAATGCCCTTGTTTATCTTTGATACATTTCCTTGGCAGAAGGCGTCCCTGTCTGAAAGAAGTACAGCTATCCCTGCTTTCTTTTCTTTAGTATTAACATGGTATATCTTTATCAGACCTTTAATTTGATCTACTGTGTACATTTTTGTACCTTTTACTTCATTTTTTAACTTAAATTTATTCTTTGACAATCTTAGTCATATATATGATATGATTCTGATTGTTGTTCCCCACCTTTCTCTGTCTCTGTCTCTGTCTCTGTCTCTCTCTCTTTCTCTCTCTCTCATCCCTGTTAATTCCCCCTTTCCCTACAAATTTCTTTCCTTTCATTTCTCTTTTTGTTTTACTTTATGACCCACTAAGTTTAAGTGGGGCAGTCTGTAAGATCACGGATTTGGAACCAACTGCTGGAGTCTGATGGGCTCATGGGTGGGTAACTGACCACTGGAGTCTGTTGGGCTCATGGGTGGGTAACTGGCCACTGGATTCTGATGGATTCATGGGTCGGTACCACTGGAGAACATGACTCCCCCTCTCCTGGAATCTGCCTGTGTTTGTATTTAAAGTGAGTTTCTTGTGACAATATAAAGTTTGGTATTTTTAAATTTTCTGCGAAGAGTCTTTTCATGTAGTCTAGGCTAGGCTGGTATTCAATATGTAGTCCAGGCTAGTTTCAAACGTATATCAAGTATTCTCCTTCAGGTTCCTGGATACTGAGATTAAAGGGATGTGCTATCACCTTTAGCTTGGGCTTGGTTTCTTGATGAACTCTGACAATGCCTTTTTCCTCCTCCTCTTCCTCCTCCTTTTTTTCCTCTTTCTTATTCTTCTAGCTCAGTGTATATCAACCTTCCTAATGCTGTATCCCTAATTTAATAAGTTACTCATCTTGTGGCGACCCCCAGCCATAAAATTATTTTGTTGCTATTTCATAACTGTAAATTTGCTACTGTTATGAGTTGTAATGTAAATATCTGATATGTATGACATCTGGTATATGACCTCGGTGGGGGTCCTGACTGACAGGCTGAGAACTGCTGTTCTCTCAAGACCATTTTATTAGAGCTTAAAAAAAAGATGTCTTTATAAAGAGATAAAGAGATGGGTGATATGTTCTATGGGGGTGTGGTGAGGTATAGGAGAAGGGGATGTCTCAGCGGGCCTATGCCAAGGCATCTCTTCCTTGTGAGGCACCAGCCACACAATGGTATAGTATAGAATAGAGTTTATTCAGGGCATGGGGAGGGGAGTTAAGAGGGTAGCAGAGGCAGAGAAGGGCAGAGAGAGAGAGTAGAGAAGTAGAGGAGTCCAGCCATCATGAGCATGTGGAGGGAATGGGAAGAGAAGGGGGAAGGGCCGAGGGGACAGAGGGGGAACAAGAAGGCAACAGATCAAGAGATCAAGCATTCCTTTTTATAGTGGGCCAGGCCTACCTGACTGTTGCCAGGTAATAGTGGGGTAGAGTTTAGACAGAATACCAACACTCTCCCATTTTGGTTTAATTAAAAAAGGAAAATTAGAACGAGGTGATGGCTAAGCAGGGGTAGCATCATCATGATATCTGGCTACTTCCTGCTGGCATTGGGGGGGTGACATGTCTCCAGGGAACCTAGAAAAATGGGCATTGGGGATGTTTGTCCAGTCTTAGGAGAGTTGGTTGTTTCCTGCTGTCCACGGTCTGTGGAGCCATCTGAGGACAGGTCTGAAGGAACAGGTCCAGTAGAAGCATCTGTGTCTGTGACAGAGATTTGGAGGTTGCTTTTCTGGAGCTGTTCTGGATGCACCTGGACTTGACAAGAAGTAGGGAATAATTTGGGAGAAAGAATTTTTTTTTCTTAAGATGTACATTTAAAACCCAGAGGAATCCCACCCTCTGAAGTAGGTAGTAAGTGGAAACTTCAGGCAGATGTACTTATCTGGATGGAGTCTATGAGAGGTAGATCTGAGTGGATTTCCTGTGGCTTCTAAGTTTACAAAAGAGATAACATGAGTTAACAACATGAGCAGTCTTTAAGATGAGCCTTTGTTGGGTTGTATAGTGGAATGTTTTTATTAGAGTTGGGCAAGTTTATAGGAATTCAGATAAGATTAGGACAGTTGCATAGCAAGGAGAGGAAATATGAAGCATATGATGAAAATAATTGATGGAAACTGAGTTTAGGTAATGAGGTAACATATTACATCTGTGAAAGCTTAGCTGTCAATATAGTCAGAAGTCTGAGAAAGAATAAACAACAATCTACCAGTTATATATCACTTTAAAAAAACAACAGAGTCTACCAGCCAACAGTTCCCATGGTGTCCACGGTCTCTTGGGCGGATTCAGTCTGGCTTTCAAGTGCAGAAGACGCAGGGCTTTTTCTCTGTGGAATGGGTGGGTATGCGTGACATGAGAAACGACTTACCTTGGTTTAGCCATGTCATTTGACTCCGGTATCTGGTTTTGTCCACTGCATTTTTTAGTGCTTATCATATCACAATCTAGGCAGTATCTTGTAGGTATGTCCCCATCTTCTGAGACCTCCCGGGGTTTGTCAAAGGCTTCGGGAATTCTTTCTGTCATAATGTTTATAATATTATTAGCAGACTTTTGGCAAGATTGAGGGCTGTATCGATTGGTTACAACTACATAATTTAATGGCAGTAGTAGAAATCTATCAAGATAGGATAGAAAAGAGTCTTAAGAAACTTTGGCAGATTGTGTAGGTAGAGGAAAGCATTTTTTTTTTTTTTTTTTTTTTTTTTTTTTTTTTTTTTTTGTATTAGCAAAGAAACATTTGGCTAGAACCAGAATAAAAAATCTGGCAGCAGTGGCATAAAATTGTGGTGACAGAAAATGAGCTTGTTCAGGCAAGTTCAGGCCTGTGACACAAACTAAGCACGCAGGCCGGGGGAACCAGCCAGAGGTGTGGGGGTGTGGATAGGTATGTGCTGGGGAACCTTTTTCCATTTACCAGACTGCTGGTAGTATATGTGAAGATCTCTTAAAATATATGTTCAAAGACATCGCAGCACCCATTGGGGGATTATTGGATTATTGGTACTGGCATCCTGAGAATAATTCGATAACCAAACATTCCAGCCAGGTTAGAGGCCTAAGTCGTCACTAAGGCCACCTAGAGGCTATACACAGTAAGGGCAGCCAAGCGCTTCGTGGGATGGGCACGCCTGTGTGGGAAAGAATGTCTCAGACAGGGTCTCTGACAGGATGAAAGGAGCAGGGCCAGACCCAGAGCAGAGCTAAAGAACAGAGGTGGGAGGGGAGCAGACCTGCTTTTCAGGCAACCCGGCTGAACTAAGTGGCTGCAGCAGGCCGCAAATGACAGAAGGAGAGGGGAAGAAGCATACACTATGGGTTGACAGCAGGCGGTGTGAAAGACTGACCCATGGGTGGTGTGAAAGTCTGACCCATGGGCGAGACACGTGGAGACCGAGAATTATCCCTTACAACCGTTGCTCCCGCAAGCAGTTTGGACAGGTTCGGCCTTGAATTCTCAGAAGCAAGAAAGAAACTGTCTCAAAAGGAGAGGGGAATCTCACCCAAGGGAAGGAGTTCGGAAACAAGGGTCAGGGCAGCACAGGGTTAGCTCTGAGCTCAAGAAATCTTCCCTGGGACCATGTGGACAGTTACTCTGAGCATTCGGGGTTTACCAGTTCTGGGCTAGTGAGCGTGGATCTCTTGTGGTAGCTGGGGTGGGGTGCAAACCTATAGCGATTTTACATCTTGGCACAAATGATTTGTTTTACAAAAACACCCCAGGACAGACAAGGTGTGACTCTCAACAGCTGCATAAAGGAGAATTGAAGAGACAGAGAGAAAAAGCTACTTCACTGCCATGGAAGTTAGCCACATGTGGCTTACCTGTGTCCTGTGGGAGAGCAGCCAGTGCTCTTAACCTCTGAAGCCATCTCTCAGGTCCCTTTTTTAATCTCAATTCTAAGCATCTCCTGTTTTCAAAATTGACCCTCTTCATGAGGTAACCATAACTACCGTTAGGGTACTGGGGTGAGGAATGATCTGGCTTCTTCAAGCTGAACGAGAAAACAAGTGGAAGTAAAGATACCTCTCCAGTTGTCCAAATCTAAAGGACCCCTGAAGTTCATTGGTGGTTTTATTTGTGTGGCTGCCAGAAGGAGGGAGGAAATGGAGTCCTTAAATAGCTGCTAAAGTGTCAGGGGAGTGAGACATAATAGCCAGGGTTATTAGTATTGGAAGCACAAGGTGGGAAGCTAGGAGAAAACAGAGTATATTAAAAATACTTAAATCAAAATTTATTACGATCTCTTGATGAGACCACAGGAGCATCTGTCCACTGGGCTGCTCAGTTTTCCTTTGGCTTCTAAAGCTGGACTAGAGAGTAAGAGAATAATAAACCCAGGATCTGATTTGATCCCTGTGTGGGATCTCCCTGTGAGGTCTTTTCCAGGTGGTTTCTTGACAGGGAGAGAGGGAGGGAGGAAGGGAGGAAGGGAGGCAGGGAGGGAGGGAGGGAGAGAGAGAAAGAGAGAGAGAGAGAGGGAGAGAGAGAGAAGAAATTTAACCATCCTTCAGGTTTGTGTGTGTGTGTGTGTGTGTGTGTGTGTGTGTGTGTGTGTGTGTATAAAGGTCAATAGGCTTTTTTCCCTTGCTACATGTAGGCACTTCGGGATTCAATTGAGCCAACACTGGGAGTCTTATGTCTGGCAATATTTTTCTTATCAAGAAGAGAATCATCAGTGACAAATACATGTATAAATAACATCTCAAAGCATTAAAGTTTAATGTCTAAGAAGTATGATCCCTTGGATTGTCAAAGAAACAAGCCAATCATATTAACCTTTGGTTACTTTTCTGCTTGGGTGTTTAAGACCACTCAGATTAGCAAAATAATAATAATAATAATAATAATAATAATAATAATAATAATTATTATTATTATTATTATTTTTACTATCCAGGCCATTTCAGGAGTCAGTCTTCATGGTCAAGTTTTAGTCTTTCATGTCTTTTAGTCTCTCTTTTTTTCTCTCTCAGTTGTTCTCTTTTTTTTTTTTTTTTTTGAGAATATGTAACAGGCTTGTTTGACAGTGGCTTCACTTGGAAGTATCAAGGTAAACAATTCCTTGGTGTTGGCACTCCTCTTGATAGACTAGTCACTGGTTAGAATCTACTGCCTATGACCTCCTTGAACATGAAGGCAAGTGTATTCTCTACAGAGACAATGCAGTTTCAGAGATGCCCTGGGTAAGAAATGTCTCTCTCTTTTTACTGATTATTTTATTTATTTACATTTCAAATGTTGTCTCCCTTTGTGGAGAGCTGCTCCCCAAGATGGTGCCTGGCTAGGTGCTAAGCTTTGCTTGCAGCCCGATAAACAAGCCATATAAGGATAGCTTGCTGAGTGCTGGTGCTTCCGTGTTAAGGGAGCCCATCAGGCTTTGCCACGTGGCCCTTTTTGATTGGTGCATGCCTGGGGTATATAGAGAGGGTTAGGGTGTTGCTGGGGCATAGAAGACTGTACAAAGTTCCTGAATAAACCACTTGTAGAAGAGCTCCAGCGTCGTGTCTTCCTTGCTGGTTGAGTTGGGCACGGCAAATGGTGGCCCGTACGGGGAAACTAAACTCAGAACTTCAAGCGGTCAGGGCGGTCGACCGGTAAGTTCCCAGGTTAAGGTGGAACAATTGAGAAGGTCCTCAGGGAAGAAGGTCTCTGGAGAAAGGGCAATAAAGTCTCCAGAGCACGGAGCAATAAAGTTTCGGCTTAGTACCAAACAAAAGTGGAAGTAAAATGGGAAACGCTCCATCTCACCTACCTTTTATGGCTCTTCAGGAGCTGTTGACAGCTAAGGGGCTGAAATTGAAGAAGCAAACACTTGCCACCTTCCTTTCAGAGGTCGACACTGTGGCCCCGTGGTTTGCGGTTTCTGGACATTCTGACATTGGCCAGTTGGGACAGGCTAGGAAAAGATCTTGACTTTGCTTGAGAACAGGGAGAACTGAAGGGAGGTGTGCATCCCTTATGGAGGCTGGTGTGCAACTACATTCTGGACATGGAAGGAAAATGTCGACAAGAGCTCAAAAAAGGGACAGAAGCACTAGAACAGCTAAAAGAGGAGGAAGTCTCTGAGGGCGAATTAGAGAAACTAGAAATAGAAACGAAACTGGAAACAGAACCAACTGTGCCAGGGCCACCCTGGCCGCCTCCGTACGATCCTACTGATCCTACTGGAGGTTCGGGAAGGAGTTTTTGTCCTGAGGCCTGGAGGGAGTTAAGACCACAATGTTTTATGGTTGCTATTTGCATTAATGGCTTAAACTGCTTCTTTAAATTTCTTGCCTGGATTTATACAGGTTCAGCAAGTATGTTCTCAGAAGCTATACATTCATTATCTGATACTTGTAACCAGGGTTTGCTAGCACTGGGCATCAGCAAGTCTATTCAAACACCAGATTCTTCTCACCCGTACGGCTTTTCAAATATGCTCTATATTTCTTCATTGATTAGTGGTGTTGGTATTTTCATGATGGGCGCAGGACTCTCTTGGTATCATGGAGTCATGGGATTGCTTTGTCCTCAACCAATGGAATCCCTCCTATGGGTGTATTGTATTTTAGCAGGATCTTTGGTGTCTGAAGGAGCAACACTTCTTGTTTCCATAAGTGCACTTCGCAGGAGCTCTCAGGCCAAGGACACGTCATTTTATAAGTATGTCATGGAAAGACATGATCCGAGTACAAATGTTATTCTGTTGGGGGACGCTACAGCTGTTTTAGGAGTGATAATTGCGGCTACCTGCATGGGCCTTACCCCCATAACAGGCAATCCATTGTATGACAGCCTGGGTTCCTTGGGTGTGGGCATCTTACTAGGCATGGTCTCGGCATTCCTCATCTATACTAACACAGAAGCAGTCCTAGAATGATCTGCAGCTGATCAACATGCTCACCCTGAGCCAGTAGAAAAGGGTTTGGTGCTTTGGAAGGATATTCTAACAGGAAAATGGCATGGTCCAGACCCAGTGTTGGTGTGGGCAAGGCGTTCTGTTTGTGTTTTCTTGCAGAGCAGAGATGGACCACACTGGGTACCAGAAAGGCTGGTGCGCAAATGTCCTTCCTCGAATACTCATGCTCCTGCTGGGAACGATGATCGTGAGGAGTCAGGAGGAGCAATGTTGGGGGATCCTGTCGGTCCTCCCGAGACCCATGCCAATATGCCATGATGCTTAAGTTTATCCCCACCCTTTTATTAGTAATAGAAGTTTGGATTTGCCCTTTTTGCCTAAGGATAGTGAGATAGCCAGCATTAATGAAAATAGGAGCTTTGTTTTATTAGGTAGTTTGTGCGTTGTAAAAATTAGAAATATAAGTGATAAGAGTGATTGTATTATGCTTTATAACCAGACTGCTGCCTGGTTTGATATGCCAGATGGTTCCATGTCTGGAACAGCTTATATGATGGGCACTTGGATTGAGGGATGGTGGCCTGCCAATTATGGCCAAGAATGGTTAGACCGAAGCTGGAGTAATATACAGAATTTTTCCAAGCCTCCTATTCTACCCCATTGGGCACTCTTTTGTATGGACTATACTGTAGAGAGTCTTTTGTTTCTGTGGACAGGATGCCAGGCTAGGGGGAGTGCAATGGGCAAACTTGCCATTGCTCTAGATTTGCAAGTATCCTTGAATACCCAATTGAAAGGAGGGCTTATGCTGGTTAATAAAAGAGGTGACCTTCTTCAAGAACAAGTAGATACCTTGTGTCAGCTTGCCCAAGCTGGCTGTGAGTGGAAATTTCATGGGCTATGTGTTACCTCCATTCAATATCATAATTATACCCAGAACGCTAACTTTTCTCATCAATTGTCTGATTATTTGACAGGAAGTTGGGCTGTGGATTTTGAAGGCCTGATGAAACAGCTGCGGATGGCCATCGTGGCAGTAAATTCCACTCGCCTAGACCCCAGTTTCACGACTGGGTTTGCAGCTTGGATTACCAGAGCCGTGGACCACATAAAAGAGTGGGCGGGTTTTGGGGCCTTGGGCCCTAAGGTGGGTTTAGTTAGTGTTTTCTGTCTGTGGTGCATATGCCAGATGAGGGCTACCCAGACACGGAATGCCGCCTTGATGGTTCAAGCCTTCGAAGCTATTGAAGCGGGGCAGTCCCCCCAGGCCTGGCTTGGCCTGATAAAGAATTGATCAACACGCTCAGGATGTGAGGCTAAGCACTGCACTCCGGACTAGATTCTTGATAGTCCCGAGAAGAGCAAGTCTGATTGCATGTGGGTTATACCCGAGTCTCACCTCTGAGAAAAGGGTATGGGTTGGGTCTGCCAGTCGCTCGTTGAGAGCCGGGTCAAATGTCAGTACAATCTCCCATTCTTGATTCAGAGATCAGACCTCTACTCTTGCTTGTTGCATTATAAAAACAAAAAGGGGGAACTGTGGAGAGCCGCTCCCCAAGATGGCGCCTGGCTAGGTGCCAAGCTTTGCTTGCAGCCAGATAAACAAGCCATATAAGGATAGCTTGCTGAGTGCTGGTGCTTCCGTGTTAAGGGAGCCCGTCAGCCTTTGCCACGTGGCCCTTTTTGATTGGCTCATGCCTGGGGTATATAGAGAGGGTTAGGGTGTTGTTGGGGCGTAGAAGACTGTACAAAGTTCCTGAATAAACCACTTGTAGAAGAGCTCCCTTGTTGTGTCTTCCTTGCTGGTCGAGTTGGGCGTGACACCCCTTCCCTGTCTCCCCTCCACAAACACCCCATTCCCTTTGTTTCTAAGAGGGTACTCCCTTAACAGAAGAATGAATACAGAAAATATGATACATTTACACAATAGAATACTACTTAGATATTAAAATCGATGACTTCACAAGTTTTGCAGGCAGATGGATGGAACTAGAAAATATCATCCTGAGTGAGGTAACCTAGGCACAAAAGAACATGCATTGTATGTGCTCACTGGTAAGTGGATATTAGCCCCAAAGTTCAGAATACTCATGATACAACTCAGACCATATGAAGATGAATGTCTTTTAATATTGATATTTGGATCAACTCTTGACATAAATTGATATTTACCGTATTGCTTGCTTATGGCTATTTGTCACTCTTGTTCTTAGGTCCCTTAATTAAGTATTTTATGCAATTCTATTTTTTTCTTTAAAATTTTTGTTTGTTTTGGTGGTTATCCAAGACTTTCTAGTATATGATTCCAATGAGTCCAAAGTGCTTTCATATTACAGAAAACCATTTCATAAATGGTGAAAGTACTTTATAGAAAACAAAGCCACTCTAATTCCCTTCTACTGTCCTTTGTATCAATATTGCTATTTATTTAACTTATACTAAAATACATATATGCACTTACAATTAAATAATTTGTACCGGTTAGTTTTTGTCAACTTGATACAATAGCTTTATGACATGCTTTAAAAATCAGGTAGTATGAGTCTTTCAATGTTGTTTATCTTGTTCAAGATTACTTTAACTACTCAGATCTACTCAGGATCATTACTTATTGTGAGAAATTATGTGGAATTTTGATAGAAATTATATTAGTATGCAAATCAGCTTTTTGTAATGTAGGTAGTTTAATTATATTAGCTATTAAAATATTGGAATATAATTTTAAAAATATTTTCTTTAATTTACTTTGACATTTGATATTGTTTATTTAGATTTTTTACCTTGATAATTTAATCCTATTATTTTATGCTATTACAATGGGACTGTTTTCTGTTTTGAATAATTATGTTTATTATGAGGATGCTAGTAATTTGTATATCTTGATTTTATAAACCTAAACTTTACTAATTCTCTTTAAATGAAACTCCTTCAAAAGTTAAACATAGGCAAAGTAACCAAGAGAGAAAGCATAAGAATGATACACAGGACTAATGAACTTAAAGTTGTTTTTTTTCAAAGATAAATAAAATTGATGAAACATCAGTTAAACTCACAATGAAAACACAGAAAACAGATTTAAATCAGCAAAATTAGACTTAGAAATGATTCCACAGAGACATAAGGACCCTAAGGGTATCTTATGAGAAACTGACCACATGCCAATGAACAGGATAGTTTGGATGAGTTGAATAAATTCCAAAAATGTGCTCTCTAGTAAGAATAAATGAGAAAGAAACAGAAAACCTGAAAAAAAATCATGAAAATAAATTTGATTGGTAATAAAATGTCTCCCTTCGAAGAGAAGTTGAGGATCAGACAGCTTTACTGCTGACTGCTATGATACCCTGACTCCTATGGTACCCTTTTTGGAAGAATTGATACAAATCCCCAAAGTCTTAAAGAGTAATGATTAAAATGGAGTGTTTCAAACTCATGTGACAAGCCAAGGTTACTTTGGTTACCAAATCAATACAATAATGCTGCAAGCCAAACACAAATGCAAACACAAAATCTATAGGAAGGTGTCCTTGATCAGTAAAGATGCTGAAACACACAACAGAAATACTAGCAAACTGAGTTCAAAGGATTATTGAGATCATTTGCTATGATGCAGTGGATTTTGTCTCAGGGATGCAAGGATGGTTCACATACAAAAGTCAATAAATGTGAATCACCATATTACCAAATGAAGGGCATAAACTATATGACCATTTCAATAGATGCTGAAAAATAATTGACTAAATTGAACATCTACTATGTTTTTAAAATGTGAGAGATATACACAACAGACATGAACTTCAGCATAAAACAGCCATATATGAGAAGCTCATGGCAAACCCTCTCGGAGGTTTAAACCTTAAATGCCCCTGCCTCACTTCCAGTCAACACACTGGAAGTCCTAGTCAGGGCAATTAAGTAACCAAAGGGGAAATGGCTTCCATATCAGAAATAAAGAAAGGAGTAGATTTTTTTCTTTGTGTAAACTTTGCTGCAGGTATCTACATAGATAATTCTGAAGATGCCATCACAAATATCAGAACTGCTTCATTTACTAAAAAGTTCCATTTCTTTTCAATGAGGAAAGTCATCAGACATCACAGTTAGTATCCTAAGTCTGAATTCTTTAAATATTCATTGAAAACTGAGTACTGTCACAAACTTTCTTCCTCAGCAACATGATATACTACTTCCTAGGAACACTGAGATATGCTTTTATATGGGTTGATTTTGAAAATGCGTGGAGAACAACAGAAGCCCATCTGAACCTGAACTGCTTCCCTGAAGGGGGAAATTTTATTGCTGATTAAATTCCTCATTCATTATTTTCTGTTTACGTTCTCTCTTATTTACTGTTATTAGAGTACACATTTTAGGAATGCATCCAGCTCTTCTAAGCTATCCAGTTTGTTGGCTTGGAGTGAGTTGCCCATAAGACTGCTTTGGGATTCTTTTGTTTCTGTGGCATCCTTTCTAGTCTCATTTTGATAATTTAAAGCATTTAAATAATTTAAATTTCTTTTTTCTTTATTAGATTCACTGATGTTTTATCAATTTTGCTCTATTTATACAAAATGGCTATGATTTGGGGATGGGTGTGACTATTGGGAATGCTAAATGACTGTATGCTTTGGAATATATATTAAAGCCCCATGAATTGTCTATTTTAAGTGTTCAGATTAGGAAGTATGTGTGTGTGTGTGTGTGTGTGTGTGTGTGTGTGTTCACTATTTTGGGTGGGAGTGTAGGCACAGACATGTAACAGCCTGCATATGGAGATCAGAGGACAAAACTCTGTGGACGCCTGTTATTCAGTTTGCTTGAGACAAGATACCTTAGTTTTGTCTCTGAGTATTCCGGGCCGCCCCTGAAGCTTCCCAGGATCCCCACCCTCTGCCTTACATAGGATGACAGAGGCTTACTACCACTCTTGACTTTATGTGGGTTCTAGGAATTTGATCTCAATCCTCATACTTGGTCAATATTTGCTTTACCCACTGAGCCACTTCCTCTGCCTTTACAGGAATTTTATTTGAATAAAGCAAATTTTTAAAAGTCTTCAAAGTTACCATTCTTGAGCATACATGCAAAAGATGCTCCATCCTATCTCAAGGACACACGCTCCACTATGTTCACAGCAGCATTATTCATAATAACCAGAAGCTGGAAACATCCCAGATGTCCCTCAACTGAAAAATGGATACAGAAAATGTGGTTCATTTACACAACGGGATACTATTCAGCTATTAAAGATGAGGGTGTCATGAATTTTGCAGGCAAATGGATGGAACTAGAAAATATCATTCTGATCAAGGTAACTTAGACCCAAAAGGACATGCATAGTATGTACTCACTGATAAGTGGATATTAGCCAGAAAGTACAGAGTATATAATACAACCCACAGACCATAATAAGTTTAACAAGAAGGAAGGCCCAAGTGAGGGTGTTTCAATCCCATTTAGAAGGAAGAAGAAAATAATCACCAGAGGCAGAGAGAGGGAGGGACTTGGGTGGGAGAAAGGAGGGGGAGAGAAAAGGGAAAATCAGATATGGAGGAGATAGGAGAGGTCTAGAGGGCCAGGAGAATAAATGGAAATATGCAGCAGTGTAGGGTGGGGGTGGGGGTAACCTTTAGAAAGTCCCAGACACCAAGGATGTGAGAGGCTCCCAGAATTCAATGGAGATGACCTTAGCTCCCAACAGTAGGGAGATGAAACCTGAAGAGAGGACCTCTAGACGGTAGACAGGACCACTAGTTGAGGCATGAGGCCACTCACCCCTCTTCAAAAATTTTTACCCAGAATTGTTCCTATATAAAGGAAATTCAGGGACAAAAATGGAGTAGAGATTGAAATGAAAGCCAGCCAGTGACCAGCCCAGTTTGGGATCCATCTAATGGAGACACCAAATCCTGACACTACTGCTGATGCCATGTTGTGCTTGCAGACAGGAGCCTAGCATGGCTGTCCTCTGAGAGGCTCTACCCGAAGCTGACTGAGACAGATGCAGATACTGACAACCATCCATTGGATTGAGATCTGGGATCCCCAAGAAAGATTAGGGAAAGGATTAAAGGAGCTGAAGGAGATGGCAACCCCATAGGAAGACCAAAATTATCAAATAATCAGGACCCCTGGGAGCTCCCAGAGACTAAGCTACCAACATCCACAAGCTTGTCTGAGACCCTCAGCACATATATAGCAGAAGACTGCCTTGTCTGGCCTCAGTGGGAGCAGATTCACCTAATCCTGTGGAGACTTGATGCCTCAGGGAAGGGGCTTGTTGGCTGGGTAGGGTGGGGAGCACCCTCTCAGAGGCAAAGGGGAGGGGGGCATGAGGTGAAGAACTCTTGGACATGGAACAGGAAGTAGGGGGCAACATTTGGATTGTAAATAAATAAAACGATTTTAAAAGGGCTTCAAAGTTGGGTTTTGAAAACATCAAAGAATCTAGTGAGCTTAATTTCAGTAAAAATAAATGAAAACAATAGGCCTTCATTATTTTATTATTTTTACTTTGCCTTAGTGGTCTGTTTTAGATGTTTTTGTTGTTGTTGTTGTTGTTGTTTTTGGTTTTTTTGAGACAGCGTTTCTCTGTGTAGTCCTGGCTGTCCTGAAACTCACTCTGTAGACCAGGCTGGCCTCAAACTCAGAAATCCGCCTGTCTCTGCCTCCCAAGTGCTGGGATTAAAGGCATGCACCACCACCGCCCGGCTTAGAGATCATCTTGGATAGTCTGTTCGTATGAGAAATAAATTAGAATGTTGACAGTTTCTCCCTCATCACCGGTGTGTCTGCAGTTATCTGTGCCCTGATAGAAGCATGCCACAATTGTGGTACAATGGTAGGAGTTGAGGGTAAAGTGAGAGAGTTCGCTGGCTCTGTGTTAGTCATAAGTAACTGTTTCTCAGATGAAGTGTACTGCTTTGCATTGTAAGCATATTAAAGCAGTATGTCAACATCTACTCCGTATGCTAATCCTTACCTGTGAAAGAGCAAAGGTACTGGACAGTCAGTCAGGATGATCTTTGTGGCTAAATGCATCACACAAAACTGCCTTAAATCTGTCCAGTAAAACATCCTGTTTCTGGAAGGCAATGAATGCAAGCTAAGAACTTAAGGAGAGAGCCATCTAGATGCCTCCTGCATAGAAAATGTCTTATAATTTCATACATATATTAAAAAATCAGCATGGTTCCTGCTGTCAAATTTATCTAATACATTTTAGCTTATAGAAAAAAAATGTGCAAAACTGCTTGGATTCCACCCTCTATGAACCACCTTATATTTTAACATTTATTATACAAGTGCTAAATAGGTAAAATACATGCTGTGTTTGAGAGTGGGAAGTGGAGTGGAAAAAAAATCAAACAGACAGGAGTGAGGCAATTCCATGGGAAGACATTAATCAGGAGGGTCAAAGCAGGCCTCTACTGAGACACAGGAGCAAGGCACATTGGGATCCTGAGAATGGGGTTTCTGTTGAAAACAGGAACTGCACTGTGGAACAGCAAGGAGACAAATATGGCTGCACAATAGTAAACAGAGTCATAGCAGCAGGCTCAGAGAGGGACCATGATCTCCATTCTCTGGACATTGCCAGATCCTCGTCTTTTTCTCTGTTGGCATTGAGCGGAAGAGGCTGTGGAATGAGACTCATTGAAAGCTGATTAGAAGTGATCAGTAAGGGCAAGAGAGAAGTCATCACAAGAGCTAGGTAGCTATAGCAACAGCGTGAGATGCTATCTTAGATTAGGGTGCTATATCGGAGTTGGTAGCAAACATTTACTGTCTGAATTTGTGTTGTAGGTAGAATCAATCGAATTTGCTGATGGATTGTGATGCATAGTGGGGAGAGAAGAAAAAAAATTAAAGATAATGGAAGGCTTTAAGATTTGAGCGGTTGTAAAAATGAAGGTGCTGTTGTTATGGTGAAGAAGACTGTGGGAGGAGCAGATTTGCTGTAGGCAGGGGATGAAGGGTCTAGGTTTGATTAGCTTGAGTTTAAAGTCCCCATTAAACATCCCAGCAGAGAGACTGAGGAGTCATTTGCATCAAAATTGGATGATAACAGAATAGATGTAGAAAATGAATGTCTCAAGAAAGCTCAATTATGTTGCATTTCATTCTTAATTAGAAGAGATCGCTTATGCCTGGACTCACACTGCATAACACATTAGTAGATTATGAGGGCTTCCCTCCAAGCCCAGTTCCCAATGCCTGATAAAGGAGATAATGCTGTAACATAGGTTTGAGGAGACTTGAAGAAAAGAGGATTGACTGAGAAGATGAGGAAACTAGAGTGACATAACCAGCAAACAATTAAGGACAGTACAACCAACATGGGGCCTTCAGTGACCATGTTTCTTACATGGGAAATGCTCAGCAGTGTGAATAAAAGCCAAAAAAAAAAAATGAGGTAAGAGATAGGATTTAATTAGAACTGAGCTTTTGGCTGGTGAAAGGAAGGGCAAATGTTCTTGGAGAATACAAGGAGGTGATTTTATTGAAGAGTCAAGCAATTTACACACAGTAAAAAGAATGAGATGTCAAAGGAATTATGCTGTAGAAGGAGATGGAAAAAGACAATTTCATGAGAATTTGCTGTATCAAAAAAATCTGCCACACTTATTTCTACAGCTGTGAGTGGTTCTGAGCTGCAAATATTCCTAACTCAAGGATTATGGCCTCTATGGTGGGAATATGGATTGGATAATGTGCTCCATGGTTACCCAAGTTCCATGGGCACAGGCATTAATATACAGGGCTGCCTGGTCCATGTCTACACTCTCACACTCTAAATCCCAAACACAACCAAACTCAGTAAAAACAATGTCTTATTTTAGTTTTGAAGAATCATCTGGAAGCAGAATCAGATTTTGCTTGAAATTAATTGCTGAGAAGCTGCTCATAATTCATATTATTTCAATTTACTAAAAACAATTCTGTATTTGTTGAAGCCTTAACATGTGCACTGCTGGGAATTCTGGCTATAGTGTTTTATAGCACATAGTAGATTCCAGTTTCCCCTTTCCTGATATCTGAGAAAACCCCAATTTCACAATACATTCTACCTAAAGGGTTATGGGTGAGGAAATGCAATTTGCAGTTGTTATTCTATCTGAAAGATAACTGATATTTGGAGATGTAACCAAGGCTACCAGTAGAACAAGGTTTGAACATGATTCAGAGGACACTGGGCTTGATGTATGTGAGACAGTGGCATTGGTTTAATGTAGACTTGTCTATACAGTCACTTAATATATGATACAACCAGCAGCTTCACTCTAGAAAAAGGACACACCCTATGATAACTCAGTTCTCTGTCAGTGCTTGGATACATACTAACAGAAGAAAGATTTGTCCATCCTAACCAGGGAGCTGCATATGAGTTGGAAAGAAAGCTTATTTTTATGTAAGGCAGGAAAATCAGAAGTAAACTCACTCTGATAAGTGAGCTGACATATTCAGCAGGCACCTGCCATCACCATGGTTACACAGCTGAGTGATGGTGCATATAAAATCCATGATTTCTGGATTAAAATGGATTTCTTTTCTAAATTCATTCTTCCCACACCACAATGACTCCTGGTAGTACCTAGCATTGAATGTGGTAATCATCACTTTCTAATATATACTGTATATTCCAGTATGCAGGAACATTTATTATCCTTCTTTTATAGATAAGAACATCAAAGATGAGAAAGATTGAATGAATTCTCAATGTTGTACAGCTGAGAGAGGGTTCTAATCTGAGCTGTACACCTGAGTAGCGGGTTAGGGTTACTCAGCACCATGCTTTTCATAGGTGAATAGTAACAGCAATAACACTAGTGAGTAGTGGGAAACTTATTGGGAGCCCCTCACTATATCATGTCTCTGTGATAGTCAAGAAATGGGACTAAGTGGGAGGACTAAAATTTATCTAGTTGTGCTGTTTGCCAGTAGCCTTCTAGTTACTACTCACTCATTTCTGTTACCAAGACAAGGCAGTGAAGTATGAGAAGAGAGAGCATGTGTGGGTGCTCATCATCCTGTGAGAGAAATTTTAGTCATCAGGGTACAGTTTTTACAATGAGGTGGAGGGTAGAGAAAGTGAGAACCCTGCCTGCACACTTTTTACCTCACAGTATGCCATCCTGCCTGGTTTCCTTCCCAACTCTGCTGATTTATTGTTCTTTTATTTCTTTCCATGGATAAGACGTAGTGCAAGAGAATCAGAGACAGTGGATTTACTCAATTAACAACTAGTCACACTTTGAGTAAACACAGGCATATATTTACTCTTCTTGTAGGTACTCATACGTGAAGGAGCCAATGCTACATAGTGCCACCTCTGACACAAGCATATATTTATTCTTCTTGTAGGTACTCATACATGAAGGAGTCAATGCTACATAGTGCCACCTCTGACGGAATGAAAAGCTCAATGGATCTGCCCTTCTCCTTCCAGGAAACCTGAAGGATGTATGTCAGGTAGGGGTTGTGTGTGTCAAAACAGGCTCAAGGGACAGAAGTACAGACACTTGGAGATGAAAGAATTTTTGATGCTTTTATAAAACTGGTTATCTACAGGTTGAAGGCTGAGCTAGTAGGCAACAAGAAAATGTTTGCCCTAACTCTTGTGATCTAAAAGTAGGTGAGACCATCCAATGAAATGACTTCTGTGCTGGTCTTAGCTGGCTGTTACTTATCTGTTGTGATGACAACCAAGGGTATCCACGTGGCATGTGAGTAAGGATAGACCTGTCTCTAGCACTGGCACTGTTGGGGGTAAAGTAAAATTTCTCCTCTGTCCTCTGGAGGATCTTAGGAATATACTGAGTTTGACTAAATAGGTAAAAAAGAAGACACATGTATTAACAAGAAGAAAGGAGAAAACAAAATGTCTTCATTAGGGTTTCTATTGCTGCAATAAACACCATGACCAAAAAGTAAGTTGGGGAGGAAAGGGTTTATTTAACTTACACTTTCATCATTGGAGAAAGTCAGGAGAAGAACCCATCAGGGATGGAACCTGGAGGCAGAAGCTGATGCAGAGGCCATGGAGGGGTGCTGCTTACTGGCTAGCTTCATATGTCTTTCTAAGCCTGATTGTATAGAACCCAGGACCACCAGCCCAGGGATGGCACCACCCACCATGAGTTGGGCCCACATCTATTGATCACTAATTGAAAAAATGCCTTATAGCTGGATCTCATCAAGGTATTTTCTCAACTGAGTCTCCTTATTCTCTAATGAATCTAACTTGTGTCAAGTTGATGCATAAAACCAGCCAGTGCATGCAATATGAAGAAAAACTGTAGCAATGTTATTACCCATCTATTTGATATTAGGTGAAAACATATATGCCCTTGTTCAAATGCATAGGGTGAGAATGGGGACTGTCAACCGTTTTGATGACTTACATGATCATTCCCAGAATGGTCTTGGATGCATTCTTTTAGCAATTTGAATGAGCCCCGGGCACAGACATTATTCTGCAACGGAAGCTCTTGCCATCCTTGTTATGTTCTTTAGTCTACTTTTCTGAAGGTTGGAATGGAGGGCTGTGATGTTCTTCATGCATTTGCTCTGAGCATAGAAAAGGAAATCGCCGACTTTCCCTTTAAGCTTGCAATGAGAGAAGCAAGAGTGGTTTCAGGGCTTTTGAATGTATATCAAATTATTCACTGTGTTGAAAATTACTGTATTGAGGGATTGTTATTGCTTTCTGGTCCTCAAGAATATCGTATGTAGGGGTTCCATGAGTGCTTAGTTAGTTACAAAGGGTAGGCCTTTTTGATGCAACCTTATTTGAGCTCATGAAAAGGGGAAGGCAATGTACATGGGCAAATAACTTAGGTCAGATAATTTAGTGAGGCCACTTTTAATTTGTGAATGGTCCTTTGGTAAGGAGATGCCCAGGAACATGACAAAAGAAGAGGAGGAGGAGGAAGATGAGAAAGAAGATGAGAAAGTCAGATGGTGTTTTAAGGACAAAGTACCTTAAAATAATTTCTTTGGGAAGAATCACAAGGTGTGGTGGTTTGAATGATAATGCCCCCCATAGGCTCACATGCTTGAGTGTTGGGTCCTCAGTTAGTGGAACTGTTTAGGGAGGATAAGGAACTGTGACCTTGGAGGAAGTGTGTCCTGAGGAATGAGGTTGAAGGTTTCAAAAGCCAAAGTCAGGCCCAGTTGCTTCTCCCTATGTCTGTCTGCCTAAGGATCAGAATGTAAGTTCTCAGCCCCATGCCTGCCTGCCACCGTGCTTCTTGCCATGCTGATAATGGACCACATCTTTGAAGTTTTCAGGAAACCTCTTATCAAAAGCTTTCCTTTAAAAGAGTTTCTTGGTCATGGTGTCTCTTCTTAGAAATAGAAGAGTGATTACGGCACAAGGGTCACTCAGTAGCAACCAGAGTTTTCTCAGTGCAGTGTGATTTTGACTTTGCCTAAAGCTGGGTCAATTTTCCAAAGCTAAGAGCATAAGACTTCCAAGATTATGCTCAATTCACACACCAACTTCAAGTTCCGTGATTCTCAGGCCATTTAATCTTGTGACCAATTGGCTACAAATGTGACGTTCTCACTGTCCTTTCAGAGAGTTGGCCAAAATGACTCACAAACTTTGCCTCTTAGGTCTTCGGATAGTAGTTTTCTTTTTTAGTATTTGTGCTGCCAAAGGAAGCGCAGTTGTCTTATCTTTTGTTTTTTTGTTTTTTTTTAATCTTGTTTTTGTTGTTGTTTGTTTGCTTGTTTGTTTTGTTTTTGACACTGTCGCTACCCACGTCCGACCCACGGAATAAGGCAACGGCAACCGTGTTCTTCTTCAAGCGGTTTATTCAGCTATCCCTGTACAGCACGCTTCCTCTCTCTTTCTCTTCTCTTGTCTTGTCTCTCTCCCCGGCTCCCGCAGCCCCTTATAAGCATTGTCTTGATCCTATCAGCAGCTGCCACGAAGTCACTAATTGGCCACTCTCAATGACTCGAGGTGAGGTGATCGGGTAACCACACCTCTCAGCGCATACAACTCCATATATGGAGTTGTCTTTTCTCTCAATACAAGTGCCACCTTGTAATGGCGAGAGCGGAGCTGCTTCCCACATGACACAAAGCAGGATGAGCCAAAAGAAACAATTCATAGGAGGAGGGTTCTGGATGTCATTGGGTTTGGGGATGTTGGGACAATCACCTGGATCAACTGAGCTGTGTGTTACAAGGTGTAATTTGGCTCTACAAAGCTAATCTGCTCTGTCTTGTCAGGCACATGAAAGCAAGTGGTGCAGCTGATGCTTCTAACACCTAATTAAAAGTGTGAATAAAAGAAAAGATAGGAACTATTGAAAAAGTGATGTTTTATCTAACTAGAAGGGGCTTAGGTTAATGTCTCCTCCTGCTAAGGGAGGCATATCACATCTGAAGGAAAAGGACTGTGTTTAGCTGGGAAAGGACAGAATCAGCTACTCTAGACAATGTTATACTTCTGAGGGGAAAAAGAGATCAAGAAACATATCTATTAGTGTAAAAGGCTGCTTGAAACTAACCAGTAGTGTGTTAATGGAAGACTAAAGGGATTACATGCATACTGCTAGATGCTATAAGATATCTATCAAAAATCATGATCTTGGTAGTAAGGCAAAAATCACTGAATGTCAGATAACTCGAAAGAGTAAATTAGACTAAGAGGAAGATAAAGGCACATGATTGAGTTTCTAATGACTTTATTCTAATAACTTCATGTCTTTTTCAAAGAGTTCTTAATTATGCTTAAAAATAAAAAACAAAATTGCATTTTTATAGAAAGGATGTTAATGTGTGTTGTTTTGTAGCATTCAGAAAAATTAAAAAGACATGTGAAACATAATAATAAACAGTTATTTCAAGTGGGATAAAGGTTGCTATCAAAATCTTATGCATCACTGTGTATGTTTAGACATGGAGGACCATATTTATAGTTTATTGCTTTTTTTTTTTTTTTAAATTCCTACATTTTCTAGGTTCTACCAGCATAGCTGCAGGCATCTATTGCAATACCTTCTGTTTTTCTCTCCATAGCTATTCCATAATTACTTTTAGCAAATGTTATTTTCATTTATTTTAAAATTAGTATACAAAGCAGTGGATTTCATTACTGTGTTTTAGTACATACTTGTTTCTTTTGACTGACAAATACTATTTGTAAAACAGTCAAGCTTGGTGACTCTCAGCATCTTATTCTTGATCCAATGACATGCCTGGAAATCAAGTTTACTTGTTGTTTGAGGCCTTTGTAATATTAACCAGAGTCTTTTCTTTTGTCAGTGACATGAGTAAAATACTCCTTTCATTCAGATGATTGCTAAAATGTGTGAAAACAATGGCTGATTCGTTGCCACAAACCCTACACTGAGTAAGAAAATCCAAAGACAACTTACCAACGGTTGCATTTAATGAGAGCAAAGAACAGAAATTGTGTATGTTTCTTGAATACATTTGTCTTTATATTTATCTACATATGTATATATTTCAAAATGTATATAAATAAAAGGCGAACTATTCTGAAGAATTTGTGGAAGTACTCATGAGGAAAGCCCCACTGAAACTAAGCAGCGATTTCTCATAATTAGAGATTGGCTAAATAAGAAAAAAAAAGGGTCAATCAATAGGTACTTGATTTCCCTCAATTTGCTTCTATTTGCATAGTCAACTGGAATATTGTGATTAGGATGTTTTGCGAGTATTGTTGAATAAGAAAATACATTTTAGTGTGCTTTTCAAAGTTCCATGCATGTGTACAAGTAGTGATCATATTTGCCCGTTCTTCCTTCTTCTCCCCTTTCCTCTCCCGATGATCTCTTCTTCTTCACAACTAGGTCATCTGCTCTTTTCATGTCTCTTTCTTTTATGCAACTATTGTGCAGGTAGCTGTAGCTGTGTGTTCTGATCACAATGGCCATGGCGTTCCCAGAAGACAGTGTTCCATAGCATTGTCCCTGTCCTCTGGCTCTTACATTCTTGCCTCTTCTTTCATTATGTTCCTTGGGCTTCACAGGGGCCAGGGAGTATATAGTTGTACTACTTATGGCTGAGCATCCAAAAGTCAGTTTTCTCAGCACTTTGATTAGTTATAATTCTCTGCATTATCCATTACTTACTGTGAAATTAAGCTGTTTTGACTAAGGCTGAAGGAAGAACTATTTTAAGGGCAAAACCATAAATATTTCGGAAGCAGTTTGGCCACATGCCTATGTAATATAATATTACAAATAAGTGTGCAACTAGAACCTGTGACCATATCAACGATAAGCTTTAGTATGTATTTTTTTTCCTACAGAGCACAGCCAAATATAATCAGAAATTACTTGATTATTCCCCCCTCACAAAGCAGTCATACCACTACACTACTGGTAGATCCACAATATAGCATGCAGGCTCACATACATGGTATATGTATAGTAACCATTGACAAAATTGGGTTACTTTTTGATAATCCAACATCTTTGATAGCTTTTCTCCCTTAGAAGTCTGCATACCACCATCTAGCATTACAAATCTAGCCAGTGAGGTGGAATCTTCCAGCTCACTTCCAGCTTGACTTACATATGTCTCGATCCAAAGAGTATAGTGTCTTTAGTCATAGGGTGTTATCATCTAGCTATGGTGTGGGACTAAGAACAGGAACAATATTATTCTGGGAACCTGTGGGGGCTATCTGGTTAACAGCTCGTAGGGAGATACCATGTGTGTAGTATAGTGGTGTGCATCTTTCATCCCAGCACTTAGGAGGCAGAGACAGGTGGAATAGCTGTGAGTTTGAGGCCAGCCTGGTCTACATGGTGAGTTCTGAGTTAGCTTGTGCTACTGGTGAGGTTTTGTTTTAAACAAAAACAACAAAACAAAACAAAATCCTTTGAATTTTGGGGTTATCATTATTCATCAATTCAGACCTCTAGCCAAACAATTTTTAAAAGCATATTTTTAATTTAGCATGAGTAGTTATTTTATTTTCTATAAGGCTTTTTTATAAATCCTTAGGTTTTTGACATTCCAGCTTTTTCTCTCCCCCTGGACATCCTAGTGTAAACTTTCCAACCCCCACATTGTATTTCTCCCCTCTGCCTTTATATGACATGCATTTTACTCTCTACCATAGCCCTGCTTTCCCATGGCTCCTTCATTTACTCCTAGAGTCTACAGATATTATACTTAAGCACAGAAATTTAACAATGCAAAGATAGACTGTACATATGAGAGGGAACATACAGCATTTGTCTTCTTAGCCTGGGTATCCTCACTCAGTATAATAAAATACAGATGGCATAGTATTTTAATTCTAAAATTTATGAATAATATGATCCTAGAGGAGATAACTCAGGCCCCAAAATCTATTCTCAATTCATGTAAAGTGAATACTTAGAGAAAAAATCCCATATAACAGAATTGCCAATGCCTATAAAACACATGGTAATTCATACCACAAATCAGTTATGATATATAATCCTGTATAAAACAACTATGGAGAAACAAACAACATGGAATTTTAGACAGCCTGAAAACATAAATTGGGAATAGATTTATGGGTGTTTTATCTGCAAATCCTGTGTCACTTGAGCACAGTGTTCAGGATGACTTTCCCCTAATTTAATGGGTGGCTTTTCTGAACGAGGGAGTAGGGGAAACTTTTAGGAGCAGAGATATGACACTAGAAAGTCACTTCAAATATAACTGATATGTAAATTTTAATTATTTGTGTGTGTGTGTGTGTGTGTGTGTGTGTGTGTGTGTGTGTGTGTGATGTGCCATGGTGTGAGTATGGTCAGAAAAAAGCTTATGGAGCTAGTTTTCTCCTCTATGTGGGTCCTGGGCATAGAACTCATATCATCAGGCTTGCTGGCAGGTGCCTTTACCAAGTATTTCCCAAGCCCAAGGCTGATATATTTTATTCCTTGGAAAAGTTAACAAAATTTTCCTGAGTCATTAATGTACTGAATAATCCCTGTGTGCTTTTTCCTGCCAGGAAATTGAGAGGGTGGAGTGCTACCTGCAACTCTATTCCCCAGTTGTCAGTTGGAAAGCAGGTAGCAAACTGGCCACTGAACCACATGAATACAATTGCAGTGTAAAGCACAGACACTTTGAACCTATGGAGCGTACACTTGCAGTCAAAGGATGGAGAATATCTATGAGGACAATGCAGTGCCAGGATGCTGAAAGACTCTTCCACTGTTCTCACACTGGAGCCATCTCTGTGGTGTGAGGTTTTCCGTAGTAGACATTTGCCTTTCAACTATCCATTCCCTTAGCTCCACTTATAGCAGTATTTGATGCTCTCCAGAAATGTAAACCTTGCCTACATAGCACAGGAGCTCTGGGGAATTGGAAAGACTCTTCCTCTGACTTTTTAGGTGAACTAAATTTTAGTTCAAAGCTGTTGTTTCTCACAAGTCAGTAATTCAAAAAGGGAAGCTTTGGAAATTCAGAAAATACATGTTCTGAACAATAACAACAAAATATAAATATATAATCAAAAAGAGATTCATACTCAAACATGTGACTCAGCTTAGGTCTACTGGAAGAAGGGGGAAGTTTGATGGGTTTCTTGGAAGTAGGTTAACTTCAACCCAAAAGAGAGGCACTGGAAGAGGGGCTTTCTTCTCTTCTGCTTTGCATTCTACATATAGCACTTGGAATACAGTTCCTTCTTCCTGGGAATGACCCACACAGAGTAAGACCCAGTTGGTAGAACACAAAGGAACTGAGAAGTCATACAGTTTAACCAAGTCTGAAAAATTTTTTCTCTCTCCACTTCTAATTTCATGAGCCAACAAATTTTCTACTCTTAAATCAATGTGAGCTGGCATCAATATTATGAATAAACACAAACTTTGTTATGAATTATGAAACATTTCCCCCTACAGTGGGAAGTTCCCATGTAAGAGTCTTCTTATATGGAAATTGTATATAAAAGCTTCAGTTTTCCCTGTCTCCCTGCTTCTTTGAGGGTATTTTCCCCACCCACCCACCCACTCCCACCTCCCCACACTGGCAAAACCCTATAATCGGGCATCAAGGTTTCACAGGACCAAGGGCTCTCCTCCTATTGATGCCAAACAAAGCCATCCTCTGCTACATATTCAGCTGGAGCTATGGCTCTCTCCATGTGTACTTGTTGGTTGGTGGTTTGGTCCCTGGGAGCTCTGGGAGGTCTGGTTGGTTGATATTGTTGTTCTTTCTATGGAGTTGCAAACCCCTTCAGCTCCTACTGTCCTTTTTCTAACTCCTCCATTGGTGACCAAGTGCTCAGTCCAATGTTTGGCTGTGAGCATCCACCTCTGTATTTCTCAGGCTATGGCAGAGCCTCTTAGGGGACAGCTATACCGGGCTCCTGTCAGCAAGCACTTCTTGAAATCAGCGGTAGTGTCTGGGTTTGGAGTCAGCAGAAAGGATAGATCCCTAGGTGGGGCAGTCTTCACTTCAGTCTGTACTTCATACTTTGTCTCTGTATTTCCTCCCATGAGTATTTTGTGCTCCCCTTCTAAGGAGGACGGAAGCATCCACACTTTGGGTTTCCTTATTCTTGAGCTTCATGTTTTGTCTCCTTTTCTAAAAGGAACTTTAAAGAATTCATATACTGCTCTTGGATGTCTTCCAAAAGTGTTATACAGACTTATTCAAAGAAGCAAGTCTTTCACAGTGTGTGATGGACAGATCATTTGCTTTATTATTTTCTCTGATTATGTGATCCTGGAAAACCTGGAATACCCTTTTGTCTCATAATCTGTAGAAAATTACAAACAAAACTTAAGAGTAGTTCTTGGTATACGGTGGCACTCAAGAATTATTATATTAGTATATGAATGAAGTACTGAAATAATTAAAAAGAAAAGATGAAAAGTTCTTTGTGAAATTAGAGGGCAAAATCTTGAGCATGCTAGAATGGGTGTGAATGGATCTTTTATCTCTGAAATTGTAAAGAAAGAAAAAGAATTATATTGGCTTTGCTATTGTGCCACATGCCACAAAGCTATGGGAGAGAACATAACAGGACTCAGTTGTTCCCTTCAGTGTGTTGAATCTCAAAAGCATTGTCTTGTCTCAAATCATTGCAAGAGGGATGATACACACATTAAGATAACCTTTACTGGAGCAGAACATTATAATATTTTCTTATTTACTGCACGAGATTGACAAGGTTTGTAACTATTATATAGTTTAAAACATTCTTGGTGATGTTGCAATACATCTCACATGAATTGGGACAAACTGTTTATTCTATAAATGAATAAATGAATGAATAAATAAATAAATAAATAAATAAGTGTTTATCTGTTCTAGAACCATGAAAGCTAGACAAAAGGGATGAATCTCCTAAGTACCATATTGATTTATGCATACTCTATGACTCAATTATGTAGTGTCTTGAACAACATGGCCTTACTTACTGTTAAGTTCTGGAGGACAACCAAGAGCAGTGGAGATAATCTGTAATGCTTGGAGGTCTATGGGCCCTCACTAGCCACTAGCTCTAAAAAAGATGACTCATTCCTGTGGGGAGCCGACAGAAGGCAGCTATCATCCTTGCAGCCATCTTGAGCCATATACCCTGACAAGAGACTTGCTTACAACAGCCTACAACAGCTGAGCACACTCTGATAACATCTTGTTTTAGATACCCAGGATTTTCCCTTGGGTGTGTGAGACTTAAAGGTGTGATTTAGAGATAAGACCTAAGGAAGTGACTTAAAGGCATAACTTAAAGGCTTAGAAGTGAGACATATAAAGTGAGGCAGAAGAAATTAGTAGGCACTTGAGACTTGAGACAGGCAACTATTATTAGACACTTGGATTAGACACTTGTACTTGGAGGAGTACTTGAGACTTGAGGCAGGTAATGTGGAACTGGGAAAGAGACTAGCAATTTAGAACTAGGATTAGGACTTGAGACTTGGTGCCGAAGCCCAGGACCTGAGACTTGGCACTTGGAACTAGGGACTTGGAGAGAAGGAGACTGAAGAATAAACAGGATTGAATCACACTCTGTCTGGTCTCCATTCTTTGCGTCTGTCCTCACTCTCTCTCTTGCTGAACCCCGACCTGCAGACTGGAGCAGCTTGGGGCAGTGCGGGCTCTAACAATTTAGTGGCTTTTGGCAGTGCCGGTTCCAATATTGATAGAGCAGTCCGCGACATTTTGGCCCCCAAGCGTGGGGCAGAGTGGTTCTTAACACATTCCCAGAACTGGTGTTTTTGCTTGTCAATTTGTTGTGTCTAGTTGTGGTACTGTTGTTTATTGCAGCATTTAACCTATTTAAATATATGTATATGTTTATATTTCAGAAAACTGTGGCAGCCAATAGATCATATTACTTTTTAAGAAGGCCTTTAGTCTTACTTAGCCCCCCTCAAGATCTCTTTTTCTCTCCATCCCCCAACCCATTTAACACGTCCTGTTCCATTATTCCGGTCTCTCTCTTTATGTCACTATGCTCTCTCTTCCCTTGTATGGAAGTCCTACCCCATGGCTCCTTTTACATTTCCTGACCTCTGTGGGTAGTTCAAATGTGACACATATATGTAAACATTCAAGACTAAGATATAAAATTGGAGAACACATGTGATGTTTGTCTTTCTGGGTCTAGGTTATGTACTCAAAGTGCTGTTCCTTTCTCAAGCCGTTTGCGTGTGAATTTCATAATTTCACTTTATTACTATATATCTGAAATGTACATTTTTTCCAGCAATGTTTTGGGTAGCCAAGGCCTTTTGTGTTTCCACATGAATTTAAGGTTCTATTTTCTATTTCTGTAAAAAAATGTTTTGAGATTTTGGCAGGAAATACATTAGTTCTATTGGTGGCTTTGTTAGAATGGATATTTGACCATGTTAGTCCTACAAATCCCCAAGCATGGAAAGTTGCTCCATGTTCTAATCTCTTCTTCATTTTTTTTTTTTTTTCTGTTTTAAAGATTTTATTGTTTAAGACTTTCATTTCTTGGTTGGATATATTCCAAGACTTTTTTGAGACTATTTTTAATGGAATTGTTTTTCCAATTTCTTATTCACTAAGCTTGTCTTTGGTATAGATGAAGCCTACTGATATTTAAGTATTAATTTTATATGTTCTACTTTGTTCAGTGTGGGTTTTTTTTTTTTTTTTGGCGGGGGAGGTCCTCTTATCTATAGAGTTGTATTACCTTCAAATGAAGGTACTTTCACTTCCTCCTTTACTATTTATATCACCTCCTTTATTTCACTTATGTTATTGCTCTAGCTGAGACACTTCTGGGGAGAGGGAGGGGAGGCAGCTTACTACTCTTGCCTTATTCCTGATCTTATGGAAATGCTTTGAGTTTTTCTCCATCTAGCATGATGGCTGCGGCCTTATTGTATTATGTTTATCATGTTAAGCTATGTAACCCATATTCCTGGAATCTCAAAGACTTTTATATATGAAAGAACATTGGGTTTTGTCAACAGACTTTTTTGCATCTAAGGAAGTGATCCTGTGGTTTTGTCTTTGAAATTTGCCTCAGTGATTCTCCCGATGGAGACAATGTGTCAACCTATGTCAACTATGGCTTCAACTGCATACTAGGGATGGAAATAATGTGTTATGAAGTAGACCCTGGGTACCTACAAAAATACATTTTTCAGGTTGCACCCCAGACCCACTGGAAAAACCCAGATTGAATAATTTGAGTAAACCCTGCAAGTGTTTCTTACACATGCTTCAATTTGAGAATCACTAATCTATTCCAACATTTTAGTTCTTCTCCTACAAGTACATTCATCTCAAAATTTGTATTTTCAACAAATACAGTTAAGAATCATGAGTTAGAAATGCTAACAACTGAACTAATGAGCACATGGCCAATACTTTGTTAAATATATATATATATATATATATATATATATATATATATACATACATATATATTATCAGTTTCAAATAATTAAAAATTCTATTTTATAGTGCTCATCATAAAATTCCCATTTATTATTTACTGTAGCTGCTTTGTTAAAATCATCATTACCAGTCTATAGGAGGATAATTTACATTATATAAGGAGTGGTGTGGGGTTACTTTTCCCACAGACTTATCTCCCACTGGCAATACTTAGTAGAGAACTATAGTAAAAGTCACTTGACTCTAACATATTCATTGTCTGAGTTAATTATAGTCTTTTAGTTCCTGCCTCTTAAGACTCTAGATCTAAGAAGATGGCCCAGAGTCAAACCAAAGCCATGCTTTCATTTTTATAAGAAAAATTGAATAGCTGATAATGAACATGATAGTTTAAGTAAATGTTAATATCTCAAGTTTCTCATAAAACATATCAAGGTTCGTAATGTGGAGCTGCCTTCATTTGCTCAATTTTGTTAAAAGGCCAACACGATCTAGGCAACTCAAAGAGTTCCTCATTCAGATCAAAAATAGAATTAAAGAGGTCATCATTCAAGTTGATATTTCTTAATGGAGATGTTTGCCAACCTTTGTGAAGTATGGCTTCAACTGCATACTATGAATTAGATCAAAGGATAGCTTTCCTTTGGGTGGCATTGCTATTTTTTTGTTGGTTTTTTTTGTTTTGTTTTGTATTGTTTTGTTTTTAGAGACAGGGTTTCTCTGTGTAGCCCCGGCTGTCCTGGAACTCACTTTGTAGACCAGGCTGGCCTCGAACTCAGAAATCCACCTGTCTTTGCCTCCCAAGTGCTGGGATTAAAGGCATATGCCACCACTGCCCAGCGGCATTGCTATTTTGAGACAGGCTATGTTCTTTTAATGTAATTCAAATGAACCTAGCAAAAGATCTGTTCTCAGATAATGTATCGATACAAATTAAGTTCTTCAAGACTTTTGTGACTCTGTTGTGTACAGCTTCTAAGACATCCACACATCTAAGATAGCCAGAACGAGGTCACCTGAATGACAGCAGTCATCTCAGAAATACTTTCTGCACTAGAATTTTCTATTAATATTGTATTGAACATAAAATTGAATTCATCTAGTCTACAGGATTCTCATTCAAGGTAATGCTGCAACTCAGCAATCAGGAAGCTCTTTGGATATGCAATATCCCCAGTGACTCAGACACCCTTGCTATGGTAGGATACTGAGGTAAATTTGTCCTGAAAAATACAAAATAAAACCCAAACAAAACAAAAAGGGTGTCTACAAATTCTTAGTATTGCTTGACAAATTTTTCTTGGGTGGGTAGTGAGAACTGTCCTGGGGCTTTGTGCATCTTAAACATGTACATCATTGGTCCAATTTATTTTAGTATTAGCTAGAACCCCAATCTTTTTCATACTACTAATGAATATAAAATATTCTAAATCAGATTTTTGTATTGCTTTAAAGTGTTTATGGGGTCATTATAATCTCCACCTCCCCCAGGTCCAAATTCTGTAATATGTAATTATTTTTATACTGTAATAAATTCCTGACTAAAGTAAACCTTAGTCCATTCATCTCTGTTGCTGGGATTCTAGGCAAGGAATGGCTTACTGTGTTCAAATGTGAAACTTCTTCACAATAGCATAAGTGTCAGAGATTGAGTATTTCAATATCTAAGAACCCTTTCCATATCCACAAACTAAGCTTTGCCCAAAGTCACACTATCGGAACAAATATAACTTCATATATGTCATCTTGTTTTGGTTCAAAAAACTTAAAATCATAGCCATGGATTATCATAATTTGCTTAAGTAATACCTATGGGAATAGATTTTAGAGAGATTAATCCAAATAAAAATAATTGCCAAGATGCACAGCCTTACCTAGAAGCTTAGAGTCACTTCAGATTTCATAAATATGGAAATAGGTTAGGCTGAAACATCAGAGTGTAAGATTAAAGTAATCTGATTAGTTTAAGAGGGATTTAATTATAAAGTTATACTATATTTGAGTTTTAATTTATTTATATTTTGACAGTTCTCTTACTATTTTAGTATATTTTTCATACTGCAAAATATAACCTTTCATCTCTGTCTTCTAAATAATTTTACTGCCTTTTCTACCACAGGTTATATTATATAGGTATAAAAAAAATCATAAGATGTGCAGGTAATTCTAGAACCTTTTATTTAGTGTTATATAACCTCATTATTAGATCTGGGAATGAAAGAGGGCCACTTGTATCTGCACACATATATTAATAATGCTAGCGTCATGCTAGCTGTGTTTTCTTTGTTGAAATTCAATTAATGCTTTGTATTTAGAAATTCTTCCTTGTAGCTGGACATATGCTGTGATTCAAAAACAAAGAAAACAAAGAGCCTATCTACTAACTAACAATATGCTTCTAAAAAAAAAACCATGTCTAGCCCTGGGTGTGTCGTAGACCATGCCTATATGACTGCATCCTTCCCCAACTCACTCCACTCCACCCAATTCCACCCCACCCCATTCCTCCCACCTCACCCACCTCACCCTATCCCATCCAGTTCTTCCCATCCCATCCCATCCCATCCCATTCTCTTGGAAGGCAGAAGGATGCTGTTAGTATTCCGTCTAAACTCCACCTCCCCAGTTACCTGGCCACAGGCAGTTATAGTCTGGCAGAACTTCATGTTTGTGGAGAAATACTGGGTCTAGTGTACAAACCACTGCCTCTGGCTTTCAATTTTCTTTTGATTGTATGACTTTTATGGAGTCAGTGTACAATAATCTTTTAAAGTTGCCAGTGGTCACTTGAGAAACCTTCCAGAGATCTTCAGGTGTCCTGAAGGTAGGGTGCTATGTCTGCTTCCCCAGTGAACACTTTGCTGAAATTCCAATAAAATGGAAAAAAAAAAACATTCTTTACCTTCCCACTAGTTTTGACTTTTAGGATGATGATGAGACAGGGTCTTGTTGCCTGTCTCAAAATGTTTCCTCAGTGAAGATTTTGTTGCCTCATCTCGATGTTCCTAAAAGCCTCATGCTTGGTGTATACAGGATATATTTAATTTGTCCTAGGTGCATACACACATCTGCAAATGCAAAGATTAGTGTTTAATTATCTTAGAAGTGGTTCTTTTGACTAGAAGTAACATCAATCTTTTTGAACTACATTAAGCAGAAACAGAGACTCAGTGATAGAATATTACATTTCTCCCTAGCTCCCAAGGTCCAGACATGGTGTTAGATCTTAGGCAACTATGTGGTCATTTGCATGTTTAGATGAGCGTTTCTTTCTTGATGCTCTTAGAAAGAGTTTCAGGAGCACTAGGTGAGGCTGTAGAACTCATCAATCATATTAAACACAGGCCTATGCATCTTTTTTCTTTTCTGAGCATTATTCTTGTCTATAGGTAAAACACTACAAATGTACATTTTCTGAAGCCTTCTTAAGCAGCATAAGATGTACTCCCGAGACATAACCAATAACATTAGACAAAAATAGCAACCTCAGCATAGTAAGCAAAGCAATTACCACAGTGAAGAGGCAGCTTACAGAATGGAAAAAACTATTGCCAGCTACACATCAGAAGTTATAAAATACACTAAGAGCTGTTAAAATTAAGACTCCAAATAACAAATCATCCAATCAATAAGTAGGTGAATAATAGTTTTCAAAAGAAGCAGCACAAATAGTCAATAAGGATTTGAAAAAGCATTCAATATCTTTAGCCTTTGTGAAACTAAAATTAAAACTGCTTTGATAATTTGTCTCGTTCTAATTAGAATGGAAAAGGAAAAAACAAAAATAAATGTGTACAAGGCTGTGAGGAAGAGAAATGCTTATTCACTCTTGATATGGATATAAATTTGTACAGCCACTGTAAGAATAAGTGTAAATGTTCCTAAAAAATAAATTAAACCAGAACTACCTTACTCCCTGCTGTACACCTAGACAAAGGACCACAAGGCAACATATCATGGAGATACTTTCACCTCTATGTTTATTATTTCAATTTCATAATAATCACAAAATGGAACCAGCCTATATATTCAAGGAAACACTTCTCAACAGAAACTCTAAGAGCCAGAAGATTCTGGACAGGTGTCTCACAGACCCTTAGAGAATATAAATGCCAGCCCAGGACACTATACCCAGCAAAACTCTCAATTGTTATAGATGGAGAAACCAAGATATTTCATGAAAAAAACATATTTAAACAGTATCTATCTGACAATCCAGCCCTACAGAGGATACTAGACAAATCTACACCCAAGGAAACATATTTAGCTCTGTACTCTACTTTTTAATAGGTTTATTTGATTGTCTGGAGTCTAATTTCTTGAGTTCTTTGTATACATTAGCCCTGTAACAGATGTAGGATTGGTAAAGATTTTTTTCCCAATCAGTGGGTTGCCATTTTGTCCTAATGACAGTGTCCTTTGATATGGAGGTCAACATATAGAAGAATGCAAAGCAATCCATTCTTATCTATCTCCTTGTACAAAGCTTAAATCCAAGAGGATAAAGGACCTCCCCATAAAACTAGATACACTGAAACTAATAGAAGAGAAAGTGGGAAAGAGCCTCAATCACATGGGCATAGGGGAAAAGTTCCTGAAGAGGACATCAATGGCTTATGCTCTAAGATCAAGAACTGACAAATGGGACCTCATAAAATGCAAAGCTTCTGTAAGTCAAAGGACACTGTCATTAGGACAAAATGGCAACCCACTGATTGGGAAAAAAATCTTTACCAATCTTACATCTGTTACAGGGCTAATGTATACAAAGAACTCAAGAAATTAGACTCCAGACAATCAAATAAACCTATTAAAAATTGGAGTACAGAGCTAAACAAAGAACTCTCAACTGAGGAAATGCAACATCTGTCCAGGATCTTTTGGCTTTCATAGTCTCTGGTAAGAAGTCTGGCATAATTCTGATAGGTCTGCCTTCATAAGTTACTTGAACTTTTTCCCTTACTGCTTTTGATATTCTTTGTTTTGTGCACTTGGTGTTTTGACTACAATGTAATGGGAGGAATTTCTTCTCTGGTCCAGTCGATTTGGAGTTATGTAGGCCTCTTGTATGTTCATGGGCATCTCTTTAGGTTAGGGAAGTTTTCTCCTATAATTTTGTTGAGGGTATTTACTGGCCCTTTAAGTTGGGAATCTTCACTCTCTTCCATACCTATTATCCTTAGGTTTGGTCTTCTCATTGTGTCCTGGATGTCCTGTATGTTTTGTGTTAGGAGCTTTTTGCATTTTGCATTTTTTGGACAGTTGTGTCAATGTTTTCTATGGTATCTTCTGCACCTGAGGTTCTCTCTTCTATTTCTTGTATTCTGTTGGTAATGCTTGCGTCTATGACTCCTAATCTCTTTCCTAGGTTTTCTATCTTCAGGGTAGTCTCCCTTTGTGATTTCTTTATTGTTTCTACTTCTATTTTTACATCCTGGATGGTTTTGTTCAATTCCTTCACCTATTTGGTTGTGTTTTTCTGTAATTGTTTAAGGGATTTTTGTGTTTCCTCTTTTAGGGCTTCTGGCTTTTTACCAGTGTTCTCCTCTATTTTTTAAGGGAGTTACTTATGTCCTTCTTAAAGTCCTCTATCATCATCATGAGAAGTGATTTTAAATCTGAATCTTACCTTTCCGGTGTAATGGGGTATCCAGGACTTGCTATGGTGGAAGAATTGTGTTCTGATGATGCCAAATAACCTTGGTTTCTGTTGCTTACATTCTTGTTCTTGCCTTTTGCCATTAGGTTTTCTCTAGTGATACTTGCACTCACTGTCTTTGACTGGAGACTGTCTTTCCTATTATCTTGTTTGTGTCAGAGCTCCTCAGATTCCAGCTGTCTCTGTGATTCAGTGATCCCGGGTTTCAGAGCTCCTGGGACTCAGGTTGCCTCTGGAATCCTGTAATCCTATGATTTTTGGTGTGTTAGAGCCCTTGGAATTCCAGCTTCTTCTATGATCCTGGGGTGTTAGAGCTGGAAGTCCAACTTACTCTAAGATCTTGGGCATGTTAGATATTCTGGAAATCCAGAGTCCTCTGTGTATTGTGAGATTGGTTGCAGAGTTAGCACACAAGGTCTGCTCAGTGCACTGGCTCAGAATGGAAGGAATCCTTGACAATGGGTCAGAGTATGTTGTCTTCACAGGAGCAGATCAACTAGGACTCAACTGTTCTGGGTGCAGTGGGTCCTCAACTGCTCTGAGTTCAGCAGATCCTCTGGGATGGGTCTTCCTGGGAGCCAAGCAGCTATGAGCATGCCCCATAAAGAAGGACCAGATAGAGGGGGCAGAAGGGGAGTGGTATTTGGGAGGGTGGAGTTTTGGTGGATGATGGGTCTCTAGTAACTGCTGATCTCCCAGCTGCATCTCTGGGACTTCTGGTTGTGGGGGAGAGTTCTTACCAACTGCTGTGAGTGCAGCAGATACTCTGGGGTGGGTTTGAATATGGTACCGTCTCAGGAGCAGACTAGCTATGAGTCTGGCCCAGCAAGAAGAGCCAGAAGGAACCCAAATAGATTTTAAAAACTGGTTGAGTGCATTTACTTTTAGGTTCAGAAGATATCATGTATATTTAAGAGGCATTTAAGTAATATATATATATATATATATATATATATATATATATATATATAATATACATATAAGTAATATGACAAGAAGCTGACAAGAAAATATTTGCAGGTTTTGTTTCTGACAAGCTGTGAAAAAGATTATCTGGGGGGAGTGTGTATAGAGATATTGAACTAAAATGTTCAGTGTGAGAATTCATTCAGGGGGTAGTAATGATTACCGAATAGATATTTCAATCAATCTAATAATTAACTTTATATTTTTATGTGTGTGTGTATGTGTGTTTGTGTTGTGGCGTGTGATGTATACATGCATGTATACCTGTGTTTGTGTGTACAAACCCACAATACACCTACATCAAGAAGATAGGGGAGGAAGTTGAGTGTCTTCCTCTATTAAAATCTGTCCTTCTCTTGAACCAGGGTCTGTCACTGAACCTGCAGCTCACCGTTTTAACTGGGCTGACTTCAGGGCCATTAAGCTCCCGGAATCTTCCTGTCTTTACTCCACAATACTGGAGTTACAGATATGAACTATTATGCCCATACTTTACACAACACAAGTGCTTGAAACTGGAACTCAGAATTCCATGCTTGGACATCAAGTACTCTTACCCATTAGGCTGTAACCCCAGCCCTTTATTAGATTTCAATAGTAGATTCTTTTTTAAGTTTCCTCATCATGCAAGAAAAATAAAAGAATCTGTGTGGTATTTGATGTTAAAATGCACTCATTTGGTGCAACACTTTAATAATAATACAGAGATTGACTTTGAATCAGTACCACACTTTGTAAAATTTTTAATGAAAAGTTAGTATCTGCAAGAATATTATTTTTTTCAAAATAAAAATTAACTCTCTGATAAACTTAGGAAACCCTCATGACTCTCCTGATAGAAGAGGACCACAAGTGGAAGAATTTCTTGCTTTAGCTAATGCCTTTCAATTGTCCTTTCCATAAGGTTTTGGGACCATAAGAAAGATGAGAAGAACTGGCTGTAGTCCAGCTTAATGTGGAAAAAGATAAAGAGGGAAATGTACACAAAGGTTGGAATTTCTGAATCCTTTACTGAGTTTGAAGACAATCTGAAAAGGAATGCATTCCTGTAGCCCTGCAGTGGCCCCCAAACAGGGTGGAGGATGCATTGCATTTTCTATTTCTGGGCTTGTCTTTGTTTAGCATATGAAAAAGGACTTTTCTCTAGAATTAGCCTCAAGCTCACAGGTTTTGGTTTGTGGAAAAATTTGTTGATTTATTTAACAAATATGCAAGTGCCTCTATCAAGTACAGTATGCCTTTGGGAGCCAGGAATATAGCCATGAATCACACAGTCCCTGCCTATCCTATGGAGGAGACATATAGAAGCTGACAGACAGAGCATAGCATGCCTTCTGATGTTAGTGGTGTTAGCTCTAGTTGAAAATTATACAAGAGGTGATCAACATCAGGAGATGCCTGGGGAAAGCTTTTCTAGGGGGATAGAGGGACTAAGTCACACAAATGTGGAAATAGAAAACTATAAAGAGAAGCTTTGATTTGTGAGTCCTTCAACGTTACTTAAATTTGAGGTTTATTTAGCATTTATGTTTGAAGCTGAGCACATCTAGATATTTGCAGCATCTCAGGCATAATGAGACAGATCTTAGGAAGCTGTTATATTTCCATGTACCTCTCCTCATGTTCTGTGACTTCCGGCATCCTGCATCTTCTTAACTTCCATTTCCAGTGTGGTTTTAAACTATAATGTAAATTCAATTTGGATCTACACTGTTTGAATGCCACTCCATACTCTGTAGAGGGCTCTGGCTCCATGGCATGGGATACAGATATATAACTGGGTTGCTTCAAATTCAAGATAAAACATGAATCTGCTCTAGCAGCTTTGGTCCCAGCTTGGGTAGGCTATATTCTCTGTAAAGAGTGAGAATTGTAGACTTCGTGAAACCCAGTAGGGAAATGGATTCCAAATAACCACCATGCACAAACTGCTGTAAGGGAGCAACAACAGCTTTAATTGGGCAAAAGAACTGTAACATTTGAAAACTATACTCCCACATAGTTTTGTCCAGAAGGTTATTTATTAAGGTTTATTGAAGTAGAATTAACAATTAGGGTTGTATATATTGAAGGTGTGCAGGATGGCATTTCAGTTTAATAGGAATTATGCATTGTACAATCATTTGCAGAAAACTAATAACCATATTTTCTATCAAACTATGAAACAGGGGGCTGGAAACAATAAAATAGAAACAAAGAGAAAAATACAAAGAATCAATGAAACAAAGAGCTTGGTTCTTTGAGAAAATGAACAAGGGAGATAACCCTTTATCTAAACTAACTAAAAGGGAAAGGGAAAAATAACTAAATTAACAAAATCAGGTGAGAATTGGAACACAAGAACAGACACTAGTGAAGTCTGAAGACTCATAAGGACATAGTTTAAAAACCTATATGTCACTAACCTAAAAGAATAAAATATCTAAAAGTGCAAAATCTAAAAGAAATGGGTAATTTTCTTGATATGTACTACTCATCAAAATTAAGTCAAGAATAGATAAGCAATTTAAACAGACCCATAACCCCCAGAAAAATAGAATTAGTCATTAAAATCTCCCAAACAAACAAAGAAAAAAAAGTTCAGGGCTAGATGGTTTTAGCACAGAATTCTACCAATCTTTCAAAGAAGAGCTAATATAAGTATTCCTCAAATTATTACACAAAATATAAATGGAAGGGACATTGTCCATCACATTTTATGAGGCCAGAGTTCACAGTTGCCATGATACCCAAACCATATAAGAACACAACAACGAAGAGAAGTGCAGAACAATTTTCATTATGAATATTACAGAAAAACATATAGCCAGTATTACCATTAAAGGAGAGAAACTCAAAGATCTCTACTAAAATCAGTAATGAGACAAAGTTGTCCACTCTTTTCATATATGTTCAATATAGTACTAAAAGTCTTAGCCAGAGCAGTAAGACAAATAGAGGAGATAGAAGGGATAACATTTAGAAAGGAAGAAGTCAAATCTTTTTATTTGCAGATGATATGATAGTATACATCAAAGACACTAAAAATTCTGCCAGAGAACTTCCTACAGCTGATAAATACTTTCAGTAAAGTAGCTGAAAACAAAATAGAATATATTCATTAAATATTTTTCAAGGTCTTTGACTAATATGGACATAGAGACATTGTATTTGCATGTTTTGTATGGACATGGGTTGTATTCATTTAACACAAGCAAATTGTGTCATGTTTTATAAATCTATTACTTATTGCCTTCTGCCAGATCAACTCACTCAGTTTCTTGAACTTTTCCAAACTTCAAATAATCAACTCCAATAGTATGATACCAGTGATGAGATCAGGAGTTCAATTTTTACCAGTAGACAGACTCTGGCATTTACTTCTCCCCAAATTCCAAGGGTCCACTAAGTCTAGGGTCAGTTTGAATACACACACACACATGCTCTACCCTAGAACTAGAAATCTATTTCAATACAGACAATTTTTTTTTAGTGATTTTTAGACTATTTATAGTGATATTTGTGTCTAGGTATACATAAGAGAAGGAACATATGTATATGTACATATATGTAAATATGTGTGTGTGTGTGTGTGTGTGTGTGTGTGTGTGTATTTATATATATTCTTTTGGGGTTTGAAGTCTTGCTTAGAAGAGAATCTTATCAAACAGTAGATCATAGTTGCAGAGCCTACCAGAAAAGTGACTTTTTTTCCACCCAGAACTTACTTCCAAGATCCTCCTAAGAGATAATGTGTGCTCTTAGAGCTCATTTGAGAATGTGTTCTCACATCTGGACCATGAAGTCATGTTGTGTCCCTTAGGAAAGAACCCGTGGGAAAGAAGCTCTTGTATGCCTGTGTCAATGCAAAAGTTACTACCTTAGAGGAAATAAGAGCTTTTATTCTCAAGGCAAATATCATTGGCCCCAGGAAAGGAATATGGATGGACTCATGTTACTCTAAATACCATGTTCCAATGTGATAATAATTACACGAAGTTTACATAGTAATAAAACAAGTAAAATCATAAATTATACTACTTTTATAATACACTGATGGAGCATAAGAGGTTACAACAATGTGTGTAAATCTCTACTATTGGTTTCAGGTGTTATTTAATGACATCTTTAGACTTTTGATTGGTGGAAGCCAGTTCTATATGTACTTTCTAATGTACTTGGTAAATAAAGTACTGTATCTACCTAATAGTCATAATAATATTATTACACAAGTTATATACAGAGGGGGACAAAAATGCTATCTGGGGACAAAACCAGTTCAAGATAATTTCAGTCTGCCCTACATATTCCATCTCTTCACAATCACTGCAGTTTTAATCAGTTAACCAGTCTTATAGACTGTACAACACAAGCATGGCTTTCTTTTTTCTGGGAATTTCAGTTCATAGATAACACTATTGCTGACTACCCAACCCAACCGATGAACAGAAGAGACTAATGAGACCAATGCAGATTTCAAATGACATGTATCCCAAAGGGAGAAAAGTGAAAATAAAACACCTGTTTATCACAGTGTACTCCTGGCATCAAGAAAATGTCAAAAAATTCACTGAAATAGACAAGACTTTGGGTACCCATGCACTTCCTTCCCTAACATAGGGGAGACTTTATCTGTAGACTTATAGAGTACTTGTTTTCTATTTTCTTGGCATTAAGCACAGTGTTAGATCTGATCTGATCATAGAACTAATTTGACTCTCCAGAAGCAACTGGCTTGTTAGAAGGTGAGATAACCTTATTTCATTTCCAGTTGGATTCTGTTTTGTAGAACGTACTGCATAAATAACTAAAAATCACTGTCCCTAATACTAATAAACAGCCTAGGAGTAAAAATATGGGTCCCCTCATCAAGAAAATTCATAGTTGACTTGGAAAATTTTTGTTTCCTTGGTATTAAACTTTTCTGGAGGGGCTGGAGAGATGGCTCAACAGTTAAGAGCACTGACTGCTCTTCCAGAGGTCCTGAGTTCAATTCCCAGCAACCACATGGTGGCTCACAAACATCTGTAATGGGATCTGATGTCCTCTTCTGGTGTGTCTGAAGGCAGCAATAGTGTACTCAATTACAATAAATAAATCTTAAAAAAAAAAAAAAAAACTTTTCTGGTAAGAAGACTTTGATTCCTAAAAGGAATCAGATGATGTCACATGGTAATTCTGACTTTCTCATGTCAGTGAACTGTGGGGAACTGAGGAAGGCTTGACAAGGATGAAAGCCTCTGATGCATGAGAAATTGGCAAAACCTTTTCCCAGGGTCAACCTAGGCAAGCAAAGCCTTCCTCTGTCCAAGTACAAGGGTTCATGGATGGTTTATCAATGTGTACAGAAACCATTAGCTGAAGCTTCCTTTTCCTACATACTTACAGCCCAAGACTGCTCACCTACAGCCGCTTGCTACTAAGACTAGCTAACCCTTGGCCTGATTTTATATACAATAGACATGATGAAGTTCTGGGTTGTAGTGGTAGTTGGTACCACTTTATCAGAGTGGGGGAAACTCTCATGACCACAGCTTTTCTGTACATGTGTCTGTATCTTTTCTTTATTCTCGTGCATCTACAGGTTTCCAGGACCAAGCCCAGCAGGTTGTAGCAGTGAACAACTGGACAAGGTTATTCTTCTGTTTGAGGTGATCGGTCCTGTTTGTGAAAAGAAAATGCTTTCTGCCTTGTGATGGGAACAGAGTACCTGAACCCAGAGATTCTTCTCTAAGGGTTTCTCATTACTCTTCTGTGTGTAAAAGCAAAGATTAATTAAAAAATATAGCAAAATAAGTCACATTGCTCAATTAGTCAGCCCTTGAAGGAGGAAATATTTGGTTACATATGAGAGACACAACTGAGACAAGCTCAGAATAATGAAAATATGATATGAATAGTAGAAAAGGAATATAATTAACTACCAGTTAGAAAAACAGAGACTATATAGTACACGTGTGTATTCCTTTTTTGTCATGTGTGACTCCTATACAATTCTTGGTGGTTTTATATCATTTGTTGAAGGTGAAATTTACAACTTAGCTTGGTAACAGTATCATAAGATGGCCCAATAGTTGAATCTAAGTAGTAATTAACAGAGCTCAGAGATGATTACAACTAACTACCAGGATTATGCATCTCTTTGTTTCTGTAAAAGGTAAGAACATCTTCATGTGTATGAATCATAGCTGCAAATTGTGAGGAACAAGTAGATCTTTTGGGTGTGTGTGAACTCACGTGTGTGTGTGTGTGTGTGTGTGTGTGTAAATTTAGTCTAGGAGACTCAGGCGGGTAGATGTGTAGCTGAGGAAGCAGACTAGCCAATTAGGGAATGTTTGTTCCTTAGTGTCAGCCCACCCAGCTCACCTAGCTTTTCCTTGGAACCATAGCCTGCAAAGGCCACTTCTACTTTGTCAGCCAGGGCTAATGGTAAACTCTGCCAAAAGCAGGCGGCCTAAGGGCACAATACTGCATCATAAGGATGCAGATGCTTCGTTTGTAAACTGCTGCTTGTCTGCCTAAGCTTTAGATATTAAATAAACTTTTCCACCTCAGCAGCAAATCATTCTCAGACCAGCTTCTCATTAAATTTGCAGTTTTCCCAGAATCCAGCACCATACCACACCTTCCAGGCAGCACCCCAGCTCACCAGAGCCATTTTTCTGAGCTCCCAGGTTTGAATGACTTCCAACCTATTCCCACTTTCCTTTCTATCCCTACATGGCAGGTGCTTCCTGTTCATATGGGTAATCTCAACACGTTGATGTCATTGTAGATAGCTTGATTTTTTTTTTTTTTTTTTTTGGCCTTCGGAAGTGTAAAGTATATAGTTAGATGCAAACTACAGTGTGCTGTTCAAATAACTGAGCAAGTTGCTGATGGATGTATTATATAAGCACATAATTATAAAGCAATAAACATTTAAGTGAAATATCAGCGATAATAATCGCTAAAACATATTGAGCTCCTGCCATATGGTTATCACTACTCTAAGCTCATTAAATTACAGTCAGGCTGCAAAAGGCCTTGCTCACCAGGTGAACAAATTATACTTGTTCTGTGTCTAATGAGGGCTCCCCTGAAAGTTAGTTTTTAAATATAAAATAAGGGAATGGACAATTTGCTCTTCAAAAAGTATTACTAGCATCATGTGAACACGTGGATTTTAGGGAAGTATACTGGAGGTATTAAGAAAGTAATTTGACAGTTATAAGAGCGGAGTTATGATGGAGATCTAATCAGGCAAAGAAGTAAGGGTCTTAATGAGATATTTTAAAAATATCACTGAGCATAGTGACTGACACAAACCGATGTCTAAAAGAGAGAAAGTAGGATTTTTAGATTCAGATGCTAGCAAGGATGACATGGTATCAATGAGCAACCTATGAAGAAAGTGAGAATTTAAAGTGGGGCAAAGATTTACACTCTAATGGAGCCATGTGTTCTTTAATCTGGCTCCAATCTTAGTCCTTGCTGTGGTTTAGGTCTGAAATCTCCCCCCATAAGCATATATATCTCAAATCTCAGTCCCCAGGTAGTTGTCTTGCTTTGAGAGATGGTGGAATCCATAGGATAAAAGTTTAGCTAGTAGAAACAGTTAACTAGGGGTGAACTTGGAAGAGGATGGCTGTTTCTAGTTCTGTCATAAACACTCTGCTTCCAAATTCACTAAAATATGAACAGCCATTTATATATTCTTCCACTGTCATGCTTTCTCCACAATAGAGGGATGATTCCATGAAACTATGAACCAAAATAAGTTCTTCCTCCTCTCAGCTGCTCCTGTCAGGAACAATGGTACAGCAAAAAGAAAATATATGGTCTCTTACACTAGAGTTTTTCATTTGAGTAGTTATTGCATGCTTAAGGGTATAAATGGTCATATAGTGCTACTTTAATTTATTCAATCACTACTGTTTTTTATAATTTATTTATCATTATAAATTCCTTATGTATCATTACAAATTAAAACTGTAAAGATAATCATAAGATTTTAAAACTAAAACAAATAAAAATGTAAAAGTTAAAAACCTTTAAAATAAGTAAAAAAAATGTAAAAGATTAAAAAAACACTAGAAAATACTCTTAAAATTTTAAAGTAAGATAAAATCCTCCTGAAAAGAAAATAGTCAACAAAGCTTTCTGCTATCTATGACCTGACAAATACTGTGAGATGTGCTGCCACTGCAGAGGTGACATAGGGCACTGTACCAGCACTGACACAGAGGTGATGTCGGAAGAGATCACTGACATGACATTAGATGTTATAGCCGATAATTTGAAATATGAAACTGGATTAGTTATTCCAATATTTAAAAGATGTCTGCTATGGAGAAATAGGACAGGGTTGGGGAGAAATTCATAGTCAATTGGTATCCTGTAGCTTTGCAAACATGGAGATCTGAGTTTAATATCTATAGCTCATATAAACAAAAATCTGAGTGTGGTATTGTGCATTTGTAATCCCAGAACTGGGGATGCAAAGACAAGTAGATCTGGGGACTTGGGGACCTTAAAAGCTAGCCTATTTGATGAGTTCCAAGCCAGTCAGTAACTGTGTCCCAAAAACATAATATAATTCACAGAAAACTAAGAAATTGAACAATTCCTAAGAAAAAACACTCAAGGTTGTTCACTGGTCTACACACACACACACACACACACACACACACACACATCCTTCAAATGCACATACATACAAACATACAAAAATAGGACTTATATAGGATAACAGCATATACTATTTGTTATGTAAGAATCAGACTGAACCAAAAAAAATAAAGTTATATAGTAAGTAGATCAAAGGAAAAATATACATGAAAGATATTTACATATTCTATTTAAATGCCATTGATTAATAATTGTGATTTAAATAGGAATGGCCACGTAGGCTCACCCATTTGAATGCTTGTTCATTAGGGAGTGGCACTGCTGGATAGGGAGTAGGAGGTGTGGCCTCCTTGGAATAGCTATGGCCTTTTGGAGAAAGTATGTCAATGGTAGTGGGCTTTAGGGTTTCCAATGCTCAAGACATGCCAGTGTCTCTTCCCTTTGGCCAAATGCAGAATTCTCAGCTGTCATGTCTGCCTGTGTGCCACAATGCTCACCGCCATGAGAATAATAGACTAAACTCCTGAAACTGTAAGCAAGCCCCAATTAAATGCTTTCCTTATAAGAGTTGCCATGGTCTTGGTGTCTCTTCACAGCAATAGAACACTGACTAAGACAGGCATGGTGTCCCAGATCTACAAGCCCAGTACTGGGGAGACCAGTGCAGGAAATATTATGAGCACAATGCCCAGCATGGACTACATAGGAAGACCCCATCTCCAAAAGCTGAGGGAAGACTTCATTCATGGAAAGAAATGGGATTAATAATTGTTCAATTGTATTATTTATCCTTTTATTTGTGGGAATCAATTTCACTACACTTGGACTTTTTGATGTTTATTTTTAATTTTTAATTGTGTATATGTGTATGGCTGTGTATAGAGGTAGGTACCCAAAAATGATGGTTCCTATGGAGGGCAGGGGAATCAGATCCTCTTGGAGCTGGAGTCAGTTAGCTGAGCTAACCTCCTGAAACAAGTCCTGGAACTTGAACTCAGATCACTTGCAAGAACACCAAGAGCTCTTAATTGTTGAACTGTCTCTCTAGCCTCCACTAGAAAAAATTTAAACTAGACATGAAGCAGGAGGCTAGAGGCAGAGCTTTATTGTGGAGACTCCTGTGGATCAGTTTCTATTTCACTCTCCATGGGAACCGTGGGGCCAGAGAGATCACTTGATGGTTATGAGCACTTGCTGTTTTTTCAGAGGACCTGGTATCAGTTTTCAGCACCACATGGCATCCCACAAGCATCTGTAGCTCTAGATTCATGGAAATGATGTCTTCTTCTGATCTCTTTGAGCACCAGGCACATGTGTGGTGCACAGAAATGCATACGGGCAAAAATTTCATATGTAGATCAAAAAATAAAAAGTTAGACAGATTACCTCTCTGTCTCTATCTTACCCATGAATTTCTTACATTGTCTATAAAGTATATTAGTATTGCAACTATGACGACTGGATAGGAAGGAAAAACCATTTAAATGTTTAAAAAAAATATGCACCATGACAGTTGTAACTCCTGTTTAGTTTTCATGCAATTAGATACTGATCTAAAGATTTCCCCCATTTTATTATTCTTAATACTTATGGTAATTTGGATAAATATTTTTATACATTTCATAGAGAAGATATAATCAAATGAAATGGTTTCCATATATCTTTTATCTACTTGGCATTTGGCTCAAACCTTATGTTCTATATCTTAAAATGAAATCTATAAGGAAATGAATTGATTTTTACCTCTTCCATTTCAAGACATGTAAGTGGAATATTGTTGTCTCAATCTTCAGGTGTCTTTGAAGACTGACATGTCTGTGATTGAAGTGTTCTTAAGCTTCATTTTTGTATCAATGCCATCTTTTAGGTTTCCTGTGCAGGGTCTAGAAGTTAATCTTGAATAATGAAAAAAAAATGCTTGTTAAAAAATAACACATAAAATAAAGTGACAATTGCTTCTCTATTCCTTCTGGCTGCATGTCAATGTCACTATTAATCTTATTAATTAAAGCCAAGCAATACCTACCACACTGTTCAAATCATATTAAGTATACACAGTACCCTTTACATTACCTAGTCTATAAATAAACTGTGAACATGCGACTTGTTTCCATAGCAATAAAACTGTCTTCCCTTGAGTTGTCAAGGCAATGTGCAGTAGGCTAGCAAATTGGACAAACATGGGAGCTATTTGTCAAGTAATAAGTTTAAGAAAAGCTAGAATAATTCAATAAAAAATGATCTAGATAAAAAAATTTTAAAAAAAAATCACAGGGTGTTAGTATGTTGGTTTCAATGATCTGCTTACACTACTTTTCCTTAGGGAAATAATTTTCTCTTATTTTCTACACATTGAGTTATTTAGATTTCTGTGTTAATTGGCATCTATCACAAGAATCTTCTCTGATGGGCATTGAGAGATACATTGATCTTTGGGTCTATCAATAGGTCATTAAGGGTTGTTTTGGTACTATGACATTTAGCAGAATAATTAGTAGTAGGTTCTCTCTAGGACCCATGATGGATCTAGTCCCAGGTTCTCGGACCCGTTAATGATGCTAAGTCTGACTTTCTGTCTCATGGAGTAAAATTTTTGATCATAAAGTGGTTTGATTACTCCCACAACACTCCTGCTATCACTTCGTTGGAGATTATATCTCCTCGGGTCAGAAATTATTGTAACTTGTAGGATTCCCAGATGGATGATATTGATGACTACTTTTCTCCTATATGCAAAGCTAGCCAGTAGAGATGAAGCTTATAGGTGAATACAGGCTTGACTTATCCATATTCTGTGACTCAAGTGTATGATTTCTCCAGTAAAATGCATTTAGTGTTAGTTAGTTAGTTAGTTAGTTAGTTGTCTTAAATTTTGTTTATATCAGTGACGATCCCCTCACACATCCCTGGTAGGCAAGATTACAATAGAACAACCAGAATTTTCCCAGCTTGAGATTTAATTGAAATGAGCAAAAGTTTTTTCCATTAAATTTGTTATGTGGAAAAATGATAAGCTAATGTTGAGAGATGAAGAGAAAGAGCAGAGAGCACTCAGGCTTTGAAAACAGGCAAAAGACGCAACTGAATGAAGTCACTTTCTAGCAGAACATACAACTGATTAAACATTTACAGTGCCCACAGCAAAGTTACATACTATAATGCATCTTCTTAACCAGTTTCTTTAAAAAATTATAGCACTTAATAATTTAAACAACTCAAAGGAACTTTTTTTTTCCTAGTTGCCTTTCTTGTTCTAGTAGAATAGCTTGACTTGACCCACCAGGGTATGGAAATGACATGATTCATTGGCCTGAATATTTACACCTCAGACTGGAGAAGTTCTTCTTATGTATTGAAATATAATGCACTTACAGTGGTGTTCTAGTCTACCCTGTTCTGTGCTTCTGTTTGTTGCATAACAGATATCATGCTCTCATTTTGTTCAGGGAGGTTGATACATACTGAGCAGCTCTGTCAGGCCCTCATAGCCTTGTACCCTGCTGACTGCAGATAAAACAACTGTTTTACCTAGCACAAGAGCTAAACCAGTTAGAATCTTCTGGAACTTTATATGTGGTTACTGGTAGCTCTTTCATGCTACCGTGGGCTCTAGAAAGGAAGGTTAGCTCATAGGGTCACTTCTTGTGGAGGGATAAGCCAGCATAGGTGAAACATCCAATGCTTAGTTGTAAGAGGCAAAGCTAAGGGTAGTGGGGAGAGAGAGGAATACCAAATAGTGCTATTTGAATGCAGTCTATATGGAGTGTTACCTAGACATGATTTAACTCTATCTTCTGTGTCATTTCTTGAGATAAATTCTAGTAGATAAAATTTACTGTTAATGATTTTTGATGTGTATACAGAAAAATTATTAACTAGATGCCCAATTTTGAACAAGAAATCTCTAGAATTTAATTATCTCGAAGAGCTGAATTGCACTTGGCTTTTCACTTATGCTTCAGCCCCAGTAACCAACATGTTGTACTCACAAAGAAGATGAGGTCTTTATGAAACTCAGACAAGTAGAACCAGGTAGCACTGTCTTCATGTGACAGGCTTGCTTTAGTATCATACTGCCTTTAAGATCCATATTATCATGTGTGGCAAGACATCCTTTTTCTTTTTGAAATGTAAGGAATTGTCTCATTGGAGATATATATATATATATATATATATATATATATATATATATATATATCCAAATGGTTAGTATTCCGATGGGCATTTATGTTGTTTTAGATATTGGGTATTATAAATATTTGTACAATGAATGTGAGTGTATCAAAACCTCTTCAAGGTTCTTCTTCTCTCCTTCAGAAACATACCCAGGTGTAGAACTGCTTGATCATACAATATTTTCAGGCTTGCCAGGTATATTTGTATTATTTTCCATAAGAGATGAAGCATTTTACATATAAAACAAAAGTATTCTGGGTCATATCATTTAAAAATACATTTCCAATAGAAAAGAAAATAAATTGTATTATTTTCCTAGTTGGCACTGCTACATTAGATTTCTTCTGCACCATGACTTCTATTATAGTACATAAAAGTCATTTTTTTGAATTGTTAGTACACAAAGTAAAATTCATAATAACAATTTTTTACATTTATACAGCAACATATAATTTCCTCGGAGGACATTTTCTGTAGTTACTTTGGCTTTATTTTGTATGAAATGTTTTGTCTAGCTCCATCTTCAATCTTTAAATAAGGTCAAGAACGACTTTGGGCAAATGTCCTTAAATGCATCTGTCTCCTTTGATTATGCAGTTCAGGATAGTTGACATGACTTGGCAAGGTGGTAGGCTCTTGGTATTTTTACCCGCAGATTCACCCGTAGATTCACCCTAAGTACAGAAGGTAAAGCATCTTCTTGTCAGAATGATTTCTGGGCCTCACAGAAGACCATGCCTTCAAGGGATTATAAATTTTAGACTGGATATTCAAACTTCTGAAGAGAGAGAGAGAGTGGAAGGGAAGGAGGGAGGAGAAGGGGGAGGAAAAGGAGGAGGAGAAAGAGGAGAGAAAAGGAAAAAGGTGAGGGGTTAACTCTTAACTAATTATTTTATCCCATTCTTCCTCTTATATCCCATATGTGAACAGAGGCTGCTAGGTCAGCATTGCCCACCCTCCCCCCTTTTTTAACTTAGAGTCCTTCATCTCTTCACTGCCTTCATTTCACCAACGCCTAGCTCTTTAGCACTAGCTTGAAAATGTCATTCACACTCACCTGGTCAGATCTCCCATATACATGTTCTTAATTTGGGTGGTTTTATCTTTCATAAAGTACTAATCTCTTGGTCAGCTCTAGCAGCAATATCATCTCCAGTTATCCTGCACTTTATCCTTATTTTAATTTTAACTATTTTTGCTTACTTTTGAACTTATAATTTAATTACAATGTTTCTCCTTTCCCTTCTTTCCTCTAAATTTTCTCCCAAACTCTTCCCAGCTCTCCTTCAAATTCATGGTCTGTTCTTATAGATTATTTATTGCATGTATAATATTTATACATTTGGCATAAATGTATACAAATAATGTATGTACATATAAATGTATAAAATAGTTGATTTAGTATTGCATATATATGTACACAGACACACACATTGTTATAGGCAGTTGAACAGGCATTCTTTATCCCTACTTCCTGTTTATATTCCTAAGTATAACCTACTGAGTCCACAAAATGGTGTCTGTATGTGTGTTTTTATGGCTGACCATTTGTCTCTAGACAGGCAATTGGTGAGCTTTTTCCTGGAGAGGACCACCTCTCCTGATTCTAGCTTTACTTAGTTGCCTGTGGTTCTTCGTGTAGAGAAGAGGCCTGTGGACTTTTCTCTATGCAGTTTAACATGTTTTTGATATTGTCCTTGTTTAGCTCATGTGTGGTACATAATGATGGTAAGACTACAGGTGTGGCGTCTGATGTGACTAAGAGACACAATATCACAGCAAACTCCCTGATCCTCTGGCTCCTACTGTCTTACCACTTTCTCTTCTACAATGTACCCTGATTCTTTGGTGCCAGACTGTTTTGTACATGTATCTACCCCAGATTTTCCCTTCTTCCAACATCTACCTCATCCTCCAACTCCCTCTCAACTTCATGAACTAATCTTTTTTGTATATGCTTATATGTATATATAGAAATACAGCTTGCTATGTCTCTTTAGTACTATTCGTGTGTATACATGTTAGTGGGTCCATTTAGTATTACTTGTATGTATATGGCCATAGGTAGTTGACGAGCATTCTTAGTGTTCTTTATTTCTCCTTTCTGTTTCTGCCTCTGTATTATCTTCCCTCCCTCCTACACAGGCACAACCATCCCCCTTTCCATATCACTCCTCATTGCACCTGTGTCTCACTATCTACAGCTCCTTTTCTCCCATTGTCATTCTCCTTTTCTGGTTTCTATGGTTACTTCAGGTTATACACTCACACCTAAAGATTCAGAGCTGGGAACCACAAACAAGGGATAACACATGGTATTCATCTTTCTAGGTCTAAGTGACCCCACTCAGTATAATAGACTCTAGATCCATCTATTTAGCAGCACATTTCATGTTTTCAGTTTTCTTTGGAGATCAATAATATTCGTTTGAAATATATGTATCATTGCATGTGTGTACCACATTTTTATTATTCATTTATTCGTTGAAAGGCATTTAAATTGTTTCCATTTTCTAGCTATTGTGAATGGAAAGGCAGTAAACATAGTACTACTTTATGTTGAGTAAGTATCTATGAAGTAGGATGTCAAGACCTTTGAGAATATGCCAAGGATTAGTGTGGTGATTTGAATGAAATGTCCCCATAGGCTCCAGTCTTTGAATACTTGGTACTCAGTTGGTGATGCTGTTTGGGAAGTTTAGTTGGTGCAGCCTTACTGGAGGAACTGCATCTCTGGGGACAGGCCTTAAGATAAAAGAGCCTCACCTACCTCCAGTTCATTCTCTCTGCTTCATGGTTGGGGATTACTATGTGAGCTTTCAGCTTCCTACCTTTGATGCCATGCCTTCCTGCCGTGATGCACTCTTATATTTCTGAAACCAGAAGCCAAGCTAAACTGTTGCTTTAATAAGTTGACTTGTTCATGGTGTTTTATCTCAGTAACAGAAAAATAACTGGTGAAAGTGGAATAGCAGTGTCATATAATAGATCCATTTTTAGCTTTTCGGGAATTCACACTGATTTCCATATGGTTGGACCTCTTACCATATTCTAACCAGCAGGTTTCGTCAATTGTTTTCTAGACCTCAGCCACTCTGCCTAGGATAAGAGGAGAGCTCAAAATATTTTTAATTTTCATTGATTACTAAGGATGTTAAACACCTTTATAAAAATATTTTGTAAAGCCTAGAGAGAATAGATAGACATTGTTAGGAAAGGGAAATAGATATGAATGGAAATGGGGGTGGGAGAGAATCATTTGAGGTCGGGTCAGAGAGGGGTTTGTGGGAAGGAGCATGTGGAGAGACAGCTAAAATTAAGGGGCATTTGAATGATAGTATTGAAACCTAATACACTAGAAACTTTCATATATATATATATATATACATATATATATACATATATATATATATACATACATATATATGTATATATATGTGAGTGTGTGTGTTTGTGTGTGTGTGCGCACATATACATATATGAAGGGAATATAAATAAAATCACCAAATAATTGGGGAGACAGAGTCACAACTGGCCATCTTTCGTCACCCAATGAAGCTTCTTGTACCAGGACTGGGGTACATCTAATTGAATTGTCAGCAAAGGGGCTCTGAAGAGTTCTCCTAAGCAACTAAGGCCATTGTCAAGACCATAAGTCTCTCTCCACAAAATGACAGCAAGGGCCCCTTGATGAAGTCAACATATACACAACTCATTGAAAGTTGGTATATCAAACTGGTTGCATACAGAGGGCCTTCATTCCTATGTTCCAGTGTGTTGGTATAGGAACATACTCTGTGTGCTATCAAAAGAGAAACATAAACACCAAGATAGCTACAAAACCTTTATCTACAGTGGTATTCTGCCTACAAAATGTGCCAGGGAAATTGTAGTGCAAAACGTGTGGGAATAACCATCTAACAACTAACCTAATAACTAATTTTACTTAAGGCCCACTCCACAGATATCTGACACTGCTTGGATAACCAAAAACTTGAGACTAGACATCCCAGGGATCTAAGGTAAAACCAAACAATACGAATCTAAAGAAAACTGTAGTGATAAAATGTATCCAAATGATACTCTGTATAATCATAGATCAGTGCGTTGTTCAGCATCCTTAGAAAAGCTTCCTCCTTCCTGTGTTAGATGACAACAAATACAGATATTACATAGAAAGTGAGAGACTTTGCAACGCTTATCCCTAAATAGGATGTCTCCATCAAATCCCTCTCCTCAGGGTTCAGGGGAGCCCATCAGAAGAGGAGATGGAAAGAATGTAAGAGCCAGAAGGGGTGGAGGACAGAAAGAAAACAAAGCCCCCTAAATCAATATAGGGAAAATCCCCATTGACTCACAGAAACTGAAGCAGCATACACATGGCCTGCACGTCTGCACCAGGTCCTCTTATATGATGTTTATATGATGGCTTCCAGTTTAATTGTACGAGGTGTCATCTATCAAGGCCGGCCTTAATTTCCCAGCAAATATAGATCTATTCAGAAAATCACATCGTACATCTTGTAGGTCCCAGCCTTTGATTTCTTTGAGCAGTGTTGGCATTTCTGGTTTTACATGAAAGCCTTTGATCCATTTGGAGGTGATTATTGTACAGGAGGATAAAGGTGAGTCTCATGTCAATCTTTTATATGTGAACATTCAGATTTCCCACCACCATTTACTGACCATGCTGTATTTTTCTCAAAGTGTATTTTTGACTTCTTTATCAAATACCAGATGGCTATAATCTTATCTGAGTCCCCTTTCTTTTTCCATTGATGTACATGTTTGTTTTTGTTCCAATAATGTGCTGATTTTATTAATTTATAATTTAATTATACTCTTATAAATTAAAATAACTATAATTATGCATGGTTATATAATTTATAATTTAATTTATAATTATTTATAATAAATTAATACATAATTCATAAGTAAGCAAAATCCTGATAATTACTATGATATTACTTGAAGTCAGGCATGTTAATTTCATCTACCATTTTCAAGATTGCTTTGGCTATTCAGAGACTTTTGCCACTCCTATGAATTTTTGTTCTTATTTTCTGTTTCTGAGAACAGTAGGGCTTTTTACTGGGCTTGTGTCATGTCTGTAAGCTGATTTTGGCAAAATGGTTATTTTCACAATATTAAGCCTACCAATTTGTGAACACTAGAAGTCTTTTTATTTTCTAATGTCTACCTTGTTTTCTTCAGATATTTAAAAGCTGATCTTATGATCTTTTACATCCTTGGATATGCTTATTTCTATATGTTTTACCTTTTTCAGAAAAACTGTTTTAAAGCATGGATTAAATGCTACTCTCATTTGCTAGTCTACTATGATAATATCTGGTCACCCATTCCCTAGTATACTACCAGCTGAAAAAACAATCGTTTATATTTTTATTATTTCTATTTTCAGAAGTAAGTAAAATCCTAATAAATGGAGTAACTGTCATAGTTAGGGTTTCTTTTGCTGTGAAGAGACACCATGACTGGTGCAACTCTTAAAAAGAAAAACATCTAATTAGAGTTTGCTTACAGTTCAGAAGTAAAGTTTATAACCATCTGGAAGGAAATATGGCTTTAGGTAGGCAGACATGGTTCTGAAGAGTTAGCTGAGAGTCCTATATCCAGATTGTCAGGTGACACTAGACCAGGTTTGAGCTTCTGAAACCTCGAATGTCTGGAATTGAAGTGGGATCACTTACTTCAAAACAAGCAGAAAATCTCTCACAGGTGAGCCTTCAATTTCTGGATTGTAGTTCATCCCAGATATAGTGAACCAAGAATTGCTATCACAATAACCATTCAAAAATTTTTTATCCTATGAATATTTTCATTGTTCCTTTCATACTTTAATATTTATTAACATTGGACAACATCCACCAAAGGCAAATTAACATCATGCTGAGGCAAAATATTTTATTTTTACATTGAGCATCCTCAGTAGTTTGATGCTTCCACATTTTAAATTGGAAATCAGCTCTTCATCATTTATGTGTTGGTCATCGGACTAAATTGATTTAGCAGAATGGTAATTGCTTGGTGTTAATCATTGTTAATTGCATAGTCAACCATAGAAAAGAAAACATTGAAGGGAGGGTGAAAATCTAGAACATTCAACAAGTTCCTTTTCTTATGCAAATGTAGAGAGAGGTTGAAGTGTGTGTGTAACGGTATATGGACAATTGTTAATTTTTCAGAAGAACATTTTATGCTGCCTCATAATTCAAAATACTACAATGTAAAGACCCGATTGTTTAATTGTATTGTGGCTAGTGGTTACTTGATGATGGAGATTAGAGTTAGAGTTCTCATACTGCAAATCTGAGTAGAGGCTCCTGGAGTAGAGGCTTTAATCTGTATGGATATTTAATCTGTTAAGATTTCCTTTCATTTTCTCCTGTTTTTAGTAAAGTTTATTTAGATGTTATTAAATTCAAAACTGTTCCTTTATTGCATCCATGTCCACTTACAAACTGCATTATATAAACACCTGTTACTTCTTCTAGACACCTTGTAAATATTCTGGAAGAGTGGTTAAAAATGAATGTTGATGTAGACCATTACTTTTATGAATTCATCTTCCCGCACGCTGTGTCAGTGCTCAATGCCTCATCCTGTACAAGTCTTATCTTCTATGGAGTAACTTTGATATAACTCAATTCAATGGTACCCTGATCTGTCAGAATAAATATAAATTATACATACAGTTACAAGAGAAATATCAATGGAAGTTCGCAAAGGATCATGGTATTATAACATAAGTAACTGAAAAAAGAATCATAATGGAAAAAAAAGGTTCCTCCAAATCCTGACACTTTAAAAGTGACATTAACGTATGTTAGCTGTGCATGAGACAACAGAACAAAGAAGCATGTGTAATGCCATTTGTAACTAGCAGAAATGCACAACAGTTTAATTAGCAAATATTAGTTGTACATACAATGAATTTCATTATGGTGTGTGTGTGTGTGTGTGTGTGTGTGTGTGTGTGTGATGCACTTTGACCTTTGAGCATATCCACTACTGATACCTGCTCTTGAGACTCCTCCCCTATCTTACTGGCTCCATCTTCTTCCAAAATTGTATACCTTCTATTTTCATGATGTTCTTTAAAATAAAATCTGTCTTCCCCATATTAGAGAAAACATAAGACATTTGTCTTTCTATGTCTGGGTTATTTTATCTAATATAACGATCCCTTGTTCCATCCAGTTCCTTGAAAGTGATGATTTTGTGGCTGAATAATGCTTCACAGGGTATATATACACTATTTTATCTGTCTATTCATAAATTGCTAGGTATCTAGACTAATTCCATAACTTAGGTAAGTTATGTAACATGAGCATGCATGTATCTCTATCATAAGTTGATTTTAGTTCTTTTAATTAACTATATGATCAAGAATGATATAGAAAGATCATATTTAAGAAGAACTATAAGTAAAGCATAAAATATAAAGATGGAACTGAGCAACTGAGATAAAGACCAGAAACACATGACCATACACATTGCTGTTACAAAGCATCTTAGATTTCAGATTTCCATTTTTAGGAAAACTTGGAGATTACAGAATTAGCTTTTAGACTTTATCTTAAGGGAAGTTTCATATTGAAAAGTTGTAATATAGGAGGCATTTATTTCATAAAACTGAAAATGGGGCACACGTTTCCAGGATATGAAAAATCAGAATACTCACAGAGACAGCACACCTACAGTCTTGATGCCTACATCTCACCACAGACAAAGAACGAAGGAACATGAGGGAATCAAATGAGTTTGAGCATTGGTGTCCCATGCTGGAATGTAGCAGTGTGATGGCGTAACTCTTTGGAATGTTGTTAAGTCTCAAGGATTATTAATTAATTAGTTTCTTTATAATGAATTAAAAGATTTACTTTCCTATTCTGCTATAAAAGACACAGCAAACCAAACCCTAATTCTATGCTATGAACCAGAGGGTGCTATCATAGGCATAGATCTCAAACTTTAAGCTAAACTAGTAGATCCAAGGGTATCATTCATGGAGACTGCAGATCCTCAGAAAGATGGCACTGGCCTTCATTTATTTTGTGAGATCTTTGTCTCTTCTTTCTGGCACCAGTGGCTTCCTTTGAAATTGACATGAAGGAACACCAGCAACAAAAGGCTGTGCAAGTACACAGACACACATATACAGACAGATGGACAGACACATGGATGGAGATTAACACAGATAAAAACACACAGACATATACAGAGAGACACAGAGACAGGACAGACACACACAGACACAGACACATATAGATACAGACACACACACACACACACACACACACACACACACACACAAACACACACCACAGTGGTTCAGACAATATTAAAGAAAATTTTATGGTATGCACTTAGTAACCCTATCTCCACATCCACTACCTTTTCACTAGCCCTCATCCTCAAAAGTTCATCATACTCTGAATGAGAAAGTTGGCAGCACCATGTCTGCCCCCTACTTGAAGTACTTATAATCCCAAGTGGCATCAAGAGAAAAAAATGATAACTAGGTGAAACTTCAAGTATAGCATTTGAAACCAGGGTCAGGCAGGGACTAAGTCATCAGTATGAAGTATCGTTATTTATGTTCAAGATTCTTTTTCTGCTTCTTCTGATTGACTGAAAAGTATCTTTTTTTAAAAAAAAGGTGACATCAAATATGATAAATTAATAATTAAATTAGGATGGTAAGATCTGACATATAGCATGAAATGTATGTCATGTTTTCAAAATATGATATTTATAGTTGGGCACAGTTCTCCTATCTATAATACAAACATTTGAGGGGCTGAAGCAAGATGAATTTAAGGCCAGCCTAGGCTACATAATGAGTCCCTTGTCTCAAAAAAGAAAAAATGATATTCATTGTTTTTTCCTGATATTATGAAGAATATATGCTGTCACAAGATTTGGGTCACTGAAGCTACATTTTAATATCATTAAATTAAATGTGAGCCCAATTGGAAAACTTAAAATCATTGTCTCTGCATGTTACCCTCTGCCAAGGTTTTGTGAGATGTCAGGAAAAGTTATTTTTTCTCTGAAATCTAATTAGATATTTTGAGTAAATGGAACCATAGTAAAATCTAATTAGTTTAGGTCACGCCTAACTTCACTGATTGGCTGAATAAAGTTAAATAGAAAAAAATTATAATTTACTTAAAATTTCACAACGTAATTAAGGAAGTGTATCTTTTGAGGTTTCAAATATAATTGTTCTCATAGTTTTGCCATAAATTGTAGTTTTATGAATGATAAATGATAGTTTAAGTAACATTTTGCTTCATATATTTGCTATATACATTGATTTAGTTCTGATACACTTGAGTGCTAAGACTTAAATTTTCTTTTTAAGATTGTTTGATAATTTCATACATACATATAGTATATTTTGGTTGAACCCATCACTGATCTGCCTTCTTCCATTTCATCCTTATCTCTTTCTTTCCCACACTTCCCCTTTAAGATCATATGTTTATTTTCTTTTATTGTTTAACCTGTAGAGTCCACTCAGTGTGACTTGCATGTGTATAGGTATAGAATAAGCTACTACTATGGGAGTGTGTTTAGACTCTTAGCGCTTTCATCTATGAATAAAGCAGCTCTTGATCCTCAACAACCATCAATTGCCTTTATGTTCTCAACAAGGGTGGGACTTAATGGGCCCCTTCCCCATCCACACTGAGGTCTTGGCTGTCTTAATAATGTGTAAGTCTTGTGCATGCAGTAAGAGCTTTTCTGAGTTCATGTGTGTAATAGTTCTGTCATGTCCAACAAAAACGGTTTCACTGCAGATGTCTACTATTTCTGACCCTTAAAATCTTCCAGCCCTCTCTGGATGAGGATTTTTGAGCAAGGGCAAGGGGCAGGAACAAGTGTGTTATAGATGTTCCATTTAAAGCTGAGCATAATTTCTTATTCACTACACACTGTGGGTAAGGCTCTCAGCAAAGAAGATGTCTCTGATTGAGAGATGCATTAATCTATGTGTATGAAGATAAGAGCCTAGAAGATGGTTTTCCAATATGTCTTATTTAGCAGAGTCATAGTGTTAGGTTTCACTCTAGGACTTATCACCTATCACACCACAGATTTGGGCTGAATCAACAGTGCCAGGCATGGATCCCATTTGTGGAAGTGTCTTCAAGTTCAATCAGAAAGTTGTCAGTTATTCAGAGCACTGGTGTTACTTTTTCTCGGGTTGGCATGTTTTACCAAGGCAGCTATTTTTATCTATTGATATTTATTTTTCGTCCTAGCATCATGTCCAGAGTCTTCTAACACCATGAAAGCTAGCAGATAGAGAAAAAGCTTCCAGTGATCTTTGGATATCCTATGATTTAAGTATATGGTATTTTTCAACAACCAATTATTACCATCAATTTCTTGAGGGTAATAAAGAGCAAAGGCAATAGCCTACTGTGGCAGGAATTTCTCTGTCCAATCTATTTAAATATTAATGCAGCAGGAGGCCTGTGATTGGACAGGGTAAAGGGAGGTGGAGATAAGAGTTGGAGAGAGAGAGAGAGAGAGAGAGAGAGAGAGAGAGAGAGAGAGAGAGAGAGAAGAGAAGAGAAGAGAAGAGAAGAGAAGAGAAGAGAAGAGAAGAGAAGAGAAGAGAAGAGGACAGAATCAAGATAGAAGATGGAGAGGGAGAAGATCCTGAATCAGCATGGCTTTAAATAGCCATAGGTAGATATGATTTCATATAGGGATAGAATGATTGGGGTAACTTGTCTATTCTAGGTGGGCAGCTTGTACCATTTTCAATTGGTCTTGAAATTATTGTGTGGGCATTTTGTGAATTGAGAAGTTACTGATGTATAAATATACTGATATATAAATCTGACTGGTTAACTACAAGCTTCAAGAGTTTTGAACATACTGGGTTACTGGGTATTGTGGTATCTAACCACGAGTTTGGAAGTCATTGGATGGAGCTAGGTCTAGAGCTATGGAAGCAGCAGAGTTATCGGGCAGAGCCAGCGACCATGCCAAGGTCTCAGAGGCTCCAGGCCAGAGGGTCTGCTGAGATGAGAACACCCCACTGGGGCTAGGTGGCCCACTGGTGCTGACAATAGCACTGGAACAGAACGGACCATGCCAGGGCAGAGAGTTGGGGCCAGTAGTGTGGGAAGCCTGGCGGTTCATTTTTTATATTTCCCACAAAGCCTATGATGTTTTGATGGGTCTATAAAGTCCCACTGAACTACAGCTTTAAGAGAGGCAACCCATTTCTTGTGCTGGGTGTTTTATTTGATAGCTTATGATATTGTGGAGAGGTACTGTTTTCCTTTTATTTAGTGCCAGCATTTAACCTATGTGTGTGTGTGTACATACAGTAGAGTTCCTATGGATTTTTTCAATGTTCTTTGTTGTTAGTTATCTTTCCCTGTATTCTGTTCTCTTCCCTACCTTATTTCTACTCATTTAACCCTTCCAGTTTTGTAATGGCTTTTCCTGGTTGTCAACTTGACTACATCTCGGATGAACTACAATCCAGAAATGGGAGGGCACACCTATGATCCAGATCTTGAAGCTGGAAGACACAAGTTTCTGATCCAAATCTTGACATGGAAATCTTGAGGTAGAGTGACCATGAAAAGCTTAGGCCCAGGCAGATGCCTTTAAGCCCAGGGGACTGAGGCATGGAGATCTCTCAGCTTAAGGTCAGCCTGGGACAACCAAGTTCCAGATCCAGGCATAGTGATACACATCTTTAATCTGGGCCACACATTCTGCTGGAGTCCTACATAAGGACATTGGAAGTAGAAAGAGTCTTCTTTTCCTGCTTACACTTTCTAGCACATCTCTTAGAACCTAGTTCTTCAGGATTCCAGCGTATACAGAAGACGGACTGAAACAACTAGCCTCGTGGGACTGAGCAACTACCAGTCTTGTGCTTCCCAGTCACAGCTGACCATTGTTGGGTTAGTTGGACTGCAGACTGTAAGTCATTACAATAAATTTCTTTAATATATAGAGACAGTCCATAATTTCTGTGACTCTTGAGAACTCTGACTATTACAAAGTTCCATTCTTCCTGTTTCTTCCTGCACATCACCAATCTTCTGTCCCCTATCCTTTAAATCTGCCCCATGGCCCTCTACTAGTTTGTGACTTCCATGGGAACTCGAACTTTAACACACATATCTAAAGACTCAAGGATGGCATTCACCTATGAGGGAGATCATGTGACTTTTTGTCTTGTATTTCTGGGTCTGGGTTGCCTCATTCAGAATAATTATTTCCAGCTCCATCAATTCACCTGTGGATTTTATGATTTCAGTTTTCTCTACAACTGATGGACATTTTATTCTGTGCATGTGACACATCTTCATCATCCACTTATGGACTGGTGACATCTAAGCTGTTTCCATTTTCTGACTGTTGTAATTAGAGAAGTGGTATACATGGATGAAGAAATATCTTTACAGTAGCATCTAGGATCTGTTAGGTGTGACTATCACTGGCATAACTGGATCATGTAGCAGATCTATTTCTTGCATTTTGAGGACTTTCCACTCTCATTTTCATAATGTCAGGACCATTTTTCACTCCTGCCAACAGTGAATAAATGAACCTCCTCTCTCCACATCTTTGCCAGCATTTATTGTTATATATTTTATTTATTTTAGCTGTTTTGTCTTGAGTATCATGCTATTTAAATTTTTTCAAACAAATTGAGGATTTGAAAACTAGAGGGTGTTTAGATACCTATTCCTGCCATATGCTTTAGCAATCTTATTTAAGAATGTGATGAAAAAGAATTGCCCCTGATACAGTCTCAGGAGTGTATAATATTATTAATCATCTCTTAATTAAAGTAGGGTTTTACTTTGCTTTCCTAGCCTTTTGTGTATTGTGCTGCTAATTGCTAACTCCAAGGCTGTCAGCCAGTTCCTTCTCCTTGTGGCTTACTAACAAACATGGCTGATTACTTGCCAAGTGAATTATGAATATGGAGTCACATGACTTGAAAACTTTTGCCCTTCTGCCCAAATTTGTGTTCAAAGTTATTTGCCAATGCAACTGTGTTAGATGGTAATTGACTCAGGAGTGCTCTCCTCTCACAAATGGGATGAGGTACCCTTTACAAAGGGGCTTAATGAGGAAAGTTTGCCCCATTTAGTCTCTCTGTCTCTTTTGTCACATGTTGACTCAAAGGGGGAGCTGGAAGAGAGTCAACAAATGTTTATGTGAACATGCATAATAAAGCTCAATAGTGTGTATGCTGATTAATAATATTTTAAATACAATATTTAACCACTTGCAACAACTGCCTTTTACACACAGTGACTTTCTCTTTTTGCCTATAGAAGGCCTTTTAAAACCCTGTGGTTTTTTAAACAGTTTCTGAGTAGATATCTTAGAGGCTTATCATTGTGTGACATATCATGTTGCGATCTGAACATTACTAATAACAATCAAGATGGGAATGGAGTAACTGAACATGTGACAGTGGTAATGCAAACCAAATGACATCAAGAATATTCAGTTACATAGTCCATGATCTAACTGACTTGAGGGATCCTGTGTTCCTGTTTACTGAACTGACATAGCTTGCCTATGCCACCTAAAGTCTTAAGATTTAATATTTCATGGCCTGTTATATTTTGAGCTGATCTGGGGCACATTGATCCCTTTTTGCCTATTTCTTCCTTTTGGAATGAGAATGTGTATCCTTTACATAGCCTACCACTGTATTTTAAAAGCATAGAACTTGTATGCTTTCTAGGCTCACAGTCTGAGGGACATTTGCTTCATGATGAATGGAAACTTGAGTCTCTCTCTCTCTCATGCCTTGGGCTCCAGGGTTCTAAGATGATGTAAAAAAAATCTAAAAATTAATGAACTGGAACAAATGCACTCTTCATGTAAGAAGAATGTGCATTTTAGGGAATCAAGCAGAGTGCTTTCTTTTAGTGCACTTCTGCCCTCTGACAATTCATGTTGAAACTTAAGCCTCGTTGTGCCACTCCGGAAAGGTGTGCTTTGGAAAGTGATTGAGTCAGGAGGGCTTCCTTCTCACAAATGAGATCAGTTGTCTCTCTATAAAGGCATGATAAAAGGAGTGCATCCTTCCCTTAGGCATGTCATCTGTCCATCACTCAGTATCCTCCTGTGCAGGGGAGATAGCATCAAGGTACTGCCTAAGAATCAGGAAGCAGCCTTTCTGAATTTCATGAAGCTGTGCTGCTCTTAAGCCTCCCAGCTTCCAGAACCGTGAAAGACAGATTTATGTTACTTATATATTATTTTGGTGTTTCTATTAAATCTTTACTGTTTTGATACAGTGACCTTGAGTAGACTTTGACACAGAGTCTAAGTATATGGCAGCACTACTATCTTGTCATGAACCTCTGGGGAAACCTGACTGTCAAAGAGAAAGGACGAACAGAAAGTCCATCTTTGTTAAGTGAAGCAATATGTTTTAAATTAAGAAACCAAGATCAGAAAATGGAAATTTGAAGTTTTGTAATCTAATCCTACTACAGAGTTTATTGTTATAGAGCATGATATGTAAACAAAAATCACATAATAAAGCAGAAGAGATGTCTTAGCAAATAAAGTGCATAGCCTACAAGCGAAAAGACTAGTGTTCAAATCCCCACCAATCACAAAATAGCTAGGCAAGCTAACTAGCTTCCTAGAACTAATGAGATCTGTTTCCAATGAAATAACTTGCCTTGGTAAATAAGGAGGGAATCAATAAAGGAAGGCATTCTATGTTAACCTCTATTAACCTGTACATACATGTACTTGTATACTAGCATACATGTGAGACACACATACATGTGCATCCCACATACAATTACAAAAGTAAAATCATATATGACATTCTGGAAGTCCTATAATTTCTTTCAAGCCCAGATTGATATTTTAAGCCTCTAATAGTTCTCTATGAAGACCAGAGTGCATATTGACAGAGAGCATGTCAACTGAATCAGATGTATCTGATCAATCACTTGTACCAGTAAGGCACAGTATTCCTGGATTTAGTGCATAATTCAGTCCTCCTTTACCATCCACATCTTCCCAGGAAACATACCCTGAATCTGGAATTTTCCTAACATTCAGACGTTCAGAATAAGAATGTGATTTACAATCTGCCTGGTTAATAATATTAACACTGCACCATTTCTCCCCACAAACTCCCCAAGCTGTATCCTCTAGGATATACTGATATTTTGAGGTTAATGGGGTCACCATCATTTCTTCTACTTACAATGATTAAATTTTAGGAATAAAGTCTTTCTCTGTTCTTGTAAAAGTACAATGATGACAAAATCCATACTGCCCATGGAAAGTAAGGGATTGTCTTTCCCAGTCTTTAAATGGGGGTTAGAGAAGACTGTTAAGTCTTACAAAAATAAGATGTCTATAGATTAAAATTCTTCATGCTGGGTCAAGTTTGCCAGTGTTCATTCAGAGGCATGTGACTTTATTTTTCATTCAGACATAGTGTGCTAGAATAACACATGAATAACATAGAAAACTATTTTACTTTAGTTATTTATTTTGAATTTTAATAATCTGACTTTTTGAGAGTTAATTCATAGATATTTTTAACAATTGCAAGAATCAACTTGCTGTAGGTTTTTCTTTTACAAGTTATAAACATGCTAAAATCATTAAATTGTTGCCTATCAAAAATTATTTAAAGTTAGAGGCACATAATATATTTTGTTTGTAGTCTCATTTAATATTGATATACAACTCTTATAAGTCCTGTCTACTCAACTGCATTTGACATCGTTTTCATTTGTCACACAGTTGTGAGCATCATAATGATGTTTTAATTTTATTTTCATAAAGAAAAAATCCAGTGTTTGAAGAAGGTCCACCCGGTATGCCTTGGGAATCTTCCCCAGTGAATTTGATGTGCAGTGTGTTCCCTGCCTCTACAATCACACTTTCATTATGCAAATGCAGAATTGCTATGACAACGATAATAGGTGGAGGTAAGAAGCAGCAGTCTTCAATAAATTTCACATAGAGGAAAAATGAAAACAGGGAGAAGAGAGTTCACTGAAGACCTTGTTAATGTTTTTGCTTTCCTCTTGCATAGGCTTCTGAGGTTCAATGGATTACTACAGAGTTTGGTGAGACCTGCCATAGTCCTATGATCCAAACAAGAAGAAGCAAGGATAAATATTTAGTAAGAAAAACTAAAGTGATATCTATTCCTACTTAAAAGTGATAGAAATTTTCTTTTACATAATCTTCCCAAATGATTAGGTTAGTTTACATTTTATAAGCAAAATAATATACAGAGTTCATATTCTAACATTCATATTCTCTTCAATTCAGAATTTGGGTCTTAGGTTAGGATTGAATAAGTATATATGAGATAAACTTACATTTTTGTAAAATAAAGGGAACTGTCTAAAAAGATGACTGAATTAAAGTACTTAGAACTCAGTCCTCCCATATCATCTGATTACCAAAAGGAGATGAGTTCTGTCCACCATGGCAAGAATGACCAGAGTGTAAGTGCAGCCAGGATTATTTAGTTAAGTTTTTGATTATTTTATTTTATGTGTGTGAGTGTTTTGTCTGCACTTATGTTTGTACAGAGTATGCAGGCCTGGTATCTTTAGAGAGGCTGGGATATGGCATTGGGTTCCCTGAAACTAGAGTTACAGATGGTTGTGAACCATCATCTGGTGCTGAAAATCAAACTTGGGCCTCTGAAAGAGCAGCCAGAGTTATTAACTGTGGAGTTCTTTTCCTAGTCCATCCTGATCAATTTTAATTGATCAAGTCTTAGAGCTTTTTAAGCTCTTAAGAACCTGATGAGACATAAATACGAGAATTTTTTTTCTTTATTATAAATCAGAATATTTTTCATTCCTATTGAAAGTTGTTTTAAATAATTTGAAGCTTATGAAAATTCACATAAATTTTTAATGATGCAAAATTCTCTGATTTAATTTATAATATACTGAATACAGACAACATGGTATAGGGTTATCTATCTCTCTGTGTTAGGTATAATTATAGATCCTGAAAATAATGTAAGAAGTGATTAAAGAAGAAGTATTGAAAATAGAAAGGAGATCTGGTTAGAGACAGGATGTTGGAGGAAGACCATTCTATAACCTCTGTTTCTAAAAAAAGAAGCCTTTCCACCAATGGTTTTTTTCCAACAGCTTGCAACCTAGCAACAGAAAACAGTTAAGTTGATCTTCTGAAGTAGAGCGTTCTGTACATCCCACCAAGAGCAGAAGAACCAGCCAGGGGAATTCATCAAGGGCTCTGCTTATCAAAAAGTAGTGATGAGGGACAGGGTTTCTTCCCCAGCATATAGAGGTTCCCAATACCCAATTGAAAGATGATGAACATCTAGGTAGTGGTGGCAAGAAGAAAGCATCCTGGCCTTTGTCTTTGTTGGTCAGTGAGACTCTTCTTAGAGATATCAAGTGGCCTTGTGACAACAAAAAGAAAGATCCTGATGCAATCTCGAAGTGGTAATGATTTTTTATCTTTTTGAGATAATGGATTCAAATTAGAATGTTTCCAATGTGCTTTACCATTTTTAGACAAAATCCCAGTGTGAATTCAAGCATCTTCACTTGAATCTTCCTTCTTCTTTAGCTTCTTTGGAGGCCAGGCAAGGTAGCCCAGCTAGAATAATGTATTCCACAGAGAGGCAACAGCTTTAGGGATTGTCCTTGCTTCAGTTGTCCAGGACCCACATGAAAACTGAGCTTCACATTTAGTGTGGGGAGCTGACAGAAGGTGGCTATCATCCTTGCAGCCATCTTGAGCCATGTACCCTGACAAGAGACTTGTTTACAATAGCCTGCACCAGCTGAGCACACATCTTGTTTTAGATACCCAGGATCTTCCCTTGGGTGTGTGAGACTTAAAGGTGTGATTTAGAGATAAGACCTAAGGGCATGACTTAAAGGCGTGGCTTAAAGGTGTGGCTCAGAAGTGAGACATATAAAAGGCGATAGGCAGACAGAAGAAATTATTAGACTTTAGACACTTAGTACTTGAGACAGAGAACTTGGAACTGGGAAAGAGACTAGCAACTTAGAACTGGAATTGGGACTTGAGACTTGGTACTAGGAACTAGGGACTAGGAACTAGGGACTTGGAGAGAAGAAGAGAGACTGAAGAATAAACTGGATTGAATCATACTCTGTCTGGTCTCCATTCTTCAAGTCCATCCTCACTCTCTCTCTCTTGCTGAACCCTGACCCGCAGACCAGAGCAGCTTGGAGCAGTGCAGGGTCTAACAATTTAGCCCCCAAGGCTTTTGGCAGTGTGGGTTCCAACACTGATAGAGCGGGCCCCCAAGCACCGGGCAGAGTGGTCTGTGACAATTCACTACATATGTTCAGGAACAGAGCGAGGCGGCCTATCTTTAGCCTGTGTATGCTCTTTGGTTGGTGATTCAGTCTCTGATAGCACCCAAGGGTTTGGTTAGTTGACTCTGTTTGTTTTCCTGTGGAGTTCTTCTTTGGGGTCCTCAATCTTTTCCCCAACCCTTCCATAAGACTACCTAAGCTCCATCCAGATTTGCCTGTGGGTCTCTATATCTGTCTGAATCAGATACTGGGAAGAGCCTCTCAGATGACAGCCATGGCCTTAGGATGTGCCTTGTTCTTCAGAGACTTGAAGTGGTAGTGTGGGGGATTATAGGGCAGAGGGAAATGGAGGGCCTCCAACCTCTCAGATGAGAAGGAAAGGTGGGAGGAGGATGGGCTGCAGAAGGCAAGAACATGAAGGGGCAGCTATCAGGGTGTAAAGTGAAAAAAATGCCATCTTGGAGAAAGAGAAGTGGGCACAAAGTCCCATCAGTAACCAAGAAGGTGTTTGCAGCTGATAGCTTCTAGGAGAGGAAAAATAAGTTTTCTTCAGTGGAGTGTCACTGTGTATACCATGTGCATGTGTGTGTTTTAAGAGAGAAAATGATCATGAAGTTGGGTGTGTAGGGGTAGAGATTGGGGAGGATCTAGAAGTTTGGTTAGAGGAGAGAATTGAAATGTATTGTATAGAAAATTAAAATAATATTTAAATGTAAAAATAGAAAATTTAAAAATTAAAATATGGTTAAGTATTTATAAAAACAATTTTTGAGTGGCAGGAGTTTCAATATGTTAGTAAAATAACATCTGGGTAGTTAAATGATTTGTTTAAATTATATCACTTAAAGAAACATAAATCCTCCCACTCTTGAGAGACTCAGCAGGGTAATTTGAGGAATATGCCATCTGATAAACGTTTGAAAGAGGGAAGGGAGTTTACACTAGATGGGAAAACTCAGCAAAACACTTGCCATTTTTCTTCAGGTCACATGAGTAGGATGAGTAATGCAAAATTGTGGAGAGATAGATTTTATTTTTAGGCCAAAACTTAACATCTACTATTTGGGGATTTTAGAGTAATAGAATAGGTTTCTTGGAAGCATAAAAATCTCACTTCAGTGGATTGAAAGGATATACAACTTTGTGATATAGTCATCAAATAGAATACTACTAACTTATTAAAACTAAATTAACTATTGAGATATACAGCAACATGTATGAATCTCAAAAGCATGTTGAGAGAATCAAGCCATGTATAAGATGGAATATCGTCTGTATTATATTCATGTTAATTTGTAGTTCAGGGGAAAATGCCATGTGAACAATGTATAAGTACCATCAGAGAATGTGCCCAAGATAAAGGAGACAAGAAATTGGAGTAAAAGAAGAATGTAAAACTCAGAGTTCCTTCCTAAATGGGTTCCAAGAAGTAGGTAATAGCTGGAGGAAAATCAGGATTAAAATTTGGTTAATTTTATTTTCAAAAATAAGATAGAATTTAAATATTATGAGTTGCACAACTCTTAAATGGATATAGTTTTATGTATGTACTTATGGGATCCACAATCATAACATTTCTCTCACTCAAGAATATTTCTTTTTTGATTTAACCAACTGTTTCTCTTAGCACACCCACCTTCTGTTTATGAAGTAACCATTTCTTATGTCAACCACATAGATGTAAAACTATCAGCACATTCATGGTTTGACACTCAGATTTCTCTCTACATACATACAGGAAACACTGAATCCCTCATCTTTAAAGACCATGTTTGTAATCCAATGATTCCCTAATTTATAGCTCACATCTCCCATAATTTTCCAATTCAGCCATAAAACAGCTTAGGTAGCATCCTTCCATTTATATCAAGAAACTTAGATTTTTCAAGTTAAAAATGTACTAAATAGATTTCATGTGCTGCCTTTCAGTTTCCCCATCCCAATAATGTCTTCTCTCTCTTTTTTTTTTTTGTCATATTGCTTCATAATCTTCCACTGAGGTTCTTGTATAGACTTTATAAGTGTACAGTAGAGACAGGGTTATCATTGTTTGATCCATTGATATCATTGACCTATTGTATCCTGGAGTATCATTGTCTTTGAGTAGATTGATTTGAGGGTGGCACATGGAAAGCAAGGAGTAAAGAAAAGGAAATACATACAGCCAATAAAACTTACTCTATCAAATCATGCAATTGATGGGGATGATATGTTGATAACAGTTGTTCTTCATGTTATACAGTTGAACTCACACATACACACAGTCACTTATGTATTAGTACATACATGTGTGGGGGGTATATATATGGATGTATGGTCATAAGAAGTGTGAAGGACTAATTCTACCTTGATAACAGTGACTTCAACTAATGGGCACTAGAGAACATAGACACAGGCATGAAAAAGGTCTTATTCTATAGGTAGAATCATTGACTCTCATTTTTAAATCTTGGTTTAGTTTTTAAAACTCTACAAGTATCTGGAGTTGATAATAGATGAATCAGCTGGAAAATCCGGGAGACTATTTGATATATGGCATTTGTTACCTGTATGACCATACTTAACTATCTATAGGTCTTAGTTTAAGACTCAGGCCATCATGCCTACCAAATGGTTCCCAAGTACCCACTCACAAGTCTTCATTTAATGACAGACAACCAACTGAATGGTACTCAGCAGGACTAATACAGAAAGGAATCATCACTCTAGGTACTATTAATGGGGAATGTAAGTTCTAAAAATAGTACTACTTGGAATCAGGCATTTTTGTCAATTTTCTGTCTTGTATTTTTAATAGCTAATGATAGAATTGCCAAAACAACAAAATAAGAACTTGCATTGCTAGACAAGGCACATTTAGATGCAAGAAATACATAATAAAAGACTGTATAGCTTCAGCAATAGCGAGTTCATAAGACAAAGAGGGAACAGAAACGGAAGTAGGAGGGATTTGCATGGGTAGTGGCTGATCATGTAAAAGTCATATATAAGAATGCATTGAGTAGGAATTTCATTAAATATGTACAGACAATGAAGAATTAGGGAAACAAGACAATGCTTTTATGCTAAAATTTGTTTCCCAAAATAACAAAATAACAAAGAAGATATGAAAACAAGAATCAAGTAGGGGTGCACCATGAAGACGTTTCCACTTATATGATCCCTGAACTTAGGAGTATGTGCTGTCAGCTTTCTGAGTTATACCAGCATCCTTTTATACAGTTTGGCTTAATTTTTTTTGAGACAGGGTTTCTCTGTGTAGTCCTGGCTGCCCTGGAACTCACTCTGTAGACCAGGCTGGCCTCAAACTCAGAAATCTGCCTGCCTCTGCCTCCCAAGTGCTGGGATTAAAGGCGTGCGCCATCACTGCCTGGCTTTGCTTATTTTAATAGCACTGGAAGATTTACCTTTCATTGTTCTGTAACAAAGTGTCCTTCAAAAGCAGCTTAAAAGATAAGAGGATAGTTTTGGTTCATGATTCTGAGGTCCAGGATTATGGCAGGAAAGATATGGTAGTGAGAGCGGCTGTAGCCGTGGTTGGCAGGGGCTTGGGACAGCTGCTCACTCACATCTGCAGTCAGAAAGCAGAGAGAGGCAAATGATGTCACTCAGCCAGCAGGATCCTCACTTCACCCTTTCTATTCTGTCTAAGCCTCTAGCCTATAGGATATGCCAGCCACATTCAGGGTCAGGCTTTCTTCCTCCATCTTGCCTGGGAACACCTTCATAAATACTCCAAATCCTGTGAAGCTAATAATGGAGATTAATTATCACAAGTTCCTTTTTTTTTTCTTTTTACGTCAGTGAAACTGATAAACATAGTATTTTTAGGACCAAAGAAGGTATCCTTCTTGTGGGGCTTCTGGCACTGCTATCATAGACGTGTATCTATTAGTTCATAATTTAAGTTTCTAAATTGTGTGTCTTTCAAAATCACAATTCAAGTAAGATGAATATTTAACAAGCTAAAGAGGTCGGTTTTGGGACAAAAGAGTGGGGGATATCTTCAAAATAACTCACCCAAACTTTAAACTTGGCTTTCATGCCTCAAGACATTGAAAATAGATTTGTTGGTGACAGACTTAATGATTAAAAAATGATGTAATCGAATAAAAGTCTTGAACAATATTGTCTAAATGAGTAGCATTCGTGTTGGGTGTGAATGGGTGGCTCAGCTCAGCTATATAAAATCTGAAATCCATTCTCACTGGAAAATATGCGGATGGACCAGGCTTCGCAGCACTCTGCAGTGTTAAGCAACTACACAGAATACTGAGGGGACTTCTTCTGAGTTCAGTCAATTCAAACACCTGTTAGCTTACTGAAATAAATTTCACTCCAAAGAAGACCCACTAAGAGGTGGCAGGTGACTTTAAAGATGAAAAATGGTTCATCTCCTGACAAACCAATGCTCTCCTCTAAAAACCCAACCCTCAGATCAGCATTTGATGGGCATTCTTGTTGTAAAGTATAGATTTCTGACATTTCTCCCAAAAAAGACTTTTAAGCATGTTCCAAATAATTTTTTTTAATCAGTGAGAATTCACATTTTGGTCTCAATTTCACCTTTAAAAATTTAACTAAAACATAATCAAATCATTTTTTTTAATTTCTTCTACCTCTTACTCCTCTCATGCCTGTCCTTGGACACCATCATGGCCTCCTCTACTTTAGCCACTGTTTGGTATGTATGTGTGTCTTAGCTGGGGTTTTACTGCTGTGAACATACACCATGACTAAGGTAACTCTGATAAGGCAACATTTAATTGGGAGTGGTTTACAGGTTCAGAGGTTTAATCCAGTATTGTCAAGGTAGGAGCATGGCAGTGTCCAGGCAGACTTGGTGCAGGAGGAGCTGAGAGTTTAATATCGTAATCTGAAAGCTTCTAGAAGACTGGCTTCCAGGAAGCTAGGACAAGGATCTTAAAGCTCACACCCACAGTGACACATTTCCTTCAACAAGGCCATACCTCCCAATAGTGCCACTCCTGGGCCAAGCATATTCAAACCATCTATTCAGTGTTACATACATGTTTCTAGACCTGACCACTTGATATTGAATAACAAACCAGGAGGCTCATGCTTTAAGTAGAGGGATTCTCCCTCTCTCAGTAGTTTTTCATTGCATCAGCAGTGAAATTTTGTGTATCTAAGTTGGGGCACCAACTTCTGTTGGAACCACAGGAAATCTACAGCCATAAAATTTCAACAACATAGATGCTTTAGTGGAAACTCACCCTTTAAAGCTCTTTAATCCTCAATTTGGTGATCATTTGAAAAGTTTAACTCTTTATGCTAGAGATTATTCAATTTACTATCTAAGGATAAAAACCTCCTTGTCACCAAAGATCTGTTACTACTAAATTGACAAATAAATTGTAAGTAAATGAAACAACCATTAGGGATTGGCTGGAAGACCTGGATCACACTGAGGAAGAACAGAAATGGTTAATGCAGCACAGACTCCAAGATGAACTTGCATGTCCCTGCATTTCTACAATGAAAATATGCTTTTTTATTAAAATAACCCCCTTTCCGGTAAGCCCTGCACTCACTCCCCCAACCTATTCCCATCTTTTTTGACTCCATAAGGGTACTCCTCCACCCATTCACCCACTCCCACCTCACCCCTCTAGCATACCTTTATGCTGGGACATCAATCCTCTCTACCCTCCCATTAATGCCAGATAAGGCCATCCTCAGCTCAATAAGTATACTATTTGGTTGGTGGTTTAGTCCCTGGGAGCTCTGGGTGGTCCAGTTAATTGATATTGTTCTTCTTATGGTGTTTCAATCTCCTTCAGCTCCTTCAGTCCTTCCTCCAGCTCTTCCATTGGGGCATTTCTTAACTGTACATAGAAATAAAATATGTGTAGAAGGAGTGGAGGGGATGGCTCAGTCAGTAAACATGCTAACATGAGGACTGGAGGTAAAGCCTCCAGTGGGCACCTTTAATCCTAGCTAGAGAGGCAGAGACTGGGATGTGCTGGCTAGTCAGTTAGGCTGAATCAGAAAGCTCCAGAGTCAATGGCAAACATATTCCAAAAGGAAAAAGTAGAGAACAGATTGAGGAAGACCCCTGACCTCTCCCTTACATTCTTGCCCACATGTACTTTTCTCAGCCTTGGTTGATCATATATACACAGGTGTAGGTGCACGCAAACATAAAAATTGAGAAATAAATGATACACTGGTGAGACAGAACTCAGTGAGTTTTGGTTACAGTCTGAATTAAACACATACCAGAAAACAATTAGACCCAGAAAGAATGAGTAACAAGAAGGACTCAAGGTGGCTAGGGGGACACATGGATCTCCCTGAGGTGAGGAAGTAGGGTAGATTTTGTGAATGGACAGAGGTGGGTATGGGAGAGATCAGGCAGGGAGTGGGAGAGGTGGAGGGAGAGAGTACTGGGAGAGACAACTGGAACTGGGGGACATATGGATGAGAAATGTTGAAACTTATTTTAGTGAAGACTCCCAGGAATCTATGAGAATGACCCCAGTAAAGCATCCTAGTAATGGGGAATATGTAGCCAGAACTGACCATGTCCTATAACCAGGCAAGGCTCCCAGCACTGGGACAGGGACATCAACTTTGTTATAAAAGCTTTGGCCTACAATTTGTCCTGCCTGCAAGATGTGATATGGTAATGGTGGTGTAAAACTTGTGAGAGTCGCCAATCAATGACTAGTTCAACTGGAGGCTTAAACCAAGAGACAGGGTTTATGCTTGACACTGTGTGTATGGCCAGAAACCAGAGGTAAGACAGGCAATAGGCCAGAGACCCGGAATAGAACCAAACATGACTGGCAAAAAAAAAAAAAAAAAAAAAAAAAGTCAATAAAATGATTATTCTGCTATACTCTTAGATCATTGCCTAGCCCACTTATTATCAGAGAGGTGTCCTCCAGTAACTTATAGAAACAGATATAGAGTCCCACAGACAAACACTAGGCAGGGGAACATTGTGGTGGAGGGAGAGGAAGAAGTGTAGGACACAGGAGAGTCAAGGACACCATGAGAACACGGCCCACAGAATCAACTAAGCTGGGCTCATAGGGGCTCACAGAGACTAAAGCAGCAGTCATGGACCCTGTAAGGGCTTGAGTTAGGTCCTCTGCCCGTACCTTACAGTTGTATAGCTTGGTGTTCTTGTGAGACTCACAACAGTGGGAGTGTGGTGGAATGGGGCTTGCCTTTGACTCTTTTCTGTGCTTGGGGCCATTTTCCAAAGGTTGCCTCATCCCGCCTTGATATGAGGGTTTGTGCCTGATGAATAGCCTGATTGCGATTTGTAAGCCATGCTTTGTGGAAGTTGCTGAGAGGCCCACTCTTTCTTTTTTAGTTTTTTGTTTGTTTGTTTGTTTGTTTTGTTTGTTTTTTTGTTTTGTTTTTAATGGAAATGCAGGAAAACTGTAGTCAGGATGTACTGTGAGAGAGAAGAACTTTTTTTTAAAAGTAAAGAAAGTAATTTTTGATAGCCTCTCGGTACCTTTAGCATTTCACATTCACTGTAGAACCTTCCACATGAGACCATTACAAAAAAAAAAAAAAAAAAAAAAAAAAAATAGCCTCACTTTCTGTTAAACGGTGACACCAACAATCTGTTTGGGAAAGTTGGGTTACCATGGAACACACACTTTCTGCTTCTGGCTGTTGGTTTGCTGCCTTGTTATTCTCCTGCCTCCGTGTTCTTCCAGAGCTGTGCCCCTCATTGTTTAGCATTCCTCACCTCTATAGGTACACACCTCTATAGGTACGCATGTCATCTCCCAGTTCAGTGTGGATAAAATGTCATCCCTTTCACAGAAGCCTGTGACTTGCCTTTGGACAGTCTTTCCAAAGTAGTCCATTTTTATGCCTCTACCCCAATGTATTTAATTTAAATACCTTTCCTCTCTGAAGTGATATTACCTATGCTATTTTTATCAGCTGTCTTCCCAGGTAAATCGTAGTTCTATGAGGCCTTGGAAGTTTTTTGTTTGTTTTCTTCCCCATTTTATTCCTAGCCTAGATCTGTGTTACATCTAAACTAACTAAGAGTAAAGAATCTTCTTTCCTGAACTGATTTGTACACTTTAAAAACTGCAGTTATTGACATTACTTAGAGCTCAGAGTTATCCTCTGAAGATGTTCAAGATGCTAGCTAGACGGATTTAAGTTATCAAGTCTCTGGTGTGCTTACATTAAATTTCATACCTACAATCTGGTGACTACAAAAATTATTCAATAATATTTGCTCAATTTTCTCACTGGAAAAAATATTCAACTTACTTAGTAGGTTTATAGCCCATTAATAATTCATAGCAAATTCCACTATCCCTATTACTATTATTTTTAATTATTTTATATACTATTTCTGTTTTCTGTCCCTAATCTTGGCTGTCACTCCCAGTTTCTTAGTTTCCTCATGCCATGCAATTAGTGCAGCAATCTGCTACCCAAACTCTACAAGTGACAGCATTTTGTCACTAGCCAAACTACCAATCTTTAGTTTGGGAAAGGAAATTTAATGCTGTCTCATTAAACAGCAAGATTAATTAATCTTAATCAAGACTGATAACTATTATACCCATGGCAGTATTAAAAATGAATTATTAGAGAAATTAAACAGATCTAATAATGTCTTAAGGTTGTAAGCATCTGAGCTGTGACTCAAATTAACCTTTATTCCACTGTCTTTGTACTGTACCTTATTCACTATACTGTCCTATGTCTTTAATAACATCAACAATAGATATACACTCCAAGATCTTCATTGCTACAAATACCCCATATGTCTATAAAGAATTTTCTGAACACAATGAGCCACATAAAACAATGTTTTTCTTTGAAAGAAAAGTCAGGGATTTGCAAAAAACCTGCTTCTGTAAAAAAAGCAGTCAACTTGCATATGGAACAAGGTTCAAGTAGGTCAGGTGTTTGACCACCATTATACAAATTTATAGAATTATTAGGATATTATTGATATAAAATGACAGGCACTTCACCTCAAGAAACTGGCATTTGACAGATGAATGATTTTATTTGTGAAATTGTGTTTATATATGTGAGGTTTGTTGTGTGTGTGTATGTGTGTATGTATGTATGTATGTATGTATGTATGTATGTACGTATGTATGTATGTATGATGTGTGTGTGTTTGTGTATCTGTGTATGTGTGCAGATGGCAGCGGTGTCCAGAAGAAGACAGTAGATACCCTGGAGCTGAAGTTACCAGAATTTTTGAGCTGCCTGATGTGGTTGCTGAAAACAGAATTCAGGTCTTCTGCCAGAAGTGAATGCAATCTTAACTGCTGAGCCATTTCTGTCACCTTGTACTACCTGTTTTAAAAAATCATGTTTTTGTATTTATAATAAAAAAGGATTACAATACACATTTTTAGCCTGTTATCTTAAAAACAAGGCCACATTTATTCCAACAAGGCCACACCTTGCTCCTAATAGTGCCACTCTCTGAGTCAAGCATATTCAAACCACCACATGAGTTTATCGATTTACTAGATTTTGTTGCTAAGCATGGCTATAGCTGGTCTTGTGTTTATTCAGTTGAATATTGGCATTCTGGTTTCAGCTGAGAGAACTGAGCTATATTATTCTACATTGTTTATCTTCACAAACTGGCTGAAGCATGGTTTCACAATGATTCAGAACAAAAAAGAAAAATGAAAAGAAGCAAATATTTTATTCTAGCTTTTGCTTCTGGGGTATTTCTTAAGTTATACTCTTAAGTCTGGTACAGAGAGCTGTGGCAGAAAATTCTGTCCATGACAAGGTAGGCAAGCATTCACTGTCACCAAAATATCTGCTGAATTCACAGAATTTTTAAAAATTATTGATTATGATCCTTTCTGAGGCCAGCAAACTTAATAAAAGTGATAAACTTATTAAGAACATCCACTAGCTATGGAAATCAAATAATAAATCAATAAATATTTATGAGAATAAAATATATGAAAATTAGAAAATTTAACCATAAACTTTTGGTCATTTGAAGTCATAAGAGATTGTGTATATTTTGAATCAAATGAAAATCAACCCTTCAACTATCAGGATTTATGAAATGCAGCCAAAATAACACCTAGAGGAAAAGTCATAGATTTAAAGGGTGAAACTGGAAGAAAAGAATCTGAAATTAGTGATTTACCTTTTAATCTCAGGATGCTATAAAAAAGAGAACTAGTTATAAAAAAAGAGAAAAGAAAAGCGAGAAGATAATGAAACTAAAAACAAAAATAATAGATAGAAATCAATAAAGAAAAGTTGGATATTTGATAAAATTAACATTATTAGCATTTTTTAGAAAAAACCCTCAATATCAGAATTATAAATTCAAATTTTTAAGTTATTTTAAAATTGAATCTATAAATATATAAATATTATAATGCTTTATAATAAATATTTAACATGATATAAATTGATTTAAAATGTAAACAGTTATTCAAAGTGTTTCATTAAATCAATCGATCAAGTAATCACATACAAATATCAGTGCATACTCACTAGAGAACCAGGATAAATGACAAGCAATCTAGAAATATACTCAACTGAGTAAATTGCCCCTGTGCAAAACTTGGGGAAATTAATGTAGTATTTTGCTAATGTCACCCTGTAACCTAAGTAGTATTGTTATAAGAAATGATTTTTTCAGTTTGACAAAAATTTAGTCTTCAAAAACAGAATGCTAATATTTTCCTAAAACAATTAAAAGCAAAACTCCTTCTTCTCATTACAATTTATCAATGTTTCTTTTCACTGGTAAAGTGCATCTTGAAGCTGCTTTTCTCATGAGCATATTCTAAAAGCAAAGGAAATATGATTAATCTTCTTTGTGGAGAATGTATTAGGGACCATGGGAGTGGCTCAGTCAATAAACTTGTTTATTGTTTAGCATGGATTTAGAGCTCTATGACCCACTTGAGAACTAGACAAGGTAGCATGCATCTCTAATCCCAGTGCTGGGGGAGGGAGGACAGAGATGTGTGGATTCTTGGAGCTCAGTGGCCAGCCACACTACCTGAATGGGTAAGCTCAAATTTCAATGGGAGATCTTATCTCAAAAAAATTATTTAAAGAATTACTGAGGAAGACATCTTCACATGTACGAACATGCCCATTTGTGTACATATATGTACATGAACATACACACATACACATGCATACACACATGCACACACAGGCAAATGCACACTCACATGCACATACGCACACATGATGAACTAATTACAGTAATAGATTACTCACTTAACACCCATCTTACCTCTACAGCAATCAATAAGAATTAGTAGAAAGCACTAAATTGGTTGGTTAAATATGTGCTCATTTAATCAATACTTAATCACTTTTCCATTTATACTATCTGTATAAAACATTAATATATTGAATTATAAATAATCAAGGTCAGTTTGTATGTGACATTAATTGCAGAAGGTATTTACCCATTTTATCTCTTTGCAATGTTTTTTTGGTAAGAAATGCAATCAGAATAAAGTATATAAAATGACAATAAAGCTATAAACTGGCAGGAATTATCATCTTTCACAACCTAGTTTGAGGGTCTGTAAAAATAACTCAGAGATTAAGAGCATTTGCTGTTCTTGCAGATGACCTGGGTTTGGTTCCCAGAACCCACATAGCAGCTCACAAGTACCTATATCTTCAATTCTATGGTGCCTGGTACACTCTTCTGGTTTCCCTGGCCACCAGAACACACAAGTGATTCACATACATACATACATACATACATAAATACATACATACATACATTAAAAACACTCAAGCCATAAAATAAAAACAAATCTCAAAAATTAATGGCCTTGTTTGACACTTTAATATCAAACACTTTTACTTTTTAAGTAGTTTTTGGGAGTCTTACACTGTAATCTAGGCTGATCTGAAACTCACTATGTAGTTCAGGCTTGTCTCAGAATCACAGCAATCCTTCAGCATCAGTCTCTTGAGTGTTGTGATTACAGTTGCTAGCCGATATGTCTGGCTAATGAATCACTTTTAAAGTATGAAACATTTAAAAGTATAAACAGAAGTATATAGAGATAGCTAAAGTGCAAACTAAAGCCAAAAACATTTTTAATTTAAATGTGAAAGGAAAGATTTGAGTTCAAGTTCACCTTTCTCTAGTTTGGGGGATACAGAACATTTAATTATTGTCAGTAGAATACAGGAAAACAACAGATCCCAGGAATTTCCCTAAACTTTGTCAGCCTTCTTAAACTGGTCATGAGATGGCAAAGTCAGTAATTAACAGAGTAAGACAGCTGACTGCAAAGGTACCAAGATGGTAACAGAGCGGGACTGTTCTGGTCTTTTTTGAGTTAAGATAGTCTGTGCATAAACCAGACAATGAGTCTGATTTACATCTGGCTTTGAGACCTAGCTGCCCAAACAAGATTCCTGCAACCGCATGCACATCTGTAATACATGCAGGTTCCAGTTTTCCCTGAGAAAAATGCTTAGCAAACCTCATCATTATCGGCTGGGGATTAGGTGCTTCATAATCATTTTAGAACTTATTCCAGACATATGGAGAGTTCCCCCTCCCTCCATTCTACTTATGTAGCAAACAAGTATCCTGACCAACATACTAACATGGTTGAAATGCACAGTTTTAGCAAACACTTTTTTTACTTGATGGATTTCTTTGACCCTGACAGCTCCCCTCCATTTTCTGATTTTCAGCATTATGAAATAAAATCATTCTTTGATAGGGAGATTGCCAAATAAGAAGCACGTTCTTCAGTAAAAGTCTGTTAAGGGTTAAGTCTGTCAAATCTTAGCACTCAGGACATCTGTCTTTAGTTGGCTGTTTCAGTGAGTACAGATGTGGAGTCCCCAGTACGGTGGAATAACAGGGACAGATGTTTCCAGGGAGCTTGCTTACAACACTTCTTCCTAAACCACACCAGTCTTCAGATATTTTCTGTGGAATGGCTGAAGGACAATGACTGAGAAATGTACTGGCAAGTGGTTTGTGTTTTCTAAATTGAATTATAGCATAATAATTTAATTTGTGGTTTCCCATGTGCAAGCTAAAATTTCAGTATAACAAACAGACCTAAAGGAATTCCCAAACATCTGACAAGAGTATGTTGAAAAAAAAGAAAGAAAGAAAGAAAGAAACAAATAAAGAAGAGGAAGAAAAGAAAAACTAAATCTGCATAATGTGGTCAGAGATGGCTTCAAATGTAACCTATACTAAATTTGGTGAATGGTTTATCTACTAGTACATTCTATTAATTGCCTACCTAGCATTTCCACATCAGTCAGGGTCATCACTAACTTCCACATCAGACAGAGTCATCACTATCCTATCCCAATATACATTGGGACTGTGGAATATTTATGTTCTGAGTCACAATGACAGCTACAAAAATGGTCTACACAGAATCTGGAAAAGCAATCAACTGCAAGCTTGAGTGTGTTTGAGCATACATATTATTAGTTCATTTAGCCACAGCACGTATTGAGGGCAAACATCTGTTTCCCACTTGCAGTGTGCAGTGGTATGTTTATTAGTGGTCCTTGTTACTTTCCCTGCTGTAAAGTTTGGTATTAACCGTGATAAGTATATAATTTTATTTTATTTATTTTTTTTTACTTTTTACTTTGCTCTTTTCACACGTGTTACTGGCGTGAGCTATATTGTTTATTTCTATTTCAATTTGACACCACTTGCTTTTGGTTTTGGTGAAGAATTAAATTCAAACTGTGACTATTTCCCACATGGATTATGAGGTGCATGAGCAGAACTATAGAAAACCCACAGTAGTGTCCATGAAGCAGTAGGTAAATGTAATATATTGGGTCCAAAACATGGAGATGCCTTTTATTTATCTCAAATATGAGTTATAATAAATCATTTAAAATAATATTAACATACTCTGAAATAGAGACAAAATATGACAGAGTTGGAGTTGAAGTAGGTGATTTTAAAAGCAGTGACAAGAAAATTCATACGTGTGTGTGTGTGTGTGTGTGTGTGTGTGTGTGTGTTTGTGTGTATTTTTTCAGACTTTTTCATCCTGAAATTAGTTGTGAATACTTAGGGTATTTTACAAAATGTTAGTTTTGTACCAGCTTACTATAAACATTTAAAGCTTAAACAACACAGTTTACAAGTTCTTAGGCACAGTCTTTTGTGAATGAGAAATATTAACGGGCCTTTCCTTCTTTGCCAGACGAGCCCCACCTGCCTGGCATGTCTTGTCATTTGATGCTTAAGAATGGAGAAGAAACTGCTGGTTTGAGTGACAACAGTTCCCATAGGTGCATATATCTGAACGTTTAGCCTCCGGTTACTGGAACTATTTGGGAAGGATTAAGCAGTGTGTTCCTGGTGGCCTTGTTGGAAGAGATGTGTTACAAGGGAAGGCCTGGAAATTTCTAAAGACTTATATCATTCCCAGTGAGCCGTCTCTGTGTCTCCTACTTGCATATCATACGTGATTTATTAGCCTTTTTAAAAACTTTGTTATTATGGACTCTAAGTGTGAGAAAACTCTGCTAATTAAGGTTTAAGTCTCCCACTGACTATATATCCTTCTGTGACTGACTTGGCGTATAATGGAGGACTCCCTTCATTAGCAGTTTCTCCTTCTCCCTTGACTAGGGAATTCTAAGCCCCATACTCACTTCAGTTAGTTTATAGGACCAATTTCCATTCTCCTGATAAAACCTGTCTAGTTTGCTTCCCCCATGCTAATGAGGCCTTCCAGGTACCCTAACCCCCCACCCAATGACATTGGCTCATCCTGGATGTCCCTCCCCTCAGTCCTCCAAAACTTTATAAGCTTTTAATCACCCTAAGTAAAGTTGATCTGCTTACTGACAACTGGCCCCAGTGTGGTTTATTCACTGTATGCACTCACAGGGCTTCCAAACCACGTCTGATGTCTCTGCTCCCACTGCTCTGGTTGACTCTATTGGCCAACTCTCCATGAGATCAGGGAGACTCAGATATAAGTCTTTGAAACTTTAAGCCAAACTAAACATTTTATTTTGTAAGTTGTATTGGTCACTGTGTTTTGACACAGAATTGAAAAGTAACTAAGAGAGACCAATATCTGTTGATTTGACAGGGTCTGTCTTTATTTTAACATATTCATTGAAACTTTGTTTTGACAACTCCCACAGTGGTCCTGAATGCTTGTGCCATGTGCTGAGGAGATAGTGGCTGGGAGTGCAGTGGAGACATGAGCTTCGTGTTGCCAATCGATCCTGAGTATTAGTAAAGTTGTTTTGACGTGTGCTCTATAGCCAGAGACTTGAGAATGATCATGAACTAGCTATTAGGGAATGAAAGAGAGACAAGCAGGCATGTGAGAGAATACATGAAGAGAAGCAGGGCATAGTGCTTGTGCTGAAAGATGAAATTTTGGTCATAGTACAGAAGGCAGTGAGCTGGTGACGGTGATGTTTCAAGGATACTGCAAGAACACATGCTGGGTCTCTGTTGTTAGTCGACTGCTGTGAATATGACCCATAGTGTTACTGTGTGTAAATGCATTGAACAAATGGCAATAGATTTAAGATACTAAGTCACTGCGCACTAGAGAAGTGGTTAAATTGGGGACTGCATGAATTTGAGAGCATCCTTAGAAAATATTATCCAATATTACTTGTGTATGAAAATATTAAAATTTGAAATACAGTCTTGCTGACTGCATATCATTTCAAGCCACGATAAAGCTGAAGAAATGTTAAATCCATATATCAAATCTGGAGTGTGCTTTGTTCCAATTACCGTCTCTATTTTCTCTCCCTAGAGTACCTTGACAATTCTCAATCTGTTGTACTCAGACGTCAGCTTTTTGGAGGTGGCATCTTCTTGTCCACCGTTCCCCTGTGCTTCTATCACATGCCTAAGTCACAGTGACACAGGGAAGATGGGAAAAGGCTTTGGAGGCAGATGAAGCTGTATTTTCCATTGTTTTGTTTTGTCTGCATTCCACTTCCCAAACAGTGGCACGCACCACACTGTCACTTAACCTTTCCATAAGTCTTGTGATTTGCAAAAAGGATTACCACAGATGATGCTCCAGAATCCCCTGTCTAGCAGGCTGGAAAATCTGATACTTTCCTTCCAGCCTCCTTAATATGAATTAGAACAGGCAAACAGCTTTGCACATATGCATTGAGCACCATTTGCATGTAATGTTTTGTGTTTTCATTGTTATATCTTTGGCCCCTTATAATTTTATTTAGAGGATGGACAAAATCCCTTTAACAGCAGCAGCCTCACTAACTCTATCCCCATCTCAAAGTATGTGACTACCAGACTAGAAATTTATATCATAAACTGTCCACGGAACACAAGACACTAATTTAAAACGAGCAGAAAGGAGGTTTCTCATGACAAGTAAGTTTTCAAATTCCTGATGATTTTACTTAGTGTTTCCTGAGCTATCATTCTCCAAGAAGAAAGCTATTATATGTGCACTACACCAGATGAACAGATTCGTACTTTTCTACAAACTTGTATAGGATTCACTGCCAACACTTCTCAAAGCATTCTCAATTTCCTTTAATAACCACTCACTGGCAAACACAGTTTCGGTTTTTGCTGGTCATATCTATTAATACCAACTTTCAGACCACACATTATACATCATATTAAATTATACCTGTCTATCATATATATATATATATATATATATATATATATATATATATATATATATATCTGTATGTATATATATATTAGATATATATTGTATATATATGTATGTATATATATGTGTGTGTATATATGTATAAAACATACAAATATATAATAAATAACACACACACACACACTGAATGGCTACTAAAAAGGTTGAAGAATGAATTCTTTGAGGGTTGCTAGAGGTGCTCCACTGAGGTCAGCCCCTAGGTCAGAATGGAGCTGAACCTTAGAGCTGATTGGTCTACATAAGTGATGTTCAGAGCCTTGGAGGTCATAGAAATGAAGTGTAGGTACCAGTCAGAAGAGAAAAAGAGGTAGATTGGGATGAGTGGCAATTAGAGCAGGCTGCATCAAGTTCTTGATGACAGGTCAGTGGGGCCATCCTCATCACAGTGTTACATGACTTCTTAATATGGCCTTGCTGTGGGTGCTGTTCCCCACCCCCACCCCCCTTTTTTTTAGGTTTTCAAGACAGGGTTTCTCTGTGTAGCCCTGGCTGTCCTGGAACTCACTCTGTAGACCAGGCTGGCCTCGAACTCAGAACTCCACTGCCTCTGCCTCCCAAGTGTTGGGATTAAAGGTGTACACCACCACTGCCTGGCTAACTGTTCCCCTTTTCCAGTCTGTTGTGTTTGACACATTCTTAGGCCTCATTTTTCAAACATGTTCTGATGTGGTCAATTGGTCATATGGTCCTAACGTACTTTGGAAAGCTCATACGTAAAACCTTTTTACTTTTAGGAATAAATGATTTTTTTTCAGTCTGTATTTTATGGTTGATTCTAGACAGATGGCAGGTTTGCACAAGACCACCCTGCTTTTCACACTAGAAGTGGCACCAAATGCTGTTGTAAATGGTGTCACTCAGAGTGAGGCACAACCTGAAGAACCGTCATTTTCGACAATATGGAGGAACCAGAGCAGGATACAGCCTGGTCAGTCAGTTTTTCTCAGTCATTACTTCCCCATCCCAGTTGTGATTCGACACCATACACTTACTGTCAATTTCAAAAGGTAAATTGTTTTTTACATTTTCAGAGTTTATACATTCAGAAAATTTGAAGCTTTCCTAAGGCATGAATTGAATGTTGGGTTAAAGTTCATTGTGTTGTGCTGGCCACTAGCACAGTCCTTACAGCTTAATAAGTAAATGACTCCATTAATCAAAATGTGGGTAAGTCATAATACAGGTTTTCGTCAGCAAAGAAATATGGCCATGCACCATCAAGATTTTTAGCATTATTAAACACTTTAGCAATTTTATTCTGAATGTAATTCTTATTATATGTTAGTTATCAATGAGAAATAGAAATTGGGATACTAAAAGTGCAGGATTTAGTGAAATGTAGGGTTCTTCTGGAACTAAAAATCTCTTTTTTAGTGCTTATTTTCACAAAGTATGAATAAAATTGTTCTTTTGTGCATCTAAAGAATGTGTAAACACTTCAGTGGACAGCAAAGAGAGCACTCGATTTATAAAGGGAGTGATTTGTTCATTGACTGCAGTCCAGATTAGTGGTATATCTGACCTTATTTAAATAATACAGAGTTTCCTGAAGCCATTCCAGGAACTGTTAAAGTAGAGATCATCCTTAGGGTCACACCTTACTAGATGGATATACAGTATACTTTAATTTTCATATGGGACTTAAGAGGCTATTTTACACATTCAAAGCGCTGAATTCTTACACTGTTGCCTTTGATGTCATTCATATCATAATCACAAAGGACGAGATAGTGGACAGTTTAAGAACTTCACTATCACTTGCTCCCTGACTGTGTTTAGGTCGATTAAATTGAAGAATGCCATATCTTCACTGTTAGTACTGGTTTAGCAATAGTCTGTTATAAGCCTCTTTAACTCACAGAACTGTTAGTTAAAGCCAGGTATGACATTATATCTCTCCTGGAGCCAGAGCCCAAGGGTTGCAACAGGTTCAAGTCTAGCCTGGTCTACATAAGGAACTCCAGACTAATTAAGACTACATGGTAAGACTCTGTCTCCAAAAAACAAGGGAACAAAACAATACAACCTGTTAGGGTTCCCTTCTTTCTTCTTTAATAATTACCTCAAATAAACATAAGGTTTAAGAACAAACACTTAACAATTCTTAGAATAATGGAGATATCTTACTTCATTTTATTTTATGCAATAAAAACTTGCTTCCAGAAACACCAAAAACTTAAGTATTGTAAGAATGCACAGGAAAGGAGGCCTGCAGCCGCATAGCTCAGGAAAGCAAGAACAAGCACATGTGCTTAAGGAAGCAGCACAGAGGTGCTAGTTATGCATATGCTTAAGGCTTCCCCCTCAGCAGCCATTTTATCAAACCTGAAAGAATGTTACATCAAGTCATAGCGCTTTTGGTCAAGAGCCTGAATAGCATTCAACAGATTTAGTCTTCTGCTCCACTGGCCTCATCTAGGATCACAATGTGTGTAACTAGACTGGGGAGAACTGGCCTAAAGCTCCCAGAACAGCTCACTCACATGGCTGGTGTCAGGTGTGTGTGTGTGTGTGTGTGTGTGTGTGTGTGTGTGTGTGTGTGTGTGTGTGTGTGTTTGAGAGAGAGAGAGAAAGAGAGAGAGAGAGAGAGAGAGAGAGAGAGAGAGAGAGAGAGAGAGAGAGAGAGAGAGATGTGACCTCAGAACCTCCTCCACTGCCGTGGAACCAGCAGAATAGCTCCACTTCTTTCTCTTTGGTCCAGAACTTTGTAAAGAATATTTTATCCAGCACAGGAGTGTAGCCGCCTGTGGCTACAGGTAACCGGGTTCACCTGAAAGGAAGGCTAGGAATGAAAGGGGAATGGAGGGTGAGAGAAAACATGGGGCCAAGACAACTATTCTGATCAAGGCCCGAAGTTTAATATTTTGCTTTCACATATAAAGGGGAAGCCCCACCCCCAGAGTCTCTTCTTTCAGCCTAGTGGCTGGGTGAGGGGCTAGCAGCCAGAAGGTGTCAAGGCAAGCTCAGCAGGCTGTCCATTCTTCTTGGTTCCAGTAGCAGACTGCAGGGCGCCAAGGCGGGCAATGCAATGCCTCCTAGGTCCTATTGTTTTGGTCTGCTGTGGTAAATAACTCCTTCAGGCCTGCTCAAGCCTTGAAGGAGGGCACACAGGAGAGTCTACAGTCACTTTTGGCTTGCTCTCCTTCGGATTTAACACTGCATCACCTTCCGTATTCTGTATAGTGTATCAAGCAACCACAAGTTGAATCAGACTTCAGGGAACCTCCAAGCCCCTAGAACTTGACGAAAATATCAGTGAGCATGCGCCATGTTTTAAAACCGGCCTGCTGCAAAACTGACCGAATCCTCCAGACCATACGGGAAGCACATGGGTCGGTTCCGCTGAGTACTTCCTTGCACCTGGCTTGGTTATGAGGGAAAGCCAAACAGGAGTTGAATAGGAAAAAGCTGATAATCTATTTTGCAGAAAGGTAGAGATAAATGTACAGGAAAAAAAAATCACAGCAATGTGCTTCCTCTGATCAGTTGACTAGTGATGGTAAAACTGAAGGACAAGCATCACACGATGTTATTGTCAAGAAAATTGATTGGCTTATTGATGTCAGTCCTCCTTGCTCTTCAGTAAAGAAGGGTAGAGTGTGGTTTCTAAAGGAGGATGCATAGGAAAATAAATGGGAGATAATGCAAACCCTCTTTTTACAAGTTGCTGATGCTGATGTAGAGGAGAAGCCTTGAGAGTACAGCTCGGGGGTAGAATGCTTGCCTTTCATGGAGGAGGTACTGGGCTTAATCCTCAGCACTGCAAAACAAACAGGGAGACCAGAAAAGTGTGACTAATCATACAGCTGTGATGTGAGATTTTAAGGCAAAGAAAGAGTCACTTAAAATGACAAATAAAAAAGATTGAGAGGTGATTGGAGAACAGGAAAATACTGTGGGATCATGGCCAGGCTCACTATAGAGCTGTGACATCATGAACAGGCTCACTATAGAGCTGTGATGTCATGGCCAGGCTCATTATAGAGCTGTGACATCATGGATATGCTCACTGTAGAGCCGTGAGACTGTGGACAGGCTCACTGCAGAGCTGTGACATCATGGACAGGCTCACTATAGAGCCGTGAGGCCATGGACAAGATCACTATAGAAATGTGGGACTAAGAACAGCTGTGAGATTAGGCACAGGCTGACTGCATAGCTGTGGTATTATGTACATGCTCACTACACAGTCCTAAGACTAAACACAGGCTCACTACACAGTCCTAAAACTAAACACAAGTTCACTACACAGTCCTAAAACTAAGCACAGGCTCACTACCCAGTCCTGAGACTAAACACAGGCTCACTACACAGTCCTGAAAGCAGGTACATACTCAATACACAGTCCTGAGACTAGGTACAGGTTCACTACTGCAGGGAATGATTAGCTCATGCATGGGTGCAGGCATGTGGATCCTGTTGGGCTGTGTTGTGGTTCCCATGTGTCTGCCACCGATCAGAGAGCCAAAAGCTTGTGGGAATTTGATGAGTTCACTCCACACCACACCGGGCGGGCACTGCGGGCCCGCGGGTGTGGAGAGGCACCAGGAGAGATCTCAGTCTGAGGTCCTGCGGGGGCAGGGCTCTTGGATGGGGACTCCCAGACAAGAAGGCTTGTGGGGATCAACTGGTCTCAGATTCCTGGGCTCCCAGGCACAGCTGAAAGCTGTGGAAGAGTTGAGGCTGGTGGCCTGTGGGCTGGACTGGCCTGAAGCCAAGAGGGGTGAGAGGGAGAGCACCGGGTGAGAGACTCTTGGTTACCATAACTGGCTTGGCAGGGTCGGCTAGCTTAGTTGAATCAGTGGCCTCCATGGCTGGAACTCAGGGAAGTCCTCCACGGAAGATTAGACAATGGCTCAATAGTTGAGACCTTCTCCATGGTTCCCCACGGCAGGTCCCAAAGACAGGAGGAAGTTCAGGGTTCTAAAAGGCTTTATTTTCATGATGGAAAGTAGATGAATCTGGCTGCACCACCCCCTTCCCGGTGAAACTCAGGGCAGACCTGATTTAAATAGGGAGGGAGGAGGGTCTGGGGAAGAATGCTTAATTGGCTACGCCCTCTGGCCTTCAGGTATCTCAGTAGTATGTAAATCTCTTGAGGCTAAGGCCTGTAGTCATGCCTTCTACCTGTCCTGGGTGACACAAACCTCTCTTAGGGAGGGGCTGTATTGCCCTATGTGACTAAAAATTGTGGGTCAATAGTGTGTCAAGAGCCTGGGGTCTGGGGTCGTGGTTGAACACCTGCCATTGTCTCACTAGGGTCCGGGGTTATAGGCCTGTGCCCAGCCAGGAACCAAGCTGTCCTTTTATGGCCCACTGCACAGTCCTGAGACTAGTCACAGGCCCACTGCACACAGGCCCACTGCACACAGGCCCACTGCACAGTCCCAAGACTAGTCACAGGCCCACTGCACAGTCCCGAGACTAAGCACAGGCTCACTGCACAGTTCTGAGACTAAGCACAGGCTCACTGCACAACTTAATGAAACTCATTAAAACAAGTGAAAGAGAAGAGGAAACTAACAGAAATGTCACCTTTCCATTGTCCCTAAGAAAGAAGGTGCAGAGAACCCAGGGAGAGGTATGGAGGCTTGGATTTGTGAACGAAGAAGAAGTAGAGTCACTTCAGTGGATTTTTGTGAAAATGAGAAGTATGGAGCCCAGGTCAAAAAAAGACAAAGTGATCATAATGTAGATCCTGAAAAGGTGAAAGAAATCCACCTAGTGCAAAAAAATATATTTAAATATACAATTGATTGTAGTAGTAGTTATTATTGTTTTTGAACTGTTTGTTGTTCAGTTTTTAAGTTGTTGATTATTACTAGTGCTAGTTATTTTTTTACTTTTATTTTTCATTTTATGTTTTTGTACTCTCTTTTACAAAAGGTTGAGGAAAGGCAATAGGGATAGGGGTAAAAAAAACACATATTCTTTTTAAAAAGTCAAGCTTGTGTAAACTATACATGCCATTGTCCTAAATATACAGTTAGTAATTTGGATAACGTAAAGTTACTTAAATTGCTTTTATTTTCAAATTTGTATCAACTAAGCATAAGAACATTTTTCATGGAGTAATCGAGAATTATTTGAGTCATCTACTTGGCACACAGAAGAAAATATGATATGAGATTCAAGGCCCTTCTTAAAGCCATTTTTGAGAACTTTTAATATGATCATTCTCCATTAACTCAAGAAAGTGTTCCAGAAACAGAGATTGAATTTAGATATCTATATGCCATAAAAAAATGGTAGAACAATTATTGCCAAGGCATGCCTTAATATAATGATTATGTTTTTTATTTAAGTAGGAAAAAATGTGTGATTGGGGAGTCTGTTTCTTTACAAAATTATCAACTTCAGAAAGCAGAGTAGTCTGTTAAATACCACCAGAAGAAAATATATAGGCAAAAAAGGCAAAATAAATCATTTGGACATACATGAGTTCACAGTTTATAGACTTCTGGAAGAAAGGTCTAGAAAACCATCAACATCTGTAAAAGGAGCAATGCCAAACAATGGGAATATTTAACTCTAGGCTTCAGACAAAGATGATTGCAATGGAAGCAAAGAATCTGAATGGATTACAGCTCAACACAGTAGATAAGGGCCAGCTGCAGAAGTCTGGAAAGGGGACAATGGAAGTGGGCACAGTAAGAAAAGCCAAAGTCTCTATTTGCATATCAAAAGATAATCTGTACAGACAGTTGAAAATAGTGATGAAATAGATATTTGATATTTTTAAATATCAAAAAGTTTCAAATATGAATTATAAGTATCTAATATATGAAAATATCTAGTGAAGAAATGAGAGGAAGAGGAAAGGAAGTGGCAATCTCATTATTTTCTGTGGTAAACAGTCAATTGCCTCATGATTAGAAAGTAAAAGTTAAAACCTACTAGTGACTAGACAAAACCATAAACCTTTAAATTATTTTCAAAAACACTTTACATGTGCCTCAAAGCTCAGAAAATAGAAAACATCCCATAAACTTTGACAGCAAAACTAAATCCATTACTCCCAGAAAAAAACATACACAGGTAAGCAATAGTTTAAAAAGTATAAGCTCATTTACATCCTGGGTACAAGACAGTAGTCATTCAAATTCCTGTTTCTTAAAATCATGTTGTTTATGCCATTATTGGGATGAAGCTAGTAACTTGGAAAGATTGAAAATTAAGTAATTGCAGAGATAAGAATGCAGGCATAAATCAGAGATAATTTTTAATATTAGTTGAGATTGCATTTAGACAGAGACATTACTTATATAGAGATCACCAGACTCAAGCTTCATGTCACATAGATTATCTAATAACGTAAATGCTTCTATATAAAATAGCATTTCACCAGGGAGAAGAAAGAGAACCTGCTTGGAGAAACAGACATGATTGTTTGAAACTGTTATTCACTTATCTTAGGAATAGTTAGAATAGACAAGAAGTTAGCAAGAAAAAAAAATATTTAGAAAGTATAACAGTCCTGAGTTCAGATAGTTGACATGTGTCGGTAGAACTTTAACAAAATAGTTGTTTTATTTTCTTCAAAGCAATACATTAAATTTATGTATACTTGTTTTCCAATTTATAATGCAAAATATGTAAAATTTAAAAATTAAATTATAGAGCCAGTGATATAGCTCAGAGTACAGAGGGTACAGGTGCTTGTTACATGAAGGTAAAAACAAGAGTTGGATCTTTGGATCTCACCTAGGAATGAAAGAATGGACTCCCAAAAGTTTTTCCCGACTTCCACTCTTCCACAACCATATGTATATATATGTGCATATAGACATACATACGTGCACACACACACACACACACACCTTGAAATTATGCCACTGCCACACTCCTTCTGATACACAGTTCTCATAAATAATTTTGTTCTTTCAAAGATAATTAAAATTAAAATAGTTACATCTTTATTAAAAAGAGAACAATTTATGTTAACACACAAATCTAAAAACTAATAAAATATCTAAATAAGGATATTAGAATATGAGTAAACTTCAAACAGTTTTAAATTTCAATTTGAAATTTAACAGCAGAAATTGGTTAATTAGAGATACTAAGATGAAAAGATTTAGATCAAAAAGCCAGAAATGATGATTTGAAAAGCAAACCAATTGAGAAGGTTGAGAATCAAATGAAAACAATTGGCAATATGCTGTCTAAAACTGAAAACAAAATCCTAGCAGTGAATGATGTAATAAAGTGAAGATAAGCTATACTTATTTATATGTGAATAATAATTCTACTTGTAAAGGAGAGTTTAAACAGACTGATTGTTTTTTAAGACAATATAAACCACTTCAAATAATCCTCTAAGAATTCAGCGATAGAAATACACTAAATGTAGTGTGAGAGTCTTTTCCTGGGGAGACACAACACACGTTTATTCATCCTGGAAGGGACAGTCACAACAGACAAAAGCAACAATTTTATCAACGTCTAACTTGGTGAACTGATGAGGTTTATTGGTTATTTATGGTGTGAGGTTACTACCTAGGAGCGATGGATGACACCAAAGCAGCTAGGTCACCAAAAATGTCCACCCCAGAGTGAAAGAAGACTCAAAGCCCGGAACCCTGGAACTCTCTGTACAACCAACTTGAAGCTCTACCTGTCTGAGACCCCTCCCCCATCTCCTTCCCTTCCCCAGTGTGAGGAGCCGAATTCTCCATTACAAGATGGCGCCGGCTTCCTGCTTCCTGGTTCTTCACGGAAGCTTTACTTGAGAATGCGCCTGCGCATGGCGCGAAAACCGAGTATGACAATTGGATGAAAGATTTGAGCCAATGAGGGATCTGCACGTCTCCCAAAGCTCTATTTAAGCAGCGGGCTTTCTGAGCTTGAGGTCCTTCCCCTTTTCTCCTGAGTGTGGCGTTCTCCTTATCGGCGAGGTATCGCGTCACACCCCAGACTCCCTTTCTACAGCTTGACTAGTCAGTCATCTTCCCCAGAGATTGTACACCTTCAATAAAGTTGGGGAGGAACATTCTAGAATCTCGTGTGTTTCCACTTCCTAGACATAGCATTTTGTTTATATAGCTAGTAGACGTCTTCACTTTTTTGTGGGTGACACTTTCGGGAGGCTGTGCGTGGTCAAATGCAAAGGATAGAGATGTTGGCTTCATCTTCCTTTTTAAAATGTTTTTGGCTCTTCTCATCTGGGGATGCAAAGCAATCGGGTAACAGTGCTGGTGCCATGGGATCAAGGCTGAGGCATCAAGCTGTGTTTGCCCCTGGTGCACACCGGGGCTACAGCTCAGCGCCTTCCATTTCAGATGCCCTTTACAGAGCAGTGGAGGTTATCACAGCAAGGCGACAGACAGGAAGCGATGCTTCTGCATGAAGCACTCCAGTGAAGCTGCTCTAGCTCAGACAAGCTGCTCCCGTATCATTGAACGAGCTGCTTTTATCCTGAAAATGTTTAACCCTCATGAAAGTATGAGATTTTTATATAGGATCCTCTCCTGCACCAAGTACCCAGGAAAGCAAATAAAGAACAAGAAACTCAGACTAAGAACTGTAACTAGACATGCTTACTGAATGCCACAGTTAATGCCAGCCGTGTTTCTGATGAGCCGTTTTGCAGGCCATGAGAACATTTCAGCAGGGTTCTCTGCGAGTCATCTGTCTCCAGCTTTGCTGTTGAAATTGAACGCATATTAATTATTTCCAGAGATTCTAGTCTGCATTTACAGGATGGCTGCATTGCCAAAGAGCCTGGCCTCCACATTTTCCTCTTGTATTTTCAAAGTTTGAAATGTATCCAGATATGTATTTATCTGTAGATAAAATATTGACTAAAATTTTCATGATAAACTTAACAATTACTATGTTCACATGATTGTCAACATTTCCACCTTCCCAGTGAGCACCATTCCAGCTACTCGGACTTTTACAGACCTATCTGTTTCAGGAAGGGATGGGTGCTTGGAGTAAACAGAGAGTGCATAGAGACCACACCCGCACCACCAGGACACACAAGGGAAGGCCCAAAACGAGTGTTGGTATTCTCTTCAATTTTGACTTTTGTCGTCATGACTTTGGGTGTAATGCTATTTGCTTTTACTTATTATCTTGACTCTTTTTTTTTTTTTTTTTAAATAGGATCTCTTTATATAGAGCAGGCTGGCCTTGATCTTACAATCTCTCTGCCTCTCAGTTGGTGTAATTACCAGCATACTCTACCATGTGTGGCAAGGTCTCTGTCTTTACAGTCTAATGTTTTTAGGTATATGAAAATAGCCCCATAAGCAGTTTTCCTGTTTTTTAAGATCACCAGAGCCCTACCAATTTAGAATGGCAAGGTTAGGGCTCTAGAGCCATCAAGGAAATTCCTTGAGGTTATAGTGTAAGGAGTTGACTGATAACAAGCTGAGATTTAGGTAACATATTATAATATCTGAATACTGCTTCCCTATGTGTATCTCTCTTCCTCTCTCTCTCTCTCTCTCTCTCTCTCTCTCTCTCTCTCTCTCTCTCTCTCTCTCTCTCTCTCCCCCTGTATGTGTGTGTGTATTTATGAATATATAAATTCATATATATATGTTATATATATGTATATATATATTCATATAAAGAGAATATCTTTTCTAATGCATGAATTAAAGACCACATGGCCTGCCTATAAGAAAGGGTAGGATAGAAGGTTGGACATCCAGGAGGAAGAAAGAATTCTGGGATAGAGCCAAGGCATGAAAGATTCACCTGGGAAGATGTGATAAGACTGACACATGGTATCTGAGTACAGGTAACTAGCCATGTAGAATTTAGGTTAAGCTAAATGGGTTATTTTAAGTTATGATCTATTCAGAGAAGAGCCTGGCCTATATGGCCAAGGTATCTGCAATATATTTTGAATCTGGGTCTTATTTATGGGAGTATAGGGCTGGAATGGAGAAACCAGGTCATAACATCACTATATGTGATAGTTCATCTTTATTGTGGCTAGATTTAGGAATGTGGTGGATTGAAGAGGCACAAAAAAAAAAAATCTATGTATTTTGGTAGTTTTTCCTGAGTGGACAATGACAGTTAGTAAAATAGGTTAAAAAGAATGAAATAAAACAGAAAGAAAAGAAGGAAGGAAGAAAGCAAGCAAGAAAGAAAGGAAGGAAGGAAGAAAAAAGAAAGAAAGGAAGAAAGGAATAAAAAGAAAGGAAGGAAGGAAGGAAGAAAGAAGGAAAGAAAGGAAGGAAGGGAGGAAGGAAGGAAGGAAGAACAAAAGAATGCCTCTTCTCTGCTGTGGGGTGGGCTATACATGTATTTTCCAGGACTGTACACTGGAAGTATCTGCAAAAATCTGCAAAATCATTGCTATTTTAAGGTCTTTATGTAAGACACATTGTTCACAAAACATGAAAAAGGCACGTATGTACATATCACATGCCACCACAGGGCAGCAACAATAAATTCAATAATTGTGAATCACAGAATCAGTCTTACTCTCTTGGTACTTACAAGTATGGAGTAGAGACAGATGGTAAAGAAGAATAAATGAGAACATGTCACCAAATTGTAAGTGAACAGGTGAAAATGAGGTGCTATTTTCAAGAGATGACAAGGGACTTAGGTAATCAAAGAGGCTTCACTGAGGAGATGACATGTAAGTGGAGATCTGGATTTGTTATGTTTCTCAAATGCTTAAGCAAAGCAAGTTGAGAAAGGAAAGGTTTTATTTTGGCTACAGTACAGAGGGGATGCTGTCCATCATGGCTGGGATGCTATGACAGCAGGAGCTTGAGGCAGTTGGTCACACTGCAGTCACAGGCAGGAATAAAGTAAGCCAATGCTGTCCTAATTCCTTCATATTCATCCAGGGGTTTTATGCCGGTTAGTTTTATGTTAACTTGACACAAACTGGAATTATCTGAAGGGAGAAAACAATTGACAAAAAATGTCTCTATAAAATCAGGCTATAGGGAATTTTCTTAATTAGTGATTGAAGCGGGGTACCCAGCCCATTGTGGGTGATACCATCCCTGTGCTTGTGGTTCAGGGTTCTATAAGAAAGCAGGCTGAATCAGCTATAGGAAGAAAGCCAGTAAGCAACACTCCTACATGCCCACTGCATCAGTTCCTGCCACAGGTTCCAGCCCTGCTTGAGTTCTTCTCCTGGCTGCTTCCTCAGTGATAGAGTATGATCTGGAATTGGAATTGTAAGTTGAATAAGTCCTTTCCTCTTCAACTTGATTGTTCTTCATATATATGTGTGTGTGTGTGTGTCTGTGTGTGTGTGTGTGTGTGTGTATGTGTGTGTGTATGTGTGTGTGTATGTGTGTGTATGTGTGTGTGTATGTGTGTGTGTATGTGTGTGTATGTGTGTGTGTGTGTATGTGTGTGTGTGTATGTGTGTGTATGTGTGTGTATGTGTGTGTATGTGTGTATGTGTATGTGTATGTGTATGTATATGTATATATCCATGTATATATGTATATATCCATGCTCTCAGAAGGTTGACCTCACTCCAGATACTTGGATGACCTCAGAAGCAGGCTGCCTCTGGACAAAGTTTGTTTACTCTTGTATCATGTCTATTTGAAACTGTCTTATTGTTTTGCTACCAACAGATTAGAAATATCCTTTCTTCAAAAAGTGTCCACATTTGCTAGGCCTTTGGCGTGTTAGTAGAGTGCTTCCTTTGTATGCAAGGAACCCTAGGCTTGATCACAGCACTACATAAGCCTGGTGTGTTGAATGACTGTAATCGAAGCAGTCAGGATGCAGAGGATGAGATGTTTAAGCTCATCCTCAAGTACATAGTAAGTTTGAAACTGGCCTGTCAGAAAAGATTTGAGTGGATGGTTTTCAGCTGACATTCATTCTAAAGCCAAGAAAAAAGCCAGGTTCAGAACTAAGTGTTTTAGTTAGGAGAGATGACAGAGGTTCTGGTTAGTCAACAAAATGATGGACTGGGTATTAGGACTATCTTGTACTTCACTGGTACAAACTGACATAATTATGCTCTAATTGTATTTTGAAAGAAAAGGTTTTTTTAACAGGAAGGGTGATATGTAGGAGGAGCTAAGGTGAGAGGAAGAGATGGAGTAAGGAAAGGAGAAGCTAGGTGATGAGTGAGAGAAAGAAAGAGAAAAAGAGGGGGGATATGGAGGCAGATGTTCACGTGTCTCCACCAGTCAAAGATAGTTTATATATCTAGGCTGGGTATTGGGTTACACTTCTGATTGAGCATTACCAAACTTATAAGGCCTTTGATTAACATTTTTAAAAAGTATATAAAAGCAAAAAGTAGAAGGGGCATGGGATAGGGGTTTTCTAGGGAGGGGAAATGGGGAAAAGGGATGGCATCTGAAATGTAAATAAAATATCCAATAAAAAAAAAAAAAAGAAAAGAAACTGGCCTGTTGCATGCAAGATTCTATCTTTTAAGATGTCCATGTAGTCTTGATTTTTAAATGATCAGCAAAGTGGCCTTTCTCTGAGTTAATTTTGTCTGTCCAACAGATAGACTTATTTAGAACTGTACTGAAAACACGATACTTTGATTTGAGCCATTCTATAACTCTTTTTGGGTGTGACCTTCCCACTCAAAACTTGCTGGTGAAAAACTTAGGGGTTGTACAGAACAGCCTAAGCAGGTTTCAGCTTTAAAGACTTAAAGGTCATACAGGACAGCCTAAGCAGGTTTCTGTCGGGCCTTGGAAGGATGTCTTGGTTCTTGGGTGGTCATGGGCCTGGAACCCTGGGAGAAATGGCAGGCGTTCGGCCATGCCCCCAGAATCCAGGTTCCTACGTGCGGTCCACATCTCTCATTATCACATAGGACACAGGTAGAGGGCGTGACTTACAGGCTTCCACCTTGAGATTTCCATATTCATGAATTATTTAAAGGGGGGAGGGCATAGTTCAATTAAATTCCTCCTCTTTCCCCCTCTCTATTTAAGCCAGCTCCCCTGGCTTTTAGGGGCACCATCCAGATCCAACTACCCCACCATGGCAATAAACTTGGAACTCTTGGACTCCACGTGTCTTCTGGGGCCTGCCGCCAGGTTTCCAGTCTTTGGAACCGGACTTTTTTGTATCTATTGGGACTCACGACACAGCCACCGGCTGTGTGTATGTGGAACCGACTGCCAGTGGCGTGGAAAGCCTGCCCAGGACCCCAACACCATTCCTGCGCAAGTTTGTTCCCACAGGTTTCAGCTTTCTAAGATCTCTGCTTTAAGGTACTTAACTTATTTGTAAGGCTTTGTTATGCACACTTTAAGATTTTATTTTCAAAATAGAATGTAAGGTGAATAACAAGAATGTTTGCAAATAGGTCTGACATTCTCTTCCTGCATCTTTTCTGCTTTAAATGCCATTTATGGGGAGCCAACAGTAGGTGGCTATCATCCTTGCAGCCATCTTGAGCCATATACCCTGACAAGAGACTTGATTACAATAGCCTACAACAGCTGAGCACACTCTGATAACATCTTGCTTTAGATACCCAGGATTTTCCCTTGGGTATGTGAGATTTAAAGGTGTGTGACTTAAGGGCGTGACTTAGAGATCAGATTTAGAGATGAGACCTAAGGGCATGACTTAAAGGCCTGACTTAAAGGCGTGGCTTAGAAGTGAGACATATAAAAGGCAAGAGGCAGATAGAAGACTTTATTATTAGGTAGTAGACACTTGGACAGGCAACTACGATTAGACACTTGTACTTGGATGAGACTTGAGACTAGAACTTGGAACTGGAAACTTGGAACTTGGAGGCACTAGGGACTAGCAACTAGGGATTAGGAACTCAAGATCTGGGACTTGGACTAGGAAGAGAGACTGAAGAATAAACGGGATTGAATCACACTCTGTCTGGTCTCCATTCCTCGAGTCCGTCCTCACTCTCTCTTGCTGAACCCCGACTGGCAGACCGGGGCAGCTTGGGGCAGTGCAGGCTCTAATAATTTGGCCCCCAAGGCTTTTGGCAGTGCGGGTTCCAACATTGATAGAGCTGGTCTCAACACTTTGGCCCCCAAACGTGGGCCAGCTTGGGCCACAACAGCCATTGGTGCCTAGAATTTCAGCAAGTTTCTCTTGACTTTGAAAGAAGGTGCTTGCCAAGAAAATGGATCATAATGGGCCATAAACTCCCAGGTGATCTCAGGCTCAGGCTACCAAGCATGGCTATCCTGCTTACTTTCATTGAATATTTACATCAGTGAGAACTGAATCTGTATTTTGATAAAGAAATGGGGAAAAACAAGTAAAAAATAGACAAAATCAACAAGAAATAAAGTTAGGAAGGAGTCAAGTTAGAAAATAATACGGTTTCTTTGTCAACATGCTGCAGTGATGCTTCCCTGAAATTCCATCGAGGGGAGCTGATGAAGGAAGATACAAAGTTTGAAGTCAGCTTGAGCTCCTTAGCAAAGGAAGACTGCATCACAAATCACCACCACCACCACCAAAATTGTGCTATTGTCATTATTAGCCTGTAAATCATGATTGTAGGGTTTAAGTAAGTTTAGGGTTAAGGCCTGTGAGAACAATGTGGGCAAGCATTCTCATTGTATTTTTGATTGGGTGAAGGGCATCAAGCTCCATGTTGGCAACTGTTAAATTTCTATGAAGATGACAATAATTTCTCCAGCTCTGAGAAGGGAGATAATCCTTTAGAGAGTGTGGTCAGAAGTACCTGCCCTGCAAGAGAATGCCATTTGATATCCTGCTATAGAGAAGAAGACTTGGATGCACCAGACTACTCTAGAATTTCCATTGTCCTGAATTTTCCATTGCTGTTTCTATTAAGAATCTGAAATTTCATTTTTTTTTAGAAAGGAAGTTAAAAATAACACTTTGCTTTAAAAAGAGTGAACTTGAAATTAGTTAGCAAGATAACTTATAATTTAGAATTTTCACAGTATCATAAAACATTGGTGGTGGTGGTGGCAATGGTGTTGTGTCCTTTTTTTTTTTTTAAATTACAGTTGCTATGGTAACCAGATAAGCAGCTCTGGGCTCTCACAGCTTCACAGTCATTCAGACTACATTCTTCTTGCCATCAGTTTTAGCAATAAATTTTAACGAAATTGCTATTATATTTTATTGCAAGTTAATAAAGATGCAAACACCATTAATTTCCCAAGTATTTGTTTCTAATGATTCACAGCTGAGTGTTAAAATGCCAGTCTATTATCTTTACTGAGTCATTCCGTACTGAGTCTGTCAAGATGCAAAACAAGGCATAATTACATTTCTCAGCTGTGAAGTTCAAAACTATTAACCTTTGGCAAGGATCATTGAACTGCCATGTTATAGATCATCTCCTGGCTTCCTAACACAAGAAGGCCTCAAAGAAGAGCTGCTAGCTGTGGCAATATGGCATGAGCAGCCAACCAGGACCAGCCCAGCCAAACTAGTGTGGAACCAGCCCATGATGTGAAGCTTCCTCTCCTCAACCTGCCTCAGCCCCCAGGCTGTCTCCCTCTACTAATTTTAAAATGGAGTGTGTGAACTGCAGAACCAGCATACCACTTTGTAGATCATCTCTAAAACTTGTGTTTCCATGGTAACATTCTAAGACATTTAGAAGTCCTCATACTGCCTACATAACCTGTTCAATTACATAGAAACTATTAAAATATGTGTAAATATTTGTGTACTTTTGTTTTTTTAATTAGATTAGAGCTATGTGTATAAGTCTAAATATGTGTAATGTAGGAATATAATTATATGATAGTTATGTATATGTTAAAATTAAGTGTGTCTTTATGTGTGTATGTGATTTAATGCTTCATTGGATTCATTGTCAAGCCTTGCCACATTAATAGGATTTCAAAGTGTATAGTCTTACAAAAAATTAAAAACATGCAGAAAACAAGGTTAAAGACATACATAAAAGATAATATACAATGAAAATCTTAACAGCTAATCTCCGCTTATCACTAAGTAAATACCATGTGTATTCTTTTGTGATTGGGTTACCTCACTCAGGATGATATTTTCTAGTTCCATCCATTTACCTAAGAATTTCTTGAATTCATTATTTTTAATAGCTTAGTAATATTCCATTGTGTAAATGTACCACATTTTCTGTATCCATTCCTCTGTTGAAGGGCATCTGGGTTCTTTCCAGATTCTGGCTATTATAAATAAGGCTGCTATGAACATAGTGGAGCATATGTCTTTGTTATTTGTTGGGGCATTTTCTGGGTATATGCCCAGGAGTGGTATAGCTGGGTCCTCAGGTAGTGCTATGTCCAATTTTCTGAGGAACTGCCAGACTGACTTCCAGAGTGGTTGTACCAGCTTGCAACCCCACCAACAATGAAGGAGTGTTCCTCTTTCTTCACATCCTCGCCAGCATCTACTATCACCTGAGTTTTTGATCTTAGCCATTCTGACTGGTGTGAGGTGGTATCTCAGTGTTGTTTTGATTTGCATTTCCCTGATGACTAAGGATGTTGAGCATTTCTTAAGGTGCTTCTCGGCCATTCGAGTTTCCTCAGTTGAGAATTCTTTGTTTAGCTCTGTACCTCATTTTTAATGGGGTTATTTTGTTGTTTGGTGTCTAATTTCTTGAGTTCTTTGTATATACTTGATATTAGCCCTCTATGAGATGTAGGATTGGTAATGATCTTTTCCCAATCTGTTGGTTGCCGTTTTGCCCAAAATTTGAAACAACAAAGATTCAACTACCAGATGACATGAAGCTCATGAAGAAGAAAGAACAAGTGAGGATGCCTAGGTCTATCTTAGAAGGAGTAACTAAATACCCAAGGGAGCAAATATGGAGACAAAGTGTGGGACAGAATCTGAAGGGGGGGTTGTATGGAGACCATTCCACCTGGGTATTCATTCCATGGGCAGTCACCAAAATTAGACGCTGATATGGATGTCAGGATGGGAAAGCTGACAGCAGCCTGATAAGGCTGTCTCCTTAGAGGTCCCCCAGAGTCTGACATACCCAGAGACAGATACTCACAGCTATCCATTAATCTGATCAAAGGTTCCCAATGGAGGAGTTAGAGAGTAAACTGAAGGAGCCTTAAGGGCTGGTGGCCCCATGAGGAGAGCAACAATACCAACCAGCCAGAGCTCCCCAGGGTCTAAACCACCAACCTAGGAGCACATATGGAGAGACACATGACTCCAGCTGTATATGTAGGGGAGGATGGCCTTGTTGGGCATAGGTGGGAGACAAGGTCATTGGTACCTTGAAGGCTGAGCACTGAGGGGGGGGGAATCTGAGGGTGGGGAGGGGGGCTGGGGGTAGGTGGGTAAACACCCTCATAGAAGCAGGAGGAGGGGGGATGGGATACAGGGTTCCTGGGTGGTGGGGGAAATGCGGTAAGGGGATAAAATTTGAAATGTAAATATTATATCCAATAAAAGAGGGGAAAGAAAGAAAAGCAGTTAGAACCAACATCCTTAATAAAATGTCAGCCCTCTTAAAAAAAAACTATCTTGATACTAAAATTTGTTTTGAGAATTGTATATTGCAGAATGATCAGCCTTGGTGTATCTACTCAACAAGCAAGCTGGGCAGACCTGCTCAAACCTCTGAGGTCCGGGAATTCCATCTGGAGGCAGTGAAGACACAACATCAGAGGATTGTCAATTTGCTCTTCCCCTCACTCCTCTTCTAATATCTCAACACCCATAATCAGCTTGAAGAAGCTAATGAAGAGTCAGCGCCCCTATTCCCTGGGCTTGGGGACTAAGGTGGTAAATGTTGGACTGTCTTTCTAGGGAAAAATAGTGGTTTTGTGGGAATAGAGAGGATTAGCTAGGGGTTAGTTGCATAGCCATACCTATTAGTAGAAATCTGTATAATTAATATCAAGATGAAGATATAAATTCTTAAATGGCACCAATTTATTTTGATTACAAATTTTAAGGTTTTCATTGGCATGAGCTCCTTAGTGAGATAAGAGTGAGATAAATATTGTTACTCTCATAGGCATTGTACCAGTATAACACATTTAGGAATATAAAGCTTAGACCCAGTCCTTCTTTAACTTTTTTTAACTGATTTGAGAAGGTCAGCCTGTGAGTTAAGGGACTATAGCAAATTCATGGCTTGGAGTTTATTATAAGGGTGTACTCTATGTTTTATTTAGAAATAGCTGAGTGGAGTTAACAGGCAACAGTCCAGATTATCTTACATGGATAGTTGGTTTTCAAAACATCAGAAATCCTTAGAATTGACATCACAAACATTTCTGTATTAATCTTCATTTTCATTAGAGACCTGTCTGCTCTGGACAGCTTCCTATATTGAATTCTAAGAAGAAATTGAGCATCCTTGGAGTTACTCCAGTTGTGGTGAGACAGCCACTAGGCAAGAATTGCCTCTTTTCTTCTACAGATAAATTACTGTCCAGAAAAGGACACACTTGCAGAATAGTCGACTGATTATATCTGCCTAGACAGAGTAATCAGCCCTTAATAATTCTACAGCACTAAGGTCTGTCAGATGATCCTGGGCCAGAAGGCAGAAGAACAGATGCTCCAACGTTTTGAAGTAGAGCAAGTGTCCAGGTGTTCAGTGGTCTCTATAAATTGGCTAAGTTTTAGAAGCTATGCTTTGTGCTTCCCACAATTATAGATAATTCAGTCATTCTGGATTTCTGACAGGGTTGAAAACTTATAGCTATTTACCTTGAGAGAAAAGATTTGAGTGGATGGTCGACAGCTGACCTTCATCCTAAAGCCAGGTTCAGAACTAGATGTTTTAGTTAGGATAGATGACAGAGGTGCTAGTTAGTCAACAAAAGGATGTACTGGGTATTAGGACTATCTTGTACCTCACTGGTACAAATTGGCATAATTATGCTCTAACTGTATTTTGAGAGAAAAATTTCATTTTAACAGGAAGGGTGATATGTAGGAGGAGCTAAGGTGGGAGGAGTACTGAGAGGAAGAAAAGGAGTAAGAAGAGGAGAAGAAGAAGGAGAGGAGAAGCTAGGTGATGAAAGAGAGAAAGAGGGGGGAGACAGGGAGGCAGATGTTCATGTATCTCTACCAGTCAAAAAGATAGTTGATATATCTAGGTTGGGTAGTGGGTTACACCTCTGATTGAACAATACCAAACTTATAAAGCCTATGATTAACATTTTTTAAAAAAAATGTATAAATGCAAAAAGGAAAAGGGGGCATGGGATAGGGGTTTTCTAAGGGGGGGGGAATGGGGAAAGGGGATAGTATCTGAAGTGTAAATAAAAGATCTAATTAAAAAAAAAGCTCCCCACTTAAAATAGATGTTTTACAAAGTGAAATATGGATGAACATGAGGAATTAGGAGATTATAGCTTTCTTCTTTCCCTCATCTTAGAGAAGTAAATTGAATGATCCCTATTTATTAATTAATTCCAAATTAAAACAAATTATATATATAAAAAAAGAAAATCTTAACAGCTGTGATTTCACTTAATTGACTTATACAATTTGTATAACCTAGAACTTGAACTTTTATTCCTTTTGAATAAATACTTTCATATATATCAATATCTCAAGAAATAGTAAACTATATACCTGACAGAGAGTATTTATCTTGCTTTTCAATTCAGGTAGATATAAATGTGCAGATAACAAACAGATAAGCTTTACAGGTAGTCCAGCCCACGTAAGGCCTCTCTTGCTTAGACCCATTTACATAGCAATTATACTCCAGTCACTAACCATTGGTTTCCTTTACCAGACTTACCTACTGCTCTCAGGAGTTCTGCTCCCAAAGTCCAGCATTCATTCTTCTGCAGTAAGTGAGAGACCATGACTTTTCCTGCTTAGGACAGCTACAGAGCCTGTGAACCTCTTGTACTAGGTGAGAAACTTCAGGCCATAGTCACCCACCCTGATACCTCAACCTTTTATGAAGCCACAGTCACCCTGATACCTCAACCTTTTATGAAGCCACAGTCACCCTGATACCTCAACCTTTTATGAAGCCACAGTCACCCTGATACCTAAACCGCACAGATACAAACAAGAAAGAGAATTTCAGACTAATTTTTCTCATGAACAGTAATGTGAAAATATTCAATGAAATACTCACAAATCAAATCCAAGAACACATCAAAAAACATTGTCCACCATGATCTAGTAGGCAGGGACGATTCAATAGACAAAAATCTGTCAATGTAGTTCACCATATAAACAAACTAAAAGAAAAAAACACATGGTCATCTCATTAGATGCTGAAAAAGCTGTTGACAAAGTCTAACACTTTTCTATAATAAGATTCTTAGAGAGACCAATAATACAAAGCATATACTTAAATATAACAAAGTAAATATACAGTAAGCTTATAGCCAACATCAAACTAAATGGAGAGAATCAATTTCACTAAAATCAGGGACAAGAAAAGGCTGCCCACTTTCTCCCTGGCTATTCAATATAATACTTGAAATATTTGCCAAAGTAATAAGCCAACCAAAGTAGATCAAGGAGATACAATTTTGAAAGGAAGAAATCAAAATATTTTTGTTCACAGATGATATAATATAAATGGAAACCCTAAAAATTTTCCTACAGCTGATAAATACCTTCAGTGAAGTGGACGGATACAAAATTAACTAAAACAAATCAGTCATCTTTCTTTATACAAATTATAAGTGGTGTGAGAAAGAAATCAAGGAAACAACACCCTCACAATATCCACAAATAATACAAAATGTCTTGGTGTAACTCTAAGCAAGTAAACGACCTGTATGATAAGAGCTTCAAGTCTTTGAAGAAAGAAATTGAAGACGGTACCAGAAGATGTAAAGATCTTTCATGCTCATGGACCTGTAGGGTTAACATAGTAAAAATGACCATCTTATCCAAAATGATTTACAGAACCATTGCAATTCCCACCAAGACTACAACACAATTCTTTACAGACCTTGAAAGAATACTACTCAACTTCATATGGAAAACCAAAAATCCCTGGATGGCTAAAACAATCCTGTGCAGTAAAAGATTTTCTGGAGCTATTGCTCACTATTCCTGAGAAAATCGAAAGCAGTCTTCAATACAACAGCACGATCTGGTTTTATCTTGTGGTCTTTGATCCAATTGGACTTGATTTTTTTTTTTTTTTTTTTTTTTTTTCAGTTTGTTAAATATGGATCTATTTTCATTCTACTACTTACAGAATTCAGTTAGACCAGTGATCCATTTATTGGAGATTATTTCTTTTTTCATTGTGAAATTGATTGTTTCCTATCATCTATCCCCCTTTAGGGTGCATACTTTTGTTGTTGTTGTTCTAGAGATTTCAGGAGTGTTGCTAAGATGCTAGTATTAGATCATCCTACTGTTTTTGTTTGTTTTTATGTAAGCACTCAGTGCTATGAACTTTCTTCCTAGTGGTACTTTCATTGTGTCCCCTAAGTTTGGGTATTTTGTGCATTTGTTTTCATTGAATTTTAGGGAGTCTTTAATTTCTTATCTCTGTCTTGAGACAGTAGTTATTTAGTAAAGAGCTATATAGTTTCTATGAGTTTGCAGGTTTTCTATTGTTGAAATCCAGCTTGACTCATGGCCATCTGAAAGGATGCAGGGAGTTATTTCCTTTTTTTTTTTTTTTTTTTTTTTTTTTTTTTTGTATTTGCTGAGACTTGATTTGTGACTGAGTTAATATTGGATGATTTTATGTAAGGTGCTGAAAAACAAGGTATATTTTTTGTGTTTGGGTGAAATGATCTGTAGCTATCTGTAAATTCCATTTGTTTTTTTTTTAATACCTGATGCCATTTCTGTTCCCCATAGGCTTACAATTATATGATAATGCAAGAACGCATTCACTCCAACCTCAAACATCCCCATAGTCTGTGACAGTCTCAACATTGTTTAAAAGTCCAGAGTTCAAAATCTATTCTGAGACTCAAACAATCTCATAATTGTAATTCCCTATAAAATCAAAATGAAAATACCTGATCACATACTTCCAACATATGGATATATATTATCATTCCTAAAGGGAAGAGTGGGACCATGAGGAAATACTGGACTAAAATAAGAATGAAAATCGGCTGAATAAACTCCAAATTCTGTAAGTTCATGTCTGATATCAAGACTCTCTTTATGCATCCAGCTCCTCTCAGCTTTGTTGACCCCTCTTGGGCTGGTCCTATTTCCTCTTAGCAGCTTTCCTCAACAGGAATCCCAATGGCTCTGATATTTACAACATTTTGAGGTCTCCAAAACAATTATAGGAGCCAAAGCCAACCTGTAACCCCCATTTGTCCAAGGACAGATAACTTCCTGGAATATCTGTAACAAAAAATTAACTTAAAATACATAAAACAGAGTTTATAGTCAAAATATATGCATAGTTAATGTTAAGGGAACAATGTAGCATGATTCTAATTTTGGGACATATTCAACATGTGGCTATTTTTAGGCAGCCACGTGTCCTAATTACTTCTTCAATTTTATCTTAACTATATCATTATTTTTATGGTCCTCAAACTTGTCAGAGATCTACTGAATAATGAAAAAAGCTTACTATAATAAACAAAAATCCCAGCTCCTAGAAGTGACCCCAAGGTCTCCAAGAATACAGTCATGGTGATGATTCCACATGATGATAATACTCACCACTGAGCAAGACTGCTGCAGTATCTCAAGGCCATCAGGCCCTGCCTGAACTGTGGACAAGCTGGACACCGCAGAGTTGATTGTCCCACTTTGCCTAGACAAAGTAAGATCATTCCTCCTCCACAGGAATATCTGTCGCTTTCTGGACCTGGCACTCAGACACTGATACATAGAGGTTATTGTATACCTTTAAGAGAAAGTTGTTATTTCTATACAAACCACTCAGCAATCATTAAAAATAGTCTGGCTATACTCAAAGAAACATTGCAAAAGGGGGAAGGGAGCAGAGATGAAATCAATGACTGGTGCCCATTCTTATTTCCAGGTTCCTCTTAGATACTAACTCTGATGTCAGCCATTGCAGGGCCATTGACAATTTTATTTCTGATTACTGTTGGGTCGTGTATCATTAATTCCTGAAGTAGATGACAATTCCTGACTGGGTGCCATTAAGCTAATGGTTGTTAAATCCCAATATAAATAGGTACCCATCACAAAGTCAAGGATTTGAATGAAGATACAACTCAAATGAGGAATGTAAGGGACAAAGTTAGTCCATAAGCACTACTTGTCCAAGGACAGATTAGTTTCTGGAATGCTGAGGTATATGATTCTTGGGAAATTACAAGCCACATATTTTTGCTCCCCTAAACAAGTTTGTATACACTGGATGTGCTTGACTGGATGTGGACAGGAGGTATGTAGGCAGGAAATACATCAGGATGTTTGCTTGTTTTTGATTGGACCTGATGGGAAATACAGTGGCCCTGCGGTTTTGCCTTTTTTAAGCCTTTGCAAAACATGATACATGCCAATTTCCTGGGAGCCTGAGAATGTATCTCGGCAAAGTTTGCTTCAAATTTAGCCAAAACTGTGGAACTGACTCTTTTCTCATGATTCTCAATTTGACACCATCCATGCTTAACCTTCATGGGTTCTTTCACTGGCCTCTCAAGACCTCCATGTAGCAACACCCCTGACACACAGTGGCCTTTGTAGCTTTCCTTTGCTGTGGAGGGAGACTCCATAACTCATTTTTTTTCTATCCTTGACTCTAAATCCAGAACCACATTGCTGCCACCTTCTGCTGCTTTCTCTGGCTATAGCTTGGTCCTCTCATTTAATTACATCTTCAACAACTTTTTGGTTTTGATGGGTTTCTTCACTGCCTAAGCTTGTCTGTCCTGTAATTTGTTCTGTAGAGCAGGCTGGCCTTGAACTTAGAGATCCATTTATTTCTGCCTCCACCACATCTGGTCCTCCCAAAGCTTTTCCTCAATTCCTTTTCACAAGTTGAAAACTTAGCTGGGTAGGATCTTGCCCTAAGTTTACCACTTTCCTTATTCCATTTAACGTCATGCTTTTTCTTAATCTGTTTATCTCCTTGAATATAGGACTTAACTCCATTCCATTTTCTGGTAGCCCCTTTCTCTTCAATCTGTACATTTTGTATCTTTCCTTGCTCAGCTTGCTCCCTTTCATTATATATCTGCATAAGAATGAAAACTAATAACCACATAACAGAGTCGATACTAGGCTGTTTGAGATTTCTTCTGATAACACAGTTCACAGTTAATCTAAAACTCTTCACTTTAGCTTCAGATAGATTTTTTTTTTTTTTTTTTTTTTTGGACAAGAGCAAAAAGAAGCCACCTTCATAGCTAAAATACCACAGGAGTAGTTTCTAGACCACATAAAAATATTTTTCTCCTCTGAAACTTCTTGAGCCAGGCCCTGATGGTTCATGTCACCCTCAGCATCACTGTCTTCTATGTAACTTCTAGGATGCTGCACTAAGCCGCACTTAAAGCATTCAACTGATTTTGTAATCCAAAGACCCGAAGTTCATATTTTTCTAAACAACAGCATAGTCAGTCCTATCAAAGCAATAACCCAGTCCCTGGTACCAAACTCTGTCTTAGTTAGGTTTTTATTGCTGTGGAGATGACACCATGACCATGACAACTGTTATAAAAGAAAACATTTGAGGTTCAATTTACAATTTAGAGGTTTAGTACATTACCATAATAGCAGGAATTGTGCAGGCAGATATCATGCTGAAGAGATGGCTGAGTGCTCTTCTGGATCCATAGGGAGCAGAAAGAAACAATGATGCACTCTGGGCTTGGCTTGATCATCTGAAACCTCAATGCCAAATTCCAGTGATACACTTACTGTAACAAAGCCACATCTACTCCAGCAATAAACAACTCCTAATATTTTTTGTCTCTAAGAGCCTATGGGGCCATGTTCATTCAAACTACCATACTTTTTTGTTTTTTATCTGGATGACCTGTCAATTGGTAAGAGTTGGGTATTGCAGTCTCCACTGTCAATATGTGAGATTTAATGTGTGATTTAAGTTTTAGTAAAGTTTCTTTTACAAATTTAGGTGTCATTAAGGTTGTGGAATACCTGTTAAGAATTGATACATTATTTGGTGGACTTTTGTTTTGATGAGTATCAACTATTCTTGAAATGTTCTTTCCCATCTCTTTTGATTAATTTTGGATTGAAGTCTATTTGGTTAGATATTAGAATGGCTACACCAGCTTGCTTATTAAGTCCATTTGCTTGAAAAATCTTTTTCTAGCCCTTTAGTCTGAGGTAATGTCTATCTTTGGTGTTGAGGTATGTTTCTTGTATGGAGCAGAAGAATGTATTTTGATTTCTAATCCATTCTGTTAGTCTGTGTCTAACTTTATTGGAGAAATGAGTCTTAATGTTAATGAACAATGATTGTTAATTCCTGTGGGTTCTGTTGTTGATGGACATGGTGGTGGTATGTACTTCCCTTCTTTTGGAATAGCTTGCGTGAGATTATTTATTAATTATGCTTTTATGAGTGTAGTTAAATGTATAGGTTGGGGTTTTGCTTCAAGTAACTTCTCTAGGGCTGTACTTGTGGATAGATATTATATAAATTTGATTTTTATTATGGAATATCTTGTTTTACTGGTGATTGCAAGTTTTGCTAGGTATAGATGTCTGAGCTAGAATTTGGTCTCACAGAGAATGCAAGACATCTCTCTAGGCCTCTCTGGGTTTTAGAGTTTCCATTGAGACGTTGTGTGTAAGTCTAGTAGGTCTGCCTTTACATGTTACCTGTTCCTTTTTTTTCTTTCATGTTTCTTTCCTTGTTCTGTATGTTTAACATCTTAATTATTACGTGGTGAGGAGATTTTCTTTTATTGGCCAATCTGTTTTATGTTCTATATGCTTCTTGTACTTTTGTAGGTATGTCCTCCTTTAGGTTAGAAAATTTTTCTTCTATGAATTTGTTAAAAATATTTCCTAGATATTTGAGCTGGAATTCTTCAACTTCTATTCCTATTATTTTTACATTTGCTCTTTTTATAGTGTCTCATACTTCCTGGATTTTTTTGTTTCAGGAATTTTTTAGATTTAACATTTCCTTTGACCAATGTATTTATTTATTTATTTTATTGTATCTTCAACACCTGAGATTCTCTCTTTCATCTTTTATATTCTGTTGGTGATACTTGTGCTTATAGTTCTCTATTTGATTACCTCAATGTTTTATTTCCAGAATTCAGTTTGTTTGTGTTTTCCTATTTTTCCCACGTCTATTTTTAGATCTTGAACAGTTTTATACATTTCCTTCAACCAGTTATTTTTTTATGTCCTATCTTTCTTGGCTTTCTTTAAGGGATTTATTCATTTCCTCCATTTTTGTTTGTCTTTCCCTCTTTTTAAAAATGATGTATTCATTTTCTCTTCATCAATAATCTTTATACATTTGGTTTTAAGGTCATTTTCTTGTGCTTCAGCTGGAGCTTACAATAGTAGGATAGCTGTGCTCTGGTGGTGATATATTGCCTTGACTATTGTTTATTGTGTTCTTACTTTGGCCTCTAGGCATCTGGGTTTGGTGTGATTATAGGTCTAGGTACCAATTTCTGAGGTTGTTTTTGTTGGATGGAGATTTTGTTCACTGGATTCTGTTTTCTTTCTGATATTCCATTCAGTGTGTCCTGGACTTTTGGTGGCCTGCATGGTGGTCTCTGGTAGAGCAGAGAATCTCCACCCAAGTTTGGGACTGGAATGCTATGATGAGGAGGAGGTGGAGTTTGAGGATAAGGTTGAGACCACTGTGGGTCCGTGTTCTTTCCTGACACAGGGCACAGCCTTTAGGGAGATGAAACATTGAGAGCTCCTCCTTTTCTTTTTATTAGAGGAGAGGTATCGTTGGAGTGACTATTTAGTGTTATTTTCAGTGAAAAATTTGGGTGGGGTGGAAGCATCAAAACAAAACACAACATGGGCCAGAGGGGTAGCACAACTAAACTGGAGTGGTAACAAGTGGTAGAGGGTCGGTAGACAAAGGATTATTGAACCAATTAACTGTTCAGTAGACTGTACAGTTTGTGAGGGTATTAACATTGGTTTTAAATTTTATATGATTAATCTATATAGACATCTTGTTTTCCTTACTATCATGTAAATTTCCCCAAGTTCAGGCTTTGGCAAGAGAGTTTATCTGTAGCTGGAAGGTCCCAAGTCTATCATCTGTGGGTCTCAGCTGCCATCTGTGGGTCTCAGCATCTGTTTTGTTTCAAAAGTCTTCAGTCAGATGATGTGTCTGGATGAAGGCAACTTCATTGCCCCTGGCAGGTCCAAGGAGATGGCAGTCCATCTCCATCTGGGTCTGTGGTGGCAGTGCTGTCTTTTTTTTTCTTTTGTAGAGATATACCTGTAGAGTAATCATAACAGAAGAGCAGATCCCCAGCAGGGGGCGTCTTCACACTTGGGTAGTGTGTATTAAGCCTGTAACAGTTTGCTTGGGAGCACATCATGGTCTGATGTTATGGTCCTAGAAAAAGCAAGGGGGTTGAGGAATTTAGTCCTGGAAGGTATCCGTTAAGTTGAGAGTTACCTGTTTTGTATTAAGAGAAGCAGAGGAAAGAGTTGAGAATTTATCTGCTTAGGATAGCTGAGGAAGAAGATATCTTAATTATATATCTGGGATAGGCAGTAACAACTTGTCTGTGAAGGAAACTGGCTGTTAATTAAGGATTAAATAATGGCTATCAGCATAGTCAGTTTGACCTGTGGGAGTAGATTAAATATGATTTTTGAACCTTAAGAGAAATTTTAAACAAATTGAAATGTTTTAGAACAATTTTAGGTTAGAAGGCCTGAATGCTAGAAAGGAAAAAAAAACATTTAAATAAAGAAGAATGAAAATTTTGGGGTTAAGGGTTTCTCAGCAGCAGGATCTTATCTATTGTCCTTTCTTGGAGGGCTTTTTTCATCTACGTTGAGGGGGGAGGGCCCTATTCTTTTGCTCCATGGCTATGTGTTCTAGCAGGCAGGTCTCCATTTTCCCTGTTTTTCTTGGCTGGTGTTGTTAGAAGGCTTACCCCCTGAAAGCAGAGCAGAAAGAGAAGAAGCATAGGAACTTGGTGGGACTATATTGGCAGGGCTGGCGAGAGTAAGAGGATACCTATAGCTATGCTCCATTTGTCTGTCTAACCACAGTGACAGCAGTGCTGGCTGGGCAGTGTGAGAAGGCGAGCTCATGTCTGCCTTTTGGCCTGCACCAAAGAGCACTGGGCGGCAGGGATGTTGCTGGGACTGCAGGCTGGGTTCAGGTTGGCAGACAGGGGAAGGCAGAGAGCTCTGGACATTTGCTGTTGTAAGGAATGCAGGGTGGTAGCAGGGTAAGTTAAGTCTAAAATAAGATCTGGAGGTTGTAACTAAGAGTCAAAGGGGCAGGGTGCCATGAGGCGAGGGTGAAGGATTAAAGTGGCTAGAGCAGGGAAGTGGGGATCTGAGGTGAGGGAGAAAGGGTCAGGGAGAGAAGAGACTCAGAGAGAGGAAAGGGGAGAGAGGGAGGGAGGGTTGGGTCTTTTTATGTAGTGTCAGAGGTTACTCACTGTCCTTGATTAGAGTTCTGATGTACATCTGAGTGGTAAACTTCAGCTGGGTGTGCCCCACATTGTAGGTGCTGAGTTGTGGGTCCACCTTCTGCCCCACCATAGGGCAAGGCAGTTGGGGAGGGAAAACACTGGGTGTTTGACTTCACTTATCCTAACGAAGTCTGAGATGTAGGATTCGAGGCTGGTATTCCCTTACTTCCAGGCATCTAATTGTAACTAGAAAACCACACAGAGAAGTCGGGAATGAAGTGTTGGGGGCCAGTGGACTGAGGGTGTCTTCTAGCCCAGGGCCAGGGCTCCAAGCTTAACTCATTGGCAAAGGTAGCAGCAGATGTCTAGGGGTGCAGATAGGCCTTCTACAAGAGATTTAGGCCGCTACTCTGTAGGCAAAAGCCTGCTCTATGCTATCCATGGTGGTTCTATATGAAAGAGACAGTCCTTGATTCCAAACTGTTTGTTGGTTGTTCATTATGGAAAATGGACTCATACCTACTTCCTAAGGTAGACCTGAGATTGATTACCTATTGCTGGCAGAAATGTCTGGGTAGAGAAGCTTATTGGCTAAACTTTCAGGACCTCTAGGTACTTCATTAGCATGTTCCGTGCCTGCATGACCACAGGTTACTTTTCCTGTCTCTGGTTGAGCACAAAGTCCTAAAATAACATTTTTTAAGACACTGAACACCAGGCAATGAAAGCCCATAAATTTTGGAAATGTTATATTTTTTTCCTTGTTATATTTTTCTCTTCAGTAGTTTGAAATATAAGGAACTATTTTTTAAAGTTATTTTCCTTCCTTTATTCAATATATCCTATTAGTATCTACCATGTGTCCAACAATCTAAGCACTAGCGATAACAGCAGTTAGGCTAGGAGGAAAAGATAGGAAAATAAAACTATAAATAAAATGTATAATCTGTCAGAAATGATAAATGTTGTAATAAAGATGACAGGGCACTGGGTTTCTGTGTCTATTTTAAATGATATAAGCAGAGAGAACTTGGGTGGATGATGACATTTGAGCATAGATCTTTATGTCATTAAGGAGAAAGCTACATGAGTCCCTGAGAAAGCCAAACCAACAATGAAAATAAGAGAAGATGGTATAGGCATATTATGTGCTCTAAGGGATTTCTTAATTGTATTGGATGTATGGTCCAGTGTAGATGCATTTAAAGCTAATGGATACACATTCTGCAGAATATGAAAACGGGTGATGGAAGGTATCATGGCGAAATCTCAGAAGAACCCTATATAACACCCCTCATTTGGCAAGGTAAAGGCAGGCAGTGGGGCAGGCAGCCAAAACAAACAAATTCAGTGCAACAGGGACTGCTTACCAACTGAAACAAATCAACAAACTGTGTGAGATGGATTCCTTCCAGAGCAGATGTTGCCCATAGGCAACAAACACAGAGAAGGGAGAGAGAGAGAGAGAGAGAGAGAGAGAGAGAGAGAGAGAGAGAGACTAGCTGATTGTCTTCCCATCTCAGAGACATAATAGGTTTTTCAACCTATTGAAATAGCAATTGAGAAAAACAACTTATTAAAAAATAATCAGAATTTATCTATTGAGACTCATGGCTGTTTTGTTGTTGATGATACCTTACCTCCATAAATGAATAGAAAAGTTTGCATGTTAACATATAAAGCTATTGGAGGTTATTAGAAAGCTAAGGTAGGCTAGGATCTGATAGGAAAAAGGGCTTCTGAATGGAATGCTCACAGGAGACACCTACCACCAGACTCCATTTTCACTGTGGTAATTTTAAAGCAGCAGTCAATGTAAAAGTTGCAGCTAGAGACAGACAAGCCTAGAGGCACTGCTAGAAACATCACAGCTTGGGAACCCAAAATTGATTTGGTAAATGCCCTAGCAACCAGGCAGGATACTGGGGAATCTAAACTGAATCTCGAAATAGAGCAACCTTAGTAAGAAACTGCAAGCCAGTTTCCAACCAATTAAGACCACCCTGAATTAAGGTACTTATCTACACTAACTACCAATTAAGATGAAATTCACATGCCGATGAAGACGATTGCAGTTAGAAGGGTGGAATATCTCTGTGTATCTTCTAGCTATAGTTTCAGGCATTCAAGGAAAGAGTGCCATGACTCAAGCAAGAGAAAATGAAGAATTGGGAGACTTGTTCCAAGGGCACAGAGGCACAGGTTGGTTAAAAAAAAAAAAAAAATGTATGTGTTGCTCAATTAGGGCTTGGGAGCTGATCATTTGTGGTTCTGTGGCAACCAACATCTCATAATGACTCAGTATTTTAGCTGTAGCACAAAAGCAGTGTAGCCTGCACAAAAATGAGTGGGAATAACTGTTTTCCAATAAACTTCTGTGAGGTTTTATTTCCCAACTGAGTCTGTATACTCTGTTCAGTGAGCTAAAATTTTATAGTAGATTTAAAAAACAGATACAGGGTGCTTTCTACCAAGCAGTGAAGATACTGTTGGGTTAGTAGTCTTGCCATCATGGCTTACTAAAGCCCTTGGAATATTACTGAGAGAGCAGAGCCTGGAGACTGAGCAGTGTCAGAAATTAATTGCATGGTTTCAAGGGATAGCACTTAGAAATACATTAGATTTTAAAGCTTTCAAGACATCTGCCTCTAAGGCACAATATACAATAGTCCTTTAAGAAAAACACTGTGAGACAGGGAGACCAGCAGTATCTCTGTGCTGTGTGAGCCACAGGACAGAGGAGAGCTGTGCTCTTTGTACATGGTCCAAGTTGGAAGAATTTTATAGCAAACGAATGCTCTGCTCTAAGGCTTGGTGAATCAGAAATAGCCCAATCAAATCAATTCATAGCTGGGGAGATAAAACATGTATACCTGTTAAATCAGTGAAGCTATTCAACACAGACTTTTAAAAACGACTGCAGTCAAGGAACTTGGAAGATTATTTGTATGAAAGGGAGCACACCCAAAGCCCTAGAAAACTAAAAGAGCAACATATATGTCAACTCTCTCAAGTTGACACACTGACAGATTTTAAGGCAGAGGGGTTATAGATAATTTCTACTCCAAATCAAAAACTTACAGCTCCTTTCTTAGGATGGTGAGGCCTCCCTTTTTAGGGGCAAGGGTCTTGAAGTGTTCTCTTACCCATCATTAATTATCTGGCTTAGCACATAAGTTAGGGGATAATCCTTGTTAGTCTTGATGACAGAGGTTTTGCAATCCCCTACTTCCAGCCTGTAATAACGGACCTGTATGGGTTTCATTTGAATGGCGTCTATCTGTTGTACAAAAGCCATCAGTTTGTTGAACAGCATGGACCCGAGAGACAAGAGCCTTAACAATGCCTGAACAGTCAGTATAACAGCAACACTCTTTTTTAAGGGCAACACATAACTCCCTCTATCAGAGGATTAAAAAGATAAGCCTCTTCTATTCTGTATGTAAATGTGTTATAGCAGAATCTAAATCTATAGAAATACAGAACTGATCATAGTTTTGATCTTAACAAAACAAGTAAGGAAATCCCTGTTCCTGCTCTAGTCAATCTCGAACCCAAAAAATAACTATAGTTTTCTCCTGGGTCTAAACAATGTTCCCCTCTAAATCATAAGTTGGGGAACCAAGAGTCCAATAGAGCCACCCTGGAGGTATGGGTGGTGATGTCTCCTTCCACACTGGGGACTTCCCAAGTCAGGTTTGCTGGTTGATCTGTTCCAGTTTGAAGGCAATTGAGAAGCACCTTCATGTTTCCTGCAAAGAAAAAACACGCTTCTCAGGGGGTTTCTCCTCCCTGGATTTGTTATTGTTGTCTATTTATTTAATCAGTCTCTCTGTCAGCCAGCGTACATTTGGCATCTATAGTTTGGGACTATATGCAGACAGAACCTCTTCCACAGATAAGCACTGGATCTGGCCCATTCCAGGTTCCAGTTAATGGGTCTTTCCAGAGGACTGTTGCAAAAATTCTTTTTGGTATCAGGATGCCAGAATCTATCTGCAGTAGATTTTCCTTCAGAATCCAAAGTTAAAAAATTTAAAATAAAGAGTGTGTGATGAAGGATATTTCTGGGGGATCCCTTGGTAGGGTACCATTCCCCCCTTTTAACTTTTTCAAATTGACATTTAATGGTTCCATGTGTCCTTTCTACCATACCTTAGCCCTGTGGATTATATGGAATACCCATCTTATGTAGTATTCCCAATTTTTCACAGAATTGGTGGAAACTGGAGCTTGTATAACTTGGGCCATTGTCAGTCTTTATCTGTTTAGGCAAACCCAATACAGCAATTTCAGCAAGCATATGAGTGATCACATGCTTGCTTGTTTCTCCAGATTGTAATTTCACATAAATGAAACTACTGTATGTATCTATACATACATGTATATATTTTTGCTTGCCAAATTCATTATAATGAGTAACATCCATTTGCCAGATACTGTTTGGTATCAGTGCCTTTGGATTTATGCCCAAATGAGGAACTGATAAAAGTTTAACACATGATTGACATTGTTTAACAATTTGTCTAGCTTGTTCTCTGGTAATTTTAAACATAATTTTTAAAGTTTCAGAATAAAGGTAATGTAACTCATGAGCCTTTATGGCCTGATCCAAGTTACATTGCAAATCTGATAAAGCCACTGCGGTGGGTAAGGCCTAAGATCCCATTTCTGGGGTTAATACTGTGTGGGTGGCAGAACTGAGGTCCAGTCCTGCACTTCCTGCTGTTGCTTGACTAAGTTCAGATAGGGATTGTTGTTTGTTGGTATGAAACTGACTGTTCCATAAGCCTGTTTTGGCTTGCGTCGGTTCGGGGCCTGGAGCTGGCCGCTGTTCCCATTTCCCTGATTATGGGAAAGGGTGTTTCCTTGTGCATCTCTTTTGGACCTACATTCACTAGCCCAATGCCTTCCACGTTTGCAAAGTGGGCAGATCCCAGGCTGTTTTCTGGGCTGTCTCTGTGTTAACTCATTTTCTGCCTTGTAATCTCTTGTAAAGTATCTAGGCTTGCCACATTTAAACCAGGCCCTTTGGTTTCTACTTGCCAAAAAATCTCTTACTGATTGTCCTTGCATGGCAGCCACCATAGCTAAGCCCTGTTGGTAGGAGGGCCCTATGTCAGAACAGAGTCTGATATACCATGTAAGGTCTGTCTTTTTCCTGTAGGGTCTAATGGCCACTTGGCAGGCAGAATTGGCATTTTCATATGCAAGTTGTTTCACATAATCTACACCTGCCTCTACATTACCAAAAATCCTCCCATTAATCGATGAACAAAATCAGAAAATCATTCATTAGTTTCTTGTCTGACTGCTGTTAAGGATGCACCAGGGTCTCCTTTTGCTGAGAGTTTATACCAAGCCTTCATGGCTGCACTTTGAATTTGAGCAAATAAGCCTGGGTTATATTGCCCTTCTCCTACTAAGGCATCAAAGGACCAACCATTGCCTGCCTGAATGTTTCTCCTATCTGTTTCTTTACAATTCTCATGATACTCTGATTTCCAAATAAGATAGTCACCACCACTAAGAACTGCTCTCACTAACATATTCCAATCACTAGGAGTCAGCCATTCCTCTGCAGCAGACTCTAAGATTACAAGAGTAAAGAGAGCAATAGCACCATATTGTGATACTGCATTTTTAAATTCCTTAATAATTTGAAAATTAAACCCTGTGTGATGTCTCCAAGCAACCCCTTGATTGTCTCTGGTCTCTGATACAGGGAAAGCCTCATTGTCTCCCTCCTCTGGATGATCTGTGGGTAATCTTAAGCTAGGGAACAGGGACTGCCATTGGACTCCTGTTGGGGGCCGACTTTTAACAGAAAGCGGCTATCAGCTTTGCAGCCATCTTGAGCCATATACCCTGACATGAGACTTGGATTACAATAGCCTACAACAGCTGAGAACACTCCGATAATCTTGGTTTAGATACCTTGAGATTAAAGGTTCGTGAGATTAAAGGTGTGTGGCTTAAGAAGTATAGAGATCAGGGTTAGAGACAAGACCTAAAGGCATGATTAAAGGTGTAACTTAGAGGCATGGTTTAGAAGTGAGACATATAAAAGGCAGAGACAGAACAGATCAGAATTCAGACATTAGGGAGACATCAGACTAGAGAGAGAGATTCATACACATCAGACATTAGGTAGAATCTGCCGTCACCCTCGATCTTGCTGGAACCTCGACCCGCAGACTGGAGCAGCAGCTTGGGCCGGGATACAGTGGCCGCCCAAACGTGGGTCGGCCCGGGCCTCAATATTTTGCTCAGGCCAAGACATTTTTGGCCACCCCAACTTGGGACTAGTGCGGTCCCCAACAGACTCCTGGTTGAGGAACGTAAGGAGCCGGGGGATTTTTGCAGTTTACTTCTCGAGACATCTTCCCTGTCTTTAATTTTGTAGCTAATTAATCAAGTCCTGATACTCTTTTTCTAACTCTATTTGTTGTTTAAGAACAGATAATTTTTCCTGTAACTCCCATCTGGGATCTATAACCACCACCTCCACTTAGAGGCGGAGTCACATAGGGAGGGGGTCCTTGGGAAGAGGGCCATTCAGGGTCATAATGTTTGGCTGCCTCTTCCTCTAGGTTAGCACAATCTGGCTCTGACAAATCATCCTCAAACTTTGGTTGTATTTTGGATAAATATGTTTCTTTTTATTTTTTAACATGAAAGACAGTGTTCAAACAATGAAACAAAAGCAGACAATTAACACACGTGAGCAGCAAACAACAAAACAAAAACAGAGAGTTGAGTTCAGGCTGACTTATTTCTTGCCCCATTTTCATTAACATGACTTACCTTTCTTGACGTGGCAGATTCCTGCGGTGATCACCTTTGTTTCACTTCTGAATTTTCAGCAGATCCTTCTTCCAGTAATGTCCCTCACTAGGTCTCTCGTTCTTGCTGCCCCATGTTGGGCGCCAAAAATGTTGCAGACTGCTCTATGAATGTTGGAACCCCCACTGCCAGAAGCTTCGGGGGTTAAATTGTTAGAGCTTGCACTGCCCCAAGCTGCTCTGGTCCACAGGTCAGGGTTCAGCAAGAGAGAGAGTGAGGATGGACGTGAGGAATGGAGACCAGACAGAGTGTGATTCAATCCCGTTTATTCTTCAGTCTCTCTTCTTCTTTCCAAGTCCCAAGTCTTAAGTTCCTAGTCCCTAGTTCTTAGTCCCTAGTGCCTCCAAGTTCCAAGTTACTTCTTCCAAGTGCTAAGTGCCTAATACCTAATAATAATTTCTTCTGAGTTCTCTAGTCCAAGTGTCTTCTTCCTCAATGCCTAACTTCTACTCCAAGTTGTACCAAACTCTTCTGTCTGCCTCTTGCCTTTTATATGTCTCACTTCTAAGCCACACCTTTAGGTTACACATTTAAGTCATGCCCTTAGGTTTTGTCTTTAAATCTGATCTCTAAGTCTCACACACCCAAGGGAAAATCTTGGGTATCTAAAGCAAGATGTTATCAGAGTGTGCTCAGCTGTTGTAGGCTATTGTAATCAAGTCTTTTGTCAGGGTATATGACTCAAGATGGCTGCAAGGATGATAGCCGCTTTCTGTCGGCTCCCCACAGTCTTAGTGAAATAGAAACAGTAAATTAAAATCTGTTGCGAGAGGTATTAGAAAAGAGGTGCCCGGCTAGCTCCTGGCTTAGCCTCCATCCAAGTTCCTGCTCCAATGGTCAACACCGATCAGAGCTCCAGAATCTCAGGATCCAGCTAAGTTCCCACTAGCAGGTCACTACCACGCCATTCCTGTGTTACAAACTCCCATGGCCTTTGAGGGGCACATCACCCGAACCCAGGCTTTGCTGCTGTACCTTTTTCTTTCAAACTTGGTCAAGTCTGTGCAAGAACAAAAATACCATACAGTTTAGGAACAATGGTAACTCAATCTCTGGGCACAGAAACTAAAACCTAGTCTTGTAAACCTATTAAATCTAATTCTCCAGTGGATCTACCAGATGATCCACCAACGAAACTGGGAGATAAGTAACTACATCTTTTCCTCACATTTTTCCTGTCCAGAAAGTATCTCTCTCTGCTCCTCTTCTCTGTTATCCATCCCAGAAGTCGCTCCTCCTCAATCAGTGATTGGCTCCTTTATTCATTAGGGGATTGCTTCACAAGAAGTCACCTGTGTATGTGACTCACTCCTTGTCTGTAGCCCTTCCCAGGAGAACTGAATTAACATCAGAATACAAATTACCAGGGCCATCCACAACAAAACTCTAGCAACCAAAAGATTTTCAGGATCAGATGGATTCAGTGCTGCATTCTAATAGACTTTCAAAAAAGAATTAACGCCAATATTAGTACTCAAAATAAAAAGAGATGGAACATTGCCTAATTCTTTTTATGAGATCCCAATTATCCTGTTATCCTGGTAACCAACACACACACACACACACACACACACACACACACTTACCAACCCAACAAATGCAATTACAGTACAATTTCCTTTATCACACAGATGCAAAAGTTCTCAATAAAATACTTGTAAAATGAATTAACGAACACACCAAAAAGACTATACATCATGATCAAGTAGGCTTCATCTTAGAGATGCAGGGATGGTTAAACATACATAAATTGATAAATATAGTCCATCACATAAACAGGATGAAAGACAAAGACCACTCATCTTATTAGATGCAGAAGAAAAAGCCCTGGACAAAAATGTGACACACCTTCATGAGTAAATTCCTGAAGATACAAATGATATGCCCTCACATAATAAGGATGATTTATAGCAAATCCATAGCTAACAGCAACTTAAACAGAGAGACATTCAAACTCAAACAGTTCCACTAAAATCAGCAACAAGAAAAGGGTGTCTATTCTCTATAAATGAATTCAATATAGTACTTGAAATCTTAGAGCAATAAGACAACTTAGGGGTATACAAGGAGATATAAACAGGAAAGGAATAAGTCAAACTATTTTTATTTGCAGATATGATTTCATACATAAAAGACCCTAAAAATTCCATCAATAAATTTCTAAAGGTAATAAACACCTTCAGCAAAGTATCAGCTTACACAATAACATACAAATATCAGTAGCCTTTCTACAGAGAAATGACAGACTGAGAAAGAGAGCAGAGAACTTTTCATAATAGCCTCAAAAATATCTTGGTGTAACTCTAACCAAGCAAATGAAAAGATTTTATTAAAAAAAATGAATATACTGAAGAAAAAATTGAAGAAGATATTAGAATATTGAAAGACCTCCCATGCTCATGGATTGGTAGGCTTAGTATAGTGGGATTGGTCATCCTAGCAAAAGCAATCTACAGATTTAATGCAATCACCAACAAACTCCAAGACAATTCTTCACGGTACTTGAAAGGATAATGTTCAGCTTCAGGATAGCAAAAACAATCCTGAATAATAAAGGAACTGCTGAAGGTATTACCATTTCAGATTTCAAGCTGTACTACAGAGCTATGGTCTTGACATGAAAACAGACACATTGAGCAATGAAATCATACTGAGGACTCCATCACAAGTCCATACACCCATGAATAACTGATTTTGACAAAGGAGTCTGAAAAACACACTGGAAAAAAGGACATTTTAAATAAACGGAGTATGGAAACTGGATAGCTATGTGCATAAGCATGCTCATAGACCTGTATTTATCATCCCGCACAAACCTCAGCTTCAAATGGATCAAGGGTCTTAACTTTAGGCTGGATACCCTGAATCTGAGAGAAAAGAACAATTGGGATAATCACTGGCACTGGAAAAGACTTTCCAAACAGGACACCATTAATTAGGGTAGGTACTAAGAATATCAAAATTAATTATTGGGACCTCATGAAACTATAAATCTCTAGAAATTATTATTTGGGCAAATTGGTAGGTTACAGAATGGACAGAGACACCAACTCCGTACCTAATAGGATCTAATATCTAATGAACTAAAACAATAGACATTAAGAAAAGAAATAACTCATTTTAAAATGGGGGTGCAGACTAAGCAGAGTTCTCAAAGGATGAAACAGAAATGGCTGAGGAACAGCTATTAATGAAAAAATATTCAAAATTCTCAGTAGTCAGGGAAATACAAAACAAAACTACTTTGAGAGTTTTGTTTATAGCAGTAAGAACGGGCAAGAACAGTAAACCCAATGGCGGCCCAGGCTGTTGAGGATGTGAAGCGGGGCAATGGCCATCTACTGCTTCTGGGTGTACAGCCACCATGAACACCAGTGTGGTGATTCACTTCAGAAAATTTAGAATTGGTCTGCCCACCTATACCGTTTGAGCCATATAACCAAAGAACTCTATATCCTACCTCAGACACACTTGCTTCTCTATGTTCATTGCTGCTCTTTTCATAACAGCCAGGATTTAGAAGCAATCATCAATAGAAAGTAGGACAATGAAAATTTGATACATCGACACAATGGAATATTAATCGACTGTTAAAGAAAAAATCTCAAATCAGAAACTCTGCCGGTAAATGGATAGAGTTGGAAAAATCATCCTTAGTGAGGCAACCCAGACTCCCAAAGACAAATATGGTATGTATTGTCTTATATGTGGATGGTAGCTTTTAAGCCTTCGATAGAAATGCTACCATATAATTCGAGAGATTAGGTATATAGAGTAAGGGGCTAGGAGAGAGGAAAGTCTCTCCTAAGGTAGCATAAATGGAATAGTTAAGAAAAAACAGGCAAGATTGACACAGGGGGGTTGGGAGAGTAAATCGGAAGAAATAGATAAAGCTAAGAGCCATTTGGCAACCTGCTACAGTAGAAGCTTCTTAAAATATATACGCATATGAAAGAAATCTAAATAAAGTCATCAAAATGATAGGGGAGACACAAAGACTAAAATGGTGGCCTGACCAACCACTATCTGCTGGATTTATGTCTCAGTTCATGAGTCGGAACCCATTCCTGATACTGCTTGTTAGCCAGGAGCCTGAGACTAGACAGGGTATGGACTTATAAGAAAACTAAACACTATTGTTCTGTTAAAGGAATACAGCAATAAAATGACTCCTAATGACATTCTATCATACTCATAAATCAGTGTTATCCTCAGTCATCATCAGAGAATCTCTCTACTGCAATACACATGAACAATACACAGATCTATGCCTATACACTCTGTAGAGAGTGAGACCTTGGCATACTCAGTCTTAAATGGAATATCTTCATCAAATCCCTCTACACAGGGCTTGGGGAACTCTGTGGAAGAAGAGGCACAGAGATTATAACAGACAGGGATGAAAAACACCAAGAAAGCAAGGCCTTCTAGACACACCAGGGCTGATGTACATACAAGCTCATAAAGACTGTAACATCATGCTCTAGGCCTGCATAATTTTGAGCCAGATAGAGTCCTAGTGCTGGGGTGGGATGTAAGGCCCAGACGGACACAAATCCTAATCACTATCCTGGAAGCCATCTAAAATTGACAACTACTTGCAAAGAAAAAAAAAATCCATTTTCTTCAAGGGAGTCTCACCAGATATACAAACCACATTTATCAGAGGCCCAATTCCCAGGAGGAGATGCCAACCCCAAATGAACTTCATGGTAATTTTGGACTGTTTGACCCATAATGCTTCGTGGGACATGTTTTATCTTATTTATCTTTTGCCTATATGTTATGGTTTCCAATTTTGTGTTTTTATGTTGTGTGTGTGTGTATGTGTGTTTGTGTGTGCAAGCACACACTTTCTCTTGTTTTGTTTTCTCTTTGTGCTTTTTGTTGTTTTTGTTTTGTTTAGTTCTGGTTTGTTTGTCTTTTTCATTAAACTGTTTTCATAAGAAACAAAAAGAAAGGAAGGAAAAAAGAAGGAAGGAAGGAAAGACAGACAGACAGAAAAAAAAGGAAGCAGGCAGGCTGAGTTACCTGAGTTGGGGGTCGGGGGTGGTGGACAGGATCTAGAAGGAGACAGAGGAGGGCAATCATGATCAGAATATAGTGTATAAAAAATATTTTCAATAAAAAAGAAAATCATATTATTCTGGAAACTTGTTAATAATCAAATAAAAACATGTATTAGTAGTACTATTGTTCATTTACAAGACAAAATTCTAGCAGATATATTGTAGGCATCACTGATTTTTGACAGGCTATACGAACTTCACCCTGGAGGAGAAATTAACAGCACCTTATTAGTATTAAAGATTACATGGCTAACAAGAAAGCAATCCTCTCTGAGGTCCGGATGTCCCTTTTCTTACGTGACCAAGAGGAGTAGCAGGTACTGAGGACCTTTGAAACTATGCTTCTTTCTCTCTTAATTCTGAAAGCATGGCAGGATACAATGAAACACTTTCAGACTAAGCTTATTTCATCTACATTTCAACGCCATAGTAGTGATAGCATGTTATTTAAAATTCTCACCATAGGCCTGGGGAGATTGCATAATGGTTAAGAGCACTGGCTCTTCAAAAGAGCACAAGTTCAATTCCCAGTACCCACAAAACTACTGACAACTGTCTGTGACTCCAGTTTCAGTGAATCCAGCACCTTTTTTGGCCTCTGTGGGAACCAAGTATGTGCATGGTACACAGACATACATTCAGGCATGAAAAACCCATATTCATAAAATAAAATAAGCAAAACAAAATTTAAAACGTTGTCATCACAGACGTAAATCAGGTAGTCCTGCTGTTGATTTCTTTATACCTAAATAAATACTTTGAATGTATCTCTCCTAGTAAAATATTTAAGATGAAGAGTATCAAAGGTTCCTTTTTAAAAATATTGATCTATGTTAACAGTGATGTAACTTTGTTGAACTGTCACAATGATAATGGATACAGAATAGAAAATACATGTCCAAAATATCACCAGTGTCTAAAATCTAGCACAAATATAAACTACTAAGCTTAAGAAAAATAGAGACCATTTTGTCTCCTGATCCTGGAGGCATTTGGGGCCAGGGGTTGGCTTTGTCTGTGAAAGCTTCAAGGGTCTCTGAAGGAGTGGGATACCTCCCTGCTAGGAACCCAGAGCCAACATCTCTTCTGGAAGCAGCACAAGGGGGAGAATGGGAACAATTTGCTGTGGTTTCAAGAGGGATATAGAAAATGAAAATAGAACAGTGATCCAAAGGGAAGGTCGCCAACTAGCTGAAAAGGATTTTCCATTTTCTACTGTTTACAAGGGTAGAGGATTGCAGATGTATTTGTAGGTTCTGATTCTACACAAGAGGCTGGGGACTTGAGGATATAACCACAAACTCCAAGGTTAGAGAGATGTCAGCAAAAACAAGGGATGAATAAATAACAGGAAGAACAGACCAAACACCAAAACCCTCCCTAGTCAATACATGAGTGGAAATTAGTGTTTTAAACTACGTAAATTTAAGTCTTTTTTTTTTTAAATCAACAGGCAATTCATGAATTTATTGCAGATAAGATTGCTTTTATTAAAATATATTCAAAATATTTTAAAGTTAATTCACATTTAATATTTAAAGAGAAAAATAAAAATATTACTTCTTTTTAAGTGACACTGGGTTTCCTTAATAAAAACAAATATTTCTTTTTTTAATCTAATAAAACATTTTATAATGTATATTATATGCATCTGTTTTCTTAAAGAATCATAAATAATACAGTATTAACATTTAAATTGATGTGACTACAAATGACAATTTTAATTAAATATACACTAGAAAAATACATATACACATCTATGTTTCTATTTATTATATATTTTTTAAATTTTCATTTGGTCTTTCTTTTCTTTTTATATTTTTAATTGGGTATTTTCTTTTTTTTTTAATTTTTTATTTATTATATGTAAGTACACTGTAGCTGTCTTCAGGCACCCCATAAAAGGGCATCAGATCTCATTACGGATGGTTGTGAGCCACCATGTGGTTGCTGGGATTTGAACTCATGACCTCTGGAAAAGCCTTCAGTGCTCTTAACCGCTGAGCCATCTCACCAGCCCCGGGTATTTTCTTTATTTACATCTCAAATGTTATCTCTTTTCCTGGTTTCTCCTCCTTAAACCACCTATCCCATACCTGCTTCCCCATGATTCTATGAAGGTGCTCCTCCACCCACCCATCCACTCCCACCTCCCCGCAGTGGCATTCCCCTTCATTGGGGCAACAAGCCCCCACAAGACCAAGGGCATTTTACCCCATTGATGCCCAAAAAGGCCGTCCTCTGCTACATATGCAGCTGAAGCCATGGGTCCCTCCATGTGTCCTATCAACTCTTTTGTTGGTAGTTTAGTCCCTGAAAGCTCTGTGGGTCTGGTTGGTTGATATTGTTGTTCTTCCTATGGGGTTGCAAACCCTTTTAGCTCCTTCAGTCCTTTCTCTAACTCCTCCATTGGGGACCCTGTGCTCAGTCTAATGGATGGCTGTGAGCATCTGCCTCTGTATTTATTTCATTTATTGCAAGGAATCCAGTTCTCATTTTCTTATGATCCTCACTTTTAGCTTTTTCTCTAAAGAGAAGCAAATAACATTATAGTTTGAAACATCAACCATTTCAATAATTTACAATTCTAAAGAAATGAAATTTTATCAATTTTCTAGAGAAGAAATTGTCTCTGGGGATATTTATTTAAAAAAAAAAAAGCCACTCACACATCTCCCATCTCCTCTAATTTCAAAAATATTCTATCATTTTATTTTTGTCTACTCATGAGAGAATATTGTACAGTAACAAATTGGAGGACTTCCAACAAAATATGTGGCTAAACCAAAATCCTTCAGAATTATTAGGATCACTTTTAAAAGGACAATACAGAAGGATAACAACTGAAGCAGTCTAAGGGTAGATGTGACATCTAATGCAACACTCTGACATGACTGAAACTATAAACCAAAGACAAGGATGAAAATCTAGCAAAATACAATTAAGGCCTGGAATTCAAATTAAATATAGATATCAAGTCCAAAGTGTAAACTTTGTATAGATGCTCAATAAAAATATGACAGCTTGTCCTATTGGTAAATGATATTCAATTACTAACCTTGTCATAAAAATCAGAAGAAACTTGGTTAGGCCTCTAACCTTATCCACAGTTACATAATTTGATGTTTCGTTTTACAAGGAATTATTGAAAGCTGTAAGCTTTTGAATAATCATTGGCTGAAGAGCTAGTGATTATTCAATTTATAATGCTCTAAATTCATAATTCAATTTTTATGTTCTAAAAATTGAGATAAGGTAGCTGTCTAATCTTTTAGAATTACTAAAGGTATAATTCTGTAGTTTTAGTATTTTCAAGAAGATATTTTGATTGGCAGTGGTTCCTCAGGGAGATGATTACATGACTGTGCAATAACATTTATGATATATTTTATATATTGATTTCGAGGGACAAATTACCTTTTTTTAAATCTTCTTTATGATTTTATCATTAAGTATGTTTTTCCAATAATATTGACTCTAAAAAATTACATCTCAGTATGCAATAGAAGTATATACATATGTATCACATTTGACTAGAACCCTAAATATACACTTGTAAATATTTTGTTTGGTAGTGAATTGTTCAGTCTTGAAAAACCAAGGAACAACCTATAAAACACTGATATGTTTATTTGTTGTAAATTTAAATATTATTTATTTATTATAATTATACTGAAAGTGATCCTAGATGAGCCAGTATTTGATATACTGTTTCACAAAAATGTACTCATTGTTTCAGTGTCTGAATGGGAACAGCAATGATGTTAAATTTTATAATAAGAACTTATTTAAGTCTTGGGACAAAGTTTCTGTATGATAGATGACATTGCTTAAAGTAGAATGACAGAGTGGGATCTATTTTATGTACACGGGAGGGAGAAAATGCAATATCAGATATGTATGAATAACTTCTACAAATCACTAGGGAAAGACAATCCAAGAAACGAATGAGAAGCCTCCTCCTGCAGCAGACAGGAACAGACACAGGGACCCGCAGCTGGACATTATGCAGAAATAGTGTTCTTGGAGTACATAGCTCTAAATAGGATGTCTCCATCAAATTTCCCCCCTTAGAGTTCAGGGAACCCTGGAAAGAGGGGCTGAGGGCATACAGGAGTCAGAGGGAACAGAGGACACCAGGAGAGCGAAGACCTCTGAATCAGCTGAACAAGGGCCATATGAGCTCTCAGAGACGGAAGCGGCATGCACAGGGGTCTGCGCTGCATCCTCTGTGTATATAATGTCACTTTCAGCTTAGTATTTTTATGGGACTCCCAGTTGTGGGAATGACTGGGTGTCTGATTCTTGTGCCTACTCTTGAGGCTCTTCTCCTCTGTTGTGGCCCCTTGTCCAGCCTTGTCCATGTGATGGTTTTGTTTCATTTTATTTTTATTTTGATGTTTGATTGGTATCTGTTAGAAGCCTGTGCTTTTCTAATGAGAGACAAAAAGGGAGTGGATCTGGAAGGTAGAGGAAGTGGGGAAGGATCTAGGAAGAGCAGAAGGAGAAATTGTAATCAGCATATATTGTATGTGGGAAAAATCTATTTTCAATAAAATGAAACAAACAAAACAAAATAAGCAAAAAGAAAGAAATAAGGAAAATTGAGTAGAATCTGTGAGTACAGGATTTACATATGATGCATGGACCTTAGTTTGTCAGCAACAAGTAATATTCTTTTACTACAGTTAAAGTAATCCACTTTTTCTATTAATAGTATCCACATGAGGGTTGATTCTTACTGTTTAAAAGAATAACTTGTATATTTAAACTTGAGAAATGTTTGGCTGAATGGACTTTGTGTTAGTAGTGATTATTAGATCACCTACTCAACTAACATTAGAAAAAAAAAGTATTCAAATATTGAGGAACTGAATATATGAAGATGGCTCAAAATGTAATTTTGCATTCATTAATATTTTTATGTACTTTCCCTTAAATCCATGACACTTCTGTTACTTTTCTTGGAGCAAATGCTGTACAACACTAAGCTGATATTAAGTCAGTGACACATATACTATTGTGTTGTGCTTATAATTTTCACATTGATTCCCCATATACATTTAATTTTGCAAATACCAAACTAGTAAAATGGCTCAGCAGTGTGTAAAGGCATTTCATGTGCAAGCTTGTGACTTATATCAGGAACAGTGAAGGTGGAAAGGGCCAAGAGCATTCTGACATTCACAATATGCATTGTGACACACGTGCATCTGGACACATACTCGTCATCTATAAATATAATAATAAATAGAAATCGTAAATATAAATTTAAAATGTCCTTTTACTTCACAATAAGTTTCCAAATGGATAACAATCTTTATAATTAATTCTTGAAGGAATTGTAGTTTTTGTTTTAAAATTTTGAGGATATTCAATAGAAATGAAGTAAGGTAGTTCCCAAATAAGACTTCTCTTTTGCTTTAACTATATCTTTTACCCTTTTTCTTATATTAATAGTTAAGAGTTATGTTATTAAGACATTGAATTATTAAAGTTAATAAAAGCATAAATTAAAATGGTATTCAAAATAAAACCCACTGGTAAATATTCTACTCCAATAAGCTGAACTGTTCCTAATGTTTTGACTTGCTTTCTGGTACTTAGCATAATTACACATTGCACCTTCTAACATATAATCAGAAATAGTTCTAGCAGATGTCATATGTAAAATCAATTCACAAACCTAAACAGTTCACTTATGTCCCAATATTTTGACTTTGTCTATTTGTACTTATACCATCAAAAAAGGTATCATTCGGCCTGACAGATACTACTTCTCATAGTATTCACCCAAATCTACATTTTCTACTTTTGTGGACTCACATTGTACTGCTTTGTGGTAAAGTCACTGTTCGTAATAGTGGTTGTGGGTGGGAAAGGTGTTGTGTCATTCCATATGAAACTGCAAAGTTGTCATTCTACATGGATTATTTAACCTTGCCTGCTGGGCCAATGAAGAGGATCCACTGAAGAGTTGTAAGTGCCTAGTGGAGTAGAGGGCATCCTGGAGGCAAAGAGCCTATGTCCATGTTAGCAATCTGAAAACACAAGAAAGCTAGTGATATATGTTCTCATTTGGATTTGAAGACCAGGGAGCTAGGAGGGTCAATGGTACTGGCCCAGCAAGTGAGATGCTGTGTCAATTTGAATAAAAATAGAAAAAGCTCAATCACCAGATTGTCTTAGTTAGAGTTTTACTGCTATGAACAGACACCATAACCAAGGCAACTCTTATAAAGAACAACAATTAATTAGAGCTGGCTTACAGGTTCAGAGGTTTATCATCCATTATCATCAAGGTGGGAACATGGCAGCATCCAGGCAGGCATGGTACAGGAGGAGCTGAGAGTTCTATATCTTCATCTGAAGGCTTCTAGCAGAATACTGGCTTCCGGGCAGCTAGGATGAGGGTCTTAGAGCCCACACTTGCAGTAACACACCTACTCCAACAAGGACACACCTACTCCAACAAGGACACACCTACTCCAACAAGGCCACACCTACTCCAACGAGGCCACACCTGCTAATAATGCTACTTCCTGGGCAGAGCAAATACAAACCACCACACAGATCAAAGCAATCATACTACAGGAGCTTCCCTTTGCAATCTTCTTTGATTTATTTAAGTCCCCCACTGACTGGATAAATATTAATAATGAATCCATAGATAAAACAATTGCAGTAGCAAAATCCTCCCTTTTTACATGGAAGACAGACATGCAAATCAACAGTGTCCCTATACATTAGCAATAAACACCTAGAAACAGCTTTAAACTCCTATTTAATATAGCTATCCACACAAATCGCACTTGTTCAATAATCAATTTGTATAGTAATCTCACCATGATATATCTTTATATATACACCAAGAAAAATGACCTACTAATATCTGGGTTTCACATGGCCTATTCACAACTCAACATACATGGTTTCCTCTCATAAAGTCTTAAAATACAAAGTACACCAAAATGCACGTATTCAAAATACAAATAAAAGGGAAAATAGTTATATTTAAGGAGCCAACTCCTTCTATATGGAAATAAAGATTTTGTTTTCTAGAAATGACAAGGGCCAAGACTTTGCCATATTTCTACTAAACTATCCTGCTTGTTTGTTTGACCCTGGTCCTGTTTCCTGTGCTGTTATCACACTCATATCTATCATTGAATACTTCTGAAAATTCTCACAGACTGTACACAGAGACTGAACGTTTGAGCTTCAGTTATGAGGGCTTCATCAGTAACCTTCCTGAAGTTCTGACAAGCCATATTCTTCAGTGCACTGCACAAATATTTGTAACCCACTTTCAACTGAAGCTTGCTTGCTGCTGTTGCTAAGTTCTGAAAAATGTCCACAGCTGACACCACTTGCCAGCAACCGATGTTCTGCACTATGATGGTGAAGAAAATGGGCCTGGAATTGCATGGCCTTGGCTTTAAACCCTGGCTCTGCCACTTGTAATTTGCATCGCTTTGGAAAACAAAATTAATCACTCCAAGCCTTACTTTTCTCACCTGAACACTGGACTATTTTAGATTTGCAAATTTGTTGTGATGCTGAATTGAGATGGTGAATATTACATATTTAGCACAAGGCTTGGTAGAGACTAAAAGTTTTAGACACTACCAAACATTTTTGTTATTTTGTCAACTAATGACTGCTGTTGTTACTTTCTCTTGGTTGCTTCAGCTCTAAAGGGATGTTTGTATCGACCACTTTAACTTTGGCAAGAACTGACTGGCTTCTAGCCAGGATACTCACTAAGTCCCACAAAACATTTTGACTCTGTGAGACTCTCTGGCATAAAAATAAACCAGCCAGCAACTCCCTGGCCTGTGGGATGGGCCAAAAGCTTAGTCCTTAGTGATTGTTCTCATAACAGGAAAATTAAAGGAGAATCTCACCAAGCAAAACTGAATATGATCAAGCCACACTGTTAAGAATGTTATGCTTACCAAATTAACTCATCTTACACTCAGTGTTTTTATCTCTAAAATGGAGATGAGTGTTTCTCACAGTGTTGCTGGGTTAAGGAAATGACACTGTATATGTGAAAATACTCATCTTGCTTGAGTGGATGGTGAATTTTTACTTGTTACATTCTTCAAAACTTTTAGTCTCAGGTTTCTTTCATGGTCCTAAAATTATTAAATATGTAATAGGCAGATCTTGATTTTCAATACTGTTGTCTAAAAAAGGAACCAGGATCTTTGAACACGTAACTGATTCTAAGATCCAGGCAAGACATATATAAGGTGAGACTACAATACCCTGTAATAAATGAAAACAGTAAAGTAACCCATGCTTTCTTTCCCTAGAGCACTTCATGAAGTTTGATGGCAATATCTCAAGGGCACATAGAGTTTTCTCAATGGCCAAAATTGTAGGAGTTTGAGCAATAAATATGTACTGCTCAAATATGTATAAATAAATATGTAAAATAGTAAAGAATAATTATCTACCATATAAAATAAATATCTATGAGTCACACTGTGAATAAATAATTAGGCATCTATATGGAGGCAAATTTCCTGTAAATAAGAAAAAATCACAAATCACTTACGTGTATATTCTACTTTCAAGGTGAAAGGGCTATCATATACTAGCTATGGACAGTAACATCCACCTCCAAGGCACTATATTCAAATATAGATAGGACCAGGAAAGTAGTTGTGCATTGTGAGAACCTGAGAGAAGCTGAACAGTCAGATGACTACAGTTAACATTAAATATGATAAATCATATTTTATATATGTATATATCATGATATACATATACATGCATACATATAAATATACATATATATTTATATATATGTATATTTATATGTATTTTATATATACATATATATTTTATATACATATATTTTATATACATATATTTATATGTATAAAATATATACATATATTTTATATACATATATTTTATATGTATATATACATATAAATATATGTATATAAAATATATGTATAAATATATGTATACATATACATGCATACATATAAATATATACATATATTTATATGTATGCATGTATATGTATATCATGATATACATATATGTGATATATGTATATCATGATATACATATATATAATATGATATATATCATGATATATATATCACTGATATGTGACAAAAATGAAACTATATCTATGGTCTTTGTTCTCAGAACATGCAACTCTAGTATAATCATGAGATAAAAATTGAAGAAATTTCGGTCAAAGGTCATTTTACAAAAGTACGTCAATATCATTCCCCAGAACTGTTGTGATAATAATAAAAAACAAACAAACAAAGCCAAGAACTACCACAGAAAAAAATGTGAAGATACATAGTAGCTATTAGGTCATAAAAACTGTACTGAGAAATTAAAAAAAGCATGTTGGGTTAAAAGCTAAGAAAATAGCCATCACACACACTAATGTAGATGCAGATGTGTAAAAATCTGTCAGTGAAAATACAAAAGCTAGGTAAAGATATAGTTTAATACCCTAATAAAGATATATTTAATACCCTACAGAATAGAGTATTAAAAATTGCATAATACAATAGATATATGAATTAATGAAATGAACAATACCTCAAAATTGAGATACAAATAACCCAAAAGCACATGGAAGAAATTTGAACTTAACTGCTGTGGGAGGTAGTATGAATAGAAAATGGCCTCCATAACTTAATATATTTTAATACCTAGTAGGATTAGGAGGTGTGGCCTTGTTGGAGGAAGTGTGTTACTGAATGTGGGCTTTGAGGTTTTTGATCCATTTTCAACTGAGTTTTGTATAAGAGGAGAAATATACAGGGTATAACTTTTGTTTCGTTATTTGGTGTTTGAAGAATTAAAACCAAAAATGTTAAAATAAAAATAAGACCACAAGAACAAATTTCATAAGACAACAGTGTTGTATTGATGTATCATATCATGTAGCCTCCGGAAAAGTCAACTGTTGCTTTCAGAAGGAAGTAAAAGTAAGCCTCTGATCTAATTTAATGCCTCTTTGGCTATGATATACTTCTCATTCAATAGACTGTTAAACTGGTCTGTGACTACTTGGGGCTTAGGATTTTAGAAATTAACAGAAATGTATAATAATTCCCTCATACATAATTTTCTATGTGACGTCCTTGTTTTGGATGAATACATTTCCAAAAGTGAGTTATGTGCCATGAGCCTGGATTTCAATAGATTCTAGTCAGGTTGTGTTGCTAAATATTTGAAAATTTTATTTTTTCTCATTTATTTCTATTAAAATGTGTTCTAATTTTGATAACACTGAATATTATTGATATTTTTGCCCATAATTATTGTGAAAGAAATATCAAGAATTTCTAGTGATTAAAGTGAATGTAGAGTTATAGAATTAAAAACGATTTGTAAACCAGAAATTCAATACAAGCAAAATATGAATTGAATGTGACAGATGATGTTGGCATGGCAACCAACAGCAGAAGTCGGGAATGCCAATAGAGAGACATAGCCTTTGGGCCACTTCTACGTCTAAGCATGTTCTTTGTTTTCATTTCAGTTACATCAAAAATGAATGCCTGTTCACTTTACTGTGAGTTACAAAATGCAATAATTAATTCAAGGTTTTGCTTCCATTTTAATTGTGTGTGTGTATGTGTGTGTGTATGTGTGTGTGGAATACAAACAATGTTTATACAGAATAGGCACTTTCATGGATCAAAGTGAGTAATAGCTAAGGGAGCACTTGAAAGAGAGGAAAGAAGTAGACAGTAGTCAGCAGACCAAGTTAATACACACACACACACACACACACACACACACACACACACACACACACACACACAGCCTTCATACTATATTAGTAAGTCTTTGGACAGACCAGCTTTCTTGAGGAATGTTCTCCTGTCCAGGTGATTGACAGGTCTATTTAGATTTACCTGCTTTTTTAAAATGCTTATTATCATTAGCATCTAATATGTATAGAACATAGTGCTTTTTATTAGGATGATTTTTATACATGTATGTAATATATTTTGACAGTGCTCATTCCCATTACCTTCCCTTGACCTCCTCCTCTTCTCATTTACCCCAACTAATTCCATTTCTACTTTTATGGCGTGGGAACCAATAACGTTCTCAGGGCCCATGCACAGGAACCATAAATAAGAGGATTTGACAGAAGTCTGGACACCTTGTCATTGTCTACTTCCTTGAAAACAGTGTCTCCTCAGGAACCATTAACTACTTATAGACACTCAGAGAGGGATGAGGCCTCTCCAGACTATGGCAGGATGGTAACAGATACAACTTAAACAGGTGCTCTGGTAATCACAGTTTCTGAGTTCAGGAGTACAACAGCCAGGTAATGGCTGACAGTAACTATTCTGTATGGGAAACTAATACAAATAACCTAACCACAGAACAAGTTTATTACAGGTGTCACTCTGTATCTCTTCCAAGCACTCATGTGAAAGTTAGGCTTTTGCAGTTGCTTCCTTGAAATCTGTACTAATATGTTTTCAAAGTTCTGTATGCTTCCTTTTTAGATAGTAAATTCTGATTCTCGTTTTCACAGTCACAGTAGAATATAAACCCTATGTTTCTATGTTCAAACCCCTAGACCCTTATCTTTGGTCAAAGAAATACTTGAATGCACTAACATGCAATTTAATAATTGTTGCAATCAGATAAAGAAATTTATTACTAACTGAAACTTCTAGATGCTACGTTATATACAAATAGTCTATTTAATGATTTCTTTGCAAAATGTAAAAGTAATACTGGCAATATCATTGTATATATATATAACAAATCACATGGAAAATTCAACCTTAGATGATGGAATATAGGAAACAAATTACATAGCTCTGCTTTGCAGAAAATGTCTTCTTAAAGGAGTGAGAATTTGTACTAAGTCTTTTGATGAAACTTGAAAGTCAAATAAATGCATGAGTTAACAGAAAAGGAAAACAAACATCATCAAAAATAGTATTTAAAAAGTTTCTTGGAATTACTAAGCCTATTTGAGAGATACAGGTATACAAATATTTGTTAATTGTCTTTCTGTGTTGGGAAAAGAATAATTTGTAGATTTCACATTGATGGAAATCCTTCTGGACTAAATTAATCCTAGAAGCTATGGATGTTAGCATTCAGTGGAAAACCAAGGAAAATAACAAGAGTCTGAGTTCAGAGTTGCATATGAAGATCACCATGCTCAATTCATATATCCTACTATTGGAATCAGATACATGAAGGATGGGTTATAGATATAGGATTGGGAAGTGAAGGCCTATTACAGCATTTTTTTTTGAAATCTTAGAAAATTAAATTTTTTCACTTATGCAAAGTAGGAGAACTCCTACTTACGCCCTGTCTCCCCTGATGCTGGATTCTAATATAGTTTCTGTGAACAGAATTACGTACTTGTGTTTACTATGGATAGAGTGGGCTGCATTGGTAACAGGAAGGCCAGCCAACGCCAACTCTTTGGATTACTAGGCCCTGGCCCACCAAACAGCTAGAAGGTAACTGAAGAGTTTCAGGGTGGCCAGGAGCAAAGAAAATGACTAGAAGCTGTTTTGGATGGTAAAAAGGCAAGGCCTTCGTAGAGATAAAAAAGCAGAGGAGATAATGGGCTATGGAGAGAGAAGTAGAAATGTAGAAGAGAAGAGCCGTGACAGCTGAAGAAGAACAAGAGAGGACTGGCCTGGTGGTAGGAAGGGCTCTAAAACTCACCAATGGTGGTTGACAGAGCTGTTAATATTAGCTGCGGAGTGCTGAGCTTCTGTCCCGAAGTCTCAGAGTAGCTGGCCAGCAGTGACTCAGCTGTGCTTTGCCTATTCAAGTCTTACCTTGGAACAGAATGAGAGTCTCCAGCCAACTGGCAATAGGAGAGCGAGGCCAAAGTGCTTTATTCTGGAGGTCTTCTTAGCTGTTAGAATTCCTTGACAACTGGTACCTTCTCTGTTCACAGTGATTTCCCCAATTTCCTAAAGAATGCCATTTGATACATTTAAGAAAATAAATTTTTTTTCTCTGTTGGATTAGTTTTCTTCCTTACTTGACTTTTTGAGTGAAAATTAAGTAGAAACTTCTCTTAAACTAACTGCCTTTGGTGTTTGTTTCTTTCTTGGTACCAAATTGATTGAGAAAGGCATATTTTTTTTTCTTTTTTTTTTTTTTTCTTTTAACTCCTCCGGTTTTATTTCATTTATGTATTTTTTTTTTCATTTTATTTACTACTACTGTTTGTGTACGTGTCTGTGTTCCTGTATGTGTGCACACTCTGGCAAACCATAACATATGTGTGGAGATAAGAGGACAATGTTTGGGAATTGGTTCTCTCCTTCCATCATGGGTACTAGAGAATAAATTTAGGTTGTCAGGCTTGTACAGATAACACTTAACCTGCTGAGCCATGGCACCTCCTTTTCTGCTTTGTTTCCACCTTTTCTCATCTCTGTCCACTTAAGATTCTAGTCAATTATGCTTGTCAAAAAAAATCTCAAAATACGGGTCTGTCTCTAAGGTCACAGATTTCTTTTTTTTTTATTGGATATTATATTTACATTTCAGATTTTATTCCCTTACCCCATTCCCACCACCACCCAGGAACCTCCTATCCCATCTCCCCTCCTCCCACAAATTTCTTAATTCATCTTGAGATCAGAAAGCTTAGGTTTGGACATTTCTGAGACTGGAAGACTAAAACATCTGCAGATAAAGTCAAACATTTTTTTTTCTCAAAGTACACATTTTACATATTTTAAATGAGTCAAAAGATGCTTCCTTAAGGTTCTGTAGCCCACCCTGATTTTAGACCTAAGTGGTCAAGACCAAGAGTTATCCATAGTGATTAGTAACTGTCTGAGCGATGGAAATAAAATTGTATTTGTTGAATCATCACCTACTGAACAAGGTAATTGCTACTCATGTACCATATGGCCTAGGACATGTTGAACAGCAGCAGTGGTTAGGTGGCAAATGGAGGTGCTATCATGGTTTTAATACATTTCCATTCATTAAAAATCCCATGTTCCTTCCCAGGACAGATTGATTTTTCTATATATCTTACAAATAATGATAATACTAGAATCCCTGTGTGCTTCTTTCTTCTTCTTTAGGTTAAAAAGAATACTGTCGCTTAATTATTTCTTGCATAAGATAATTTCAAACTACTTTACTATTTGGTCACTATACTTGGAATGAAAAATATTCACCTGACCACCATCTGTTTGTTTCACGTGCTACCTTTTGAAGTTTTTGCCTTGTATCAGGCCCACATTATACTCAGGTAATATAGTGATGAAAAAACTATGACCCTTTACTAAATACACATCTCTACTCATAACCAGGAACTGGATTTTGAACCTGAACTCTTAATGCATTTTCTTCTTCATATTCCTCTCAACTTTAACCTACTTTAAACCTGTGAGTGGTTTTTGCATTTCAGATCTATGCAGTTGATGCCACAAAGGCAAGTCATAGTCTTTTTGACACTCAAACGAGCAACAGCATGACAGCAAGAGCTTCTAAGAAGGCATATAAGACCACAGCTTTAAATAATTACTAAAAAATCTTTTCCCCCATAAATGCTGAAATCATGGTAAATATTCACAGACTTGTCCTTTATTTTTCAGAATTCTCAACCCACAGGACTTAAATTCACTTCATGCAATACTTTGATACTCCCTGCAAAGCCCACATTTATGAAAGAACTATAATGTCATCATCCTATATCTACTGGTGTTCTCAAGGCCTGAATCCCAGTATTTCTAGCATCATACCTAATACTATTCTTGACTAACCTCTGCTTGAGTTTAAATTTGATAAGTATTTCTTTTGTTCTGTTACTTACATCTAGTCTAAAAATTGTCTATTGTTTAAACGCTATGCCACTCTCCAAAGTTTAAAAATTTAACATTATAATAATATATATCTATTTGAAATAAGTATATAAAGTCAAGGCTATACCAAGGAAAGGATGCAATTAGAGTTTTTTGTAATTACAGTCTCTGAATGCCACATTTAGTGATAAGCATGCTAGCAGCAAGGGCAAACAAGGGGACAATGCTAATTACTATAATTTCCAATATCTGCCAAAAGAAAACACACCAATTCTTTAGGAGAAATAAAATTTTTCTTTGCACAGTGAAACTTAATAAAAGTATTCTCATGGCAGCTAAACTCAACTTTAAATGCCTGAAGAAATAGGAACTATTTTTAGTGCCCCTCTCTGCAGTAATGTTCTCCTAACTTTTACTGTGCCTAATAAGACAGTGTTGTGATTATATGTGAGGGATTTGGCAGGGCTACCAGACATGAGGCTTTTTGGGATAAACTTGAAAAGAAGGGAATATGGTGGATGAATCTGGAAAGTGCAAACAAAGAAGTGAATAGGTTTTTTAGATATTCTAGATAGACCAGTATGGCAGGAAAAACCAATATGGATGGAAGGAGAGATGTGTGAAGAAGATTCGATGGGGAAGACGCATGGTAGAAGATTTGATGAGTATAGAGTGAGGTTCTAGGTCTGAGGTCTAGAGAGACAGTGAGACTCCTTGGATAGATCTTTGGAAGTAAGATGTTTATTAGAAAGCGTTATGAATGCTACAGACAGAAGCAGCAGTGTGTGGGTGCTCAAATGTGAGTCCAGACCCTGCACAGCAGCATAAGGTTTCCTTCTCGAAATTTTAAAGAAACACAGGTGTAAAGTAGATTGAAAAGCTTCTCCTTTAGCCCACAATTAGCCATTTCTGGCAGTAACCAGGGAGTAGTCAAAGAGTGCTATGTAATCAATAAATATCTTTTCCAACCAGGCATTATTGGAAGTCAGTGGGTCAAGGAAGTTAAGAATGGAGAGAAACTTGCAACTTTAAGAAAGCAAGTTACTGCAGTTACTGGAATTTCTTGTACTTTACAGGAAACAGAAATTTTACAAAATGGTGCAGCTATGGCTAGCATACAGAATGGAAAAATATAATGGTATGGAGTATGGGGATTAGTTGTAGTGACTCAGGGTACACGCAAGTTCAACATTAATGCTTCAAATGGCACTTTGGTCAGCAGGCACCCAGTCATTCTTAGTAGCTTTTTCAAAAGGCTTAATTTGACCCTGTTACTATGGTGCTCCAACTTTGTCCATCTTCCCACACCAAGCTGAAATTCTTTTCTTTGCGAAAGCTATGATCTTGGCCCAAACCACACTTTCTGGTGGGAGAGCTCATTGGATTTTAATGAACGTCTGGGTGGACCCTGGGAGAGAGCTGTGTTCTCACAGTGCGGGGGCAGGCTTGCCGCTTTCAGCCGTTGGCACCAAACACAGTGGATAGTGTTCTCAGGAGAAGGAGTGTTAGTAAACCTTCGTGTGTGTGTGTGTGTGTGTGTGTGTGTGTGTGTGTGTGTGTGTGTGTGTGTGTGTGTGTGTGAAGAGAATTGGCTGCAAAAGAGAAGCTCAATTCTCTGGTTCCTGAAAGAAGTTAAGGCTATTTCCAAGTGACTTTTCTCTACTGTGCTTGGTGAGCTGCCCTCGTGGGTTAATATTTGAGCCTCTCGAAACACAAGCTTGAATAAAAAGTCTCTTTAATACCTAGCAATTCCAAAAATTTATTTAATCTCTGGAAACAACATGTATGCTAACAATTTTTTTTTTATTATTAAAGATCATGTTTGAAAATAACATAGTACCCGAGAAATTCTGGGAGATGGAGGGGAGGAAGTTACAATGGGGCTCCATGTGAGCTACCCAACTCCAAGTTGCCCAGCAGAATACCCTCGACTACTTCACTGGATAAAATAGAGGCGCTAATGCTGTTACCATGCTGGATTTCTGGGGGACACTCACTGGAGGTACCATTAGGGCCACTTAGCTCATTCTGTAACTTACACCAGCCCATTTTGTTCCACTAGAAAAACATTTCCTTTAAATATTTGTATCTGGTTTATTTTTAACTCTTTTTTAGCCCTCAAAACCCAATTTACTTTGTGTTTCCTCTATGAAGTTTTACACAGTCATCATAGGCAATGCTTGTTTCTCTTAACATTGTGTCAGGCCTTATGCATTGTTGGGATATTTTCTTTTCCTGACTTCCATCTTTTATTCAGTTGGATACTTCATACCTTCTACTGTCTGTGACTACTACTCATGTGTTTATCAGATTGTAAATGGTACAAGAGTATTCATTATTTACTTTTCATTCCTAGTCCTGTTAGGATTGTTGAATGAATTTAATGAATACACTAATACAAAAAAAATAAGACAGAGACGATCAAGTCAAATAAAGCTGAAGAGACTCAACCAAAGGAATATCAAGTGCGAGCTGCTGGGTACCAGTGCCCGTTGGATACTGTAGATACAGCTGGAGATGTGACCTGTAGAGGAACAGAATGGAGCAAGGAAAGACAAAAGTGGAGCACTGTAAAAGGATGCTTAGTGTTGTCATAAGCAAACAGAGCAGGAACTAGAGGGTTAGCAATGTTTCCTGGGAGCCCAGAAGTAACACACTGGGCTAGGACACGTGAGTTTGAAATTTATATAAACTTAGCTCTTTGTAGGAGTTAGTGTCTGCCTACAAGATGGATTCTGAACTTTTGCCCACCTCAAAGCACTAGTTCAGTGAATGTCTGGGCATGGAAACTAGGGACACTAAAGTTTTTATAGCTACCATTCAATAAAAATGAGTTTTCTAATAGGAACACTGTTACTTTCAAAGACAGGACAAACTGTGCAGACTTGTTCTAGTGTGTTTGCAGTTGTGTGTCAATCATAGGACCGGATGAGAGGTTGTTTTATGCACAAGTCCTAGCCTGTACAGGGACAGTGATCTCATTTCCATCTTTCTTCTTGGGTAGGTAATGAATACTGGCTCTTTGGGGTGTTACACATCCATTATATTTTTTATTCTCTTCTTGGTCTAAAAGTTCTTGCCTGAATTTCCTTTTTTACTTTTTTACTTTTTTTTTTTTTTTTTTTTTTTTTTTTTTTATTGTTCGCCTCATATTCTTTTGTTAAGCTGTATCTTGGTGCAGTTTCTGAAGAAAAGGCTTTTGGCATATCACTCTTCATAATTTGATTTGGGAAATAGTCTGTCATTATCCCTTAGCAGTGTGACTCTCCCTGGGACAATGTGAACAAGTACCTTTTCTACTTAGAGAGGGGGCAATGATGGAACAAAGTAATGAGTCCTCTGAAGTCCAACTAGGAAGATCAATAAGTTTATTGAAGTTAGTTAAGAAAGCATGAGTTCAGGGGGTACATAGAGAAGTGAATGGCTCAGAGGCAAATACATCACCACAAGGTCTATTCTAGAATGACTGGAGATGCCTCAAAGTTACATCCCTAAATTTTACAATTTCCCACCTGTGATAGTCTCAACATGGGGAACTTACTTGGCTCAGCTTGACTCAGGCCCAGGTGCTGCTCTCAAGCCTGGGGTGCTGCTGCTGAAGCTGGCCCCTTGGTTTCAACAGGCCACCATCATGGGCACCACATATTAGTCAGTCAGAGCTGACTGTTGAAAGGGCTATGGTCTGAGAAAGCAGTAGTTTCTCCCCAGTAAAGCTTAGACTACAGCCCCTAAGGGGTAACTGCCTACCCTTAGGACAAGCTTAGTATGTTCTTTCATGAATGTTGATAAGGTTTTAAAACTGTCTACCAGCACAATATTTGGTTATTCTTTTTTTCCTAGGAACTCAGGCTTGACACAAATCTTGAAATATTCTCCTGTAAGTGACTCAGATCTTTTGGTCTATTTTCCCTTCCTCTCATAATATCAATATGACTTTTACAAGAACTGATTTATGTGCTGGTCTGGACTATTCTGATATGGCAGAGTTTCTCTTATGTGGCAATGGTGCCCAGCAGAACCATGAATATGTCACAGCAGCCACTAGACTTTCTCTTACTTCATAAAGCTTATATGTCATAATGAGTGTCCACAAAACCATGAAGATGCCAGACTACAGGCTCCATGCTGGATCGACATGGCTTTGAATCTTGCTGTGAATACTTTTCTCTGGTCCAGTGAATAGACCTCTCTGGTTACCCCTCTCATGCTCAATTCTCTCAGTAATGCCTGCACTTCTCTTGTCTTTTAGGCCCATACATTTGTTATTTCTTTTATCTCCTAAGATTTTTAAATTTATTTTACTTGTCTCTTGATTTACTTATGTCTTCTACTTGTAAATATGATCTTGAATTGAGTTTTGTTACTTGTATGCTTTAGTCTCATTGGGTTTTGTTTGTTTGTTTTGTTTTGTTGAATGTTATGTTAACTTGCTCTCTTTCTTCTCCATATAGATTATAATATATGCATATAATATATACATATATATGTATATACACATATATACATACATATATATGTATACACATATATGTATACACAGATATATACATATACATAAACACACACACACACACACACACACACACACATATATATATATATATATATATATATATATATATATATATATATATATAAATTTTACAGTCACCTGTCCTCTCCCCTGAATGGTTTTGTAGATCTTCTTTCTCTTTTTAATTTTTTTATGGATATAAAAGCTCTCTTCAAATCTGTTTCTAATAAAAAGCGTGTGTTAATACACATTTACTGATTACTTTTATTTCGGCTATAAGATCTCAGTTGTAGCCCAAGCTGGCCTTGAACTCAAAATCCTTCTTCTTCACCCTCTTAAGTTTTGGAACTACAGAAAGCACAGGAAGCTAATATTTCTTTGATTTTTTTTTTGATCAAAGTATTTCATTTGCTAGAACTTTACTGGTTTCTTGTTTGTTTGTTCGTTTAATTTCATTTTTTATTTCTGTACTGCATGCTTTCTTGTATGGTGAGATAATCATGCTATTTATAATATTATATATAATATTTAGTGTGAAAATAATCAAATATGTGTGATAAATATTGAACAGAAGCCTTTTATGTGTTGGAGGAGTTTTTTAATTAAGCAGAATTCGCTTAGGATGAGTTTGCAGGCTGCTAAATTTTACACTGCAGGCATTCTAACTATTTAGAATGAAAAGAATTTACACTAGTGTATTAGTCAGGGTTCTCTAGAAAATCTGTACTGACAAAAGGAATTAATATATAGGAATAAATATACAAAAGGAATTTATATATGTATATGTATATGTAATATATAATATATGTAATATATATTATATATCTACATATATGTATATATATATATATATATATATATATATATATGGTTTATTAAAGTGGCTTATAGGCTGTGATCCAGCTAGTCTTAAAACAGCTGCCTCCTGTCAGAAAGTACAGGAATCCAATAGTTATTTAATCCACCAGGCTGGGTGTCTCAGCTGATCTTCAGTATACATTGGAATGCTGAACATGTAGGCTCAAATACCAACGAAGGAATGAACTTGCCAGTGAGCGTGGGGGAAAGAAAAACAGAGAACCCCAAGATGATGATGGTGATGGTGATGGTGATGGTGATGGTGATGACAATGATGAAGATGACGGTGATGATGATAGTGGTGATGATGATGATGGTGGTGATGATGATGATGATGACAATGATGAAGATGACGGTGATGATGACAGTGGTGATGATGATAGTGGTGATGATGATGATGGTGGTGATGATGATGATGATGACAATGATGAAGATGACGGTGATGATGACAGTGGTGATGATGACAGTGGTGATGATGATGATGACAATGATGAAGATGACAGTGATGATGATGATGGTGATGGTGATGATGGTGATGGTGATGACAATGATGAAGATGACAGTGATGATGACAGTGGTGATGATGATGATGGTGATGATGATGATTTGGCTTAAAAGACTGAAAGTTGGGAATGACTTTGTGAAATGACTTTTTTTATGACTCAGTGAAATGGAAATGACTCTGGAAAGCACACAACTTTCAATAGTTATGAAAAGAAGGAACAGATGCTTAAAAATAATCATTTAGATATGAGTTGGACTGATTAGATCCTCATTTGAAATAAAAATCCCAGAGTAGAAAAGTAAACGTTCTGGTACACAGAACAAGAATTGGAAAGTACAGCATGCAGATGGTATTTTGATGAGGACAGGCCCTGGATGGGGCTACGATATTTATTTTGCATGGTGTCCAAAAGCTCAAATCCTGGTGTCTTTCTTACATAGTTTTCATCAAGTGACTTGAAAAAAATGCTTTGTTTTGTCTAATAGTTCAAGATGTGTAGTCAATCATGGCCTGGAAGTCCTTGCAGGTGGAGCTGGTTCCATTGTATCTACAGTCAGGAAGCAAAGGCACAGTGTTGATGATGGGCAGCTACCTTCTTTTGATGTAATTCAGGAACCAATGCCAGGTAGTGGTGCTGATCACTTTTAGGATGGGTATTATTGCCTCAAATTAATGAACTTAGCAAACATAATTATGGCCACAGGCTTGTCTCCTGGCTGACTTTAGATCCTGTCAAACTGATAATTGGTATCAACTGTCACAAAAATCTCTCAATTGTTTCAGGTATAACACCAAAGGAAAAAAAATCCGTGAAAGAAATTGAATTTTTATGTACTGTGAAACAGAGATAAAGAAACGGAAAATTTGGAGGACAATTTCAAAAGGCATCTGAAAAATATATTATCCAGTACATACAAAGGACTCACAGGACTCACAACTCAACAGTAAAAACACATCCTAAGTTTGGCAATTTGTAATGCATTATGAACTGGCACCTCTCTGTCTATCTGATTGATGTAAAGCACTATCAAATAAGACGTGCCACCAAGCCTAGCTTGGGTACTGGGAATCTAAACTCAGATCAACTGCCTTGTACAGCATGCCTTATCAACTGAGCCATCTCCATAGCCCCTTAGTTTCTCTTCTCATTAAGCATTTCCATACATATACTTATATCTGCCTGCATTCTTTTTTCCTTCAGTCTTGTGACACAGTTGGAATTCTATTTTGATGAACAGACAGAAGAACAGAATCAAATGGGTAGGAAGGAATAGGAGGAGATAAAATGTGCTTTAACAAACTGAAGAGCATGCTTTATGTAATAATAATAATAATAATAATAATAATAATAATAATAATAATAAAGACTGGGAATTTGAGAGGTAATGGGGAACAGGGGCACAGATGGAGTTTGGCAGGACAGAAGAAGGGGAAAGTGATATAAATATAGCACTTGTATACGAGATTTCCCAAAAAATAAATTAAAATTTAAAAGTAACTTACAAGTTATTTTCTTGTATTTATGATTTTTTCTGGCCTGTGAAGACCTGCACTGGAGTCAGGTTGAGATGAAGAGAATAAAATATTCTTGAAAATATATATTAATATATATTCTATACTCTATATTATATACCATATGAGATTCTAAGATGCATGTGGCACATTCCCACCAATTCAAAAAAAATCTATCTATTTTTCAAAGGCTTTAAAATAATTTTTATTTATTTATTTATCATATACTATTAGGTCTCTTCTTATGGTTCTTCAGCCACTTCCATGCTCTCATTTAATACTTACCAATGCTTTTTATGAAGTCCTTGTCTCTAGTGTTCTTCAATTTTACTCCTACTAAATCATGCAGGTTTGCCACAAGCATAGAGGTAAGTGTAGCATGACAAGAGCAGATTCTAAGGGAGTCCCAGGGCATTTATACAAATCCAATACATTTGCTGTTTTGTTGTTGTTATTATTTCTTAAATTGGGAAGTATTTAATTCTCTGTAGACGTGCCTATTGTAACAAAAGTAATATGATATTGACATTAACATACACACTGATAGGAGAGGCCAGAGACCTCAGCAACCAACCTGTATATTTGTGGTCAAGTCATTTTCAACCATAGGGAAATGATAATCCATCCCTTCAATAAGCAGTATGACAAAAACCAGATGTCTACATGCAAAAGAAAGAATTGAGATTTTTTTTTATCTCACACTATGGACAGAAATCTACTCCAAAATGGTTTATAGGCAAATACTTTCTCAACTTCTACAACTTCTAGAGGAAAAGGAAGGGAAACTACCAAGATTGTTCTGAATAATAGTTTTCTTTTATGTCTAGAAGCATACATACAATAAAACCAAACAAGATAGGCGATCAGTGTTCTGTCTACTTATGTCTTTACAACAGCAAAACAATTAGCAAAATGAGAAATCAGTTGAGAGAGTAGACAGAAATATTACCATCATCTGTAAGAATCTGTATGATTTTATGCAGTCAAAATAGATACAACTTCCCTAAGGTTTGCTTTTTAACCTTTAAAATAAGTGGTTGGTAGAATTCTAGCCTTATAGACAGCAGTAAGTTATAATTCAATAGAAGTCAAATTAGTAAAAAAAAAAAAAAAAAAAATGACTGAGTTAAGCAAATAATTTTCTAATGTAAAAGATTAAAGACCAGCAGTAATTGCTCAAGCAGAATGAAATGACACATAAGGAGAGTCTTTGAAAGATTCGTCTCTTATGTACATTAAGATGAGCCTCACCTAAACCTACAGGCTCTGAAGGCCAAGTCCTCATCTTACATCTATCTGTTTTAGTCATTGTTTTAACTTCATGTTTATTTGAATGTGTAATCACATTTGAAAGCCTCCTGGGATTCTATACACATATCATTCTTCTAACAATGGATTTTCCAATCTAGGGCCCTTACCTGCACATACTATTCACATAGACCTCTCTTTCAATAGCATACTTGGCAACCTGAGACGTTTACCTGTGCATACTTTGTCAACATAACCTCCTTTCCAACCAACACATCTGAAAAACAACTAGCAGTCCAGGACCCTGTTTGCATTGAGCTGCTGCACACCCCACTCCAAACAACGGAATACGTTTTTCTATTCCCCAATGACCAATAAAATTAGATTTTTAAAGATTTTTATTGGTATTCCCAATACTAGCAGTAGGTTGATCTGGCCTATAACTGGTTTTGAGTGCATGCTCAGTAAGACAAACTTTATGGGAACTTTTAAGAAGAATCCTATATTTACTAATTTATGTCTATGCATTACTGGAAGTACATATAATGAAATTCAGATGATTTATGAGGAGAGGCATGGACCATAGAGAAATGGTTTTATAACCAAAAGTCTGTCAACTGAATTAGAGACCAACTTATGCCCTCCATGATCAAATTGCTCTCCTTGAACCCTGTAAAAGGAACCCCCAAGCAATAACGAGGGCTTGCTCATTGTATAATAATGGAGCCCCTTTATTCATGGAGGCCCCTGTCAGTCTTGACAGTTCATTCCGTTCTACTGTGCACTATTGCTCTGCTTTGAATACAGTATTCTTGCTACTTTCGAAATAATTGTGGCATTTACTTCATTCACCAGTAAAATGCCTAGGACCTGAAAATACCTGGCCCGGAACTGAATGTCAGTAACAACTCGATAGAATTTGCTTCAGTTGCAGATGAAGATAAGCATTTGTAACTGATCTGAGCAAACTTTTAGGGAAATACTTTGCAAAACTTTAATAAATATTTCGACCTGGTTACAAGTTTATTACTATCCCAAGAAGCGAGACATGATGGAATAGTTCGATTCTCCATGTAAATGGCCATGTTAAAAGGTGCTGCAACTGTGCATGAATCAAATAATTCAGGGCGTGTCCTCTGTTCCATATTTACTCCTGCTTATGTATGTGTAAGCACATCAAATTTTATAAATGCATAAGCCTTTATCTAAACTCTTAATGCTTTCTTACAACACCCAGGAGGTTAAATCAAGCATGTTGTAATAAATTAGAAACAAATATGAAAAAGAACCTCCCTAAGAAAGAGCTCCACCGTGAGCCTGGGCTTGTTGTGTATTTAAACAACGTCATGATTCATTAGCTCAGGGCTTTAACAATCAAATAAACAAAACTGTGTTCTACAATGCATCCATTAGTACACTGACGTGCATAAACCACCAGCCACGTGACTCAGGGCTTAACCATTTGCCAAACAGCTGCTTTCTCGGCTCAAATAATGAAGGGGAGGGGGGGGAGGGAACCCAGCTGAAGCCAATTAGTGGATAAGCATTCATTCCCAAATATCTGAGGCAGTTGAGTGGTTTATTTTGGAGGCCAGATATGTTGTTACTCAGATCCAAGGAAGAAAGCTCGTTTTACAAAAAAAATTGAGGGGTTTATGTTAACCCTTGTTTGTATTGGGCTGTCCTCCAAAGAACAGGCAGAGACACAAGCAAGCAAACAAACAAACATGCAAACAGATAATTAAGATCTAAAATCCTTGAAAGCAGCACAGTGAATCCCTTATCTCGTTCCTTTTCGGACTATTCTAAGCATTCCGGGTCGTAGATTACATGAGTGTAAAATGCTAGAGTGAAACAAAATATGTAATTTCAAGCACAAATTATATTTACAAAAGACAAGGGATCAGACTGGAGCAGGCAGGATAAAAGATGGAACATATTTCATGGGCTTAAATTCTGAAAGAAAAGCTATTACTACTCAAGAAATAGCTTTAAGCACGTTGCATTTCAGGATGGTGTGGTGCTTTAAATGAGAAATGCCTCCCCTAGGCTTAAGTATTTGGAAGCCTGCTCCCCGGCAGGTGGTGGTATTTGGTGATTTTCTGGGAGGTGCAGCCTTTAGGAAGTATGTCACAGCCAGTGTGCTTTGAGAGCTTGTCTCACCCCACGTTGTTTTCTGTACTTTACATTTACTGTTGAAGGGGTGACCTTTCATTGTACTGTTCCTGCAGCTACAGCTACAGCTTGCTGAAGGCCTCTGCCTGGCAACCTCAGGTACACTCCTCCTCCAGAGCTGTAAACTCAGTCGAATCTTTCTTCCATAATATGCTTTCAGTCAGGCATTTTATCATGTCAACAGAGAAGTGACTATGTCGGTTGGAGTCGTGGTCAACTTAGACCCCTGGTAAACACATTTATTTATATTACAACTCATAGCAATAGCAAAATTACAGTTATGATTAAAAACAAAAATAATAAATAATAAAAGATTCTCGTCTTTTCCTCCATAGGTGCTATGGAGGAAATATGGAGTGACAGAGGATGATGAAAAATTAATACATTATCACGCAATTCCTTAGAGACTTCTTTTGCTTTTGGGATTGAATTTTAATTTTTAGATTTGACATGCAGAAACATATTTTATTTTATGCATTATTGCTTTCAAACTTTCAGTTTCAGCTAACCCATAATCAACATACTAAGATTCAGAAAACTTACTTTTTCCAAATAAAGTCATTTTTTCTATGATGCAATGAGACCTAAATAAAACAGAAGAGAAAAACATTATCATTAATATTGAAAATAGTAAGTTAGTATTATAATATATGAATTTAAGCACAGTGTAAAATAAATATATTTGAAAAGATATGAACTTATAATATTCATAATAGTTGTAATTCTAATATTTCACTTAATTTACTTTATTAATTGTATAAATAATTTTTGATAGCATGAGAAAATTCAAAGAACTCATATAATCTAAAGAAATTAGTGATTAATATATAAAATTATATTATTTATGGCAAATAATCTATTAATTTTGTGCTTTTGCACGTTAGCACATTATATTACAACAAACCAAAGACATTATAGCTCTTCAAATATTATTAGAATAGTAACACAAGAGTAAGAGTAGAAATTGTACAAGTAATATTATGACCATCAGATTTTCACTATTTAATATTGAGAAGAAAATAACTTTAAGTATGTGAGTTCAATTTTGTTCAGAGTGTCAGAATTTTCAGGTTGTTGCTCTGGTTCCTTGGGTCTGTGATGGTCCAGTTGGTAATAGAAGGAATGCAGGGCTGTCTTACCTCCTGGATAGGTATGAGTAAAAAAACCAAATAAACAAACAAAAATGAAAACGAGAAACCCACAAGAGAATCAGATTCTAGAGTCTACTTTGAAGTTATTTCTAAGGACCTAAAACCTTCGAATAGGCCTCAAATCTTTAAGTTTCTACCACTTCCCAATGTATCACACTGAAGACAAGCCCTTTGTGCACAGGTCTTTTGGAGCCATTTTGTGACAGGGCAAGACCGTGCAGAGGCTCTTCCATCTTGAATACTTGCTGAGGCCATTTCAGGTTTGATAAGAACCTGATTCCTTGATGGAGGATCCCATGGAAAATTAGCAAACTCTTTTCTGGGAACCTGAGGTCAGGATTCATAGTTAACTTCTGTTGGCTTCTGTTAAACAGCTTGTTTCTGTGAAGCCCCCTACAGTCAGAGAGCAACTGAGATTCTAGGATGAGAATTTTGCCTCTGAAAACCTCATGCTCCTGACAGTTGGGGTTACACTTGAATACTTATACCAGAATGTTGTCTCAGCCAGCTGGAATAACAGACTTTCAACTGGCTATAAGCTGTATTTAAATGAATGGTCATCTCTAATGTATGTTCTTTAAGAATTTCAACTTCAAACTACAGCAAATGTCAAAGAAAACAAAACAAAACAAAAAACCCAAAACAACAACTAACCAAGATGATACCTGCAGTCAAACTACACAAAAACTGTTTATGCAAAAGAAAGATTCCAGCCCACATACTTTTATTTGGATAGTTGAAAAATCATGTTTTTACATTTGCTTTCAATTTTTCTTTAATTTCACTGAACAATAAAACTATTTCATTTGATTTGTATTTTCAAAAAAATCAGTAAAAGGTATAGCATGTGTGTGTGTGTGTGTGTGTGTGTGTGTGTGTGTAGGTGAGTGTGTGGGATTGGAGGCCAGTAGATAGATAACCTTGGTATTATACCTTAGACTCTATGTACATGTTCAGTGAAACGGGGTTGCTCACTGGCCTGGAAGGAACTCTTGAGTACACTGGGCTGACTAGTCATTTTTTTGTCTTTCTCTGGTGCCTCATTACAAATCCTTGGCTCACTTAATGTTTAATGTGGGCTCTGAGGCTCCACCTCAGGTCCTCCTGTATTGCAAGGCAAGTGCTGCCTCCTCAGTCTGTAAAGGGCAAGCCATTATATTATTTTATTATTTATGTCATTGCTCTGTGTGTAAATGTGAATGTGGCTTTATGACCAGGGCACTTCCTGGTTCTTGTCTAGGTACCTTCCAGTGAATGGCAGCTCTCACAAAATGTTCCAGGATTCCAGCAGGGCACTCTCCTACCAAAATGAGAGTTGCAGTTCACCACAGTGCTCAGCTTACTTTTCTGAGAGTTTTTCCTTCCTTCCTTCCTTCCTTCCTTCCTTCCTTCCTTCCTTCCTTCCTTCCTTCCTTTCTTCTTCCTTTTATGATGTACTTCTTTCTTATGTGCATTTGAATGCTGATTTCCAGCCTGGGGATTGTCTTGGGTCCTTAGTTGGGTGTTTGCATTAGAGGATAAAAGCTTAAAAACAGGGCTCTTTGAGAAATCCTTTGGATTCCACTTGAAAAGCAGACACAGGATCAAAATAGCATCCCTCAAGCAGAGCTGGCAGGGCTGAGGGGTGTTGAAGTTCTCTTTATTCTCAAAACTGGCACTGGTTGAAGAACTTTGCAGACAGTCACACCTCAGAAAGAGGATGCTTACAGCTCCACTCAGTGTGTAATTAAATTAGTGGGCCAAATTTCCTGACCTCTGGGTGAAGGATGGAGTGACATAAATCATCTAAGGACCCTTTTCATATTAGCATCTGAGGAAAAAACAAAAAAAGCAAAGCAAAAAAAAAAAAATCTGTCTAAATATAGTATCAGCAAGACTTATTTTATTTATTTCTTTTTTGCTGGCTCTTTGTGGAGCTGTGTCAATAGTCTGGATAACATTTCCTGTCACTTTAAAGTTACTTTAAAACAAAATGACATTAGTCATTTATTATTATTATTATTATTATTGAAAAAGAAGGATTAAAATAAAAAAAGAAGCCTTTTGGTAGGCTTGGAGTTGGCACTCCTCACTGGCTTTGCTTAAAAGGCATTTCTTGGGTTTGAATTGCTTTGATTTATGGTCACTTGAAGTGATCCCTAATGCACCTCCTCTGTCTCCATTTCCTGCTTCACTGCCAACCCTCCCAACACATTCTATTATTCTGCAATTGGTTTAGTTGACTTGAAAGGAAGTTTTCACTTGGTCTCAGAGTTTCTCAGTCTGATTGTGTGTGTGTGTGTGTGTGTGTGTGTGTGTGTGTGTGTGTGTCTGTGTGTGTGTGTGTGTGTGTGTGTGTGTGTGTGTGTGTGTGTGTGTGTGATAATCACAGGGATACTGGAAATCTTCATTGAACAATGTGGTACTTTTTATAATGTCTTAGACATATTTTCTTGTGGTTTTGTTGTTGTTCAATATTCCAGAATAATAACATCCTTAATAGAAACTTACAAAAACATAATAAATATATTTAAAATTAATGGCATTATAATTAGGCCCATAGTACTGTAATTATTACTCTTACGGTTAAAAATTACAATTTGAAAGGAGTTAGTTCAAATTTATTATTTTTCTCACCAAACCTAGTGTAGCTACTTTGTTTCTAGAAAAAGAACATTTTAATGTGAGCTTTAGGAAGAAAAAACAAAATAAAACACCTTTTCCATCTCTTCTTAGAAATATGTGACCATTTGTTATAGTAGTATGCTTCAGAGTTACACTTGTAGAATAAGCAGGAGAAATTATTCACTTTGGGGACATTCTGATCTGTGTATTTTACCAAACAATACTTACTAATGGAGGTACAGTCATTCATATACTTAAGATGGCAGAAGGAAGAGACCACATGGGATCTCTTCCTCCATAAACAGAAACAATGGAATAAGTCTAAAGTTGCATTAGAACTAACTACAGGAGATCATAGTGGTCCAGTAAAAGAGACAGGAATCTTCTGAGACCTAGAGACTGGAAAGAGCACTATAAACTAATTTAGAAACTGTTACTGAGGCCACAGACAGGGGAAGGGAACCTCTCCCTGGCAAAAGTAAAGGTGAAAGACTGGTGTCAACATTGCTAATTCTAGCTACTGGATAAATGCCTGCTTACCTAAACAACTGGAAGTCTGTATCCTAACGTTGCTTTGGAAAAAAGATATTTCTCGTACTGAATATCCAGGTCATTGTAGCTATGAGCCACCATGAAAAATAAATGACTGAGTTTAGACTACATCAGTAGAAAACTCTTCCATATGCATGCCTCTGAGCATCCTCAAATGTATCCCATTGTTCTGATTTCACTTAAAAATGCCTTTCAAAATGATGATGAGATAATAATAATAACAACAACAATAATAATACTAAAAAAACCTAAATGATGGGTGCCTTGCCTGCTGGCTGTCAGGCTCACACTGTTGAGTATTGTGAAACAAAAAGGAACAGGAAGAGCCACCCAAATAGCCTTGAGGTCAGGGTGCTTGAAGAGAGTTCCTGCTGATTCCTCTCTTGCATAGTTTCCCTGGTTACCCTCACCCCATACCTTGTCTGCCCATACACTGTAAAGAAGACATTTTACCCTGCTGCCACCTCTGTGCACTCAGAATGAAGGCCTACACAACTTACTAGGGAAAGAATTTCAAGTTCTTTATTACTCTTGGGACTACAAGTGGTAGCAGTTCAGTCTAGGACCAGAATTGATATAAACAGTGTTTGAGGAACCTCTGCCATTGCCTGATAGGACCCAAATTCTAAACATAGGAAAAACTCGATACTAACTTTTGTGTGCACCACATCTGTCTGAGTTACTAGCCTGGATCTACTTTTGTTTGGGTCTTTTCAGCTATGCCCCGGTACTTCTCCATTTCAAGTTACTAACTACATACAAAGAGGCTATAAAGAAATTATATCACAAGGCCCAACTGGAAACAAACCTAACAATACAAACAAGCAAGCACACAGGACATATCTTCAAGAGAAAGACACTTAATAAGAAAGATAACAGATAAAATGTGTTAAGATATCCGACCCATCAGCTACACAACTGTCACCACAAGAACATTGAAAATATGCAAACGAGGTTCAGAAAATGTAACATTCTAATAATAATAATAATAAAAAAAAGAGTAGAATACCTGATTTTAAAAAATAGAAAAAATGGTAATCTTATAAGCTTACTGATATCCAAGGGAATAGAGAAATTGTTAAATGTTAAGCAGGCAAAAGAGGATATGAATAAAAAGTTCAGCAGAAATGGAAATTTTGTAGAGAAAACATTTAAAAACGCATAGATATATAAAAAAGTACTTGTGAAAGTTTCAGTGATAGAGCAAATTAAGCAGAAGAAAGAGGATCTGCGTTTTAGAGCTGCCTAAGTTACAAACTGAAGAGAAAAAAAAAATCTAAGGAAAAAAATGGATAGAACACTCCAGGCCTTTAAGACACCATTAATCAGAAGATACCCATGAATGTTGGATGTTGATTACCCATGAATAAAGGGTGGTGTTGTTAATGGCATAGAAAACTTCTTCTGTACAATGATAGCACAAAACTGTAGAAGGCTTATTGAATTAAAACTAGATATGACGATAAAATATTTTCATAACAGCATATTGTACATTAAAATATCCAAAACATAATACAGAGTAAGCCTTTAGAAATATGCATACAAACAGTGCCAAGTCACATTTAAAAGTGTTAAGACTAACAACAGATTTTTTTTTTTTAGCAGACACCTACAGGCCAAGAAGCAATAGAAGGATGTACTCCAAATTCTGACATGAGGTAACTTCAAGACAAAAACCAATAGCCAAGTAAGCTTATTCTTCAAAAATGAAAGAGAATTAAAGTTCTGAAAGAAGAAACACATTGTGGTAATGCACATGAACAGATGAGTCTGGCAAAGTGATGTTTGAGGAAATTCTTGTTCCCCAAGTGAAAGAATAGCTATCACCACAAAAGCATGTGGAAACATAAGTCTCACAAAAGAGAAACAGAAAGGATTCAACATCAGTACTGAAAACCATCAAAGCACAAGAGCTCGAAAGCAACCTCTAATGTAAACGCACTATGATATCAGAATAAAAGATGAAGCCAAACAAAAACAAAAAAACCCAAAACTCCCTATTCCAAATGCACTCAGGCACATACAGACAGAAAAGAAGATGGAACATGATTCTCCATGAGAAAGAAGATGAAGTATGAACAGATTTACCATCTGACAGATCATGCTTTAATGTGACTTTTTTCCACAGTGCTATGACCAAATACCTTACAAGAGCAACTTAGGGGACAGAGTCCCATTCTATTCATGGTTCTGGGGACTAACCTAACTGGGGCAGTGTGGGAATGAAGAAAGGACAAACTCACAGACATATAGAAGACCCGGGGTTAGGTAGTCTGTGCTCTAGGCTAGGAAACCCAGAGAATCTCTGAAGCTCAGCTGTGTATTGTACACAGTTGAACAGGGAGGTAGGAATATTACATATGGTTGAACAAGGCAATGGGGTTGAGTTATTAAATACAGCTTAATAAGGAGGCAGGGCTATTACATATAGCTGAACAAGGGATCAGGCTTAGCCAGTCTCAGTAGGAACTGTCTCTGTAGGGGACAGCCTCCGGTCTATAAATATTCATGGAAGACAGTTAGGAAGCTATCATTGTTAATATTCTCACTCAGACAAGAGGAAGGTTTTGACACTCCTGTAGGATCCTTGACATGGCTGTGTCTGTGTCAAACAATACACATTCACTCAAGACTTTGCTCCCTCTATCCATTAAAATGTGTATTTTGGCCCAATGTGAGGGTACAGTCTATCTTTTCCAGGCAGGCATGGTAGGGGACATGATACTGATTGATCGATTTGGTCTGTAGTCAGAAAGTGAAGACCGGACAGGGATTGAGACCAGGCATACATGTGTGGATACATATATGTCACTGTGTGCATGTGCTGGCCAAAGGGCCACCTTCAGCAGGTGGCTTTCCCCCTCCATGTGGAACTCAGAGATTACACTTGGGTCAGATCTTCAGGCTTGTTGCCAATTGCCTGTACTTGCTGAACAAGCAGCAGTCAGTCCCAGGCTTGGATTTAAGTTTATGCGCACATAATATTGGAATCCCAAATTTAACAAAACACTCACTCGTGTACATAAAATGAGATACAGGTAACAATATAAGATTATTTTTAATGTTCCATATTTATGAATAGAAAGCTCAATAAAACCAAACAAACAAACTACCGCTAAGAGATATCAAAGTTAAAATATATTATAAATCAAATAGACTTAGGAGATACTGACAAATTTATCCATCAGTTGCTTAGACATTTATATATAACGAACCATGATTTGGCCACAATAAAAGCTTATGGAAATTTGAAAAAAATTAAATTGCACACTCTCTTTTTCTGATTACAACATAATAAAGGTAGAAATAAATAGCACAGTAAATTGTAGAAATTACACAAATATATTCAACAATAAGAACACATCTTAAAGAGAATGGGTCACAGATGAAATACGAAAAATACTTAAATTGTTCCTGAAATCAGTAATAATGAAAACAATGCCTAACCTTGTAAGATACAGTAAAGGTAACTTTGGGGAAAAGTCATAGAAAGGAATGCAAAGATCAACATATAGTTCATATAAACTACCCGTTGAGGGTCCTGGGATAGAAATGATTGTTGAGCCTCTGTGAAGCACTGGATTCAGTGTCACTAATGTGAACAACAAATGCACACAACAACAAAATAATGATCTTTTAAAAGAACCAGAAGATAAAAAACAAAACAAAACAAAAAACCCTCACTAGAACCACCAACTAGAGCCACCAAGTACAAGAACAAAAACAGAAGAATCAATCACACTTGATTAAATAATGGTCATAGAAGAAATAATACTGAGAATAAGAAGCACAAAATATTGGTGAAACAAAAGGCTTACGTCTGTGTTAAAATTTTGCTGTTGCTATTTTTGAAGAGACACAGAATGTAGGCTAACCAAGGAAGGAAATAGAGAAAGGGTTTCAGAGAGAAGCTTCAGAAAATAAAATCATTTTATAGCCAATGCCAAGAGGAGTATAAAAATAACCAAAACCAGTATGAAGAACATACATGCCTGTTGAGACCCATACTGCCTGGCTTTGTGGGCCAAAATGTGGCCTGCTCTGCTCCACGCTTGGCAGCCACTGTGTCCTGGCCCAAGCTGCCGCTCCGGTCCGAGGGTCAGGGTCTAGAGAGAGAGAGAGAGAGAGAGAGAGAGAGGATAAAGGGGAAGAGACTCGAAGAATGGAGACAAGACAGAAGGTCTGATCAAGTCTCAAGTCTCAAGTCTCATTTATTGAAGGGAATTCTGAGGTATTTATACGCTTTTGCCACGTACCTTGTAGGCGCGTGGATACCACGTGCCTTGCAGGTGTTGATATGACGTAAGCCTTACAGGCGTCTATAGCGTGGACAGCACGTGCACCGTGCGCCTTGCAGGCGTGGATACCACGTGCGCCTTACAGGCATATATGGCCTGGATAGCACGTGGACAGCAACACAAAATATGTGGGATATCAGAGTGTGCTTCAGCTGCTGTAGGCTATTGAAAACCAAATCTCTTATCAGGGTATATGGTTCCAGATGGCTGCAAAGATAATCTAGCCGCTTTCTGCTAAAAGTCGGCTCCCAACATATGCCAACCAATTGGAAAACCTAGATGAAATGGAGAGTTCTTGACGAGAGATCATTTAAATTGAGACCGTGGAAGACAATCGACTAAAAGCAAGGACTGAGATTGAATCAATGATGAGAATAAATGAATAAAGGTTTTCCAACCAGGGTTGGAGAGATGGCTTAGAGGAAGAGCTGTTCTTCTTGAGTGCAATTCTCAGCAACCCCATGGTGGCTCACAACCATCTACAATAAGATCTGATGCCCTCCTCTGGTGCACAGAGTACATGCAAACAAAGCACTCATACATAAAACACACAAACCAATAAACCTTTAGAAAAATAGAGTCTTCTGAAACCCAGGACTGCTCAGCTACACTGCTGACAAGTAACTGACACGTTTTGATGAAGTATTTCTTACCTGTCTAAAACTATGTCAAAGAACTGAGAGGGCTCTTCCATAGTCATTCCTTGAGGTCATTAACTGTCAATCAAACTGTGTAAGGATATAGTGACAAAGTAAAACCATAAAACAATTTTCACAATGAACTAGACACAAAAGTCCTCTGCAAGTACTAGCAAATTGAGTTTAATGCCATTTAAGTGGCCAGAGATGGTTCATGCCCAGGTATAGTATGCTGCTTACATGAGTTGGGGCAAGCTCCTTTTGATGGAATGGTAGTTAGGCAGCAGGATTTCTTAGGAAGCAAGGTGGAAGGCTATTTTAAGTTTTCCAACCCAGAGCTGAGAGAACAGGAATAAGGGTGAGAAGAGAGAAAGTAGGATACCAATTAGAGCTAGAAATTGCAAGCTATGCATAAATGGGGAAAGGATAGATTATATAAACGCAACCAAGGAGTTTGAAAAACATACTGTAGATCAATCCTGCCTTTAGCAATTTCAACAGATAAAGTAGACTAGACAACCTAGTTGTGATTGACGCTGTTATCTAAGATTTCACAACAGACCAAGCTTTAGTGGAGGCTGCAAGTTATTTAAAGAAATCCATATTCATCAAGGGAATCTATTGTGAGTGATGTCTCCTTGAATGTTCAACGTCACCCTTCTGATTCTCAAAGCAACAGTCGAGGGTGTATTTGGGTTCTTTGAGTGGCAAACACATCACCAAACGAACTACCAGACTGGATCTCCTTGTTGCTATATGCACGGCACTTGTCCACTGGGAAGGTCTATTTCAGAAGTATTACAGAAGGCAAAAAGAAATTTCACTTTCCTTAAATGATGGTGATAGTTCTGTTTTGGCCAATTGATTGGGCAAGCTAGCCTTTATCCTTTACTCCAGCACATAAGAAATTCTTAGAAACAACTGAATCAAAAGCAAAGGAACAAAGACAAAAGAGACATCCCAAGCCTCTCATTGCTGTAAAGTGAGGAAAGCGAGTGTGTATTTTTAACTGATAATGACACTGGTCATGCATTGAAACTCAGTAGCTTTTTGATGTTTTTTTTTTTTTTCCTTTCATTATTTTAGGGGAAATTACCTATTGTATGGGGAGGTACGATGTGGGTCTTCTTCAAGCTGTTACATACAGTCTGATTACTCAGAAATGTTAAGAATGTTGTAGTGATTCTCTGGGTCATATTTAATCAATGATGTCATCATACATTTTAGTGTTCTTGGTTTCACCTGCTATTAGTTGGAACCAACAAGAATAGTCCATCTTACTCCAGCTTGCATAATAAATAAACTGGTTACTCTACCCATTAACCATCGAACACATTGTGTGGAATAACTCTGGAAGGTCATTTTGTGCTTGTATGTAGCATTATAATCAGTATATAACATTGCTAAGGTCTCTATTACAATAATGCAAAGATGTATTTATTTGCCATAAACTAGAAAATAAGTCTGCTAAACACTCCATTTATATATATTGTCCCCTTTCCACACATGCTGCCAAGTTTTATTTCTTGAAGTTGATTTAAATTATTTATTTCTATACCACTGTTTTTACTAGAAATGAATGGTGGATGGAAATAAATGCTTCGGTATCATTTCTGACATTGTTCATAACAAAGGGAATTAAATGTCTTGTGTCTCTGGGAAGCACTGACTACTACATAGCATTTAGTTAAAGTTGAGCATCAGAAAGAGGTGTATGCAGAAGACCAGTGCCTATGTAACTTCTTAAACATAGAGGTGAAAGAGGCAAATGTTTACTTTTATTTCTATCTTATTTTTCATGCCATCATAACTTACTATTTACTGTTATAAAATCTTTGGCAAGATCACCTATTACGCTTTTAAAATGTTTTCTTTACTTGTATGCCAGTATCTTCCTGTGTTTAATGAATATGTTTTCTGGAAAGTGGTTAGATAGGGATAAATGGACATAAGTCTGTGAAGCAGAGAGAAAAAAAAACACTTTTGTATGCACATAAAGTATTTATCTCATAAGGTATATAAAATAAAAGCAATTCAATGTAAGACATTTTGCTGGTATTTGTCAGTTACAGTGTGATTTTTAAAAATAAATTGTAGAGTTTTTTTAATTTTAAAGCATTTGTACAACTCAGAGTTCCTTCTTTTGAAAGCTCTTGTTATGTTAGAAAAACTAATCAACAAGGAAAAGCTTGCATAAAGACAGAGTTGAATTATGTGTGCCTCTGTGAATAAAAGTAGATCACTACTGAAAATATTAATATTTTCTCTCAGGTCCTAGTATGATTAATGTACACACTCCAGAGATATGCATCCAGGGAGAATTTATTTTGTGTTGGAAAGGCCTTTTTGTGGAGGAAGATGCTTCTGCTCCAGAATAAATTAGTTGTGTTGAACAAGGGGAGTATATTGAGTTTTAGATGATTTATTCAGTCCTTTGCAATTCATGCTTAGAATAATGTAAATAAAATCTCCATCAGTAAAATGGTCTGTACTAAGCACTGATGGTACAGCATTGCTTAGAATATTATTTCTGCTTTCCTATAAGAAACAGATGTTGACATTCACAAGCACGGTAACACAAATGGGTCCTGAGACCTTCAAAGTGCATTTGGATATTGGGTTACTGATAGCAAAATGTAGCTGTAGTCTTCGAAAAGGTAGGCATTTGCTATATGGTCCAAGACAATGAAAAGCTTTACAGTGCACATCTTGTAAATTTATGGGTGGGCTCTACCTTTCACTTGAAATATGCCTGTAGCAGAGTGATTGATCTTATTCATCAAAAGAGTAATTTCCATAATTGAAATCACATGTGACTGCTTGGAATCCCTTGCCTGTTTTATTCTGCAACATGTTACTATGGGTTCATCCTCTCTGGTATTATCAGGTGATTGTCTCAGAGATCAGAGGTCATACTTGTTTGTCATTTGCATCAGTGGGTGGGGACATCTGGCTGCTATTTATTTAAGGATGGTTGGTTCCCTTAATATCACAATCGAGAGAAATAATGTTCTCATAATGAATTTTAGAAACACTGAGGGGGTGGAGAATTAATCACTAATGGGGGATGGGGAATAAAAGATAAGAGAAGGTGGAGACAGAGGTTAGCCTAAACTAACAATGTGTTAAAAAAGCCTTTTGAAATTTCACTATTTTGTAAGTTTTTAAGACATAATTTAAAATACTTTAACAGAAATAACTTACATGGATGGATAATGCTTCTTGCAGAAGAAATAGATTATTAGGTAAAACCCAATTAACAGGTGAAGAATATGTCCATAGAGCTAAAAGATGTTCAGATGCCCCCAAAACATTAAAGGCTATTGTTGATGCCCCTGCTTTCCCACTAGAACTATATTGTAAGATCCTATTGTTGAAGAAGCAATGCATTTGGTTGTAGATTATAGAGAAGTCAAGTTGGCTATGAGGTGCAATTTCCATTCTTGTGTGTCTGCACACACAGTGCCGGAAGATATCATATAAGCTGATGGCAGAGAAAAGTAATTAATGGTCTTTTCAGTGTGGAACTGATGAGCTACAATAATGCCCTTTCTGGTAAGACATGCTCATTGGTATACTAAATGGTATGGCTATTATGGGGCAGCCTTCTGAAATGACTGAATTGGAGGCCTACTCTGTAGGAACTAGTTTATATTTGGTACTATACACCTCATTAAATGACGTGGCTGAGGAGTTCTTAGGTCTTGGGGGAAAACCTATAGCTGTTGCTTTGTTAAATGGAGATGGTGTTAAATTACTTTCTAAAGCAGGGTATACCCACACATTAGTACTGTTCTCAGCCTTCATCAAAGAAGTTTCCTTTTATAGTGAGCAGCGATTAAAGGAAAGATTCATAGCTGTTCAAAGAGTAAGTAATAAATGATTGTGGAATGTCTCATCTTGAAAATGGTATCTTCTTCTATGCTCAGGGAATACAGAAAGAATGTGAAAACAGAGGTTGGAAAGGATCATTGAGGAAGCATCTTCCGGACACAACAGGCAAAATAATCTCATGAGCTTGGAGGTGCGATTACTTCCATAAGACCCACATGAGGTTTCTTAGTTATGATTGTATCACAATTGAGGAGAATATCATGAGACTCCCCGTGTGTGATGGGAAGGTTTCATTTTCTTCCACGGTGTGGCCAGTGATAATTTGCCCATGTTCCATTAAGCAATCACGAAGTCATGTAAACAACCTAAAGTAAAACCAGTAAAGGGAAAATATTTAAAGAAAAAACAAATTAGGATGGGAATTACTTGGAAAAAAAAGTTTTTGTATGATGAAAAATGGTAAGGGTGGAAATGACCAATATTCACCATATACATGCATGCAATTGTTAAAGAATAGAAGAAAATGAAACAACAGTTTTTATGTGTATCAAATACCATTATAAAAATAACTTATAAAAATTAATAACATAAAAATTAAGCCAGAAACTGTCTTCCAAGATGCCATAAAAAGATTTACATCTAAAGTACAATTGGGATTTCCTTTCGTTTGATAGGTATTTATTGATTGGTTACTCATTATGCATTAAGGGCTGATCTACACTGTGAATACAGAGGCAAGCCAAGCAAATTAGGTCACTGCTTCTTGAAGCATCTATTCCAGTGAAGGGAGGTGATTTCCTTGTTAGTCATAAGGTCAACTTGAGTTTTACAGTTTTAAATTTCTTCTGTTTTTCATTTTTGAATCTGAGGTCTTACTTTAGGGACTCAATATGGATTACACATGGTAGATCTTCAGATGGACTATGAATTTCATTTTTTAAAAAGAATGTCAAAGTTGGATTCCTTGCAGTCTGAAATGGTGCCCAGAGCAGACCTTTAAGCACTAGCTCTGCACCCAGTTCCACAACACCCAGAAGAAGCTCGACACCCAGGCACTCTAACAGGCCCAGGATCATAGGTGAGGAGGCCACAAAATCTACCCCAATACCCCTATACCAGGAGTAACTGAGATCAGCAGGAATCCAGGGATGCAGGAAACCCCCCCCCCCACCTGACCAATGGCATGGGTTCCTTCCTGTCTGAGCCAGTGCCGTAAGCAGACCTTGGGCTCTAGTTCTGCACCCAGTCCTAAAACATCCAGAAGAAGCTCAACCCTCAAGCACTCTAACATGCTCAGGATCATAGGATCTCAGGAGCTTGATCACACCAGGATTTTAGGATTCCAGAGGCATCTTGACTCCCAGGAGCTCTGACACACCCAAGGTCTCAGGATCACAGGATCCCAGAATCACAGGATCACAGAGACAGCTATACTCCGAGGAGTTTTGACACAAACAGAATCACAGGAGGGACAGGCTCCAGTCAGAGATATCAAGGGTAGGTAGCAGGAGAGATAACCAGATGGCAAGAGACAAGCATAAGAACATAAGCAACAGAAACCAAAGTTACTTGGCATCATCAGAACCCAGTTCTCCCACCGTAGCAAGTCCTGATTACACCATCACACCACAAAAGCAAGATTCATATCTACAATCATTTCTCATGATGATAACAGAGAACATAAATAACTCCCTTTTAAAAAAAAAAATACTGGGCGAACAAAGGTAAGCAGGTAGAAGCCCTTAAAGGATAAACACAAAAATCCCTTTAAAGAATAACAGGAAAGCACAAACAAACAGGTGAAATAATTGAACAAGACCATCCAGAATCTAAAAATGGAAATAGAAACAAAAAGAAAATGGGGAGAGCATACCCTAGCAACTTGACAGCACAGCTGGAAGTTCTAAAACAAAAATAAGCAAATATACAGAAGTGGAGAAGACGGCAGGAAATAATCAAACTCAGGGCTGAAATCATCCAAGTAGAAACAACAACAACAACAAAAAACTATACAAAGAACCAACAAAACCAGGAGCTGGTTCTTTGAGAAAATCAATAAGATAGATAAACCCTTAGCCAGACTAGCCAGAGCACAGAGAGACAGTAAGTATCCAAATTAATAAAATCAGAAATAAAAAGGTAGATATAACAATGGAAACCAAGGAAATTAAAAAAAAAAAAAAAAGATCAGATCCTACTACAAAAGAATATACTCAACGAAATTGGAAAATCTGGATGAAATGGACAATTTTTAGATAACAGGTGCCAAAGTTAAATCATGATCTCATGATCAGATAAATTATCTAAACAGTCTCATAACCTCTAAAGTAATAGAAGAAGTCATTAGAAGTCTCCCAACCAAAAAAAAAAAAAAAAAAAAAAAAAAAAAAAAAAAAAAAAAAAGCTCAGGACCAGATGGGTTTAGTGCAGAATTTTATCAGATCTTCACAGAAGACCTAATACCAATACTCTTCTAACTGTTCCACAAAATTGAAACAGAAGGAACAATACTGAATTCATTCTATGAAGCTACAATTATGCTTATACCTAAACCACACAAAGACCCAACAAAGAAAGAGAACTTCAGACCAATTTCCCTTATGAACATTGGTGCAAAAATACTCAGTAAAATTCTCACAAAACAAATCCAAGAATACATCAAAACAAACATTCGCCATGATCAAGTAGGGTTGATCAGGGAGGCAGGGATGGCTCAATATAAGGAAATCCATCAACAAAATCCACTACATAAACAAACTCAAAAGAAAAAAAAACATGGTCATCTCACTAGACACTGAGAAAGGATTTGACAAAATTCAACATCCCTTCATGTTAAAAGTCTTGGAAAGATCAGGAATTCAAGGCCCATATCTAAACATAGTAAAAGCAATATGCAGCAAGTCAGTAGCCAACATCAAACTAAATGGAGAGAAACTTGAAGCAATCCCACTAAGATCAGGGACTAGGCAAGGCTGCCCACTCTCACCTTACCTATTCAATATAGTACTGGAAGTCCTAGCTAGAGCAATTAGACAACAAAAGGAAGTCAGAGGGATACAGATAGGAAAGGAAGAAGTCAAAATTTCACTATTTGCAGATGATATGATAGTATACTTAAGTGACCCTAAAACTTCCACCAGAGAAATCCTAAACCAGATAAACAACTTCAGCAAAGTGGCTGGATGTAAAATCAACTCAAACAAATCAGTAGCCCACCTCTATTCAAAGAATAAACAGGCTGAGAAAGAAATTAGGAAAATGACACCCTTCATAATAGTCACAAATAATATAAAATACCTTGGTGTGAATCTAACCAAGCAAGTGAAATATCTGTATGACAAGAACTTCAAGTCTCTTAAGAAAGACATCATTGATGATCTCAGAAGACAGAAAGATCTCCCATGCTCTTGGATTGGCAGGATAGTAGAAATAGCCATCTTGACAAAAGCACTTTACAGATTCAATACAATCCCCATCAAAATTCATCATAGAGTTAGGAAGAACAATTCTCAAATTTATTTGGAATAACAAAAATCCCAGGATAGCAAAAACTATTCTCAACCATAAAAGAACTTCTGGGGGAATCACCATCCCTGACCTCAAGCTGTACTATAGAGTAATAGTTATAAAAACTGCATGGTATTGGTACACAGAAAGCAGGTATATCAATGGAATAGAATTGAAGACCCAAAAATGAACCCACACACTATGGTCACTTGATCTTTGACAAAGGAGCTAAAACTGTCCAGTGGAAAAAAGACAGCATTTTCAATAAATACTGCTGGTTCAACTGGCAGACAGCATGTAGAAGAATGCAAATTAACCCATTCTTACCTCCTAGTACAAAGCTCAAGTCCAAGTGGATCAAGGACCTCTATATATAATCAGATACACTGAAACTAATAGAGGAGAAAATGGGGAAGAGCCTCGAACAGTTGAGCACTGGGAAAATTTCCTGAACAGATGAACCAATGGCTTATGCTCTAAGATCAAGAATCAACAAATGCAACCTCATAAACTTGTAAAACTTCTGTAAGGCAAAGGACACTGTCAATAGGACAGAATTTTAACCAACAGATTGGGAAAAAATCTTTACCAATTCTATATCAGATAGAGGGCTAATATTCAATATATACAAAGAACTCAAGAAGTTAGGCTCCAGAGAATCAAATAATACTATTAAAAATAGAGTAGAAATCTAAACAAAGAATTCTCAACTGAGAAGTACTGAATGGCTGAGAAGAAATTTCTAAAGAAGAATTTCTTTGGAAACCTAAAGAAATGTTCAACATCCTTAGCCATCAAGGAAATGCAAATCAAAATGACCCTGAGATTCCACCTCACACCAGTCAGAATGTCTAAGATCAAAAACTCAGGTGAAGACGTTGGCCAGGATGTGGAGAAAGAGGAACACTCCTCCATTGGTGGAATTGCAAGCTGGTACAACCACTCTGGAAATCAATCTGGCAGTTCCTCAGAACACTGGACATATTATTACCTGAGGAACCAGCTAAATCACTCCTGGGCATATTCCCAAAAGATTCTCCAACATATAACAAGGACACATGCTCCACTATGCTCATAGCAGCCTTATTTATAATACCCAGAAGCTGGAAATAGCCAGATGCCCTTCAATAGAGGAATGAACACAGAAAATGTGATACATGTACACAATGGAGTACTACTCAGCTATTGTGAACAATGAATTCATGAAATTGTTAGGCAAATGGATGGAACTAGAAAATATCATCCTGAGCGAGGTAACCCAGTCACAAAAGAACACACATGGCATGTACTCACTGATAAGTGGATATTAGCCCTGATGCTTGGAATACCCAAGATACAATTCACAGACCACGTGAAGCTCAAGAACAAGGAAGACCAAAATGTGGGTGCTTCTGTCCTTCTTAGAAGGGGGAACAAAATACTCATGGGAGCAAATATGGAAACAAAGTGTGGAGCAAAGACTAAAGGATAGGCCACCCAAAGGCTGCCCCACCAGGGAATCCACCCAATATACAGTCACCAAACCCAGACACTACTGCGGATGCCAAGAAGTGCATGCTGATAGGAGCTTGATATAGCTGTCTCCTGAGAGGCTCTGCCAGAGCCTGACAAATACAGTGGTGGTTGCTCACAGACAACCATTGGACTAAGCACAGGGTCCCCAATGAAGTCCCCAATGGAGGAGTTAGATAAAGGACTGAAGGAGCTGAAGGGGTTTACAACCCCATAGAAAGAACAACAATATCAACTAACCACACCCCCCAGATCTCCCAGGGACTAAACTGCCAACCACGGAGTACACATGGAGAGACCCTTGGCTCCAGATGCACATGCAGCAGAGGATGGCCTTGTCGGGCATCAATGGGAGGAGAGGCCCTTGGTACTGTGAAGGCTCCATGCCCCAGTGTAGAGGAATTTGACGGCAGGGAGGTGGGAGTGGGTGGGTGGGGGAACACCCTCCTAGAAGCAGGTGAGAAGGGATGGGATAGGATGTTTTGGGGTAGGTAGAACCAAGAAAGGAGATAGCATTTAAAATGTAAATAAAGAAAATGTTCAATTAAAAAAATAAGGGATGTCCAAGTTGATGCTCGGCTTCCCTATGAGATATATAGTCACTGAATGATTGACCTATTGATAAAGGTGATAATAGCTTCAGTGTATGGCTGTCAAGTAGAAACAGGAGATGGTGATGGGATTATTCTGTATCTTGACTGTGATGGTGGTTACATGATCTACATGCCTCAATAAACTGACAGAAATACTAATGGCCATCATGTCTATTACAACAGCCTGCTTTTGATATTATATGTGCAAATATATATGCAAATATATGCAAATGTAATTATTGGTAGAAATAGACAGATGCGTATATAACTCCTCTCGTGCTGCACTCCCAATGCCCTGTGGGTTGATAATTATTTCACCATATAATTTTCAACATATAGCTTTCTGCTGGCATGTATCATACATTTGCCCCATATACTTTCCTCAGGTTATTTTACCCATTCTGGTGAAAAACACTGCTTCAAAGACAATCAGAACAAAAGAACCTTTACTTCCTTCTGACCTGTATCATGATTCCCAGACCCAATAACTCTGACTGTCCCCATGGGGACCTAAGACACAACACAGGAGGTTCATTCTCTCACTGAGAATGGATTTTGGATTAAGAACAAAATCTGTTTCACATGTTTTCCTATATCTAAATACTTTTAAATACTTCTTTCCTTCTCACAGCATGTATCCTCATTAGTTAGCAGATGTATCCTTATTTCAATTTGGGATGTAACGGTATCTAGGAGATAAGTGACTTTGCTGAGGGCTACAGCTATTGTAATAGAAGAATAAAGTACTTGGGCCCACATCTGCTGACATACACTCCTGGGCCTTTTCTGCAGGCTCCCATCCCATTGTTTTCTCAAGTTGAGTACACACTAGTGAATTCATGATATAACACAGGGAAGTAATTTATAGCACATGGTCTGTTTATTCCTCTTTTCCTAAAGCACCTGATTAAACAGTTCTCAAAGGGAACTGACTTGATTAGCTCTGGATTCTTTGGTATTTTTAAAGGGACACAGAAGTGTGATGTTTCTGGCCACTCATTTAACCTGCTGCTTTGATTCAATCTGGTACTCTGTACTTTAATTTCAGGTGACAAGGGCAGTTAATTTGAAAAGATTTTGGGTGATTATGAGGGGTACCCTTCCTTCCTTCCTTCCTTCTTCCTTCCTTCCTTCCTTCCTTCCTTCCTTCTTTCCTTCCTTCCTTCCTCCTTCATCTTTCTCCCCTTCTTATCTCCCTCTCATCCCTTCTCTTTTCTCTCTCTCTCTCTTCCTTCCTTCCTTCCTTCCTTCCTTCCTTCCTTCCTTTCTTCCTTTCTTTCTTCTGCCATTTTTCTTTCATTTTTCTTCCTTTTCCTCTTTCCCCTCCCTTCTCCTCCTCTCTCTCTTTCCCCCCTCTTTCCCCCTCCTTTCTCCCCCCTTTTTTCTGGCTTTATGACCAAAAGAAGAAACAAAATTCTTGGTAAGGAAGAAAAAAAAACTCTCTGAAATACAAAGTCTCCACCATCTGTTTCCCTCATTTCTTTGGATCTCTTAAGATGGGCTTATCTCTCTTGGCTCTTGGAGACTTAAATTGAAAACATCACTTTGATTTATGTAAGCTGCCTTGATTTATGCACTGTTAAAATGAATATCAGATGGTTTCATACTTTTGCACAGGCAATAGCTCATACAGGTAAACTTTATCATATCATCTGAAAATCATGATGTTGAGACATGGGTATTAAATAACGCTGCTTAATTGTTTCAACTACCTTGGTATTTGGGATTTGGCCATAACAAAAATTGACTTAAGTTGAATTACAAGACTTACATCCAACACATATTTATTTTGTACCCAGATAGATATAGGAAGCTAAGAGGTCCTTTCACCAAGGAAGTTAGGTAAAGATAACAGATAAGTTCCATTTTAAAGAGAAGCAGATGTCTGGAAGAAAAGGCACCAACAAAGAAAAGGCTGTGCTTGGATCAAACAAACTGAGAGATTGGCTGTGCAGTGCTTCATGAATCCTTCAAGAGGGAAAGGATAATGAAGTGAAAGTTTCACATTAAGCATAATGCCTGTAGAACTCTGTGAGATATTTTCACAGGAAATTTAAACCTCATGAGACTCAATGACATGCATAGTATCTCCTCAAATTGGTTTCTGAGCACATTCGTGGTTTTAGGTGACTGGTTTGTTGACATGAATTCAGAAGTTACTATGAACCACCTAGTCTCATAAACCCTGGCCCCTATTTCATCAATAAACAGTAGATGAAAAGAACTTAAAAAGACCTAATATTAGTTTTTAGTGAGTTTTATGCTTGAGGTCAGGACAATGTATATGTATCCAATGCGTTAGTTGTGAAATTATCGGTGTAAGTTTTGTTGCAAATACTATCTGCTGAAATCAACTTTTATTACATTAAGATTTTACACTTGCATGTATTACACGACAAGTATACCCAAATTAGGGGTCATAAGAGCCTGCAACAGGATCTTTCCAGATGGCCTGGTGGGACCAGTTGCCCTGCTAACTCTTAAATCTCGTAACTTACGTAGCTCATTGAGCTTCTTATACATTTTACCAAGCATAGCCGCTCACTAGCAGTGTAAGGTTTACCTAAGTGAGTTTTTTTTTTTCACCCACATCATGGATCCTGCAGATTGTATTCCACAACTACCTGACAAAAATCTCTGAAAGCCTTCATAAATGGCTTTCCTTCTTCATAGATCATCTAGACATGTTCTCTGTGGTGATTATTGTAGGAGTAGAATGGAGCGAGCAGGAAAGAGAAAGAAGTAGGAATGGCTACACTTTAGCTAATAAACTTGGTCAGCTTCTGAGATAGAAGGTGTACCATTCTTTATAGAAAGGTAGGCAGTAAAGGAGACTGAAATAAAAGAGAGTTTCCAATGGAATGGCTCTGTGTAATCATCTGAATGGTTATGAACACCTTGCCTCATCCTCCTATGAGTTCTATTATCTTAGGCTTAGATATGTGCAGAGACATGAATCTAACTGAGTGTTGGAATGTAAATACATGCAGCCACTATTGATGTCAGTGTCACAGAACAGGACTACTCTATGACCTGGCTTTGCCATTCCTGTAGAGATACCCACCCAAGTGGATTCTTGAACAACATATTTACATCCATTGATACATTATTCACAACAATGGTCAACTGCTCTAATCAACTTTCCTGCTGAAGATGGTGCACCTAAATCCAAGGGACTTTTATGAAGCCTTTAGTAAGAAGATTAGAATGCCAGCATGTCTCACTTCCAAGTAAGATTGATCTTAAATAACTGTACTAGTTTGTTTTTTATGGTTGTGACCAATACCAGCACCAAAACCAACTTGGAAGGGAAGTTTATTGTGCTCACAGGTTACAGTCCATCATTGGAGGAAAGCCAAGGCAAAAACTTAGAAGCCAAAGTAAAACCCAGAGGCAAGAACTGAAGCAGAGGCCATGGAGGCATGATTCTTACTGACTTCCTCTTCAAAGTTTGCTCACCTTCCTTTATTATACAGAGTTAGTCTACTTCTCTGGGAGTATCACTAAAAACAATGGAATACCTCCAATTGATCTTTAATCAAGAAAATGCCCTACATATTTTCACATGGGCTAAACTGATGGTGGCATTTTCTCAATTAAAGTTTCCTCTTGTTAGATGACCCTAAGTGTGTCAATTTCATGAAGCACTAAGCCACCAACTTGATTTAGGAGAACTATTTAAATTTCTTATAATATTGGTTATAATTTTAGTCTTAAGATATAGAAAATAACAAAAGAAAAAATAGAAAGATAAGTCAAAACTAAAACAAAGGTATAATTGAATTAATTGGATATCTACAAATATTTATAGATACATAAATATCTATATTAATCTATATTTATATATCTATAATATATCTAATATCTCTATACCATATAGATATAGATAGATAGATCTAGATATATAAATGTACCTAATTTATACATCTATAATTTCCTGTAGATAACCACTTTATTAAAGAATTATTTATAGAAATCTTTATGGATTTTTGCAACCAAGAATGGCAACAAAACTATCCTGGTTTCACTCAAAATTGCTTAATATACACATATAGTTTGCTTAATAGTAAATCACTGATTTGTTACTGTAGACTGCTAAAAGATCACATTTTCACTGGATTATTTGGAGCTTGTATTCAAGCTCAGCCATTAATAACAATGTGATGGCAAAATGTGAAGTAAACTTAGCATCTGCTTTTCAGTTTGGTACATAGTGAGTAATTCATGTGCACAATGAGAAGAAAGAATTCAAACTCAGCAGATGAACCTTGCAGCATCATTAATTCAAATCTTTGACCACATAACTCAAGGAGTCACATAAAAACTAATCTCCAAAGACAATAATTTGAATAGATAAAAACATGTTGACATTTTTCTCCCATTTTTTCATATATTTTGAGTCATGAGTTATAATCCAAAAGTTAAATCCAGTGTTATTCTTTAATATTGTTTTTTAAAGAGACTATCAGTTTGAATTCCCACGCTTCAAAATTAGATTCTCAAATTAAGCTAGTATTTGAATCTAAAAGTTCTCAACATTGTGCTGCCAAGTGTTTAAGTACAAAACGGTAAAATTCAGTAATTTAAAAGAAGAGTAATCTAAACCAGGACAAATATTTGTATTCCAATAAAGAGATGAAATTGTAGGCGTTTGGATGCTCAATTTTTGCTTTAAATGTTTGCTTTAAATATTTTCAATCATTCTGTGCTCCACTTGAAATAGTTATCCTTATTTATATTTTATTTGGGTCTCTAGGAATAGTGCACATACTGACTTTTTAAATGCATTTTATTGCTATAATTATAAAAATAAGATAAGTGCACAAATCTTAAGATAGTGTACAAATTTCTGGCAGAGGTGATGTCACATTGTGGTGTCTGTTTTTACTTGTTATCATCAATAACAAAGTCAGTCACAAGAGGATGACTTGTCTGAATACTATTTTGAGTACCTTGAAGTACACCCTACTTTCATTTTTATATGTGATAATGTAATCAAAATATTACCATTTTTGGCTTCATATTACATTTTACAGAATACTAACACAGCCTTCATTTTAAGGCAATAACAGAACAAACACGGGAGAAGTCATAGATTTAAAGCAAACACATTATCTTATAAAATCTATTTTACTGTAACCTACTTTCCACAGTATTAGGAAAAAAGAATGATTGAAAGACTCTGATCAAATTTTCCCCAAATTACTCCATAAAACAGCCAGAAAACACTATTATTGTAAATCATAAGGCAGGCCTAAATTACTGTTTTAGTGCTCAATCTCTTTGGAAATCATTATTTTTCAAAATACCTAGTGGGGTGGAGATTAGATAAATATTAATTTGTTCTGAGTATTCTGAGCATGTAATCATCTAAACTGAGGATCAACGATATTCATGGGGTTGGTAAGTGGAAGAAAAAAATGTTTTCCTTTTATATCCATGATAATTTTTTGAAATAGCTAATACAAAAAGATGTTTAACATGAGATTCCCTGGTTCTAGGAGGATTAGATGACTAGAATCCATTCAATATTTCTGAGACAATTGTCAAAAGTGACTTTCAAGCATGCTTAATATTAAAACAGACCCTACCTTAGACCATGATCAAATCATATAATAGATTGCTGATAAAGCTGCTTTTAAATGCTCTTATAAAATAAATACATGAATGTTGAAATATAAATTTATAATAGATATGATTATTTCCACTTACTAGATCAATATATGGGAATTGAGGTATGCTATAACTCACCAGGGTCTTTTGCATCAGGAGTTACCATGACAATAGATTGGGTCTTCTTTATCCAGAGCAGTTGTCTTGCCTCTGGTCAAATAGTAGTTCATGAAGAGCTCAGACTCCAGGGGATGTGGCACTGTAGTTCATGGATCTCGAACACTTTATCTTTAATAATGTCAAATGATTCTTGTGAGAACAGAACTTGTTTGAAGTACTTAGCCTAGGAACAGAGATGAAAACAGATGGCTAAAATTGTATTTTTGCTGTAGTTGTGCATAAAAACCAACAACTCACAGTTAGATCTATTTCCAATATTAGAAATATACATACATTTATTGAAGCAAATAATTCCAGTAGAAATTTCTTTTAGTTTGCCAACAAGGAAAGTGTTCCTATAATTACTAATGTCTTGTGACACTTATGATTGATAAATCTACAATCAAATAGAATGAGTGGTTTATTTTTAATTAAAGATGTTAATTTCACTTAAGTTTTAGTTCATCTGTCCCAAAAGTGTCTGCCTGGAATTATGTCCATACAGAAATTACAATTTAATCATTAATCTGTAAAGCAATAAAACAATTTTCTTATGAGCTAAACTGTCAGTTTTAACCATATGCTCCAGAATCATAAAGCTGATATATATTATATATAATTTTGATTTTATATATATCAAAATTTACATGATCCTCCTTGATTAACTCCTATGATGATTAGACTGGTAATAAGTACTAAAATACCACAACCATTTCTAAAAATGTCATCAATTTTTACATCTGCTTTATTTTTAGTAGACTAAAAATATTCACAACAAAATAAGAAAGTTTGGATATATATATTCTTGCCCTCCTTCTAAAACACTCACAGCTTTCTGTACCATCAACAGTCCATGCCAGAGTGGCCCTTTTCTTATAACTGATGAGCCTACATTGCTGCACCTTTATCACCTGAAGTCGTGGTTTCTATTATGGGTCCTCCTTAGTATTATGCATCCTATTTGTAATGACATTTGTCTGTCTATGTAGCATCATATAGATAGAACAATCTCACTGCTCTAAAGTCTCTCTGGTGCTATCTACCTTCCTTCTCCAGCAGCCCTTGGAAGCACCGATTGTTCTATTATTTGTATATATGTAGAAGAATCTTAAATACATGTTTAGTAGAAGAAAAACATCCATATTGCATGATTTATATTACCTATATGACATTTTATAAAAGTCAATTACATATTTCTAAATTTTATATAGTAATTAGTTATTTTATGATTCACTTTTTAAAAATGTCTAAAAATAAGTTCAAGCACACACATACACATCTCACTGGATTAACAAAAATTTAGTACTTCTTTGCTTTTTTTCATTCTACAATTACTCCTTCCATGAGTTATCAAAGTTAAGGGATTGTCTTCATGAGTTCATTAAATATGAACAGTGTGTGTGTGCTTGTGTGTGTGTGTGTTTGCGTGTGTGCATCTGTGTGTGTGCATGTGTGTGTGTGTGTGCATGCATGTGAGTGTGTGCATGTGTGTGTGTGTAAGACACAAGTAGGAATCAAATATCTATTAACAATATCTGTATGTATATGCCCTGGATCTGGCTTTACACTATTGATTGTAGCAGTTCTGTCCTTCCCTGTCCCCACTGGCTTCTGCACTGATCCTAAATCTTTATCTCTGGACCTTAAAATTAGGTATGCATTAGCTTACATTTCCCAGAAGTAGGTCCTATTTAAAGATTTGGATGGGTATGTGGATGGTAAAAGAGACGTTTCTGTAGTGGGAGATATTTAAATCTCCAACCCAAATATGACTGGTCAATGAAAACACAACTCAGTAATTATGAATATATTCTGTAAGCGTAGATTGGGCAGATATCCCTACACTACACTCTTCCCCAGCTATGAGACCCTTATAACTTGAGGGTTTTCCAGACCCTACATCTGTCCTTCTACCTCCTGCTTCCCAGTCCTCTCCTTCATCGTCTTCCTCCTCCATTGTCTTCCTCCAGTCCTCCTCTCTGCTCTCTTCCACCAACCTTTATTTCTCCACCTCCCCTTCTTCTGCCCAATCACTGGCTCCAGCCTTTATTTTACAAATTAAGATGAGAAGAAGGTTTACTAGAATTTACTAACACCTCCTCCACAGCCTTTCACAGGAAAGGGGAATTAGTATTAAAATACAAGGCCGGGGCTATCCACAACACGTTTCTGTCTTATTTCTAGACTTCTGTGGTAGACATGCTGTAGAAAGGTAGCTAATAAACAACAGAAATCTGTTTCTCACATTTTTGGGAGCCTGAGAGTCAGCAATCATGAACTGACAGACTTCATGGTGAATTAGGAGCCACTTCCTTGTTCATACACAGCCATTTCCCCTCCATTTTCATTCAGTGGGAGACACTAGCAACAGTCTGCTTTAGGAATCTTATGAGGGCATTGATACTATTTGTGGGGTCTCCATCCTCATAATCGTATCCAATTTCAGTTACTCCCCAAAAGCCTTTTCTTAGTACCATCATTGCTACCTGATACCATCCCAGTAATGTAGATTTTTAATTTCTGGATGTGGGAAAGGAACAGAGACCAGGGGCCAAAAAGAGAGACTAAATAGGTGTTGTAGAGTGAAAAATTATAAAGGCCATTTTATGAAATATGTGTAGATTTTTCGCCTTACAGAACTCGGAACTGAAAATAAGATTTCAGGCCTTCACATTCCAGGTGAAGGACACTTGCTGGATTACATTCCCCAAGCCTTGCCCAAGGCAGGAAGGCATTCCTGACTACAGATAAAGATGCTACCACCTAGGTGGGGCCATAGCCCTATAGCCGGAAAAAGTAAAGATAGTAACCTGAAATGGCAGGATAGGACACAATAGCATGATGAAAACCACATTTTTGAGACGAATGCAGGGCGATTTCCACATGACACTAATCATTTAGAGTGAGTACCTCTGAATTGTTCCACTGTTTTCATCTTTGACAACCCGTCACCCCACTTCCCACTCCCCTGGTTTGTGGTTTTTCCCTTTAAAACTCTCCAAGGACTGGCAGAGGTTGTCTGACCTTGACTCCAGCGAGAGTACCTGGTCAGACTGATGGCTGCCAGCTCTTTCCCTAATAAACCTCTGCTGATTGCATCCAGGTATGGTTTACTTGTGATCTTTGGGTGGCTGCATTGTCCTGAGCCTTGAGGAAGGGTCTCCAGAGTTTGGAGCTCTTCAGTGTAACTTTACCAGTCACCTGCCACATGCACAATTCAGGCTTTAAGCACTGGGAAATATGGAAGACATACTCAGAAATATTCTACTTGGAGGGAGGAAGCTGACATGTATACAAACTCCAGAAAAATACACATGAACGTGCTGAAGCTGAAGAAATGGAGATTTAAATCCCATTTATCGCATGGATCCATAAGTCTACTTCAGCTTTTTTAAGAATTGCTGTTGACAGTGAAGGATACAACATTGTTCATACTATACTTAAATTTGCTGTTAAAATACTCACTTTGATAAATATTTCATAATCGGAATTTTTTTTCCAATCTGTACTATACTTTCTTATTTTAATCTACATTCTTGTTTTTGTATTTTTTTTTTTTCAGGAGATGTTTCCCTTCTGGATCACACAATACTGCCTTGGTTCTCATTACATTCCCCTGGCCAGTCTGAGATGCTTCTGTCAAAAAAAAAAAAAAAAAAAAAAAAAAAAAAAAAAAAAAAAAAAAAAAAAAAAAAAAAGCTTCTAATGTGCTGAAGAGGCTCATCTACCCATACACGACTTCTATTTTATATTTGTGTTAGTGAATCAGTCTTAAGTACTAAGATAGTGACTACTTTCTTCTGCTTTCCAGATGACATAACACACATAAAAATTTATTCCCTTCAACCTCAGTCAAGCTCACTTCAAGACCAAGCAGGAATAGGGAGAAATGGGTGAACAAAAACACAGTTCTCAACACTATGCTGTTGACTGATATCACCTAAGATTTTAGTAAGACTACCAGATTTTTTTCATGTACATATTGAATTAGATTTGGCAAGGCTTTGAGGAGACTTTGATGTAGGGTATTTCCATTACAAAAAGCATTTCTAGGAGCTGCTAGCAACCAATTAACTTTGAAAGAAACACTGAGAGACACAATCAGCCAGGGACATACAAGTGGGGTTTCCTTTCCATTTAAAGATGTATATTCTTATTCTTATTCTTATTCTTATTCTTATTCTTATTCTTATTCTTATTCTTATTCTTATTCTTATTATTCTTCCTATTCTTCCCTTTCTTCCCATCTCTGCTGACACAGAGTCAGGTCAGACACTCACTGTCACTGGCTTGGGTGGCTAGATAGCCTCCTAACTGTTTCAAACCTCTCTTCATTTGGTCAATACCTGTCATCAAGAAAAGACCCAGGTCAAGGCTTCTGCTCCTCTTGATACTCAGATCTCTCTCTCTCTCTCTCTCTCTCTCTCTCTCTCTCTCTCTCTGTCTCTCTTTCTTTCTCTCTTTCTCTCTTTCTCTCTCTCTGGATTACAGATTCCCTTCTAAAGAATGTCACATACATTTCTTTATTGAGTCCAAATCTCTCAGTTGGGTTTTATAATACCTTTTTTCAATAGACATTGATCTTCACTTGAGAATATCCTGAGAATCAGTTTAGTTCAAGATGTGCTCTTTCACCTCTGTCAAAACTCCCAAAACTCCCAAGGTCATATTGGTCTTCTTTGCCTGTCATTCATGTATTTCTGTAATTTAATTGCAAGCAGCACTTCAGCTTCCTCTCTTACTCTGAACCAGAGGGAATTCAACCCCTGGATACACAAATCTCTTTCTTCCAATTCATCAGCATCTGGTCATTGCCTACTCAGCTGAAGAAAAGGCTTGTTTACATGTCTCAACTTTCTTTTCCCTATATTTCTGTACAACATTAACATATTTTACAAATCTGATCTTATTCTGTGTAAGCATTTGTACAGCCTAGTTAGTTTTATTTTTTGTAACAGCTTACTGTGTTAATTTCCACATTACTTGATACTGCATTGCTTTGGTTATGAGCATTCTATAAGCATCAACACCAACACGATCATTTCTGAGATAAAACAAAACAAAGCAAACACACCCCCACCTCAATTCCATGATTTTTAAAGATGAGAAATACTCTGTGTATGATAATACTCCTTTGATTCAATAAGTAATAAATAAATAAATAATCAATTAAAAAATTTAAAAATAACAAAGTAAATGATCAAGTAATGATGAAATTACACAACTAATACATTGTGGTTCTAAGTTCAATTACATGTTTTTTTTTTCATGTTTTTAAAAAATTATGTTTAAGGTCTTTGATTCAATAAGATTACTAAGTAATCTTTATTATCATGGAAAAAGTTGTAGTAAGACTTTGTAAACTATCACAAGAAAGGCCGTGTATGTGAACTAGTGGTAATTCTGCTGATAGGACATTCATTTTCCTATCAGAACACTTCGAGTCTATAAGGCCACAGAGATGAAGCTGATTCATATGTGACATGCTCAAATGGGCTCCTACTCCACTTAAAAAGATGCATGCTTCACAACCAGAGAACTGAAGAGATCTACTTTGCATTCTTTTATGGAGTATCGAGTATACTAAGTCCTTGAACATAATTTTTAAAAACATGAAAAAAAATGTGTAATTGAATTTAGAACCACAAAGTATTAGTTGTGTAATTTCATCATTACTTGATCATGTACTTTTTTATTTTTAAAATTTTTAATTGTTTATTTATTTATTTGTATTCCAAATGTTGTTCCCCTTCCTGGTTTCCCCTCCGCAAATGCCCCGTTCCCTCCCATCTCCTCTTTGCCTCTATGAGGGTGCTCCTCCACCCACTCACTCATTCCCACCTCACCGCTCTAGCGTCCCCCTATGCTGGGGCATTGAGCCTCCACAGGGCCAAGGGCCTCCCCTCCCATTGATGCCAGATAAGGCCATCCCCTGATACAAGTGTATCTGGAACATGAATTCCTCCATATATACTCTTTGGTTGGTGGTTTAGAGCAAAGTAACTAATTGTCCCTCCACCTGCTCCAGTATCTGAGATATAGGGAGTCACAGAAGTTAAATCATCAGCAATCACAGTGATAAGATATAGAGTTGCTCTTCATATATTAGTTTCATCATTGGTTTTGGCAAACAGAAATTCCAAGAAATAGCGTTTGCTTTCTCCATGCAGAACTAACATTCAGCTTTCCCATGTGGTCCCAGAAAGGAAACCACACTTCAATAATACTTTTCTACATGGACTGTGTCAGATGTACCTTTGCTTGATGTTCACAGCTTCCTTCTGGTGTGTTTACACAGACCCTTCTCTTAGATGGAAATAAAAGCCAGTGAAGAAGGACTGAACCCTTTGCTCAAGGTCACACAACAAACATCACACCTTCCCTCTGTGTTATTTGTCACATGCCAGGCAGTTCTACTTTCAACTTGTTTCCTCAAGGCAGACCAATTCAGAGCCAGAAGTAGGACTGTGCCATTTACGAAATGCAATGTCTTCATTAAACAGATCTGTGGTCTGGGTACCAACAGGTGTACATTTTGTTAATCAGACACACACAGGCTGAGTGTGAAGAGGCAAGTTAATATACCTCAAACCAAAGATTTCTTTGCTTTTATGCTAGGTAGGCTTTTTATTGATTTTTTTACTTTCATTAATTACTTTCATTAATTATTTTATTCATTTACATTTCTTTTTTTTTTTTTTTTTTTTTGTTTTGTTTTGTTTTGTTTTGTTTTTCGAGACAGGGTTTCTCTGTGTAGTCCTGGCTGTCCTGGAACTCACTCTGTAGACCAGGCTGGCCTTGAACTCAGAAATCCACCTGCCTCTGCCTCCCAAGTGCTGGGATTAAAGGCGTGTGCCACCACCGCCCCTTCATTTACATTTCAAATAATATCCCCCTTCCAGGTATCCCCTCCACAAACTCCCCAATCTGTTCCCCTTCCCCTTTTGCCTCGATGAGGATGCCCCTCCACTCTCTTACCCATTCCCATCTCACCACTCCAGCATACCCCTATGCTGGGACATCAAGCCTTTGCAGGACCAAGGGCCTTCCCTCCCAATGATGTCAGATAAGGCCATCCTCTGCTACAGATGTAGCTGGAGCCATGAATCTGTCCATGTACACTCTTTGGTTGGTGGTTTAGTTCCATGAAGTTCTGGGGAGGGACACAGAGTCTGGATAGTTGATATTGATCTTCCTCTGGGGTTGCAAACCCCTTCAGCTCCTTTAGGTTTTTTTTTGTTTTTTTGTTTTTTGTTTTTTTTAAGCAGGCAGGAATAATAATTTCTTTATTAATCTATTCAACATTTGTAAATTTTTGATTTATGACTGTGGGGGCTTGCCAAAATTTATACTAGCTGTACTTTAGAAGTTATTTGTATTTTTGCTAGGTTATCCTTCCAAAAGAATTTTTCTCAATGACTGGATGTTCACTTTGATCAGCCAGCATAAGGCTTGGCAGAGGTAGAAGATGAACTGCACAGTAGGAATTTCACATCACTCATGTTTACCCATTCTATTTCATTGTTCTTATTCTTTCCTCTAACATAAGACAAATATCAAATCCGCTGTTTCTTGCAAAGCTTTAAGTGTTCAAATGATTGTTCTTGGCGGTGTTGCTGTTTCTTCGTTTTCTAGTTTTTTTTTTTTTTTTTTTTTTTTTTTAGCTTTTGGCATATAGATAAAAAAATGACATTTGAGAACAGGCATTTAAAAATGTTACAGAAGGAAAGTAAGAAGCAATCTCTGTCGACCTAAGACTAGGACTTCTGCATGGAAGGAAGAGGATAGTATTTGGGGGTTGCTAAAGCACCTTCTTGCATTTCCAGCTGACTGGAATTTTTACGTAAGAGACTGCTTGTCACTCTCAATTATGGGTTACACATGTCATGCTTTATGTTTGTGTGCAGTTGAAAAGCTCCTGGTTGGAACATTTGGGAGTATTTAATAATAATTCATTGAAAACATAAAGAGCAAATCTTTCATAATGGATGATCAATAAATAATCATTAGTTTGCTGTCTAGGAAGAATTTCTCCTGAGTAAAGTGAGATATCAGGAACAGAGGAGTATTTTCTACTTCAAGAACAGAATTCTGGACCTAAAGAGATGGTTCAGAAGTTAAGAGCACTTACTGTTCTTCCTTAAATCTGCATTTGGATCCCAGCATCTTCTGTAACTCCTGCCTCAATGTGCTCTTCTGACTTTGGTGGTACCTGTATTCAGGTGGTGCACATAAACACACACACATACAAACTTGAGATTGAGACAAATGGTAAAATCCCAATTCAGCAATCCGATTACTATACTTTACTGAAAGTCAGACTGTGTAGAAAGAGTCTGATGGAGCTAGTTTGGTGCATTGGATCATGGGTTTTAGTAAACTTATTTTGTACTTGTTCTTGCAGTTTTCACTGAACAAAACTGGTATTGTATTTATGGAAAACTATAACTTCTCTAAACTATGGGACAAATAAAGAGGTCAAGAGATTTCAGAACAACAGCACAAAGGTATAAATGGACAGAACCTGAAATCTATAACTGATATGATATGCAAGAGATGGAAGGGAAGGGCTGCACTCTGGGAAAATGTTTAGGAATTACATTAGGATTTCCCTGGTGCTCAGAAAATATATCAGGAGCAGTAAAAGTGATCAGGCTATGTTAGGGAGTAGTAAGCCTCACACTAGTGTGATTTTTAGCTTTGATTGAAATCCTGAAAGGATCTAGACCCTGAAAAGAAGATTTTTGTGCATGTAGATGAGGATTGTTCAGATTAGGCTCATTGATGTAAGAAGACACACTTGCAAGAGCTATTTTTCAGGAAAAAGAATTTCAGGTCTTTTATAGACAGTTTCCTTCAGGTCATGTGTCTGAAATATGTACAGTCTTCAACAAAAGAAACTTACCTTCAAGGCCTAAGGCAACCATTGATAATGGCAATAGTCTACATTGTTTTGGGAGTCTCTTGTACTCCCCTGATCATCAGCACAAAGGTAGATTTCCTATACCTAGCACTGGAAATTTTATTAGATAAACTACAACTTAATCGATTTATCATTATAATCTTGAGGCATAATTTTATTTTATACATATAGTATATACTGTATATTATATATATGTATATTATTATTCCCTATGGCTTTGACAGACATCCATAGTATTATTTATTCCCCCTTTCTTCCTCTCCCTCTGTATTGCTCATTCTCATCTGCCTATCCAGTTAAAGCCACCACCTAGTTTTCATATTGCAACTTCCCCTTTTGTAACATCTCTGTACTATTATTCCCCTGTCCATATTTTCTTCTTTACTTCATATAAAATATAAGATAGATACAAGATATAAAAGATATAAGAAGATATAATAGATATAAGATATAAGATGATATAAGATAGATATGATATAAAATATAAGACATGATATAAGATAATAATACAAATAAAACTAAATCTACCATTAGCTATACCACTCCTTAACATATGCTCAGTAGATTTATCATCCTAGCCCAAAGATACTTACTTGATCAGCCATGTTCATTGTTATTTTATTTATAATACATAGAGTATGAAAATAATTTAACTGTCCTTCAACTTATTTGTTGATAATAAAAATGTGGTGCATGTACATAATTGAGTCTATAAAAAAAAGTGAAATCACAAACTTTGTAGGTAAATGGATAGAACTAAAATATATATATAGTGAATGAAGTAACTCAGAACTAGAAAGACAAATGTCACATTTTGTCTCCTACTTGTAATTCCAAGTTCAGAATCTTTAGATATGAGCATATAACTTAGAGAAGCCTCAGATTCCAAAAAATATAAAATGGGACCAAAAAAGAGAGAGAAGCCCTAGGAGAGGAAATCATGCCTAGTGTTGTAAACCTAGCTGGCAATGTCATGGACACCAGAGGAGAATGAACCATTACCACTTTTCTGAACCATTCTAATCCCCCACTTCATTCTTAATACTCACCGATATATCCACAGATCAGTGTAGCTCTTTCCCCTCATCAAAGAAGCTTCTTTTTGCAGCAGAGACTATTACAGAAATCCAGAACTGCCCAAGTTACAGAGAACTGGCCTTGGGTACAAACCAGAGAACCAGGCTGTCTGCTATGCGATAGTGTCTTCTGTATATGACAGGAAGATGATATTCATAGAATCTTGACAACAAAGACCAGGATAATTGCAACCAAAAACCAGGTGTCACACTAACATAAATAGTTTAAATATCATAATACCTTACAACAAGTTGTAGGGCCAGAGGTAATTAATGGCACTGGGAGAGGAGAATCAGTTTTCTCCAGGAATGAGACCCTGATAGATTAATCTCAAGTGATCAAGTGGTAAACTCTAAACATATGTATGTATAAATGACACTTATTGAAATCAATAGATTACTCACATACACACACACATACACACACACACACACCCACACATAGAAATATAACAGTGTAACAATGGAAGAAGAAGTCATGAATTTGAGAGGGAATGACAAGACATGGGAGTCAAGGAGGGGTATAAATGATATAACTACAGTATACATATATAAAAGATATATGATATGTACACACATGAATATGTGAAATTTATTTTAAATAAAAATACAAATATGTCAAATGTTAATGGTTTTAAAAATATCCTACATTTCCATTAATCAGTAGACAGGTGAAATAGCTTTAGGTAGATTAGGAAACATGAATTTCAGAGAGTAAATGTTGTAAAGGACAAAACAACACTTCTAAATGTTAAAAACTTTAATGCACCAAAAATTTATTACTACAAATCTAGATGATAATGTACCAGTATCAGTAATTTAAAGTTTATGAAGTAACTGACAGAACTGGTAGGTAAAATGGAAAAATTGACAATTATACTTAGAGTTTTTAGGGCTGTCAATATTGAAATAGCAAGTATGCAGAAAATCAGTAAAGATACAGAAGCTTTGAACACCAATGTCAATGGCTTGACATAATTGGTATTTATAATGAATCCTTCTATAAGCAGCAGAATACTAATTGTTTTTTATTGAAAATGGAACCCTTTGAAGATGGATTGATTCCAATGTCATCTTTAGACCTCAATGAATTTAAAATAGTTAAATATATTCTTTGATCAAACAGAATTAAATTAATAATCAATAATAGATTGACATCTCAGAAAATCCATAAATATTCGAAAACATAATAACCCACTTACGGATACACAAACTGGCCAAAGAAGAAATTCTAAAGGAAACAAAAACATCATATCAGCACACAAAAGTGCTTACAAAAGTCTGTTTAGCAAGGATAGCATAAGTAGTGGTCAGGAAGGGGCTGATGGCTACACACTCAGAGAAGTTGAAGGTATTTAAGCTAGTGTAGTCTGCTTTGAAAGCTAAAAATAAAATAAATTATATTTAACAAAAGCAGAGTATTGATAATTATAGAAGTATAATAATTGATACATATAAGATGAAAAATAAAATTTAAAATATTCTATATCCTAAAGATAAAATGATACAAACAGCACAGAAAGTCATTGAAAATCAATGGCAGACTAATCAGGAAAGTAAATATAGGTCAGAAATGACCATATGTAAAAGAGAGCTGGTGCTGACTGTTACAGGTTCTCAAATAATAAGAAGAATAGATTGAAAACTGGAGAGTAATAAATGTGAGATCTCAGATTGAAAAAAATGTGAAATGGCAAGTTCAAGTGCTATCCTGTTCATCACAGTTTACTCAACTATTCAATATGAAATCCAATAAGCTTACCACTTTGGTTTTCAAGAAAGACACCTTCAGCTGCTTTAAATAAACCTTCTCATATGTAAGACAATCCACTTACCCATTTCTAATAGCCTCTCCATATCTGTTATGAGATGGTGAGCTATTTCATTGCAGAGACTCATAAGCAGAAGTGTTTCATGTATAGGTGTTACCTTGCATTTAGGTTTTAGAAAATTTTAGTCAAAATGGTAAGGATGGAGTATGTGAGCAACTGGTATCTAACTAAGCAATAATTTATTTGATTGAAAACACAAAGCCCATTTGAGATTTCCACAGAGTTTCACACTCCTAAGGATTCTAACTTCTTATACTAAAAGAAACAAAGTTCCTTACATATTTGGCAGCTGGCTGTTGAAATGTCATTGCTAACCAGTTCAGCATGCTGTACAACTTGTTAGGAAAGCTTGCTGCTGCTTAGTCATGTGTTTCTGTGTAAAAGCCCCACAGGTAACGAGCCAGAGCAATTAGGTAAATTCTGTTCGAGATGGGATTGAGCCTTTTGGATATTTTGAAACATGCCTAAATGCCTGTCAAAGTGCATTCGTTGACTCTGTAGTTACAGATAAGATGCTGCCACTGGCAATGCTCCCCATGCTTAAAAAATGGCAGCAAAGGCCCACTTATCTCTCACTAAGTCTTGCCAGTAGAAAGGTTACTGAAGGAGGTAGCAAAGTGATATTCAGAAGCCCACTATTCAACAACACATCATAGATACCTCTGTATTTATTTTACTATATGCACCTCTTATGTTTATTAAAGTTAGATTCATGTTGAATTAACTGTAGTTCTTCATATGTGATACAAAAACGAATTATTAGTAACAATGTGGAATATTTTGAAAACTCTCAGTAAAGTTCATGTAAATTGCATAAGACATTCTACCAGCAAGAATAAAACTAGGCATACTTAACAGTCTATACAGAAAACTCACCAGGACATGTTCTAGATTGTTTAATAATGAAAACTGAAATTAACAGACATTACAATTATATGCCTGATATTATCTCCCCTTAATCAAATTTAGTTAAACAGTATGTGGTACATTTAAAAATATACTTTAAATAATCACGAATTATTCACGGTACAAAATTTAAAACATATTGAATAGTATGAAGCAATAAAATATGTTACTCTCACCAAAAAAGAAAAGAAAAGCAAAAAAGAAGTTACTGGGACTAAGTGCTGCTTTTAAATATAAGAAATTAGGAACACCTTGTAACATAAGAATTTAAGACGTAAGGGACAATAGGCATACAGCAGTAGAAGCCAATGACTGAGCAAAGGACACTTTCACAGGATATAAAACACTCAATCAGCACATAATTTATTACAAGTAAAAGATTTTGGTGCTCAGAAAATATCAGTAAGCTTGCTACATGTATAAGCAGACTAATTTTGAAAATGGTAGACAAGTAAATAGTATCAAGAAAGGAGAGAATTGAGCACAGACCCACACTATGGAGGAAAGAACAATAAACGAATAAGATGAACATTTTAATCCCGTGCACTTGAAAACCAGGATGAAGTGGACAGAAACCCTGAAGGGCACACGTTAGAAGCACACCGCAGAGGAAGCATCTTGTGAACAGAGACTGTAAGCGTGAAATGGGGCCTTGCTTTTTAAAGACTTTCTAAAGAGAAATCCCCAAGTCCAGGGCAATACAACAACAAAAGGATGTCTTTTCAATAAGTATTAAATTTCATAGGTATAACTGAAGGGGATCAACTTGAATTATGACCCTTACTTCATCATAAATATTAATGCTAGGACCTAGGTAAAATATTAAGGTAAAACATTAAGGCCTACATGGAATATTAAAGTCTAAGTAAAATGTTAAGTTATTAACAAGAAACTTACTTATGTTTCTGCTGTTACTAGGGATCTTTCTAATGCCAAAATTAATTGCATACTCTGTTATATTCTGTGCCCTTGGAAAACAATCATGATAGAAACTAGTAGAACTGCTTTGTAGAGTTATCCATAATAAACTTAGACCTGAACCAACCTTCCAACAGCACTTTCTGCACCTATATACGAGCTTTTATGGTTTAAGCTTCCCGTAACATAAGAACTGGAACATAAGAAAGACACCTGCACCAATATAAGAAACTACTTTTTAAGAGACTTCCATTTTTAGTAGTGGTAAAGTAGAAGTTAAGTTCCCAAGATCTCCTTGGGAACTAACAACCTGCTTGACAGAAAGAGACACACACTTGGGTAACTAATATCATCTTTGTTGGCAAGTTAACGTATGAATGCTAAAGTCCCCTGCCACAGGTAAATACCCTAACTGGTGGAATCAGGATAAATGTACAACAAAGAAACCATTCCTAAGAAAATCCTCTAGTCCTAAATCCTGATTAGTGAAATAGCTTGGCACAGATGTATGTGTATTTGGGGTTAAAAACCCTGTAGGATCTTAACTTAAGGTCATGTTTCAGTTCCCAAATCTGGACTGTGACCCTGGCTGACAACTCCTGGAGCTCATGCTCAAACTATCCCTGACTTACTGAGATCGGTGTTCCTGTGGTTTGTAATGTGATCCCTGGACCACAACAATTAATTTTACTTTATAATAATCTTATTGTAAAAATAAAAATTTATAAAGTGACTACTATGAGATGAGATAAAAAATTTTATTGGATATAAAAGTCACAAACAAGAAAATAAATTTAACTGTCAAAGTGAATTTCCGAATTCCTGAAACTGTTCTTCGGGATACACTTATGAAGACAATTAAAAGGCATGCCTCGTATTGGAAGAAAATAATTGTATACTATCTAATAAAAAACACATAAAAGGGATCCTTATATCTCAGCATCAAATATGATCAGCTTGAGCACAAATTTGAAGATTGTTTACACAGTAAGATGAACAAGTATCTTGAAATAACAGAATAGTACTACTCAAAAAAGCATAAATTATCAAAACATGAAATAGAATTTATGATTCTGACCTTCATTTTGTCAAGTGAAAAACAAAATTAAAAACTAGATATAAAAATGCCACATTCTATAGAGTTCCACTGATTTGAGATTCTGAATGAAGACTATAGTGATGGAAGGTAGATTAGAAGTAGGCATGGTGGAGGGACAGATAGACAGAAACATACATTTAGAAAATGAGAATGTACCATAAAATTATTTGGGTGGCAGCAAAATTGGTACATGATGCTATCAATGTTTAATACATGTTTCAAGTAGTGAATATAAGTTTATATCTTCCAGCAGTTTTGTTTATAAAAGTTGTACACATTGTTAATGATTTAGTTTACAGTAATTAAAATGTAACATTGGAAAAAAAGAACCTTCATTTTTCTTCACCTGTAAAAAAGTAGCTATAACTTTTCAATAGTATTAAATTGAAATATATAGCTCTAAATTATAGAATATATAATATTACCATAATTTTTCAATCAAATGATTTTGAGTTTGTCATCTATGTAATTAATCAAATATAACTGAACCAAAGTACTTATAGTTCATATTTAGATGAGGAAAAAGCCAAATTGCATAACTTATTTTTCAAAAATATTTTTTCTAATTTGTGATTATCTCTAGAATGATGTAATTATGAAACACTCACTAAAATACAAACATAGGCAACAATATAGAAACTAGATAGAAATGTGATTATAAGTTAATTAAACACAGCAAGAAAGGATTACATCACCAAGGTCACCTGTTCTTGATGCATGCATGGTTCTCCATGGCTGCTACATCTCTCCTTTTCCTAGCTCCTTCTCTTCCTTCTCTTCTTCTTCTCCTTTGCTCCTCCCACATTAGCACCTCTCCCCCCAAATTACAAAGCTTATTGTAAAATGTAGAGGGCAAAATATCCAGCTACATATCATCCTTCTTGTTATAATTAAAAAAAACTCTTTTCTTCAAAATATAAATAGAATACAACTATATCAATTTGTAACAATAAGGTAAAAGATAGACCTAATACCCAGTCCAATATATTGTAAATAAAAAGACTATTGTCATCTATCTTAACTTAACAGACCTGTGCCTGGTCTGTACCTGGCTTATGTCTTGGCTTTAGGATGAATGCCATCTAAAAACCATCCTCTCAAATCTGTTCTCTCAAAGTAAATAGCCTGGGCTGGCTATGAGACTATAAGTCTTCAGCCTCATCAGAAATCCAGAATGACTGAATTAATTGAAAATATGGGAAGCACAAAGCATAGCTTCTAAAACTTAGCCAATTTATAGAGACCAATGAACACCTAAACAGTACCTATATTTCAAAATGATGGAGGATCTGGTCTTCAGCCTTCTGGCCCAGGATCATCTGACAGACCTATAATGCAGAATATTGAAGGGCTGATCACTCTGTCTTGGCAGATATAATCAGCTGACTATTCCGCAAGTGTGTCCTTTTCTGGACAGTATTTTGTCTGTAGATGAAAAGAGGCAATTCTTGCCTAGTGGCTGTCTCACCACAACTGGAGTAATTCTAAAGATGCTCAATCTCTTTTTAGAATCCAAGACAGGGAAGCTATCAGGAACAGACAGTTCTCCAATCAAATGACCCTTAATACAGAAATGTTTGTAATGTCAATTCTGTGGACTTCTGACATTTTTGAAAACCAACTACCTATGTAAAGCAATCTGGACTGTTGTCCATTAACTCCTCTCAGCTATTTCTAATTAAAATCTAGAAAACACCTTAAGAATAAACTCAGACCATGAATTTGTTATAGGCCCTTAACTCACAGGCTAACCATCTCAGATCAGTTTAAAAAAAGTTATAGAAGGACTGGGTCTAAGCCTTGGACCCACCAATTTTGAATTAATAGAAGAAATTATACTAATGAAACCCTTGAATATGCATCAAAATAAATTTTGTACCATTTAAGAAATTATAACTTCAGCTTAGTAACAATTATACAGATAACTACCAATAGATTATGGCTATGTAATCAATTCTATCTCTTCCTCCCTGTTCCAACAAAACCATTACTTTTCCCTAGAAAGACAGCCTAATATTAATCGCCTCAATCCCCAAGCCCAGAAAATTGGATCTCTGACTCTTCATTAACTTCTTCAAGCTGAATGTGGGCATTAAGATATTAGAAGAGGAGAGGGGGAAGGATAAATTGATAAGCCTTCAATGTCTGTGTCTTCACTGGATCTAGCTGGAAGTCCAGGATGTCAAGGGTTCAAGCAGGTTAGGTCAGCTTGTTTGACAGGAGATATACCAAGGCTGTGTATTCTGTAATATGCAATTCTCAAAACAAATTTTAGTATCAAGATCATTTTTGTTTGATTCTCTGGAATCTAGTCTTCTGGAATCTAGTCATCTTCTGGAGGTCTGCCTCTGTCATGTCTAATCCATATAATTATGGGAGATATAAATACCTTAATCATTTCTTCTGAAAACACACAGATAAAACGTTTTTCCCAAATCATAATATCCTTGAGCCAGTAACCAGAAAAACCTTTATCTTGACCTCTTTCCCAGAGGAAAACTATAACAACAAGACTGAAAAATCACACCCATTGAAATTTAAATCAATTGATTTAAATTAAATTAAATTGATTTAATTAATTGAAAATTAAATCAATTTAAGACAAATGAAGTAAATAAAGTACTGTATGTGCTTATTCTTAGGCCTTTCCTAATTTGCCAAGCAGGAAATAAACCCAGAATTCCTGTGGGGCCCACATTAGAACCTGAGTCTCCTGTGAGACAATATAACTTTATATCATACACTATCTTACTGATCAGCTCTCTACCCTGAACAGCTTTTTATTTATACCATCTATCTGTTTGGTTCTCTGTCTAGAGCAGCCTCTAGTTTTTATTTATACATTGTACCCTCTACCTGGAGTCAATGACAATTTTTTCTAAGTTTTAAACCGTAGGTGAAATTTCCCACTTGATTTGGGCAAACCTATTTATAAATCCTTTCTAAAAGCAAATAAACTCTATATTGTGACTTTACACTTGAATCAGTAACTGCTCCACAACAGAGACTTATTTATTTGGCTCTCTGACTGCAACAGCCTGCAATTTCTCTCAGCAGGGACCTGCCTGCAGCAGTTTTTTTGTTTACAGTTCCCATGCTAAGAATCATGTGACTTGTCTCAGTGCTACTTACTCACCTAAAAAAAAAAAAAAGAAAGAAAAAAAAATGCAACTTTTACTCTCAGGTGAAACAGACTTAAATTTCTAGTGAATTTGTGCCCCATATTGGGTGCCACTTATTGATGATAATATCTAAAATGATGCCACCCAATCTAGCTTGTTCTTGTGGGGCTGCCATGTTCCCAACTAGTCAAGGCCTGAGGCCATGAGCAGGGGCATGCTCTTGCCTCTGCTCTGCTCAGGCCTGCCAGAAGCACCAGCACTGGCACCCATGAGATGCCAGTGTGGTAGCTAGATAAACCCACCACGCCATCTCCACAAAGTTTGGTTGAACCCCAGACAATACCTGCCACCCAAGTGATACCTGGTAGAAATGAGACTCTAAAGCTTTATTATCCAAATATTTTATATATATTTAGAAATGCTCAATTAACAATTTGCCCACACAATTTGAGTTGTTACCCAATACTTAACCTTAGATAATATCTGTTACCCAGGACTGTTCTTGATGCATGTGTGGTTCTCCATGGCTGCTTCATCTCTCCTTTTCCTAGCTCCTTCTCTTCCTTATCCTCTTCCTCTCCTTCACTCCTCCTGTATTAGCTCCTTCCAAATTACCAAGCTTTATTGTAAAATGTAGAAGGCAAAATATTCTGCTACAAAGAGATGGCTCAGTGGCTGAGAACACTTAACTTTTCTACCAGAGGCCCCAGGTTTGTTTACAAGAGCCAATATTATAAAGCTTACGACTACCTACAACTCCAGTTCTAGGAGATTAGCATTCTCCAACCTCTCTAAGCATCTGCACTTATGTCAGGAACATCAACTCTTATAGGCAAAACACTAATCAGACAAAAACAAACAAACAAATAAATCCAAGTCTGTCTTACTTGGCTTTGTCATTGTTGGATTTATTTATTTATTTATTTATTTATTTATTTACTTATTTTTTTTATTTTACTTAAATCACACTAATGTGTAGATTAACGAGTAGCAGCTAGAACTGGAACTAGAGAAATCCACAAAGTCTGCACAGTATAGCACCACAGCTTAGTAAAGCTGCAATAAAACCAACATTCAAGAGTAGTCTGTTTCAAGAGCTGGTCAAACTCATAGGAAGTGAAATAGACTGTTCTCTTATGTGTTTGTAGAGATATTGAGGAGGCTGGGCAATCATGACAAAGTTTATGGGAAGTTTTGGTAATGAGATATAAATTAGAGTATAAAAATTTGATTGTTTGACTGTAAAACCCCTAGAACAGTGGTTCTCAACCTTCTCAATGCTGTGACCTTTTAATGTTGTAGCAACCCCCAGCCATTACTTTCACTGACACTCCATAGCTGTGCTTACAGAACCCAATAAAAGGGTCATTTGATCCTTCAAAGTGGTCACGAATCACAGGTTGAGAATTGCTTCTCTAAAAGAATCTGCTTGGTGGAAAGAATGACCAGTTATCCAAGTTTCCCACTTACCATATCTCACTTATCATATCTCACTTATTCAAAGTGCAATATGTATGAGGAAAGTGAGACAGTCTGACCGTCTTACCCTGTAGCTCTATTTTCTTGACTCTTACTAAAATACATCTTTTATTCAAATGCTAATATTATGATATATCTACACATTCCTCTTTGTTTCTAGATGAACCCATTTTATGGTCATTTTATCAATCTTCTCAATCCTTTGTTAGGAAGTTATGAAAAACAATTTCTATAAAAGAGTCATACTAAACCTCAGATGGTTATTATACCACTTCAGTTCTTATAAATTTAGTATATTCATTCAGTAAATAACTATGTATCCAGCATCAGTACAGGTGATAGAGTATACAATGGAGTAAACTGAGATCCTAGTTATGGTACTAAGGAAGGGATGATAAATATGCCATGAAGAGTCAACTAGAAGAATACTGTGAAGCTGAAGCACTTCCTTGATTAATTCTTCACATTACAGTATTTTACTCACAATAGGTATTAAATGTTTTACTATAGATACTTAAGGAAATTTAAAAGATTTGTAAGGATTAGGAATACTATCATATTTAAGAAAACTATAGCTAGTATTGAACTATAAAACTTGACCTACTCTAACATTTATTCAAAGTGCAATATGTATATACCAAAAAAATGAATTTATATTTCATTCCAAATATATGTGAGCCAAGAAACATGCTATAAATAGAATGATAATTATCACATTGCACCAATTTAAATTCAAAACACTTACAGAAGTGCCTTCACAGCTTTAAAGCTGTGTTTGGGGATGAAACACCTAAGGAAAATGCTGCAGAGTGTAGCTGTACTGTGTGCTATTCTTTAGTCTTTCTGTGCTATAGATAGATTGCAAAAGTGTTTGCAAATAGAAAGGCTGCTGTGCCATGCTGATTTATCCAGAAAACAGGATTCATTTTAACCAAGCATTCCTTTAGCCCAGGGACAACCCAGGTATCAAGAGATTACATTGCTAAAATATTGCTAAAATCACAGGGTTCTATTACTCTAGGACAGGTGAAAATACTCCATCAGCAACTACAGGAAAAAACAATAAAGAATCCATCACTGTGTATCCTGGGGGACCTCATAAGTCACCAGCCAATTCCTATTCACTTTCTTAAATATCCTTCATGGTTTAGCATTTGGCATCCTCAAAGAAAGCAAGATTATTGAGAAACTGGTGAGCTGCTATATGGAGCTTACAAAGCAGAAGAGAGAAGGAAAGATCTTATTTCTCCTTTATTTCTAGAAGGGGAAGCATAGAGGGTTGGTTTTTAAGATCTGACTGAGTTTATTGAAACATCTTAAAATTTTTTTCTCCTTCAATTCTAGATAAAATATACTGTGAATACACTATTTCCAGCATGTTATTTGTTCTTTAATAATTTAATGCAATGTTATTTTGATCCTATTCATCTCTCCTCCCATTTAGCCAGATCCAGTTGTCTTATCCAACATACCCAGATGTGTGTCTTTTCCCCCCTCCTTCAAATATAGTCTGTGCTGTCCATATACTTTTTAATATGTGACCCTCACTTTTGCTCAACCCATAAGGAAGGGCTAACACCATTAAAGAAAACTGTTCTTCTACAAGCAGTATTAACTGCCTACATCTCCTTAGTTAGAGCCTGGGAATTATTCATCCATACCTCTCCTCTTCATACTGGAATATTTTCTGGCCTGAACTGTGCAGGTCTTGGGTATACTATCTCAACTGCTGTGATTATATCCATGCAACTACCTTACTGTGTCCTGAAATGACCGTCTCCTTATGGTCATCTGCTGTTTATGGTCCGTACTACACATTCTACTATGATGATCCCTGAGCATTGGGAGGTAAGGTGTTATAAAATTGTCCTGGGTTAGGCCTGAACACTCCAGTCTCTTATTCTCTGGATCTTGATAAGTATGGGTCCTGGTGTTAATTGTCACCTACTGTGAAAAGAATTTTGTTTGAAGAGGGTTGAGAGTGCAAGTCAGCTTAGCAGTAAGTCAATATACTACAGTAGTAGTAATAGGTTGTCCCCTGAGGGCTTTGACCTGCCAAGACACTGGTTCAATGTCAAATATGGTTTCAGTCTTGTACAATGGTTCTTAAATTCAATGAGAAAGTGGTTTGTTACTTACATAACATTCAGACCAGTGGTCAGGCCAGGTCAATGTGGGTTGCAGAGTCCCCAGCTAGGTAATATTTCTGTTTTCTTTTCTATTCCAGTATTATGCAAAGCACCTTCCAGAACAATGAAAGCTAGACAGTAGTGATGACGCTTCCAGATCAATGTATGTTTGATTTCTTCATGTTCTGTAACTCAACACTCATCAAGTGATGTCATCAGCAACACAGTCTTACTGCCAAAGTTTTTAGAATAACCAAAAGAACTGTCACGGACTGTAATGTTTTGAGGTCTATGGGACCTCAATAGAAAATGGATCCAAAAGAGGTAACCCATTTCTGGGACTGGGCATTTCATTTGCTATCCTGAAGTATCTTGAAGTATCTAGTACAGACATTGCTGCCTCATTACAAGGTAGTGTGTCTGTGTGTGTGTCTCTGTGTGTGTCTGTATTTTAGGAAGCTTCTACAGTAGTAGATTTACATATGAAAATTTTCAGAATTGTTTTACTGTGATAGTTATTTCTCCCTGTGTTCTCTTATCAGCCCTAAAGCCCCATTCCATCTTCACTAAATCTCTTCTGGATCATTATTCCCCCCCCCTTCTTAACCTTTTATACCCACTTTAATGACTCTACAGGTCCCTTATTAATATTCTGACCTTTATAGTTATTCTAAATGGAACACACATATCTAAAGATTCAATAATAGCATCTGTAAATCAGATAAAATGTGATTTGTCTTTCAAGGTCTGTGATAATTTATTCAAAATTATTGTTTCCAGATCTATCCATTTACCTGCAATTTCATAGATTCATTTTCTTCATAGCTGAATAATATTGCACAATGTAAATGGTTCACATTTTTATTTATCATTCATCAGATGATAGATATATAGGCTAACTTCATCTCCTAGCAAGTGTGCATTGAACAGCAATGGATGTGGATATATAGGTATCTTTAAACTTTCCATAGTATAGGAAATATTATATCAAATATAATAGATATATAAAGTTATAAAGTGTATAGAATCCTTTGAATATATACCCAAGAAAGATAGAGCTGGATTATATGGTAGATAGAGTTCTAGCTTTCTGAGCACACGCCACACTGATTTCCATCCTTGCTGTACCAGTTTGAACTCCCACCAGTAGTGGAGAACTGCTCTTCTTTCCCCATAGCCACACTAACACTTGTTACTGTTTGTTCCTTGGAGCTTAGCTTTTCTGACTGTGGTAAGAAGAAAGTAGAAAACCTTCTTTGCCTTGCAAGACACTCAAAGGCATGTTGAGAACCAGATTCAGTCCAGAATCCATAATGTGCCAACTTCTATTCTGTCCTAAAAAAAAATATTCAACTAGGCAGGGTTTGAGATATTGCTTAGTTAAAAGAGAACATTATAAAACCAAGCGAAGCTCAATTTAACAATCTAAAAGGCTAGAGGAAAACACAATTCTTCGTTTTATGGCATCAGAAACATTACATTTATTAAGGGATCAAGTGCAGTAAACATTCATCATTTTAAAGAGTTTTATTTATTTTTTATATGGATGATTTTCTACATGAAAGACTATATCATATTCATGCCTGATGTTTGGACAAAAGAGGACACTGGATCCTCCCCTAGAACTGGAGTTAGAGATGTTTGGACAAAAGAGGACACTGGATCCTCCCCTAGAACTGGAGTTAGAGATGGTTTGTGAGCCACCATGTGGAAGTTGAGATTGAACCCAGGTCCTTGGGAAGAGAAGCCAGCTCTCTTAACCATAGCCATGTCTCCAGTCCCAGAAATACATATTATTAGGGCACAGCATTATTTTTTAATGAAAGCTGTAGGTAAAGGTCAAATAGGGTAATTGGCATTTGAGTTTCCTTAAACAGATATCATTTCTTTCTATTAGAAATGTTCATAATTTTCTATCTTGTGCTTTACAAAACACACAGTAAATTGTAAAGTGCAGTTACCGTTTAGTGCTAAGAAATCATGACACACTCCTCTCATCTACTTGTACTTTAATAACTATTGTGCTATGGCCTCACCTACTACCATTTCTCACTTCTCAGCCTTTATTGATTCTACCTTTCATTTCTATAAATCAACTATTTCCATTTCCACATATGAGGAAGCACATTTGCCAAGTGTATGTGGTCTGTTCAGTCAAATTTCTCCTCACATCAAGGTTCTACATCCCAAATGGGAACACTGCACATCACCAATATGCTAACAACTGGGGAGTCCCAAATGAGAATCAGGGTCACTGAGATAAAGTCTTCAAGAAATAGCAAAGTATGCATGAAAAAGGTAGAAACTGTACAAATAGTTTAATTGTAATGTGTATGTATCTGCATCTTTGTAATTGGTCTTCAATTCCCACATGTTCACATTGCTTTATTCATTTTGGATTTCCTGATTTTCTATATCTAAACAATTGTTTCTTCAGGAAATCACTTAACTGCAGCAGAGAGTTTTGTTTCCAGGAGTAAAGTCCGTCCAGTCATGCCTCCCCTCAGGTCTCGACTCCAAGCTTTGTGCTGTTCTCCAAACTGCATCCATCCAGAGGAGGCAGATGTTCCACCCCAGTGGTTCTCAACTTTCATCATGTTATGACCCTTTAATACAGTTCCTCCTGTTGTGGTGACCCCCTTGACTATATATTTTTGTTGCTACTTCATAACTGTAATTCTGCTATTGTTATGAGTTGTAATGTAAATATCTGTGTTCTCTGATGGTCATAGGTGACCCCTAAAAGGTTAAGAACCACTGCTTCAGCCAAATGACCAAAGGGTGCTGGTCCCTATAAGAAATCTTGAGGAACTTCTTATGTAAGACTATGCCAGCAGGCTCAGTTCATCTAATTTATGTAACCATTTCCAGAGGCTTCACTATACAGAGTCAGAAAAAAAAAACTGCAAGTAAGAAATCTCATCTTCTATAATCATTAGATATCCTACTGGGAGGCTCAGCAGATTGACTTCCTTGCCTCAGTTGTTCTATTATTTTCATTTGTGATATGTAACTAGAAGTGAATTAAGTGCTTTTAAAATATTTGTTATGTTTCTTTATAAAGCAGCCATTGCATTACATCAGGAATCAAATCTGTGTCTAGAATTATGAATTAATTCTAAGTTGGGCTGTTGATACTAACTTGCAACTGCTTAGATTTATTTCATCCAGTTTGGTGACCTACAAGGTTTTGTGGATTTTTATTCTGATTTCTGATTTTATTTCTGTATTGTTTTATGTCTAGATATGGGTTTCCCACAACCAGATTCAGAAATTACAGCCTGTCAAATTCTCTCAGAGTAAAATTCTGTGCAGCCTCCTTACAAAGTTATGAGAATTTTTAAATAAAACTTATTTAATTCTATCATCTCTTTCCAGTAATGATTAAAAAAAAATTTTGTATGTTGCTCATTGTCTAATAGTCTGCAGCTCAATATGTTTTTGTTTTTCATAGCTTTGGGAAATTTTTCATTATAAAAAAAAAACCCATTTAGCCTAATTTTAAAGATTAAATTTTGGAAATAAGTAAGTCAGTATAGTCTTTATGCACAGCACTTAGAAATCATCACACAGAAAGTATAAACTTCAGGATGGACAGGTGCTTAGAGAGAAAGATAGGCTAGGAGGAAAGGAGAGGGGAGCTGATACTAACATTTAGCCTCTTGGTCTCTGATTCAATTGTAAAGATTCCAAAGAAAACAGAAAATGGATGGAAGAGCAGCTCCCCCAGTGTGAACATCCATGGGAAATTAAAAGATAGGAGGACATGTGTAACTTAGCCTGGCTGACAAATTACCATTCATTCCCGACTATGAGTACACTGCTTTGGTCCAACAACAATTAAAGTGCCAGCTAAGCTTTTAACTCAAAGGGCATTAGAAAGATCAGGAGGAGAGAATAACCGTTCCTAAATTCTTTTATTTAGAGTTCTAAAAACATCTTGAATTAAACGGAAAGAACAGCTTTTTGACTTTCAACTATGCTCGTGAGAGATGAAGAGAAATGCAACGTGAAGAGGGATGGAAACAATGTTTCAGACTACAAACTATTACAGTCCACAGGTCGTGTCTATTACTTGGTCCAAATTTTAAGACTATTAGGGGCCCAGTTGCAGTTCAGAATGATCAGAGTCAAGAATCGCTGAACTTAGGTTATTTATTTTATACATGCTTCATAGAGATTAGTAGTTCTTAATATAAAATTAAGATTCAGTAAGTGACTCCTGTTATGCAAGGGCACATCTGGTGGCTCAGAAATATGTTAATTTGTTCCTGGTCTCAAGCAGCTTCCCCAAGAATGTAAGAATTTAATTTATTGTAGATTATTTGGACTTTCCAGGCTTTATTTTCTCAACCTGGGGAGGCTGGATATGAACCTCAAGTGGATTAACAAGAGTAGTCATTTAGAGAATCATTATTTTTTTTCTAATAGGAAATTTATGAGGTTATGTTTTTATCCCAAATATATGAGTGTGTACCTAGCAGAGGGGTAGGCATTTTTTTCTAAAATCAAGGACTCCTTGAAGGTATTTTTAAAAAAGAAAATAAAGGTAGGGTAGGATTGTTTATTGAAGTTTCCTAGGCAAAGTTCAGTTTTTTACATTTTTAATAAATTCTCAATCATTTAACTCTATATTACTCATATATGCATGTGTGTATAAGTACAGTTTTATGCGCTGGTGATGCACATGTGTGCTAATAGCTGTTTATTTTTAACACTGTAGGCATTCTGTGAACCTTTCCACACTCAGTTGTATGTGTAGGTCACTGAGGGGACATCTGTTCTCATGTATCCTACAGCAAAATATTACGTACTGAATTGTAAACTTAGCTATGATGAGGACAAGTCACAGTGACGCTTGCTGGAGGGTCACTAAATGTGATTAATTCTAACATAAACACAGAAGATTCATGGCTAAAACCAAGCAGTAACGGAACCACCACGGTATTCTGGTAATGTTTTATAGTCAGAGGCCTATTCCCCACATGCCAGCACACACGGCTAGTTAACAACATATACACTGAAAAAAAAAAAAAAAAGGCATTTTTTTCTATTAAGCAGAGATTTTAATGATCATATAGAATATGTTTGTTTTAAAGAAAAAATTATGTTTTATTTGAATAATCCAACCAAGATACATGTTAATAACCAATGAACAATGCTTAGGGGGAAATGGAAATAGTTTGTGCTCTGGATCATGAGTTTTCCTTTCAATAGTTTAATTTAATTTAAGGGAGAAAATTGTAATTTTGGCTGCCTTCCATGACATTCTTCATTCCTTCCCTGTCATCTCTAAGAATCCTTCTGCACAGAGTGGTTGGCAGGAAGCATTTGTTTACTGGTGAGTTGAACTTTAAAGTTTTTTTAACATCCCCCTTATAATCCTCCCAATATGTATGTGAAAAGAAAGAATGGATCAGTGGCTCTTGTGCTGCTGGGGTGTCTCCCTGAGAGGCGGAGGCAGAGGCGGAGGCGGAGGCGGAGGCGGAGGCGGAGGCGGAGGCGGAGGCGGAGGCGGAGGCGGAGGCGGAGGCGGAGGCGGAAAGGATGAGAGCAGTTCTGTATGTGAGTTACTTACTCTCTAGGGGTGAATCATTTAGGCATTGACTACACCACTGTGGGCTGCAATACAGTTCCCAAGGAACATGAAACACTGAGAGTTAGTTCTGGGACCACATGAGCACCGAAGAGATGAGGCCTGAGGCCAGCAGCTCCAGCTGTACAGACTTAATTTGAACTACCTGGAAACCATCCTAAACCATTTCCTGTGTCCTTAAGTCCTCCTTTACCCAGCAACCACTTCTGTGACCAGCAGCAGCTTGAGAACAAAATGAGATGTCCCATCTTCTTCAGCTTTCTTTATTTAAGAGTTATAGTGCAGCTCTAATTCTCTCTCTCTCTAAAAAGTCTGGTTGAATTTTGTGATGAAGATGTTTGTATTAGAAACATCCCATAGACAAGGTTCTTAGGTACAGTTAGGGTTGCATAGATTGGGGTTCAAGTTCAAATGTTCCTTAAAGCAAGCATGTTCATCTTCGTCCTATGTAGATGTGAATGTATATGTACCTATTCTCTCACAAGTATCCATATGTAGAATATGATTTATGTTTATGATGTGTTGTTAAAATTGCAAAATATTCTTTAAAATTGAGTTTATTAATTTAAATCCATAAAGTAATGTAAGCTCACTAAATATTTTTGATAGGCCTCTGAAGACACAGTGAAGACACAGTTCACTTTCTGATGCTGTGCTAAACATCACAAGAAAATAAATGTCATCTACAAATAAGGGAAATTTGACTCCTACTCATTTTCTATTTTTACCCACTTTCTGTCTTTCTCTTGCTATAGTTAAGTAATCAAGCACTCTAACAAACGAGAGAGGAAGGAGAAAGCTTTCTTGTCCTGTTCCTGATTTTAGAGGCAATGTTTCTCCTCATTTGTTTCCATCCACAACAATGTCACCTACAGGTTTGTTGTAAATTTTGAAGTACCTTCTACTTTTCTATGTTTCCAAAATTTATCATGACATCATGATGAACTTTGTTCAATGCCTTTTTCAGACAAATGGTTTTGGCTCATAGGTTGATTTAAATATGATGAATCAACCATGCCTTTCTCTAATGAAGCCCATTCAGTCAGGTCATAATGTGTAATCATCTTAATGTGCTTATGCAATCAGTTTGCACATATTTTGTTGAGAAATTTTACATTTTCCTTCATGAAAGACGCAAAATGTAATTTAGAGAGATAGCTCAGTGGTTGACAGAGCTGTTCACAACTGTTTGTCACTGCAGTTACAATGGGGTAAAAACCCTCTTTTGACCCCTGTGGGAACAAGGAAATCACATGGTTCACAGATACACATGCAAGTAAAACAACCACAAAAGAATGTAAGGGCCCAAGATGCTGAATGTCAACAGGAACACATTATCTTCTGGACACAGCAGGGCAGCTGCACAATTGAGTACACAGCAGTTCTGATAGCGTGTACAAAAATATCTGTTCTATGAAGGAAAAAAGCATTGGGTAAATAACCTCAGTTAAACCTGAAGAGTAATTGACAATTAATGCCTACTGAAGGAGTGTGGAGAGACAGAGATGAGGTGAGGGGCTCCTCTAAGAGTGTAGACCCTGGAAAGTGGGCCATTCTCCAGTTGTAAAAGCACACATCCAAGAATATATTTTTCAGACACAAACATGGGTGGGTAAGGACAAAGGGAGTGAGGTGGGGAAGAGTTGGGAGAAAGAAGGTGAATATGATAAAATACACTGTATGAAACTTTCAAAGTACCAATGGAAAGGAAGGAAAGCAAAAGTGTTCAGCGTCTCTAGTCGCAAGTGCAAATCAAAATTACTCTGAGATACTATCTTACCCGAGTTAGAAAGAATATCATTAATCAATCTGACAGCAAATGCTGGAGAAGATGTAGAGAAAGAAGAATCCTTAGTCACAGATGTGGAGATGCAGGTTAATGCAGCCATTATGGAAATCAGTTTGGCTCTACCTCAAAAGAATTAAAAATAGAACTACTATATGACCCATCTACTTAACTCTGGGTCTGTACTCAAGAACTGCAGAATCTACAAAGGAGATGCTTGTATCCTCCTCTTTACTGATATTTTATTCACTGTGGCAAGAAAATAGAACCAACTTAGTTGCTCATCAATAAACAAATAGATAATGAAAATATTCACATATATAAAATGTAATTTTATTCGGCAAGAAATGTGAATGAAGTGACACGATTTTCAGGAAAATGGATGGACTTATATCTAATATTGAGCAAGACCACACAATCTCTAAAAAAGAAAAACGTGCTTTTTGCCTCAAGAGTACTAGCATATAATATACACTCATATGTTACATATATACGTAAACAAATGCATGTATGGGTATATTATAACATGTATATAGGAGAACAGGGGTATTGTAAAATGATAAGAAAGTGCTAAATGCATCCAAAAGTCACAGGGGCCATGAAAGAGGCTATAAATATAATTGTTTTTCTAGTTTTAACTGATATGCATTTTTCAGTGTGAGTGTGTGTGTGTGTGTGTGTGTGTGTGTGTGTTAGATGAATGCACAAAAATGTAATTAACAGTGAAGTGGAAACCCCAAAGCAAAGCTTCATGGCAGTAGAATGGCTGTTCTAAGTGTATAGAATTTATTGAGATACAGACTTTGGATCTTGCCAGGTGCTTGTTTGAGTGGCTAAGTTAATTGAGCTGCTTGACTTTTTTTTTTTTTTTTTTTTTTTTTTTCGTTTGAAAGTTCTTCCAGTGAAGTTTCTTTTTATTAAGAAAAAGACAGAAAATGATGGGTTTAGCCTAAGAGAGAAAACTATGCTCTGTAAAACAGGGCTTAAGAAAAAAAAAACAAAAGAGGAGGTCTAGTCAATTGTCAATTTTAGCAAGCTGATTTCGTGAATTGAATACAAAAAACATTCCAATGCCAATTGAAAACAAAAATATCTAGAGACTAGAAGATACACATTCCTGTAACATTATCAATACTAATTGCAACATACATAAACATAAATAAAACTTGTTAAATGCCATAATTCCCAGTCAAGAAGGTTTGTTTGTGTGTGTGTGTGTGTGTGTGCATGCACACATGCACATGTGAGAACATGTGTTTGCCTATATTTCTATATCCATTTATATATTTGTACCCATCCACATATATTTATATAACATGCATATCTATGCAAATATTAATATACACATGGAAGGCAGTCCCAGGCTAAAGAAAGGGTTTTGTCCTGTGCCAGCTCCAGGAGCCAGTTTGTTTCCTGGGTTTGCTTACGGGAGCACGGGTGGTCACAGACATCTTCACCACTAGGAAGTCTCACTTCAGTCATTTGTTGATCTTTTAGATAATAGCAAGAGGCTGGATGTTGTGAGGGTCTGGAGCAGGTCTCACTGGGGTCTCATGAACCTTGGAAGCCTCCTGCCTCTCTGCAAGAGATGATAATAATTGTGAGGATGTGATATGAATCTCCACAGTTGTACTGTTTCAAGACAGTTATGATTACTTCTGCACATACACACAGATGATATGGAAAATATATAACAGCATGCTTTTTATTTAATTAATCATTTATTTTAAGAAGTAGAATTCACATTTAATGTAAGCTATTACAAATGCTAGAGGCTTGGGTGTTGGGTCCTTTTATGATTCAGTGGTGACTGAAATAACAAATTCTCAGTCAGATTTTTTTCCTCCCCTTCCCTGAATGAAAACAATGTCTGTCATCCCTGAGATGTTCTTGCTTCTCTGAGATCCACGCAGGCCTTGTCCTTACTACCTTCAAGCTTCAGCAATTTGATTGACTGGAATCTCTGACCCTCTCTGCCTGTTTCCCTCCTTGCTTTCTAAGCATCCGTTTGTTAGGTAATAGCTAATGATACCATGAAAATGGAGCAGAGCTTTACAAACAAGTCTTGCAGTGTAGTGCATCATGCCATGATCATGGTACAAATGCTCAGGGCACACCTGTGAAACGCTGTGAGCTAGAACTCACAGGCCAGCCATTGCTGGAGATACTGACTAAGGGTATAAGAGAGAGAACACCACATGCCTAAAACCCTCCCATATTTTAGAGGGTTTCTCTCACATGACTATTCTCAACTTCACTTAAAAAGTGAAATGGGAAACCCTCAGAACCTGAAAGGCAAAAATTGCTTGTTTTTCTTGCCTTTGTGAAGTTAAAAGAAAAATAATGTGACAGCTATATGAAAGCAGCAGGAGAACAGACCATCCTACAGAATTGGACAGCGACATTGCATTGGGAGAGTGAAGAGGGTTGAGCCTGGGTTATGAGGAAGGAAGTGTAGTCAGAGAGAGTACTTTATGTCTCTGCATGCAAACATCATAATGAGAGACATCACTTTGCTCAATCAATATACAATAATAAAATGCTTTCTCCATTTGAATATTTTTCTCATTTTGAGTTCGACAGAGATTTTTAAGTAAAACTGTACCAGTGCAATGCATACCCAAACAGTTGTAAAATAGTTTTTCAAATTAGAAATATACAGTTCAATTAAATTCTGGATAAATTATAAATATTTTTGGTGCATGTCTCATTTTGGTGTATGTTTCTAGTAAACACTTTTACTAAAAAAATTCATATATATATATATATATATATCAGTTTAATTGCTCATCCTGATTTGTTTTGGACTTAACTTGTTCAATCTGGTTCACTCCTAAAGCTCACTCCTCTTATCACTGGGAAGCCGGCATATCATGACACTTCCTCGTACATACTACATTTTAACCTGCAGAATCAAATAAATGAAGAGTGACGGTGTCTAAAGCATATGGATGGCTTTCTCTCTTTCATTACCTAAGAGGCTGCTTGATTTCACTGAAGAAGGCCAGGGTCTCACTAATTGCATCATTAAACCTCAGTCTGGAGAAAGGTGCGAGGGCAGTGCTGAGTTCTAAAGTGTAAAGGCTAAAGTAAGCGTCGGGACAAAAGGCTTTCTTCTTTATGTCCACATTTATCTTCATTACACTCTGCTCTGATTTATATAAAATGCTCGTTGAAGGCTGAAGGCTGTCAGGCAAATGTTGAGTGGGGTCACTTTATCACAGCGAAAAGTATCCCTGGCAGCGAAGGCAGCTTTATTGTAGTGCAGAGCAAGGGCTCCAGGAAGCACTAAGGACCAAGCCAGCTGCGGCCGCGGTCCCGAGGTGGCTCTGGAGCAAAGTGAAGCAAACAAGTTTCCAAGGAAAAATTTCCCAGACTAGAAAATGTGAACTCTGATCAAGAGTACTTCTCAATATTCACTTTATAATGGATATGTGTATATAGGTGAACTCACTGCCAGTCAGTCTGGCTGGTGGTGCTAGGAGTCTAAGCAAAGGATAGTTTTCATGGCAGCTGTTGGAGTTTAGTCTGGGATTAAAACAACAAACAAACAAACTTCTCACCCTTTTATATAAGAGAATATAGTACAGTTTGAACCAAAGCTTAGGCGTGGCAGTGGCTCATAGGTGAAAGTCAAAGGCTCACATCAGCCCCATGATGTTGCGTCAAAGGTGAACGCCACTGCCTACTTCGCCTCCAGGTGAGTTCCAGAAGAGGACTGGATGGATTGGCCCCTGGAAGGGACAACTACAAGGTTTCCTCCAGTCAGTTTGTAAGTAAAGCTTGTGAAGTGTATTTACATTGAGAAATGAAGAACACTCTGAATTTTTAGAGAGCTCCTACCAAAATAGTCTGTAGGTAAAGAAAGTGAGGATGGGTTTTAAGATTCAAAGGCAGGGCATAGGCTATTACTATTTTGACATGTACATAGGCAAATGGATGCTTTGTGGATGTTGGATGGGCATTCCCTCATCCTTCTTTTGTAATTGCAAACCAGCTCTCAGTGTGCATTGTCAATAGCTTAAAGGGATATTTGTAAATTTAATTCAAAAGAAGGAAATTCTGACTTTTAACAGGCAAAGCACATCTATGAAATGCTGTCATGGATGCATTCATCCTAATCCTAAATCAGAATGCAATCAAGCCTATGGTGTTAGTTCACTGATCGTGACCTATATCCACATCCCTGCATTTAGAGTAATTTTCAACACCTTCCTTAAATACTTTGCCACACCCTTTTACTAACCTTTCTTTATCCTTCCCAAAATGAATGGGTAACTATTTTACCATTACAACCTAAAACCTAGAGTTTAAAGTTATCACTTATGAAAATAAAAATAATTGTATAATACACTTAGCACAAGATATATTTTCTTACCTCATTGTTTGTATGTTAGAAAAATGTATTATTATTATTATTAATTATTATTACTCATATATAGATCTAAGAGAAATCCTTGGAAGCCCTTCAGTTTGCAAAATAAACATCAGCTGCCTTATGAGTATGAAGTGAAATTAATTAAAGCAGCATGGCATCTCATTAGAATATTAGAATGCTCTCTCTCTTGGAAAATAGTACCTATCTTTTTATGAATAGAATGCAAGTATGAGCAAGGCAAGGGGGACCCACTGTTCATCATCTTCAGGTAAAACTATGGAAACTTTGACTGTAATAGGTTAAGCATGAGAACAGACGCACTGCTACTCAGCTCATTGAGAAGCAGAATCTAATTCACTCCTGAATTAAAGCTACTCAAGTGATGTCTTTGACCAACAGAATATAGCAGAAAAAAATATTCTGGGACTGACGCGGTTATTATGTCAGAAGATGCTTGCAAGGCTCTACTTTGGGTAGTTTTCCAGGCATGTAAGTAACACATGCATGAAATAGTCAAATGAATCTCTTAAGCGTCTAAAAATAAGTAAAGACATTTGCAGCTTTAATCGATGAGCTTGTGTAAGTTTTCCCAGGGAGCAGCAGGACAGAGTTCATTTTGGAGCAAGGGCATTCTTTGTGTATGTGGTACCTCAGCCAGATCGACTTTGTTCTTCTCTTCTCATAAGTGCATCTGGACTTATTTCCAACAGGAGGACAAACCTGCATCCAGCTAAATGACCTAGAATCCCATGTGAAAGGAGAGAGCTATGCTGGCTTATGAAGACTTGAGTGAAAAAATGTTGGTTGATACTCTACTTGCTTTTAGCTACCATCCTTCCAGGATCATAAATCGTTTTGTTTTTACTTTTTTTATTGGACATTTTATTTACATTTCAGATGTTATTCCCTTACCCCATCCCCCACTCAGGAACCCCCTATCTCATCCTCCCTCCTCCTGCTTCTATGAGGATGTGCCCCACCCACCCCCTACTCCCACCTCTCCAACCTCGAATTCCCCCACACTCAGCGTCCAGACTTCATTGGACCAAGGACCTCCTCTCCCACCTATGCCCAACAAGGCCATCCTCCCCTACATATACAGCTGGAGCCAAGGGTCCCTCCCTATGTGCTCCCAGGCTGGTAGTTTAGACCGTGGGAGCTCTGGTTGGTTGGTATTGTTGCTCTCCCCATGGGGCTGCAAACCCCTTCAGCTCCTTCAGTCTTCTCTTTAACTCCTCCATTGGGAACCCCTTGATCAGTTCAATGGTTAGCTGTGAGCATCTGCCTCTGAATATGTCAAACTCATATATGGCAGACCTCTAAGGAGACAGCTATATTGGCTCCTGTCAGCATGCACTTCCTGACATCCACATCAGCATCTACCTTTGGTGACTTCACATGGGATGCATACCCAGGTGGAATGGTCTCCAGACGGCCCCTCCTTCAGTTTCTGTCCCACACTTTGTCTCCATATTTGCTCCCTTGAGTATTTTGTTACTCCTTTTAAGAAGGACTGAAGCACCTATACATGGTCTTCCTTCTTCATAAGCTTCATAAATCTTGACTGTGATTCTGCCACACAGATCAGTTTCTAGGCCTAGTGAGTTGCTGCCAGAGCTCACTGATGAGAGAGCTGACTGCACATGCCAGCTCACTAAGAACCTTACTCCTTGTCTGGTCTTTTCGATAGGTATGCAGTACCTATAGCCAGAAAACTAAAAGCAGAAATATTAAGACACCTAGAAAAGGCTAGTTACCTTCAACTGGTAGGCTGGAAGAAGAAAACCTAGCAGGTCTGAGACTACTATTGTTTGTAAAGCCTGCTTGTAAGCTTGGTACCTTTCTGATGTGTAGGACTACGTTTATGCAGGGGATCTCATTATTCACTGATAAGAAGGGCTTGGCCATGCCTAGTATGTCTTTACAATGTGATTTATGCTGAACGCTTGATTTGTATTTGTGGAATCTGGACTTTGGTATGTCTTCACACACACATTTATAACCAGCCCACAATAAAATCCTTGGGCACCAAATCTTACTGACTGTTTTTGCTGAGCAATATTTTACACATGTCACAATAAGAGACTAGAAGTCCCCAAGCTACCATATGTGACTCCATTGGGAGAGGACAGGTGAGAACTTGCACACGGTCTCCTCTAGACTACACCTCATGAGTCCTTTCCAATGCTGATTACTTAGTAACTTTCCAGTGTACTAATCACAACCACAAACACAAACCTGACAAGCGTAGCATAAATCATTTTCCCCACCTCTTTCCCTTTGCCCCCTCCTCTAGTGTTCCAATTGAGACTCTCCTGCTAAAAAAAAATTGCAAGATCTTTGATGAACAAGGATTTGAATTTTCAGTAACACTGGTAGCGTGGTAGGATCTTTGACATGCTTAATTCTGTGTTTGCTTAACATATCTGGTTTTTCTTTCTGGTTGTTCTTATAACCTTGATTTGCTCCTTCATTTCAGTAAGGCCTTCCCCCAGCACTCTGCCAGAAAACTTCTCCAGCTCACATTCTGCCTCTTCCTTGCTTGTGGTAATTTCTCATCCTTCATCTCAGCAGCATCTCTTACAGATGAAGAAAGTGCTTTGATCCTTTGGTTTAATATATACATGTGACAGCTTTTAAAAATTTATTCTTAGAGAATTTCACTCACTAATACAATGTAGTCTGCCTTGTACTTTCCTCTCCAATTCCCTCCTATACTTCATCCTCTACAGCCTCTGCCAATTTTATATACTCTTATATTTAGACTTCACTAAATACATTTATACTTGAAATATTCCCAGATTCTCAATTGTCATACTGTATGTCTATTCATTCCAAATCTTGATATTCCAAAAGTCACATGTTCTGAGCTCTTTGCTCTTCTTTTCTTAACTATTCTTCTTAGCCTCAGAGCTTCCAGTCTCATGATTTTAAAGAGCATCTAGAAGCTTCACCCCAAACGTTTTATTACCATCAGTGGACTCTCCCTTGAGTCCTGGACTCTTAGAGGCAAACACTCAGTCAGCATCTGCTTAGAGCTGTAAACAGTTTCTAGCAGAACAAGCAAAGCTGAGCTCCTTCTGTTCCACCATTGTTGTTAGCCTGGTGAAACATTGCTTCTATTCAGTATCTACTCAGTCTATCTATCATCTATCTATGTATCTACGTAAATACATATCTATAGATCTATCTATTTATAATTTATCTATCATATCTATATACACATACACATCCAGACACACACATACATGCAAAGATTTGTTCTGTAAATACACACACATATAATTTAAAATATATAAAATTCCAAATTCATTAAAACAAGTTGTAAACAAAAATCCTTAAGATTATAATGAGTGAATTAAAAAGAAACTTAAGATGTAGTTTAGGTAAGCATGAGTAATAGATTGGCACTGAATATTTTATTAACAAAATTTTAACCTTTATTTTTACTTTTGTATATAGTGTGTCTTGCCTGCATGTATGTTTATGCACCATGTGTGTACAGTGCCAGTGGAAGCCAGAAAAGAGCATCAGATCTATTGGAATTGGAGTTACAGATGGTTGTGAGCTCTTACGTGCTTGCTGGGAATCAAACCCAGTTTCTGTGGAAAACATACAAGTGCTTTTAGCCACTGAGCCATCTTTCAGCTCCTCATTTTTACATCTAGGTGAGTGATTCTTTCAGCATTTGAATTTCCTGTAGTACCTTAAATATGTGATTGAAGTGTGATCTATTTACAGTCACAGTCACCACTATCTCTCCCTTGACCAGCAATTCTTTGTAATGGTCTTCCTGACCTATCCCCACTTACAGCTGCCTTTTGGAGTTGAAACAGAGATAGGAATAGAGAACAAAAGAGAGAGTTCTGGAAGTAGACCATATGCAATATATAAATGCATACATTATGTATAAAATGCATAAATGTCTAAAACATTTAGATAGCTCCTAGTTCAAAGAACATTTACAGTAGACATATTTTTTTATTATTATTATTTCTGTGGAAGATTCTCCTGAGAAACAGAGTTAAGAGAATAAGATATGAAATTCTTTGAAATGATTATGGAAGGTAATTCCCCAATTTTGGAGTCAAGTACTTAATAATATAAGTTGATCATGCCTAATCAAATGTTCCTAAATCTGAAGTGCTCCAAAATGCCTATTATTTTAGTGTCTCATCATAATGGCAACTATGTGTAATTACATACTTGACCTCATGAGACAGAGAGCAGTTCAAATGTAATTATGACAAAATGTTGGGTAAAATTACTTGCAGAGTAAAGTACATATAAAACATAAATGGATTTTAAGTGCAGACTTGGGTTTCATTGCCAATATTACATATATTCAAATCTTTTAAAATTAAAAAATTATGAAATATGGAACAATTTCTATCTTATACAATAAGGTAAAGTTGTATTCAACTTGTATATGACTCTCATGCAAGTAAGATTATTTGTAGACTATTCAGTCTCATTGGTTTGCCTATTAACTGTTTGCCATTATGTTCATATAAAAGTTGCTATTATTTTGTGATGGCTAAAATTATCAACCTAACACACTTGGAGAAAGGAAACCTCAATTGACAAATTGTCTCTATCAGATTAACCTGTGGTCTTGTCTGTAAGAATATTTTTTTTTTTTTTTTTTTTTTGCTAATTAATGTGAGAGATGCCCCAGCCCACTGTGGGCGTCACCAGCCCTATGCAGGTATACCACGCTGTATAACAAAGGTAGTTGAAGATGAGACTGAGACCACGCCAGTAAGCAGGATTTCTCTATGTTCCTTGCTTCAGTTGTAGCCCTCAGGTTCCTCCCTTGCATTCTTGCACTGAATAGGATGCATGATGAACTGTCACCTGTAGGATAAAGTAAACCAATATAGATGCGGATGCTTACAGCCGACCATCAGACTGAGTATGGGGATCCCAATAGAAGAGTTAGGGGAAGAAATGAAAGAGCTGAAGGGGTTTGTAACTCTGTAGGAAGAACAATATCAACCAACCAACACCCCCCAGAGTTTCCAGGGACTAAACCACCAACCAAAGAGGACCCATGACTCCAGCTAATTATGTAGCAAAGGATTGCCTTATTTGACATCAATGAGAGGGAAGGTCCTTGGTTCTGTGGAGATTCAATGCCCAGCAGAGAGGAATGCTAGGGCAGTGAGGTGGGAGTGGGTGAGTGGGTGGGGGAGCTCCCTCATAGAAGCAGGGGATAAGAAATTTTTGGAGAGGAAACCAGGAAGAGTGATAACATTTGAAATGAAAATAAATAAAATATCCAATATAAATAAATAAATAAATAAATACCCTCATTTTCCCAAGTTTCTTTTGGTAATAGTATTTATCCCAACAGAAAGAAAGCTAAGACATGTCTTCTCCTATTTGAAAATCTTTGTCATTGAACTTTAGTACTATAGAAGAGAAGAAGAAAGTACATGTGTGTATTGTGTGTGCTTGTGTATGTGAGGAAATAAACAAAATGACATGAGACAGTGAATTGGAAGAGTCAGTCTGTGTTCCTTCCAGTTGGTGGTGGCTAGGAGTTTATAGTAACAGATCACTATCTCAGAGCAATTGAAATGAAAAACAGGACAAAGAAAAGTAAAAAGAAACTTGCATATTGTTTAATATGGACTCAGTATGCAATTATTATTTTTTAAGGAGTATGTGTTCTTTTATTTTTTAAGATTTTATTTATTTATTTTATGTAGGTGAGTACACTGTAGTTGTCTTCAGACACACCAGAAGAGGGCATTGAATCCCATTATAGATGGTTGTGAGCCACCATGTGATTGCTGGGAATTGAACTCAGGACCTTTGGAAGAGCATTCAGTGCTCTTAACCACTGAGCCATCTCTCCAGCCCCACAATTATTATTTTTAAATTGACCAGTTTTCCCTTATAATGGACACTTCCAAGTAGCTACAGCCAGCTTATAATACTGGGATATTAAATATAGGCTTATTCTTAGGTATTAATAAAAATGTAAACTTCAGAGTTTAATCATTTACTTGGATATTACCAAGCCATCATCTTTTGCCATTTAGGGATCGTAGGAAGGTTAATGTCTCAATTTGCTGGTAAAGTGGCAAGCGTAACCATTAGTTTCCTCATAGCTCATAGACCCTAAAAAGTGATTTGATTCACAGAGCAGTTGGGAGTTGATGGGAGTGGTACAGCTGTGAATCACTCTCCTTTCTTGTTCACTTTGTTTTTCCTAATTATTTCATTTAAAAATCTTAGGGGGTATTCTGTGCTTGGTGTGATCTACAGGCAACAGGCTTTAATTTAATCATATATAGGAGTGATGCTGACAGAAGTTATACATTTCAGAGAAGCCAAAGATTTATCTGTATGTATCTCATTCTAAAGCTGCTGGTAAAAACCTTGCTGCTGTGGTTATGAGCCACTCAGTGACTATGTTGCCAGAGAGGAAAACTATGTGAGGGTTTGTATGTAAGGGGGCAACAGAAGGAAAGGGGGGGGGGTTGGAAATGATATGGATATAGAAGAGCAAAGTGGGAAGAAGAAGGTTTTGTTTGTATGCTGATATGCAGGAACCCTACGATAATCTAATGGTCATCAAGAAGTCAAGGGAAGAAATATCTGTGCTACCCTGTGGGCCCAACTATATTCTTAATCACTAGAAGAATCAAATGGAGCCCTTTCTGGTGAGTGGTAGAATGTATAATTCTGTTACTTCCCTGAGAATCTAATTTAGTCTTCATTTAGAACACAGGCTACTTCCTCACAAGATAAATTTGAACTTGGATGTAGAGGAGCAATTTTTGCTTTTAAGAAGTTTAAACACAGCTGCTGATAGTAACTGATAAACTTCATATATAGCACTAGTCACCTCAACAAAAGTAATGTACAACGGAAATTTATCAGTGAATATAAGCAGCATTGGTTGATTAAAATATCTAATATTAATGTGCTCTTTTGACAAACTAGAGAAATAGACAGCTTCAGTGTTGGGGAAATTACATAAATCTCATGAGGTCTTTAGGGAAGAGTCTTAGATAGGCATGAACTACTAGTATCAAGCCTTTGGTCAGACCAGCTCTTAGCCCATTACACAGACTCTCATTTCAAATCACTCTGTTCTCAGTTTTCACATGTATCAGTTTTGCCAGAAAGTAAGTATGTAAGGTGATAAATGGATTATGCCATTTCACACTTAACCCAGCTATTAGGAGTGTGCATATGCTTTTTGATAAGAAAAAAAAAAGGAGTGAAGGAATTCCTAAGAACTGTCAAAAGCTGTCTGAAAGTTGCATCTTTTGAGTCCTCACCCAAAATTCTGGTTCTTTGGAAGACCAGCTGCACTGTGTTTTGAGCATCATTATGCAGCTTGCTGCCTCTACAGTATATAGTTTGTTCTAGCCTGTTTGGTAGACAACGTAATATTGGTATACATGAAAAGTCACGTGTGTGTTGCTGTACTCTTACTTTGTTATGTAGCGAGAGTGTTCATAAAGCTATAGTTAAGATGAAAGCTGATATTGTGTATACTGTTCTAAAGGATTGAGAGTTTGCTTTTCTCATCTGTTATAGCAGCGAGTACTCTGGGTCCTTACAGTTATTATTTCTGCACCAGACTAGTCTATGAAATAGGTATTGCTGTTGTTACCATTTTCATTATTACCATTTTTACGATGCATCATATCCGGTCGGTAACAGAAAGCACACCTAATACTGAGACTCAGTTTCTCTATCTTAACCTCTGGATTGTTTCCTGGAGAAAAGGAAAATTGTCTAAAATAAGTTGATTTTGATGACCAAGGTTTCTCCTGTTTGTTTTAAAGCAACTTATAGCTCAGCATGTTGATGAGAGAGATATTTGATAAATCAGTGAAATAACTCAACGATGGATCTTAAAAGCCCATGTTATAGCAGAGATTCAGAAAATTGATCAGAATAGAGTTGCCTTTTCAGATGCACATTCCAGGCTAAGATCTTGCATGACAGTAAAGCATTCCCAGGGGAATCAGCATCAAGTATTTAAAATCTTTTCTTTTCATCAGTCTTCCAGAACTTACATTATCACTTCTACATTCCAAGTCACATATCTACTTGACTTCTTATGTGCTGAAATTTTAATTTAAATTGTTTTGAAAATTTTAATATCATACATAAATTGTGTTGATTTTCCCCCTGGCTTTTGCTTTTATTGTAAAGGAGAAGTTGATTTATTCCAAATCACAGATTCTTTTAAGTATTCAGTTATTTATAAACACCTCCCAAGATTACACAAAATATCAACAGTTATATTGTTGAAAATAAAAGGCATGAACTGAATGATATATTCTTTTATTTGACTTGCTGTATCCCACTCCCTGCTGGATAGCAAAGGCATTACGTAAAAGTTTGATAGTAACTCTCCATTGTGAATCTGGACTCACCAAGATGAACTAGATATTGAGGTCACCAGAGCAAATGTGCATAATTGAAAGAAGGCATCATTCAATTGTTTAGTTTTATGATTCAGTACATTTTACTAAGAGTTAGACAAAGAAATGAGCTTAAATTGCACCAGTCTTCAGCCTCTACCCAGCAAGGACATTTGAAGCCACCATTCTATGTGTTATCTGTTTGCCTAGAGACAATTTAAAATTCTTGGGTCAGTGGGATGGTGCATTGGCTCAAGCTGCTGACCACCAACCCTGACCAACCGATTTCTACACTTCAGTCTTGCATGGCAGAAAGAGAGAAGGGAGAACCAACTTCTGAAAGAAATTGGCGTCTGATTTTAGTTGTGTTTGGTTGGGGAGCGAGAGAGGGGGAGTACATGTATTTGTGAGCATGAGTACCACACACACATTCACGCATACCAAGTAAGTAAATAAATATTAAAAATGTTCAAGATCCTCTGTTTGGACAGCCTAATCTGCCCTGTATGTCCCATTTCAACAGAATAGAATAGAGAAGACAGAGTTTTCTCACCCCAGTTGGACTGATATCATGCTTTGAAAGCATTCACTGCTTTTAATCATTTTTGCGGTACTGTCTCCACATCTTTTTTATTCTGTCAGCCACATGCCTCCTTTAGACTACAAGCAGCATACATATCATTAGGACCAACTCTTACAGGGTGACTTTACCTGGAATCTTAGAAGGCTTGACATAGTTATCTTTTTTTGGCTACTATAATCTTAAAGGAGAATTACTTTATTGAAGAAATGCATGTAGTTAAACAATAAGATTTTACAGCATTGCCACTGTGGCTCCATTTTGACTCCCACCATCTTAACTCCCCAGACCCTCTGTGGTTAACCTCAAGAGGAGGAGTTGGGGATGAAAAAACAGAGAAGTGACTTCTGCTATTACAATGGACTATAGCTCCTCCTTGACATTGGCTGGAATGTCATTATTAAGAATTGATGGGCCCTTAGTCTCAAACTCCATTGAACTCAGTGGTGTGAGCATTTTACTAGTGACAGATTTATGGTAACACCCTCTCTGTCAAAAACTTTGACTAGTGGGTCTCATCAAGTTCACAGAAATATTTTAATGATTCGTTGATCAATTTCGTTTCCCTGGTTCATGCAAAAACTGAGACTCCAGTGGTGACATCTCCTTTCTATAGGAGATAAGTCATGCATTTGCAAAACCAGCTTTCTTGGTGAGCAATTTCATGTGTTTTGTGATTGTTTCCTCTTCCCACCACATTCCACCAAGAGAAACTAACCATCATCCACTCACTGCCATCTTGGTCTGAATCTACCTTTACCTTGTGGTCACAGGTTCCTGTGAATGTCCTTGAGTGCTGATGTGGCTGAGTATGGGTTTCCCATCAGTGAGATCCTGAAACATGTCAAAGATGAGCAGAAAGATGCAACTTGACATTCATTGCTATTGAGAAAAGTTTACAGATTCAAAGTTATACCTAGAAAGCTCTGGCTTTTGCCTAAATAATAATAAAAAAGAATGTCCTTGTTTTAAAAGATGTTAACTTTTGTCTACAGCATCCCTAACCAGCCTGGTCTCAGATCAAAAGACTCACTCATGAAAAGAGTAAGACTAGATACAACGTTTTCCAACTAACATTTTATTTTGATACTAATTTTAATAATTTGCTCATTTTTGTATTCATATTCCAAGTTTACATAATTTTATAATATTTCAAAGCTCAACTTGATTTAATATTTTCTCTCACTTGTTTTAAATACATTTTATTGTAGTTAAATAATTGCTTTTCATTTTGAAGATGTTTTTGTTTTTTTAGTAAGCATAATCCAAATTTTTAAAAATGGTACAATTTTATAGAACTGAAACTCAAGAAATTACTTTCAAAAAGCCCCTTAAAGCTCATTTCTGATCTCTTGTTTTTTGTTTTTTTTTTTTTTTTTAAATTTATGTTATTTGATTTAGTTTTCTAGATTGGTCTGTTTCTCCTTTTATGTCAAGCACACATATCCATACTTGCTAGATAATGGTAGTGTGGCTGTGGGTCCCTGTAGATGGCGCTGCAGTCCTGCAAGAATAAGGGTAGAGCTACCAACAGGTCTCCATTATGGTTTGCCCAGATACTGATTTGAGATTCCCTCAGAAAATAGTAAAACCAGTGGAAAAAAACCTGGTTACATTTAAGCAATAAGGACCAAAATGAGAATAGTTGCTGAACAAACTTGAAAATAAATATAGACTTCCAATATGACATTCAATACCTTTTAGCTCTTCCTTCATCCCTCCTAAGGCGCGTGGCAAACTTGACTGACACACTGGAAAAGACAGTGTCACATGAGGAGTGAACCAGCTTCCTCAGCTGAACCTCTAGAGTTATATTAGTAACACGAAGACACAAGCCTGTGTTGTAAGACAAATCCAATACACAAGCCCTGTAAGAAAAGTTTATTTGACAGATAATAGAACTAATTCATTTAAAAACTTAAATATTTTCAATTCTTTATATATTTGAAATTAATAAAGTATATGTGGAAAAGGAAAAATATATATACTAATTGAGTGCGAGTGGCAATTCATACCTTGTAAACAGAGAAGTGTCCAACTTTTGACAGACCCGCTGCAGCCGGAAACAGAAATGTGTGCTTATGACCAGCAGCAGGGCTTCCAATTTTGACCTTTCCAACCCATGAAAGCCAGACCCTACTATGGAGGACTGGCCTGTGTGTTTTACAGTGTTTAACAATATCTCCAGTCTCTACACAACAGCAATTGGCCAATGTCAGCGTCTGGAGATTACTATATCAAGTATAATAAGTTAGGCACAAGAACAAAGTGAGTCCTGCACAGTCTGACATCTTCTTGGACGTTAAAAACAGCATTAATGCTGTAAAATTAAGAACAAAGAAAAGCTTCTAGAGTGTTTTTGCAGATGCACAATAGGTACCTGTAATTTGCAAAGGAAAGCCTTCTGAGTCCTCTTGCTTACAGTTGAGAGATACTACTGGACAAATCTGTAAAGTTGTCTTGTTTGCTTTTTCTCTCTACTCTACCCAGTGTGTGAACAGAAAAACAAAATCCAGATATTTTAAAATGTCTCTTGGAGGGTAAAACTGCCCCTAATTGAGAATTAGTGATCTGTAGTAATTGAAATTTTATATACAGATGAGGAAGTATTTTGAGGTGTTTGCAGGTTACAAAAAAGTATTGTTTGTTTTCTAAGAAATTAATGTTCCAGAAGACCTAGAAATTCTATGCCTTTGTCAACAAAAGCTTGGCCAATCCTATTTCTGCAACATGCCCTGGCATGCATACATTGCCTCTATTGTGTTTAAAGGAATGATAGTTCTTTGGGGGAAAAAAGGAACCTAGTACCTATGGTTCTTTGATGTTTTTCCAGACACTCAAATGGTTAGTGGTACTCTCATAAAATAAAAAGTATCTCATTTACGTGTCATTGTGTTTTGTTACAAGATTACCACAGCAACACCATCTTCAAACAGAGATTGATGACCACACCAGAGCTCTTTTGAAGTATGTCTTGAACAGCAGGGGAACCTTCCAGTCTGGTCTTCAACTTGAAGGAGAAGCGCCAGTCAGAGTAGGAGAAAAACACAGTCCTTAGATACATAACAGAACTAGTGGTATGAAACAATGAAATTGCATCAGTGGTCCAGGGAGTTCTAATCTTCAGTTCTGTCACATAATCTAACAGAAGTGGTGGCTCCGGGGTAGGGAAGTAGTGTGCTTAAAATTATACAGTGAGTAAGAATGCCAGGACCAGGGGTCCAGGATACCCTCCCCTGTACTCCTCAACATATATTCTCATGTTAAGAAGAGAAACATAGTGCATGGTGTTTCCTAGCTCTACACAGGCTGAATCTCTGTATGTGAATTTAGTAACAGGAGAAGTGAACATGCTGCCTCTCATAGGTATAACGTCAAGAGATTACCATACTACTACTTATAATTTTATCCTATTATCCAGTCTTTCTCAGACTCAGTAAACATTATTCTGTTTTTGCATTTTTTTTTTACTTCAACAGCATTAACAGTTTTAGATTCCACAAATGGGCAATATAATGCAGATGATGGGGACTCATATATGGTTCTGCGCCTGGCTTATTGCACTTCACATGATATCCTCCAAACACTATCACTCTTCACATTGTACACATATACTGAAACACCAGAGATACCCTTGTAGGTGTACAAGTGCCTGTGATTTATAAAAGAAAAACCTTCAAGAATCTTCCTCCTTTGTTTAAGAGCCATACTTTCATTAAATCTTTCAGTATCTCTGTGAAATATTATTTGATAATGTTGTAAAGCTTTCCTGTATTTTTCAACATGAGAGTATTGCATAAACTTGGGTGTTAAATAACTGAATGTGTACATTGAGTTACTGGTCACTCACTGGTGGTACAAAGAGAAGGATGTTATCTGTTCTCACAAACATGGCTGTGCCCGCCTTCTTTGGCTGCTGTTGTTCAAGTTTATTATTTGCCTTTGATAACCATATTATTCTATTACCATTCTCCCAATAAATGCAGATATTAGATCATATTTGATCACATAGTTTTGAATATAAGCTTATATAACTCAGTTTATGAAACATAAGTGTTGAAATAATCACAATTAGAATACCAGACAATCCAAAATATGAGTACTTTGGATGATTCTTATAATAAAAAACTGATAAAATATTCTTACAAAGATCTGGTTACCTTTGGATAATATATGTAAACTTTAAACATAGATGGATTAACCTAATGGAAATTCACCCCATTTATAAAAGATTGTATAATTAGGTATGTCAATAAGGTCATCCTTTGAAATGCTTGTTCCAAGTATATCAAACTCTGTTTTATCTTATTCAATTTCTCAGACTGATAGCGCTGTGACTGCCCTGACATGAAGCCTATAGAGACCCAGCATAAATGCCATGCATTTATCCTCTGTGGGGATTAATTAGATTATAGGAATGGTGAAAAGTGGAAACATGGTAGAGACTGTCTTTTGAGATAAAGAGGAGTTGCAAGAAGACTGCTAAAAGTAATGGAACAGTTACGTGGAGAATTACTACCCAGCGTTTCTAACTCTAACTCCACATTTCTGCTTTTAATTTACAACCTCCTAAGTCAATCACAACAGAGCCTTTTCAAGTCAGAGCTAAACAGCCCACATCCTTCATGTGTCATGTACTTGATGTAACGTTGGTGGGGCTGTCAAGCAAACTCTGAAGTGGACGCTTTAGTGAGTCTGAGTCGAGAAAGATCCACCTCACAGGGCCTTTTCTAAAAGTGGAAACCTGAGTCCGCACCTACTCATTTTGTGGGGAACCAATCCTAAGATGTTTCTTCAGTTGAACAAACAAGAAGTAATTACTTGTCAATGCTTTTGGAGAAAGCTGTGAAGTGATCTGAGAAGAAAATGAGCTGTTTGTTAATGGGGGCAGATGGTGGAGGGCAGAGCCGTCACTCCACAGATGTCTTCTTCCTTCCTTCCTGGCATGGAGTTGCTTTTTCCTTGGTGATCTCAGCTTACTCCCAGATTGGTGATGACCCTGTTGGCCTCATGTTAAGAAGAAAATAATTTTAGAAATATCTCTTCAGAAATGAAGTCTGTAAAATACAGTGTTAGAGGGAAAGCACAGCCAGCTTTTTTTTTTTTTAAACATATATGTACTGGCTTCTTTAACACACAAATCAAAGAGCTGTGAAGGCAACCACTGTTTCCAACATTATAGAACTAAATGGCAAAACTAGAAATCAAGGAATCTCTTGAAACCTCACACTTGAGCTCACTTTCTAAGACACTGAAACATGTAAATTCATTAAATCCTGATTTCTACAAACGTCTGGTAGATACACATCTAGTATATGAGTTAGTAAACAAAGCATCCACAGGCCAAAACCCAGCAGGACATGAGTAGATGCTAAGTGGCCAACTTACCTTTGGAATCTGGTACACATGTTGAGAATAGTTCTATTGTTCTCACTAGCTCTTCTCATCAATTCCTTGGAAGAGCTACCTCTGATTGGCAGAGCCCAAGGCTTTACGTTTCAACTCCACTGCGCCTTAAAGAAGCTTACAACACATCCTTACAGCACATATAGCTACAATTCCTCTCTTTGTATATTGGGAATTATGGCTATTGACCTTCGTACAGAAAGTGAAGAGGCTCAGTAAAAACCTCCAGACGACCATCATGAAGGATCCAAGCACACAGAGACGGGTGCTCAGTGAAATGTATACATGCTGCATGTCATCATCCTTGATATCTACAGGCATTTTTATCTCAGGTAAGAAACATCCGAGTACTTGATGGCTCTGGAGGTTTGGATGTTATGAATTCATGCAAGAACTCAAAACAAGGCAATTCCTTTTAATTTTCCCTTCGTAGATTTGAAATGACTGGTTATTACTGTTTCTTTTATACACTGAGAAAGCAAATACAACTGAGAACAGGGCATCCCCTCATTCTCTTTCTGACATAACAATTCAATAAGAAAAAAATCTTCACACTGATGAATGACATATAGGAAACATTTACTATGTACAAACTCTTGAAGCACATCACTGTCATTCTAGGAACCAGATATTGAGATTTTCTACAGTCTAGAACTTAGAAATTTTTGTACAGAGGGAAATGACATAATCTATGCAATTATCAAATAATTCCTTCTACATACTTAAAGGTTGACATACTTTCATATATATTTAATATTTATATTTATTTCTATTTAATTTACATTTATGTTTATACTTAAATTATTTGTATTTATATTTGTGTATAAACATTTTTTTTTCTGCAGAAACAGGAGGATCCAGAGGCCCTCATCTCCAGCCAGCAGAGTCTAATTGATCAGTTCCATATCAATGAGAGACCCTTTCTCAAAAGATGGAATTTTTAAAGAATGACATCTGAGATTGTCTTCTGGCATCTACTTCCACAGGCACACATGTCAATGTGCACACAGATTCAAACACATGTATCTGTACACATGAAAACATGCATCCATATGCATTAAAATGTTTCAAAAAGAAAGTTGGATAAGCACTACAATGCTCTAAACAGTTTGATTACTTTTTGTCCCCAAGGTTAACATGAGTACTTCAGTAAAGATTTTTTGGTCTTATTTATAGTCATTTTCATAGAAAAGTTTCTAAGAGCAATGTTGTCTTTTCAACCATGTAATTGGTTTCGAGGTTAGATGACTTTTTAGGAGGCATGCCACTGTTCCTCCAATTGCGCTGGTACTGTCACCATGATAAACTGAAGATAAATGATTTTAAAAAAGAAAGGGAGCTAACAAAAAAGCAGGTGGGTGAACATCACTGTAATGACTATTAACTATAGTTAGTAATGATTGCTGAGGAGGGACTTGTCTATTTCTCAGTTTGCTTCAGGCGTTGGGCTCCAGACAGGTTGTCCATGACAAAGTAGATGGACTTACACCCATGCATATATGGACCAGATGAACTCAGTGGTTAGAGAGATAGCGAGAAAGAGAGGGGGGAGGGAGAGGGAGAGGGGAAGTAGGGGTTGGGGTGGGAGGAGAGGATTGACTGGGGAGGAAAATATGGTAGCCCTGGGGGAATATGAGAAAAGTTGGAATAGAAGAATATAGGGTTGATTTGATCCAAATACATGATATAAAAGCAAGAAATTCTCAAATAATCAATCAATATTTAAAAATCTAAGACTGAGTTGTTATTATAAAAAATTCAATGTCAGTATTTCCTTAACGATTTGCATACTTTATAAATAATTTTTGTATTTTTATTAATTCTATATATTTAGTATATATGTTTAATTCTATATATTTAGTATTTTGTCAAGTTTGTAACAATTTTGTCCAGCTTTGTTCAAAATTTGTATTCAGAATTTAATTTAATTTTACAGTCACACATGAGCAATTGACCTAAGCTTCTTTGTTGTATATGTTGGTAATGTCAGGACGTGGGAGGCTCAGAAAGGATAATTTCAAGTTCAAGGTTATCCTGGGCTACAAGAAAGTCATCATTTCAAAACAAACAAACAAGCAAATGAACAAACATCTGAAAAACAATTTCAGAAGAGAATTCAGCTAAGTCCTCAGATGATTCTGTCCACCTGCATTCAGCTCTGCTTGTCATTTCACAACCCATACAGTTTCCCATCCAACATTATCAGATCACATGCAATATCACAAGTATTTGATACTTTATATATACATATAATGTCTTTAAAAATATCATAAATGAATGCAGAAGAACATATATACTGAGAGTATATGTTTCTGATCTCCCAAACTTTAAACATTTTCCCCCTTTTCAGGCTGAACTGGAGAATTCCTAAACTATTTCATGTTATGTTAATTATTTAATCTCCACAGTTCATTTTATTTTAAGCCCATATATTCTCTTTATAACCAGCATTATTATTTTCTATTACAGCATAGAAAATTTAAAAATATAAAAACATTCTATCTGCATACAAAAACCCGTATGTGTAGAACAGCTGGAAGAGACTGAGGAGAGAAGACCTCATTCTGAGGCTGATGCTTGTGAAATGTTTTCTAGAGTGAAGTGGACTTCATGATATGAAATCATCAACTCTGTCATGTGATTGATTGCTGTTTGAATAAAAAAAAGCAACTATGAGCACAGTGTGATAGAAACAAGTGGATATTAAATCAAGGAAGATAAACAGATTTAAAGAAAGCAACTGCCTGAGACTTTGTCTCAATGAAGCAAGAAAAAGGAGATAATTCTTATGATAGAGCAATTACAATTTAAATATGCTTGCTAGAATTCCGTATCTGTTTTAGTTTAAATTAAAATTTTAGCTGGAAAAGTCTGACAAGATCTGAAGATTAAAAACTAAAACCTGTCTGGACTTTGCCTTCTTTTTTATGCAATGCGGTTTCTTCATGTCACTGAGGAATGTTTTGTTCCAACATAAAGCCCAACAGAAACGTGATTGATGCTGACACTGCTTTCCTACGCCCCCGTGCAATGTTTACCTGAAATATAAGCCACAATTTCAGCAATTACATTGGTCAGATAAGAACAAAATGTAAGTCGGAAGGTTCTAAATAAAATGCTCGTCTGGCTACACTCTTGTCTTACAGGAAGTCTGTGCATAGAGAATAGTACATCTAAAAGAGAGAGAGAGAGAGAGAGAGAGAGAGAGAGAGAGAGAGAGAGAGAGAGAGAGAGAGAGGATGCCCCATTAGTCAAGAAGTTATTGGCATTTGATAATAGCTTCTGGGAGAGAAGAATGAGCTTTATAAATGGTGTTACCTATGGTGTATCTACTACACTCTAGGGCATGCCAGACACCCAAGAGTAGTTAGTCGACACAAATAGAACATCACAGGATTTTTGGGAGAGAGAGAGCTAGAGCCACAGCTAGAGCTAGAGCTAGAGACAGAGACAGGGACAGGGACAGGGACAGGGACAGGGACAGGGACAGGGACAGGGATAGGGACAGAGATAGGGACAGAGACAGGGACAGGGACAGAGATAGGGATAGAGATAGAGACAGAGATAGGGACAGAGAGACAGAAATAGGGATAGAGATAGGGATAGGGACAGGGACAGAGACAGAGACAGAGATAGAGACAGAAAGACAGAGAGACAGAGATAGAGACAGAGACAGAGAGACAGAGACAGAGACAAAGATAGAGAGATAAAGATAGAGACAGATAGACAAAGTCAGAGAGACAAAGAGAAAGAGACATAGAGAGAGACACATAGTGACACAGTCAGAGAAAAACACTAAGAAAAAGACAGAGAGATAGAGGTAGAAATAAGGCAGAGAGAGAGAAAGAGACAGAGAAACAGAGAAACAGAGAGAGAGAGAGAGAGAAAGAGAGAGAGAGAGAGAGAGAGAGAGAGAGAGAGAGAGAGAGAGAGAGAGAGAGAGTAGCTGGGTAGCTAGGGAGGTAGGGTTGTCCTGGAAGGAGTTTGAAGATGGAATGAATACTGTCGAAATACATTATATAAAATTCTAAAAGAATTAATAAAATATTTTAGAAGGTTAAGCATAGCTAATAACTTGTAAACAACAAACTTATACATTTCAGTTTTATTCTATGACTTCAGTTACTATTCAATTTCAAAGCCCTTCTTCTTTTCCCTATATGAAACTTCTTTTGTGTAAGTGTATGTATATAAATGTATACATGTGTAGGAGGGCATATGCATGGGTGTGCACATATGATTATCAGACGTAAACTGAATGTTTTGTGGGCAGCATCCATCTTGTTTTATTCTGTCTTGTTTTGTTTTGAGACAAAGTTTTCTCTCAGCCTGGATCTCTCTGATTATACTAGGCTGGCTCTGCTATGATTTCCAGAGATTTATCTGCTTCACTTTCCTAGTGCTGGGCTTACAAGTTTCTGGGCCACCATGCTTGGCTATTTCTTGTAAATTGTCCAGACTGAACTTATGTCTGTATACGTTCCTACTAAGTTCTTTACAGACTAGTATCATTCACGCCCTAGTGCCATCTATCTTTAATATAATTTCATCCATTCAAAAGTGTAAGTTATTGAGGGCAGATGAAATCCCACAATCCTCATCTTTTAGAGGCTTTATGAGTGAGTGCCTGTGAGTTTCGAGGCTGTCCAGAGCCAATCCTTGCTCCTCAGCTTGCACCCTGCACAGTTGCTTGCCATTTTCTTGAAGTCTGAGTCCTAATGAGGCAGTCTTATCTCAAGATTGTTCTGAAGACAGAAGTCCTGGATATGCTTTGAGGTTTTTATGCTTACCTGTGCTTTTCTGTGAGACTCCTCTCAGCTGTGGAGATCCTAGTGAGGTACCTGCGGCTGATATTTGCTGAAAGTCTTTCCCAAGAGTAATTAAAAGTCCAGTAGAGCAACCCCTAAAACCTATGAATTAAAATATGCATATTAAACTACACCTGTATTGATTTTTTTGTGATGAAGATTCTTCTCTGCCAAGAGTCCTTAAAATAACAGTGTCTGCATGGCTGTAGATTTGGAATGTGGGTCATGATGGTAGGGAGGTCATGGTAATGTTTTGTGGAATATTGATCCCAGCCAATGTAAACTCATAATTGTTGTGAAATGTATAATAAAAAATTACAGGTGTAATTTTAGTGAGACTTTCTTTTCCTGATTCCACATTCTTGAACTGATTAAATTTTACACTGAGGAAAACCATCTGCACACAATGACATAGGGCCAATCATTTTTGTATTTTTTTTTTGTCAGTTATGAGGTAAGCTGTAGATTTTATTAGCTCTTTGAAATTAGAGAATAACATAGGATGTATTGTGTACTTGCTGTCAGATGATAACAAACCCATGCTCTGTGTAGATGTTTGAGTTATAATGACATCTTATGAGGTTTTACGAATGTGAGAAGAGCCTAGGAAACAATTTATGGCCAATGTTAAGCACTATAAAATTTCCTTTGTCCATCTATCACCAAAATATACATAGAGAAGCATATATTCTAATATTGGGACTATAAAGTGAAACAGGCATTCTTGAGAGGAAATTGAAAATACTCCATAAAATAAGGCATGCATATTCCTCAAGACTTATTAGTTTCACTCCATATCGTATAAAAATATCCTTGGGAAACATGTAGAAACACATTTTTTTCTTTTCACTTTAAAAATAATACTAGTCAATTTTATTTCATGTGGATTAGCATTTTACCTGCATGTGTGTCTGTGTTAAGGCACCAGATACCCTGCAAATAAAGCTGCAAACAGTAGTGAGCTAGCACGTGGGTGCTGAGAATAGAAGTTGGATTCTCTGGAAGAGCAGCCAGTGACCCTAACCACTGAGCAATCTCCCCATCCCCAGAACACATTCTTGGTAGCACTGTTTGGAGAAAAGGCATTGATGGCAAGACATTGCTCATGTGACTAAAATACTTAAAATGTGGGATACTGATGTAATGTAATCCTGCATAATACTTTGAAATAAAGACTAATTTTACATACAACTAAAAATGTTACTGAGATTAGTTAAAAAAAATTGACATTACAAGCAGTATCTCATATATGGAAAAGAAGTACATGTTTACTTGCATACATGTATCTATAGTTACAGCTTTTCAACTGTGTTTGGTGTGTGTATTTGAAATAATTAGGAAACCATGGTGAGAAAGGAATGGAAATCACCTGAAGGATAGAAAGAAAAAATATTTTAAAATTAACAACATAATTGTTATTTGAAAAGTAATTATAGAATATTATTAGAGATATGTAGTGCCAATTGCATTCATCATTACCTAAAAATAAAAATGAATTAAATGAACAATTCAAACATGCAATTATAAAAAAGACAGCATATAATTATCAAGTATTTTGTAATGAATAAACTGATGAGATGATTTTTGTAATATTTCATCTAGATGACAGTTTTTAACCCAAAATATCAGTTATTTCCCAGAATAGTGACAATGATTACTGAAAGATAAATAGACATCAGTGTATTGAACACAATTATGAAGACAAGGGAGACTTAAAAAGGCAGTTATTGTACCTCTTGGGGAAAGCGCACAGAGTTTAAAGAGCAGAACATACTCTGGAACTTTTCATAGTTACCGTTTTGGGGAAAAGAAAGATGGTGCTTCAAATCTGAGCAACAGGCAGATCATGAAAGACTAGAAGAAATGCCTCTTCACAAGTTAAAACATGAATGTGGATTGCTCAGACTTCATCTTAGACCAATTTTAGGGAAAAGCATACATGAACAATTCAGGATAGCAGTGGGGAATTTAGGAAACAGGGTGACTGAGCCTGCTATGGAGAGACTATTTGTCCTGGGTTTTTGTTAACCTGACATAAGCTAGAGCCAAATGGGAAGAGGATGCTCACTTGAAATAACAACAAAAAGCAAAACAAACAAACAAGAAGCAAAACACAACAAACAAGAAGCAAAACACAACAATCCCCACCTTCATTAAATTTGACTAGTAGGTGAGTCTGTGGGGATATATTCTCTATTAATGATTGACGTTGAAATGTCTAAGACATTACAGGCACGTTTGTCCCTGGTAGGTGATCCTAGGTAATATAAAAAAGCAGGGTAAGCAAGCTAAGCGAAACAAGCCAATAATCAGCTTTCCTCCACAGACTTCTCTGATGTCCCTGTCCCCAGTTGAAATGTCTAAGACATTACAGGCACGTTTGTCCCTGGTAGGTGATCCTAGGTAATATAAAAAAGCAGGATAAGCAAGCTAAGCGAAACAAGCCAATAATCAGCTTTCTTCCACAGACTTCTCTGATGTCCCTGTCCCCAGTTTCCTTGCTTGTATTCCTATACTTTCCTCAGTGATACACTAAGTTATAAGCCAAATAAACCCTTTCCTATCCCTGATTGGTTTGGTCAGTGTGTTAGCACAGCAATAGAAAGTTACTGGATGAATGGATCATCCTGTAATCTTACAAAGAAAAAAAAAAAAAAAAAAAAAAAAAAAAAAAAAAGACTGAAGTCTGGAACTCCACAAAGCTACCGAGGGAAAAAAAAAATGAAGACTGGAGAAGTTGAATGCATACAAGTTAAGGTAAAAGATACCTTAGGTCACATGTAAAGCTTTCATTTGAAGATGGAAAAAAAACAAGAGTGACAAGAGAAACCTATTGGTTTGAAGCTCCCTATGGATTGAAGAAATGACTAATGATTCTGCACCAGAAGGGGTGGAATTCTGAGGCAAAATCTGAGCAGGGCCCTAGGATTGGGTAGCCAATCACGCCTGACGTGCTATGGATGAGGTTTCTTTATGATGACGTTTGGTGATATTCTTAAATATGTGATAAAATTCAAGGGAATATTTAACAGGGAAACTGAGTCATCAGTGTGACAAGACAGAAAATTGAGTTTTGATAATTTCCAATAGATTTGGAAGACACCAGACATGAAAGCATGCTCCTCTTTTACCACGGGTCAGGTAACATCTGGAGAAATGATGCATGCTGTGTTTACTCATGCCAACTAACAGAAGCTGATGTGTTAAGTATTACATATTATGCAATATGTATTGTTGAAGACTGCTAAATTTGTGACAGTTTTTCTCAGAGCATTGGTAAAATCATGGCTTACAAGTTCTTTCATTACTTGAATCTATGCCCTCAATTTGATCAGAATCCATCTAATTACATCTACTGAGAAACGTGACTTAGCTTGCTCTGAAGACAAGGTAGGCAGATGAGCATGTATCAGTGATTTTGCCACTTTGGTTTGTATTCATCAAACTTAAACAAATATATTCTCCAGGCGCTTTAAAATAGCCACCTTGACATTCACATAATATGAAATCTGATTCACTGTCTCATTTTCTCGTAAGAATGACACTTGCAGGAAGGATAACACGGGGGGTAAACAATGCCAAGGACATTTCACCTTAACGCTTTGGTTGAGTTTCACATATCTCTTTGAACACTCCACTTTATTTCTAATAAAGTAGCAGGTGGACAAAGCAAATTATACATGAAAGGCCAAAGCCTGACCTTTATTAAACACTTGGGAACAAGGATTTAGGTACAATCTTAATAGGCTCTGCCCTCCCTCATGGCTTCAGTGATGGTATCAAAGCATACACCCTACTGTCATCAGCAGGAAAACCAGCACGACTGAGGCCTACATGCACTATACTCTCTCTGAGTTTTTCTCCAGAAACATTTAAAATATACTTACTGAATGGGAGCTTAGTCTTTGATAGTTTTATTTAGAACATTTTCACTGTGATCTTGCACACAAATATCTTTTTTCCCCATCAGTAATCTGTGTTCTCTCCAAGTCAGACAAATACACTGAGTGGCAGACTCATTTTTTTTTTTTTTTTTTTTTTAGCCTGCAAGTCAACATTTCACTCAACTATATCAAACTGTTTGCAATGTAATGTTTCAGACATAACAGTATTTAAACTTAACACGTATTATTTATTTTATTGTGGGGACCATGTATCTTATGTTTTGAAATAGTAGCATATGCATTTGATTTTATAAGTTAGATTCCTGGAGATGGCTTAAACTGTTCTATTTCTTTTCTTTTTTAAAAAGTTCTTCCAACTTATTTAGTTCTGTTTTCTCTCTTTGCTAAATATCTTTCAAATACGTTTTGTGTTCTCCATTGTGATAGGAACCCCATGCCTTTGGCCACCTTACATGTTACTTAAAATACTATAAGAGCTTTCTAATTGACTCAACTGATGGCAATCTATCAGGGTACAACTGTTAGTTGTTGTACTGTACAACAACTGTAATCTCTAAAACACAAACCTTAAAATTGTCTATGTATTCTTCTTTGCTTTGGGCAAAAACTGTATGACTTTTGGGTTTAGACAAGAATGCTCACAGTCTGTCTCTTTATCACATTCTCCTTTTCATCTCCTAAAGCTCAAGATACAACTCCCCCAGCTCTGTGGAAATTCCTGCAGTTTCCTAAGAGAGGCACCCCACTCCCCCCGGGCCTACTTGATTCATTTATGATACTGCTTTTTTGGGGGGTTGGGCCTGGAACATCTTAATTACATTTTGAATTTTAAGTAATTTCTAGTAAGTTGGAGTTAAGAGTATTACCTTTTTAAACTTATGACATTTGTTTACTATCATTGTGTGAAAGGTGAGTTGATGTGGTTGTCTCGGGACATGTGTAGAGGGTGAGGGTTGAGGACAAATTTGTATAGCCAATTATTTCCTTCCATCTTTACGTGTATCCTGGAGACTGAACTCAATTTAATGGCCATGTGCAGGACTGCTTTTGCCTCCTCTCTGGTCCCCCTGGCCTGCATTACTTTTAAAGAAAGTTTTTCCAAAATTCTGGAATTATAGTGCTTCATCCAAATACTGCAACACTGAGTCTGTACTATGGATATATTTAATTAAATGTTTTGGTAACTCTTGAATATCTTCTACAATTACAACAAGACTTTGTGTGTGTGTGTGTGTGGGGGGGGGGGTAAACCTAGTAATTGTTTCAATTTCCATGGTTTCTGAAAAACTTTTAGCTCTTTAAACACAGAGGACAATAAGAAACTGTTCAGAAAGAATAAATGATCAAGATGCAATGAGAGGGCTATTTTGAGTTAAAAGAGTAGGGAACAATTCAAGAAACAATAAATGATGTTGTATTCTATTTAAATTTTTATCTTCATGAAGAAAGATGTTTTTCTTTATAGTCTATCAGAAAAGCACATGCACATTAAGTGTGAACTGAATAATAATGAAATGAATAAAAATGTTACTTTTTAAAAGTCATGATATATAAGAAACTAGATAAAACTTGAATGAATTTCTGTACTTCTATTTTGTCTAATTTATATGAAGCAATAAAGAAAGAAACCAACATAATTTCTGATCATTCAATAAAAGGAAACATTTCCACAAACTTTTTGGTATTAAATAATTTTTCTAGATTTTTTTTAAGGAGTAAAACAAACAATTCTTCAAGAGAATATCTTACTTTCCTATGGTAAATCTACTTCCAGATCCAGTTAAACTTTGTAAACAGCCCTTTGAAGGAAGACAGACAGCATAGTGAGCTGGTATTCTCTGCTCAGTTTTGAAAGCTGATAAGCTGAAGGCAGGCTCTGATGATAAACCTTCTGAACTCAACATCTGTAATAAGCTCAACCTTCTACAATGTGGCACCCAAAGCAAGTGAAGGAGAACTCAGGGTATGAGAACACAAAGTAACTGTTTCAAGATTAAGACTGTAGTGTTGTGTCTTTAAATGTATTTGCTACACTTTATTACAAAAATTCATCATAGAACGAAGAGAGAGGGGTTGCACATACTTGTGACAATTTTCCGATTATATAAATAATGCATGATTCAAATCCACCACTTCTTGACTTTTAATATCCGCTAAATGAAAATGTCTTTTCTTTTTCTTTCCCTTTCCTTCCTATGTACACAGTTTGAGCTGGAATGAAGCAAACTTTGACTCAAGGATTAATTACATAATCATCCATTTTCTCCTTTTGAACTATGTCTTATGCCAGAATGAGGAGAAGTCTGAACCCCCCTTCTAATGTTGTTTCAGACCTTTTGATTTTTAAACGTCTGGAATTTTTTGGAATACAAAGAGCAACTCAGCTTCATGATGTGCGATATGAAATGCCATGTGTTTTTCTTCCCTGCGCCTCATTTCTCTGCATTCCTGGTAGATGATGAATCCTGTTCTCAGTTTACAGGTATGTGGAGCATTTTGGGTCATGTCTAAGAATTTAACATTGTAGAAAAGGCAGAAGTGTTTTAAAGGACCTTTTCATCATGAAATCCCAGGATCCTGAATTATACAGAGACAAAAATTATTACTCAGAATAACTTCATTCACATACATTTGTCTCAATAATTGCATTTGTTGACTTTGACATTTCTTTGCATGAAGAAAATTAGACATTAAGAACTTCCGGCAAAAACATACTTAGATAATGATCTACATTTGATTTGTACGTACATGTGAAAATAAAAATCAATGTTTTATTGCCTATTGAAGACATTTTTCTGTTTAGCTCATACCATACCATATGACTTTAAAATTATAAGTCGTAAGTGTTTGTGGGATGGATTCTCCCATTATAAACTACTTGTTTTCACAAATAACATAAGGCAATAGAATCTTTGAGAGCTTATTTTGTTGCTTGACATATTTTGCATAATGACCCACAATGCTCATGAGGCGTAGCTGGTGAGTAAACATGCACTTAAGATAGGCTTGCATTAGCACCAAGTACAAAAGTGATCAGAATACTAGAGGGCAGAGATTAACTAGAAGGAATTAAATATCCCTCCAAGTAGCTAATTTCTTGGACTGATGACTTCATCAACCATTAAATGTCTCTAGTAATATTTGTAAAAGTGTAGCAAAAAAAAAAAAAAAAAAAAAAAAAAAAAAGCCGTGTTGGATTAAGGATGCTTCTGTACTGAAGAACTTGTAATACAGCTAGCAATCTATACCTATGTTGGGGAAAAACAGACAGTGTAAAAATGACTGTACACAGCAGGACATTTGAAACCTAATTTAAAAACCATGTCACTTTAGTGGCTAGAAAAAGTAAAGACTGGAGTAACATGGAAGAAAAAAATACTTGCATTATTATTAAAAAAGAGAAAATGAGATCAGGCAATAACAGAACATTTTCATCATCAAGCAGAGCAAATCCTGGTAAAAGAATTCAAATATTTAAGTAGCTCTGCCTGATAATAGTATATCATCATGGTTCGAAGTCGAGGCACTGCATTTTTTGTTTCAATTGGAGGAGGGGTGAGAGAACGACTAAAAAATAAAATTAAGTATATACATGTGTGAAAGTATCAGAGTTAAGCAAAGATTTCTAAGATACAAATGTGAAACATGAAGAAAGGCAATTGTATACAAAAGAAATCAGGAGAAACATAAGGAGTGAAATTTTATAATAAGTGCTTTTTTAGAGTTAAACAATGTCAATATGAGAACCTGTTTGAAGAATTGTTTTATTATTTTCTTTTTGCTATTTATGTAAATGCTCTTATTTTCATATTGACCCTAATAGTTCCTTAGAATCATAAGCAATTTGCACTTCCATCAAGAGAACTTGGTTACTCTGTTTTACTCACTATAATAACGATAGCAAAATAAAAAGTATCCAATCTCCGGAGTAGTGATAATAATACCCAAGTCAAAATCTGTACTGATGCAGGACGAATGTCTGCCTCTACAACAGCTGGTACATAATTCACATTGTGTTGACACCTGGGAAAAGGACAGACATTCCAGGAAAAAGATGTTTAACACCTGTTTGGTAAAGGGTTTATCAATAATCAGAGGAGCTGGATGGCTTCAATTTACCATCAGAATTCCCAATAATGCTCTCTTTCTAATTGTACTCCCTGGGGACTCTACTGATCCTCATGGCAGATGAAGTTTTTCTCCTCCTTGTGGACCCCCATACCAGTACATGCTGGTTACTTTGTGTCTACTGCCAATATCTGGAGCACTCTCTGCCTGGACATTTGATGGCCAAGCCAGCCCAGGTATCTGGTAGGCAATCTTCATTCCCCTTCCTGGTCTCCACTGCCAATTCCCCAGCCTCATTCAAGGCCTGTATTAGATCCCTTGCAGGAATCTGTCCCCCGTCTCTCACTCCACTCCACTGACACTCTAATGAACCTTGTGTAGGACCTAGCTTTCTTCACCCTCCTGCTCTCTACCTCCTACCTATCCTCAGTCTTCATGCCTCCAGTCCTAGAATCACATTCTACCTAGGACCCTCAGTGGCCACACCTGGCAGGGCCTCAGAAACATACTCTACTAGAGAACCCAAACAGCCACCACTCTTTCCTAAGATCCAGAAACTCAACAGAAACAAAGGAGTGGATCATTCACCCAACAAGGATGAGACCAGATGTCAACACCCAGAATCACAATCATCTCAAACCAGATACTTAGATGCCAGGACAAAACCACCATCATTAACACCCAAGAAAATATGTTAGTACCAGAAACTGCTAGTAGGCCGTACGACCCTGGGAAAAGCTGTATAGCTGAACCAAAAGAGAAGGAGCACAAAAGAGCTCTTAGGAATATGTTCAAGGACCTTAAAGAAGATAGGAATAAATCCTGTAATGAGTTCTGTGAAAGCGTGGACAGTAGAATGAACTGATGAAAAGTTTAAGACATAAAAGTGGAGAAAAAAAATCACAAAAATAAAATGCAATAAATCAAGCTGAAATAAAACTGGAAATAAAAAAAAAAAAAAACAATTAGAAAAACCAAACCAAAATCTCAGAGGTAAGCCTCACCGACAGAATAGAAAACATGGAAGAGAAACTTTTAGGCATTAAGACAAGGTAGAAGAAATTCATACCTCACTCAAGGAAACTGTTATATCTAAATAAAGAAAGACATACATACATACATACATTTAGGTAACCTGCAACATTATGAAAAGAAAAAGCTATGAAAAATTAGAATATATGAAAGAGAAGATATCCATAAAAGGAATAGATAGAATGTCTTGGGATACTCTAACTGACTAGGTGAAAGCCTTGTATAATAAAAACATTAAAGCATTGAAGAAATAATTTTAAGAAGATATCAGAAAATGGAAAAATACCCCATACTTATGTACAAGTAGAATTGATATAGTTAAATAGCCATCCAACCAAAAGCAAAGTAGGAAATTGCCTTAAACCTATTGTCACAAAAAACAAACAAACAAACAAACAAACAAAAAAAAACCTTTCTGCACAGGACACCAAGAACACAGGGACTAAGATAAAAACTTAATAAGTGGGACCTCACAGAACTGAAAGCATCATGGTACTGATACATGGTAAAGACAAAGAAAAAACAGAATTTTACCAATGACATATCCAATACCTAGGGCTAATACCTAGAATATATAAAGAAATAAAAACACTGGACATCAAAATAAATAACCTAATTTAAAATGGGATACAGATTTAAACAGAGAATTCTCAAAAGGAGAAACTCAACTGCCTGAGAAACACTTAAATAAATGTTCAACATCCTTAGTCATCAAGGAAATAAAAAATAAAATTGCCTTGAGATTTGCTTTTACATAAGTTAGAAGATTCAAAATCAGTAAGACAAATGGCGGTTTATGCTGGCAAGGATCTGGAACAAGGGGACCATTCATCCACTGCTGGTAGGAGGGTAAACCAGTAAAGCCACTATGCAAGGTCATCCTCTCAGAAGATGAGAATTAATGGACCTCAAAATCCAGCTATACCACTCATGGGCATATGCCCAAATGTCTCTACATCCTACTCTAGAAACATGTACTCAACAATATTCTTTACTGCTCAGTTCATAATGGTCAGAAATTAGAAATAACTTCGATGTCCATCAATGGATAAATACATAAAGACAACGTGCTATGATTACCCAGTGGGATATTACTCTGGTATTAAAACAAAAACAAAACAAAAACCAAAATCCAAAAAAAGAAAAAAAAAAACCATCCAAAATATTAAATTAGTGGGTAAATGGATGGAGCTAGAAGAAACAATCCTAAGTAACTTAACTTAGACTCAAAAAATCCAACAGTTTTTATCCTTGTTTCTGACAGTCATTTTTGTGTTTTCTGTTTATTCTATGCAAGAATATTTCCTGCTTTGTTTTATTTTCCCACTTTAGGAATTAATGATGTCGTTCTCAAGCATTCTTGACACTCAAAGATAAAATTAGATTGTACACTATAAGTTTAAACTCATGTACTGAATTTAGTGAAGTCTGAGTTCTACTAAACAATGTTTATTTTTTCTAGCTATGATATATTGTAATATCTCCATTCATTTTCTTATGAACTTTACCACAGGAACACATACTCGATCTCCAAATTACAGTTTCAATATCTAATAAATGTAAAATTATAGTATATTGTTAGTGTGGCTGGTATAGAGAATACATGGAAAAATCCAGGTTAAAATATATAGAACACTTCATGAGTCTGGGTAAAGTGCCTACTATCATTGCTTCTCTAGCTAATAAGATGTTGTCCATGTAGACACTTGTTACTAAAATGATTTTTTTCCAATGGCCATACCTATGTTTTCTGCTCCATTCCATCTTGTTCTTCTAGGTTTATACTGTGTCTATGTTAGGGTTTTACTTCTGTGAACAGACACCATGACCAAGGCAACTCTTATAAAGGACAACATTTTGTTGGATCAGGCCTTAGAGGTTCAGTCCAGTATGATCAAGGCAGGGGCATGGAAGCTTCCAGTCAAGCATATCAAAGAAGGAACTGAGAGTTGTTCTACATTTTCATCCAAAAAAAGCTAAGGAGCAGACTTTCTTCCAGGCAGGTCTCAAAGCCCACCTCCACAGTGACACACTTCTTCTAATAAGCCACACCTACTCCAACAAGGTCACACTTCTACTATTACCACTCCCTGGGCCAAGCATATTCAAACTACCACATTCCACTCACTGGGCTACACAGACATATTAAAACACATTAGTGTTTGGAGGCCATACCTGGTCATAACACAATGAAAAATATATTGAGTCAAACTCCAAAAGTCTCCTAGTCTGTAACAGCCTCAACAAAATTAAAAATTCCAAAGTTCAAAGTCTCTTCTAGATTCATTCAATCACTTAAGTATAATCCCCTATAAAGTCAAAATCAAAAAGCAGATCACATACCTCCAACAATACAGGATAACATACACAACATTCCAAACATCATTGTGAACAATACTGGACCAAACAAGACCAAAAACAGCTAGACAAACTCTGAACTCTGCATCTCCATGTCTGATGTCAAAGTGCTCTTCAGATCTCCAACTTTTTTATCTTTGTTTACTGTATCAAACTTCTTTCTCCTGGGCTGATTCTGCTCCCTGTGAGCAGTTCTCCTAGGCAGGTCTCCCATGGCTCTGGTATCTTAACATCCTGGGATCTTAGAGAATATGGATGGCCCATGGTATTACCTTGATCCATCAATTGTGACTGGCAGTGAATTAGGTCATCCTGTAAAAAAAAATTTCTAGAGTTTGCAGGGAAATAAGGAAAATGATTTTGCTGGCTCGTTGCTCTTAGTATCTATGGATAAACTGATAAAGGAATGAAGTGTATGATAAAATTGAAAGGCTCCAGATGTGAATAAACAATCTAAAGGTTTCTAAGTGTGCCCTTGAAGAGAATCTTCTCTCCAGTAGCCCTCGAACTCCAGTCGCAGAATATCAAACTGAGGCCCTCATTATAAGAGTGACTGGATTACAACAAAATTCAAGTCTCAGCCTTAGAGGGTGTCAGCAGTTAAAGTAAAGGCATTAGTTGGCAAAGAATAGGACCCTATACCTTGGGGTTGTGATGTGTGGGAAGACCCCATTGAAGCTGAGAACATCGAATTCTCATGTTCTCAAGGGTTTATCGCATCTGAGAAGTATTACCCTCATCCCTATCACTTGAAATACTGCTTTTTTTTTTTCTCCTGAGGAAATGAATCCTTCATTGTCTAATAAACCAGCAGTGAGCTTCTCTGAAGAAAAAAATGTAAGACGAGACAATACTGATGTTCCTCAAAGCCCACCTGCACAGTGACAGACGTCTTCCAACAAGGCCACACCCACTCCAACAAGGCCACACCCCCTAATAGTGCCACTCCCTGGGCCAAGCATATTCAAACCACCATATTCTGGGAAAACATTTTCCCCTTTTCTATCTCGAATACAAATTGGCTGCCTTCAACAGTCAAGTAGGAAATTTAACTTTATGAAGTAGCTCCATATAATGCAATGGTATGGGCACACCTGTAATAAAATACATCCACATAATTATACATTCTCACACCACTTCTGACCCACAGGCAGGCTGATATCTGATCTTTTTTCTACAGTTCCACCTAGAAGCTTAGGCTTCTCTTTATTTTATTTTTAGTACTCATTAATAATTGGTTTTGGACCCCTGGACAAGGATATTTCCCATAATAAATCAGACCTGGACTCCAGGTTCTACCAGCATCTTTAAGTCCCTACCTGGCATACCCTGCCCCCAACCCTAAATTTTTCAGGCCAGGGGCTGGGCTGCCCTTACCCAAGAGGTTCCTCCTTATATAATCCAGACATTTTAGTCTCCCTTCCCTCTCTCTTCTCCTTCCTTCTCTTTGTGCAGGAGAACTCTTTTTCTCTTACTCTCCCCACCATGCAACTTCACTGGCCTCAGTCCTTGGGGCCAGTGAACTTACTTTCCCAAGATCAGCTTCCCCAAAACCTGCCTTTAATATATTCTAGTCTGGTTTGAATTAGGTCATTTTACTGGCGGAGAAATAATCTATCAAGTAATATTTCAAATATTTGTTGGCCACTTATGTCTCTTTGAACATACTTTAATGTCATATAATGATACTACAGTTTTTGTTCATGTGTATCTCTAGTTCCCACAGTGAAGCTTTGCGTGTGGTATTTCTGAATAAAGCACAACAGAATGGAAGGCAATACAGACTATTACTACCCTCATGGATTCTAGCATGTGCCTATTTGGGAAACAAAATAGGTCTATTTTGAATAGATTCTTGGTGTTATACACTGGCAGAAGAGAGGCTTAAGAACAGCAAGCCAAGCTGGAGACAGAGAATATTTAGTAGTATGATATGGATGATGATAGTGACTGACTGAGTACCAGTACCATAACCAACACTGTGGCCTCCATTTTACTTAATTCAAACGCCATTGTAAAATCACTTTGGGTATTTGAGTGCAAATCAACATGAGTGGTTTGAGCAAACTTGATTCCAGAACTCTGACACTGTGAATAGGAGGAAGTCTCAGCTCTCCTATGATACTGTAGAGTAAAAAATTATAAAAGCCATTTTATGAAATATGTGTAGATTTCTTTGACCTTAGACCTGGGCAGAAAAGTGCAGATTCCAGAACGAGGAACTGAAAATAAGATTTCAGGCCTTCACTTTCCCCGGGGCACATTCTGGGTGGAGGACATTATTCCCTGAATCAAGCCTCAGGCAGTAGGCCCGCCTATGGGTGGAAAAGGCCCAAAGCAGGAAGACACATTCCTGACCATAAAAAATACAAGCCATCTAGGTGGGGCTGTGACTGGAGGAAGTGAGAAATATTTTGTAATGACGGTATAGGGGACAGTGACTTGGTAAGACTACATTTTTTGAGAAAAATGATTGTACTGAGTAATTTCCATGGCTATTAACCTTTCAGGGTAGATTTCTCTAGAATGTTTCGCTATTCTTATGTTATGTATCCTTGGCAACCCCTCACCCCCTCCCCACTCCCCTGGTTTGTGGTTTTGCTCTTTAAAAGACCCCTGACCCATCACTCTGGGCCAAACCTTGCTCTTCAGAGAGAGAAATAAATAATAAATAATAAATAATAAATAATAAATAATAAAGCCTCTGCTGATTGCATCCAGGTATGGTTTCTTGTGATTTTGGGGTGGTTGTGATTCCCTGAGACTTGAGGAAGGGTCTCCCGAGTATGGGGGTCTTCAATACCATGTTTTTGTTTTTTTGTTTCTGTTTTTTTTTTTTTTTTAAGTTTTGTTTTGTTTTCTTCAGCTATAGCCAGCTTGAAGCAGGGTCAATATCAAGAATGTCAGTGTGAGGAGGTAATGCAGAGCCTTTAGGGCCATCACAGCATGGAGGAGTTAACAGAAATCTTCCAGCCTACTTATCTTCTGAGTTTGAAAGTTTTTGTAAGACTTCTCAAATAGGTCCAGAGATAAATCAGAATCATTGAGGGTTTCGGTTGTATTGAGGTCTTGAAAATATATATAAGGGGAGAAAATAAATATAATGTGAAAACACCATATATTTTTGTTTATACACACATATTATTAGCCATAAACAGTTTGTTAGGTTCATTTAATAAGGAAGAAATTTGAAAATTATGAAACATGAAAAATATGAAAAAGCTAGGCTGACTTTATGACAGGCTTCAAATTGTCAGGTCAGGAACTGGGCAAGCCTAAGCAGTCTAGGCAAGTCAGTTATTAGAAAAACAAACAAACAAACAAACACCCAGGCTTCAGACAGCTAGTCAGAAACTGCCCTGCCATCAGAAGCTGCCCTGCCATCTGGCCTGAAGCAAGGGCAATGGGTCAGCAAGAGTTTCCAGACTTCCCCAGCAACAGTTTCCAGCCCCACACCTCAGTAATGGTTCTGGAATGTCCCTAGAGATGGAGAAAGAATTCCACTAATCATCTACCCTGGAATTCCCCTAATGTGCTTTAAATCAGGCCTCTCAGCTTATTTGGGTTTCTCTCCATCTTGGTAATGGGAGACCCAAGCATGCTGGACCCCTGTAGGATTAAAAAACTCTTTGTGTATATATACTATTAGAGTCTGGGGTATCATTTTTTGGTGAATCATGAACCCTTACAATGAAACTTATGAAAATATTATGAAAATGTATGAAAAATGTGTCTATATTTTTTGATAAAATTAGAGATAGGTGTGGATTAGAGCCACCAGTTCATGTGAAGCTATGTTTCAGTCATAAATAATTTTTTTTCCAGTTAACTAGAAAAAGAAAAGAAGCTTCTAGCCTAGGGAGGAAGGAACCCTCCTTATGCTTTGTTTGGTTTTCTGAAGTGAAAGGCAGAAGTCACTATGGAAGCTGGCTCAGAACAAAAGAGAAGTTGCTGAAAATAGCAGCTGAAATAACAGTGTCTATGTAGTGACCTCCACTTTCTTTTCTCTAAAGAAATTATACAATTGCATTTTACAATTATCCTGGTGTTTACTGATGTGAGCATTATTGGTACCAGGCAGACATTACGAGCACAATTTTTGTAGCAGTAAATAGTAGAAAAGGGAGATTTATACAAACCCTTAGAACCTCAGGGAGTAAAGCAGGAAATGTCCTCAGAGGTGCCAGACCAGCACCTGTAGCAAATGTTTTCTCAGTTTACATGGAATTAAAATGCTTATTTACCTCAGTGGAGTTAAGCCCATAATCCTAGTAACAGTAATTCTGTGGATTGTTAAAATTTTCCAATTTTAAAATGTAGGTTTTACATATACTTTTAAAATTTTAGATGCATGTGCATATCCTCACACATGCCAACTGAAAACCTTTTCAGTGCAGGAAAATTGGCATTTTAAATTATATCAAACATTTTGTTCTGGCTCTACTATTGAAACGTGAATAGAGTTGGATAAATGTATTGGCAAATGGATAACTGGAGTCTGGAAATTGTTCTCTTTTCCTCCTTGTGTATATAAATGTTTATTTAGAGTACTTATTTATTCTATAAACTTTATGAGGAAACATAAAACAAATAATGACCAATAAACTGGGTAAAATAATTTTAGACTAGAATACAATAAGACAATGGTTACAATTTCAGTGAATAAGTGCCCTGTGTGTCTTAAAAAGGTAGCCCCAAATCCATGTGGCCAATTGTTGGAGAATCACTCTTATGCTCCATAAGATTTCAGCCATTACTCTTGATCATGTGCTTTTGCCATTCGTTTGGGAGGTGTAGTCTAGTGATACCCGATATCCTCTGATTTCAGTTCTTCAAATTCTGCTGGTTTTGAGCTTATATTTCTAGTTTACTCTGCAAAATGGCAGGTGGGCTTAGCACTGAAGACCAGAGAAAAGGTTGCTTATCGTCTTCCAAGCATAATGCATGTTACATCATGGACCAATGTGGCACAAAATATGGGCATTTTTAGGTAGTTTTAAGCCACTCCAAAGTCTGAATCATCTGCAAATGGTTGGTGTTGGCAATCAGGCACCTCCACTGACAGCCCAAGAGGACTTACAACAATGGGACCATCAGGTCCAATTGGCCCAGCAACAGGTGACAACAGGATGTGTCATCATTAACTGCCCAGAAGCAACACATTCCCATTGTTGCCTCTGTCACTCCAGTGCATGCTCCAGTGTCCTAATTAAACAGTCACAATTTGCCTTTTTCCTTTTCTCTACCCAGGGGCAGCCTCTGTGCCCCCTTATACACCCCTGTTAATAAACCTCCCACATGAGGCCTGGTGTGCAGTGTGATTTTTGTCAGATTTAGCTGCTTAGTTCCATCAGTTCAGAGGCAAGAAGGGGCCAGTCCTGCTATTCCAAAGCTGCAGGATCCCCCATGACACAGGGCAACAACAGGAAGCTGGAAAAAGTCCCAGTGAGGATCCAGTATTGATGGTGTCAGAGAATCCAAAAATTCTTGAGCCAGACAAATGACATATTGCAATGAACATTTGCAAGTGAAGATGTGTGGACAGAGGGATCTATTGTGGCACATGTTGTGACATACTGCAGCCTCCATGTTGAGATATTTTCTATGCTTTGTTTTTGTTATTGCTGGCTGTGTGTGTGTGTGTGTGTGTGTGTGTGTGTGTGTGTGTGTCTGTTTTCATTCATGGGGTGGTTGCAAGGGTGAATGGTAGATACAAGGGAATGTGGAAATCAACAGATGAGTGGGACTGGGTTGCATGATGTGAAACTCAAAGAATCAATAAAAAGCTAAAAAAAAAAAAAAAAAAAAAAAAAAAACAAAGCAAAGCAAAGCACTGGTACAAACCACCCAAGAACAGTCAATTTTGCTGTTTATAAATGCAATCAGTAAGACAACTGAATTGTACACCAAGCATTTTAGGGTATATGTGCTGGTGGATACAAGAGGACACTTTGGGCTCACTGGCCACCCAATGTAGCTTTCTGATCAGGTTATACTCAACCAGGTGTCTTGTCTGAGGACCAATGCCTGAGGTTAATCTCTGGCCTTTAAATGCACATGCACACGCATGTATCATCACATGCGTAACTGGCCTGTTATGTTAATATCAGTTTAATAACATGTTAATTTATGTTGAGTCCTCAGTAATCAATGGTGCTTTAGGCAATTTTACATATGTGCAATGCTCTCTTCAACTGTATTCTGTAGGTGTGATTCTTGTTCCACCAAAAGAAAGTCAGTTAGCTCCATAACTTGCCAAGCTTGAAATGGCAAGTAAAAACACATTATTGTTTGGTTTCTGACCAAGGGACAAGGGACTGAAGTGCATATATTACATATCAAAACAGATCTAGCCTCCAGGTTCTCCTAGCATCCCTCTGTCCCTACTTGATATATCCTGAGCCAACCTTGAACTTTCCAGCCTAGGGGCTGTGCTGTCCTTCCCCCAGAGGCCCTTCCTTATATAATCCAGACATTTTTATCTCCTCCCTCTCCTTCCCTCTTCTTCTCCTTCTCCCCATGCTCCCTCTCTCCTCTTCCTTCTCCTCCTCCTCTTCCTCCTCCTTCTTCTTCTTCCTCTCTCTCTCTCTCTCTCTCTCTCTCTCTCTCTCTCTCTCTCTCTCTCTCTCTCTCTCTCTCTCTCTCTCTCTCCCTCTTCCCTATACACCCCCATGGTGACTTTCCTGGACTTAGTCCTTAGGGCCAATGAAAGAGCAGCTTCCTAATAAACCTGCCTTTAGTAGAATCTAATCTGGCTTGAATTGGATCATTTCACTGGTGGTGAAATAACTTATCAATTATTAAATTATTTGGGCTCAAAGATCCTCATCCAAAAGTATATAATGAAAATATATTTAAATTGAAAATTTGTCTAAAATAGCAAAAGGTAAAATAAAATACAAAAGAAACAAGAAATAGAAAAGAAAATATCAATTAAAAAACTCCATGAATGTGATATTACACTTGGTCGCTTGCCTATGAGGCCGTAAAACAAAATCAAAGTGTTCATAATTTTTAGAATAAGGGGAGTCTCAAGTCTAATTTACCTCAAGCAGATTAAGTGATGCAACACTTCCGGTAGTCACTGGAATTCTTGTACCTGGACTCAAGCATCACTCTGAACACCTGGTGGATTAAAGGAATAGAAATTAGAGTAACACCTTACAGTTTTACCTTTAGATGTGGGTCTTTTAATTTTAAGTAATTTTTGTAAAATTTACTTTTCATATATTCAAATACTGTGTTCCTGGGCAAAGTTTCTTTCTCTTTTTACATGTAGTCATGACTGCATGGTCTTAGAATGGTACCAGCAGTCACTGACAAACAAATGAGTCAGGGCTGGCTTTCTTTTAAATGCATAGCCCCCCATCTTACTCATAGCAGCCTTTCCTTGCCAAGCCTACCACATTCTCCATTTCCTGCACATGCATGGAATTGTCCTTGCAATGCACATATACATTTGATATTGAGGTATAATATTGATTTTTTGATCCATTCCCTCCTGTTTTATAGGAACAGTATTCATGCTTGGTTTTTTGAGATCTTTCCATTCTATTCTTCAAATAGTTTTGGCATCCTTCTCTGTCTTCCCTAACATGCATTTTCCCCCACATGTACTTGTAGGCTTTTTGAAACTGTAGAGTCATGACATCTTTTTTTCCTTTTCATCTCTTGCTCATTCAGAAATGTGTGAGTTCTGTGAGTTACAGATCACATACCCTTTATTCTTAAAAACATCTAGTTTGAAACGAATTTTCTCTTGTGTACCAACATTGTAGAAACACTAAATATACACATAAATATTCTTTCTGCATTTTCAATGTCATTCATACATTAATGTTTTGTTCACAGACTTTTACTTTTCTAAATTTCTAGTGAACTTAGCTTTTGAAAATCCATCATAGAAATTAGAAAATAGAGATGCAAATGGATATAAATAGAGGAAGTTTAAGTGATAGAATTACCAAAACTTAGTTAAAATGAGGTATTCACAATAATGAGGTATACACAGGTTTCTGATAAGTTTAGTGGGCCTTCATGCAGTGTAAGAATGCTCCTTTTTGAAGAGCACACCTAGCTATCAATCTTCAATAAATACCAAACTGGAAGAGAAGACTTAGTTGTGAGATGCTATCTGTTGAGTTGTTAACTAGGGTTGTCCAAACATATAGCCTATTCCTGTTGCCCTGGGTTACCCACTAGAGATAGAAGGTAAGTTTCTATTAATGAAGTTACTACACACTTCAGAAACATGGCCCAGAGGCACCTGAGCTGGAAATGACCCGAAAGACCCATCCCTGAGGACTAACATTAATGGTACCAGAAGACTCCATGCAAGTTTCTAAAGGAGAGAGGCAACCAACACTCCTACTAGATATGATGCCTATGAATTACCTCAACGACTTGCATGGCTCGATAACCCTAATGGTGTGGTATAGTAGTGCACACATGTAAAAAACCCACAGTTTGTAGGGTCATGAAAGGGGTCTTGGTTTTTGTTGAAGAGCTGGCTGGAAAGCCCGGAGACCCAACAAGGTGTCCATTGCCTGTAAGAGACAGGCATCTATCTATTCCAGCGCACTCCCAGAATCCAGGCTACCTAACTTCCCACTTGGAGGAACCCCCTGCGTTCCAGCCACACTACTCACAAAAGTTCTCTGTTGGATTTGAAATCTGCTCAACAAGAGAGAATCCTGCTTGGTACTAGAAACCTAGCTAACTGCTCAGTGCTAGTTATATCATGGTTATTGGACAAAAATCTATACACACTAATTTACCATACCAACATAATTCCTAACAACAATCTATAAACATTTGTCTTTATACCTACAGATAAGTATAATGTTCACTGCACATCATGAAAATTTCTTTTCATAACAGGCAGTGATGATTTCAGAAAACCATAATCAATCAATATATAGAGTTCTTGAGCCCAGTCCCAATGAATACATGCAAAAACAAAAACAAACAAAACAACAAAAAAACCCCAAACAACAACAACAACAACAAAAGACCACTCTAGTACCTAAGGCTCAGGGAACATTGCTAAAGATGGGCATAAAATGTTTCAAGAGACAGAGGATCAGAGTTTGAGGTGAGATTATATCTCCTAGTAATACCTGAAGGTACACCCATAAAGTAACATCAGTGTGAATACCCAAATGTGATCTGAACAAGGACAATGTCAATGAACATATCAAAGTGCACCGAGAAAAGACTACAAGAGCTCAACTCTGAAACAAAAAGTATAGGCAACTAAATAAAGCTGGGAATGGGAGAGGTAGTCTTCTCCAGCTGGGTGTCCACTGTGCCAAACTGTTATCTCTGATAACATATATACAAGCAACATTATACAGACTGAACAGGATATACACATGCATGATTAGTTAAAAAGAGAGGGTTGTGAATAAGAAGAAGAATGGGGAGTATTGGAGGGAGGAAATAGCAGGATTGTAATCACATTATATTAAAAATAAAAGTATTTCTCTAATGACTAAGAACTTTGAACATTTCTTTAAATGCTTCTCCACCATTAGAGATTCTTTGGTTGTGAATTCTCTGTTTAGCGCTATACCCCATTTTTTCAACTCCAAATTTTTATTTAATTTTTAAGAAGAATTTTTGTATTGGATATTATATTTACGTTTCAGATGTTATCCCTTTACCCCATTTCCCCCACCCATCTCTCCTCCTCCTGCTTCTTATTTACTTATTTATTTATTTATTTATTTATTTTTTATTGGATATTTTATTTACATTTCAGATGCCATCCCCTTTCCCCTCCCTAGAAAACCCCTATCCCATACCCCCTTCTCCTTTTTGCTTTTATACAATTTTTTAAATGTTAACCAAAGGCTTTATAAATTTGGTAATGCTCAATGTCAATCAGAAGTGTAACCTAATACCCAATCTAGATATATTAACTATCTTTGACTGGCAGAGACATGTGAACATCTGCCTCCATGTCTGGCCCCTCTCTCTTTTTCTCTCTCATCACTTAGCTCCTCCTCTCCTTCTCCTCCTCCTCTCCTTACTCCTCCTCTCTGTACTCCTCCCACCTTAGCTCCTCTTACATATCACCCTTCCTGTTAAAATAAAACTTTTCTCTCAAAATACAGTTAGAGCATAACTATACTAATTTATGTCAGTAAGGTGCAAGATAGATCTAATACCCAGTCCATTATTTTGTCGACTAAGCAGAACCTCTGTCATCTCTCCTAAATAAAAGATTTAATTCTGAACCTGGCTTTTTTTTTCTTGGCTTTAGGATGAATGTCAGCTGAAAACCATCCACTCAAATCTTTTCTATGAAAGTAAATAGCAATGATTGGCTATGAGACTATAAGTTTTCAACCCCATCAGAAATCCAGAATGACTGAGTTAACTGAGATTATGGGAAGCACAAAACATAGCTTCTAAAACATAGCCAATTTATAGAGACTGCTGAACACCTGGACAGTCCCTATACTACAGAATGTTGGAGCATCCAATCTTCAGCCTTCTGGCCCAGGATCATCTGACAGACCTAGTGATGCAGAATTATTAAGAGCTGATTACTCTGTCTTGGCAGATATAATCAGTCGACTATTCTGCAAGTGTGTCCTTTTCTGGACAGTATTTTGTCTATAGATGGAAAGAGGCAATTCTTGCTTAGTGGCTGTCTCACCACAATTGGAATAATTCCAAAGATGCTCAGTTTCTTCTTAGAATCCAAGACAGGAAGCTGTCAGGAGCAAACAGGTCTCTAATCAAAATGAACATTAATACAGAAATGTTTGTAACGTCAATTCTGTGGATTTCTGATGTTTTGAAAACCAACTGTCCATGTAAGGCAATCTGGACTGTTGTTTGTTAACTTCTCTCAGCTATTTCTAAAGAAAATATAGAAAACTCCCTAACAATAAACTCAAAGCCATGAATTTTCTATAGGCCCTTATCTCACAGTCTAATCATCTCAAATAAGTTAAAAGTTAAAGAAGGACTGGGTCTAAGCCTTGTATTCCTAAATGTGTTATACAGGTGCAATGCCTATGATAGTAACAATATTAATCTCACTTTTATATTAATAAGACGTTCGTACCAATAAAAACCTTAAATTTGAAATCAAAGTAAATTTTGTACCATTTAAGAAATTATAACTTCATCTTAATAACAATTATACATATTTCTACTAGTAAGTTATGGCTATGCAATAAATCCTAGCTAATTCTCCCTGTTCCACCAAAACCACTACTTTTCCCTAGAAAGTCAGTCCAATATTAACCACCTCAGTCCCCAAGCTCAGGGAATAGGGCCGCCGACTCTTCATTAACTTCTTCAAGCTGATTATGGGTGTTGACATATTAGAAGAGGGGTTGGGGGAAGAATAAACTGATAAGCCTCTGACACTGTGTCTTCACTGCATCCGGCTGGAATTCCAGGACATCAGAGATTCGAGCAGGTCTGCTCAGCTTGCCTGATGCACAAGGCTATGTATTCTGCAATATACAATTCTCAAAACAAATTTTAGTATCAAGATAATTGTTTGTTTGAATTCTGGAATCTAGTCTCCTGGCTGCCTGCCTCTAATCCATATAATTCTGGGCGTTTCTATGAAGGTGTGCTCCCACCATCCTCCCATTTTCACCTCCCTGCTCTCAAATTCCTCAACACTAGGGAATCCAAACTTTCAGACACCAAGGCCCTCCACTTTTACTGATACCTAACCCCTTACCCGCCTCCAATTACTATGAGGGTGTGCTCCCACCTTCCTCTCATTCCCACCTCCCTGCTCTTGAAATTCCCCAACACTAGGGAATCCAAACTTTCAGGTACCAAGGCTGTCCACTTCCACTGATGTCTGGCAAGGCCACCCTCAACTACCTATACAGGTAGAGCCATGATTCCCTCCTTTTGTGTTCTCGGGCTGGAGATTTTAGAATGGCTACTCCAGCTTGTTTCTTAGGACCATTTGCTTGAAAAATTGTTTTCCATTTTTTACTCTAAGGTAGAGTCTGTCTTCGTACTGAGGTAGGTTTCCTGTTTGCAGCAAAATTCTGGATCCCGTTTATGTATCCAGTCCATTAATCTATGTCTTTTAATTTGGGAATTGAGTCCATTGATGTTAAGAGATATTAAGGAACAGTGATTGTTGTCTCCTGTTATTTTTGTTATTAGAGGTGAAGTTATCTTTGTGTGGCTATCTTCTTTTGGATTTGTTGAAAAAGTATACCCCATTTTTTAATTGGGTTATTTGTTGTTTGTTTTTGTTTTTGTTTTTTTTTTTTTGGAGGTTAACTTCCTGAGTTCTTTATATAATTTAGATATTAGTCCTCTGTCAGATGTAGGGTTAGTGAAGATGTTTTCCCCAATCTTTGCATTCCCAATTTGTCCTATTGGCAGTGTCTTTTGCTTTACAGAAGTTTTTCAGATTCATGAGGTTGCATTTATTAACTGTTGATCTTAGAGCCTGATCCATGTTTTGTTCAGAAAATTTGACACTGTGCCAATGAGTTTGAGGCTCTTTCCCACTTTCTCTTGTATTAGATTTATTGTATCATGTTTTACGTCAAGATCCTCGATCCACTTGTACTTGAGCTTTGTGCAAGGTGATAAATATGGATCTATTTTCATTCTCTTACATACAGACCCCCAGTTAGACCAGCACCATTTATTGAAGATGCTTTCTTTTTTCCATTGTATGTTTTCTGTTTCTTTGTCAAAGATCAAGTATCCATAGGTGTATGGGTTTACTTCTGGGTCTTTGATTCTATTTCATTGGTCTGTCTGTCTCTGCACCAATACTCTCTCTCTCTCTCTCGCTGTGTCTCTCTCTCTCTCTCTCTCTCTCTCTGTGTGTGTGTGTGTGTGTGTGTGTGTATGTGTGTGTATCACTATTGCTTTGTAATATAGCTTGAAGTTGGGGATGGTGATTCCCCTGAAAGCTATTTTATTCTTGAAAATTGTTTAGGCTATCATGGTTTTTTTGTTTTTTCATATGAAGTTGAGAATTGTTATTTCCATGTCTGTGAAAAATTGTGTTGGAATTTTGGTGGGGATTGCTTGAATCTATAGATTGCTTTTGTAAGACGGCCATTTTCACTATGTTAATGACTCTGAGATTCCACTTCACACTAATGAGAATGGCTAAGATCAAAACCTCAAGTGACAGTACATGCTGGTGAGGATATGTAAAAAGAGGAACACTCATCCATTGCTGGTGGGATTGCAAGCTGGTACAACCACTTTGGAAATCACTCTGGAGGCTCCTCAGAATACTGGAAATAACTCTACCTGAAGACACAGCTATACCCATCTTGGGAATATACCCAAAAGATGCCCCACTATACCACAAGGACACATGCATCATCACTGTGTTCATAGAAGCCATATTTGTAATAGCTAGAATCTAGAAACAACCCAGATGTTCCACGACAGAAGAATAGATACAGAAAATGTGGTTCATTTACACAATGGAATACTATTCAGCCATTAAAAACAAGGTCATCATGAATTTTGCAGGCAAATGTATGGAACTAGAACATATCATTCTGAGTGAGGCAACTAAGACCCAAAATGATATGCATGGTGTGAACTCATTGATAAGTGGATATTAGCCTAAAAGTATAGAATACCTAAGATACGACCCACAGACCTTAAGAAGTGTAAAAAGCAGAAATGACCAAGTGAATAGGTTTCAACCCCACTTAGAAGGGAGAAGGAAATAATTACAGGAGGCAGAGGGAGGGAGGGATATATCTGAGAAGGAGACAGGGGGGAGGGGAAAAAGAGGGGAAAGGGGGAACAGGATCAGATATGGTGGTAGGGAAATAAGCAGCCTCGAGGAGTGGGAGGTGAGGGCATCCTCTATAGTGTACCAGAGACCTGGGAGGTGAGAGACTCTCTGAACTTATTGGGGGTGACCTTCCCCAAAATGCCCAACACTGGGGAGAGGAAACTCAAGGACCTCAAATGGAAGAACAGGGTTACTTACCCATAGTCAAAATTTCTGCCTCCAAATTGCTCCTGTCTAAAAAAAATGTAGGAACAAAAATGGAGAAGAGATTGAAGAAAAGGCGTTCCAATGACCAGCCCAACGTGGGGATCCATCTCATGGAGAAGTTGCAGGGGGGACATCAAGGTCTGACACTGTTACTGATGCAATAAAGTGCTTAAAGACAGGAGCCTGGCATGGCTGCCCTCTGAGAGGCCCTATGAGCTGCTTACTGAGTTAGAGGCAGATACTTACAACCAATCATTTGACTGAAATTGGAACCCCTAAAGTTGAATTAGGGGAAGGACTGAAGATGCTGAAAGGGAGAGTGACCTTATAGGAAGACCGGCAGATTCAACTAACCCATACATCAGGAAAGCATACATGGGCTGGTCCAAGGACCCTGACACATATATAGCAGAGGTCTGCCTAGTCTGTCCACAGTGGTAGCAGATGGGCTTAATTCTCGAGAGAGTTGAGCCCCCAGGGAAGGAGGAGGCCTGGTGGAGGGCTAACACCTTCTTGAAGACAATGCGGAGGAAGAATGGAATAAGGAATTGTAGCTTAGGTGGGATTGAGGGGTCAATGACTGTAATATAAATGAAATAACAAGAAAGAAAGAAAGAAAGAAAGAAAGAAAGAAAGAAAGAAAGAAAGAAAGAAAGAAAGAAAGAAAGAAAGAAAGAAAGTTGCAAAAATTGCTTTGGAACTGAAAGATGGCTGATGGCCCATTGGTTGAGAACACATGTTGCTCTTGCAGGGAACCAGGATTAGATCAGCAACAAAATCACAGCTCATGACTGTCTATAACTCCAGTTGCTGGTAGATGATTTGATGATTTTTTCTGACTTCCTTTGATACCAGGCACACACATGATGCACAGATACATATGTTGGCAGAACACTCATATATATACATTCAAAGAGAAATAAAAAATTACATCAGAGATATTTTCATTTCATATTTAAAACAGATGTTAGTGTGTCGGACATAAAACCATACCAGGAAATTTGGTAAGGTAGAGCAGGTTGAGACCCAGAGATTTGGTGGACACACACCTGAGGCTTAGGTGACTCCCAGCTTAAGGCCAGATTCCTAACTTGGAACACATGCCAAGCTTCTCATATAAGAGATGTGACCTGTAGTCACATAAGCCCAAAACAGTTCTCTGTGCTAGGGAGGATCCTAGAGGGCTGGAGGGCTTAGCCAGTAAGCTTCTCTTCCCAGACATTCCTTCCTGAAAAAGGTATTTAACCTCAGGCCCACCCTGAGAAGTGGGGTATGGTTTTACACTTCCATTTTCTGCCATGACAATGAACTGTTTAGAATCATGGACTGTCTCTTTCATCAAGATTAGCTGTGGAGAGCCATGAAGGCCTTTGACTACAGAGCTACAGCCTAATCTCCAGTGGAAGGCCTCTCTGCACTCCTACCCACAACTGCCACCAAGCCTGCCACCACCAAGCTAAGGACAATCATCCCTGCTGGGACAATTATCCCTGGTGGGACAATCATCCCTGGTGGGACAAATCAGAGTCCCACCCACTCACCCCTGGCTAGACGCTGTCCAAGAACCTGAGAACCCCAGAGGCCTAGTGATCCCTGAATCAGCTCTGACTTTCCCATATCTCAGACTGTGCTTTTCCACCCCTGGAGCTGCTTCTCTGAGCTTCTCTACTGCAGAGCACACATCACAGAAGCAGTGGGGAATAAGCACAACCAAACTCCCCAAGAGGCTGTGCCCAGTGGTGGAGCGGACCTGGGTCTACAACCCAACATGGGTGTTCATCATTTGTTCTAAGCAAATGAGCAAATTTCCCGAACCTTTCTGGGTACAATACAAATTCTATAGAGAGAGCCTCAGGACTCTGCAGAGTATAAGCTTAATTCTTTTCTTTTGGGAGTCTTTATATTCACTTACCTTACAGTACTTCTAGAGTATCTCAGGTGCTTACTAATACACATTTTTAAAAACATTAGGGATATTATTGGCAGTATTGATATTTATGATTAATGCATAGAAATTAATTTGTTTCTTTAAAACAGTGTACATCTGTAGGATTTGTGTCATATAAGTAAAAGTATAATAATAAAAATATGCTATACTAAACTACAAAAGGCTTTTCTATATGAGAATAAGAATGATATATAAAATATGCAATATGTTAAAAGTGTTTATCCAAGAGGAATAGAATAACATTTTTCATTTGTCTTTTACTTTTGGTTTATATTTATTTACTTTATTTTATGTGTATGAGTTTTTATTTTTTTTTACCTAAATACATGTGCACCATGCATATGCTTAGTTTCCACAGAGGTCAGAAGAAGCCACTGGATCCACTGGAACTGAAATTATGGGTGTCTGTGAACCAGCATACGTTGCTAGGAAACAAACCTAGGTTCTTTGAAAGAACAGCAAGTGCTCTACTCACTGATTCATCTCACCAGCCCCTTGATTTTTTTCCTTTTAGTCTTCAATTTTTCCAACCTATATAGAGTGTTTGCCTTACTTGTACATTAAGAAAGAAACATACAGAAATGTTTTGGACCAGAGGTGAAAACAAAATCAAGAATAAGATGTATATAGATTGAATAGACTATTTTGTTGATTTTTTATAACCCTATGTTTAGAATGTTATATGTCCTTAGGATTATTGTGGGATATGTCAAGTTTTTGTGAAAAATAAAATATGCTTCCTATCATTAATTATATAAGACATATCTGTATTTAACCCAATTGAAGATAATATACTATGCTTGCTATTACAAGAACAATGAGATGCAGAGATGAGAAAGTTCTTCCATGATTGTGATTGAAGTGCTGTATGAGACTAGCTGTTATTAACAGCAAAATTTTGACAATGAGAGGAAAGCTGTCTGAATGAATTTCCCACAGCCAGATGCGGACAGACATACGTAGATCAGGAATTTGGAGAAATGGAAGTGGGTAGATTTGCGGCAATTAAAATATTATCTGAAAGCTATTAATAAAGGAGCACACCAATATTCAGAGTGTATAGAAGGGTAGATGGGAGATTAAAACTGTGGCCAGTGATGAATTTTTGGTAACTTACATCAGAGCCACAGATCATTAGCTGAGTAGGGAAAACAATGATTGTCGCTTGAGCCAGTTGGATTTGGAAACCTTATGTAATCTGTTTGAAACCAGTGCATTACATTGTAAGTTACATGGGTACAAAGCTGAGAAAAGAGGCTTACATTAGACCCAGAGAAAATGAGTTTCTTTGTGAAGATGATAGACAGCATTACTGACAGGAGTGTAAACTCACATGGCAGTGAGAACTAGGGTTTGCTGGTTTAAACTGCAGCATAATGGAAATGAGAAAAAGCCCCAAATCAAAGCCTTTTATGAAGTTTGAGCAAGTGTCACCAAGAAACAAACTTATTGTTATGGTAGTAAAAGTTGTAGAAATCAGAGGATATTAAGGTTCCTTTGGTTGCTACTTTGTTTTTCTGAATGTTACCAAGAAAACTCAGTAGTAGGATTAGTCTTTGAACTGAGAATTCTCAGTGCCAGGTGTGCCAAGGAGATTCACAGGGCTGTACAATCAAGCAATAGACAGGATCTCCACAAATTAAGCGTAGGAATAAATTAGAGCCTAACATATATCTTAATCAGTATTACCAATGTTCTTTTATTAACACTAATTTGTTTCATTAGAGGTTAAAAAGTACATTGACCTGGTACAAATTAATACAACTTATGATGGAGACATAATGAACTTTTTGCTTATGCAAATTTGACATTTGTACCTTAACATTAGAGGTTACAAAGATTGAAATGCATAGCTTTAAAAATTCACCGTGCTTCCTATAACTTATCCAGTGCTTTCCTTTTTTGTGTTGTCAGAAAGGAATAAGGGGGCAGGAGGTTGATGTGTGACTATGTTCTTATGGTCATCTGATTGATGACTTGAATTTACCCCAACATTTTGTCAGTCTTATTCTTAGTTTTTGATATTGTCATTATCAAAAAAAAAAGAATAATAAATTTTTGTCTTAAGTTAGCTAAGAAAGGTGTGAACTATTTTTTTCTTAAAAGGAAAACTGAGAAATCCTGGAGTTTGGCTAGAGCCCCTTGTTAGAATACTTACCTAGCAGAAGTGAGGATCTGGGTTAAATTCCCATTATTGTGAAAATTTTCTTTTAAATAAATTTTCATAAAATGAGAAGTTAATGTCTACTTAAAGGAGCACAAAAGCAGTGACCTGAAAAAATTGAGCCCAGTTGTCAGCCATGTTTCCCTAGTACATTCATTCTCAAAGAAACCATAGGATGGCTAACACTAAATCCAAGAATATCCAATTTGCATGTGACTATTTTTCATCATAACATAACACAACACATCTTGCAAGGTAATGAGTAATGTCTATGATCAGATTGCTCCCATTGTAGCTGCTGGGATCTTATTATAACTTTTACACTTTATAGACACTAGTGTTAAAATAGATTATGGTGTCCTTATGCTGCGCTTAGTATTTTGAAATTACTGTGATCTGTAATGGCATATATAAATAATGTAATGACATGTGATTGCCATTATGCTTTCCATAGAAATTAAAATTGATAAGATTGCTTAAAAGATGGAGATCCCAGGGTCCCCTCCTGCAGCACATTTTCCTTTTTTGGTATCCCATTTATATTATCTCAGTCTGTATGAGTTTAATTTAGAATAATCTAAGACTTCAGAATTAGAAACATCTTTAGATGGTATTTAAATAAATCTCTTTATTCTATTCATATGTCATTCTACTCTGCATTATTGCTCTAAGTAGACACTGAGTCCAGCTCTGACATCATCATGAGAATACAGGTTTTTTTTTTTTTTTTTCAATCTGAACTGCCCAGAAATTGCTCCTTATAAGTAGGTGATGCATTTCCTCATTATCTTTCTATCACTGGTTTAAATTATATTTTTTGGAGCTATGTGGGAGAAGATATATTATACCTCATGTAGTAACCTTGCCCAATATTGTGTGGCTCAGCTTATACATACAAATCATGAGGCTTGGGCTCACCTATAACGTACAAGCTGTTATATGCTACAGAGAACTTTGAAAGAAGTATCATCACAGTTCCTATTATTTTGTCATGTAATATAATTTTATTTTTGGCAGGTTGGGGAGATAGCTCAGTCAGTAAGGTGTTAGTCATGCAAAATGAAAACCTGAGCTTGCGTCTCCAGTAGCCACATTAAGAATCCCGGAGCAGAAGCATATGATGATAATTCATGTTTGTAATTCTAGTGGTGGGAAAGCTGGAGACAACAGACTCCCGGGATTCATTGTCAGTCAGTCAGTCTGGAAACATTGGTGAGCTCTTGGTTCAGTGAGAGATTTTTGTCTCAAAAACCTGGTAGCAAACAATTGTAGAAGATGTCTAACCCTCATGGGCACATGTACATACATATACACCACCATGAACATATGTCTATATGCATAAATGCAGACACAGATTTTATTAATTAATTAACTGTACATCCTGATCACAGCCCCCATCCCTCCTCTCCTCCAAGTTCTAACCTCATAAGCTCTTGCCCCATTACCAACACTCCTTCTGCTTAGAGAAGGGGTATCCCCCGATGTGTACCAATACTCTCTGGCACATCAAGTTGCAGCAGGACTGAACACATCTGCTCCCACTGAGGCCAAACAAAACAGAGCATGTAGAAGAAAAAGATCCAAAGACAGGCAACAGAGTCAGAAACATCTCCAGCTCCAATTGTTAGAGGACCCATGTGAAGACCAAGCTGCAGGTCTGCTACAAATGTGTGGGGTGCCTAGTTCCAGCCCTGCATGCTCTTTGTTTGGTGATTCCTTCTTTGTGAACCTTCATGGGCCCATGTGAGTTGAGGCCTGTAGGTCTTCCTGTGGTGGCCTTGCCCACTCCAGATCCTTCAATCCTTCCCCCTACCCTCCTGTGTTCCACAAGACTCCCCAAGCTCTGCTTAATGTTTAGCTGTGAGTCTCTGCATCTGTTTCTATCAGCTGCTGGATGAAACCTCCCAGAAGAAGTAATCTAGGCTTCTGTTTGCAAGCATAGCAGGGTATCATTAATAGGGTCAGGGGTTGGCTCTCTCCCATGGGATGGGTCTCAAAGTATGCCAGTCATTGAGTCATTGGCTGGCTATTCCCTCAATCACTGCTTCAACTTTGTCTCTAGACATCTACACACACACACACACACACACACACACACACACACACAGAGAGAGAGAGAGAGAGAGAGAGAGAGAGAGAGAGAGAGACAGACAGAGACAGACAGACAGAGAGAGAGAGAGAGAGAGAGAGAGAGAGAGAGAGAGAGAGAGAGAGATTCTCTCTAAAAATTTATTCTCCAAACATGTAAAGTCATGAACTAGCATCAGCTTTCGTCATAGGTATTTTGTGGTTTTCTTTTCTATTGTAATGTTGTAGATTCTGTGATATTTATGAGCCCAAACATTAGTTGAGCCAAAGAAGCTCTACTTGAGAAGGAAGGAGGTAGAATCACACTGGGATATATTCTTTACCTGCTTAGGTTTCTTCAGTTCACTGGCCATGGCACTGGGAGCTTGAGACTGAAATCAGACTAGATTGCCACTAACTGGACAACTGGATGTCAGCAAATGCAGCGTTTTGTGAGGGACTAACAGACAGAGGAGTTGTGAAGAAAAGTGAGGTGAGTCAGCTATGACTCTGAACGGTATTCCAGACCCATCAGCAACACAGCATAATGATTACAATTACCCTGTGGACCAGAGGAAGTCTCCATTCTTGTTTTCCCTGGATATCTGTGGTCAAGATCTTTGACATCTCTTTGCTTGTTGGTCAAACGAGAATAACCATAATTTATAACTTGCTTCCCATTTCTCTTCTTTCTTTTGGTGCTTATGCAGGACTGTTAAGAACCTCTTCTTCAGATCTGTGTTTTATGTCTGCTGTTGTGGCGAGGAAGGGGTTCTGCCCCCTTAACTATCCAGCTCACTGAGTACCGCTAGCAACAGGTGCATGTAATGGGCTGGAATAACAATTGTAAGTTATTAACCTTAAAGCCGGCGTGTACATGTTTTCACTCCGATATCTACTCGCTTCTCTCTTTCCAAGTCCCTGATGATCATGAATCTGATTCTACCATCTGTTTCTGCGGTAAAATGAGGCTCGTAAAAGCTAAATGGGAACATTCTTAAAATACCAAATTTTGACAAAATAAAGACGAGATTTTCTTAAATCTAAAAGTGAAATAAGGTAAAAATGAGGTATATGGTAAGAGCAGAGTATTGGTAATTTCAAAATAGGTAAAGCAACTGGAATCCTTACCATGTGCCTGCAACACAGAGTGCTCCTGCACACTCATCACACAGAGAAAAAAAGAACACAAACACAAACACACAAAGCTAGGAACCAAGTGCACAGAAGGAGAGTAGCACATTGGTAAACAGTGTTGAAATTTGCACAGACTTGGTAAATGCTCAACTTTAGGCAAGTAGAATTTTATCATCAGGCTATCCATGGGAAATAAACAAAGGGTAAGGTTTTGATGTCCCAACTTCTGCTCTTTCCCTCTCATTTTGGTACTTGGAGAAATGCAGGTGGCCAGAGTATCTGACGTTTCATCTTGCCTAAAGTCTGGCATTTACAGAGTCTGTCCAAATTAAAACACTATTTACTACTGTGCCAGTTTCCTTTTGTGCACAGTAATAGTTAAATTCATTCATAAGAGTCGTTGTACAGATGTGAGATGTGATATACTGTGTGTAAAGAATTTAGGGCAGTAAAATATATATATGACAAGTGATAAATAACTAGTAAATAAATAAATTTATTCGAAGGTGGCTTAAAATCAAAATTTCAATTATACTTCTCTGCTATGAAAAATTTTAACATGTATACAACATATTTTTATCATTTTGCCTCTAAAACATCCCTTCCCCTCCTTCTCTTCCTCCTTCTCCTCCTGGGAACTCTACCACATATATTTCCAACTAAATGTCTTCTCTGTGTCTGTGTCTCCGAGTCTGTGTCTCTGTGTCTTTATGTCTCTGCCTCTCTCTTTCTCTCTCCCTCCCTCTTGTGGGCCAGTGGGCTGTAAGAAGAAGCTGGGTGCCTGGTCGACTATAGGCCTCAAACCCTGGATCCTTATTGAATGGTAGGTGTTTGGCTCCGCTCCTGGGCCCTGATTCTTTTCATTTAGCATCAGCCCTACACATCCCCTCTCACAGAGAGGTCTATGGCCATCAGTCACTAGGAACAGTGCCTCAGGCTCTCCCACATGTAGATGAGGTATCTCCAAGCTCTCAGTCCAAGCCAATGGGTGTTATCTGCTGCCAGACCCTAACCCACCCCAAAACTGTACATAAGGACTCTATTCTGGAGAAGTAAAGGTATGCAAGAATCATCCTGTTGTCCGAGAGTTTCTGTCACAAGAACTGTAACACTCGAGAAGAGATCTGCTCTCCTGGAACCTGCCTAGGACACCAATCTGCCTTCTTGCCAGCTAGCTGGTTTCTTATCAGCCCAGCATGAGCTGGCTCAGCGCAGAGAGACAGCACCTAGGAGTGACCGGGTGGTGACAGCGGAGACCCAAGCAAAGGCAACAGCAGAGGCAGGTGATCTCCCCTACCTGCTCGCAATCTGTCTCCTTGGCCTGGACAGCCCCCCCCACCCCCCGCATTGGGCAGGGCCAAAGATCATTGTGGGATATCCCACGGAACAGGGGACCTACACCCTCAGTGATAGTGGCAAATTGCTAAATTCATTAGGTTCAGTTCCAAAAGGAATCAAGCATTAAAAAAACCATGCTTTCTCTTTCCTTAAAAATAATTACACACACACACACACACACACACACACACATTTTATATATTTCAGTTATTTTTATCCATTGATACATGGATGTGGGATCATTCATGAGATTATGGAAAAACTGCTAATGACTGTACTCCCAATGACAAATGACTCTCCCTACCTCAACAGACATCAGCTGCTAATAGCTTCTCAAGCATGACTAGAGCCTTGTGAGCCCATTCATTCCATATTGGAGTTTTGCCTAGACTGATTGTTTGCTGGTCTTTTCACATTCCCATACTAATGTGATTTCATGGCTAATACAGTCATGAGACGTCCAGCAACAGCATTTCACAACTTTCATCTTTATCCTGTTCTGTCCTCTCTTCCTCAATGCTTCCTGAACTTAGGAGGGGTAGTAGGCTGATAAAGGTGTTCCAATTAGGGCTGAAAGCTCCCAGTTATATATTCTCAACACAGCTTTGTATTAACTGCTGTCCACTGAGGAAAAAAAGAAGTTTCTGACCAATACTGAGAAAAGCATAGATCTATACACATAAACAGTCATTTAGAAGGCAGGTTGAGTCGGGCGGTGGTGGCGCACGCCTTTAGTCCCAGCACTTGGGAGGCAGAGACAGGCAGATTTCTGAGTTCGAGGCCAGCCTGGTCTAGAGTGAGTTCCAGGACAGCCAGGACTACACAGAGAAACCTTGTCTCGAAAAACCAAAAAAAAAAAAAAAAAAAAAAAAAAAAAAAAAAAAGGCAGGTTGATAACATGTCAGTTTGTTGAAATAACAACAGTAGATTTTCCATTAATTTCTCTGACATCCGGTCTTTTGACCAGGTTTACAGTAGTATACACAGATTCTCTCCTATAGAACAGGCTTCAAATCAAATCAGAAAGTCACTGCCTTATTCGTCACTTCACTATTGAGACAGAAGACATACTCTGCATGGCTGGTCTTTATTTTAACATGTGGAGTCCATCGTTGGGAAGGTCCTCCGGTGTCTTCTCCTCCTTAGCAACATGTGTAGTACCTGCTGGCATCACGAATGCTATCCAACCTGGAGGAAGTTTTTCAGTCAGCTTGAGATTAATTTCACTGTGTCCTTCAATGGAAGTGTATAATGTCTTCAGCAATAGAATCTAACTATGCAGTTATGATGGGAAATCAAAAGCAAGAGCTCATATCATATTAAAGATCTCTGGGGTCTATCTGGCCAGTCACTTGTAGGGAAGCGTATTATTCCTAACACTGAAATGTTGTATTTAGTAACCTATATTTTATGAGAGAAGTATTGTTTACCTATGCAGGGCACTCCCGTTCAAACAAAAATTTAAAATTTTCTCCTTGGCCATCATTCTATTCTATTTTCAGGCTTAGGAATAAAAATGTCACAGACACAAGCCTATCATATGTGCAGAGACAGAGTTTAGGGAGTTTTACAGTGGCTGGCTTTGGGGCTAGAAATGTTACTAAAAAAATGGACCCACAAAGCTGGGCAAACAGGCTACTACACTCTATATCCTTCCTTTCTCACATGGAATTGTCATGTTCTTTAATCTGTTAAGGCTGGCAAGAAGCTACATAGATTATGTACCATCACCATCGTGCCTCATGCTAGGGTTTAAAAAAAACTTGTGAATCTATGATTAAGAGAAAAAGTGCCATGCAAACTCTTGCTGGGGTTGGCAAAAGTTAGCACACTGTTTGTCTCCTTTCTGTTCCTTATAGACTTAGAGGAGGATCACTTCCCAGTCAGCTACTCTGAGAGTGTCACTTTGAGGAGATGTCATTGCAAAAGCACATTACAGACTTCCAAAGAAAATGGCAAAATGATCCTTATTGGGACAAAAATATCAGCGATGCTATGAATGGTTCATTTGGCTTGACTACATTATGACAGATAAATATTTCCAAAGATAGATGTTGGTCAATGATAACAATTAATAATAATAATAATAATAATAATAATAATAATAATAATAATAATAAACCTTGCTTAAAAGAGTATTATATATTGTCAGATAACCTGTTTTGAGTGATTGTTTAGTCATTTTCTTGTCAACTGGAAAATGTTAGATGTTCACTAAAAAGCAAATGCATAGATTTCTGTCTGCATGGCAGCAACTAAAACAAGAGGCAGAACCAGTCTTCCCCAGTTACATTACAGTACTATTTCAAGACACTTGAACACCCTTTAAAGAATTTAAACTAAAATATTAGTTTATCTTATTATTAGCGATATCTCATGTGTGCATCAGATATCGATAGATGTCCAGGTCCAGGACTGAAAATTCACAGAATTTCAAACTTTATTTGTATTTAAGAACAATTAAGAGAACAATTGCAAAGATTACCACAGAACTACTCCTTACTGAATTTACCACAGGCTTAGAATAGCTGTCAGAAAAAAGGGAGAGGAAAAAATATAAGAAATGATTAGATGCCACGGTGACTAAGCACCACAAGGATTTCCACTTTAGAAGGACGTCTGGGCTTTCTGAAAGACTATTCACAGAGTTCTCACTTTACTCATATAACTCAGTAAAATATGATAATTGAGGACATACATAAAGGATGAGTTATGGGGCTCCAAGTAGAGCTTCCAAGGTATAACTAGTTTAAAGAGCTAAACATTTTATAATGTATAGGTTTATTTACCCATATGTATTTTTATATCAGATTGTGCCATATATTTTTCTTATCTGTCTAGCTCATCTTCCCAAAGGCATATGCAAAAAGATTCAATTACTTCTCTAGCATATATAGAAAGAATTGTTATTTTGCAAATTTCTTAAAAACCATTTGATGCAATGGCTTAAATGAGATTTGAATTCAGATTAATATCTAGTACCTTCTAGAGAGGGGAGAAGAGTACATATTTTCTAAAGAAAATTAAAGCTTTTTAATTGAGAAAAAACTTTCAGTGAGCAGTGTAGCTCATATAATAAATTAAAAAATATGTTTTAATTTATATACAATTTGGCTAAATGAAAAAAACTCGCCAGAGTTGATGACTACCTATTTATTTTCCTTAAAGCAGCAATTGTAAAAGAAAACCTGAGTTATCATTAATACACTCTAATTTGAGGTTTGGTGGGTGGGTATAGCATGGGAAGTTGGAGTTCTCTACTTAGAATCTTTAATGTGGCTCGACTCTATGCCTCAATTGGAACTTCAGGCATCTGGGGCATCTCCTACATTTCTACATCACTAATTCTTTAATGAAAGAGGAGTCCTCTTGTCTCCTAGCATGGAAAGCAACTCCTGCTCTGAAGCTATATGTGAGTAATTAGAGAAATAAAAACAATATTAGAGGAGTAGAGAGACTCTGTTCAGGCATGTAGATAGGGAAAGAGGAAAAGAGATGTGAAGAGAGGGAGGCAGAGGGCAAGGCTGAGGAGAAGCAAGGAAGGAGGAAGAGGAGGTGGAGGGAGGAAGAGAAGAGGTAAAAAAGAAAAGACCATAGAACATTTTCTTATGCTAAGTTTAGCAGAAGTTGTGGCTATATAAACAGAGTGACTAAGTAGAAAGACTGCTTAAGTACACCATCATTAATGACTGGGGCATGCTTCCTTTTTCACAGAACTGGTCCATGGATAAAAGTCTGGATCACACATGGAAAGCAACCACACACAGGCAGTTCTCTGGTGTCAAAGTTCAAGGACTTGACTTTTCCTTCACTCACCAGAATAGCTCAATAGATAAGCAACAAATATCATAGTCAGGCTATAGACAAATAAATCAAACACTACCTAAATACATAGAGGAAGCTTGTTTAAGCAGAACTTAGAGTATTATTTTTATAATGAAAACATAGCAGAAAAAAATCTAACATTTTTTAAAAGAGGCTGAAACCCTACCTCAGACTTTTTTTCAAAATATTTTTAAAAAATTTTCTTGTGCAAATGTTCAAAGGGAGAGACATCATATCATAATTTATCAAGAAATATTAGAATACTACATATATACTCCCTGTAAAAAAATGGTTTTCCAAACCATATTATAGATCTTGAAAACTACTCTCATAAATTACTTAAGTTGACTGGTATAGAACATTCAAAACTACTGCCTACCTACTTCTATAATATGCTAGGTTAGACCCCAAACTTACTGATTAAGTATGTAAGGTTTACTAAAACCCACAAAGGACATTTGACTGAACCAACATATATTATTATTATCAAAACTCCTATACACTATACTAAAAAAATTAGTCAAAATTTTATTTCCCTTTGCTTTTGGTGGTGGTAGTCAGAGGGTAGATACTGATTTGACTTATCTTTATCTCTGAGAATATTGAGACTTCAGGAATTTTCATACAGTATCAAGTAGGATAACTTCAGAAATATTACTTAAAAATTTCTATAATATTCATAAAAAGGCCAGGCATAATATTTGTATATGAATCCAAGCACTGGTGTTGCTGAGGCAAAAGGATTGTAGGATGTTTCAGGTCTCTTATTGCAAAATGGCAAGTCAATACTAACAACAAGAAAATAAGAGGATAGAGAAAAGAAACTGAAGGAGGGAGAAAGTAAAGAGGAGGAGAAAGAGAAGGAGGAGGAAGAGAAGAAGAGGAAGAAGAAAAGGAAAAAGAAGAGGAGAAGAATGATGAATAAGGAGGAGAAGAATAAGGAGGAGGAGTGGAGGAGGGGAAGCAAGAAGGAAAAGAGGATAAGGAGGAAGAAGGAAGAAGAGAAAGAGGAGTAGAAAGAGGGAGAAAGGCACCATAGGTCCTTGATTATAGAACCAAGAATTCAGAGAAACACACGAGATTAGCTCATATATTTAAATTTTACCATGCAAAAATACTAGGCAGAGAGTTAAAATTTCTCACTTGTCTTTATTCTTAAAGAACTATTTTAGGAGGAACTATTTGTTTTCTATAGGAGAGTTTTTTTGGGGGGGGGGGATAGCAGGATCCCCCTAGAAAGGATCAATGTATTGAATTTTTTTTTTTTTAATAGTAAAACAAGCGTTAACTGCTTCACTTCTTCTGAAGCCCGCTGAATGCTATGTTGAGCACAACCCAACGGTTCTCACAAATGAAAGTTTAGATTGTGGTTGAAAGTAAGTTTCAGCACGAGATTCCAGGTGACCCTGAAAAAGCATCCGCTGCTTGTACATCAGCTGTTTTACTACAGAATAGAACCACATACACATCAAAAAGGACATTTTCTGTTATTGTAAGCATGTGTCATTAATATTCAGATTCTCTCTCTCCCTCTCTCTCTCTCCCCCTCTCTCCCCCTCTCTCCCTCACTTTCCCTCTCTCTCTTACCCCGTCTCTCTCTGTCTCTGTCTGTCTGTCTGTCTGTCTCTCTCTCTCTCTCTCTCTCTCTCTCTCTCTCTCTCTCTCTCTCTCTCTCTCTCTCTCTCTCTGTGTGTGTGTGTGTGTGTGTGTGTGTGTGTGTGTGTATCAGGTATTTTCTAAGGACTAATTTGCCTCTTTGATTATAGAGTCATTTACACAGAGATTTTGGCTAAATTCTCATAACTACACAATGGCTGCCTATCTTGAAGCATCCTTGATATCTGTAAATTAGTGTCACCTTTTCAGTAATATCTATTCTGCCTAAACTTTTAAAAAAACTGAAAGATCTAGAAGACCTAGAATTCTATCATCTAGAAGATCTGCTTCCACTCTTTGTTTTCAATATTCAAACTCTTGTCCAGCTTTTACCTTTTCCCTATAGTAACCTAATGTCTATAGAATGCTCTTTTACATGGTATTATTCTCCCACAAAATAAGCATTTCCTGTGTACTGTTTGGTTTTACAGAATAATAAGGGACTAGCTCCAAATGCAGTAAATTGGTTAAAACAGCACATGTTTTTGTTAAACACAGGCATTATATTGGGCAGTTGACTGAACCTGAGCTCAGTCAGGCTCTGAAGGGCTAGTTCCAAGCTATGGGTTGGAATTATAACCATTGTTTGAGTGGTTTTTTTGCTCTTAATGAACTATATGCTTGTCATTCAACCACGTACATGTTAGACCCCTCTCATAGACTTTAAGCAATAGAAGCACCTTTTTATTAAGACTTTTACACTGAATGCCAACAAGAGTGATATAAATAAATGGAGGAGTCACTTTCAAAGTTAAATTCCATCAATAACCGTTTTTGGTAATATAAAATAGGGATAATGTCATATTATCATTCAAAGAGATTACACTGTGTTCAGTGTATCTATGGAGTGATCTTGTTTAGAATTAACTAGAGGAAGATGCTCTGAAATTGTCTTAGAATAAAAAAATCCTCAGTGAGTGTTAAAGAATTTATAACAATTCCTTAATATTTTCTATAGAAAGCAGTAGAAATACTTTTGGGTATTATATTGGATTTTTTTTTTTTTTTTTTTTTTTTTTTTTTGGTTTTTTTTGAGACAGGGTTTCTCTGTATAGCACTGGTTGTCCTAGAACTCACTCTGTAGACCAGGCTGGCCTCGAACTCAGAAATCTGCCTGTCTCTGCCTCCCAAGTGCTGGGATTAAAGGCGTGTGCCACCACCGCCCGGCTGGATATTTGTTACATTGACAGAAATATTTGGTGGTACTATGTGTTGATCCAGCAAATTGAAACATTCTTTCTTAGAGGGTGGAGAATGGATCGTAAGACTCAGCAGATAAACAAACCTCACAAGTATTAGAAAGCTCCTGAAACTTGTAATACTACAAAGTCCCTTCCCTGGAGGCTATGGAAGCAGTAATCCCAGTCCAAGCTTTGGTGACACTTCTATTATAATGTATATTCTGTGCCTGGCAGGCTTTTCAATGATGCAGCTGCCTTTCTGTCACGCATAGTTGTGCAAATAACTCCAATAAACTCATGGGTTCACTAAACTGCTCTTTGGTGGTATAGTGTTTTTGGTCTTTCATGAGTGGTCTGCAAGGGTTAAATAGAGGTTTGTTCATGTCTTTCAGGAAAATTTAATCAGCAGATACTCAAGGCAATGGAGTATTCTTAGTTTTCTTTTAAACTTCTACAACAAAAGCCCTGTTTAATCTTTAAAATGACAAATATCACCACGATGGACAGATGTCCGAATTTATTTTAGAAGACTAATTGCTCCATCTCCTCATTCATTAATCCAACTTGTTAGTGAATCCCTTTGACCATACAGTTCTATTTTTGTCAACTAATTAAGCCTTATTATATGTAATTTTGCGCACGATCCAGTTTAAAATTTGTGTTATTCTATTTCTGGGAATATAATAAAGTTTCTGAGTCTATGTACATGATAAAGAATGGGAACTCATTTGGCTCACAGTCTTGAAAACTGAAAGCTCCAAGACTGGGAAACCCTCTGTATTTAGCCCATGACGGTTAAATGATAACAGCACATAGCTTCCCATGAGCACATGCGGAGGGACAACATGTCGACCAGGAGGCCAGAGATATTTAATGACCTGGTCAATTTTTCCTGTAACAAATCACACTTTTGAAAAGTTCATCATAAGACCAACATTAATTCCTTTTGAAGATAATGATCTCATGGCACAGTTACTTCTACTTGGCATTGATGGCTTCATTTTCTCTCAATATCTTCAGAGGACTGGCACTTCCTCATGTGAACCTTTGTAGAATACAAGCCTAGTAAACAAATCCTGACAGAACCCATGTTTTTTTTTTTTTTTATAATTTAAAAATGTATTAGGTTTTACAAAATAATGATTTGAAAATTTAATAATTGAATACTGCATATACATCATTCCTACATATCCTTATTCTTAGAAATCCTTCACATTTCCCCATTACATTTCAAATTTATATCTTCTTTATTATTGTTATATACACATATAACAATACACCCATACATACATATATAAATACATTCTTTTGAAGTGTTTAGTATTGTTTTTCTCTCTCTTCCTTTCTCTCCTCCATCCCTCCCTCCACCCTCTCAGCCCCTGTGTGTGTGTGTGTGTGTGTGTGTGTGTGTGTGCTTAGGGCTGACCACTTGAGATTGGATAACCTATCAGGAGACTTGTCCTCATAGAACACTGTCCTTGTTCTTCCAATAGCCATTGGTTTTCTGTAGTTCTCCATCTCAGGATATATTGGCATGTCAACTAGAACAGTTACACACATTTGTTTTAAGTAATAGTATTTCTGAGGTTATGCAGGTTCAGCTTCTATATCATGTCTAAAAGAAACCATCCCACAGTGGGAACCCTGGTTCTCTGGCTCTTACAAGCTTTCCTCCTCTGCTTCCACTGTATTCTCTGAGCCTGAGGAGTGGGTTGTGTTGTAGATGATTCAGTTGAGACTGCATAACCTGGGGTCAGTTTGTTTGCTGCATGTTAACAATCTATGGATTTCTATGTGATTTTTGTGTCAGTAACACCTTCCACAACATTCTGACATACATTTCTCTCTTTCTCTTACTGTGTTATCTTTGAGGTAACTAAATGACCCTGAGTACTCATTTCCATCCTACCCCCTTGAAGGATCTGACACTGCTTTATTAAATAAAAGAATTACCTCTTGTTTTTCATAGAATATATACTATTGACTTTTTACATTTATACTTTTAATACTAAATTATTTTTTTAAAAAATAAGATGTATAGTGGTGGTCAAACAGCTCATATATAAAAATAGTGTGAACTGACCTTATGATTGCAATCTTAGTGGCTGTAGGTATAGCAATAATGAAATAAGCACTAAATGACAGACTCATATATAATTTATTTTAAGAAATAAGATCTCCAGACCTTTACGTTAAAATTAAAATTTCTTTTCCTCTATGGGAACAGACATAAAAACAGGAGCTAAGGTTATCTACTGGTAAATAAGAAATTAACCATGTTTTGGATATAATATAAAAACAATAAAAGTTGGTTTTGTTAATATCTAAATAAGTTTCCATTTATCAAAATATTTCACTATTTTTATTCCTTAAATGTAAGGTTTGCTATTTTCACTTTAATCATATTCTACTCTATCTGTATTTCCCTTATCTGGATAGATTCACAAACATATTGAGATTGAAAACTGACACATTCAAACAGATTAACTTAACAGAAAAGCATGCATTACCATGAGGGAGGACGAAGTTGATAAGATCATGAATTCTTGGGAGTAATTAGATATGTTTTGAAAGAAAAATAGGGGGATGAAGAAATTTCTAATCCAATAAGTACAGTCCTAACTGGCTTTAGATTCTGGAAGAAATTATGTGGACATGATATTGAAAATAGTACATTCCAGTTATACCTAAGAACATTTGAGCCCATTATACTTAATGAGGTATAAAAAATAAAAAATAACAACAAAAAAACAAACAAACAAATAAAACCAAAAAAACCCGACATTGTTTTTTATTGGATATCTTATTTATTTACATTTCAAATGCTATCCGCCTTCCAAGTTTAATCTCTGCAAACCCTCTATCCCATTTTCCTACCCCCTGCTTCTATGAGGGTGCTCCCCCACCCACCCGCCCTTTCCCACCTCAGTGCTCTAGCATTTCCCTATGCTGGGTCACTGAGTCTCCACAGGACCAAGGGTCTCTCCTCCCACTGATACCTGACAAGGCCATCCTCTGCTATGTAAGCAGCTGGAGCCATGAGTCCCTCCATGTGTATTCTTTGGTTGGTTGTTTTGTCCCAGGGAGCTCTGGGGGGTCAGGTTGGTTGATATTGTTGTTCTTCCTATGGGGTTGCAAATCCCTTCAGCTCCTTCAGTCTTCCTAACTCCTTCATTGAGGTATCCATGCTTTGTTCAATGGTTGGCTACAAGCATCCATATCTGTATTGGTCAGGCTCTGGCAGAGCCTTCAGGAGATAGCTGTGCTCCTGTCAGCAAGCACTCCTTGGCCTCAGCAATAGTGTTTGGGTTTGGTGGCTGCATATGGGATGGATCCCCAGGTGGGACAGTCCCTGGATGGCCTTTCCTTCAGTCTTTGCTCTACTCTTTGTTCCTGTATTTCCTTTAGACAGGAGCAATTCTGGGTTAATATTTTTGAGATGGGTGGGTGGCCCCATCCCTCAACCAGGGGCTGTTCCTAACCTCTGGATATAGTCTCTACAGATTCTCTCTCTACTTTGTTGGATATTTTGGCTAATGTCATCCCTGTCGCATCCTGGGAACCTCTTGGGTCCCTGGTATCTGGGACTTTCTAGTGGCTACCTCCAGTTCCTCATCCCTCACTGCTACAAACCTCTGTTCAACTTCCTGACCCTCTGTACTTCTCTCCCATCTCTTCCCATACCTGAACCTGGACCTTTTTTTCCCTCCCCCTCCTCTCTCCCTCCTAGATTCCTTCCTTTGTCTACCTCCTGTGATTATTTTCTTCCCCCTTCTGAGTAGAACTGAAGCATCCACACTTTGGCCTTCCTTCTTCTTGGGTTTCATATGGTCTGTGAGTTGTATCATGGGTATTTCCATTGCAATCATGCCACTATTGAATTAAAGGTTACATGTAGAAGGCATGCATGTTTGCAAATAAGCATCAGAGAAAGAAGGGATGCTAATTATGAGAAGTTGACTCCTGAGTGGAGGAAATGAATATCTATTTTCTATACAGAGGTAGGGAGTGAATGTTAATGACCTGGTGACCTTTGCTATCTGTAGAACCAGACCTTACCCAAATCCCTCAGAATGTTCATCCCAGATGCTCTCTCCCTAGACCTTTATCTTTTGTTTTTGTTTCTCAGTGAATAGAACCCAGAATTATGGGATATACTGCATGTGCTTTTTATCCTGCTGACTTCTGTGCTATCTCAGTCAGACAGCACACCAGACCCTAGGTTCTTAAACTATTGAGCCCTTCTTCTTAGACCCTTATACTTTAGAAAAGAGTTTTAACGTAGTCATGGCTTCATCTATATTTTACAAGTGGGATTGGGATGGTTGTTACCAGGAAACTTTATTCCAAATTAATAGCATTCTTTATTCCAAATTAATAGCATGTCTAAAATAAAGTCCCTGGTGTCAGAATCTAAAAGTTTGAACTAGGCCAACAAAGTCAGGCTAAAATCAAGTTTTCCTTCTTACCTCATACAAATCATTCTGCCAACTGTGATGTTTATGTTTACAGGGCTTCTGCAACATGCAATATGTTGTCTGCCAAGAGAGTGAAAAGTAATAACCTCGGTGTTTTAGTATGCAGAATCCATAAGTCCATAAGTCTTCTAATGACTCTTCACCACTAGCAGTCTGCATAGCACCTTTTGGTACTAACTTAATGCTTTTATAACCTATAACTAGGTTGCCTGTGTTTTTGGCACTTAAGTTGGGATTTACCATCAAGTTCTGGTTAATAAACAAGAGCAGTGATAAATGCCTATATTGTTTTGGTTGTGTCTGGGCCTCCTTAGGAACATACTAAATATTTAGGACTGAGATTTTTTTAAATAGTCCATGACTTCTATGAGGAGCATAATCTGGAGATTACTTCTGTTCAAACTTTTCTTTCTTTAGGTTGTAATTTTAATAAGCTTATGACACAGTAGGTTTCCATATGACTTTTTCGTATATCCTTAGCTTGGGTTCCTATCATCCTCCCTTCTCCTCTTTCCGATTTTTGCATTCTCTTTTTACTTAGACCTTTATGTAGTTAGCATTTCTACCCCCTACACTTTCATGTCTGATTTGTTCTACTTTTCCCTTCCATCTCTCTCTTTTTTTATATCTTCCTATATTTCTGACCTTTTAAGAACTCAGTGTTATGCAGACTATTAAAAAGTTCATATAGAAGAGAATCTGTCCTTTTTGACATGCAATAATTCACTCAGTATAATATTTTCCAGATTCACATTTTTCTATGGCTTTCATAACTTCATTATTCTTTAAAGTTGAATAAAATTCCATTGTGTATATACTACATTTTCATTATCCATTCATCTGTTGATGAACCTCTAGCTGGTTTTCATTTATTAAATTTCTTAAAATTGTATTTGTATAAAAGCCTTTGGTATGGATGAACTTACATGCTGATTTAATATGCTTGCTTCTTGAATCCACATGGAAACTTACCTTTGCTGATCCTGGGTGAGCTTCCCCAAGAATTCACTCCTGCCTGCCTCTGGTAAGCTCTGTATTACAGAGCACTGAATTATACATGCTACATTTCCAAGTCTTCTGAAGAAGATGTCTTTCTTCTTGTTTGTCTAATGGACCGAACTAGGATGGTTCACGAGAATAGGGTAGAAGAACAATCAAGGTAATGTATTAGGAAATTCTCAGGCAGCTGTGCCTTCTCTGTTGTTCTCACTTCTACCAGCAATAAAACTTGGCTTTCCTGATTTCCAAATGTATTAGATAATCACAGCTCTTGAACATCAGGAAAGTCTCTTCTGTTTTTTCCTTCTTCTGTTCCTGGGTGGGACTTGATGTTCCTAATTACTGAAAATCCTAGATGTACTTTATCAAACGTAGACTTATTCTAAGATGTATTAGACTCTTCTGTAATAAAATACAGTAATTAAATTCTCTGTTTTTAATTACTTCATTTTTTAGAGTGAACCCACATTGAAATACTATTTTAATCACTTGTCTCATTTTAAAATAGATACTATACCATTTTTAAGTAGACAATAAAATATTCTAAACAGTCATGATTTCTTATCATTAAAATTGATTCCTTGCTACAGGAAGACCAACAGAGTCAATTAACCTGGACACTTGGGGGCTCTCAGAGACTGAACAACACACCAAAGAGCAAGCATGGGTTGGACCTAGGGACCCCACACATATGCAGCAGATGTACAGCATGGTCTTCATCCAGGCCCCCAACAACTGGAGTAGAGCTTGTCCCTGAAACTGTTTTCTGCCTGTGGATGCCATTCCCCTAACTGGTCCTTTTCTTGAACTAGTGGGAGAAGAGACTAGTCCTGTAGTGACTTGATGTGCCAAGGTGAGGTGAAATACAGAAGAGCCTTCCTATTCTTAGAGGAGAACAGGGGGGAGGAATGGGAGGAGGGTCTGTGTAAGGGGAGACAAGGAGGAAAGGGGGCTCATACTGGGATGTAAATGAATAAAAAATTAACGAAATAAGAAAAAACAGTTTCTTGCTTCTACTTTGTAAAAGAAATATAAGAACATATACTTTTGTAATACAAGTACATAGCCTAAAACCACAATATAGTCATACTAAGTGAATCTGAGCTCCTGATTTATCTAGAAGGTGTTGAAATGAAGATACAAGTGAATAAGGTATAGTATGTATACATATAAATTAGATTAAATGTGTATTGTATAATCTCCTAGACAATTTCTCCTACATTTTCAATAATGAATAAATCACTTTTATAAGAGTTGCTCTGGTCTCTTCACAACAATAGAAACCCTAACTAAGACAGTGTCTTCCTGACCTCTCTTGTTTAATGTCCTTAGTATTAAAGTTTACTCTCTTTGGTTGCTAGCAGAGCCTACCTTTGAAAAACTGGTTGCCAACAAATGTTTTCTCATCTGTAAAGTAAAAGTAAAGTAAAGTTTGGATTTACCATAACTATTTATTAACTACAGTCTTACTTTGTGAATTCAACTAAAACAAAAACAATTTCTTTCAATTTGAAACCAATTTATGAAAATGAACATTCAGTGAGTGGTTTCTTTGCTCTAAATGTTGTTGGATTCTACAGTTCATATTTACAAGACTGGGCTGTTAGTGAATTACTCTGTAAAATTTTGGTTATATCCTAAAATGCTAATTTCTTTTGCCATGACACCATACTTGACCCATAAAGCTTAAGGGTGATCAGATGTAGTTTGGCTAATACTTTCAGCATAGTCAGTTCTGATGTGCTTTGCCAGAACATTATGGCAAAGGAAGTGTAGCATGTAAGAGAGCCCTTCACTTTATGACTACCTAGGAAGCAAAAAGATATGGGCAGTAGCCAGGGTAGTGTGACTGCAAAAACTCACCCAAGCAACCTACTTTCTTTAGCTAAGTACAATCTAAAGCTTCTACAATCTCTCAAAGTGACACCAATAGCTGGGAACCAAATATTCAAAACTTGAGTACTAGGGAACAAGTCCCATCCAGCCAATAACAAGAACATATCTCTTGTTCATTGACTAGAATACATAACTCTTCATGTTAGATTTCTAGCCCTGAGCACCGTTCTTCTTGTACACCATAGAAAAGCAGATGTTTTGTCAGGGGAGTGTATCGCTGTAGCAGAGAACTTTCCCAGCATATAACACATTCTAGGTTTGATTTTGGGAACAATGGAGCAGGGAGAGATTTCTGGCTTTATGGTTATACTAATATTTCTATATCTGTCTCATCTCATCTCTCATGCTTACCTCAGGAAAGCATAGGTCCTTCTGCTTTTTTCTCACATTCTGCTATAAAACCATGCTCTTCTCGGCAGTCATACTTGTGTGTTTATTCTGAACTAAATCAGTTTTTATTTGTTAAACTTCATCTTGTGACAAGGAAGTGATAGTGTAAATGTTGCAATGAGACTTGGTGTGACAGGGCGTGTCCAGTATTCAACATCTTTTCCTGTTTTTCTTTTCCTGGGCACCCAGGTTGGCCACATGCATTCATTGGTTTGCTAGAGCTGCATATAAAAGCCATTGACTATGTGGTTTAAAGCAACAGAATATTTTCCTGTCACAGTTATAGAAGTTTGACGTTTGCTGTCAATGAGTTGAGATCTGGGGTCAGTTCTTGAGGCTTTGAAGGACTTCTATCCTACTTCTATCCTTGTTGTTAGTGATTACTAATAATGTCTCACCTTCATGGCTGGTTGGCCTATCACCACAATCTGCATGTCTATCTTTGCATGACTTCCCTCTATGGACTCACATTTCTGTAAGTATGTGTTTCACTGGCTGAGGGATGGACTATGGTACTTGTATAAGCCATCATAGCATAATAAATCATAGCTGAATGATCTTTTACTACATTAGGTCAAAGTTGCCTGTCATTGTTTATTATGTTAGTAGAGTGTTATGTGATACTTCCTGTTTCAACCAGGTAAATATACACTAGTATCATTTTCTTTCTCTTTGTGATATATTGATGAAAAAGTGGAGACACCTGATGCAAAGGAGCCCAGCTTTCCTCTGATGTCCCTGGTGAAGAATGCCTCTCTGGAGAGCAACACCTTCTTTTGTTTAATCTTTGAAATAAGCAGGACTAAATGCATTTTAAATCACTGAAAATGTTTTTTTTTTTTTTCAAATAAAACCTGCCAATCCTTCACTATATGTCTGAATTTATTCTTGTTTTATGATTTCTTAATTGAATAAATGTATACAATATATATTGTGTCTTGTTCAACTTTCTAAGTTTCTGGGTCCTTTGTGCAAAAGGATGGTTACTCAGGGACATGGATCTCCACAGCAGAGAACTTTCCCAGCACATATCACATCCTTTCATTGAATCAGTTATTTCTGAGGTTCTGCTGAATATAGAAACTATTCATATACAAGAAACTTCTTTCTCATGTTATTCCAGTGTGAAAGATAAGTGTGTAATGTGTAATTAATTAATGACATAAATACCTGTCATTCATAGGTATGTTGTTCATGAAGGAATTAAATGAGCAGATCCATAGTAGGATGGAAGATCATTTCAATGTCAGTGTTTGGCAGTTTTGTTCAACAGCATAGAGAAAAGGGGTTTGTCAAGGAAGTGACAGAAAAGTGTCATGATCAGAGAGCAAAGTAACATGTCCAGAGCAGGAAGATGAGGAAGACAGGAAATGTTGTCTTGAGGAAGGAGTTTGGCAGGGCTCGGTTATAATGCTCACTGCTGGTCACACAATTTTGTTCTAAGTTTGAGAAGCTGAATTGTACATTTTAAGCAAGGCAGTTATGTGATCTGAGCATTGTAATTTTAAGTCTATCTGATAACTATGGTTAGTGGCCATTTGCAGTAATACAGATTGTGATGGTTTGAATATACTTGACCCAAGGAGTGGGACTATTAGGAGGTGTGGCTTTGTTGGAGGAAGTGTGTCATTGTGAGGGTGGGCAATGAGATTCTTCTCCTAACTACATGGGAGCCAGTCATCTGCCTTTGGATGAAGATGTAGAATTCTCAGCTTCTCCAGCCTGATGTCTTCCTGAATGTTGTCATGTTCCCACCTTGATGATAATAGACTGAACCTCTGAACCTGAAAGTCAACTCAAGTTAAATGTTATCCTTTATAAGAGTTGCAAAACCCTAAGACACATCTGATAAATGGCACCAAGGTAGACTGCAACAGTTCTTCCTCCTCTTTTTGTATGGTTCTCTCCTCTGTGTGGTTCATTCAGGGGGTCTCCGGTAAACTAAGGCTCTGTGTGCTAGAGTCTTACACCCTCAGAGAAGATCAGGCTTCCCTGGAACATCAATTGTGGCATAACAAGCTACAATAAAACCAGTCATGTGCCATCACACCAAGGCTGGACAAGGCAACTCAGTAGGAGGAAAAAGGTCCCACAAATGAGCAAAAATGTCAGGGACAGCCCTTGCACCCACTTATTAGGATTTTCAGAAGAACATCAAGCTACTCGGTCATAATATATTTGCAGAAGATCTAGGTTAGACTCCTACAGGCTCCCCGTTCTCTGTAAGTTCCCATGAGTCCTGGTCAGTTGATTTTATGGTTTGTGTTCTCCTGGTGAATCCCTGACCCCTCTTGTTCTCTGATTCTTCCCCTCCCTCTTCCACAGAACTCTCTGAGCTCCACCTAATGTTGGGCTGTGGGACTCTGGATCTGCCTCCATCAGTTGCTGGGAAAAGTCTCTCTTTGATGAGATTCTGTTAGGCTCTGGTCCCAGCATACTCTGCAAGCAGGACAATCTATAGGTTGAAGGGTTTTTGGCTGAGCTGTTGTCCTAATCCCTCTATTTGAGGCCTTGCCTGGTGATAGAGGATGGCCAGTTCAGGCTCTGTAGTAGTTTGAGTTCAGAGAGGGTGATACCTCTGGAAGTTCAATTACTGTGTAACGCTGTTCTTAGCTATCATGGGGTTTTTGCTTTTCCATATGAAGTCGAATATTGCTCTTTCAAGGTCTCTAAAGATTTGTCTTGGTATCTTGATAGTGACTGCATTGAATCATTAGCTTTTGGTAAGATGGTATCTTTTGGTAAGATGACCATTTTTATTATTTTAATCCTATGCATCCATGAACACAGGATATCTTTCCATCTTCTGTTATCTGTTAACACTTTTAACACTGGCTTTTCAGTATTTGGCTATTATATGTTATTCTCAGGGATTAATAAAGTATTAAAATTATAATTTTAACCTCTATTTCTTATTGTTGATATCCAATAAATGATGTAAAATGAATAAACATGATTGACTTCACCAATCACAAACATGATATAAAATAAGAATTCTAACAAACAATTTTTAAAAGTACAGACACATGTAGAGGACAGAGGTTAGCTTTGGGTATTATACTATCCAAGCCATCTATTTTGATTTTGAAGACAGAGTCTTTTACTTGGATCTAGGGCTTGCTTTTCAGGCTAGGCTGGCTGTCCAACAGCCCCAGGAATCCATCTGTATCCACCTCTCAAATTCTGTGATTACAAGCATGGAACATCACATTGAGATTTTCATATGAGTTCTGAGTATCAAACTCAGATCAGTTCCAAAAGCAAGCTTTGAAGATGAGAAACAAATGAACTTATGAAGCCCAGTGCTAGCTACAGTAAAAGCATCACTGATGATATAACAAGTGGCTCATAGATTTAGAGTAAAAAGTGAATCTAAAAGAGATATAATTGGGTTCATATTTGTGGGGCAGTGGGCTGTGAGAAGCAGCTGGGTGCCTGGTCAAGCATAGGCCTGGAACCCCAGACCCTTATCAGATGACAGGTGTTCGGCTCCCTACCGGGCCCTGGTTCTTTTCATTTAGCTTCAGCCCTCCACATCCCCTCTCACAGAGAGGTCTATGGCCATCAGTCATGAGGAACAGTGCCTCAGGCTCTCCCACATGTAGATTATACAATGCATATGTACTTTAAAACATCAAGTGATATTCCACTAATGCATATGACATTTTGTTTTTATGAATCAATTATAATCTAATTTAACTTTTAAAATGGCAGAAAAGTACTCTGCCTATGTACTCTGTAGCTTTTTCTCTATGATAAACTAATGTAATATATTTACTATAGGTAGCCAATTAATATTGATATATTAACTAACCTCCATATTTTATTTAGGGTGTCTCTGCCATTTCCCTCTTAGTGATTACTGGCAAATTGTATCTTAGGATATTTTTAGTTAAATTTAGCTGATGCTTTTCTAATAGTACGATTAGGAGTGCTTTCATTTTGAAAGGAAAATTCTTTATAATTTAACAAATAAACTAGAGATTGTTGGTGGTGTTAAACTCATTTAACTTTATAAAGAAGAATACTTCGTAGGTTTTTCTCTGAAAAAATATTTTATTCCTCACCATTTTTGATCGAAACAAGACATCATACAGCACACAACTGAAGAGTGTGCTGTGTGCCCTTCCTCCCTCTTGGAACATTATATATGATATATATTCACTTATTTGAATATACATGTATGTGTATGAATATGTATATTCACACATTTGTAATTCTTCTCAATGAGAACTATTCTTCCCTGATTTAATTTTCAGTCAGAGTAGGATGTACTGACAGGCATAAAATTTATACTTTGGGTTATATATATTTCCATGGCACGTTATTTCCTCTATTATTTATATTTTGACCAGTTGGCCACATTTTGGTTGGCAGATACAAGAAGGGTAAATGGGGAGGGGAAATTTACTTTTCCATTTGTAGAGAGACTCAGTGTATACTATCTATGATGAAGAAATCAATACAAACTAATATACAAGAAAGACTAGAGCTCTGATGTAGGGTAACTGAAGAGCTACAGAGTAAATTTGAGAGTCTCAGTTGGCCTTTGTTGTACTAGTTAGTCAGTGTAGTAGGAACTCTGCCATATGTAATATAGACACCAACACCAACTAGATTTGCCCACAGGCCATAGTTCATCAGTGCTTGCTCTAAAGTATTTACTTGCAAGTTAAAACACACACACACACACACACACACACACACACACACACACACAAATGAAATGGTGCCGTCATTTTAATTGAGAACCTTACTTAAACCTGAAGGGGTTTAAATAAGCTAAAATTTCAAAGCTATGTTATAATAATTTATAAATTTATGTTTAATGTTGGTATGTCAAAACTCGGTGATATTCATATGTTATTTAGAACACTGGAGACAACTTATGAGCCTGTATGGCTGTGTCCTTTGGAGGAAATTGTGAAGAGGAAGACAAATAATTGTGTCTTGGGAGTAAGCCTGAAGTGGATGGAGAAATAGCATGGACTAGCTCTTTTCATCATGTTTCTCCCCATGAGGACAGTCCCGAGTACATGTTTGCTAACTTGATAAAGATTTTTAGACACTATGACGTGATATAGGTTCAGAGATAAAATTCCCATTTAGTAATTGACTAAAATCCATTAATTTTCTTTGCTGTTAAAACCTACGTGAACACTACAAATTTTATTTGTGGCAGCATATATAGTATTTCATATAATTTATAAATCTATGAGCACTTTTTTAAAAAAAATCATGGTTAAAATTATATATCACATGTGATTACATGAACAGTACTTTCTTCTGCCTTATTTTAAAGCAAAATATAAATATCTTGGCTTTTGCAAATCCATGCAAACTTCTGTTCCAAGAACAAAATAAATATCATTTGACCATTATGGTATGGGAAAACTAATATTTATTTTAATTTTATCATGGATTTTTTTCTGTTTGCTCACCTTTAATATGATGCAATCATCAATTTTGCATTATCTATATTGCTCAGCAGGGGCTCAGTTATCATATGCACAAGTCTCTTTGAAATCTCAATAATTTACTATGTCAAACATTTTCCTTGTGAAAATTACATTCTAGGCCAACATGTTCTATTTAATAACTTCACCTTTAAAACCCTTATATCGTTTCTTATTTTACAACCACTCCTTTTCATGTAAGAAGGGCTACAAGAACAAGGAGACATATTTCATCATATCTTTGACATGTATTCATTGATTTGATTTTGATTTGCTATATTCAATGAATTGTTATTTTTTTGGCTATACAGCCTTAGCATATATGATACATAAATTTCCAAATATAAATTTGTTGATTTGTAGATTTTTTTGAAAATCCTACAACTTTATTTGAAATTGAAAAACAATGACAATGCATTTTTAAATCATCATTTTAGTAAATCATGGCTACAATTTAGTCCTTATTGGAGATTACTTTATCAACAGTGATTAATAATTAAATCAGTAAATCATTAAGTTACCAATGCTTATGACTACCAGTAATTTGTTTAAAATCAGATTTTTTTCTGTGTTTATTTTATGATGAAAAATACAAATCATAATTAAACACTCTTGAGAATTAGAAAACAGTTGTATATATGTTGATACAGTTATGTTTTTAAAAATGTTTCATTATTTGAGAACCATATGCTCTCATTTTAAGATAATCCAAACTAAATTTTATTTTAAAATAAAAATTAAAAAATTCCTTCCTAAGGATGATGATTTAAACTATCCCTAAGTACTACAAACAGATTTGTTTTCTAATTATTTGAGTTAAGCTTCAGTTATTTAAATTTCCACATCTATCACACTTACCATTTATTAGTTACACTGATAAACACTTTATATATGTTATATGCTTTTATTTCCCTCAAGACTTCATGCTATTCTTTAGGCTTAAATTTTTAAACTCTATTTTTAATAAGTGTTTTAAAATGTTTTAATGTCTCTTCTATCCCTCCATCCACCAGAGGTAGTGGAAAGGAAAAGTAGAGCAGAGGAGGATGTGGTCCTGTTTAGAAATGTTTCTTTGGAACAAATCTAATATTCATCGTCAGGATAAGAACATTTTAGTTCACATGAATCAGTATTGCAGTTTAATCTACTTGCAAACACCATTCGTGAATCAGCAACTTCAGGCCAACTCAGAAGAAACCGCAAGGCTCTGTCCAACGGCTGGAGTCCATAGAAACTGCTAGAAGCTGTCAGAACAGAATCAGGATTTTTGGTTGGTTTTTCTCTATGAATTCATGACAATGGATGGCAAAAAAAAAAAAAAAAAAAAAAAAAAAGATAAAGTATACCAATACCATTGAGCATCGTCAGTGAAGACTAGCAGCAATAAAGCCCAACAATGACCAGTAAAGAATGTCAAGGCATAGCAATATCATCCAGAGACATCCATTGTTCTTTGGGTCATATTTATATCATTTTCAAACATCACATATTTTCTTAAGCATCTTCTCTAACAAACCATCATATGTCTTTTTTCTAGGCTTGTTGTGGATAGCCCTGGTGCTGTTTGTATTTTGATGCTAATTCTGCTTCCTGAAGAGGGGCTCCCTGAGACAAGGAGTGAATCATGTACTCAAGACTTCATGTGACTTTTCTAATGATAAAGATTTCAAGGAAAACAATCACACTGGTCGAGTAGGCGGGACTTCCAGGTAGGACAGAGGGACTGCAGTAGCAGGAGAAGGAGAGGTGGCTTTTGGACAGGAAGGACAATAGAGCCAAAATGTAGGGAGCAGAGACACCAGGTTCAGATGGGTTCCTTGGAATCTGCTACTGGAGCGTTTAACTTAGAATGGCTTACTATTAGGATGCTAGTTGTTGCTTCCAAGGTTTTTGTTGCCTTTTGATTCTAAACTATGATTATGTGGTGTTTTCCTTCACTCTGTGACTCAACTCATACCAGAGAAAAGGTAAGATGGTGGGCAAAATTGTAGCACTCAATCTGCTTGTGTTACAGAGCCGCCATGTTCCTGACTAGCCTAGGCCTGAGGCCACGAGCAACAATGGCATTCCACTCGGCTCAGGTCGTCCGCTCTGGCAGCCAGAGACACTGGCCCTGCCACCCACAAGATGCCAGTGTGGGAGATAGATCTGCCAATCTTCTACACTGTCTCCACAAGGCTGGGCTGAGCCCAGACCATGCTGCCATCCATGTGGTACCTGGTAGAAAATGAAACTCTAATGCTTAATGATTACCAAAGGCTTTATATGTTTGTATGTCCCACCTTTGCTCCTCCCAACTTGCAGGGAAAATTTTCCCCACTACAGATTGTGTGGTGTTTTCCTTCACACTGTGACTCAACTGAGTTCCAGGGGAAAGGTATGATGGTGGGGCATCCCAGACAGCCACGGGAATTTGGAAGTGTGGGGCTTAAGCGAGCTATGTGGAGAGGTTTTGGAGTCTGGGTCAGAGAGTCTCCATGAGATGAGAACAAGGCCCACCATTTCCTTGCTGACAATAATATGGAAAATTATTATTTTGTTAATATTTCTCACTAGATAAGCTGCCTCCAGGAAAACACCACATGTCTGTTCTTAACAAAACATCTTCTCACATGTCTGCTTCAGCAAAAACATCCAGAAAAACATCACATGACATAACGGAGTCTCTAAAGAAACCAAAAATCTCTACTTCACTATTCTCTCTTAATTACATCAGGGGCTATGGGTCTGTGGTATTAAATATTGTGTTTACAGGGTAAATGTCTGAGGGACACATGTTAAATTCTACCATTAAACATCTGTATCTTTTTTTATGGTTATTCTCTTTATGACATAATCTCAAGACAAGCTCATATACTGTCCTTTGTTCACATGTTGAGAACATATATCCATTTACTCAGTCATTCTCACTTGTATCTTATTGTCTTGCATATCTCCTTTTCCTATCACAACTAAATCTCCTTGGATATAGGACTAAGCATTTATACTCTAGAATTCCTATGTTTTCCTATGTACATGATAGTACTTGGATAATAATAGTTATAAGTGTTTGTAAATATTAGAGAAAGTAAAGCTACTTGCTTTTAATTAGGACATTTTCTATAACTGCTCCCTGGTATAGAAATGTATTTTAAATGTATTTACATATATACATATTTTAGGATATCTTCCTGTATCTTTGAAGTAGAATGTTCTCTACTTCAAATTTAACTGGAAATTTTTCTACTGAATGAATACATTTGCTTTAGCTAGAACCTGGAAATCAACATCCTTTGTAAGATTATGATAAAGCTTTATGAGAACTCAGTAGTTGATATGTTAATTTCAAAATTCATACTAAAATAGAGTTCAAAGAGAAGTTCTCTGTATGAATAGGTATTGTTGATTTCAGAAGACACAGGTTATTAAATCAAAATACAGTACAGGGTATGGGAAAACATCTTAAAAATTATTGTTCAGAGAGGCCTCAGAGGCCTTCAAAACAACATAGACTATTGCCATAGCCCTTGTTTATCCACCATAACTACATGACAAGACCCAATTACTAAAGAGAACTATGTATGAACTCTATGAGCACTGTACTAATTGTGGAATTTAAATAGACATATAGAAATTAAGGGCCTACTTTTAAAAAATGGATGTAAGACTTACTCTGCTCAGAAATTCAATGCTTACACAATCCTACCCAGAAGGGCTTAAATTTTAAAACTAATACCAAGATTAACTAAATTTGAATTTTATTAGTAAGCTTCTATAATGATAATCAATTTTTGATCATTTTCCTAACACTGAGTTAGAATTGATCTAATAATCACTTATATTTTTTCTAATATAAAATAATTATTACAATGGATAAATATAGTTATTCTAAATCTACTTATTGGAGGTCATGAAAGTGGTTGTTCATAGTCATTTCATTTAAAAAATGGCAATGAGATTTTTCAGTAATAGATTATTATTGAGGAGAAACATTTAATATTTCTTTAGACATGGATTTGTCCCTTAACTCATATTTCTTAAACATATGCAATAAAAATTAATTTGCTATTTGTCATTAAATCTGGGTGCTATTACCAGCTGATGTTCTGAGGGGGAACAGTTGTTATGTTACATGTAAAAAATAAAATACTATAAATATATCAAAGCATTCACAATATAATCAATATGCAATATTATAGAAATTGAGTGTCCCAATGACCAGTTCTCTTTGTGGTCTTACCCAACCATCAGAACTCCACAGACAGTCCCAATCTGTCAAGGATGATAGCTGGGCAGGAATATGGAGTGTTTTCATTTCTGAGAAAAAGTCCAGTAGTGGATCCTAGAATCACAACAATGTCTTCCTTCTCCTATGTGTCTGACCAAACATGAACAAAGGTAGCATACACTTTATAACATCATATTCAGTTTCTATTTTCTGGGAACACTGAATTACTATACACATTAGAATATGGCAGTGAGGACAAGAGAGTAGGGGAGGATGTGAAATGAGGGTGGAGAAAGGCCTGCCTTGTTTCTAGGTATAGGTTGCCAGGTGAGCCAGAAAAATGACAGGTTTTTAGATTAAATTTCAAAATATAACTATAGTTAGAAAAATGGGACTGGATACAGTTTGGAAAATGTTAGAATATGAAATAAAATAGAAATAGAAAATAGAAAATGAAAAAAAAAGAATGGAATAACCTTTACAGATGTATTCACAGTGGTAATCGAAGGATAAGTTTTAAGGACAAAGTAGAGATGAGGCTAAGAAGTCATATAATGAAAAGTGATGACAGATGAAAATAATCACAGATTACCACATGGGATGGTAAGCTGATAGAAACCTGGAGCTTCACAAAGGGACAGAAAGTGATAAAGAACGGTCTTTGGAAAGGGTTTCTCATTTTGTCACCAGTGAAAATCTCCCACAGGTAAATTGGACTATTTTCTGATATTCCATTTCAATAGCCCTGAGTCGGAAACTCATGGCTTCCTTTCTACTAGCTTACCAGAAGCTTCTGCTTGTTTCTTCAGCCACCACACCAGTTAGCTTGTGTTCTGTAGGTCAGTTGTGGAGGCACACCGGACACGTGCATTTAGTCATCCTTTAAATGCATTCTTTGCACTTTTGCAAATCCAGAGGTTTAAAATACTTATCTGAAGCCATTTGTAAAACACGGAAGTTGTCAGCTCTGTGGTTGATGTTGACAGGAATTTCCAGTTAAACCTGAGATTAACTTTTCTAATTAACTTGCTACTGATTTACTTTCTGCAGAGGAAACATTCTTGCTGTGACAGGATATAGAAGAAAAAAATCTTGTCCTAGAACCATGGAGATGCACCTGAGAAAATAAATAATGTAATCAGAAAGAAATTCAGATCCTAAAATAAGGAACATTAAAAGGAGTGGGACTAAAAATCAGGACCGGCCATGTGACTCAGCAGAAAAAGAGCTTTGCTGAGAAGCCTGAAGACCTGAGTTCAAGCCCCAAACAAGATCCAGAGAAAAACAGAAAATCAACTAAGGCAAGTGCAAGTTATCCTCTTTCTTCATCCATTCCCCATCATCATCATCATCCTCATCCTCTCTCTCTCTCTCTCTCTCTCTCTCTCTCACACACACACACACACAGAGAGAGAGAGAGAGAGAGAGAGAGAGAGAGAGAGAGAGAGAGAGACAGAGAGAAAACAAATTTCATTTTCATTGGAAGTACTATAGGTAAAGAAAGTTGATAATTACTTCATTTAAAATATGTTTTCTTAAATTTGGAAAACATTAAGAGGGATTCCAAGGTGACAGGGGAATGATGTATTTCTAATTGTATATTCTCCCAAGTCTCAGAAGACCGAATTTCAGTTGTGTGAATTCCATGTTGAACTAAAAGTTGACATTGGGTCCTAAAGGCCATGTTTCCTAGTCAACTGGCCCTACACAAAGTCTTGTAGGTAACAATCATCCCATGTAGATTTGCATGGAATTAGCCAGGCTTTTCTGTGCTGCACACTATCGTAAAAAGGGAGGTGAGCTGATAGCTTTACAGGGGAGACTGGAGTGAGCAGTTTTCTGCTGAGATAAGTTCAGAGTAAATAGGCTTTTACTTTCCAGTACCACCTGTTAACTCCTGTTCATAAAGAGCACTGTTAGATCGTCTCAATCGGAATGTGAACTGGTGAGTGAGAATGTAACTGGCTGCCCATTTAGAATGAAGTCATCTGTCTTGTTGCTGAGAATTCCTCGGCAGATACTTCTCGCAGCATAAATTATAGCCATGGTTATTATAGTGCTAGAGCATTCGCACACAGAAATAGCACACTTCTCTTGTAGAAGATGATTATTAATAGTCTGTATATATTAATTAATGCTAGAAATTAATATGGTGGCAGGTATTCCCTAACCAGTTAGTTCCCCCCCACCACCCTAGGAACACGCATACAGAAACTTTTAATATTTTAAAGCTTAGGCCTTAGCTAGGCAGACTCTCAGTTAGCTCATTGAGGTTAACTGGACCAAAGACCAATCCAGCCAAGTGGCTTCTAGGCCCATGATTTCCTCTCTCATGGTGAGAAAGCCTTTCTCTTTCTTCTTTCCAGAGTTTCTTCCTCCCTCCCAGGAAGTTCTACCTATGTACACTGCCTGACCACAGGTTTTAGTGTATTATTGGCCAATTAACATGGGGAGTAAGATTTGTAAAACACCAGAAATGTATGTGAAGATTCAGCAACCAGCTCTAGGGGGTACAGAATTTAGCATTTGAATACATAGTAGCACCGGACCAACCGTAACACTCTCTGTATGCTTATCTAGATGTATATGGGAAACGAAAGAGATTAAAACAAGTTTCAAGATAGAAAACAATTGTAAATGATCTATGGTTTTTATGTCTTCTCAATGTTTTCCAACTTGAGGTCTGTATCTTAGAGGCAAAGATACAATCAATATAGAGCGAAATGTGAGGCTCATTATTTCATAGTTGTAAGAGGAATGTTACATTCTACTATTTCTATAACAACTTAATTATTAAAATTATTTAACACCCAGAATGAATGTGTCCAGAGAAGCCTAAAGACAGAGTCAAAGAGAAGAACATTTGCTGACATGTTAGTCTATGATAACTAAACTAAACAGTCTGAAGAGACAGAGAAGACATAATTAGCTCCAGAGATCACAGACTGTTAAATTAGCTGATCAGAAATTTAAACTAGCCAGGATTAATATGATAAAGACTGTTGAGATTAAAAACAGACAAGCAAGAACAGAGTGGTAGTGTGAATAGATTTTTAAAAATCTCCAATTAGGATTAGACAAAGAAATTCTGATCATTAAAAACCAAAAGCAACAAAGGGGAAGAGAACAAAAATAGAATTAAAGAATCTGCCATTGAAATCAAAATGAAGAATGCTTCCGAGGGCTCACATGGAGACCAGAAACAATTGAGAAAAGAGCTAGAAAATATGTTAATAGAAACTCCAAACTCAAAGCATGCTGGGAATTCAGAAAATAAAGTATCTAGAAACTGTAGAACACCTATAAAAGGGAATTGCAGAGGGAGAAGAAACACAGAAAGGAACTGAAGAAATCTTTGAGTAAGAGTAGCTGAGATTTTTATAAAAGTAAAAGTCACAACTTCAAACTCCCTGTCTAGGACTATGTGCCTAGTCCCTTCTTTAAACAATTAAAAGCAAAAGGAAAATTGTGAGTGATACCAGGTAAAAGGTAAATTTTACCTGTAAGGAGTTTGTCTTCAGGATCCACACAATCAAGAAGAGAGTGCAAAGGAAGTATTAAAATTCTAGAAGAAAAATATCACTAACTCAAAATCTTATAACCAGAGAAATCTCAAGAGTACAATAGAGCTGAAGACATTCTCAGTCAAATAAACACTGAGGTCAAGAAGTCAAACACAGGAAGAGTAATTAATACACCCTAAGCCTCTGTCATCCTGCAAGACAGGTTGTCTTAATTGGCTTTCTTTTGTTATGATAAAACACCATGACCAAAAGTAGCTTGTGTGAGGGAGGATTTATTTTTCTCACACTTGGATACCGCAGTCCATCCCTGAATGTCAGATGTCAGAGCAAGAACTCAAGGTAGGAAAGTGGAGGAAGGACTAGTGCTCACGCTATAGACAAGTGCTGCTTACTGGCTTGCTCCACAGAGATGTATACCTGCTCTTTCAAAGTGCCCAGGCCCACCCTGCCAGAGGTAGCACCTCTTACAGTGAACTGGGCTTAATCAGACCGATCGTCAGTCAAAATCCTCCACAGGCTTGCACACAGAACAATATGGTGGGGGCTTCCTCTTCTCAAACGGCTCCAGTTTGTGGAGAAAGTAGCCTCCACACAGCCTTGAAGCATCTACATCTCTGAAGATGCTTGCTAAGGAAGTGTGTAGGCGTTTTTCTATAAGAGCACATTGTTTGAAGCAGGAAATACCAGCATACCAATATTATATTATATTATATTATATTATATATTGATTATATTTCCTCACTATATAATAACCATTAGAGGGTTTTTAAAACATGAAACTATTTTTATTGTTCATTATTTCATTTAATCAACATAAAAATAATTGGCTCATTTTTGTACATTATATATATATTACATATATATACACACACATACATATATATAATTATACTTTGAGTATGTTTACTTGATCCATTTTCTTTATTTGCAGTTCCTACTTCTCTTTCAGGGCCTACTGCTTCCCTCCCTCCCTGTCAAATGGTACTCCTTCAGTTTTCATGTCCTGAGTGTGTGAGTATGCATCTGTGCACACATGAGTGCTTAAGTGTCTGTATGTGTGAGTGTGTCTATCTGTATATGTCTGTGTGAGAATGTATGTGTCTATGTGTGAGTATGTTTGTGTATGTTTGTGACTGTGAGTGTGAATGTCTCTCTGTGTATGTGTGTGTGTGTATATATATGTCTGTCTTTCTGTGTTTGTCTGTATATGTCTGTGCATGTGTCTGTGTATGAACATTTGTATGTGTGTGTGTGAAAGTGTCTCTGTGTGTATCCATATATGTCTCTGTGTGTGAGAGTCTGTGCGTATGTGTTTCTGAGTGTTTATGTGTCTGTGTGTGTGTATGTATGAGAGTGTGTCTCTGTGTGCATATGTATGTGGTGTGAAGGTGGTGTGTGTGTGTGTTAGTGAAAGTCAAACTCAATACCTGCCATTTTCTCTACAGTCTCAGCAAGGATGTAAGACTTTGCCATAGAGCTTTGCCTCTGTCTCTAGCTTCTGAGCACAGGAAGTGATTTCATAGTGCTTCCTCTACTACATGTTCTGGACAACCCTCCCTGCCTGTGTGCTGTACCTTGTGCAGCTGCTCCCACCTCACATACTTTGCATATGCATTTGCACCTGCTTGGGTTACACCTTCTTGCCATCTTCCTCTAAGTTACTCCTGCTCAATATTCATATCCAAACCCAGGTGTTACTCAAATTTTTTACGACTTTCATCTTGTTCCTCCCAGGATGATACTTATCATAATTGTACACTTATCAGAGTTGTGCAATCCAGTTTAATTACAACGCCACAAAACCAAAGATAGAATCTGACTCTTCATTATTTATTCCTTTGGCTCAGGACTAGAAATATAGCTAAATAATTTTTGAAGCAATAGTAAATAATCTTTAAAATGAAACAACATATATATTTTTAACATGTGTTTTCTTCTTGTTACAAAACAAATACACAAACATTAGAAGGATTTTATTTGTGTCTGTTTTTAATCGTACGTTAGATAAATGTCTGCCAGTGTGGTAACATGTCACCCAAGGTCCTGATTCTGATTACTCTCTTAACTACTGCTTAAAAGTCTGAGCAGAGAAATCTTAATTATGGCTAAAGCTCAGCTCTATTAGGTTGAAACTTCTGAGATTAGAGGTAATTTTGATTTCTGGGAACTGCACTCAACTTGGACTAAAGTGGAGTTCTCTAATTCAGAAGCTAATTGCTGTCCTTAAACTGTTGTATCTTAGCAAATAGTCACTTTCAGAGTTACCTTATGTTCCATTTATATCTCATCATCATCACTGTCTCCATCATCATGATCATCACCATCACTACCATATCTCACAGTTAAGAAGGTGCAGGCACTCACTGAATACTGCTATGTGCTTTCTGGAGTCTAGGTCTTTAGAGACAGAAAAGAGAGGAGGCCCACCCACCTCACAGGTGTCCAGTGGTCCCTAAAATGGGTGATGAAAGACGCCTATAGACTTTGTTTCTTTTCTAGACCCAGAATCACCCCTGCTGCTGCTGATTTTTTTTTAGCACCTTTCTCCAAAGGCTAAATTGCTTCTAGAGTCTAGAGTAAGACAAGGAAAGTAGAGAGGTAGCAAGTTCTGTGCCAGAGATTGATATGTAATAACTAGATTTCACAGATGGGGACTCTCAAATCAAATCAAAGAGTATCTCACTGAATAAAAATAGTGATAAGCCTCAAATGCTTCTCTGTTCATTTCTTCTGCCTACCAGTTTTATAATGCTTTTAGGATCAATTGGGGTGTTTTATAGCAAACATATGACAGATGTTAAGGGCCTTGTGTCTGTTACATTTAACACAATGAAGATATGGAGGAATACTGTGTAGTATTTGTATTTACTCTGAAGATAGTATTTCTAGGTATTTAGAAAAAAATGTATGATTATGTCTTCCTTTAGTCAGGAAAATTCAGAGTGATGTAATTTATCACTGTGCTGCTTCTTTGAGATCTAGGTAATATAAGAACCTATTTGCTCTAGTTAGCTAATCGTGAGCTGAGGGGTGGTTTGGAAACTTGCTGGGTTTGTGGATATTGTGGTTGAAGCAGTCAGGAGGCTCCACACTCCTTACTTCAGCTGGCATCCTTTTGATTTCTTAGGGGATGGGATGGGAATGCTAGATGGCTTATCTCTGCCTTACCACACATTTTTATCCCTATCAATAGCTGAGATCAGATCTCATTTTCAGAGAAGAGACACAGGGAGGGGCAGCAGGTGGAGGTAAACAATGGAAGCTGGCCCAAATTATGGATTTCCAATCAATCTCATCAGTTCTGATGCCCAGGAGGAGCTACTTTGTGGTTAGATACAAACTGATTATTCAGAAACAAATGTTTTCCCCTCTTGCCAATCTAAGCTTCCAGGGTACTCACTGTTCATCTCTTAAGAAAAACAAAACAATGAAACATGAAGGTAGCTGGATGGAGCTGAGAAAAAGTAATCTTAGTGAAGCAACCCAGACCAGGAGAGGAAAATGGTTCATGTCATCTCTCCTTTGTAGATGCTATCTTCAACATTCAGATATATGGGATACCCATTGTGATCATGAAATTAGTAACAGGCCATGGGAGTTATTAAGGGATGAGAGTTAGAACACATTAGCATAAAGGGTTAAGGGGAATAATGAAACAGGAAGAGTTAAACAGGATGAGGAATGGGAGAGCAGACTAGGGGAGGGATCTACAGAGGAATAACTGACACTAAAGACCTATTAATGATAAAGCCTAGTTTTGGAGGGCAATTAAGAGCACTGAAAATAGCCTGTCATGTTTGGGGATCTAGAAACCCACTGGTCTACAACTCTAAAATGGATAACTACTTCATGGCTCTGGTTTTTTTGTTTGTTTGTTTGTTTGGTTGTTGGTGGTGTTTAATAAAAGCATTATTATCCCTATATAAGGTAATTCCATTTAAATTCTTTTGATATGTGTGCATTTATATAATTTAGGAAACTTCTCTAGTTATAGGTTTTTGTATGACTTTTTAAATGTAGGTTTTCTTAGACTTGTAAAATTCTAAAGCCAAGCCACATTTCTTAGAACATGGACTACCAATTGAAGGTTTTAGACATTTAAGTGATTACAGTTTTATAACAGTGTCATCAAGTGCTTTAGATAAAGTAGTTAATTAAGTCAATATTAATAGTGTCTTAATATTCATCAACTTTTACAAAGAAAAAGTTTAGAAGTTTAATGTCAATAATTACTTAATTGGTTGAATTAAATTTTACAATTTTAAAGGTCAACACTGAATAGTTTTCACCATAATATTAATATGAAATATAATAAAGTGAAATATTTAATATGGCATCAGAAAATATTGTTTATTAAATTAGAAAGTACATGAAGAAAATTCATACTTAGAATTGGCTATATGTACATTAAATACAGATGGTAACTGTGCATATACAGTTACTAATTGAATCTAAATAAATTTAATGTTTTGTGAGTAAAAACAGAAATTGGTATTTTCCAAATATTTTTAAAAGAAAACATAGTTAAATTAAAGTCTACAGTGTAAAAGATATACATGTGTTTGGAGCAATGGCTCAGTGGTTAAGTGTGGAAGAAATTATTTAAATCAATGGCACCCAATCTGGCTTGTTCTTAATGAGCCACCATCTTCCCAACTAGACAAGGTCTGTGGCCATGAGCAGTGGTGGTGTATTCTCACAACTGCTCCACTCAGGCTGCAGGGCTCAGAAAGCCAGCTCAGGTGGCCAGAGACACTAAGCCTGCCACCCACGAGACACCAGCGCCGGAGATAGCTCTGCCAGTCTTCCACTCTGTTTCCACAAGGCTGAGCTGAGCCCAGACCATCCACGCAGTACCTGGTAGAAATGAGACTCTAAAGGTTAAAAATTATCCAATAGCTTTAAATATTTGATAATGCTCAAATATCAAGATGCTCACACAATTAGAACTGTTAACTAATTAACTAACCTAGATATAAGTTGTTACCCAGGACTTCTCTCCATTCATGTGTGATCATTCATGGCGCCTACATCTCTCTCCCCTTAGCTCCTCCTCTTCCTTTCCTTACTACTCTTCTTCCTCTCCTTACTCCTCCCACCTTAGCTCCTCCCAAATTGAGGGAAAATATGCCGCTACAGCTAAGCATGCTTTCTGTTCTTTCAGGGGACGTGGATTTGGATCTCAGTACACAAATCTGGCAGCTCACAACTGCTTGTAACTCCATCTCCAGAAGGATCCAATGTCCTCTTCTGCCTTCTGAATACATTATCATGTATATGGCACACATACACACAAAAAATTTTAAAAGTTAAATATTTTTACTTAACATCAAAAAACTTTCTCTCTTATTTGCACATTGTTATTTGATTTTAGTAATGTTAGAGTCTTTGAATGACCAGCAAATAAATCAACTTATCTTGAATCACACTAATAGTAAAGATTTTATGTGGCGACTGTTACAGTCTTTTGCTTCAAAATCACTAATCAATGTATCAGACAAATTAGCTACCAAAAATAATAGTTTTTTGAGATTTTAAACAAACTGTCCAGATATACATAAAATTTGTCCTCATAAGAGTAAGGCTGTGTGCTCAGCTCTCAATGAGACATCTATATCACATTGCATCTAGATCCCAGAGAGCATTTTGAAAGAGGGGGACTGAAGAATTAAATGACCTGAAGGTTGAGGAGGACTGCACTACAATAATGTCTACTGAATATGACACAGGGTTCTTGCTCAACCAACTCATAGCGGATTACAGTTGATGTCTGCTGGAGGAGCGGAGAGTCTTTTGGGGGTGCAGGACTGTGGTATCTGGTAGGTTGCCAGAGCTCCAGCAGCTGGCCACATACCATATACCCGTGGACATCAAAGGAGCATTAACTCAACCCAGCAAGTTACAAAGAGAAAAATGGTGGGGGATGTGCAGTTGAGAGGGGATGTTACGAGGGCATACATGAGGATATGCACATTAAATGCAGTGAGAACTATGCATATGCAGTTACTAAGTGAATCTAAATATATTTCAATATTTTACAAATTTAAATGGAAGTTGGTATTGGCCAGCAGTTTTTAAAAACAAGCCTGGGAGAAGTCGTAGGGAGGAAGTGAGGGTGAAGATGTTCAAAGTATATTGTATGTATGTAAAACTTTCTCAACATAGATAAATAAAATAATAAAAATAAAAAATAACATAAATTCAAAAAGAAAAGTGATATGGGGGAACAAATAATTCCAACGATGATATTTGATATTTTGATTGATGATATGTAAACTATTTTGAAATTTCATAATTTCTTGAAATACATTAATTTGTTTGCAGAATAGTTGGATAGCATTTCTATTTTTGTGTGAGAAGATATGACTGTTTTGAAGTGGAAAGGCAAGAAGAGGGGAAAAACATTTCAATTTGGCAAAGTATTCAAAAGATTTTAAAAAAGAAGAAAGTTTTATGTTGTAAAATTTTCATGAAGATACTTTTTTTTTTTCAAAATTACAAGTTTGAGAAAAATTTCAACTTTGGAAGTTTCTTAAACATCATCTATGAAGGAAATTTTTAATAATTAAATTCTGCATGGGTTACAAAGAAAGTGAGTTTAAAGCACCAGTAACTTTATTTAAGAATTTTAAACCATAATACTGAATAAAAGCATATTTGTAAGAAATCTCAAGTGGGTTAATATTAGATCAAAGATGCGAGTTTACATTAAGAATAATGACTTTCCTAAATGCATTCATAATGTTTAAGTGAGAGACACAGTCCTTCTCTTTACTATATAAATTATTAGTAATATTTTAAAACACAGAGTGAAATGTTTTAAGAATTACTTCTTTTAGAAAGCTTTTTAAACTTAAAATGTAATTAATATAATTTCCTCTTTCTCCTTTTCTCTCCAATTCCTACCATCTTTTTGGTCTTTTATAAAACTATGGTCTGCTTTTTAATTACTATAGTTACACACATGTGTGTGTGTGTGTGTATGTATATGATGTATATGTATATATTGTATGCTTAAATATATGAATACAATCTGCTCAATCAATTTAGAGCTACTTGTATACAAGTATGCTTTCAGGTCTGATCATTGGTACTAGATAACCAGTTTGAGGCTCATCCTTGGGGAAGACTATTTCTCTTACTTTCTGAATTCCTTAGTTGCCTGTAGTTCTTTGTCTGAGTTATGACCCGGTCAGATTTCCCACTTCTATTCTAATGTCTTGTAGCTGCCCAGTGTCCAAGGACGAACTGGGTTTACCTGAAAGGGAGGCTGGAAATGAAAAGGAGGCAGAGAGGTGAGAAAAACATGGAGCCAAAGACAAAGTTCTCTGATCAAGGCTCAAAGTTTAATATTCAGCACTTTGTCTATATAGGGAAAGCTTTGTTTCAGCTGGATTAGTCCCAAGGCAAGCTCAGGGGCGGTCTATTCTTCTAAGTTCCTGTAAGAAGTTGTATTTGCAGTCAAGGTGGATGACTCCACCTGGGTAGTTCAGGTCCTGTGGAAAACAAGGTCTTTCTGGCCTGCTCAAGGCTGGGGGAGGGCACAATGTCTATTGATGATGTCATTGTTTGTGTATTTTTTGGGCAGCCATATTATTTGAAGTATCTGGGTGTTTCATAAAAATTACTTCATACAAATATATATGTGTGTGTGTAATTTGTAACATTATATATATATATATTATATATATTTGTAACTATATATATATGTATATATATACATATATATATATGTGTATATATATACATATATATACATATATATATATGTATATATATACATATATATATATATATATATATAGAGAGAGAGAGAGAGAGAGACTTTCCATTTGTAACTTTTTTCTAAAAGTTATAGTATACCAAAGATTTTCATAGAATTTACAATGTGTTTTATGTGAGAAGTAATCTAGACATAATGCATAAGGAAGAATGTATGTGTACTATATATAAATAGTGTGTCATTTAAATGTGAGATTTGAGCACCCCCATATTGGTATTAGAGCCAGTTTCCCACAGATACCAAGTGGAAGCTCTTATGTGAAGTTATATTTACATTTCTTTGATGAAAGGGTGTGTGTGTGTTGGGGGGGTGTTTGTGAGAAGTCAGTCATCTGTAGGGAAGCACTGTCTCTTAGGGCTGCACAGTGCTTAATCAGTGTATGGCACCATATGTTCAGGAGATCAATGGGTCACTAGCTGGAAATTTATATAAACTATTGAAATTCCAAGTCAAGTACTAATCTGGAAGTACTATTTTTTAAAAGTATGTTCCAACCTCCTGGAGACAGTGTGCAGTGTTGTGTGGTTCTGGTACAATTGCTGTGGTTACAACACTGTCATCCCACACCAAGGAATGGAATAAATGACCAACAGAAGGAATTTCTGCCAGTGTTTCTGCCCTCTGCTAGTTTCCATGTTCTAGTTCTTTTTTATTGAATATTTAGTTATTTACATTTCAAATGTTATCTCCTTTCCCAGTTTCCCTCCACAAATCCCCTATCCAATTCCCCTACCCCTGCTTCTATGAGGGTGTTCCCTCACAGATCCACCCACTCCTGTCTCAGCCTCCCTAGCATTCCCCTACACTGCAGGATGGAGACTTCACAGGACAAAGGGCCTCCTTTCCTACTGATGCCAGATAAGGCCATTCCCTGCTACATATGCAACAGGAGTCAGGGGTCCTCTATGGTTGGTTTAGTTCCTGGAAGTTCTGGGGGGTCTGGTTGGTTGATATTGTTGTTCTTTCTGTGAGGTTGCAAACCTTTTCAGTTCCTCGAGTCCTTGCCCCAACTCCTCCACTGGGATTCCTGTGCTCAGTCTAAAGGTAGGCAGCAAGCATCCACATCTGTATTGGTCAGGCTCTCACAGAGCCTCTCAGGAGACAGTTATATCAGGCTCTTGTCAGCAAGCACTTCTTGGCATCATCTATAGTGTCTGGGTTTGGCACCTGCATATGGGATGGATCCGCAGGTAAGGCAGTCTCTGTATGGCCTTTCCTTCAGTCTCTATTCCATACGTTGTCCCTTATTTACATTAGACAGGAGTAATTCTGGGTTAAAAAATTTGAAGATGAGTTAGTGGACCCATCCCTCAACTGTGGGACTTGCCTAACCTCTGGATATGGTCTCTATAGGTTCTTCTTCCCCTTTGTTGGGTATTTCAGCTAGTATCATCCCAGTTGGGTTGTGGGAGCCTCTTGCTGTCCTGGCATCTGAGACTTTCTGTTGGCTACCCCCAATTCCCCATCCCCTATTCCTACACACCTCTTCAATTTTATGACTCTCTTTGTATTACCATGTCTCCTCCCATACATAATCCTGTCCTCCTTTTTCCCCTCCCACACTCTCTTTCTCCTAAGTTCCTCCCACCCTCTACCTCCCTTGAGTACTTTGGTCCTTCTTCTAAGGACTGAAGCTTCCACACTTTGGGCTTTCTTCTTCTTGAGCTTTATATGGTCTGTGAGTTGCATCATGGGTATTCCAAGCTTTTTGCCTAATATCCACTTATCACTGAATGCATACCATGTATGTTCTTTTGTGATTGGTTTATCACACTCAGGATGATATTTCCTAGTTCTATACATTTGCCTGTAAATTTCATGAAGTCATTGTTCTTAATAGCTGAGTAGAACTCCATTTTGTAAATGTACCACATTTTTTGCATGCATTACTTTGTCGAAGGACATCTGGGTTCTTTCCAGCTTCTGGCTATTACAAATAATGCTGCTATAAACATAGTAGAGCATGTGACCTTCTTATATGTTGGAACATGTTTTGGGTATATGTCCAGGAGTGATATAACTGGGTCCTCAGATAGTATTATGTCCAATGTTCTGAGGAACAGCTAGACTGATTTCCAGAGTGGTTGTACCAGTTTACAATCCCACCAACAATGGAGGAGTGTTCCTCTTTCTACACATCATGACCAACATCTGCTGTCACCTGTGTTTTTTATTTTAGCCATTCTGACTGGTGTTAGGTGAAATCTCTGGGTTGTTTTGACTTGGATTTTGCTGATGACTAAGGATGTTGAACATTTCTTTAGGTGCTTATCAGTCATTAGATATTCCTGTTGAGAATTCTTTGTTTATCTCTCTACCACATTTTTAATAGGGTTATTTGGTTCTCTGTAGTCTAACTTCTTGAGTTCTTTGTATATATTAGATATTAGCCCTCTATCAGATGTAGGATTGGTAAATATCTTTTCTGTTGCCATTTTGTCCTATTGACAGTGTCCTTTCCCTTACAGAAGCTTTGCAATTTTATGAGGTTGCATTTGTCAATTCTTGATCTTAGAGCATAAGCCATTGGTGTTCTGTTCAGGAAATTTTCCTCTGTGTCCATGTGATTGAGGTTCTTCCACATTTCTTCTTCTATAAGTTTCAGTGTATCTGGGTTTATGTGGAGGTCCTTGATCCACTTGGACTTGAGCTTTGTATAAGGAGATAAAAATGGATCAATTTGCATTCTTCTACATGCTGGCTGCTGGTTGAACCAGCACCATTCGTTGAAAATGCTGTCTTTTTCCACTGAATGGTTTTAGCTCCTTTGTCAAAGATCAAGTGACCATAGGTGTGTGGGAAGAAATGTCCATCAGAATTCTGGAGGAGCTGATCCAGACCATGCATGCAGACTGATCAGAGTGATGAAGGCTGGCAGGCACTGTGACAAGCTGGACAGGTTCTTCCCCAGTTGGTATTTTTCCAAGCCACTTTGTAAAATAGTCTTTATATGTGCTACCTACTTCAGGAATTTTTCTCAGCTGAAAAGGTCTGCCTTTTTCAGGTCACTTACAAAAAAAAAAAAAAAAACTAATGTTGACAAATTGAAACGGACTGTCCATAGGAAGGGATCTTAGCCTAAAGTCTTCCTCTCTCATTATCATGCTGAATTCCACCTCTGAATCAACATTCTACATAGTAATATTTACATCTTAGATCCCAAATGCTATGAGAATCATCTTCTCGTTGTTTCATTTTCAGTAATGTAGCTAACACTGTTCTTTAGTTACATAGCCTCCATTCATGTATGCCTACACACATGGTCTTAACCTTTCCCGTGTTCCCTTCTGACATCATCGCCGTGTTCTTAGTCTAAAGAACACCTTCAAGTATATCTTTTTAATGAAAGTGTAATGGAAAATTTTGTTTCAGGGAGTTCTATCATTACTCTTAACAGTATTTGCTTATAAATGATCCTGTTACTTCTGGGGAATAGTCTCACAGTGTAGCGTTGTAGCTTAGTAATTTCATTCTTTTGTTACATCTATGTTCTTGTAATTTGTAATTTTTTTGCTGAGAAGTCAGATGACCTCATAATTTGTTAACCCTGAAAATGTGTCTTTTGTATGATATTTTAAAAGATTTTTTATGAAAAGTGTCACAATTTGTTGTTTTCTGAGGTATAAAGTGTTTCCTAGATCTGTAATTTAATTTTTTATTACTTTCATGAATGATCTGCTTTTATCTCAGTGATTATTGCTTTTTTTCAGAGTTCTTATTTGAGGATTTAAGATGTGCATCTTTATAAACATACATATATATATATATATCTGCACACATATGCAATATACAAATGAAGTTATATACATATATATTAAATATATACATATATCACATACATACACAAATACATGTATACACACACATATATGTATAGGTATATATAATATATATTATATATAGGTAGATGTATATGTAATATGTATACTCATTTTATTTTTCTCATTTATCTTTTTATTTCTTCTTTATTAGATCTTCTCTTATGAGTCTTTCCATTCATCAGTTTCTTCTTCCATTCCATCTAATTAATAAGCAAACAGAATTAATTAGATTTTTTCATTTACAGATTTGTACAAGTGAATTCATATGTTTTTAGTTTTTTTTTAATTCATTGCTTTATCTTCTCTCTCTTTCTCTTTTGATGTTTTTACTATGATTAATTTTAACATCTATATCTGGTAACTATCATCTACTTTCCTCATAAGACATTTCTGTAACATCTGTTATATTTTTGTTCTGTATGGTTGCTGTTGCATATTGCTGACTCCTTTTTGGTCAGGCAAGTTTTGTTGAGTTATCAAAACTGGATATAAAAATTTTATAAGCAATGGTGAGTGTCTGTTGTATGCAGACAGGCAGAGTCATATCAGTAATCAATCAATGCCAGAGCTTGAGGGCTTCCTGGGTCTCACCTTAGTGGCCCATATGCTTTTGTCCTTCTTTAACTCTTGAGCTAACCCTCTAAGATCCTAACACACTCCCTAGACATGTTATTATGCACCCTATTTCATTTGGTTCTGGAATTCTATTTCTTTCTTTCTTTTTTTTTTTCAGTATAGAAAAGAGCATAAACTCTGCCTTAGTCCAAGTTGGATTTTATGGGAAAATGCACCCCAGTCCTAGACTTAACTTTCTGGGGCCCTTTCACACAAACCTTAGTCCCTCAATCTTTATTGCTGTGCTAACTGTTTATGAAATAGTTCATGTAGCTTTTCTAGTTACTTTTAGTAGAATATTTGATCTGGATTCCACTAGCTACCACTATCCAGTGTAAGACTTCAGTAATGATCAGTTCTTAAGCTACCTTTTGTACTTGTAGAAGATGTGCTACTGTTTTATGTTGTGATTGATTTTACTCATTTTTTTTTTTTGAGACAGAGTTTTTCTGTGTAGGCCCAGCTTTTCAGGAATTCAGTTTGTAGACCAGGCTTGCCTCAGACTCAGAGATCTGCCTGCCTCCAGAATGCTGGAATTAAAGGCGTGCACCACCACCACCTGGTAATGTTCTTAGAACAAAAAAGCTAGCTATCATGGCCACCTTTTCTATTAACCTCCATTGTTTTGTACATTAAACTTTCTTAAGTGATATCTAAGTTGCTTATGGAAGAACTAGTTATACAGTTAGGAGAATAATCATTTTTTCTAGGATAGGAGTATGATCTAGTAAGAACACTGACTTGACTAATTCAAATTCAAAGAGTTTTCTTTTTAAAAAGTAGAAGTCAAAAGTGAATAGGTCACAAATGGCATTTATAGTCTGATGGAAATTATATATATATAAACAATTCTCTGTATGATCAATATCTACCCTTAAAACCTTGATCTTGAAAGTTAAGATTCCCATCCTTGCAATAGAGGCACAATGTTGGATGCTACCCATTAATAGCATACAGCCTGTTTACATAGTCCAGTGTCTTTTGCTCCTTGACATTTCATCTTTAGCTGCAAGTAAAACTAAGAAGTGTCCTAATAAGACATGTGTTAAAAAAAAACTTGGAAGCTTGGATAGGCTAAGGAAATATAGAACTTAACAAGTTCCAAGGGATGTAGTAAGCAGTCCTGGCTCAGTTTATGACTTGGACCAGCAGGTCTTTCTTCAGTGACAGAGTCCTGTAGGAGGGATGGTGTGGGCACCTCTATATTAAACCCTGGGGTCCACACAGCCACAAAAGCATCTCCTGCAGGGGGCTAATTGAAGACTGCCTGAGAGAATAAGGATTGCTGTTGCAGACAATGCCAGCCAATCAGGAACCGCTGTTTTGAAGAGATGGTTTCTTGGGACCAGTGGGGCATGGGTGGAGGGTATTAAAGGAGCTAAGAGAAGCATTCAGATGAGCTTGCTGTAGCATTTCTCACCTGCTCCTGGAGTCTGTGTCTTTGACTCTGGTATTATCTCATCTCCAACCCCCAAAGGCAGGTAGAGTCCAGCAGTAAGTAGTCCAGGGAACAGGCAGCAGAGTCCTAAGGAAGAGGACTGGAAATCAGAAAACAAATTAGACAGAACACTTGGAACCAAGACATCTCCCATAAACTAATGACTTATGCCCAGAAAGTTTATTAAGAAATAAAGCATGTTGTATATAGTTTGTAAGGAACAAATGGGTTAAGGCCAACAGAAAATTATCACACAATGGGATAAAATCATCAGGAAGCTAGTAAAAACAAGGTTGAGCAAAAGAAACACAAGATATCTCAAATGCATCATACACCAGGCATACAAAGGTCTTGGGATAACTCTATTCTCTTTCAAGAGAAAAGCCAAGTTCCCTGGAACTAAAACCTTGATTTTTTCAATCCCTTGGATCCAACCTCATAGTATGGGTATCTGGCCAAGGACATAGAACTACATTTCTTTTGTCCTTCTGTCAAGACCTAATTGAAAGACGTGGATCAGCCTGGCTCCCAGCAGATTTAAAACACTCTTTAATTTTCAAACACTTGATAATCTATAATTCTTTTCTGGACCATTTTCTAAATATATGTAGATAAGTATGTTGACTTCTCATCAGAAGAGACATATACATATGGTGCTATAAGGATAATATACATATCCATGCTGAGCAACTTTTATATAAGGCCAGAGCAGAAAGGCAGAAATCTTTCCACAGACATCTGTGAAAAACTGAAATAATCTAAGTGGTGCTTGTTTTCTTTTTCTGTCATCCAATAAAAATGGACAACTATGAGCTTATGATTATCACATTAATGCAATCAGTTAACTTACTAATAGAAACTTACTGCAGTCTTCTGTCTTTACCAGGAGTTGTAGTAAATGTTGAAGAATATAAGTCTCTGTTGCTGGTTGTTTCATTGTTTAGGTATAGAGGAAAATATATACATTGTGTGTTTATTTGGGTGTGAACTATAATTATTAGCATTATTCCTGATAACATTGGCTTGAAAAATCTGATGAAAATATGAGGAACCAATGTGTCTTGTACATGCCAGTGTCCTGCCTATCTTTGACTAACCTAGCTAAAATAGCCACTGAGAACTGACAGAGTAAAGATATTCTTGACACATCTTCTCCCATTATGGACCAAGATATGAACACTCAGAAGTTGAGAATAGTGCTATACAGTCACTACACACAGTTCCTCCTGATAGCCTGGGTACTGCTGAATAAAGTCTACAGGAAGAAAATTGTCTAAGGACAATAAGCCTGAGTAGACTCTCTCTGTGAACAGATGTTTTGTGTTATGAACTCTTGTGATATCTACTGGCTTTGGGACAAAATAGATATCAAGCAAATAATTATGAGTATTCACTTGTTTTGCTTTGTTTAGTCTTTCTTGAGGCCATGGAATTTAAATGTAAATCACCAAAGATTTAATTGACAGTGGAAGATAAGAAAAGCACAAAAGCACCTTACACTTCAATGTCAGATTTAAATGTTAGCACAGTAAAGATAACAGGAGATGTAAAATGCTGACATTATGGTCATAGCATAACTGCAGCAAAGTTAGCTATGAAGGAGTTCTGTCTGGAAACTCAAGGCAGTGATTTTAATTAGTTGGATAATATGCAGGTATATTTTAAGTGAAAAGTCTATATGAGCTGATTTTAATCAAATTATCCATGTAATTCATGTTAGACTATCACATATTCTGTTGTTAGCAAAACTTAATGTCTCATATATGCACTTGAGCATACTCATTCAAAAACAGATACTGGTGTAGAAATTTCTACATTGTGTGCCAATTCATAAAGGTAGCTTCATTTATAGGAAATCAAAACTATGTCAAATTCTGGTAACATAAAGAATATGGCAGCTTGACTTTAGTAAAATAATAAATGGTGTGACTCCACATACCATCACTCATGCACACAAAATCACGTTTACTCTTGTTTCATATGTGTACAGACATGACAGAACCCAATACTTACATTTTTTATTTTTGCTGCTAGTAATAATTAAGTGATTAGTTTTTTATGTTGTTTTTCTACTCCTTAAGCGGATCTTGGTAGCTTCATTAAACAATTTTAACTTCTTTTTCTTTAAATAATGATGAATAGGTTTAAATGTTGAGTAAATATATTTGTAAACAAATTATTACATCTTCATTTTTTGTCCAGACCATGCATTTATGTTCATAGACATGATCTCATATAACCCAGGCCTCTACTTCCTATATAGCCACGGAAGATTTTGAAGCTCTGATCTTTGAGCCATTAACATCTAAGTGCTTGGATTATAGGTGAAGTAAATACTTAAACTGCAGTTAAACCTACACTATCATGGCTGTTCTCTGAGAGTTTCTACTAGAAGCTGACTAAGACAGATACTAATAACCAACCATTGTACTGAGGTCAAGGACCCCTATTAAAAAGTTAGGGGATGAATTGAAGAAGCTGAAGGGGATAGAAACTCATAGGAATTCCAAAAGTGTAAAATAACCTGGGCCCCTGAGAGCTCTCAGAGATTATCTACCAACCAGGAGCATGCAGAGGCTAGTCTGAGACCCCCAGCACATATGTAGCAGAGGACTGCCTTGTCTGGCCTCAGTGGGAAAAATGAGCCTAATCCTGTAAAGACTTGATACTCCAAAGAAGGGGATGTCCAGGGTAAGGGAGTACACCATCAGAGGCAAAGGGGAGGAGAGATGGGGTGAAGAACTCTGGGAGGGGAGATTGGGAGGGAGAGCAACATTTGGGATGTAATAAAATAAAACAATTAAAAAACAAAAAAAGAAATGTTCAACATCCTTAGTCATCAGGGAAATGGAAATCAAAATGACCCTGAGATTCCACCTCATACCAGTCATAATGACAAGGATCAAAAACTCAAGTGACAGCCATGCTGTCAAGTATGTGGATAAAAGGGAACACTTCTCCGTTGCTGCTGGGATTGCAAACTCATACAACCACTGTGGAAATCAATCTGGTGGTTTCTCAGAAAATTGGAAATAGTGCTACTTGAAGACCCGGTTATACCACTCCTGGGCATATACCCAAAAGATGCTCCACCACACCATGAGGACAATTGCTCAACTATGTTCATAGGAGCCTTCTTCATAATAGCCAGATACTGAAAGTAAAGTAAAGCCAGGTGTCCATCAACCAGAGAATGGATAAAGAAAATGTGGTTTGTTTATACAATGGGATACTATCCAGCTCTAATAAGGAAATCATTAAATTTCCAGGCAAATGGAGGGGACTGAAGAACATCATTCTGAATGAGGTAGCTCGGACGCAAAAGGACATGCATGGTAAGTACTCACTGATGAGTGGATATCAGCCAAACTGTACAAAATACAAAATACCCGAGATACACCCCACAGACCCAAAGAAAGCAAACAAGAAGAAAGACCCAAATAAGGATGCTTGAGGGGGGAACAAAATAGCCGTGGGAGGCAGAGGAAGGAAGCTATCTTGGTGTGAGTGTGGAGGACGAAAGGAATAGAAGGTCAGGATCAGGTATGAGGAGAGACAAGAGAGAGTCCCAGGGGGCCAGGAGAGTAAGTAGAAATAGTCAATTCCAGGGGTGGGAGGATGCAGGGAATGTCTAGGAAGTACCAGGGACTTGGGAGGGTTTCAGGAGTCAATGTGGGTGTCCTTAGCCAAAATATCCAACAGTGGGGATATGAAACCTGAACAGACCAGTAGCCAGAAAGTATCCACAGTGGAGGGATGAGAACATCAACCCACCTACAAAGATATCAATCTCAAGTTGGTCCTATCTAAATGAAATTCAGCAGATACTGAAGGAATGGCTGACCAGCGCCTGAAGCAACTTGAGACCCATCCCATGGGTAGGTGCCAATCTTAGACACTATTAGTGATGCTATGTTGTACTTGGAGACAGGAGCCTAGCATAGTCGTTCTCTTAGAGTCTCTATTTAGCAGCTGACTGAGACAGATGCAGATACCCACAGCCAAACATTTGACTGAGGTCAGAGAGCCCTATGAAAGAATTAGAGCAAGGACTGAAGGCTCTGAAGGTAAAGGCAATCTTTTTCCAGCACCTTGTCTACCTGGAGTCTGCCATGCTTCCCATGATGAGAATGAACAAAACCTCTGAAACTGTAAGCCAGTCCCAATTAAGTGTTTTCATTTATAAAATCTGCCTTTGCTTTGGTTTTGGAGGTCCAGCCGGACAATGATGAGGCAGGTTCTGGTGTTTCAGGCCCTTGGATTTAGTCTTTCATTCTTAGAGCCACAGCAAACTCGCATGCAGTGAAACACAGAGAGTCTGTGTGTCAAGAAAGGTGAAATTTGGAAAGGACATAGAACTTGTTTCATTTTCTTTTTCTTTAGGCATCCAGGGCCTGGCGAGATAAACTCTGCTCTTTAAATATCAACATGCCTTTCAAAGTTGCTTTGAAAAGGTTATTTAATATCGTTCAATTTTGTCCATACTTTTTGCTCACTTCAGAAAATTGTCTGCTTTTATTTAAATTATTTTATTTACATTCCAGTCTTTGGCCCCCTCAACTCCCCCTCCCACAGTTTCTCATCCCATTCCTCCTCCCCCTTGCCTCCAAAAGGTGCTCTCCCCTCCACCAGGCCTCACTGTTCCCTGGGGCCTCAACGCTCTCCAGGATTAAGCTTATCATCTCCCACTGAGGCCAAACCAGGTAGACCTCTGCTACATATGAGCCAGGGGCCTTGAACCAATCAGTCCATGTACGCTCCTGGTTGGTGTTTGTGACTATCTCTGGGAACTCCCTGGAGTCTGGGTTAGTTGAGACTGGGGATCTTCCAATAGGGGTCACTCTTCCTTTTAGCTTCTTTTGTATTGTTTATTTACATTTCAAATGTTATCCCCTTCCTGGTTTCCCCTCTGCAAACCCCTCTCCCATCTCCCCCCTGCTTTTATGAGGGTGCTCCCCCACCCATGCTCCTACACCCACCTCAGTGCCCTAGCATTCCCCTACACTGGGGCATCGAGCCTCCACAGGACTAAGGGTCTCTTCACCCATTGATGCCAGATCAGGCCATCCTCTGCTACATATGCAGCTGTAGCCAGGGGTCCCTCCATGTGTACTCTTTGGTTGGTGGTTTATTCCCCTGGGGAGCTCTGGCAGGGGCGTCTGGTTAGTTAACATTGTTGTTCTTCCTGTGGGGTTGCAAACCTGTTTATCTTCAGTCCTTCACCTAACTACTCCATTGGTGTCCCCGTGCTCAGTTCAATGGTTGACTGCAAGCATCAGCATCTGTATTGGTCAGGCTCTGGCAGAGCCTCTCAGGAAACAGCTATATCAGGCTCCTGTCAGCAAGCACTTCTTGGCATTAGCAATAGAGTCTGGGTTTGGTGGCTGCATATGGGATGGATCTCCAGGTGGAGCAGATGGGGCAGATGTACAGAGGGTCAGGAAATTGAGCAGAGGTGTGTAGCAATGGGGAATGGGGAACTGGGGGTAGCCAACAGAAAGTCCCAGATGCCAGGAAAGCAAGGACCAACAGGGATGACATTAGTTGAAATATCCAACTAAAAGGAGAGAGAACCTGTAGAAACCATATCCAGGGGTTAGGCTTAGCCCCAGGCTGCGGAATGGGGCCACCCACCCATTTCAAAAATTTTAACCCAGAATTACTCCTGTCTAAAGGAAATACAGGAAAGAGTGGAACAAACTGAAGGAAAGGCCATCCAGAGACTGCCCCTTTTAACTTCTTCAATTCTTCCCCTAATTCAACCATAGGGCTCCCCAAATTCAGTTCAATGGTTGTGTGTAAGCTGTGTCAGTCAACTGCTGGTAGACAGCCATGCCAGGCGCCAGTCTGTAAGCACATCATAACACAGTAGTGTCAGGCCTTGAATCTCAAGTTGGGCTGGTTATTGGATCTCCTTTTTTTCAGTCTTTTCTCTATTTTTGTCCCTGCAGTTCTTTTAGACAGGAACAATTCTCAGTTAAGAATTCTGGCTGTAGGTTAGTAACCTTGTCCCTCTACATTAGGTCCTGTCTATCCAGTGCAGGTGGACTCTTCGAGTTCCCCCTCCCCAGTGTTGGGCATTTTGGCTAATGTCACTCCCAGTGAGTCCTACGAGTGTCATACCTCCTGGGGTCTCTGGTCCTCTCTAGAGAGCTCTACCTCCCACTCCCTGAGGCTGAGTATTTCCATTTATTTCTTGACCCTCTGGGTTTCTCTCTTGTCCCCTTCCCCCTATCTGACCCTGTTCCTCTTTTCCCCTCCTGTCTCCCTCACAGATCTCTCCCTCCCTCTGAAACCTCACTTAGGCATTTTTGTTTGTTACACTTCTTACAGTCTGTAGGTTGTATCCTAGGTATTCTGTACGTTTTGGATAACATCCATTTATCAGTGAATACATACCCTGCATGTCTTCTTGGGTCTGAGTTACCTCACTCAGGATGATATTTTCTAGTTTCATCCATTTGCCTGCAACAATCATGATGTCCTCATTTTTAATAACAGAATAGCATTCCATTGTGCAAATGTACCACATTGTCTGCATCCATTCTTCAGTTGAGAGACTACTCTCTTAGAAGCAAAGGGGTGGGGGTGGGGTGGGAGGGAGGTTGTGGAGGAGAGACCAAGAAGAGGGACAACATTTGAAATGTAAATAAATAAAATAGTCAAAAATAAAAAAGATATTTCTCATCCAGGGCATCTCTCAAACTTCATTTTCTCTCTGGAGAATATACTTGTCTTCACATTCAAAGAGATCAGAGGGAGTAGATTCTAACCAGTGACTATTTTTTTGGCAGGTTAGCATTATCGTTTCACTACACAAATAGGATTTGAAGAATATTCACCAATAGATAAAACAGATTGTTCAGTATGGAGTGAGGCGAAAGAAAGAAGGGTGTGAGGAGGGGAGGGATGGACAGCAGGGTGGAAAGAGAAGGACAATACAGACATGCTGACTTACTTCCATGCTGAGGGCTCCAGCTCATGGGGAGTATAGTAGCTCCCCAATGTGTCAGGGAAGTCTTGTGTCCCCTCAAGTTATGACTCACAATCTACATTCGCTTGCTATCACTTTTTCAATCCTTTATGTAATCAAACATATTCTTGCTAATTCACATGATTTTTAAGCTAGAGACAAGTTTGAGGTTACTTTTCTAAATATTTATTCATTTATTAACTACTGATTTAGAAAGTATTTCTTAAGTCTGATTTTTCTCCCATTCTCTCTATGTAAGACATTTTTAAAAATAAATGTTTCTATCATCAGATTTTCTTGCTCATAATTCTGCCACTGAATGCTCATATATATACCTCAGGAAAAGTGATGTCTCATATAAATTCAATTGCATTGATACTAAATATTCTTGCTAATCTCATAAAGAATGAGTTTCAAGTACATATATGAATGGGGGTTTTATATAAAATTAGAGCTTATATATAAAATTAGAGTTTATGTATGAATTAAGTTTTCTTTGAAAATCTTTTTGTGAGGACATTTGTAATTGTCTCACTAAATATTATTTGTTAAATGTGATTGCCTTTCCTGTCCTTGTTACTTAAGTAGGCCCTTATTTCTACATAATTAAGGAAGGTTTTCCTAGGACCACACTGCTTCTGCTCTTGATTGTGGGCCTCCAGGTGTACAGCACCATCTCAGCTGTATTTTCCGTTTTACTAAGATTTTAATAGTTACAGGTTTTGTTATTCAGTAAAATGGTGACATTCTATAGTGAGTTGTTAAGTCAGTTCATATTTTGACATATATTAACTATGCTTATTAGTAGGTTTGGGTGCTATTGTGTGCTATTCACACATTCTCACAGTACACATTGATTAAGTGAACTCCCCCCTTTATATTCCTTCTCCCATTCTTGTTGTTCTCCACCCTCTAGAAATCGCTGTCTTATATTTTAGTCAACTTTTTTTTTCTTTTATTAAGCATTTACATGAAAGGGAACTTTTGATATTTGTCTTTCTGGGCCTGGCTTATTTCATTTACTTTTTAATTAGCTACCAGATGGAACTTCATCTCTCGAGAGGCTGTACAACATTGGTCATCACATGGAAATTAAAACTTAACCCAGCAAGATGTCGCTTCGGGTGAAATATTACTTAACCGAATTGAACAACAACAGCACAGCACATGCCATTCCACCGAGCACAGAGGTTGAACTTATTATTTCTAAATTACTGGTTTCAGAAATTGATGTCTCCTCACTTTTCCCTAAAATTTGACTTTAGTGGAGTTCCCAAGACTGTGGTCATGGTCACTTTATCCATGGGTGTGCCAACATTGCTGCTGGAATGGATGCTACACATCAGCACAATGCTGCTCTCGATGTTGCTTGTCTAAGCACATCTGGTGACAGCTCATATGTTTGAGCATACTCCCGTCTGTCTGGTTCTACTTACAGGCCGTCAGTATAGACATGCAGACATTCCTCAGTCTCACCTGAACAGGTTCTTTCCTCATCAGCTTTACACCATGAACAGTTTTCTGACCTTTCCAGTGGTCCCCCTTCTTGTGTTTTCTCTTACACATAGGACTTGAGAGTGCATGAAATTCATTATTACTTTTCTTTGCTGGTAGAATGAAAAGCAACTTTCAGCACCAGAACACGAGTTAGTAGGGGTGAAGCTTCTTTTCTCCATGATTGAAGGCATATTGTCTTCATCGATAGGGCCTTACCACCAGGTGATAGAGAGTAACCATTAGCCTTGGTAATAGCCTGTAGCCTGTTATGTTTGGGGGATGGGTTGTGGGATCCCTTTAGCTAATGACTCAAAAAAGTTTCTAGAGCTGGAGGTTTTCCTTGCTAGCATAAGATATCTAGTTGGGACATTGTTTTCCCTATTATATGATGACTCCATTTTTTAAATTCCTTTCACATTACATATTCTAAGAAACTTCTACAATAGCAAGTCTTTATATTACTTTTTAAAAAGCTCTGAGTCTTAGAACAGTCATATTTGTTTTTAATCTAGGCCTCTGTTTCTTGGTCACCAAAGCAGTATGTGGTATGGGTTCCAGATCATGGAGTGGGCCTTAAGTCAGACCAGATGTTGGTTGGTCACTCCCACAAACTTTGTGCCACTGTTACACTAGCTTATCTTGTAGGCAGGACATCCTTGTCTTCAGCAATGGGGCCTTGCCATCAGTTAGTAGAGAACACCTATAGTCTTGGCAAAAGCCAGGGATGGTTGGGAAATCCTGTGAGACACATTTGGCCAACAACCCAACTAAATTTAACCCAATTGTGAGACTGAAAGCTTCATTTGGTGACGAGAGAAGTCCGGTTATAGTTCTGTTTCTCCCGTTATTTGGTGATTTCATTTAGATTGCCTTTATATATTCATATATTTTAGAAATCTTCTAATGTATTAGGTGTAGTTTTTTGCTAATGGTCCTTAATTTTGCTGTCTCTCTCCATATTCCCTCAAATTCTTCCCTGTGACACTTTATCTTCCCATTCTAGTCTCTGCTCCCCTATATATCTATAACTATGTATTCTATTTCATTTTTCTAGGGAGATCTGTATGTTCCCCCCACTAATTCTTTACTCTCTATCTAACCTCTGTGGTTATATGGAGTTGAGTTTTGTGCAGGGTGATAAATATGGATCTCTCTGTGCCCTTCTGCATGCTGACACCCAGTTTCACCAGCACCATTTTTTTGAAGATGCTGCCTTTTTGCCAATGTATATTTCTGGCTTCTTTATATAAAAAAAATCACAAGTGTGGATTTACTTCTGGATCTTCAATTTTATTCTATTGATCAATGTCTCTGTTTTTGTGAAAATACCAGGCTGTTTTTTGTTACCATAGCTCCATTTTATAACATGAAGTCAGGGATGAGGATACCCCAGAAATTTTTTTTTATTATTTTGGACTTCTTTTTTGTCTGTTTGTTTCTATATGAAGCTGATAATTGTCCTTTTAAGATCAGTGAAGAATTGTGTTGGAATTTTGATGGGGTTGTAATGAATCTGCAGATTGTTTCTTGTAGAACACTATTTTTATTATATTAATCTTACTAATCTACTGACATAGAAAATTGCTTCATTTTCTGGTATTTTCTTCAATTTCATTCTTCAATGTCCTAGTTTTTTATTACACAAGTCTTTCACTTATTTTGTTAGTAACCGAAGATATTCTATATTGTTTGAGATTATTTTGAAAGGTGTTGTTTCCCTGATTTCTTTTTTTAGTCCATTTGTCATTTGTATACAGAAAGGTTACAGTTTTTGAATTATTTTTGTATCCTGCTGCTTTGTTAAAAGTATTTGTCAGCCATAGTGCTTTCCTGGAGGTTACTTGAATATATTATTATATAATCTACAAATAAAGATACTTTTAATTCTTCCATTCCAATTTGTATCCCCTTGATCTCCTTCAGTTGTCTTATTGCTCTAAGATTTTAAGTATAATATTAAACAGATATGGAGAAAGAGAACAACCTTGTTTGTGTATAAATGTTTAAATAATTTTTATCATTAAAATTCCCTTATGACGAGCTTACATCTCTAAATTCTTGTTTTTAATTTGTTTGTCTTACAAAAATATCCACTGACGAATTCAGCATATGTCTTCTAGTTAGCTGTTTTACTTTCTGTTTACTATAAGGTAACCCTGCTCTCACAGAAAACAAGATTCCATGTACTTAAAATACATGACTCAAAGTTTATCACTTTAGTAGAAGGCAGAATGTCACATTAATCAAAATCACTCTTGCAGTTAGCCTTCTTCAGCTACTAGTGGCATGATTGACTGCTTCTTACAGATGCTGTTGAACAACTTTCTTGTGAGCAAATTTCTATGTGGACTTACAGAACTTCTGCCTCTGAAGAAGTAGATACTCAAATTATCTTTAAGGAAACTCAGACAACTTTAAGGAAAAACAGCAGTGTGGTCATAACACAGTGTGAAATTTCTTTGTAAATAGTCTGTTCTGAAAAAACTTGCCTACTGTAATTTTTTTTTATGTTCTACCTCATCCCTCCTCCCCCTGCTTTTATGAGGGTGCTTTCTTACCCACCCAACCACTCCTGCCTCCACTGCTCTAGCATTTCCTTACATTGAGGCATTAAGCCTCCACAAGATTAAGGGCCTCTCCTCCTACTGATGCCAGATAAAGCCATCCTCTGTTACATATGCAGCCAGAGACATGGGTCCCTCCATGTGTACTCTTTGCTTGATGGTTTAGTCCCTGGGAGCTCTGGGGGGTCTGGTTGGTTGATATTGTTGTTCTTCCTAAGGATCTTTCCCCTAACTCTCCCATTGGGGTCCTAGTGCTCAGCCTGATGGTTGACTTCAAGCATAGGCATCTGTATTGGTCAGGGTCTAGCAAAGCTTCTTAAGAGACATTCATACCAGGCTCCTGTCAGCAAGTGCTTCTTGTGTGTAAAATAGTGATGAGGTTTATAAGTGATTGTACAAAATATTTGTTTAGAAATATTAAAATAAATAGAAAGAGCAAAGGACACAAGCAAGAAAAGGCTGACAAAATTGTAAAAATAGTAATAAAATAGATAAGATTTTAAAAAGTTACACTGAGATGTAGCTTTTGCAATAGACCCCTTTATTTTAGGGTCAAATATACTGTGTTTTTCCTTCCAGTATGGAAACATGAAATGGAAAAATACAGGTATTCAAATTCACAAGCTCATCTTTAATTTTATGGCTTCATATGTATAAACTACTGTATCTACGAAGTGTTACTTACTAAGAAGTATATGTATTTAGAACTGGCAATGTAGGAATGGATAGATAACCTATCAGGGAGTTCATCCTTGGAGAAAACTGATTCATCATCTCTCAACATTTGTTGATTGCCTGTAAAGAAATCTTCATCAAGGTCTGGGCTTTCAAAACCTCAAAGCCCACCCACAGTGCTATCTCATACCTAAATAGTTCAAATAATTGTAAACCAAGTATTCAAATATATTATTGTATGGGAGCCATTCTCATTCAAACCATCACAAAGGGTGAGAGTGTCAATCCTTTCTCGGGATAGGATTAGAATATAGTTAGAAATTATATCGTTTCAGGAAACTGTCAATAGCAGGTTCTTCTCTAGGGTTTAGGAGCCCTCAGATCACATGTAGTTGTCTAGACATTAATTCCCTCTTTATTGATCAGGACTTAGGTAACACTAAACAGCTGTTGGTTACCTCTGAGATGAACGCCACTATTGCACCATTGGGGAAACGTTTCATGACTGATTATTCTTGTGGTCTATAGGCTTTATAGTTGAATAGTAGTTGATTGCCTTTCTCCCTTGGCAGCCCGCATAACACTTTCCAGTACTATGGAGTGCCTCCACATGAAGGAGACTTACAGGTCAGATCTAGTTTGATTCCGTTAGTCTTGTGTCCTAAGTGAGTGGTCTCTTCTGCGTTAGGGGCTTATCTTCAGATTCTAGGAAGCAACCAAGGATACCAAAATCTATGTTGTTTTGGGAGTCTCCTTGACTGTCCTGACTGACAGTTCCAAAAGAAATTTCCCATGCCATCTGGCACTGAGATGTTTTTTAGGTAGGCTATGGCTGTTGGGGAGAGTATTATTGCTTATATCGAAATCTCTTTCTCTCTCTTTCCTCTCTCTCTCTCTCTCTCTCTCTCTCTCTCTCTCTCTCTCTCTCTCTCTCTCTCCCCTCTCTTGTGTGTATGTATGTATGTTAAAGCAAGCTTTAAAAAAACCCATTTCTCTACAGCTGTTTCCAATATCCTTAGTGCTTTTGATCTCTTTTCTTCTCTCCTTTTCTATTGCCCCTTCCACTGCTACCCCAGTTAAAACCTCCAGCCTAATTTAACTACTCCTTTAATATGTGGATTACATGAAATTCTGCCAGTGTCCAACACTATTCTTTGCCTTAGAAAATAAAATCCCAAATCTTAGTGTGGTCTCATTAGACTTTAGTGACCTTTATGGTCTGATTTGTGATCTCATGCTTTATGCATTTGGGATCTTCATTCTCTGCTCTCTAGATTAAGATTTTCCATTTTGCTTTCACATGCTAAGCTCATCTTATTTATTCACTCCCTTCCCATTGTGTTAGAAACATTCTTTCTGCATAATTACAAATCGTCACTTTAATCTTTCAATTAGGGTGGTATGCAACTTTCTTCGATAGCCATGATAAGGTTCATGCGGTTGCCCTCATCCTTCTTCATGCTTCTACCAACACCTTCTCTTCTTCCTTATTTTTTACTGTGTTTTTTTTTTTTTTTTTTTTTTTTGTTGTTGTTTTTGAGATGTCTCTGATCTTTTTTTTTTCTAGGATAGAAAGCCGAACTCTTATTCTCTCTAGTGTAATGATTCTGTCTATAGATCCTTAAACATAATTACCTATGTTGATAGAAGACTGTAAGCACTGTGTTGACCATTTTGTTTGATTTCCTTTTTGTTTTTTTTTTCATAAGGAGTCCAAAATTTAAACTGTTAAAATTATCATATTATTCTATATAATCACACACTATTGTGTAGGATATTGAGGCTAAGTTCAGCTCGAAATTTTGTTAAGGTCATACAGCTAGCTGTAGCCCAAGTGAGGCCATCCTTCTTACTGCTTACCTTGTCTGTTCTTCAATTTGGTTCTTTTCTTTAAGCTTTCAGCTTTCCTAGAAGGAAGATGAATTCTGAGCTATGCCATCTAAACTGTGTGTCTGTCTGTTTTCTAATGAATCCAGTACAAAACAAGACCCATTTTAGAGGAAAAACAAAGTATAAATGATCTTTTGAGAATAACAAATATTGCTTGGTTTTACATGAAAGACTCACTTAACTACTCTTCCCATTAATTTTTGAGGTATCATTATAGAATTAAATTATAAACTCATAGGGATATTTTTAACTTTCTTGTGAATCCCATTTACTCTTTTACTGTACTTAATATTTTAAAAGTAATTATTATATTCACCTGAGAGCAGAATATTTCAAAAATATTTCTCAGTACTATTTAGATGTTCTATTAATTAAGTCTGAAGTCTACATGGAAATAAAATAGTATTTTAAAACATGTATTCTTTCTATTTATAATGCATCCATCGATAGGTATGTACTAAGTAGTTTAATTATTTATATTGGCCATAAATTAGATGGAAAATGTAAGGTAGATATAAATAAAGGTTTTAAAAATGTCCCTTTTTTTGCCAAAGAAGTTTTTTGCATTGGTCTCCTGAGTGCTATAATGATAGGCATTCACCAGGATTCTATTTTTTTTTTTTTTTTTTTTTAAGTTTCACTAAGCTAGGTGGTAGCTTACACATTTATTCCCAGCACCACGGAAGAAGATGCTGGTGAGTCACTAATTCAAGACCACCCTGGTCTACAAAGTAAGTTCCAAGACAACCAGGTCTACATAGAGAAACCCTGTCTTCAAAATCAAATGTACAAATAACAACAACAAAGGACTTCATCAATAGCCCTTCAATATTTTCTGAATTAATATACAAAAGTAATAGTTGGATCTGGACTCTTGGTTTCTATCACGTGTTCATTATAGATGGATTTCTTTCTTTCTTTAAAAAAATCAAATTATTTTATTTATTTATACTCCAAAATTTGTCCCCTTCCCTGCTCCCTCCTAGATTTCTTTACCCCATCCCCCTACCCCTACCCAGCTTCTGAGAGGGTACTCCCCAACCTGCCAATCTATCCTCACTCACCCTCACCAGTATCCCTCTTCCCTGGGGCATAAATTTTCACAGGATTAGGTACATCTTCTCCCATTGAGGCCATACAAGAGATCCTCTGCTACACAACTGTCCAGGATCATGAACCAGACCATGTATGCTCCTTGAGTTTGGGCTTAGTCTTTGGGAGCTCTGAAGGGACAAGGTTAGTTGAAGCTGTTGTTCTTCCTATGCATTTGCAATTCCCTACAGCTCCTTCAGTCCTTTCTCTAAGTTTTTCATACTGGTCTCTAACCTCAATCCAATGGTTTGCTGAAACTATCTGCATTCATCTCAGTCAGTGGCTTGTAGAGCCTCTCAGAGGACAGCCAAGCCAGGCTCCTGTCTGCATGCACAAAATAGCCTCAGAACTAGTATCGGGATTTGGTGTGCATGCATAGGATACAACACAAGTCAGGCTGGTCACTGGGTGGCCTTTCTTTCAGTCTCTGCTCCATTTTTTCCCCTGAATTTCCTTTAGACAGGAAGAATTCTGGGTTAAAAATTTTGAAGACGAGTGGGTGACCTATTGCCCCAATTGGGGGGCCATATCTATCTACTTGAGGTTGGCTCATTCAGTTCCATCGCTCCACTGTTGGGCACTTCTTCTAATGTCATCTCCATTGAGTCCTGGTAGCCTCTCACATACCATGTCTCTGGACTTTCTAGAGGTTTCTCCTTGCCCTGTAACACCAAGGCTATATTTTAAGTCCTTCTACTGGCCCTCTGGCCATCCCTCTTGCCTCTCTCCATACTTGATCCTGCCTCTTTTTTCCCTTTACACCTCCACTCTCCCATGACGTTTCTGCTTCCCTCTGCCTCCCATGATTATTTTGTTCCTCTTCTAAATGGGTTTCAGGTATCCACATTTGGTCCTTCCTTTTTATTAAGCTTTCTATGACTATGACTTGTATCATGGTTATGGGTATTCTGAACTTGTTGGGTAATGTCCATTTATCAGTGAGTATATACCATATGCTTCCTTTTGGGTCTGGGTTACCTCACTCAGGATGATATTTTCTAATTCCATACATTTGCCTGCAAAATTCATGATTCCCTCATTTTTTTAATGGCTAAATAGCATTTCACTGTGTAAATGAACCACATTTTTTGTATTCATTATTCCATTAAGGGACATCTGGGTTGTTTACAGCTTCTGGCCATAACAAATATGGTTGTCATGAACATAGTGGAGCATGTGTCTTTATGGTATTGTGGAGCATATTTTGGGTATATTCTCAGGAGTAGTGTAGATGGGTTTTTATGTAGAGCTATTTCCAATTTTCTGAGGAACCACCAGATTGATTTCCAGAGTGGCGGTATGAGTTTGCAATCTCACCAGCATTTACTGTTGTTTGAGTTTTTGATCGTACCCATTCTGATTGGTGTAAGGTAGAATCTCAGGGTCATTTTGATTTACATTTCCTTGATGATTAAGGATGTTGAACATTTCTTTAAGTGCTTCTCCACCACTTGAGATTCCTCTATGGTGAATTCTTTGCTTAGCGTTGTACCCTATTCTTTAATTGGTTTATTTGGTTTGTTGGATTCTAACTTCTTGAGTTCTTTGTATATTTTGGATATTAGTCCTCTATGAGATGAAGGGTTAGTGAAGATCTTTTCCCAATCTGTAGGTTGCCATTTTGTCCTATTGACAGTGTCTTTTGCCTTATAGAAGTATTTCAGTTTCATTATGTCCCACTTGTTATCCTATGACAACTTTATTGAAAGTCTATTTTATTGGATAGTAGAATGGCTACTTCAGCTTGTTTCTTAGGACCACTTGCTTGGAAAAAAAATTCCCAACCTTTTACTCTCAGATAATGTCTTTCTTTGTCACTGAGGTGTGTTTCTTGTATGCAGCAAAATTCTGAATCCTTTTTGTGTATCTAGTCTTTTAGCCTATATGTTTTTATTGGGGGAATTGTGTCCATTGATGTTGAGAGATATTAAAGACTAATGTTTGTTGGTTCCTATTATTTTTGATGTTGGAGGTGGTGTTATGTGTGTATGCTTCTCTTCTTTTGAATTTGCTGTGAGATGATTAACTTCTTGTGTTTTCTTTAGTATAGTTGCTCTTGTTGTGTTGGAGTTTTCCTTCTATTATCCTCTATAGGGTTGTATTGGCAGATAGATTTTGTTTAAATTTGGTTTGTTATGGAATATCTTGGTTTCTCCATCTATGATGATTGAGAGTTTTACTGGAAGTGTTGCCTAGGGTGGCATTTATGTTCTTTTAGGGTCCAAATGACATCTGTTCCTGATCTTCTGGCTTTTAGAATCTCTGTAAAGAAGTCTTGTATGTTAAAGGGCCAGTAAATAGCTTCAAAAACATTATAGAAGAAAACTTCCCTCACCGAAAGAAAGAGATGCCCACAAGCATACAAGCAGCCTCCAGACCTCCAAATAGACTGGACCAGAAAGGAAATTCCTCCCATAACACAATAAGCAAAACACCAAATACATAAAACAAAGAAAGAATATTAAAAGCAGTAAAGGAAAAAGGTCAAGTAACATATAATGGTAGACCTATCAGAATTACACCAGACTTCTCACTAGATACTATAAAAGCCAGAAGATCCTGGACAGATATCATACAGACACTAAGAGAACACAAATGCCAGCCCAGGCTACTATACCCAGCAAAACTCAATTACCATAGATGGAGAAACCAAGATATTCCATGACAAAACCAAATTTATGCAATATCTCTCTACAAATCCAGCCCTACAAAGGATAATAGATGGAAAACTCTAACACAAGGAAAGAAACTACACCTTAGAAATTGCAGGAAAGTAATATTCTTCCAACAACCCCAAAAGAAGATAGCTACACAAAGATAATTCTACCTCTAATAACAAAAATAACAGGAAGCAACAGTCACTTTTCCTTTATATCTCTTAGCATCAATGGACTCAATTTTCTAATAAAAAGACATAGATTAAAGGACTGGATATGTAAACAGGACCCAGCATTTGCTGCATACAGGAAATATACCTCAGTGCCAAAGACAAAGACTACCTCAGAGTAAAAGTCTGGAAAACAATTTCCAAGCAAATGGTCCCAAGAAACAAGCTGGAGTAGCCATTCTAATATTGAGTAAAATCAACTTTCAGGCAAAAGTTATCAAAAAAGATAAGGAAGGACAGTTCGTACATGTCAAAGGAAAAAAATCTACCAATACAAACTCTCAATTGTGAACATCTATGCTCCAAATGCAAGGGCACCTATATTCAAAAAAAAAAAAAAAAAAAAAAAAAAAACTTTACTAAAGCTCAAAGCATGCATTGTACCTCACACAATAATAGTGGGAGACTTGAATACCTCACTCTCATCAATAGACAGATCATGGAAACAGACACTAAACAGAAACACAGTGAAACTAAGAGAAGTTATGAACCAAATGAATTTAACAGATATCTATAGAATATTTCACCCTAAAACAAAAGAATATATTTTCTTCTCAGCACCTCATGGTATCTTCTCCAAAACAGCCCATATAATTGGTCACGAATCAGGCCTCCACAGATATCAAAAAGATTGAAATAATCCCATGCATCTTATCAGATCACCACGGACAAAGGCTGGTCTTAAATAGCAACAAAAACAACAGAAAGCTCACATATACATGGAAACTGAACAATGCTCTACTCAATGATAACTTTGTCAAGGACGAAATAAAAAAAGAAATTAAAGACTTTTTAGAATTTAAAGAAAATGAAGGCTCACCATACCAAAACTTATGGGACACAATGAAAGCAGTGCTACGAGAAAAACTAAGTGCCTACAAAAAGAAACTGGAGAGAGTATACACTAACGATTTGACAGCACACCTAAAAGCTCTAGAACAAAAAGAATCAAATACACCCAAAAGAAGTAGACAGCAGTAAATAATCAAACTTAGGGCTGAAATCAACCAAGTAGAAACAACAAGAACTATATAAAGAATCAACAAAACCAGGAACTGGTTCTTTGAGAAAATCAACAAGAGAGATAAACCTGAAGCCAGACTAACCAGAGGGCACAGAAACAGTATCCAAATTAATAAAATCAGAAATGAAAAGGGAGACCTAGCAACAGACCTAGCAACAGAAACTGAGGAAATTAAAAAAAAAAATCATCAGATCCTACTACAAAAGCCTATACTCAACAAAACTGGAAAATCTGGATGAAAAACACAATTTTCTAGACAGACACCAGGTGCCAAAGTTAAATCAAGATAAGATAAACCACTTAAACAGTTCTATAACCCCTAAATAAATAGTAGCAGTTATTAAAAGTCTCCCCAGCAAAAAGCCCAGGACTAGATGGTTTTAGTGCAGAATTCTATCAGACCTTCCAAGAAAACCTATTATGAACTTTCTTCAAACTATTCCACAAAATAGAAACAGAAGAAACTCTACTCAATTTGTTCTATGAAGCCACAATTACACTCATAGCTAAACCACACAAAGACCGAACATAGAAAGCAAACTTCAGACCAATCTTCTTTATAAATATCTACATAAAAATACTCAATAAAATTCTTGCAAACTGAATCCAACAAGACATCAAAACAATCATCCACCATAATCAAGTAGGCTTTGTCTCAGGAATTCAGGGATGGTTCAATATTTGGAAATCACTGCAATCAATGATTACAACCATCTGTGTAATCCACAATATAAACAAACTCAAAGCAAAAACCACATGATCATCTCACTAGATGTTGAGAAATCATTTGACAAAATTTAATACCCCTTCATGGTAAAAGTCCTGGACAGGATTTCAAGGCCCATATCTAAACACAGTAAAAGCAATATACAGCAAACAAGTAGCCAACATAAAACTAAATGGAGAGAAACTTGAAGCAATCCCACTAAAATCAAGGACTAGACAAGGATGCCCACTCTCTCTACCTATTCAATATAGTACTTGAAGTCTTAGCCAGAACAATTAGACAACAAAAGGAGGTCAAAGGGATAGAAATTGGAAAGGAAGAATTCAAAATATCACGATTTGCAGGTGATATGATAGTATATATAAGTGACCCCAAAACTTCCACCAGAGAACACCTACACCTGATAAACAACTTCAGCAAAGTGGTTGGATATAAAATTAACTCAAACAAATCAGTAGCCTTCGTCTAATCAAAGGATAAATAGACTGAGAAAGAAATTAGGGAAATGACACCCTTCACAATAGTCACAAATAATATAAAATATCTTGGAGTAAATCTAACCAAGCAAGTGAAAGATCTGTATGACAAGAACTTCAAGTCTCTGAAGAAAGAAATCAAAGAAGATCTCAGAAGATGGAAAGATCTCCCATTCTAGTGGATTGGCAGAATTAATATATTAAAAATGGACAGTTTGCCAAAAGCAATCCACAAATTCAATGCAATTCCTAACAACTTTCTAACTCAATTATTCACAGAGTTAGAAAGAGCAATTTTCAAATTCATTTGGAATAAAAAATAAAACCCAAGATAGTGAAAACTATTCTCAACAATAAAAAATCTTCTGGGGAATCACCATCCTTGACCTCAAGCTGTACTACAGAGCAGTAGTGATAAGAACTGCATGGTATTGGTACAGAGACAGGCAAGAAGATCAATGGAATAGAATTGAAGACCCAGATATGAACCCCCACACCTATGGTGAGTTGATCTCTGACAAAAGAGCTAAAAATCATTCAGTGGAAAAAATATAGCATTTTCAACAAATGGTGCTGGTTCAACTGGAAGTCAGCATCTATAGAAGAATGCAGATTGATCCATTCTTATCTCCTTATACAAAGCTCAAGTTCAAGTGGATCAAGAACCTTCACATAAAACCAGATACACTGAAACTAATAGAAGAGAAATTGGGGAAGAGCCTCAAACACAAGAGCACAGTAGAAAAGGTCCTAAACATGACACAAATGGCTTATGCCTTAAGATCAAGATTTGACAAATGGGACCTCATAAAATTGCAAAACTTCTGTAAGGAAAAGGACACTGTTAATAGGACAAAATGGCAACCAACAGATTGGAAAAAGATTTTTACCAATCCTACATATGACAAAGGGCTCATATGCAATATTTACAAAGAACTCAAGAAATTAGAACACAGAGAACCAAACAACCCTATTAAAAATGGTGTACAGAGCTAAACAAAAAATTCTCAACTGAGGAATATCTAATGACTAAGAAGCATTGTTCAACATCCTTAGTCATCAGGGAAATGCAAATCAAAAAACCCTGAGATTCCACGTCACACCAGACAAAATGGCTAAGATCAAAACCTCAGGTGATAGCAGATTCTAGTGAGGATGTGGAGAAAGAGGAACACTCCTCCATTGTTGGTGGGATTGCAAGCTGGTACAACCACTCTGGAAATCAGTCTGGCTGTTCCTCAGAAAATTGGACATATTATTATAGGAGGATCCAGCTATACTACTCCTGGGCATATACCCAAAAGATGCTCCTGCATATACCAAGAACACATGTTCTACTATGTTCATAGCACCATTATTTATAATAGACAGAATCTGGAAAGAACCCAGATGTCCTTCAAAAGAGGAATGTATGCAGAAAATATGGTACATTTACACTATGGAGTACTACTCAGCTATTAAAAACAATGAATTCATAAAATTCTTAGGCAAATGGATGGAACTAGAAAGTATCTTCCTGAGTGAGGTAACCTAGTCACAAAACCACACACATGGCATGCACTCACTGATAAGTGGATATTAGTCCAAAAGCTCACAACACCCAAGATACAGCTCACAGACCACATGAAGCTCAAGAAGAAGAAAGATAAAGTATGGGAGCTTTGGTCCTTCTTAGGAGTAACAAAATACTCTAGGGAGCAAATACAGAGACAAAGGTAGAACAGAGACTGAAGGAGGAGCTGTCCGGAGACTGCTCTAACTGGAGATCCATCCCATGTGCAGTCAACAAGTGCAGACACTGTTGTGGATGCCAGGAATTGCATGTTGACAAGAGCCTGATATGTCTCCTAAGAGTATCTGCCCGTTTCTGTCCCATGCTTTGTCTCCATATTTGCATTCCACCTGTGTATCCATCCCATGTGCAGTCACCAAAGATAGACTCTGATATGGATGTCAGGAAGTGCATGCTGACAAGAGTCTGATATGGTTGTCTCCTTAGAGATCTGCCAGCGTCTGAAGTACCCAGAGGCAGATGCTCACTGTTAACCATTAATCTGATCAAGGGGTTCCCAATGGAAAAGTTAGAGAGAAGACTGAAGAGCTGAAAGGGTTGATGGCCCTATGAGGAGAGCAACAATACCAACCAACCAGAGCTCCCCAGGATCTAAACCACCATCCTGGGAGCACATAGGGAGTGACCCATGACTCCAGCTGTATATGTAGAAGAGGATGGCCTTGTCGGGCATAGGTGGGAGAGGAGATCTTTGGTCACATGGAGGCTGAACACTGAGTGGGGGGGGAATTCAAGGGTGGGGAGGTGGGAGTAGGGGGTAGGTAGGGGCACACACTCATAGAAGTAGGAGGAGGGGAGATGGGATAAGGGGTTCCTGGATGGTGGGGGGAATGGGGTAAGGGGATAAAATCTCAAATGTAAATATAATATCCATTTTAAAAAGAAAGAAAAAAAAGAGTCTCTGCCAGAATCTGACATATAGAGGCAGATGCTCGAAGCTAATCATTGTACTGATCATGGGGTCCTCAATGGAGGAGGTAGAGAAAAGACTGAAGGAGCTGAAGGGGCTTGTGGCCCCATGGGAAGAGAGACAATATCGACCAACCAGAGCTCCCAGGGTCTAAACCACCAGCCTGGGATCATGCATGGAGGGACCCATAGCTCCAGCTATATATGCAGTGGAGGATGGCCTTGTCAGGCATTAGTGGTAGAAGAGGTCCTTGGCCTGTGAAGGTGGGATGCCCCAGTGTGGGGGAATTCGAGGGCAGGGATGGGGGACTATGTGGATGGGTGAGGGCACACCCTCATAGAAGCAGAGGGAGGGGAGATGGGATATGGAGTTCCTGGGGGCGGGATACGGAAAGGGGATAACATCTGAAATGTAAATAAGTAAAATATCCAATAAAAATACATAAAAAAAGAAAGTTGGTATAATTCTGATAACTTTGCATTTGTATGCTATTTGGCCTTATTTCCTTGCTGCTTTTAATATTCTTTCTTTGTTCTGTGAATTTAGTGTTTTGTTTATTATGTGACAGGAAGATTTTCTTTTCTGATCCAACCTATTTTATGTCTTGTAGGCTTCTTGTACATTTATGACCATTTCTTTAGCTTAGGGAAGTTTTCTTCCATGATTTTCTTGATGTCTTTTGGCCTTTTGAGATGGGAATCTTTGATATCTTTTTTATTCCTATTATTCTTAGGTTTCGTCTTTGTCTCCTAATTTTCCTGGATATTTTGGTTAGGAGCTTTTTATGCTTTGTATTTTCTTTGATTGTTGTGTCAATATCTTCTATGGTATCTTCGACACCTGAGACTCCCTCTTCTGCCTTTTGAATTCTGTTGATGATGCTGGCATCTGTAGCTCCTGATCTCTTTCCTAGGTTTTCCATCTCCAAGGTTGCCTCCAAGAACTGGGTTCTGATGTTGTCAAAGTACATTGACTTCTGTTGCTTATGTTCTTGTGCTTGCCTCTTGGCATCTGGCTATCTCTGGTTTTAACTGGCATGGGTGTCACTGTCTGGAGTCCATCTCTTTGGAGGCAAGTAGAGCTGTATGACCTGGGTTAGAGTATGCCTGCTGGCAGACAAGCAGTGCTGTCCTGTGGTCCTGGTTAAAGCAGTCCTTCTGTGTCCCTGGTTAGGGCAGTTCTCCTGTGACTGATTTCCTTGCTTGCCTGAATTCTTCAGATATAAACATTCAAGTCACTCTTAAAATGATACAGAGTTAGATAGGTATCCAAAGTCAACAGATGCTTTCTGTTCTCTTTGGATAATGAAACAATACCAGATAATTTCACAGATGCTCTCAATCTACCAGATTGAAGTAGCTTTTCTGAAAAGTCTCGGTAACCTCATGTAGTCACATAATTTAGTAGAGCTCTTTGGCATTTAGAAATTAGAGGAAAATTCCATAGAAATCCATGCAGAGAATCCCATTTTTTTTTTTTTTTCAGATTTTCAGAGCTGAGGACCGAACCCAGGGCCTTGTGCTTGCTAGGCAAGTGCTGTACCACTGAGCTGAATCCCCAGCCCCGAGAATCCCATTTTTTTTTTTTAAAAAAGTTTTATTGATGTTTGTCTTATGAGTATGAATGCTTGCCTATGTGAGTTCCAGAAGAGAATATTGGGTGTTCTGGTACTTAGGTTACAGATTGTTATGTGTCCCCATGTGGGTTCTGGGAACTGAACTCAGGTCCTTTGAAAGAGTAGAAAAAGCTCTTAACCACAGAGCCATCTCTCCAGCCCTCACACTGTCACTTTTAATGTAAAAGGAACTAACTAAGTCCTTAATGGGAATATTTATTAAATAGATTAAACTTGTGATGGCTATTCGTGGTTGTCAGCTTGAGTACACATGGAATTAACTAAAATTCGAGTGGATCAGCAAACCTGTAAGGTATGTTTTTCTTCATTAAATTATTTGGATTGGAAAGACCCACAATTAATTAATTAATTAATTAATTATTCATTCATTCATACTCCAGATTTTATTCCCCTCCTGCTCCACCCTCTGACTCTTTCACATCCCATACCTCCTCCCTGCCTCCTGTCTCCACAAAGATGTCCCCACGCTCATACCCCCACCAGACCTCAAAACTCCCTGGGTCCTCCAGTCTCTTGAGGGTCAGGTGCATCTTCTCTGACTGAATCCAAACCCGGGAGTTCTCTGTTGTATATGCGTTAGGGGCCTCATATCAGCAGGTGTATGCTGCCTGGTTTGTGGTCCAGTGTTTGAGAGATAGCAGGGGTCCAGGTTAATTGAGACTGCTGGTCCTCCTACAGGGTTGCCCTCCTTCTCAGCTTCTTTCAGCCTTTCCTTAATTCAACCACAGGGATCAGCAGCTTCTGTCCATTGGTTGGGGTGGAAATATCTCCATCTGACTCTTTCAGCTGGTTGTTGGTTCTTTCGGAGGGCCGTCACAATCGGTACCTTTTGTGAGCGCTCCATAGCCTCAGTAATAGTGTCAGGCCTTGGGACCTCCCCCTGAGCTGGATCCCACTTTGGGTCTGTCACTGGATCCTCTTTTCCTCAGGCTCCTCTCCATTTCCATCCCTGAAGTTCTTTCAGACAAAAACAAGTTTTGGTCAGAGTTTTGGCTGTAGGATGGCAACCACCTCCCTCACTGCTAGAGGTGGGGTCTACAAATTCCCTCTCCCCACTGTAGGGTATTTAATCTAAGGTCCTCCCTTTGAGTCCTGAGAGTCTGTCACTTCTCAGCTCTCTGGTACATTCTGAAGCTCCCCCCCACCCCCACCCCCGACCTCCTACCTCCTGAGGTTTCATTCTTTCTGTAGGCCCTCAGGGCTTCAGTCCTTTTCCCCCACTCAATACCAGATCATATTCCCCTCTTTTCCTATCCCCTGTCCACTTTCCCTCCCAGGTTCTTCTCTCCGCCCCCCCTTTGTGATTGCTTTCTCCTCCCTCCCAAGAGAGACTGAGGCGTCTTCACTAGGGATCCACTTCTAAGCCTATTTTTGAGGTGGGATATTCACCTTTAAACTGTGAGCCACACCTTTCACTGAAAACCAACATAAAGGACAAGGAAGAAGGAAGCTCTCTTTGCCTGCTAACTCTAGCTCTCTCTAGCAAATCTATTCCCTCTCTAGCATTAGAGTCAACTGCTTTAAAAATCCAGCATATATTGAAGACATTGTGCCTCATTGTGCCATATAGCTGAGACATTGTACCGCATGAACTGAATAACAATTTTTAGACCTTTTATTTGTGGACAGCTACTGTTAGTTTGAACTTTACATAGTGGTGGACCTTGCCTGCCACTCTATTTCTGACCTTTTTCAATACCCTTCATCCTAGGAAGTCTCTTTTTCTTCATTGCTATAGTATGATGGTTAAATACCATTATATTTAAAGGTTCCTCTCCTTTGCAATGTGTGATTCTTTCTAAGCAATAGCCCAGAGAATGTAATTAGTCTCTTCTGGTTCTACAGTGTGACAATTGGCCTCCTGAATATTTTCATGTGTCATGATTTAGTATGGTTCCAGCAAAAAAAAAAAAAAAAATGCCTTTTAAAACAGATATCTGATGCTGAGAAAGTCTAGGAGACTTTTGTGGTTTTCTTTGTATTATAATCTTTTTCTTCTTCCTCTGACAGCCAGTTTATAAAATTAAAATAATGATTAACCTAAATGATATCACATTGTATCTAATATGTGACTAGATTTCTCTTCTTCACTGTCACTTCTTAAGTTTCTTCTAAGCCAGGTGGTACCAGCAATACAAGCAAATTAACAATGAATTTGTAATTAGCAATTCTTTTGTAACTTTTAACAATACATTTTAAAGTAATTAATGTAGAGTTTACTTAAGAGGTTAATTCAACCTAATCCACACAGAGAAAGAAGATTTTTCAGGAAATGTAGATTTAAGGAGTATTTTAGTGTATACTTTCTGTAATTTAAACTTATGACCAATGATTTGACCTTTTAATTCATATCTAATTTTTGCCATCATTGAAATTGGAACCTGTATGATGTTTGTTAAATTCCACCAATTTGCTTGTGGCTATTGAACATCATGTATTTAAAAGACTATCCTTATTCTTATTTTTTTTAGGTCATTGAGGAACATCTTAAATGTATGGAAGTAAAGATGATTGAGGCTAAGTTACCTGAGTTTCTTTATTAAACCACCATTATTTCTTTTCATCCAGGTCCTCTCTGGTGATGAATTCTCCGTATGTTTTCAGGCTGGCAGTTGAGTCTCTCTAAACATGCTATTCTTGCTTGACTGTGTTTGTTTGTTTAGTAGCTTAAATTCTATCTTGGTATTATCTGACTGTACTGATTTTTGACGGCATAAATATCTTTATTGATGAAACTGTGTGATAGACTGGTGTCTTACTTAGGGTTTCTATTGTTGTGAAGAGATGCCAGGAGCACCTCAACTCTTAACACCATTTAATTGGGGGCTGGTTTACAGTTTAGAGATTTATTCCATTATGTAATGTTAGGAAGCATGGCTGAGTGTAGACAGACATTATGCTAAAGAAGTAGTTCTACATCTGGATTGGCAGGCAGCAGGAACACAAAGTGATGCTGTGCCTGGCTTTATCTTCTGAAATCTCCAAGGTCGCTACTTATGACACACTTCCTCAAACAAGGCCACGTCTACTCCACTAATACTACACCTCCAATAATGCCCCTCCCTATGAGTCTGTGTGTGTGTGTGTGGGGGGGGTGTTTTCATTTAATCACAACAATTTGGAAGTGTAGCTGTCTGTAACAAGCTGTTCTTTTCCTTGGGTTTTGTCAAGGTGATCATGATATACTTCTGTGATGTTTAATGCTTAAGGATCTCAGAGCTTTTCAGGATCCAGCTCGGAGTTCAGAAGATTCTCGTTAGAAGCTAATGATGTGGTTTTTCACAAACTGCATCCCCAGTTTCTGTATTCTCATCTTTTTACTTTAATTAAAAATAGATTATTTTTTTGCACAATATATTCTGATTACAGTCTTCCTTCCTTCTACTCTCCCCAGTTCCTTCCTTCCCTCTTATCTGGATCTACTTCCTTTCTGTCTCTCGTGAGAAAGAAAAGGCCTCTGAGAGATCATCGTCTTTTAGATAAAGTATAATAAAAATTATTACAAAAGTAAAACAAAAGTTATCACATCAGAGTTGATCAAGACAAACAGAAGAAAAAGGGCCTGAGAGAAAGTACAGGAATCAGAGACCTACTCACTTGCATAACCAGGAATCATATAAAAACACTAAGCTGGAAGCCATAATATGTATGTTGAGGAATCTGTGCTTGCTGCCTCTGTCTCTGTGAGGTCACTATATTCTCTTCTTTTCACAGTCCTCAATGTACCTGTTATGCCTTTTCAGTTTTAGCACGTTTCTGCCTTTTGTGCTCTTTTCTCCATTTTAAACCCTAGTGTCTACATGTCTCTATCTTAATGATTTCTGGTCGTCTATACTCTAGTTATGACCTATATTTTACTTAATTTTCACTTTTAAGATACACTGTTAAGCCTATCTGATGATCTTGTATTTCATGTATTATATTTCTTTTATTTAAAATTTTATTTGTTTATAATACATCCTATTTTAGTTAAAGTATTCATCTTCAGTAATCTTTTCGCTCATTATCCATTTTGAAAATCTAAGCACAAGACACTGATGTTGGATGCACTTTTACAGTCTGTGTTTGTAGCCTAGTTTCACCCTTGGTTTCTTCATATTTTATCCTATACACAGAGGCACACACATGCAAAAGTACATTTGCCCAATTTATCCTGTATAATTGTTTTAATAAGTTACATGTATTATCATTTTAAAAATATCATACAGGGTCTGAAGTTATGGTTTACTCACTCTGAATCAGTCAAGAAGTAAATTATTTACTGGATTTTAAGCTCTGGGAAGACTGATCTGTTCATATTTTGCCTCCATATTTCCTTATATCATTGCATTTCAGGCTTCTTAGCTGAAATCTGAATATTTAGAAAAGCTCTCTGTGGCCAAATTGAACAATATTCCCTTTGGTCCATTTGTTAAAAATGCCCAAATGCCTGGCCTTTGATATCATTTTTATGTTGGTTTCTCTCCTTTACAATCTTCTGAAGCTTTGGAGTAGAAATATGTGTGTAATGAGAGAAAGTCATATTAAACATAATGCTAACAGCGGTCAAGATGCCTCAGCCCTTAATAGCACTGGCTGCTCTTGCAGAGGACTTGGGTTCAGGTCCCAGGATGTACGAAAAGGTTCATTCTATGTTCCACCCACAGCTATACTGATGCAGCTATCCAACTGCCTATAACTCCAGCTACAAGACATCTGATACCCTCTTCTGGCTTCTATGGGCACCAATATATATGTGGTACATGGTACATATACACACATATTCAGGCACACACACACACAGACACACACACATACAAACATTAAATCAACAAATCTTTTACAAAGAGTGATGCACTTATCTATGGGTTTAAGGACAAACATATATATAGATTGTGTTAGAGGTTATGCTGGTTTAATAGATCAGTGGTTATAGATTCTCTTCCAATACTCATGATTTTACCAGCATTAAGTGTTTAGCTATGTTTCTAGTACCAGATATGGTATCCTTCTTGTTGGGAGGGTTAAGTGCAACTAAAAAGCTATTGGTTACCAACATATGTGTGTCATGTCTTCACCCAAAGGATTATTAAACCATGTAGGTTGTTGTATGCAACAACAATTAATGAAAAAAGAGGCCACAAATTTGAAGGAGAGTTGGGGTAAAAATGGGAGGGTTTTGAGTAATGTCCACTACTTGCTTTGGTATCTCTATAGTGTAGTCATTATTCTACATCTATTCATTCCATAATCCTGTGTGAAGCTACTGTAAACTTTGGGATGCTACTGTTCTGAAGAGAACAAACTGCCACAGTATAGGCAAGCCTGCTTTAATACTCTTTGTCAGTAATTTTGACCCTTATGTGGTTACGAATGTTTTGCTGGATCACCAATGTCTGTAACCATAAGCAATGAATTCTTGTTTTGTTGCTTTTCTTGGTCAGAAGGAGAGTCTGCTGCAGGCTATTCTGTCACTTTTAAATATAAAAGTCGTAGAGCCTAAATTCTTACTGAAAAAAATTATTATGGCAAAAGAATTATGGAAGTCTGAGTTGCAAAAATCTGTGTGAAATATTTACTATGATGACAATGATATAGCTAAAATTTTAGCACAGTACTTATATAAGTAAGTGCATGGGCTAGGAAACAGTATATCTGCAGGTGTAGATATTTTGAAAGGTCTAATTGATTGAAAAAGTAATTTTAGGATTATCATTGAGTCTCTAAGGTAAACTCAATACAATCACACAGTGCATATGAGTACCCTCCATCTAGATGAGTAGAGTTACAGATAGAGTTAGTGATGGGATTAAGTAAGACTGAAGGTGCTTAAGGAGTTGGAGAAGGAACAGAAATGACCTGAACTGGTCTGAACTTTAAAATTTTTCAGGAAGTAGATTTTATCAAAATGGAAAGATAAAACTTCAAGCCCTCAGGGTTAGCCACCAAAGCTCGTATTATTCCAGAAAGCATGGGCTGACAATATAAGGCTATATTACACAGCTCAAGCACTGGTGATGTAAAGGGGCTTTTTCTTCACTAAGAGGTGGGTTGAGCATTACACAACAAAAGTGGTGATAATAACTAAGTTTTCACTGAGTTACATGTGTAATGAGAAGTAAGTGCTTTAAATTAAGTACTGGTTTGAGCCCTACAAGTTTGTGAATTAAATGTCAGTCTGGCTTTACAAATAAGGAAATGGGAGAGGAGAGGACAAATAGTTTGTTGTGGAGTCAAGTAGCAAAGGGTTTGTTGGACCAAAACTGGATGGAATTTCAAAATGCCATTTGATATCATTTCAATGCCTGCTCTAAGTATACTGGTAGTTGTATTTCAATAGGTTTTTAAAATATACTTTGAGAATATTCCAGGCAAGTGAATCTAAGGCCTCCTTTGTTATCTAAGTTATATTTCATAACCTTTGTCAGCATTCATAAGTGAAAACCAAAGCTATGCACTTTACTTCTTGGCCAGAGTTAGAAGACCACACAGATGGCTCAGGGGTTAAGTCTGATCACTGAGAATTCATGCAAACCAGAGTTCAGATCTTAGCAGCCAGACAGCAAGCCCACTGTCCTAAAAATCGCTGAGATTCTAGCCCTAATAGATACCACATTCTCTGCTGGCCTGTTCATCCACGCACACATACACTTGCAAATATGTCTACTAATAAGACACTTTTTTATGCCAGGTGTAATGATGCATACTTCTAGCCCCAGAACTGGAGAGTGGGAGGCAGGAAGATCACTATTAGTTTGTGGCCAGCCTGGTCTACATAGTGCATTTCAGGTTAGCAAATGCTACACATTAAGATGGTATCTCAAACAAACAAACAAACAAACAAATAAATAAATCTAAACAAAACAAATAATACTAGATTACATGCACTAAATGTTTGTGACCATTTCATAACATGCAGTTAGCAAAACAAGTCATTTTTTGGTATCATCATCATCATAAAAAGTTTTGAATTCAACTCATGAGTGAAGAATCAATCATTTATTTTGCTTCTTATGATTAATCTGGAAACCACAATAAAATCATTCTTAGTATAAATCAAGCACCAGATTTACCATTTTTGAAAGGTTATCAAAATAACATCAAAAGTGCTCTTCTACCTCAGTGTGGTTATGACAGGCGACTGCCTTAATTAGCTGTAACTGTGTCTCAACGTTTCAGAGCAGTCTCTGACACAGATCTTTAAGGGCTTGCTGGAAAGCCTGTTTTGCTCCTTCATTTATAAAGACTTCAAAGGAGTCTGCTATTTTAGAAGACTGTCAAAATGTGCTGATGCATATTTGAAAGCGCTCATATTTTTATAGCTTGTTATAGTTGGTGCACATTATTTCTCTCCAGTATACAGCTTACAACCTATATAATGGAAAAGAAGTCTGTGTGTGGGAAATGCCAAGCTTGTCACAGGGCAAAGGGGACCATCCAGTGTCTGTGACTTTTTTTTTACCAGAAGAAATTAAGAGAAGAATTCATCAAATGTTAACGTTAAGAACTGAGAAACTCTGGAATGTTTGTCCAGAGTCCCCAGCTTCAGAGCAAAGGCTCTTACACCACTGGGCTCCAGGGGAAGGCTTCAGCCAAAGTCAACATGAGCAGAAACTCCATCTGATGGGGCTGTGGAAACAGCTGGAAGCACTTAGCAGACAAACCACCCCGAATTCCTCTCCCAGAACCACTGAAGGCATGGGAGATGAGGGGGTGACGGGGGGGGGGGTGTGGGCTGTCAGGATCTCTCTTCAGCTGTGGTCAGAAAAAATATTTTCTTTCCTTGAAAACTGTAAATATATGTGTTCAACCTTGGTCATAATAAACATTCAACCCAAGTCATCTTTCCTTTTTCTTAAATTAGCCCATGTTGGGTCCTTTTGGTATATTAATCAGTGTTTGGTTTCATTCAGATTTCTTTTCTTTTCTTTTCTTTCTTTCTTTTGTTCTATTTTCACTACTCTTAGGCTTTATTTTCAAAATGAAATTGGATGGTATCCAGACTACTATCAGGGGCTAGCCTGTCCAATGAATGTTTCATTCTGACAAATTTTTAGTTGGTAAATTTATAGTCATAATTCTTTGTCTTGTGAATGTTTTTTTAATTGTTCTACATGGCAACTTTTGCAACAGGATTCTTAGGAAGAAAACAATTTTAATGCTTCACAAAACAGAAGTAGATTTTTTATCCAGCTTTGCTGATGTATAGTGACAAATTGAAAAGTACATGTTTGTAAGTTCTACAAGAGAATTTCATACAGCCTTGCATTTAGAAATATCCTTCAGAGGACTGAAGAAGCTGAAAGCTTTTTGGCCCCATGAAGAGAGCAACAATACCAATCAACCAGAGCTCTGAGGGTCTAAACCACCAGCCTGGGAGCACATAGGGAGGGACCTATGACTCCAGCTGTATATGTAGAGGAGGATGGCCTTGTTGGGCATAGGTGGGAGAGGAGATCCTTGGTCCCATGAAGGCTGGACACGGAGTGGGGTGGGGATTCGAGGGTGGGGAGGTGGGAGTGGGGGGTAGGTGGGGGCACATCCTCATAGAAGCAGGAGAAGGGAGGATGGGATAGGGGGTTCCTGGGGGGCAGGGAATGGGGTAAGGGGTTAAAATCTGAAATATAAATATAATATCCAATAAAAAAAAGAAAAAGAAAGAAATATCCATGTACTTGAAGAGAGCACTGACCACTTCATAGTTACACTTTCTAGTATGATGAATAGATTCAAGATCTACATTCCTAGACAACTTTTGTACACAGCATGCTAGACTCTGGTAATCCAAGTAGTGCTGTAGTACCTTAGATTGCCAGTACTTGTGTTATAAAATTGTATAACTGAAACATTTAACCACTTGATGAATATCTCCTGGTATGTAGTCCTTCCCTTTCTCTTAGCAAGAGCTTTGCTATTAAGTTTGACTTTTGTAGAGCTGTATAATATAATATATAGGGTATTATTGAAAGATAAATTTTTTCACTCAATTCATAAAAAGAGAGTTTTGATTTTATGATCAAAGCTTTGAAAATTATCACCAGTCTCATTACTATAGCTATGAGTAAAACAAAGAGTGAACCAAAGGAAATCTAAGAAGGAAAGGAAACCAAAATAACATTATTTCACGTCTGCACATTCAGTAGGTTTGAAATCAAAATCTGAAAATTCCACAGTGTGACTTTGTACTGGACAAAAGCAAATGATACACATATGTGTCTAATTACTTCTTTGACAAATACTGAACCTAGGGTCTCATGAGTGACAGGCACTCTTGCAACCGAGTTCTGTTCAGTTTTTAATTTTTGAAACAAGTTTCACATATAATTTTCAATATTTATTAACTTACTTATTTGGAAAAGGTCTCATTAATGTAATTTTGGCTGGCCTAGAACTTACTGGGTAGAACAGATTAACTTCAAACACATAAAGATCTGCCTGCCACCACCTCCAGTGTTCTAGAATCAGAGGTGCTTGTCACTAAACCCAGCTTACATTTCTTTCTAAAAGGTGTATTTAATGCTTGTCTTTTATTAGATAGTTATTTAATTATTACTATTTGCTAATTTTATGGTAAACTTAGTTTTGGAAAAAAAAAGTCCTGATACAGTATATAAAACAATGTCCTCTACATTTGAGGTATTATCTGAGAGGTGATTTATATTATTGAACACTCAATTTCCAAAGTACTAAATAGTATCTGCCCGATGATTATTTTATCAAAGATATTAGGAATATTTCATTCATAAGTGTACCCAAAGTACTAGGAATTATTTCATACTCTGAATATAGCACTAAACTTAGCAAATCCCATTCCCTCAAGGAGATTATTATGTTCTATTTCAAGTGCAACATAAAGTTAAAGAAATCATTATATGTAGGTCAAGTTTGGGCAATGTCTGTGGTGAAACATAATACAAGGGAAGTGAGAATCCAACACACTGAGTCTGTGGTCTACTTCTTACAAGATGATCAGGAGAAACCTTTCTGGGAAAGTGATTTGTTTGTGCACGTGTGTCGGAAAAACAATTCCCAAGAAGGGGAAATTTTTTACCAGAGTAAAACTTGCTTGGCTTACTTAAGAAAGTCTGAGGTAGTTAGTTGGTGTTGTTGAACACATAGAATGTGGACATGGTAGCATGATGGTGTGGTAGCTGGGACCAGAACTATAGAGAGCTGTGGGGAATCTACCTTTAATCTTGGATAGAAAGCCATGGGAGAGCTTCAAGAAGAAGCTTGAGTCAATCTGACAGATGTTTAAGAGGATCTTTCTGACTTAGATACAGATGATTCCATTGGGAGACATGGTGATAGTTGGCTTGAATCAAGGTTATAGCAATGAGGAAAAAAAATCTAAAAAAAAGGTTGTATTCTGAACTATCACATCCTGAAATTATTTTGACATAAACTAACTGGTTTTCTAATGGTTTGGGGATGGGACAAAGGACAAAATGATGGCCCACGGTTTGCCCCATTTTGTTCTCAATAATGGAAAGCTGTATGGAAAACTTCAGGGAAATTGGACTTCTCTGGAAATTTCATGGAGATGCTTCACATGCCTAGATAGACCAAGAAATTAAATAGAAATCTATATAGGTTGATTGGTAGGGAGTTAAGTGTTCTATATCTTGGAGGAAAGCATATACTAACCAGGTAGAGGGCATATATAAAACCCTAAATATGAAATAGCATAAGGTACTGAGCCAAGAAACAAGAAGTATTTGCACAAAAATGAAGTATTGTCAGGAAAATTCCCAAGAGTAGGCCCATAGATCTTCCAAATCTTGTTGAAGGCAGAATTTTCTCCAAGACATGAGACATTAGCTAGGAATGAATGGTTCCAACAGGACTCACTCAGCCACTAATCTCCAGTCACAATGTGCAGGATAACACACTGCTGGTGAGCAAGAATACCATTTAATGTAGATAAAAATCTGGACTCTGTCTCTCATTATCTCTATGACCCTGGGCAAGATATGTAACCCCCCTAAGCCTTGGATCTTTCATCTTCAAAAGAGTGGTCTGAGAATTCAGTGAGGTAAGGACTGTACATAGCACAGCAGAGTGCTTGTCAGAGAGTCAGTATTAGTAAGTTGGTCTCTATTATCACCAACTCTAAGACACATCGGATAAGAGTGACATTCCATGGTCAGGGTTCCAGGAGGCAGCAGAAGAACAGCACACACAAATCTTTCTTGCTAGTATGAGAAAGTCCAGCTGCTCTCCAGATACAAATCAAATGTTTGGAAGTTCTCATGTTTCTCATTTTGTGAAGTTTTCTGAGATGTCACCGTAAAAGACTTAAACACCCCTGATGTAAAAGTCAAGGCTTTCCTCATATTAAATGAATTTGGGACAAATTATATGTTTTAAAAAATTACCCTAAAGCAATAGGAGTGCAATTATAGTTTTTAATAAAAGCTGTTCTTGATGTATACATTCTGTGGTAACAATTCAGCAGAAATATGAATACAGATTAGCAGGTACCATGCAAAAAGAGACAGAAATTCAATGTGATTGGAATTGTTTTCATTTCAAAAAGTCTCAATATTGCATATTTTGTGCTAGGCATAGAGTTACTGAAATGTTATAATTATAGAGTTAGAACTCAAACACAAATGCTTTCATGCTTTAATATACAATTATATGTGCATAGCAAAATGTCTGAGTGAATCTCTACCAAATTGTCAAGTGTGGCTATGCCTCAGTGACTTGAGGACTTTTCATTTAATGGAAATTTGAAAATTTTTAAAGTTATTTCTTCTTTAAATGAGTCAAGACTTACAACTGTACTCAGAACTAATCTAAATACGCTCTTAAGAGTGAACTTCATCCATAAATAGTAAAATATTGAGTACACATCCAATATCCAGAGGTAGCACTTCATTTCCCAGAGCAAAGGCTATGTTCTGCCTAACCTATAGAAGACTTGCAAGGAGCTTTTTGGGAAAACATTGGTGAATTCTGATCATTAAGTCTGGCTTTTGTTAAACCTTCACCAACTCATTTGTTCATTTTAAACAGGATTCCAAAGTGGTCCCAGATGTGAAGACAATGAAGTCAAAATACTTGTAAGTGATAAGTTTTCATCCATTTGGTGTAATTTAAACCACTTTATTTGTGACTTTATCTCAAAGTATAGAATCTGTTTCTTACAAATTGTTAAAAACAAAGTGCTAGATTTCCTGACTAAGTCAGTTCTTCATTGATGATTCTAACACTTTGAACAATTGGAACAACTTTAAGTGTCTACCAAGCTTGACTTCACTCCACCTGTAGATTATCAAGGAATACAAGCAATTGTTTGGATGCCATCTGGAAATTTTTAGGTGAGGGAAAAGCACCAGAAGGCACATTACTATGATGGTTTGGGGACCCCTGTGCAATTTCTTTGTAGGTAGGCACAAAGGTGCTTCTCTTGTTAAGTTAAAAGTAAGCCTCACTGAATAGATTTGTTATAATAATGTCCCTGAGACCAAATACTGGCAGATTCCATTTAAGTCATGAGAAGTTTAATTCGGCTCCTAGGTAAGAAGATGGGATGTGATGGGGAGCCTGCAGTGGTATGAATAGTAAGTGCTATGAACAATAATCACCAGAAACTCATAAGTTAGTAGGCCTGAAAGCAGAAAACTGGGGCCAGAGACGATGTTGGGCTAGGATCAGAGGTCTGGCCTCATAGGCCCACACTACCAGATATATGTCTGTAGCTAATAGTGCCAGAGCCTCTGAAAGTATCACCTGAGTAAGCGTCCCAATGTTCAAACACATAAGGTTGTGGGGGACATTTCATATGTAAGCTACAGTACCAAGTTTAGGTGTATGTATAGTTTCAGAGAGTAGAGGCTACTTGAACGACCTTAGTCTGTTTAGTGTTTCTGCGAAATATACTGATTTAGTTGCCAGAAGTTGCCATCCTCTATAAATGGTGGTACTAACAAAACAGAAGAGTTATTACAATGCTGGATTTTACTTTGATTCGCCAGATTGCTTCTGACTGCCAAAGACCCCTCTCACTTAATAAACAATGTTCTTTGTGTAAATGTGCTGTTCAGTCTAGTGAGAAGACATCCCATCCATGCCTTTTATGAAGATGTAACCAATATTTTCTGTGCATGTACTGAACGTACTGCAGTCTTGAGTTTGACAAGGACCACTACATGAGAAAATACAGCAGCATAAATGTTGAGTCCAAGCAAATTATTCTGACAAACTTGAGCAAGTGTCACGGATTCTTCTTAAGGCCAACACTCAGGGCCAAGAGAATCTGGCCTTCATCATCTAGCTGATGAAACTGTGCAGCTGTTTCCAAGGAGGGCCCAGAACTTGGACGCTGTTCTTTGAGGACTTAGATAGTGCCTTTCTTCTTTATGGATGATCTTTGGCTTTACAAGTTACAGAACACATGTTTATAATACCTGCTAATTCACCACATTGTTTATTATTCATCATGCAAGCAATTGAGGGGAGTATTTCATTATTTGTTTAATTGCTTTAAGGACCACTTAGTGATATAAAATGCAAATAATTCAAATGGTTTAAATTGGACCTTGCAGGAAACAATAGAATTCACATGATTTTTCATTTCTAGTTTTGGAAACCAGTCACGGTTTGAGATCTCTCAGGAAGACTTAGCAACACTGACCCCACCATGAGCAATACAACCCAGGTTCTTTCCTGACACAAATAAAATTATTTGGCTTAGAGGAGAGAAGCCTAGGGAAGAACACAGTTCACAGGCTGAACTGAGCTGAGCCTCATGAGGAATGTCCAGAAAAAAAATGAGTCTGTTTCCTGTTTGTACCTATGATTCTATCTGGCTTACAGAAACACACTCTCTGTAAATAAGGCCTATTTAGTAAGTGTACTAAATGAAACATTTAGTTTTCAGTGGATGGTATCTTCTATGAATGTCTGTAAATACATTTGTGAGAATGTTTTATTATTTTTCAACTTTTAAAACTCCTTCCCTTTTTTCTCCTACCTGTCCCATTACTTATTTCTCTCTCTCTCTCTGTCTCTCTCTCTGTCTCTCTCTCTGTCTCTCTCTCTGTCTCTCTCTCTCATATATATATATATATATATATATTTCTTCCTGATGAATCCATCTAGTGTTGCTTGTACATACATGACCTTCATATTGTCCTCAGCCCCTGACTATGATTTGTCTCTTGCTTTGGCAGGGTGTGTGATTTTTGCCAGCTGCAGATAGTTTCTGTAATTGTGTGATATTTGGAATTCTGGTAACTTTTCAGAAGGTACATAAATGCTATGGCCCCCAAGAATCAGTATGAGTTGTTGGTTGGTTACAAGTTGTTGTTGGTCATGGTTTGTTAAATAGTCATATACAAAGAAAAGACAACAAGAAAAAGTTAGATAAACTGACAGCAATGATCAAAGTTGCCCTATTCAGCAGAAAGTTGATTAATAATAATGTTACCACCTTCCAAACCCTGACTTTTTTCAGGAAACTAGTTCCTTTCCTCTCTATCTTTTTTTCTCTTTTATCTAGTGTTAAGGGGCTGAAGGGGTAGAACAAAAAGGATGGAGAAAGGTAGAAGAAAGAAAATTCCACAGAGTAGCAAAAGACAAACTACAGGCACCACATAACCAGTAAATTTCTTCATTTTGACACGTTGTGGTTTTCTGTGGTGATCCCCTTCTGCTATGAAGAGAGGCTTCATTGATGAGTCAGTGCTGTGTAACCCTTTTACTTAAGATTAAAGCCTTCTATCCTTCAGGGAAGCTCCTTAAACGGGAATGTAAATGTCTGAAAAGAGTTCCAGAAGTCCCTGAAACTGAGTAGACTCAGTAGGCCACTCCTTGTCAGAGTAAGCAGTGAAAACTGAGAGTTCATCTGAGACTAATAGAATAGAGATGCAAGGAAGACTCTGAGAAGACCAGCTATTTGGGAGAAGCAGAAACAAGCTAAGCTGCCTGGAAGAGGTTTTGACCAACTGAGACAACCTGAAGGCTATGTGGTGAGTTCCAGGTTCCCAACTTGGTGAGCTGTCACCCACTCTAGAGTGGGTATTGATGATGCAGCTCTGCTTGAGTCATACCTGTTCCTGTTACAACCCTCATCTGTAAGTAACCCCATTAAAACACATTGGTTCACCAGTTTAGAATTTGGTAATATCTAAACTTTGGTCTGTTGTGGGATCCTTATCTGGGATTACTAATCATGTGCATTGCATCTCCCCAGGAAAAGTTTGTCACACATCAGAGGGGGGAGCTGTACTTCTCTGTGGGTATAAGAACAAGTTTCAGAACGCAACTAGGAATTGTGCTGGTCTAGTTAAGTGAAAGGCAAAGTTCTCATCTAAGATCATGGCCTCATTGGTTCCAGGCAGTTGCTTCTCTGTGGGTATAAGAGTGTTCCACGCGCCTCCCGTGTCCCCTTCGCCCATGGAAGAGAGACACGAGAGGCAGTGTTCGGGTGGTTACCACATCGAGGCTTTATTCTTGTATAAGCAGAAGCGGAAAGACTGAAAGACTGGAAGAGGCACAGCTTAAATACACCCTAGAGTGACATGTTCACTTCTGATTGGCTGTTCACTCATTACCCATAATATGCCCCGGGATGGGCAGTGATTTTTGGCGTGCTTTTTGCCTCTTGCACCTGCACAGTTAGTTGTTTACTAGTGGAGACACGGGATGCCAGCGCCATCTTGGAATGGCGGATGTATCACCGCTAACCGTGGCTTCTTACAGAAGAGCAAGTTTCAGAACGCAACTAGAAATTGTGCTGGTCTAATTAAGTGAAAGGCAAAGTTCTCATCTAAGATCATGGCCTCATCAGTCCCAGGCAGTTGCAAGTTTTATTGTACCAGGCATGAGTTCAAACCTGTTCAGTGGGCTTTGCATCTGATTAGCCACCTGCTGGTTCCTACAAATATATGAGCATCACACGTGCACCTTTAGACATAAAGGTGTTATTATTGCTTGTTATTATTGAGATTCATAGGTGGTACCACAGCTGGGGAGGACTATTGATTGGTTTCATCCTTTGGCATCTGTCATAGCAACTTTGTACTCTGAAAGCTAGACCCTTGGAAAGAGGCTTTCAGGCCAGACTCAGCTTGAACTTTCCTAGTCTGTCTGTAGTGTTTGTTATTTCCAATAATAGTAACTTGCTGTCAACATCTGGGACGGCAGTATGGTAACTTCAATTACTTATATTGCTTTAGGGGGTCACTTGAATTTCCTTCACTTGTAACACAATAGAGATTTCTTATGCTCTTATGCTCACACTGGGGTTTTGTTAGACTGGTATTGGTCCTGTGAGGAGCATTATCAGTCCTAGTGTCATAACTTCAGCTAATAGATTTAGTATGTTATATTAGATATGTTTATGGGCATACATGTTGGAGGTGAGGTTGTATAGGGAGGAAGCTTTAATTGACAAGGAGGGAGGGAAATGAATACAGAAGGCAGAGGGGAACAAAAATGATGTTGAACAAATCTTAAGAAAACATTATTTTATTTTTATTTGCCTTCCTTCAACACATGACTATTCCTTATCAAAGGAACATACAGAAATGACAATCCCCTCAGAGGAATGGAGGCATCTCAGTTGAAATCACCTACCTACACCAAGTGTGACCAACCTGAATGGGAAAGACTCACTTGGAGGGGTGTTTGAAAATTGGCTCACGTTATAATCTGAGCAGTAGGAATATAGTGTACCATTGAGTTGGTCACCTGACCATTGAGATTCTCTTACCACACCTGTTGGCAGGAAGAAAATCACTCTCCAGGAGTCCTTACATTTTGGTTTATTATTAGTATTGTTGTTGTTGTATTATGGTTCTTTTTTTTATTTTAGAAAATGCATTGATAAAAAGGCTAGGGAGAACTAAAACTGAAATGTTAAAATAACCTGCCCATTCACTGTGAGGTGAGCACTTAAAGCACGTGAAGTTTGGTGAAGTGATGTTGGGGCAGAGTTGGTCGAGAGAATGTTCCCTCGGATGTCTGTCCCAGTTTACTAGGTCTAGGTTAAGGGAGATGTCCTTGTTCTTCACTTTGGTTTCTCCATCTTTAAATAAAGATGATAGTGACAAATCTAAGACGATCCCTGTGAAGTTGAGTCACTGTGTGAGATATCCATGTGTACGGTAAACATAGTGCCTGTCACATTGCAGCAATTAGTTATGAATAACTGATTAGCTTTACTAGGTTCAAGGGCAAAGAGGTCTTAGAAAGGAGAGTCGTAGAGAGATTTTAGCAAGGAGACCATGTCTCTTGTGACCTTGAGTATGATACGCTTTACTCAGAGAGTCACATCCCTATGTTTTGTTTTACATTTATCTTTTACTTCACTGGCACAGACTAGATGAGAATAAATGCTTGTTGAAAATAACTAAAACAAAAATTTAGAAGCCACAATAGTATTTATGTATCTGTCACTGAAGTATCTGAAGGTATTTTATCATTGTTACACCCTTGGAAAATTGTAATTTGTTCAAGAGCAGGCTTTTGGCTTCCAGGTGTTTGATGTTTGTGGCATCCAAAGAAACTGATAAATTACGAAAACCTCAAATCCTGTTCTAGGATATAACTATGATTCACAAGAAAAAGAATAGTGATAGCTCCCATTAACGGAGTGTCTAGACCATGCATTGTTCTTTGAGTTTTATAGTAAATAGATTATTTAGTTATTTCCTTCACTCATACTAATAATTTTATTCTAAAAAATAGTAAAAACATGAAACAGACAAAGTGATTGGCCAAGGATACATAGGTGTAATTTCAAAGCTAAGATTTAAAATAGTACACTTTCCAAAGCATGAATTTTTTAGTGCGCTATATTTACACATGCTTCTCCTTGAGTGATATGGGTGTTTTGATTGATGGGGGAAAATCACACTGCCTCCTAAATGCAATAGGCACATAGTCTTTATCATGGATGGGTTCCATTCCTGTCATTTGTTACAACTCTGAGGGGCAGCTGCCATTACTGATGTCTGAGACTGGAGTAATTGTGTTGCAAACTGAGACCCCTTCCATATCCATAACATACATCACTTCCAGCACAATTCTAATGGGGATTTGCTCCTTCTTTGGGTCCTCATTGCCTTCCCTTGTTCTTTCCCAAACTGAAGGAAGTTGTCTGTGTATCAGCTTTTGCAGTTGCAATGGCTAATTATTAAAGAGCTTTTCCATTTAAGCAAACACCAAGACTGTCAGGCTAGAACAAATATATCTTTGTTTGCTTTTTCCCTGGAGATGATTAAAGAAGACACACTAAGTATGTGGACTGTGGACTGTCTACAAAAGCAAATTAGGGGGAAAATGGCTACCTGACGAAATGCCAGCAGACTCTCCAGGGTAACTCTTATGGGGCTTGCTGTGAAGGAATCTTTCACCATTGTAAAAAAGGCTTACAGAGCACCTGCACAGGTGCCCCGTCAGCTCCCTCAATGTGCTTTTTGGTGATGAAGATGAAGGGAGAGCCAACAAACGATAGGACACACAAGACAATTACATCTTTCTTAATATATGCCGGTCTTTCAAGCCATGGGTGAGAATAGATAAAGGTTTATTAAAATTTCTAGAGTCTAAGGGGAATGAGTTACATAGACAATGGTATATGTCAATGCTCTTTTACCTGGTTATAAAATAAATTTAAAATCATATGAATACTGAGCTCCGCCATTGGATTTTAGTTTGGAAGAATGGTGTTTAAAGTATTAAGAAATTGAAAAATAATGAAATGATGATGAAATGCTCCTCTTGAACTAAAGGAAGCATTTCAAAGAGAAAATAATGCTTCATGTCATTCATTTTTATGACATTTAAAAATTTTGGTGTAGAAGATTTAGGGCATGTTACAATGAGTCCTAAAATAAATTAATTTTGGCGTTTTTAACCCCCAAACAACTTGTATTATATAGGGCTGTTAGCAATACAGTGCTACTTGCAAATGTGATGATTCAAGTTCAGATCACAGCACTTACATTAAAAAGCAAGCAAACCCAATACAGGTACCTGTAATCCCAGCACAATAAAAGCAGAGACAGGTGGATCTAGGGGTGGATGTGTCACTGGCCAGCCAGCCCAGCTGAATTGGTGAGCTTCAGGTTCATTGTGAGACCCTGTCTCAGAAAAAACGTAGTGGAGAACTACTGGGAAAGACATCTGATACTGACCTTTGATGCCCATCCACATGTACCCACACAGGAACAAAGGTAATACAAATTTTGATGAATATTGTGACTGCTATCAAAAGAATATAATAATTAAATATTTAGCAGAGTTAAAATAATGTGGTAGGTTGGAAACAGGCTACATTTGATAGTAATTTATGGAAACCTGTTAAATGAAGTGGCACTTCACTAGGAAAAATTCTCTAAAGTTATAATCACAAGAACTTTACTTGTCCATTAACAGGAGAAGACATCAATGTGACACATCAGCTGATATGGCTTGAGGAAAAAACAGCAATGTGGCTTAAAGGAGAACCCAGTTGTCTCACCTATCAGTATGCCAAAGATCCTTAAGGACACATTTTGCACATTTTGAAAGGGCAACTTCTAATATAACTGAGGGCAAGTTACTCATCATAGCCAGTATTTAGACAGTGCCTCCAAGATGCCTGTGAGGATGTAGTAGAAGAGATTTCAGATGCATAGCTGGACCACTATTTCTAAGACCCTATGCCATATTAAATTACACTATTTTCTTCTATATACAAGAAAATATATGTGTATATCTGGTTCTGTGTACATAGGTTGTCCATATGTAAATATTAAAATATATATGTATATCACATATAACTAAAGAGAAATTGCTGGTTAAAGACTGAAAGAAAATACATAACAAACTACATATGTCTTATATGAGGTAATAAGATGGTGAATTTTTTAAAAATGAAATAGATTTGTGGATAAATGTGGAAATTTTTTTTTAGTGTGATTTAGGGAAGTCTTTGATTTGGGTGATGTTAATTCATATTAAATCTTCATTGCCATCCCCCTTCTTATTTCATGACTTACCCAAAGAGACCTCGGGACTGAGGATACAAGTCAGTGGTAGGGTGCTAGCTTAGCAGGCTTTTAGGCCATGGGTGTGAGTCTCAAAAATGGAAGAAGGAAAACTGAAGAAAACATGACAGTGTAAAAGTGGGAAGTGAGACAGATGAGGAAGAGAAAAAAGGAGAGACGTTGTAATACTAAAAGCTGACAGATTCTCCAATCCTGTTCTGATCTCTATCCCAAACTCAGCCTTCTAAAGTCTTCTCTGTTTACTCCTTAAAATATGTCTCAGAAAACAGAGACAATGTCACCTATAACAATTGATAGCAACAATGGAAGTTTTTGATGGATATTTACGAGTTGTTGAAAAACATGATTTCTAGCCTGTCTATAACATGGAAGAAAAACATGCTTGAAGAATAATTCCTCCACACCTCTACGTAGTGTTGATTAGCTGAAGAGTTCTTTTGATTGATACTGACACGTTTATGCAGCCCAATCTCTCATTTGAGGTGCAGCGAAAGAAAAAAGGCAAAAATCAAAATAACAAGCTATCAGCAGCACAGCCAAATGAAGAGCCATGTGTGAGCGTGTGTGTGTGTGTGTCTGTGTCTGTGTGTATAATACATTATATAGTTAGTTACTATTACAAGGAGTGTCCTAATCATGGAAAAATTGTGCTAATTTAAAACCATTCAAAGGCACTAGATAAACAACCAGCTGTGGCACTTTCAACACTTCCCGGGAAAGCAAGCTCTTCAGTATAAGGTAACCTTTAATAACCCAGGTGTACCCTGTTATTTTTAACTACCTACATAACCCAATGTTAAAATACCAAGAAATTGTGGGCAAACTCTCTTTTACATGCACAAATTATAGCTACCAGCTTTAAACTGTATTAGTTAAGTTAGGTATTCCTTCAACTTATTAAGAGCTCATAATATCTTATGCTGGGACTTCATTTCAGTCTAAGAATCTGGATGTGTGAATGGTTTGTGTTGTTCTGAGAAAACAAACAAACGAAAAAGGCCTTATCTAAGGGAGAGACGGTTACAGAACCAGAATGCTAGAAAACAAAAAGCAAGTAATTAGACAAATGAAGAGACTGTGAACCTATTTTGTTTTGTGAATTTGATACGCATGCAGAATGGTCCCTCTCTGTAAAACTGTATTTTACTCTAAGATAGCACAGTAGTGTAGAAAACAATGCCATTTTCTGCCCCATTGAGTTCGACATTGTTTTGAAAAGAAAACAAACCCTCTGTATAGATTTTCTCTGAGCTAACACTAAGTTCAATTATGTACTAATGATTGCAGTATCTGGACTCTATGGTATACGAAATGATTTTGAGGAACAGTTACACATCTTCCTGGGATCCAGAAGAAAGAGTTTCCGAGTCACTTTTAAGCTTGAATTGTTTGTTTTCACAATTAGTATATTGATTTTACTTCTTGGGACACTGGCATGTCATCTGGGCACCTTTGTGGCACTCTTACAACTGTTTTAAAGAAGCAGTTCTAAGAAATACATGAAGGATAAAAGCCCTCCCATTTCTTTTTTTAATTGGTTATTTTATTTTATTACATTTGAAATATTATCTCCCTTCCCATTTAAACCCTTTATCCTCTCCCCCCCATCCACTCTGCTTCTATGAGGGTGCTCCCCCACACACCCACTCCCTCCCACCTCGGTGCCCTAGTATTCTCCCACACTGGGGCATCGAGCCTCCACAAGACCAACCGGCTCCTCTCCCATTGATGCCAGATAAAATAATCCTCTGCTTACATATGCAGCTGGAATCATGGGTCCCTCTATGTGTACTCTTTGGTCAGTGGTTTAGTCCCTGGAAGCTTTGGGGGGGTCTGGTTCTACTGTTTCTAAACCTTATTTCAGAGATTAATACTCCCCAGAAGTAGATTAATAAACTGAGGCATTTGTTCAGATGTGGTCAGAAGCATGAATAAAGACTGAAGAAGACCCTGAAGGAGCCTGCAGCTCTGTAGGAGTGCTGCCTTAAAGCTACCCTGCTTTCCTCTAACCCCACATTATGCTCTAGTTAACATGTCTGTAGTAGCCCCATTGCTTTTCTGCTCTTAGCATCTCAGCCCTATTGCTTTCACTTCTAAACAGTGCCTCAAGTGCCTCTTGATTCCGCTGCATGGCTCAGTGCAGTGCGTAGAATTCACAGCAGCAGAGCTTGGCTGTCTTGATTCTCATGCAGTTCTACTCTTACTCTTACTCTTACTCTTACTCTTACTCTTACTCTTACTCTTACTCTTACTCTTACTCTTACTCTTAGCTCACAGGAATGCTTCCGTCCCATAAGAGTCCTGGAATAAAATGGAGGCTGCCTTTCAGCAAATGACTAAACGAGTAAACTTGCTATCAGTGAAGTGTAAAGAATGGTAACTGTTTCAGGAGAACATAGGATCCTGATGCTATTTGTCATGTCCCAGGCTTGTTACACAGGCTTGAAGAACCATGCTACTCAACTTTGCTGTTTCGATTTTATTCTCCAGAGTCACAGAAACAAGAAGAAATACTGATTCTTAATCCCCTCTCCCCAAACTCAATTGGGAAACAAGTGTGTTGAAATCAGGCATTTTATTTTTTTTTATTTATTTTTTATCGGATATTTTATTTACATTTCAGATGCCATCCCCTTTCCCCATTTCCCCTCCAGGGAAAACCCCTATCCCATGCCCCCTTTTCCTTTTTGCTTTTGTACCATTTTTTAAAAATGTTAATCAAAGGCTTTATAGGTTTGGTAATGCTCAATCAGAAGTGTAACCCAATACCCATCCTAGATATATAAACTATCTTTGACTGGTGGAGACACGTGAACATATGCCTCTATGCCCCCCCCTCGATTTCTCTCTTTTTCTCTCTCTCATAATCTAGCTTTTCCTTTCCTTCTTCTCCTCTCCTTACTCCTTCTCTTCCTCTCTGTACTCCTCCCACCTTAGCTCCTCCTCCATATCACCCTTCTTAAATCAACATGAAATGGGTTTCCATCAGTGACTACTTCAGAGTGATTAGAAATATACTTGTGGTGCCACTGCCCTCCTCGCCGCCAATGGCCTTAACTGTGACTGCCTTTCTTGGTTGGCTGGAAGTGGTTAAAGATTATTATTAATGAGATTACCAAGAAAACAGCCTATGCCTGCTCTGCTCAAAGCGATGTACATCAGGCTTTAAAGCCTTTTCAACTCAATTATCAGTTCTATTTTCTTCTGCAAAGATCCAAATAATTTCCCCGAAGTAAACAAGCACAGAGCTGTTTTTAACAGTCCTTGAGCACTTCACCACAGGAATTCCAAACCGGGAGGTATGTCATAGAGTACATTTGTTAAAAAAAATAATAATATGAAAACTTCAAAACTCAAAGAGTATCTCTTCTGTCCATTTCTGTTCTGTCAGATGGTGCATGCTACTCCACACGACCTTGGAAGATAAAAACTTCCCTGTTGCTAAAACGGATCTCTTAAAAACTGTAATAATGACTAAGGGTTCTTTTACAAAAACACACACAAAAATGTGTCTCACTTGATAGTGTCTGTAATTTTCCTGCATTGTAAATATCTCTTTTAGTGAGGTGAGGTTTACCCAGTGACGATCTCACTTTTTTAAGTGAAAGAAATAAAAAGCATCTAATATTGAATTAAATTTGAATGGGGAAAACGTAAACCAGACCATAGTAATTCTGTATGTCTGTTAAAGGAGAATTTTTTTGTTTGTTTGTTTCCATAACCACAATATCCCTCATTCCACTGAGATTGCAGGGTGGCACTCTCAATCCATTGAGGCGAAATGCCATTTCACTGACCTCAGACTGCATGGACAAGGTGGTGTTTCGGAAAAACAGCAGGGAATGACAAGCGTCTCCAGTTAGGTAAGGTGACACAGAGCTGGAAGGAAGGAGTGACTTTAATCCTCAGGCTTTGAATTGGCAGAGCTGCCTCCCTCTGCAGCTGACTGTATGCAGAGAATGCCTGCAGCATCCTACTATTCAAATAAATGTTGCTTTCATTAAGCAAACTTTGCAAAGCTGTGACCTATTTTGATAGAATTTAAGAAAATTTTCAGGTGCGTTTTTTTCTACTAGCCAACAAGCTAGCTTTCTGAAACACACACACCATAATTAAAAATTAAAAAAAATTACATTAATATCTGTGTAAAAAAATGCAAAGCATACTGCTCATAAATAACAATAATAACTACACTTAAATGTGCATATGACTGTCTTCTTTTGTCTTCCTTGGTCTGTAATGATCATAGACGTTAAAAAACCTATACTATTTTATATATGTGCAATAAACTCATCATACACTAGACGTGTCTATAAATACTATACATGCATACAATGATCATGCATACTTTCATTAACATGTTTAACTGAATAGATGATTCTACATCAAGGACAGTGATGAGGTTCCCACATCATGGTTCTCCTTTTGAAGTAGTCACTACAGAAAATCTACATAGGCATACACATCCTGGGCAAAGACTGCCACTACCACTAACAGAATACATACATTACCAACCATGGGCCTCAGTTCTCTTACCTACAATATAGAGATAGCTAGTCCAGCTTGACAGTGACATCATCTATATGTAATGCTTGGGTATTAGAAAGTATTCAACCTTTGTCATCAGTATTATTAGCCAAAATAGATGAAGAGAAAGAATGATCAACATGCTTTAAATTAGCTAGCATATTATTTAGGATCTTAACGGATCCTAAATCAGTTGTATAGCTAAGTTAGACTATGAAGGGTACAAAAATCCATTTACCAAATGCCTAGTAAGAAAGATGTGAAAAGGTGTGGAAAAGAAACTAGGAAGGGTGCTGCAGAAAATGCCAAACACTGTGTTACTGGTTGAGTGTAGAGCTGAGACCTGTGGTGTGTGTTGCAGTGTCTCTTGCTTTTTGCTGTTGCTGTTTTTTTTTTGGTTTTTTTTTTTTTTTTTTTTTTATGTCAGATTGATTCAAGAACACTCTTGGATCAGTCTTTTTTGTTGTTGTTTTGTTTTTTTTGTTTGTTTGTTTTGTTTTGTTTTGTTTTGTTTTTCCAGACAAGGTTTCTCTATGTAGTCCTGGCTGTCCTGGAACTCACTCTGTAGACCAGGCTGGCCTCGAACTCAGAAATCTGCCTGCCTCTGCCTCCCAAGTGCTGGGATTAAAGGTGTGCGCCACCACTGCCTGGCTTGGATCAGTCTTCATAGTGATTATTTCTAGTCAGTTCTATTCTCCAGGGCAGAAACCCTGTACATTTTTTTCTTTGCTAGATATTTCGACGGTAATCCTGATTTCTCAATTAGGGCTTCTCTAGCAGTGCTCAGCTCTGACCCTTTTCAAAAATTCTTGTCACCAGAAATTGAAATTTCACCATTTCTAAAACCATATATGTAACAGTCCACTCAGCCCACAACTTCCTGTAACATTGTCTCTCTTGCTCAAAGTGGGAGAGCTGCATCTACATATGCACACACACACACATACATACACAGACACACACACACACACCTGCACACACACACGCATTCATGCTCACACCCACCAAGCACATAGTTAATCATTTTTTGTGATATCCCCCAGCAAAACTTCTGATTATCCATCTCTATTGCATTCAGTATTATGTGTGTCTGTTCCTTTGTGTTTGTGTACCCAGTGTGTAGTATAGAGAAGGTAAGTATTAATTAATAAACATGCAAAAGAAACTTTGGCCATAATACAGTGGGTATTTTGGAGACTCATGTACCTTTTCAGCTAGAAAATTATTTGCTGTATCGCTAAATTAGGAAACTTGGTTAAGTAATATAAAAATGAAAATTAAATAGAAGTGAAAAAGTTGCATTTTTTTTCTTTTTTCTTTTTTTTTTTTTTTTTTGGTTTTTGAGACAGGCTTTCTCTGTGTAGTCCTGGCTGTCCTGGAACTCACTCTGTAGAGCAGGCTAGCCTTGAACTCAGAAATCCTCCTGCTTCTGCCTCCCAAGTGCTGGGATTAAAGGCATGTGCCACCACTGCCCGGCAAAATTACATCTTTTAATTACCCAGGAAAGTGTAGGCAATCTTCATTCAGTACAAGTTAAATCAGCTTAGCTCTTAATAGTCTCATTGTCCTAAATTCTTTCTTTTGATTTTCTCTCTTCTGTGGCTTGTACTGGGATAGGTTACCATCTGTAATACTCTGAAATAAGTATAGTTAATTAAGCTCTCTCTATTAAGGTAACCTGAAAATAAAAAAAAAAAAATTGTTCCTATTTTCTAAGGTGAACAGATGTCTAAAGGCATGAACGCAGAGTTTATGAGAAGTATAAGAAGGCCGTCTCATGAGTCACAGAGCTACCCTGTTCTTGCCTCCCTGATGCTGATGACTGCACAAACTCTGGCTCACACCACCTCTTGCCTATAGCTACCTCTGCTTCGTTTCAATGGGACTAATACAGAGAGTGTCTCTGACTACCACTCTGTTCCTGGAGCACTATGTTCCAGGTGATGGGCTGAGTTGGGCTTCCATAGCTTCCAGAGGCCTATCTTGTCCTTCTTCGGTCTGTTTTTCAAATAAGAATAAGGCCTCTAGTAGGCTATTGGAACTTTCCTGGTCACTTTTATGCCAGGGACTCTGTTGTGTGTATCCAAGACTGCCTACATCTTTAGGCTTTTCCTCTGGCCTGTTCCCATCCTTTAAAAGAAAGTCATACATAGTGTGTACAGTAGTATACTCAATTTTAGTGAAAGGGCAGCTGTTTCTTGGGATACTGAGAGACGTTGGTTAGGCAAGATGGAGTGCCAATATGCTTATAATTCAGACTTTTCAGGATATACAGCAGAAAGGCTTGGAGAGACAAGGCAGAAGACAAGTTTCATAGGAAGAATTGAATTATCTCTAATTGCATATTAGAATCTAAAGGAAAATAAAAGAGCTTAAACTAGAGTGCACACCACTAGGAAGTGACTTCTAAAAGTATTTTATGTAAATCAGTTGAGCCTCTGCCCCACCTGTAGTGTCTGTACAGAAACTTAGCTCAGGAAGGGACCCACACTCAAGTTGGATGGTTAGTGCTGTAGAAACTCATACCGAGATGTCAAAAGTGTCAAAAGACATTTGACTTTTTTCTTTGTACTGGAGAAGAATGGCAAAAATATTAAAAGTCAAAGATAAACAGCTTTTGCTGAATCGTCCAAAGTCAATTTCACTTTAAGTCAAGGTCATGTGATTTATCAGAGTGGTTTTAATTATATTGTTTTCTAGTGAACATTATGGGTGTGCCAATTCTAATTTCAAGTATTTCATAAAAGCTTGCAATTTCTTATGCTGCAATGAACCACAGTCCAGCATTGAATCAATCAGAACCCCACCTAATTTCAATGGGGATATTTTATGAGGATAAACTAAATAGTTGAACCTAGTATTTTGGAAGAGAACAATAATCTATGACAGATGATCATCTGAGAGATAGCTTTCGCATGCAGAAAATGTTTTATTCTTTATTCTCAAGATAACTGAAGGAATTCTTGGCAATTGAAGATATGTAGAGATTTATTTAAATTGTATGTAGATATTTTTACTATTTGAAACTACATATTGAAAACTCTGTTTCGGATATATGAGACATGCCTAAAACAAAGATATAAAATCTAAGCTACTGTGATAGTTTCACAATATCACGTATTTGTATAGTTGCTTCTGTGGAAAGCTTGTTCATTAGGCCTTTTAATTAACATGAACCTAAAATGACTTTAGATGATAGAAAGAGATGTTATGCTTGGAAAAATTATAGCCTCTCACCAAATCTTTGGTACAAACTGTGTATTTTTAAGTAACCATTGCAGAGAATAAGGAGAGTAGAGCAAATGTGACAACTGAATAAGTCTTTCAGACAAGGACTTAATAATAGCATGTTGATGCTTGTGTTAGATGCTCTGCGATGGAGGGCTCTGTGTTCTCTTCTCTCTAAGTTGTCTGAAAGCACACATGTCTTGACAGAGTACTAAACAATAGGATCACACTTCAATTTCTGGGGGTGGGTGTATATGTGTGGCTGTTATATGTGCACATAACCAAACTTTCATGAAAAGTGGTCTAAGCAATTATGTTAAATTAAATAAAATTATCAAAATGTTGCATTTTTTCATAGTAGGTTCATATCAGGGTTTGTTTGATAATCAAGCAGGGATCTTCTCTACTACTTCAGAATGATTTCATTCACACAGGAGCATGTCTCTCTTGTGTTTCTTTGTTAAAAAAAAAAAAAAAAAAAACACAGTCTACAAAGGACATTGTTCTCCAAGTTAGCAAGTCTTTTTCACAAAACAGTATGGAAAACAATGTTGATTTATACTGAAATTTAATTCATTCACCAAATCTTTGGTCATCGCTCTACTCTAAGATGGAGAAATGGGGAAAAAAGAATCACTATGAAATGTAGAAATATACAGCTTTGACTTTATGACATGTATTTATTTGTTTTTTATGACTAACAGATCTTTGAAAGACATTGGCTAAACTATCAACATTTCTCTAATATTTATATATTCAGACTGAAATAATGAGAGTGATCTATTATTCTTGGATAGGAGACTGGTTTTTAAAGAGATTAAATGGACCTTGTTCTGGCTCACATCACAGAATATGAGAGTGTTTAAAAATAAACAACTATAATGTGTTTTTTTTGTAAAATAACAACAAAAGCAACAGTTATTGACTCAAATAATATATTAAATTATTTCATTCTGTAATTTTTATTATGAGGTGCATGTACCTAACCACAATATAATTAAGGAAATACTATTTGGGGATTCAATCATAAAATCAACATACAGTCATGAAAGTATTAGTGTCTCAGCGAAATATTTTGTGTTTTGATGTCAGTATATTTTCATGGCTCTACTAAGTAAAAAAATTCAATAGTTGTTTTATTGGGAGAGCAATATTGTCATGAAATGTAATTAAATGCACATTTTGCTGCTAACAATAAAGTAAACCTTTTTCTAAGACCATTTTGAATGGACATTTATGAATAACAATATTCTGTAGACTCAAACATTTGTTTGTTTGGAGTTCTATAAATTACATATTCCCTGACTGGTATAGGCAGCCAGCTATCATCTGACTATTTCATTGTAAACACACACATGATTATGAGAATGTTCATTTGACTTGGAGTTGTTCTGCATCTTTGTTCTTTCCCATTTCCATCGGAAGAGAGCAGAGATTGTTCAGTGCTATATGTCTACTCCTGTCTTCACAATTATTTGTTATATGAACTTGCTTTCCTTGCTTTGAACTTACAATGTGGATTAGATTTGTGTACATCGTTGCTAATGACACTCTGTTAACAGCAGTAAAATGAAGTTGCCAGTACTGTGACATGAATATTTTATTAATTGTCCAGACTGGGCATCAGCCCAAGGTAAAACCAACAGGATAAATGGCGCATTGCCATCGTGTTCAATAGAAGATTATAGCACTGTTCTTCCTTTCCTAACATTGGCTCCATTCCCATTCTTTAATTGATCTGCAAGAAGCTGACACCATTATTTTTCTTAATTTTCTTGTTTGGGATTGTCTAATAGGTTCTCCCTCCCTTACCCCACTATTCACATCCCAGCCTTCCTACTATGTCATTCTGAATTTATATGAATTCTTAGGTCTTCTTTCTTGTTTTCGGCTTCTTAATAGACAATGTATATTTAACTCACCCCAAGTTTTTTTTTTCTATTTTATTATATTCTAAAGATGTACCCACACAGGAAGGACATTAGTAGAGAAAATATGAAAAAGACATTTTTTTGGGTACAGTTTCCTATGTATCCCTGGCTAGCCTCAAATTCTCTATAAAGTCCTCCATAACCTTGACGTTCTGATCTTTCTGTCTCTAACTCCCAAATTCTGGAATTAGAGGTGTGGGCTATAAAACCTGTGTTATAGTCCTGAGGTTTGGACCAGGGCTTTGTTAAGCATGCATTTTGCCACCTGAGCTATATTCCAACCCCAGAGAAACACACATTTTGACAAAGAGGTAGACAAAAGTTCAGAAATAATAAGGGGATGCTTTTATGAGAAAATACTGAGTTTTAAAGTTTTCTGTGGGTTGCTATTACGCAAATCAGTGCAGTACATTACAGTGACTTCGTGCTACAGCAAAGCAAGACACTGTTTGGAGTATATTTTTCCAGGTAATTTTCATTTCTACATGGATGCTGTTTACAGAAATACTTACTGTCTTTAGCATCCAACTTAAAACTAACATCAACTTTATGGCTTGTATATGAGCTGTTTTCAAATTAAAAAATAAACAGATTTTAGGAACTGTATAAGTGATGAACTGAAAAATATTATGACTAATAATGCAAGCTTACATGAAATGAAATACACATATAATAAAATTGAATTTAAATAGCCACAATATTTTAAGTCAATGAAAAGGTTTGTATGCTAAAATACTACTCAATGACTACTTATCTTGATCAGCAAAATGTCAAAATGAGCTTACAGTAGAGAGCTTTGCTAAGCACCTGAATCTTAATATACACTATGATTTAAGTCTCCACCTGGTACCTATTTATGTGTGTCTGTAATTGTAAATTCATATCAAAGGAACTATTAATTACATCTGTCAAAACATCTAGTTTAATAATTCAAGCAATAATTTTCATTTTTGTTTAAAAATAATCGTTGTATAATCTGAACATTTTCTCAGAATCAAGTGTTTTGAAAAATTACCACAATAGTTTGTTATACCTTTTAAACATTGACATGAGATGTCTGCTATCCAGAGAGAGCAGTATCCTTAATCATGAGTAGTTACTTTGTCAATACCAAATTATCAGCTGTGGCTATGTCTTCATATATGTTTTAATAACAATGAAACAGCAATACAAAGGGACAATTTGGAACTAAAATAATACTGTCTATATGTAAAAATCTTCCATTTAAAATCATTAAAATATTTGCAAAAGTTTTTAGTCCCAGAGGTCAACATTGATGCCTTGACTGGATTCATCTCTGTGGGTCAGTAAAGTTAGCCAATCAGCTATATTTCTAGAACAAATTCCTTTACAACATGCAAATATATAACATAACCTTCTAATAATTATATATTACATATTCATAAACATAAATAATATACTCAGTATATAAGAAATTTTAGAAATTTCATAAACCTCATTCAAAGTAACTCATTTCAACAGTGTATATTGTAAATAATATTTTTGTTCACAGTTCTTCCAGATTCTTTAGGATGTTACTGTGGATCATTCACTTCTTAACCAATGTGTCAAATGTTGAATGTTATTTTTAAAGCTCCTTGTGATTTTTCCAGAATTATGCTTTTCTGCTGTCATAATAGATAGTTTAGGATCCACAGTATCCAAAGTTTATGACAAGAAATCCTGGAACATTAACTGAATATCTTCTAAAAAAATTAAGTATACGTAAGTGTTACTTTTTAACTGTGGAATTGTCTTGGTGAATTTATCCCTTGACAACATAGTGGTCATACAATGTGCACCATCAGGACAGCATGTTAGCAGTGTTTCTTACACTGCTTGAAACTCAACTGAAGAAAATTTTCAGTATCTAATGCTGAAAATTTTTTAAAAAAATTTTTCAATATGATGATATCAACAAAAGTTTTGTTTGTTTGTTTGTTTGTTTGCAAATAGGAAATGTCAAATTCAAATAACCTTCAGGACAATGGGGGATTTATAGGTTCAGGTAAACCTAGGACATGAAGTTCTTCAAGAACCAGTGGCTTAGCTCAAGTCTCCATGAAGTTGAAATATGATCCGTTATCCCTCCTCCTCCCCTGCACTCTTCTTAATTTCTTTTTCTAATTAATTTTTCTTAAGACTTCATTTGTCTTTTCCTTTTTGGATGTCATCTTTCCTTGCTTGTCTGTGCATGGCAGCTCCAATTTGACCACTTAATGAATGAAGCACATTCCCATTATTCTGAATAAGTGTCACAATTCTGAGGATGTGTTCTTACTTCCTTTACTTGGTCCATATGCCCATTTCTTGACTGCCTTTGTTAAAATAGGGAAGGAGCACTGTCCTGAGTCCAAGCAAGGTCTTATGTGGCTGCAGCACTGTCTTCTAAGGAAAGGAAAGCCAACAAAAATCTTTTCTATCACATACCACTATTACACATTGATATAGTCTTTAGAAACTCAGAATCAGAGTTAAAGGTAAAACAAGGTTAATAGTAAGAATATATTAATACAAGGGTCTGGCTTCAATTCCCAGCACAGCAAGCATTTGTACACACACACACACACACACACACACACACACACACCACATAACCAAATATACAGCTCTTCAATCATATAACCTCTTCATGTCTCCTGTACCTTCAGCCTTCTTTTTGTTTTTTGTTTTTTGTTTTTTTAAAATAATCATTCCCTGTTTAAAACACATTTTGGTGCTATAAATAACTTAAAACTCACTTTTGAGATGGTCTGCATTACAAAAATGTAAAAATTAAATGCAAGTTGGCTCTCAGTAAGTGAAAGCATTATCTGCTTTAGAAATGTTAACTAAAGCATAGGAGTTTTATTTCAGCATATATGGATGTTCATTCAAGTAAAGCATGTAACAAGGAAACAGTGGAGATTCTACAATGTGTTTCCATTAGCCACTGGTAACTTAAATAGTAGTTGAACTAGATTCAGCTGTGCCTTTAAATATTGACATCAACTTAAAATTACCCATGGATTTGACTTAATCTCTTTGCTTCTGGAAATGCTTGAGCGCCTTTAAATTTCACAGTGAATGAGTGTCCTAAGGATGAAGATGTTGCTAAATCATAATAAAGTTTCCAGGGAGTGCACTCAGAAGAAAAATGCATGGCATTTCCCACAGCTTTAAAACATTATCATTACAATTGAGTTTGGATTTCAATGGAGCTTTTCAGTGAGTTTGTGGGTAGGGAAGATATCAAGTGTACACAACAAACAATGGCTATGTATAAGCTGCTGCAAAGATGCACTTGAGGGCATCAACTGACATCATCATTGATTTTCTTTTTGTTTGTTTGTTTGTTTCTGAGACAGAAACAAACAAACTGTATAGCTCTGGCTGTCCTGGAACTCATTCTGTAGATCAGGGTGGCCTGAACTCAGAAATCCGCCTGCCTCTGCCTCACAAGTCCTGGGATTAAAGGTGTGGGCCACCACTGCCCAGCTAGTTGATTTCTATATAGTTCACAACCTCACTACTGTCATGGGACCCAGAGAACAGAAGTGTGTAAATACCCAGAGATTGAAGACATTTCAGAAGCCACTTAGGGACTTTGAACTAAAGAGAACTTAAAAGAAATGTCGTTTGCTGCCTTGGGTGAAAAACAAAATTCACTCAATATCTAAGATCTACCAGAAAGAAATTAGCAAACACTTCTGAATACATAGGAAATCCTGAAGACCTCTGGGAATTGGGGACCTTCTGGACTTGTTAACCAGCTCCTCCAAACTCTCAGGGTTCTACTATCTATCAAATTTCTATCAATGAATATTTCTAACATTGGATTCTCTATCAAATGAGAAAGGGGAAAATCTCTCAATATTTCCAAAGAGGATTAATCCCTTTTATTGAGAGACCTGAGATTTTGGGCAAGGCCTCTCTTTGATGCTGAAGAGTAAATAAAACGAAAAAGTTTAAGCTGGAAGAAAAAGAGACATGAAGATAATTGGCACAGTAAACTAAAGAACCCCCCTCCAACACACACATTCTGCAACTCACACTTAATTTCAAAATGCTATCTTTTCATTTGTCATCATATCATGAGTCATCAGATAAAGAGAATCTCTAGGCATTCTATCTATTCCAGAGTTCAGTAATTAATGTTCTTTCAAGAAAAAAAAGGAGAGAAACATGGAAAAAGAGGAGGCAAAGTGAGGGTGAGTACAGAGTCATAGACAGGAGTGAAATGGATACAAAGTAGAGGCTGTAGACATTACACCTCAGTCATTTGTTTTTACTTTACTCATATCAAAGAAATATATGAGTGTAGTTAAAATAATCTTATAATTTACACAACGTTATAGTTGAAATTGTAGATCTTGGATAGGGTCTCAATATACACAAATGGAGTTGAGTTTTTTTCCAACTTAACACAAACCTGGACATATCCAGGAAAAGGGAACCTCAACTGATAAAATGCCTACATCAAAAAAGCCCGTGAAAGAGCTTATGAGACAAGTTCTTGATTTATAATTGATGTGGAAGGACCCAGCTTCCTGTGGGTGTTGTCATCCTTTGACAGGTATTCCTGGGTGGTAAAACCAGGCTGAGCAAGCAATGGAGAACACGCTTCTGCTTCAATTCCTGCTTCTAAGCTCCTGCCTTGAGTTTCTGCCCTGACTTCTCTGGATGAGGAACTACAAGTTATAAAATGAAGCAAACCCTTTCCTTGCAAATTGCTTTGATCATGGTGTCTGTCTTAGGGTTTCTATTGCTATGAAGAAATGCCATGACCATGACAACACATATCAAGAAAAAACATTTAATTGGGGCTGGCTTGCAGTTTCAGACATTTAGTCCATTATCATCATGGCAGGAAGCATTTCGGTTTGCAGGCAGACATGGTGTTGAAGAAGCTGAGAGTTCTACATCTTGATGAGCAGGCAGGAGAAGGAGATTGTGTGCTATACTGGGCATAGCTTGATCATAAGGGACCTCAAAGTCAGCCTCCACAGTCACACACTTCCTTCAACAAGGCCACACCTCCTAATAGTGCCATTTCCTATGGAACAAGCATTCAAACACATGAGTCTATGAGTACACCTATAGACATCACCATATTTTTTTTATTACAGCAATAGGAATTGTCATTAAAATACTAAATAAGCATCCTTTTTCTTGTGTTAATTCTAAAACATTTTCATACATGACTTCAATGTATTTTGATCATATCAATTCCCAACTCCCCTTGACCTTCTCCAAAATACCCACCCCAGCCACATCCTACTTCCTGTTCTCTTCTGTAGTCTAAAGAATGATGTATTTTGATATATTTATCTGTGACTCAAAACCACATGCGCGGTTTTAGATAAATGTGGCTACAAACAATTTGCTATTGTTTTGTTAGTTTGTTTGTTTTACTGGAGAGTGAAACTAAGGCCTTTTGCGTGCTCAGCAAGTACCCAGTTCTCATTTGTTGTTCTTAACCTTTCTTTCCTCTTCTTTCTGTAATGTGTGAAATAATTTTTTTTCTACTTCAGTAAATATGTCTCTTCACAGCCAAATAGTATGTTTGGGCCATACTTGATTCCCAGTGTTCAAGATTTCCCTTGACTTGGATTACTTAGAAAATGAACTAAATATAATCTGTTCCTATGCACATTAGTGCTTTCAAGGAACTGTCTGATTCCTGTGTTTCATTTCTGTGTTTTGTCAGAGTGTCTGCTTTGTGATCACAAACAAGCCAGTGAAATACTATATGTTTGTCTTCTTATCTGTTAGTAAGAAAAAATAAATAGCATTCTATTCTTAGGACTTTACTTATATTGTTTGCTTTTAGTCTCCTGTAACTTTAGGTTGGCCTCAAACTCTATATGTAGCTAAGAAAGATCACCTTGAATTTCTGACCTTCTTGACTCTTTCTCAAATCCAAAGTCACCCATTATACAGTAACTTTTTGAACATTAGCATAAAATTAGGATAAGGGATGAATACTCTCCAAGAAGAAGTGGCCAAACTGAAGTGTCTATGGTCTCACTCCAAATTGTCAGTTAAGATCAGTGCAAATGTTCTCTTGATGATCAAGTACCACTCGCCAGTATAGAAATCCATACTGGTCCACCAGGGTAGCTAGAAACTGAGGGAACATGTGTACATTAATTTTTTTTTTTTTTTTTTTACTAAATTTTAGGTAAATTTGTTCTTTTTATGAGAATACTAAAATGACTTTGTTGTTGATCGTTGTTTTCAACAAATTTCCTGATTAGTAATGATACAAAGGTAGTAAGAACAGCTAACATTCATTGACCATAAACAGGAGATTATGGCAAATCAGTGAAGAGCCTTGTTAACATGAGGAGTAGCATATCAGTGAACTTCAGTCTCTCTCCCTCCTATACCTCAGGTGCACATGACAGCGAAGAGCGCTACCTGAAACTTGGTAGTAGAAAGCAATCTTTCTGCCTGGTCATTCAGCTCACCTTGTCTACACTTTCTTTGGAGGTTTTGTCTAAAAGTCTCGTGTGATTCACTGGCCTTTGTGAGCTCAGTGGAATAAAGACTGGAAACTCAAAACCATCTTTAATGTCTTTTTAAAAAGGAGGAGGAGGAGAAGGAAGACGAGGAGGGGAAGGATTGACTTAATAGTGACCAGGCAACTGGCATGACTGCTTGTACAAACCACATCTTTATTATTGCTAAAATTAAATAAAAACTCCACGCCAGACCCTTTCCAAATGCCACCCAAGGACACCAAAGAAATCCAGTTGTAAATGAATCCGTTGCATGCCAGAAATAAACATTTCCAACCAATTTCCAAGATCCTGCAAACATATTCACAAAGTATAATGTCATGACATTAATTTTCTTGTTTTCTTGCAGGACTGAACAAATGGGTATCCCATGGGTGAAAACTCACATTCCGAATGCTGAGATGAAAAATGCCCTTTGACTTTAAAGAATCCAACTTTAAAGGCAGTTTTAGAAGTAATGTTCACTATTGTTAGAAAAGAATGTCTTCATAGTCTGTCTTTCACTTGGTATATATTTGGGAACACAGATAATGTGACATTACATTGTTTCCAAATTCTAATTTAGTATTAGATAATCAGTGAATAATCTTGGCATAAAAAGTCTACTGATACTTCTAAGCATTTCTGTCAAAATACAATTTTTTTTAAAAAAAATTTCCATTCTAACCACAACTTGTTGTTTGGATTCCAGTTTTCTTTCAGTTAGTTCTTTGGTTTTGCTCAGACTCATTCCACAGACCCCCCACTACTGTACCAGTTAGCAAAAGAGAAAGCCTTATATAGAGAAGCTAAACATGCATTTTTTAAAAAATTAACTTTCTTAATACTTAAATGGTGTATCAAATGTGCATTTCTAGCCATTTGTTATCTTAAAACTTAATTTCTCCTATGCCAGTTTATATTTGTTAAATTAAAGAATGTTTGTAGTGAAGAAGACTCAACAGCTACAAAGTATTTATGTAAAATAACAGCTCACTGAAGGCATGAAGAACTGTATGCTGAAGTCAATCATGTAAAGTTGTTAAGGTTACAATAAACCGATGTTGTGTTATAGTTGGATCTAATATTGCATGCTCTCTTAGAAATGACTTTTCTATGATAACTCTCAAATACTGGGAAGATACACCAAAGGAAAAAATAAAAAATGAAATATTTTCTTAATACATCTCATATAAAAATTAGTTTCAAAAATAATATCCTAAATTATTTTTAAGTTCCGAATGCTTAATTATAACTGCTACATAATAAAAATAGTGAAATTGGCTATCTAGACACAAAGGAATATTTCATTTATGCAGTCAATGTTAATATGCCATTAGTTATGTATCAATGGCAACTTAAGGAATGTACTTTTTTGATAATGTCTAAGGATGCCACAAATTTAATTGACTTGAATAAAACATTTCATTAAAAAACTGTTTAACATTAGTGGGATTATGTTTATACTATAAAGAAAAGTAATCTTTATAATATAATTTAAACGCTATCAAGAAGAATTCTTTAAACTTACATCAATATCCTAGTGTCCAGCCTACCCAAATAAGAGATAGAAGGGTGGAACTGGCCAAATGCCCAGATGAAGAGGGAGGACACGGGCCATTAGATAAGCATGTGAGTATTAAATCATTGGAAGTGAATCTTGAATAATTGAGTGAGAAATACATTGCTCTGGAATTAGAATAGCTTGTATTCTGGGTTTTCAGCCCCTTCTATTAGCAGGTACCTTAGTGGCTATGAACTGGTCACCTTTAACCTTGTACACACTAATTCCTCTTTGTGTGAAAGAATTAGTTAACAAAAGATAGATTATTCATTAAATATATGTAATTTTAAAATACAACATGGAACACTCTGACTCTGCAGAAAATAAGGTGTGTTTCTCTTCTCTTCTTCTTCTTCTTTTTTCTATTTTTGTTTTTTGGTCCTATATTTTATCAGTATCAAGTTATATGGTTCCTTGCAGTGAGTCATGCACCTTTCTGCTCTCACTCACAAAACACAATTCTGTTACTGTTTACACACACTTTCCATAATGGGAACTGGTTGTGATGGACTTTAGGTATCATAGCTAACATTTTAATGTAGTTTAAGGAGTTGCATCCTACCTAGTTGGCATTGGATCAATGCATAATTGAATTCTTAAGGAGGAACATACTTCATTTCTATGTAATTCTGTATCAAAGTGAAATCAAATCTGTAAGATAAATTATTATCACTAAAGAAAATGTCAGCCATTTTCCTAATTATTATTCAGTATATAGATATAAATACTGGTAATTCTTTCTCTGAGGGAGACAACTTTGCTTTTCCTCATTCTCTACTTTCCAGTTATAAGAGTTCAAGTTGATTCAAATATGAAGTTTTGTGGTAGTAGGATTGTAGTGTATTGCAATTGTTGCATTGTAGTAGAATTTTAGTGAAATTATCAGCTGGACACATATGCTACCACTACACACACACACACAGAGAGAGAGAGAGAGAGAGAGAGAGAGAGAGAGAGAGAGAGACAGAGAGAGACAGAGAGAGACAGAGACAGAGAGACAGAGACAGAGAGACAGAGACAGAGAGACAGAGTAAGAGACAGACAGAGACAGACAAAGAGACAGAGGGAGCGAGAAGTTCAGGTAGAAATAGTTTTAAAAGAATTACATTGCTACATAAATTATTTTAGGGAAAATGAATAACCAAATTGTTGAATCCCACACTGCCCCACGCTTGGGGCCACTATGTTGAGGACCACACTGCCCCATGCTTTGGGGCTAAGTGCTCTGGTCTGAGTAGATCAGACAACAGGGTCTAGCAAGAGAGAGAGTGGGGATGGAGGGGAAGAGACGCAAAGGATGGAGACAAGACAGGGTGTGTGATCAAGTCTCTTGTCTCTCTTACTAAAAGGAAATCCTGGGTATTTATATGCTTTGCCATGTGCCTTGTAGGCATGGATACCATGTGTGCCTTGCAGCTGGGGGCACTAAACAGCAAAACAAGATATGTGGGATAAATAAGATGTTTATCAGAGTGTGCTCAGCTGTTGTAGGCTGTTGAGAAACAAGTCTCTTGTCAGGGTATATGGCTCAAGATGGCTGCAAGGATGATAGCCGCTTTCTGCTAGGAGTCAGCTCCCAACACCAAATTTATTTTGAAGTTAAATTAATTCATGAAAAATAATTGACAAACATACTTGTTACAGTCTAATTTATCTCTTTAATATGGTTCTGTTCTCACACAAAAAGAGCCTTATTTTACTCATACATGATCAGCATGATGAGAATATTGTTGTATAAAACAGGAGTTCACATCATGGTGGCTTGGAAATAGAGAATGCCTGGGTCTTTGCCCACTCTTCTTGCATCCAGGCTCTTGGCCTGTGACATTGTGCCACCCACTTTTAGACCTACTCTTCACTCTTTAGTTAATCACCTCTGGAAATGCATTCATTGACATACCAGAGTTGTGTTTCACCAGTCATAGAAGTGTTTATCAAGTAGACAGTCAAGATCAAGCATCAGATGTCCATCCTTTTTTAGCTTAGCACCTCAAACAATAACAATGTTTTGTGTATATTTAAAATGTCAAAGCATTAAAGACCTTCCTTGCATGCTGCTAACTATGGCAAACCATTAATCATTCTTTGTATTTCTGTGTTAACATTCTTCCCCATAAAACTTCATTTTTTTCCAACAAAATGGAAAAACAGCTACAGATTTGTGTGTGGGACAGTCTGTGGCTTGAACAAAGGCTATGTGGCAGAAATCATCTTTTCCCTTTCCACATCTAGACTTTAGAGAATTTGCAGCTTCTGTTCCTTGCCTTTTAAGCTGATGAAACCAACACATGAAGGAGGTCATTCTTAGCTTTTGCAGTTACTATAGCCCAACTCGCAAATGTGTTATTGGGACATTCTACTCCTTTCAGTATCAGATGACCTGCCATGGGACCTAGGATAGAAAGGGGAACATTAATGAGACCAACAGAAGAACCATTCAGCTAAGCCCAGTCCAAAGTTCTCCTAAGGATGTCATAGGAAGATGAAATAATAACTATTTTTAAGTCACTATGCTTTGAGGTCATTTACTATAAGAGAATAATAGAATATTCCAAGCAGAAAGCAGAAGACTTCACAAATGATAGAAGATTGTTTTATTACTCTATCTTGACATTGTCAATCCCTTATAGTCTCAAGTATTTCAAGTAGGAAAAGACAAAGATGTATCTTTTGTTTTAGGGACAATGAATCATCAAATTTACTTATTTTGAAGTTTACTTAATTCATGAGTAGTGACTGACAAACTTATTTGTTATAAACTAACTTATCTTGTTGTTTATGTTTATTTTTCAACCAAGAAGAGCCTTGTTTTAGTTTTAGATGACTCAATTTAGTATGGTGAGAAGGGTGTGGTAGAACAGAGGAGCTCACATCATGGTGGCCTGGAAAGAGAAAGAGAGAATGCCTGTGTTCTTTGTCCACTCTTATCACATCCAGGCAGTGGTGGGAAACCTGAATTTATGTAAAACATATAGATATTCTAATAGAGAGATGCTTCTCTATTCTTTTCCCTGAAACAAATAAGGGTTCTATTTTTCTGTCCCTCTGTTATTTTAGGAACTCCCCCTAGTTTTACAGAGTGAGGAGAACCATTTGGCAATTTCCCAAAGAATAACTATAGGCATATGTTTAGGATACAAACTGCAGTTTGCTGAACTCTCGATAATTTATTATGCCTTCTTCTACCAGAGTGATTTTTGCCAAACATTCAAATGTTTTCACTAAATCACTAAAGAGGGCATTGCAATAGATGGTATAAAGGAGGAATTGAAGAGCTGGAATCTCTTTTTCCCCTCCTCCATGTTTGAGTGTCCTTTTCACTTTAATTTTAATCAAAAACTGCACACACACACACACACACACACACACACACACACAAACACACAAAAATTCTTTCTACTTACATAGTAAGGCCTGATGCCCACAATCTACTTTTGAAATGTTGACATGCCCTCTCCTTTTGCGATTCTGAGATCCATCATTATGCTGTGTTATCTGTGTCCTTCTGAAGTAATCCTTTCTTGACCCCAAAACATAAAAGGATAGCAAATCAGGCTAGCTCAGCAGGGTAATGGGGCCTGGACACTAGTGTATGCATTTCATCATAGTTTTAAGCATTCTTTGTTAGGGGAAGTTATTGGAAAAGTGTATGCAAATATAGAGGTATTTGTTGAAAGCCTTATATATGTTTAAGAAATATGTCAGAATCAAAGGAATCTTGAATAAATATTAGGTATTTAAAAGTTATTATTCATGACATTTAAATTTAGTAATACTTGCTAAAATAAAATGTTGGATGGGTGCTGTCATGGAATGGCACTTGGGAAGAGAAAGTGACTGCTAATTTCATGTGATTGCTTTGCTTTAAAGTTTTAAATGTATTTGTCGCCACATGGACTTTTAGAGTTAAAAGAATCTCCAATAATTAGATGACTACAATAAAACAGTATGTTCTAAACACAATAGATTAGTTATACATATAGATTCACAGTGCTTGAGGCAGCATGTACAAGATACATTCAATTCAATTTCATGCCAGGTAAAAATATGAGCACTGAGAGAGAGGTCATAAGAAAGTTCAACTCCCAACTAAGGAGCTATTAGAACTGATAGCTCCTATAAAGAAGAGTTGGTTTCTTTAAAGTGATAATTTAGTAAATTGATCATATTCCAATGGGATTACCTATCTAGAGTATAGGAGCAGTACAAATTGAATTCAACTAAGTGAGAGAGAGAGAAAGAAAGAGAGAGAGAGAGAGAGAGAGAGAGAGAGAGAGAGAGAGAGACAGAGAGACAGAGAGACAGAGAGAGACAGAGAGAGACAGAGAGAGGGAAAAAGAGATTTTCAAAGAATTAATATATATTTTAAAATCTCAACATAGAAAAACATTAAAATGTTTCTTTCATCCTTGAGAAAGAACAATATTTCACATTCATAGTTTAATTATTTTAATATTACAAGGAAGTATGTAACTTAAGTGGATAAAATAATTAAAGTAGAAATAAATTTTTATATTATTCTTAATAATTTGGATATAAGATTAAATATCTTAGAACTTATTGGCAAATGAATAGATAAAATATAGTTTGGTAATTGGTCCTGGTACAGACTTTTAATCCTAGACATTTTGGAAAGTTAAGACTGGAGGATATTTAATACAAGCCTTCTTTGAGCTATAAAATGAGATCAAGGCCAACTTTGGCCAATTACATCACCTGATTCAAAAATGAAAAAAAAAATACAGTTGGTGTCTCATTAGTAGCTTCACTTATTAACATTTATGTTGCTGAAAGGTACTCTGTGCACTAATATAAGAGGAAAAAAATTCATTAACATCATCCTACTAGAAACTCTGAAAGCCTGCAAGATATACTAAGACAATAGTGGCACAATGTTGTGGAAGTAACCAACTGGTTTTTTAAATTTAATTTTAGTCCCAATCCATGACATATAACCCATTCTTGACATTGGTAATCTAGCAAAGAATCTGAGACTAGGTGAGTCATAGGTCTGTGAGAAAACTGAATACTGTTATTCTGCTAAAATATTGAAATACAATGTTTCCCACTGACCCATTGCAATACCCAAAGATCAGTGCATTATTAGGCCTTCATAGAGAAGCTTCTCTATATGGGAATTAAGACAGAGACGTGCAAGTGTTCAGAGACTTTTAAGCACTCATTCCTAAACGAGATGTCTTTATCAACTGCATTTCCTGAAGGATAAGGTATCTGAGTAGAAAAGGCAGCCTTATGATTGTCAGAACCACTGGTGACGGACAACTTCAAGAAAACAGCATCCCCCCCAGACATACATATACACATATATGAAACTACAGAGATGTGACAGCGTGCACAAAACCTGCACAGATTTAATCGAAGCACAATTTTAGCACTGGGAAGAGAACTGAACAAAAAGTATCACCCCTGACAAGAAGTTATTTGCAAATGTTACCCACTAGAAAAGGAAAAATCAGTTATATCTAATGGATTGTTAATAGATACAACAACTATACTCCAGGTTTGGTCCCAAGTTCAGGAGTAGTTGTCCTACACAAAATGGACTCTGCTTTTGTTTGTTTTGATTTGGTTCTTGTTTTGGTGTGTGTGTATGTGTGTGCATTTTTACTTTGTTTTGGGATTATTTTGTTAAATGTTTTGTTTGTTTTTCTTTTTTGTTGTTGTTATCATTATTTTTTTTTTCTTGCTGTCCATCCCTGGGAAAGAGAAAGAGATAAAGAATGTGAACTTAAGTGGGTAGAGAGGGAGGGAGGGAGGATCTGGGAGGAATTATAGAAAGGAATAGCATATGATCAAAATATACGGTACAGAAATCTTAAATAAAAAAAAATAAGGGAAAAGATGGCTGGGGATATAATTCAGTTGTAAAGCAAAGCCTTCCTAATATCAAGACCCAGAAATATAACAAAAACACTATTAAGCTAAACAGCTGGCAAAGTCACGTATTGTTTTGATTTGTATTGCATTTATTTCTGTGGGTTCTTTGTGTGTGTGTGTGTGTGTGTGTGTGTGTGTGTGTGTGTGTGTGTGCGCGCCTGTGCACATATTGGCCAGATGACAATTTGTTAGAGTAGGTTCGCTCCTTTTACAATGTGAAGTCTGAGGATCAAATTTACATTATCAGACTTGGCAACAAGTACTTTAATCAACTAGTTCATTCTTTGGTCCTAACTTTATAAACACTTAAAACACTTAACAACACATTAAATGATTTACTTCTAATTTAATCAATATATAGAATCAATCATTGAAGCTAAAATGTCTTCCTGAGACCTACAAAAGTAGTGTCAAATATGTACAAAGATGTGATATGTTATGTCTACAGATGGAAAGATTTCTTTGAAAAGGGGCTCAACTACAAGGTGTTTATGGTAACTCTGCGATGGTAGCATTCAGGATGCTGAGAAAAAGCAGGTTGAGCTATAGAATAGCCCTGCTGCATAGTAAATCCCTATCCTAAAATACAAATTAGTAGAGCTCTAAGTTAGCAACACAGTTCTTTCATAGCACATATAAAGCCCTGGGTTTGGTCTTTCCCTCTCCCCCTCCCCCTCCCCCTCCCTCTTTCTCTGCCTCTCCTTCTTTCTCCCCCCTTGCCCTTCCCCCCCTCTCCCTCCTCTCCCCTCTCTTCTCCTCTCTTCTTCTTTTTCCCTCTCCCTCTCTCTCCCTCTCCCTGTCTTTCCCTCTCTCTCTTTCCCTTTTTCTCTCCCTCTCTCCCATTCTCCCTCTTCCTCACTCCCTCTTTCTTTCCTCTTCTCTCTTTCTCATACCCCCCCCCCCACAAAACTATTCAGATTTTTTTCAGATTTATAACAATATCAGATCCAATTACTAGAGGACTATATTATGTACCAATAACAATGCTTAGTGTCTTAAGTAACACACTTTAGCAGTGAAAGCCTTTAGGAAAATTAGACTAAACAAAGGTGCTGAAATATTGAAAATCCTGTAGAAGCACATGTGGAACTATGATATTGATGCATCAAAATGATATGTGAACTGTAGAGTTTTTAATGGAACTTACTGAAAGAATCAAGGCTAGAGAGAAAGCAGATCAACATAAAGACAAATAGAGATGTAGGCAGATACAAAGGTATGTTCAATTACATATCTATAAAACATGTATGCAAATGAAGTCTACATGCCATTATGTGAAATTATAAATTATATCAGATGTTATAAAAATTTTGGGGTGAAAGCTATTGTTATTGTCTGTTTGTACTTAATGATGAAATAAATTCCACATGGAATGTCTTTTATTTAACATAAAAAAACCTTAGTATATTAGAGAATAGATATCTTTGTAAAGCAATGATTCAAAGTAAAAAATAATTACAAAGAGGAGTTTAAGCCCATTAGCAATTTGTAATAATATTTAAATTATAATAGAGTTGAAATAGAATATCATTTCACACATGCAAAAACTAATATTTAAGAGAAGATACTGTGAAGATGAATAAACCAGAGCCAGGGTGTGAGCTTGGGTGGATGGTTAGCAAGAAATAGTATACATAAAGCACACAATCCCACAATACCTACAGGAGGCTAGACTCCCAGGAACTCTAACATACCCAGGATCATAGATAATGGAACTGACTATTGCAGTCAAGCATTTGAGTCTGTTTGTCAACAATTTAATATTACTCATATTACTTGGATTCCTTATAATCCTCAAGGACAAGGTATTGTGGAACTGGCCCATGGAACTTTAAAAATATCTTCATAAAATAAAAAAAGGGAGAAGTATATCCCTATATACCACAAAATTATTTAAATCATGTTCTTTTTATTTTAAATTTAAAAAATATTTGGATGCCAAGGAACTTTCTGGTGAGTGTCTATGGCACCCTAAAATTAGGCATACTTATGCCAAAGTTTTTAAAAAAGGATCCATTTACTGACATATGGCATGGTCCCAACCAGGTATTTAATATGGGGAAGAGAGCATGTCTGTGTATTTTCTACAGAATGCTGAAGGAGCATGGTGACTGCCGGAGTGATTTGTAAGACATGATGATGCTGGGAAAAAGAATGATAATGACTTGTGAGCTTGCTGAGTGCCCTGACAATGGTGACTAGGAAGCTACATTGGACATATATTCCTGACCTACCTCTGTTTGCCTATATCCCAGATGTGGCAAACTGCCTTGCCTCAAGTTTTTAGACCTGGTGGGACAGAGAATCAAAAAGAGAAGTTATGACTCTTGTATTTTTCTTACATGTGACCAGATATTCAGATTCAATCATTGACTGGTCTAGAAATCAACCCAATATTGGAAATAACAGTCTTCATTTGGAAGGCTGATTATGAACATTTACAGTGACATATTTGGAAGTTAGCTGCAGCTCTCTATGATGTTATGTTAGCAAGAGATAAAGCTGGGACAGGATATGGATTTCAAACAAGTGTTAGTAAATGTGTAATGGCTCTTTTATTTGTCAAGTTAAAATTAATTTTGTTTCTTCTACAGTATTTAATGTAAGTTATATTCATTGTACACTTTTTAATTGTGTTAGTATGTTGAAACTTGGCATGTCTGTTATGAAGTTCTATCACCAGCTTTTGTTTTATTGTGCTGAGTAATACAGGACCTTGGTATTCTGAAAAAAGCTTGCAAGTACTGGAAGAAATGAGTCAGACTTTCAGCAGAAACAAGAGGGTAGTGGGCTTGATTATTGCTGATATAACACATTTAATTACATTAATTGCTAGCACTACTGCTTCTACAATTGTTTTGACACAACAAATTAAGACAGCTAACTTTGTTAATCATTTAGCAAAAAAAATGTTACTAATGTGTTGAGTATAAAAGAGGATTTAGATAGGCGTTAGGAACAATGGATTGATGTTCTTTTTCCTATTCAAATTATTGGAAGGAGGCTCAAAGTTTAAGAGTAAGGAGCCATCTCAAGTGTCATGCCAAATACCAATAGATTTGTGTTACTTCTAAAATTTACAATAATAGTCATTATAATTAGGAAAAAGTTTAAAGACACTTTCAATGTATTTGGCATAATTCTTACTCATTTCTGGATGTTTTAACTATGTGTAGTGAGATTATAAATTCGAATAATGATGCTCTGCTGAGCCTTGATGCTGCAGAAACTGATGATAAATTATCCATAGCCTGAGGTCAGTATTTCCATTTTGGTCAAGCTTCAAGAATGGCATAAATAGCTTGATCATGCTAGCCCTTTTTGTCCTGGGAATACTTTTATTCCTGCCTATTGTGTTAAAGCTTGTCTTTAACAACATATTGGCAGCCAAAGTACATGGCTTGAAACTGAAAATGGACCACCAGACAGAGTTATTTAATTAACAGGCTGGCAAGCCAAGGGTGGTAAGATTCTGCACAGAGCCTTACCAACCTAAGACAGAGGTGTATTGCTTTTGATAATGCATATTCTATGACAGGTAAGGAAATCATTCTTGGCAGAATAACCAAGACAGGATCAGTCTTGTTTATGAAATAAAAAAGGGTGAGATATGGAGAGCTTTTCTGGCTGCTTGGCAGGAATCTGACACTGGCCAAGGACAAGAAAATGGGCTTTAAGCAGGAATCTGACATTAGGATAGAACAAAAAAGTAATTTCAGGCAGGAATCTAAATCTTAGGCTAGAACAAAGAAATATTTCAGGTGAGAAACTAAATCTTAGGCTAAAACAAAGATGTAGGCTTCAGGTATAAAAATGACTTTGGGCTAGGACAGGGAAGTAGGCTCAGATATTTTGGTCATAATAAGCCCTTAGAAACAGTAATCATGAGATTTTGTTTATTTGCCTTGCTTGTTCCTTGAATATTTGTATTTATTGTCTTGCTTGTTCCTTGACTATTGCATCTATTGTATTGCTATTTCCATAACCTAAAACTGACCTTAATACTTGCATGATATAAGAGCAAATTTGGAAAAAAATAAAAATTAAAAAGAAAACGTATACATGAATATTCTATAATAAAATCTGTTTTTATGTATGATAATTAAAAAAACTAATAAAAACTAGATAATATAAATATAAACAAGTTGATTTGTGTTTTAATGTATGATACCACAGTAATTATTCTTTATGCAATGTTTTTATATATTCTCATTTTATGCATATGGGAAACAGAGCATACTAATTAAATCACAATACCTTATGAGTACTTCAAATGAGAGTTGTGCAGTTCTACTTTGCCCAGATAAAATTTAAATCTTTATAAAAATGATTCTTCTTATTAAAAATTATCTCTTTACATTTACATCAGTGTTCAGGAATTACGATCAATTTAATTGTATTTGTTTTATTTTCCAAAGTAACTCATCTATTTCTTACTTGCTTCATTCTCAAGTATTCTTATATTCTTATAATATATTTAACATATTTGTTAATCATTTATTCTCTATGGTATCCATTGTAGAATTCATTTGATGAATATGTATGATTCATCAACTAAGGTCCTATGACTATATTAGGAATTAGTGATGAAAAGTGAACAAAGTTTACAAAAACTATGTGGATATATGTGTCTTTGTAAATCCATGTGCATAGAATTTGGATGAAGAATATATGCCACCATTTGTATGTTAAGAAGGAAATGCTGAAAGGGAAAGTAATAAATAGAGGATGATATATCAACAAATCATCTACAGTTTTGAAATTTTAGAACAGCCAATAAAACATCACTGAAATGACATCTGAGAGAAACATGTCACATGATTATGGAGATAGGATATCCTGCAGAAGGAAGGAATGTGAACACTACCAAAATAAATCAAACCTGACAGGCTTAAAATAGCTAAGGGAGGACAGCAGGAAAGATTCTAGATTCCAGAATTTTCTAGGATTTTCCAGAAAGTTCTAGAATTTCATAGAGCTTTCTAAAATTTTCTGAATTCTAGAAGGTATGTACAGAGATTGGAAAAGGAAGACTCTTGTAGTTCAATGGAATCCTCATGAGGAGCTGTATATTTATTTTAATTGGATTTTTTTTTGTATATTTTCATTTTCAACATAACTAGATTATTTCAATAAACTAAAAGTAAATCAGTTTTTTTCTAAATGTTTAAAGTTTGAGAGCATTTTGCATTTGCTCTGTTGAGTTTGTATATTATACAGATAGAGAAATGGATGACTGAATATATAAGCATGTGATGGGAACAAAGGTTACTTCATTTGTGTTAAATGTTTTTGAATATTGCTCTTTTAACCCCACTGTTGTTTAGAGAATTGACCTTGTGTTATTAGATGAACACCTGTTAATCTTCTGTCTCTCCTTCACATCATCAACAAGATGTCAGGCTTGCTGAGCATGGAACTTTCTAATTTCTTGGAATTAGTACTGGTAACTTTTGCACCCACAAATTGCCACACTTCTTTTCTCATTGTTAATTGATCTTTGTCCAACATGGTTTTGCTCCTTTTAAAAATATATTTGCTTCTAAAAAATAAAATTTGTTTTGTTTTCTGTTTCTTTGGTTTGGTTTCCAGAATAAAAGAAAAGTATTTTTTATTTATTTTTATTATTCCAGAATAAAAGAAGGTATTGAGAAATGGCATCACATTTGTAAGAGATATTCTCATTGTCACTATGTGAACGGAAGAAAAATGTAAGATTACTTAATTGATGTCTACACAGATTAGCATAAAATCAGTTAGTGTGCCTTGGTAAACAAAATGAGAAAGTTCCCAAAGTATACACATAAACAACACTGAAGACTTGGAAGCCTTCTCTATCATGCTACCTAGCTTGGAATAGACTCTAACACCTTTCCCTTTGCATTTGGTGATTCTAATGTTAAGGCTGCTCCAACTCCTTGACTTCCAATTTTATAATCAGAAAAATAAATCATAAATGAACTTTAATTATGTTTTGCCTTTTTATTTCCTTGTGAAGAGAAACCTTTTGCTTAAGGAGTGTTACTTCTTGGCGACACTGCTTGAGGTCCTGTATTTGGCTGGATTGTAGAAATAGGAAATGTGCTCCGATATGAACTAAACACCTTAATGACTTCAAGGTTGAACCAGTGCTGGCAAGCTCTTTGTGAGCACATTACCCATAAGATGCAATTATTTACTCGTACTATATAACTGGTCCTTACTCTTGGCAGACCATGACATATGAGTTCTATGGAACTCGAAATAGAGTGCAATTCACATGGGAATTCTTGAGAAGCTTCTGTGTATTTAGATGTGATATTCTGGAAAGTGAGATTTATCTTACATGCTTCCATCACTGTGGCAGCCACATCTTACTAGGCATCCTGGTTTTGATTTTAACAGCAGGACTGTACACTCAGGTCAAACTTTCAGGTAATGAAAATTGTAATGTGCTGTTTCTGAAGAACTTCACCTTTTTCATCTAAAGGTACTGATAATTACACTCTCACCAGGTCATAGAAATTTGTTTCATTGGTGACCTGATGGGCCCACGGATCCACAAATGGATAAAAAGCACAGCATACCCCAGAGTGTCATGTTGGATATGACTCTTCCCTTCCTTTCCAGCCTTATCTATTTCATGCTACTTTTGCCTAACTCCCACTCCATGAACTAGCATTGTGGTAACATAACCAGGCTCAGTGTCTAGAGGGAGAAAACCAGCTAAACTGGATGAGTTGGTGAAGTCTCCATTCAACAGCTTCCACAAGCTGAAAGAAAGCCTCTTTGTGAGTGGTTCCCTGTTGAACAGTAACACAATGAAGAGTATGTGAATAGGTGGCTGGACTGACGGAGGGTATGGGGTGTCAGAGCAAAGCAGGGGCAACTCTCACTTAAACAATGAACGTTTCATACTTTATGAAATTTCTAAAATTTTTCACACTAAAGGGTATGTAATGCCAAAGTGTGCTTAAACTTGTCACAGTGCCCAGAGCACTGGCTTCTGTGGTCACTACCACATGATGTCAGTTTTGCTGACTCTATGTGACATTTGCTGGTTTCAATGCCAAAGTTGAGCTCCAGATATAAACTGTACTTTGCACCAGTTTCTTTTACTTGCTCTGGTCCCTTCCCTTGGTAGACTCTCTCAAATGAACTGAATTCTAGCTCTAGCATTGAGTTTGGTAAACCAAGTAAACATTAGGGTTCTCAAAAATATGTGGTAATGACATACAGAGGCAAAGCATCTCTCTCTTGAGAAATTCTCATATCAACTTTTGAGCTATTTGAACAGGAACAGTAGAAAAGACATAAAATCAAAGAGGAAAAGAATGTTGCCAGTCCTGGCCTTTGTATTTGTCAACCCTTTGATGTAAAAATGTCACTAAGAAAGATTATTATTGCAGCTTCTAAATTTTATGTTTTCTTGCTTCTAATACTAAGACGTCATTGGAAATATGGACAACAAATTCATCAGCATGGTCAGAGACTGACTGTATTATTGGACATATTGCATAAGGGCAGAGGTCCAAATTCCAAATAATGGGAATTTTTTGTCACTTTCTGCATATATTTGAAAAAATGGTAAGAAGTACATACTACTCACATCACAGCAAGTGTCTATGTGCATATTGTTTTCAGAACCTGAAGTACGAAAAACCAGTCTTCAGTTCTAGGAATTTTGCAAATGTCTATAAATTTTTTATTATGTTTTGTTTTGTAGTTAATTATAGAAATTCAGAATGTCATTTATATCATGGAAAATATTCTATTGTAAAGAAATATATTTCAGTTAATCACCTGTTTGTAAGTTCAAAGTTATTAAATGCCACAGGAGAAAATCCAGATGGCTGGGAATATGTTTTTTATAAAGTATTCAGCGTTTATGATGAGGAAAAAATTTCTAATATTAAGTTTGTATCACCTACAAGTATTAAATATAAAAAATATTGGTTTTACTTTGTAACCGATTAAATATTTCATAAGATTCTTTCATGTGCTGGCACTGTGCCAAAGGGCTCAGCACCTCAGCCATTGTACATACTGAGGATTTGTTATAATAACTCTTAGAGGAATTTAAGCACTGTAGACACTCTGGGAAATAGAAAACAAAGACTAGGCATGTTCTCTCAGAGATTCATGATTCTAAGGCAGAAAGAGCAATCATCTAGGGAATACAGTCCAGACAATGGGTTAATATCGAATGAAATGAAGCACTCAAAGAAATCACTGACCTGAGAGGAAAGATCTGACCTTGGTAACAGAATTTATTCCATCAACAAAGCAAATAATTGAAGGAGCGTATTAGTTGTTAAAACGGAGTACATGGTCGGGCTATACATAAAGATGCATGTTTACTTTGGTATAGAAGTGAGCTGTTCCCTGTCTCGAAAAACCAAAAATAAATAAATAAATAAATAATAAATAAATAAATAATAAAATAAAAATAAAAATAAAAGAAGTGAGCTGTTGAAGATAATTCCTTTTCTTCCAGAAGTGGATATGGGCTACTAGGCATCCAGTAATGGTGGAAGCAGGAGGCCCAGTGGATATGTGTGAGAAAGAAAAAAAAGATCTAAGAGGACATTTTACCACTGAAACCACCTGTTTATGTAATGGCTTATCCTCAAAGAGTCTTACGAAGTATATATATATATATATATATATATATATATATATATATATGATTTAAACTGCTTCAGCCTAAGCACTCCCATAACGTCTCATGTCCCAAATACCACATTGGGAAACAAACTCCAGCGTTAGATTTGGTGTAAGCACAATATACTCAAACCGTAGAAGAAGAAATAGTCCAGTAGAAGGAGTTTTAAGTTAAGGAAAAGAACATTTAGGCTGGGGAAATAATGAATTATTGGCCACACACAGAGTGCTAGAGTCAACTATGTTACGAATGTTGATGAATAATAAGTGTTGCTCAGAATTAACAATTGGAAACATTCATAAGAGATGACCAAGGGAATGAGAGCTTTTCAAGGTAGGAGATATGATGACTGGATGAAGGTCAAATGGCTGGACTGACGGGGGGTATGGGGTGTCAGAGCAAAGCAGGGGCAACCCTCACTTAAACAATGGACGTTTCATACTTTATGAAATTTCTAAAATTTTTCACACTAAAGGGTATGTAATGCCAAAGTGTGCTTAAACTTGTCACAGTGCCCAGAGCACTGGCTTCTGTGGTCACTACCACATGATGTCAGTTTCGCTGACTCTGTGTGACATTTGCTGATTTCAATGCCACAGTTGAGCTCCAGACATAAACTGTACTTTGCACCAGTTTCTTCAATTCAGATGATGATGTTCATCTGAATGATAATTAGGAGAAGTGTGATGGCTGTCCTTTTGCATTGTGTTCACTCGGTGCTTTGAAAGAGGAATTGGTTGTGTTCTATATAGTTCCATTAGTGTTGCTTGTACCACAGAAAAAATTTAGAAGGACAGCCATCACTGTAACCAATAATCTTTCTAGCAGAAAAAAAAAATGGAAGTGTTAGGGATAGTCCTCAGAAGGACAATCTGTAGGTAGTGTAGTAGCTGGGTGTGCACAGCAGTGTCACTAAAGCCCGCCTCTTACAGAAGCAGAGCCGTGCTATCTATGTAAATGCCCCAAAGCATCTGTGTCATCACATTTAATAAGAAAACTGTTACACATCAAATTCTTAGGGCTATTTCCAATATTTAATTAAGTAGGAGATCCAAGACAGTCTATTAAGTTAACAAACCAAAGGCTGGACAATGACTTAACAGCCATTACAATCTCAAATCACACCAGACCTGCACAAGGCTCAGTGGAACACACACACACACACACACACACACACACACACACACACACACACACACGTGGACGCACACCCACAAATAGAAATAAAAATAACAAGCAAAAGACGATAAGACCAAAAATACCCCAAACAAGCAAACTGAGACAATTAAGTTTGCAAAAGCACCACTTAGTTTGTCTTGTGTTAGCCCACTACTCCTGGGCTTGGGCCCTGGTTTGAAATGTAGAAAATATAGTTAGAGTCCATGGGAGGAAACTGATTTTTTTCTTTGCCAGTAGGTATTAATTGCAGATCACTTTCTGGTTAGTGGTAACAGCTCATTTCCATTTTCCCCTCTCAATGTTAGGATCCCATCTGGCAGGTCTTGTTTGTGTGGCCAGAGTCTTTGTGAGTTAATATGCACAACACTCTTGTGTCATAAAAACACTGTTAGAGTAATTCATCACTTCTAACTCTTAAATCTTTGTGCCACCTCTTGCATAGATGCATGAACTTTTAGGGGTGGGCCTACAGGAAGACATCCCATCCAGAACTGAACACTCCCAAGACACCCATTCTTTATACTGTTTTACCTATATATTAGTCTTTGTGTTAGTTTCCATATACTACAAGAAGTTTATTAAATGAAGAGTGAATGGTGTTATAATCTATAGGGATACCAATGTATCATTAAAAGTAATTTTATTGTTATACGTCTTTAGCAGAATAATAGTAGTAGCTTTCCCTGGGATCCCAACCTATGTAGTATCAGGTACTTTGTCATTTAGTAATGTAACCCAGAATTGCTCCTGTCTAAACAAAATACAGAGACAAAGAGTGGAGCAGAGACTGAAGGAAAAGCATACAGAGACTGCCTCACCTAGGGATCCATCCCATTTACAAACACCAAACCCAGACTATCGCTGATGCCAAGAAGCGCTTGCTGATAGGAGCCTGAGATAACTGTCATCTCAGAGGCTCTGCCAGAGCCTGACCAAAACAGATGTGGATGCCTGCAACCAATCATTGGACTGAGTGAGCAGGACGATCCCAATAGAGGAGTTAGGAAAAGAACTGAAGGAGATGAATGGGGTTTTCAACCCCATAGGATGAACAACAATATCAATCAACCAGAGCCCCCAGATTCCCAGGGACTAAACCACTAATCAGAGAGTACACATAGAGGGACCCATGATTCCAGCTGCATATGTAGCAGAGGATTGCCTTATCTGGCATTGATAGAAGGGGAGACCTTTGGTCCTGTGAAGGCTTTATGCTCCAATTTAGGGAAATGCTAGGGTGGTGAGGTTGGTGTGGGTAGGTGGGGGACCACCCTCACAGAAACAGGAGGAGGGGGAGGGAGATAGGGGGGTTGTGGAGGCAAAACCAGGAAAGGGGTTATTATTATACATTGTAAATAAATAAAAATAACCCACAAAAAGAAGCTAAAAATAATAAACTTAGATTTTTCCATTGAAAAAAGTATGTGTGCAATCCCATGCACTCAGGAGTTAGTTTGCCACTCCCATAACATGTGCGCCACTATTGTACTAGCACGTTTTACCAGCCACTCACTGTTTGGGGTCAAGGAGTTTGGAGCTAGGATACATTAATGATTGTCTTTCTCCTCTGGTAGTTTGCAGAGCACTGTCTAATACCATGAGTGTTCTTTATTGGGTGAAGCTTCTGGTAAAGAATCAAAAAAAATATATATATATCAATGGCATAGGCTTTATCAGCATTCTGGTTCTAATTCATCTATTCTAAAGGAAAGAAGATATTAAAAATAAGAGATTGGGGAAAGTAACATTTCATGACTGAGGGAAAGTGAGTGAATAAGCTATAAGATGTAAAGGAGCATGTCAGAACAACATACGCTTTAGACTTGTAGAAAAATACCAAGTCCCCAGCAGCCAAGCAAGGCAAAAGTTCTGTGTACCACCAAGAATCAGACTGCTATGTAGATGTCAAACATGACTTGCATGAGCTTAGAAAAAACAAAGTATTGGTATTTCTTTGTCAAAGAATTCTCTTAAGAAATTTAGATTGCATTTTATTAAGAGGTGAGAAGAGTTAAAGGTGTGGAAGTAACTAAATTACAAGTATGGGTGAGGGGTTTATTTGCTACTTATTAGAAACTTGTTTCCAATAAATTAGGAGTAGATTCAGAAAGGACAGTGTTCAGAAAGTCAGGAAAAATAACTTGGAAAATATTATTTTATATTAGACGGGAACATTTTCAGTGGGTGAGTGGTCATGACCCTTCAGAAGAAGACAGAATATCCAATAGATCATTGAGAAGTATAATCAGTGCTGGCTTCAAATGTATTTTTGTTAAGAAATTATAGTTTGTTTTATAAAGATTGATAGAAACCATAACTTAGAACCAGATGTGTCCTCATCTAGGGCGTCTTCATTTCTAGGCTCTATCAGTGGACTGAACTTAGAAACAAAAGAAAATCTGGATTAAATACAGATATAAATATACAGCTGACATCTTATGAAAATAATTTCTCATCTCTATCTGCCTAGTGTTATTTGTCTAAATAAGAATCATTTTCTGGCTTAGATTCCGTTATTAATTCTGGTTCTAGTTATATATTTTCATGAACCCAGAGAGTATTATTCAGTAATGTTTTGTACAGGCAGGGTTTCTTTCTCTTTTTCCACTTGACTCAGTGTCTCTGCTCACGTGTCCTTCATGAATAGTTGTCTTTCACCAATGTGTAAATCTCTTTCCTTCCAAAGTGTGTTAGCAAAACTTTCCTGATGGAAACTCCCGTCGGTATTTATTTTATATGACATGATTTTATTTCACCATCAGTCTCAAAAGAATTGCTTTTGTGTATACAATTCTAGATGAAACCTAATACTTAAAATCTACCCATAGCTTTCACTGCTTTCTGGTTTCTGTTGTTGCTGAAAAAATTTAGCTGCCATTCTGAGTGTCCTATCTTTACAGGTGATCTTATATTCCCCCACTGGCTGAGTTTTTTATTTAATCTTTCAGTGACACTATGACTAGGAACAGATTTATTTACACTTGCTTTGGATTTCTTCCTCTGCCTGTGAAATATCAAATTTTACCCATGCTAGATCTTCAAATAATGCATTTGTTAGTAATTGACATCCTTTATATACTAGGTATATTTAAAAAAAATAAGAATCCTCATTGTTGTCTTACAGAGATTTTTTTCTAAATTTTTCATTGCATGTTAGCCCATTCCAGTAGCATATTTTCTTCATCTCATGTTGATGTTTTAAATTTTTACCCAAGTTTTAATTAGAATAATTCCAATAACATATTGTAAGGACATAAAATATAGGCAGTCTGAATTAAGAGACTTTGCAAGCATTGAACCTTACTTAAATTATCAAACTTGCTATCAATAAAAAGGTACAAAATATATTTTGGATATTTTATAATGATCATGCATTAAAATGATAATGCTTAGATAGTTTGTTAAAATACATTAAAACTCTGATGACCTCTTTGTGCTTTTTACAGTGGCTAAAATTTAAATAATGTTTGTGGCTCATGGGATACGTGCAATAGAAAGCATGTTAGCTTTACCTACCACTTGTGGGTTTCCAGGGATGATTGCTGTACACTGGGAATAATATCATTAAATAGAAACATTATTTTATAAACTTGGAAAGGAAATGATGAATGAATTCTGTTAATAGATTCTATAACACATTCCCCAGAAGTTGAATTACTAGGAGATGGCCTTAATTTTGTTTCTATTAACAAATATCAAAATTTCCTTAAAAATGTCTGGTAATGTAAGTTTGCATACATCAGGGATAAAAAATTAGAACAATCAATGGTGATTAACATTCATTCATAGAAACAAATGCTACAATATTAAAGCTTGCAAGACTTTGAATATTATGTACCCACATGTATGACTTTTAAATTAAAGATCCATTCCACATGTGAGCTAAAAATATATTCTACACAAAATGAAGGATACCAGAGCCGGCAATAGCAGAAGGAGAGGAGTCTGTGGGAGGGCTTAGTAATGTGCGCTGAATCCCAATTAGGTAATAGCAAGAAGCTTTGTTCAGCTGTGGCATATTAGCAAAACTGCAAGTAACAAAAATGGACTGTGAATTTAAAGAACTGTGTGATAAGAGTTTGAGAGTTTACACCATAAATAAGTGAGAAATACTCAAGACAGTTTAATTAGTACATGTTACACAATATGTGAGTATATTCAAACATTACTTGGTATATCACTACTATGTATGGCTTTGTGTTTCAACTAAAGAAAGCTCAACAACTGGAAAAAAATGTTAGAAAAAAAGCTACCCTTTTTACCTCTCATGTTAAGTAAGAAATATTTATAAAATTATTTAATCAAAGTGATAATTCCAAATTAGGATAGTGAATGTATACATATATACATCTGTACATATATATATATATATATATATGTATATCACTTATTTATAATACACATACACATATATACACATATACATTATAAGTTAAAGAGATAGTTGAGACACTAATGTTGCTGTCTTGAAAGAACAAAGACCTGAATTTGAGCCACAGAACCCATGTGAAAAACCAATGAATGATGTCACATATCCTTTCTGCCCTCCCTCCCTCTTTCTCTCTCCATATATGTGTTTGTGTGTGTGTGTGTTGTTGTCATCATTGTAGTTGTAAAAACTATTATAACAGAGGCAGACCAGGAAGTTTGTGATAAACAAAAGCCAATATTTTACTCTTTGGACAATTTAAAACACGCACAATTTTACATTAGATTTAATCAACTGACACAGTTTTGTAATAAATAAAAAATATATAATTTCAGATAAATTTAAATTTTAGCATTTTACAAACTTTGCTTGGTGAATAGTATGATTGATTTGCACTACAATAAAATGCACCACCTCGAATTTAATGGAAGTGGTGTTGTTGATAGAAATCTTCCATTCTTTCTTGTATGGTCTGGGCATGAAATTAAAGATACAGTACTAAACAGAAAGTGTTTTGATAGTATAACTCTTGCAGGGGCCATATATAGGAAAGCAAACTAGTAAATAGCCAAAGGGCATAAATAGGGAAGAGAAGTAGAAAAGAGGCATTGCTGAGCCAGATGTGTTATAGAGGCACCCGGAGTCATTTGTGGGAACAAAAGGATCTTGCAAAGCCTGAGTAACCCTATTTATTCATCACATTATTCTTACTGCTGAAGAGACAGAATGACCTCTTGGTCAGTCCATAATGCTTGGTTATTCTTGTATAAAGAAAATGAAAACCATAGTAGTTACTAAAAGTTGAAAGCTAAGGGCAAGGGTTTGAAAATATATCTAAATTTTTCACTAGTTAAAAGTTTTGAAACTTGCCTTTCAGCAGCAATGGGAAGTAAGAAAAGTTCTTACTTAATCAGTGACAAAATCATGGGTGGGTTTGAAGAAACACATCATGGACATAACCAGTAGGCTTTGCCAGATACAAAGGAACACAAACTCACTCACGTGAGGAAACAATACTTGCGGTTCAATATTCCATCTACTGACCTAATCTGCCAGGGACTGGAAAATCAATTACCTAATCAGAAAACTTAATTACAGTCAAGTCAATTTCTCATCTACGAGTTCAGTGAGTGCACTGGGTACAGATTCTAAAATGATGGTTATATTATTATGTCCTACAAATCTATGAAATGGCATGGTACATAGAGGATTTTATAATAAATCAGACTAATGCACAATAATTATTGCATTTGTACAGAGGCCAGGAGTTGGAACACTTGAAGGCATACAGATTCCTTTATATATTAATAAAACTTCAGGATTCCTATCTATAATCATATTTTAAGAAGCAACTTCTATACTTATGCCTATGAAATTAAATGGTTTCTGAAGCTTTAGTGTCTGTCATAACTTATGTAAATATATGTCAAGTCACTAAGGTCTTTAAGAACAACTTGCTATAATGTTTCACTATATTGATAATTCTTGTAGAGCTGTATTTTTATGATTTTTTTAAATCAGGGTACCCACATCATACACTCATTTACATGCAAACATTACTTATTTGTCATTTATGTGCTTTTATTTCACTCCTATATGTTACATACCTCAATGCTCTTCTAGCTTTTCAATACTTCAGCTTTGTATAACATATCACTGGCTCAGATTTAATGCTTTAATTACGCAGATGTCTTTAAGAACTTTTCTGCAACTTGTTTTACTACAATTGTAAGTCAGAATTCTGCATGAAAAAGTTGTGTCTAGTTTATAAAGATATAAGAGAAATAAATTTTATATTTATAATGATTTGTTTATGAAAACCATATAGAGAAGTATAATATACTGCATATGTAACCATAAATATTATTTGTTAAATGCTTACAATACCTTTGACAATTGATCATCACTATGAAGCTACACATTTTTATGCATTTCAACTGATCAAAAGGGCATGAAGAGTGAAACTGGAACAGGGTCCATTTTTTTCCATGCATTTGAAGAGTGAAGCCTGCTGATACATACACAAAGCTTCGTGATGTTTACATAACCTACAAGAAGCTTTGATCTTGACCAGATCTAGCTGGTGGAAATTAATCAAAGTCTACTTCAATAAACACCAGCGAACTCTGGATTCAAACTTTTGTACTCCACTTTTCCATTCCCCCAAGGGACAAAGTCTAGGCTGACTGTAGCCTTATACCTAATTTCTGTTACAGTGATAATCACAATTGTCAACGTTCATTAATTGACAACGTTCATTATTCAACAACATATTGAACTCCAACTCTGTTCACGAAAGCTTTTAAAGAACCAAGAATGTTTGCACAAGATAAACTCCTATCTCATGAAGATTATTGTGCAGTGTGGAAGAAAGACAAGAAGTAGGTAAATAGATAATAGATGCTTAGTTGATAGACGTAACCCCTTCTCTGATGTAGCATCATAAGTACACGGGGTAACGCTTGTAAAGCTGGACAGGCTGTGGAGAGTGGGTAGGCAGTTCACTGTAGCTGGTGAATCCCAGGTTAAGTAATGGTCTGCCATATGGAAAGCAATTTTGCATTTAGTCTACTTCAATGGGAAACCACTAGAGGGCTAGAGTGATGGGAAAAAATAATCATTTCAAGTGGAGCTTCTTGTTTTCAGAACAGTCCAACCACAATGCCAAGTGTATACGTATTTTCAAATGCACTTTTAGTCATTGGTGAAGTATTCATTTACTTTAATACTATTTACTTTAATTGGTTCCTTAATTACCATTTTAATTTAGTTTTTGCTTATTCTGTAATATTAAAAATGGTTCCCTTTATACTGGGTGGCAGGGGAGGTGAAGAAAAGAATGGAGATTAGTTGAGGGGAGAGGAGGGGAAGGAGAGAGAAAGATGGGAGTGAGAATGGGTGGGGCATTGCTAGTGATTATATGGAGGCTTGAGGCAAGAGAGGATACAGGGAGCTTATGGGGGTGACCTTAGCTTAGATTCCTACCAGAGGGGGATATAAAGACTGAAATGGCTACCTCCTATATCCAGGCAGGACTTCTAGAGGAGGTAAAGGGATGTCAACCCACCCACAAAGCCTTCAACTCTAAATTTGTCTTGCGTTACAAGTTGTGCAGGGATAAAGGAGGAACAGAGGCCAAGGGAACAGGCAACCAATGACTGGCAACTTGAGCCCCATCCCTTGTGAGAAAACCCATGACACTATTAATGATTCTCTGCTGTGCTTGTGCATATGAACCTAGCATACTTAAATAAACTGTTCCATATTATAAAAATGGACTAAGTATTTTTTCAGCATACTTGAGCAATTTTACGTAAAATTTTAAATCATGTTCCTAATTTGCCTTCTGTTTTTCTAAATGTTTGGATACATTTTTAAATTATTATGGTACAAGTGTTTCTTCTCACATTTCACTTCCTAATCATGAAAAATAAAGACTTACATGCATCTAATGTTGGGCATGAAAGCAATTGCTTTCTAATTTTGGGAACTCTATGTTTTTAACTATGTAGAAAGGAGGCATTAGTACATATTTAATATTTTGAGAAAAATTTTTATCTTAGACTTCTGGTCAAGTTATTATTATTTTTGCTTTAATACGTGTGTGTGTGTGTGTGTGTGTGTGTGTGTGTGTGTGTGTGTGTGAAAGATAGTCAATGATCAAATTTTTCTTACAGTATGGAATTATGTAATGGGAACAAAAATTAAATCCATTTTTTCTTTTTCTCAAGATTTTGTAGGGGAAACAGAACTTGCTATCCTCTTGACATTGAAGGAACAGCATAGTTTTACTATTGGCATGTAGCAGATGGCTAATAGTTCTGTAAGGATGAGGAACCTACCTCCTTCTAGCTGGCTGTAGCTGCAATGAGTGCTGACTGTACATGTGTTCTATCTCGACCTCAATGTTGCTTCATCCCTTACTATGCTGCCATACACTCCTGGTTGTTGGGGGCCGACTTGTAGCAGAAAGCGGCTATCAGCTTTGCAGCCATCTTGTGCCATATACCATGACATGAGACTTGGATTACAATAGCCTACAACAGCTGAGCACACTCCGATAATCTTGGTTTAGATACCTTGGGTGTGTGAGATTAAAGGAGTGTGACTTAGAAGTGTAGAGATCAGATTTAGAGACAAGACCTAAGGGCATGATTAAAGGTGTGACCAAAAGTCATGGCTTAGAAGTGAGACATATAAAAGGCAGAGGCAGACTGAGAGAATCAGACACAGCAGAGAGAAGACAGAGAAGCAGGCACTTGGAAGAGAACTTGGAAGAAGTAACTTGGAACTTGGAGGCACTAGGGACTAGGCACTAGGGACTAGGAACTAGGGACTAGGAACTTAGGACTTGAGACACTTAGAGGAAGAGAGACTGAAGAATAAACGGGATTGAAACACACTCTGTCTGGTCTCCATTCTTCGAGTCCATCCTCACTCTCTCTCTTGCTGAACCCCGACTTGCAGACTGGAGTGGCAGCTTGGACTGGGCTACAGTGGCCGCCAAATGCGGGGCAGCCCCGGCCAGCCTCAACATTTTGCTCAGGCCGCGACATTTTTTGGCACCAGAACAGGGACTAGTGAGGGTCCCGACATTTTAGGCCGCCCAAAGTGGGCCAGCCTAGGCCCCAACATTTTTGGCGCCCGAACAGGGACTAGTGCCGGTCTCAACACCTGGTGAAACAGCAAAACACAAGAATGTGCTAAGCAGGCTTTGATTTTTATAAGACACCACACAAACACAATGCCACATGCAGGAACTGACAGTGAAGGCAAAGACATACTATGTCCCAATGTCACCTTTCATTGGTTGTTTATACTTTCTGTTTTCCAACAACTTACCTGCAGAATATGAGTACTGGTTTGGATCTCCCTTAGTAAGTTATTTTTTCTGAAATCATAAGACTAAGTGAAGATTGTTTAAAGTCCCAGGACAGACTAAGACAAGCCCCAGGAAGTTAAAATCTAGATTTGTCTTTGTCAGATCCATTTGGTATCCATTTGAATGTATCTACCTTAGACACTGGAACTGCATATAAAAGCTTGTTTGTTTTCACCACTAAGCATATTAAAGAATTACACAATGAATAAACTTTAGCCTTTAAAATATCTTTTTTGGGGGGTCCCTTAAATATAATATGTAAATAAAATTAAAACCCCTATATAAACTTATTTTACCTTTCAGGTTTTATATTTCCATATTCATCACCTTTTTTTGGTCATGTGCCGAGAGGACAGATATGGCTCTCACTTTATATTGGAGGCACAGAGTTGTGATATGGGTATGTGATATGTGTCCTGGTGATACGGGTACTGGAGTCCTGGTTCATCTCCTGTGTAAGCCCCACACATCCAATGCTACTATCTCTCCTTCTCTTGGATCAGACCTAGGCAGATAGCTACTGCTTTTCATCCAATTTTGAATTTGTTCACCCAAGGGAGTGACTTCAACAGTTATGTGCTATATTCAATCTGCGTGTATGCCATTGGTCCATCTATATTTATAGCAATTATAAGAATCAGTGCATTTACTCTGAACAAATCTTTTCACTGGATGTAGTCACGAATAAGGGGCTTTCATTTCCAGTCTCTGCCTATTGCTTCTGTACAAAACAGCCAAGTGTGGCCTACAGCTCACTGGAAGCTGTAATGTAAGCAGGATGCTATTTTCCTATTTCCATTTTTCCCAGTGAATGGTACTTAACAAAAGACTTTTTTGTCTGTTTCTCAAACAGGTTTTCCTTTTCTTTCTTAGTAGTATGGCCATAAATTGGGGGTCTGGAGAGAGTTAGCTGATTAAGAGCTCTACCCATACTGAGCCATGAGAGAGAAACAGAGTTCACATAACAATCTTGTTCTCTTACAAACAATCTTGTAACTGCAGCACAAAGAATCTGAGACCCTCTTTTGCATATAGCACATATACTTAAACACACATTGTATCTTACACAGGCAAATACACACAGAGACATTCACAGGCAAATAAATAAATAATTTTAGAATCATAAATATTATAAATTGTAAAATCCTTAATGCATGCCTTTGAAAGAGATTGTTTTTAACTTTCTTGATGAAATTTAGAGCTTTGTGTATATGTTTTCTGAAAGCAAGTCACATACAATGATAGAGGAGCAACTCCAAGAAGACCATGAGAAATGAAAAAAGGTAGATGGAGATATTGTTACTCTTATAAATACTCAGTTCATCAAACTAATCTCTTTACAGTTTAAAGAAATGTACTATATTACGTGTTAATACCTGATAGCAGCATATGACTTTGGCTCAGCACAAGACTAAGTCCTCAAAGGATTTATAGATGTTATTTAGACTATGAAACAGCTGTTTAGCTACCAGGAGGCCATGGTAATAACCAAACCATAATTAAAGAAGAACATTTTTTTCATTAACCTAATTAGCATTAGAAGTTCAAAAGACCTTATCTATCATTTTTATGTCCTAAATCCTGTTATTGTGAACTCATGACTCAGAATTGAAATTGAAATCTAGATGAACTCATGAAACTACAGGCAAGGAAACATCCATGCCGTCAAGAAAGCATCACCAACCTCAGCATTGCTGCTGTTGAAACACCATGGAAAGAAATGCAAAGATATTCAGTGTTTGAGGTGCATCTTTTTAATATGTAATCTCCAAAATATATGTGGTATTTATGATGGCTTCCTTTAACTCAAAGGAAGATGCTCATATATTTGATAACAAAAGCATAAAAGGCAATTAAAAGTTTGACTTTTTTATTTTGCAGAAGAATCATAATAATCATATCAGAAATTCATGAAGAAGTGTGTGCAAAGTGTAAGTGAGGCAAGAGGGGCTATCATGATTCTTCTGGAAGTGTCAGTTGTAGCTTCACAGGAAAGACAACATTTGTATCTAAGTGATGAAAAGTACAGGGTAAGGAATTGAAGACACAAGAAAGCCATGAGCAAGGTGGAAGGGACTGAGTGAGAAAGGAGAGAGGTCAGAGTCGGAGCCATGAGAAAGACTGGGAAGAGAAATAAAAGTAAGCAAGATGCTGTGAGGATGAAGAACTTGATGGGCTTGCAAGGAAAGTGATGTTTGTTTCTTTATATTCATTTTGGGATGGGTTCCATGTTCTTATTCTAGGCTGAACAAAAAGCTAGTGATCAAGAAGAATCTATATTCACCAGATTGCTAGGGCAAATGTTCTATGTTGATTTGAAACAACTGAGACACTTGTCATTTCTTCATTGCCTAATCAGAACCAACATGGAATGAGATAATGATTTTTATCTTATGTAATCTTTATCTTATATGAAATAGATATTATTTCTTTGGTTTAAGATAAATGGATGTTTAAACTGACGTAAATTGCTCCAACATTTCCTAGAAATTAGTGGCTTAGCAGGAAATTGGCCACACAGAGAAGCTCTGGAAGCAACAATTTAAGAATAATTAGCCATGTCAATTACCTTTCACTGGCCTTCACAAGCCAGCAGTTTGAGTCTCAGTGCTTATGAACAAACCCATTAAACTATGTGGGCAAGACATAGTGGGACTAGGCAGGGATCAGGAAGGCAGATTTTATTTGAAAATGGAACCACTCAGCTGAGGCAGATGTGACACAGATAAACATATTCTTTGGGAATCCATGGTGTGACTGACATTTGATTGTGTGAAGAAGGCTCTCTTTACTAAACCCATTGTTTGATTGATTGAGTGGGTCCAGTAGCTACTCAGACACTCAGACTATTCCAAAGACCCAGGCATGAATAATAATTACAGTTACCACTCTTGCCTCTCTACTTAAAGGAAAAAAAAAAAAAAAAAACCAAAAAAACAAAAAAACAAAAAACAAAAACAAAACAAAACAAAACAAAAACAAACAAACAAAAAACCAAACTATAGACCCAAACCACATCCAGGGATACACAAACACATTCCAGTATCCCAGTCTGGCTGAATTTGCCATATACCAATTTAAAGTACACATTTTGCCATAGCTGTGTCCCAGAGATTGTAGTAGTATGAATGAGATGTCCCTCCATAGTATCGGATATTTGACTACTTGATTTTCAACAGGTGGCACTGTAGGCACTGTAGGTATAGGCTTGCTGATGGAATTACGTCACTGGGGCAGGATTTGAAATTTCAAAAGTCACATGCTATTCCCAGTTTGCTTCTTCTGCTTTCTGTTTGAGGTTCCAGCTATGACCCCTCACTTTTCAGCTTCCAGCTCAAACTGCCACATTTTTGGCCTGCTTCCTCTGCTCCTGCATCATGGACTCACATGCTATGGAACTGGAAATCCAAACAAACCCTTCCTTCTATAAGTAAATTCAAAATAACTCCTTCCTTCGATAAGTTGCTTTGGACATGATCATAACAATAGAAAAGTAACTAAGACAGCGGTCTTCTGCTTTTCTTCACCCTCCTTAATTCAAATATGTAATATAGGAGATCCTTATAGCTTAATGAGCCATGTCCTTCCCATCCAGCAGCCAAAAAATCCAATGTATGTATAATAATCTACATTTAGCTGAAAATTAGCTCAGATGTTTTGTTTTATTTATTTATTTATTTATTTATTTATTTATTTATTTTTTGATTTTTCGAGACAGGGTTTCTCTGTGTAGCCCTGGCTATCCTGGAACTCACTCTGTAGACCAGGCTAGCCTCGAACTCAGAAATCCACCTGCCTCTGCATCCCAAGTGCTGGGATTAAAGGCATGCGCCACCACTGCCCAGCGCTCAGCTGTTTTATATGTGATCATTTATTTTTGCCAGAAAATGAATTAGCAAATGTGACCAGATGTAAATAAGTTCATCCGTAAACCCTGAAACATAACAGTCATGGAAATATTAATTATACATTTGCATTGTACTTGCTTAATATTTTTAGACCCTAATAAAATTTACACAGAATACTTAAATCACATTATAAATGAGCACAGAAGCATCACACATATTATGAATTTGTTTTGGGGGCAAACTTTTAGTTAAATGTACATTTTGAATCTTACTTTTTGTCACAGACTATATGCTACTCTCAAGAGTAGGTCATAGTGATAGCAATAAACAGTAGTAAGAGGAAATATAGTCATTAACTATGTAGTAAAAAATGTTTAATTATATGTATAATGAAATACATGAATTAATAATTAAAGACACAATTATGTTAGTAGCTGCCATAATATCCTTAGTGAACTTTGCAATAATAAATGGTCCTGGTTATGAAAATGCAGCAAATATTTTCAATGAAGAAGTCACTTTAATCAGTTATCTGGTTTGTGTTTTCGACATAATGAAAATATACAAAGGAAGCTCTAATGAATTTTAATTTTTCCAAACAAATTTTTATAAATTATAGGTCATATTTTCATATCATTTGAAATTTTTCTTCCAAAGAAGAAGGTAAAGTTATTTACTTTTTAAAAATATCTTAACCATAAAAGATGTCTTGAAACATTAAATGCCTTGTCTGTCATCCTGCCATCATGCACACTAGACTATAAATCCAGTTTCTGGCAGAATGATTAATGCTTTTACATGAACCCTCAGGGAATGTTGTGGCAAAAGGGTAAAGGTGTCTTTAGTTTGCCATACAAGGAATAATTAATCTCATAATTTCATGAGTTAGTCTGAAGCTTAGAAAAGTGAAGGATAGCAAGGTTCAGACATCTCAAAGAACATATATGTGCCAATGTGAGTATTAAGACCTCCAAAATGTCTCTAATTCAACTTAAATCAAAACCAAACTAATTATTGAGAAAACAATAAATGTAGTTCATTTAAACAGTGTGGGAAATGCCAAAATTTTGAAGAAAAATTAATAAACATGAAACAGATGAAAATAGTTGTATCTTACCTTTTGTGTCTTTTTGTCAGTCTTAGCAATTTAATTTATTTCTATTAGGAATGATAAAAGTTTTGCAGTTTATATCTAGAGATTTCTCTTTATCTATAATAAAACCCTAAATCTAAGTGTGTAATAGTATATAATAACATAGCCATTAATATAATAACCATTCCTTATCCTTGCTAAATACGAGGAGATAAAACCTTGAAGGCAAGAAAACTCACTATTTCAAGTAGAGAACTTTAAAGCATGTTCCTTACGAAATAGTCTTTGAAGTCATCTAATAATCTTTTTCTTCATTTATTGAAGCAAGATGGAGTCTTGTGGAGTTCTCAACTTCAAACTATTTACTTAGGTATATTGCTATCTCTGTCCAATGTCTACAGGTCTTTTGTGTTTCCAGAAATTTTATTCTCTCCAAAATGGACCTGTCCAAATAATAACTTGACTAGTGCAAGTTCCTTAGTAAAGCTTTTAACATTAAACTCATCAAGTATACAAGGGGTGTCTGTCAAATGAAACCATGCCTTCAAAGGAGAATTTTATCAAGTTAAGTATTTTTTTTTTAGTCAAAACTTCCCAACTAGGCAGAAATAGAACAAAATACAGTGTTACAGATTGCCAAGAGGGCTAATACAGATAGGATGAAATTAAAGTCACATCGTTACATTTCATTTCTTCTCCAATTTGCCCTTCAAAAAGGCCTGAGTTCAGTTAAAGGACCAAGGCATTTCTTTCTCACATCATTTCTTTTACACATGAAGATATGTGTACAAAGCTCCAAAGCCTGAAAGATTTGTGTGACTGTTCCCATAACATAGTTTACTGCATCGGTTTCAGGCACAGATATAAATACTAACTACTTAAGATGATGGGGTTTAATCTTTCCTAAAGGAAGAGATTATATACAGTGTTACATATATATAAGATATATGAGTAGAACAAATCATAAATGATGGATGTACCTATAATAGACATGAGATGTACTCAGTCTAAGGTATTAGCTTGCAAATATTCAAAGGAGGAGCCGACTGCTAAAAGATCCGTTTTAGGCAGTAAACAGAAGCAGAAACAGTAGAATCTCTTTTGAAAGCATATTTTAATTATGATAACATTAGCTGTTGTGGTGTCTGTGCTTCTACTTTTGTCCCTATGTAGACATCTCATTTTGAGCCATTACTTCAATAATCTTTTTCTTCATTTATTGAAGCAAGATGGAGTTGCGCAATGTCAGAAATCTACAATTCAGCAAGGACACAAAGGCCATTTAGTAAATATTAACAATATTAATGAAGTTATCAAAAAAGTATGCAGGACCAGGTAAGATGGTGCATTCTTATAATCTTGGAAATTGAGAGGAAGAGGCAGAAAGATTACTACAAGTTTAAGGCTAGTCTTGTCTGCATGCTTAGTTCCAGGCTAGCTCAGGTTTAACAGTAAGACCTCTGTGCTGGTTAGTTTTTGCCAACTTTACATAAACTAGGGTCATCTGTGAAAAGGGAACCTTAACTGAGACAATGCCACCATTACATTGAGCTTCAGACAAGTCTATAGGATGTTTTTCTGGTTAAAGATTGATGTGAGAGAGCCTAGCCAGGCAGTTGGTCCTGGGTTGTATAAACAGACTGAACAAGCTGTGGGTAGCATGGCAAGAAGCCTTGTCTTGTCTTCAGTTTCTGCCTGTAGGTTCCTGTGTTGTTTCCTTCCCTGATTTCCTTCCATGATCAAATACAAGTTGAAAACTGAAATAAACCCTTTCCTCTGTAGTTGCTTATGCTCATGATGTTTTGAATCTCAGCAATTAAAAATAGTGACACCTGTGAAATAAATATTAAAATAGCAAAAGTATGCCTACTGGCCTGTGTCAAAAATATTTCAAATTCTAGGCAAAGACTAAACATATAATTATTTTTTCTGAATATAAACGGTTAAATTCACATTTAATATTACATTTTAAACATTTTGAAATATATATATATACACATACATGCATGCATACACACACATACATACATACATACACACATACATGTGCGTGTGTGGTTTGCGTTTTGCTTTTGTCTTTAAATATAATATTTTTTAGAACCCAATAACACCAACTGGACATGGTCCATGGCTATAAATTAATAGAAAGATACTCAAATATCAAAGCATACACTTGTATATTAGACTAAGTTTTTAAATTGGTTGACATTAATTAAGCATATTTATTAAACCAATATTTTCATTAGGACAGAACTGAGCTAATTACCTTTTAATAACAAATGAATGGTATGATGTGCATGGATTAGACAGCCCATTTGTGTGTGTAACCATGTTTTGTCTGTCATTCATAATTATTGTCTTCATAAATTCCATGTTGTTATTCATCATTTATTCCAGTAAAAAAATGTTACTTCATGAAAGAATAAAAGTTGGGTATGATGTTTTCACTCTAGACAATGTCTTTTTGGATATGGTCATCCTTTTTAAAGAAACTCCCATGATCCATTTTTGTACTACATGTAAGAAACACACATTAACGTCAAAGATGGACATCATCTCTGGGTTAAAAGATATTCCAAGAAAATGGACTTAAGCACCAACTTGGGTAGAGTCAAAATAGTATCCATCAAAATATACTTCATACCAAAATTAATCGGAAGAGAAGTGGAAGAAGACTTCATACTCAACCCCAAAAACATTCACCAAGAGACATTGCTATTCTTAATATCTATGTACAGAAAACTAAAGGTATCCAAGTTTATAAAAGTAATAGTACAGATTGCATCACATATTGACCTGCACATACTGGTAGTAGGAAACTTCAATGTCCTACTCTGATCAATACACAGATTATTCAGAAAAATTTGAATAGAGAAATGCTGGAACAAACTCTAGTTCTAAACCCAATGGGTCTAAAAGATACAGAGCATTTTATCCAAACACAAAATATGTAATTTTTTTTCAGCACTTTGTGTAACTTTCTCAAAGGTGACCACATACGCAGATACAAAGCAAGTCTCAACAGATACAAGAAAATTGAAATAACACCGTGCACACTATCTGACAACCACAGATTTTAGTTGGATATCAGCAACAACAGAGTGATAAAGGGGTTTACAAACTCACAGAAACTAAACAACTCAATACTGGATGAAAAAAATTGGTCAAGACAAAGATTATGAAAAAAGATTTTCTAGTACTGAATGGACAAACAACATGCCAAAATCATGGGTTGCGGTAAACATGGTTTTAAGAAGTAACCCATAGCATTAAGTGCTTATATAATAAAGTTGAAGATTGATCATACTAGCAATGTAATACCACACACACCTGATAGATCTAGAATAGAAGTTCTCGACTTGTGAGTCAGGACACCTTTGACAAACTTCTATCTCCAAATATGTTTATATTATTAAAAGTAACAAATTTTACTTATGAATTACCAACAAAACTAAGTTTTGATTGTCAGTCTACACAACATGAAGAACTGTATGAAGTGGGAACAGCATGAGGGAGCTTGAGAACATAGTTGTTAAGTAAAAAGAAGAAATACTTCTCAAAAGGAGTAGATGCCAAAAAATAAAATAAAATCAGGGCAAAATCATTATTATAAAAACTATCAAACATAAACAATACAAAAATATCAAAGACTTGTTTCTTTGCCAAAAAAATAAGATTGAAACAATAGTTTTCAAATAAAAGGCAGAGAGAATATTCAAATTAACAAAATTATACATAAATAGGGGTCCATAACAACAGACACCTAAGAAATCCAGAGAATCATAAAGATAGATTGTCGAATTGGAAAATCTTTTAAAAAATAGATATTTTTCTTGATACACACCACTTAACAAAGGTAAACCAGGATTAGATGAATGAAATAAAAACAGCAATTAAAAGTATGTCAAGCAATACTGCCCAGAGCCAGATGATTAATACAAAATTCTACCATACATTCAATAAAAAATTGATGCCAAACCTCCTCAAATTGTTCCACAAAACAGAAACAGAAGAAACATTGCCCAATTTATGAGGCCATAGTTATCCTGATACTTGAACAACATGAAGTTCCAACAAAGAAAGAGATTTACTGGTCAATTTTCTCTATAAACATAGATGCAAAAATTCTCAATAAAATACTTGCAAATCTAATCACAGGATACATAAAAGCATCATATACCATATGGCTCTCCCTGGGAGGATGAAACAGATTTTATGGATGGATTACAGAGAGGTGGATGAGAATGGAAAGATGAAGTGAGGAAGCAGAAGAAAAACAGGGCAAAAAGAGGGAATGTGGGAGATGCTGCTAAAACTGTGGGGAATTTAGGGGTATCATGAAAGCTTAGTGCAGTAAAAAGTTTGTAAACTATACTCAGATGATCTCAATGAAGACTGTAAATAATAGCGGAGAAAGTCCCAATTGCCCATCAGTTGTCACCATATGACTCTCCAGTACCAGGAAGGAGTCACATACTATTAAGTTGTTGACCAGGGAGGTCCCATTGAAATCCCTACGCAACACAAGCTGTTGACAAGACAATAGGTGACCCTTCACAAACTGACAGCAAGTCTCACTGCTGAGGACAATCCACACAACTCATTGAATATAACGGTTGAACTGATGTGTATGTAGAACTTTCACCCTAGTGTTTTAATGCCTGTGATACGGGAAGATAATCTGCAGGCTACCAATAAATAAATAAATAAATAAATAAACAAACAAACAAACAAATAAAATAAAGAAAGCAAGTATAAACCAAGCAACAAACACTTTGATCTACAATACAAATACAATACAGTCCTTCCTGTAAAATATGCTAGGGTGATTAAGACAAGGGTAGTACAAAGTTTGTGAGGGTAACCAATGTAATCAACATCTGGATTGTCTTAAGACTCATTACACAACATGGAACCCCTACTCAGCACTGCTTGGGTGGTCAAGAACCAGGTAGACTATATAAGCAAGAGATCTAGAGTAAAATCAAACACTACTGGATATAGAGATAATGAGTCTAACGATATTCTGCTACACTCTTAGATCAGTACCTTGCTCAACCACTGTCAGAGAGGCTTCCTCAGGAGGAGGAGGAGAAAAAGGAGGAGAAGGAGGAGGGGGAGGAAAGAGAGAGAGAGAGAGAGAGAGAGAGAGAGAGAGAGAGAGAGAGAGAGAGAGAGAGAGAGAGAGCTTGGAACAGATAATTTTAAATGGGATGTCTCCTTCAAAACACTTTTCTCAAAGCTCAAAAAATTCTGCAGAAGAGAAGGCAGAAAGTGTCAGAGCCAGAGAGAATGGAAAACACAAGCAAAACTCATATAAACTCACAGAGTGAATCAGCAAGCACAGGGCTTTCATGGGTCTGTACCAAGTCCTCTGGGAATGTATTGTAGCTTTCAGGTTTTTTTTTTTTTTTTGGAGACTCCCAAGTGGGTCTCTGATTCTCTGATTTTAGTGTCTTCTTGGGCTCTTATCCAACTTCGATGTGATTGTTTTTGTTTTATCTTAATTTATTTTATTTTGTTATATTTTGTTGTTTTCTCTTAGAGTGCTATACTTTCTAATGAGAGACAGAAAGTGAGGGGATCTCAAGGAGAAGAAAATCAGGGAAGAATTTTGAGGAGCAGAGGGAGGTTAAACAATAGTTAGCATATATTGTAAGAGAAAAGAATCTATTTTCATAAAAGAAATATAAACATTTATTTGAATGTGTAATATATATATATATATATATATATATATATATATATATATATATATCATCCACATGATAAAGTGGGTTTCAAGAAAAGAATATTTTCAATACAAAGAAAATCTCTCTCTCTATCTCTCTGTGTGTGTATGTGTGTATTTGTATGTGTGTATGCAATAATCCACATGATAAATCAAGATGTATGCATGATTCATTGAGGGTAATCTACAGTATAAACAAACTGAAAGACAATAGGCACATGTTCATCTCATTAACTAAAGAAAAGGCCTAGTAAAAATCTAACACCACTACATGATAAAAGTCCAGGAGTGATTAAGGATACAAAGGACATACACCATCATAATAGAGGTAGTTTACAACAAACCCAGAGTCAATGTATGCGGAGAAATTCACACCAATCCCAGTAAAATTAGAACCAAGACCAGGTTATCCAGTTTCTCTATACCTATTCAATATTGTACTTGATGTCTTACCCAGAGCAATTAGACAAGCAAAAGAGATCAATAGGATACAAATTGGATAAGAAAAAGTCAAAGAATATTTATTAAGCTATGATATTATAATATAATTATATAACCCTAAAACTTTACCAGGGTTTATACTACTTGCAGCATAGTAGCAGGATGGAAAACTAACTGAAGAAAATGAGGAGACTTTCTCTATACAAATGACAAATGAACTGAAGCAGAGAAAGAAGAAAAGGCCATACAAAGACTGCCCTATCTGGGGATCCATCACATATAGTTACCAAACACAGACACTATTGTGGATGCCAAAAAGTGCTTGCTTATAGAAGCCTGATATAGTTGTGTCCTGAGAGGATCTGCTAGAGCCTGACAAATACAGCGTGGATGCTGGCAGCCAACCATTGGACTGAACACAGGATCCCCAGTGGAGAAGTTAGAGAAAGGACTGAAGGAGCTGAAGGGGTTTATAACCCTATAGGAAAAACAACAATATCAACTAACCAGAACCCTCCCCTCCCCCCCCCCCCCAGAGCTCCCAGGGACTAAACCACCAACCAAGGCGAACACATGGAGGGATCTTTGGTTCTAGTTGCATATATAGCAGAGGATGGCCTGGTTGGGCATAAATGGGGGGAGAGGCCCTTGGTCCTGTGAAGGCTCAATGTCCCAGTGTAGGGGAATTTGAAGGTGGGGAGGTAAGGGACCCTTATAGAAGAGTTAGGAAAAGGACTGAAGGAGCTGAAGGGGATGGCACCCCCATAGGAAGACCAACAGTATCAACTAACCCAGACTTCTGGGTGCTCCCAGAGCCTAAGCCATTAACCAAAAAGCTTATATGGGCTGGTCTGTGGCACATATGTAGCAGAGGACTGCCTTGTCTGGCTCCAATGGGAGAAGATGTGACTAATCTTGTAGAGACTTGATGTTCCAGGGAAGGGACATGTGTTTGTGTGTGTGTGGGGGGGGGGGATAAAGTGGGTGTGAGTATGTGGTGAGGGGAATAGTAGAGGGGTAGGGTGAGGAGCACCCTGTCAGTGGCAAAGGGAGAAAATGAGATGAAGAATTCTTGGAAGGGGTCTGTGAATGGGTGTTGCGGCCGGAGCTGCCCCGTGTTTGGGGTTTGGGGCCCAAAATGTCTCAGACCATTCTGTCAATGTTTGACCCGCACTGCCAAAAGCCTTGGGGACTAACTTGTTAGCCCACACTGCCCCAAGCTGCTCCAGTCTGTGGGTCGGGGTTCAGCAAGAGAGAGGGTGAGGACGGATTCGAGGAATGGAGACAAGGCAGAGTGTGATTCAATCCAGTTTATTCTTCAGTCTCTCTTCCTAGTCCAAGTCCCAAGTCTTGAGTTCCTAGTCCCTAGTTCCTAGTCCCTAGTGCCTCCAAGTTCCAAGTGCCTTCTTCTAAGTGCTAAGTGCCTAATACCTAATAATCATTTCTTTTGAGTTCTCTAGTCCAAGTGTCTTCTTCCTCAATGCCTAATTCCTACTCCAAGTTGTACTCTGAAGTGTCTGATTCTCTGTTACTCTTCTGTCTGCCTCTCACCTTTTATATCTCACTTCTAAGCCACGCCTTTAAGTCACGCCTTTAATCATGCCCTTAGGTCTTGTCTCTAAATCTGATCTCTAAGTCATGCCCTTAAGTCACACGCCTTTAAGTCTCACACACCCAAGGGAAGATCCTGGATATCTAAAGCAAGATGTTATCAGAGTGTACTCTGCTGTTGTAGGCTGATGTAATCAAGTCTCTTATCAGGGTATATGGCTCAAGATGGCTGCTAGGATGATAGCTGCCTTCTGTCGGCTCCCCACAAATGGGTGCAACATTTGGAATATAAATAAATAAGAGAATTTTAAAAAGAAACTCAAATGGCTAAGAAACATTTAAAGAAATCTATACCATCCTTAGCCATCAGAGAAATGCAAGTCAAAATTTACTTTGAGATTTCATCTTACACCTATCAGAATGCCCAAGATCAATAAAATTAATGACAGTTGATATTGGTGAGGATGTTAAGGGGAAACCTTATTCGTTGCTAGTTGTAGTGTAAAATTCTATAGCCATTTATAAAATTCAGTGTGGTAGTTCCTAAACAACATGAAAATTGCTCTACCATGATCCAACTTTGTCATTCTTGGGCATACCTTCAAATGATGTTTCATCCGAACACAGAGACACGTGCTCACCCATGTGCGTTGCTGCTCTATTCATAATAGCCAGAAATTAGAAACAACTGAGATGGCCCTCAACAGAATGGATTAATAAATTTAAAATGATATATTTACCCAATAGACTATACTCACCCAGGTAAAAATATGAAGTTCACAAATAAAATGGTGAAACTAGAAAATGTCACCCTGAGTAAGGTAATCCAGACACAGAAAGACAAATATTATTTGTTAAGATGATAGCCAAGTAACAATCTATAAAACCTCAGATGGTAGATCTATTGATCTCTAAGTCCGTGTATATTTCTTGTGCCTTTTCTTGGGGTACTTTCCTTCTGTTTCCCCTCCCTTGGTCCAATGTGTTAATTGTATTTGATCTTATTTTATTATTATGACTTAGAAACCTGTTTGTTTTCTAATGAGAGATAGAAAGGGGTGGACCCAGGTTAGAGAGGTGGTAGAGGGAGGGAGACCGTTATTAGGACTCATTGTGTGAGGAATAAAAAGTATTTTTAATAAAAAATAGGAATACCTAATATAGAGTGTACAATAAAGTATGCTGATGCTTACTCATATTTTGGGATGAATTTAAAAGTCACTCCAGTGACAAATAATAAAAATTAATGTTTATATCAAAAGAGAACATTTAGTTCTAGAAAGTTTTTAACTGTTAATTTTAAGGTAGTGACAAATATATTAGACAGCAATTGTGACCAAACTTTTAATTATTAAAACAGTTTTAGATATAGAGAAAAGATGCAGGCAAGTTCTGATTTAAATGGTGTCTCCCCCTTTTCAAGAACATTAGACAATTCTTCCTACATTAGACAATCTGGATGGCCAAAACTATAACCAATTAGAAATTTGGTTTAGTCCCATAGAGTACTTCTTAAACACTCACTGAACTTCAATAGAATTTTGTGTCATCTGGTCAATACATTCTTCAGTTATTGCCAGGTCACTGTCTTATGTTTCTTGTGCTATGACTGGTTTCTGGAGTTAAATGACAAGCTAAGTATAATTAGGTGTATACCATGATGAAAGGTGTCTTGTTGATTCTGAGCTGAAAGATATTTTAGGAAAATGTATTTTAAAAAACAAAGATAAGAAGAATATGTAACAACTTCCCCACCCCCACCACCAATGTTGCTGTTTTCTGATCTCATTTTCTTCTCAAAGCAGATGGATTGACAGTATTGTTTTTCTGTCTACTTCAAGTGAGGTATGAAGGTCTTATATAAATGATATTGGCATGCTTTTAAAGCCCTGCCGAGGCTGAATTCATAAATACTATGGTTGAGAAGCGTCCTAATGATTGTCTGATTAAACAAGGATAAATAAATAAGTAAAAGGTGACAAAACTGATTTCATGAGATGAAATAACTTTCTAGAAAGTTCCTATCTGATTAGTTGGAAGTCAAATGCTCTGGGTCCACATCTGTGTCCATTGCCTCAGAACAACAAAAGTGATATAAAAGCTATTGGTATTGCTAATATTTTTTTCGATTATATTTCCCATTTTCAAGTAACCGAAGCCCAGGTTTCACAGTAAAGTACATTGAGCCTGTCTGATTCCTTCCTACAGATTCAGGTCCATTTTTTTACTCTTGTTTGTTTTAAATATTTTATTTTATAAGTATTTACATATTCCCAAAGGGGGAGTATATTTTTAAGCCACTGTGAGCTTTTCATGTTGTTCACCAGTATGGACATATTTTCCCAGGCTTCCTCGTTGGGCAAATGATGTCATTGTCACAGGTTGCATCCCACATGCTGACTTTGAGCCATGCATATTTTTTATAGAAGTTCTTATATAAATTATTAAATCATAATCTATAGGATGAAATATAAGGTGCCTTGCTTAATCTTTATATAATCTATTTCTAACATTGTTTAAAAAATATCAGTTCCTTGCTTTTTGTAATTAGGCAAATTAACAATGAGAATTTGAATTGATATATTTGCTTAAGATTTTCTTCTTAGGCAATAATATAATTCACAAATAATCTTGATTGAAAGACAATAAAGACATAAATTATTTTATATTTGATACTCAAGTTATTTCTTAAAATCTGGCCATCATTCTTGAAACTAAATGTTATCTACATAATCTTAAAACATGTACAGATTTGCTATTACTCTGTCAATCAAATATACTTGGGAAAGAATCCAAAATATACTGCACTTGTTGCAATTAGATATAAGCTAACAGTATTCTATTTACTTGACACTCTAAATTAGCAATTCTCAATCATAAAATTTACAACTGAAAAGGACTTAAAGGATGAGCATACCTGGGACACTGATGCTGTAGTTATTCACAAAACCTGCGTACGTGGCCTTAGAACCATGCCACTCAGCTAGTTACTGTTGCCTTTTCTGCTGAATATTTATTGAGAGCCAACTTTCCAACGAAGTTCAATGGCCTAGAGGGAAGATAATTTGATTCATGTGGAGGCACATTCTTTTCTCATGATATTTGGCTTCAGAAAGGAGTATCCTTCAACTATAGAATGAGTTATTGAGAAATCTGCAAACCAAGCTAAACTTATTCATAAATTCAAATACATTAACTCAGAAAGAGATTTTCCTCCTCTGAAGCCTGCTTTCCTATTAACTTTCCATAGGAACCATGCATTTTGTACTACATATTGTATCATTGTTGGGGCAATTTTGTACATTTTGATTTTTCAACAGATGTGAGGCTCTGACTTATTGTGCTAATTTCTGACCATACCTGGAAATTGGCTTATTCTTGTAGCTGATGGATCATTTTAAACAATATGATGTACTGTTTTACTGGATTTGGATTAGTTTCCCACACTGAAGGCCCAAACCCACTATGCTGATTCTGTTCTATAGTAAATCTTAATTCATGAAACCTTATAAACCACAGGACAGTTGGTTACTATCTATGCAACTGGCTTACCATGAGATGGATGAATGTGCTGAGCAGGTTTGCCCTGCCTCACCATGCCATATACTCCACAGCTTGTCCAAATCACCATGTTCCATCTTGAATATCAAGGTGTACAGGTTATTGTAGGTATCCATGACCTGAAGCACATCATCCCAGGTGATAATGAAAGACTCAGATAATATTTAAAAAGGATGTTACAGAAGTTATGCACTTAAGAAACAGTAACTGCAAAACTATTTCACTTGATACAATGTCTTCAAGTACCATGCATGTGTCAGAATATCCTTAGTTTTAAAGCTAAATAATATTATATTTTAAACACATATTTAGTTTGAAATTACTTTAACTATAACACAATACACAAAACAATACACAAAAATGATACTTTATGTATTTATTGAAAACATTATATATATGTTTAAAAGCTTAAACCTAGTGTAATTGTCTATTCATACATAGGTCATACGTTAAAGGAAATTATAATATCAAGAGTTTGAAACTTTATAAGGAAATATTTTAATATGTTGACTTATCTTCTGTCTATACATATCTAGGAAACCATGCATATATGTGGGTCCATGAGCAGCATAGCCTACATATAGAGGTTACAATATAACTTGGGGAGTTAGTTCTCACTTCCCATGCTCAGGCTTGCTCCAAATGCCCTTGCTCACTGAAGAGAGATTTTTTTTTAAGTCCATGTAAGCATTGATAATTGTTAATAATTCATTGCCTTGATTTAAAAAGCACCATTTGTTTGAACTGAGAAAGTGACTTAATTCTCTGAATCTCAACATCTCATTCTTAAAAATAAGTGATTAGGAACCAGGCTGGGGAGGCAAGTAGGCTAACTTCAGTCCGGCCTCTACTACTCAAATCTTAACCCATAGTCTTATCCCCAGCTCTGTAGCAGACCACTTGCTGTGTCTCCCCATCATATCTGCTCTTGACTTCAGAGGATAACACAGAACTCAAAACTGTCTCCTCACTCATCCCATTATCCTAGCCCCAAGTCTGGCTGGCTTTTACTGGCAACACAGCAGCCAAGCTTGACAAAGAAGCAAATAGGCCAGCAGAGCAGGTAGGCAAGCTTCAGATCTTTACTCTCCCTTCTCACTTCCATATCTACTCCCCCAGTCTCATTCTTAACACTAAAGTAGAATATTTGTTGTGGCCCTTTCTCACTTCTCTCTTCATTTCCAGGAGACTAAGCAAATTCTGACGCTACGTACACATTGCTTTCTACTTCCTGTGGACTCCTGCAGGCCCTCACTCCTAGCCCATCCCCATTGCTATAAGTTCCCAATACTTAAAAATACAGTCTCATAGGAACCCATAGTGGGCACATTTAGCAGGATTTCAAAAGAATTCCATTACAAGGCAAGACTAAGCCACCACACCTTCCTAAGCATCAGAGAGGACAACAGAAACCAAGGAACAAAACACCCACCCAACAAAGACAAAACAAGATATTAGCAAATACGATTACAATCTTCCCAAGCCCAGATGCCTAGACACCAGCCTTAACAAACAATTGATAACAGTTATGACAATATGACTCCATTAGAACCCAGCAACCCTACCATAGGATGCCCTGAGACTTGGGAAACTGCTGAAGCATAAGACAGAAATTTTTGGTTTTGGGGTTTTTTTGTTTTTTTGTGTTTTTGTTTTTCAAAATCCCCCTCCCCCTTTTTAAAAAAATCTTTGAAATCTTTTATTTATTTACTTTCCATTAGTTTAAATCCAGGATGAGTACAGTGTCACACTGATTCACTGATTCTGTGTCCAATGGCCTTTGCAGGAAGGTTGCTTTGGAATTTGGCACAAACCATACCACTGTTCCCAAGGGCCTGAGTTTTGTTTGGTTTGCCTCCCAGAAGTCATTGTATTGAGTTTTTTTTTCTTTGTACACATAAGCACATCTCTTGCCTAAGTAGAACTCATTTTCATCTCAGGCATAATTGCTTTCCATTTTAAGAAGAGACATGTGTTCTCTTTGGTTCCAGAGACTTTGCTTATAGCCTGCAAAATGACCTTTCACCACAGACTTCCAGACATACTTGCCTTTCTTCTTTCTTTCTTTCTTTCTTTCTTTCTTTCTTTCTTTCTTTCTTTCTTTCTTTCTTTCTTTTTATTAAAGAAGTCCTGTTCCCAGCAGGCCCTAGGAATCTGCTCCCAAAGTTCAGTAGCAGAAACTTCTCTACAAGACAGATATTATAAAAGTAGACTTTATGAATATGATAAATGTCTTTAAAAAGAAAGTGACCAAATACCTTAAAGAAATTTCAGAAAACACAAACAGTGAAAGAGAATAAATAAAATAATTCAAGACCTGAAAGTGGGAATACAATTAATCAAAAAGAAGGTTCTCTGAGAAAAAATTTGAAAATGATAAATTTAGTAATTCAAAGAGGAACCTTAGAGGGAAGCCTCAGCAACATAAAAGAAATTGAAGAGAGAATTCTAGATATTGAAGGCACTAGAGACAAAATAGATACTTAAGTCCAAAAAAGTTAAATCTAAAATATACTGGCACAAAACATCCTGGATACCTGCAACATTATGAAATGAACAAACAACAAAAACAAAACTAATAATAATAATAATAATAATAATAATAATAATAATAAACAAACCAAACAAACACCAAATATAAGAAGAATAAGAATTAAGGAAGGAGAAGAAATCTCAGGAAAAAGGCAAAGAAAGTATTTTCAAACAAATCATAGAAGAAAATTTTTCTATCCTAAGGAAGGAGATGCCTATCAAGATACAAGAAGTTTATAGCACACCAAATTGACTGGGTCAAAAAAAGGACAAATTTCCCTTAGCACATAATAATCAAAACACTAAACAAGAAGACAAAGAAAGAATTTTAAATGCAGCAAGGAATAAAAGACCAAGTAACTTAAAAAGGCAGATCCATTAAAATTACAGCATTGCTAAGGTGTAATTAAAACTTCTCTAAGAAGATAATAAAAGCCAAAAGAACTGGACAAATATGCTGCAGATTCTTAAGAGACCACAGATGCCAGATTGGAATATTATCCCTAGCAAAACTGTCAATAATAATATATAGAAAAAAAAGGTATTCCATGATAAAACCAAAATTTAGCAATATCTATCTCCAAATCCAGACTTACAAAAGACACTACAAGAAACCTCAAGTAGGACACTGATATATCTCAACCTTAATGGTCTGATTGACCAATAAAAACAAACGCTAATATAACAAATGCAAAACCTGAATTTTCTGCATTCAAGAAACACATCTCAAAATCAAGATATCATCTCTGGGTAAAAGAATGGAAAAAAATATTCCAAACAAAAGGACATAAGAAGCAAGCTGGCACAGGCATTTTAACATCTGACAAAACAGATTTCAAACCAAAACTAATCAGAAGAAAATGATTATGACATTTCATACTCACCAAAGAAAAATTCAAGCAAGAGGACACTATAATCCTTGATATCCTTAACATATATGTACCAAACATAAGAGCAACCAAGTTATAAAAGCAAAACAAAACAAAAATAATAAAAAACAAATGAACAAGACAAAATGAAGAACAACTTACATGTTGACCTGTACATACTAATATTGGGAGACTTTGAGACTTCATTTTTACTAACACACAGATCATCCAGACAAATCTGAACAGAGACATGATGAAGCAAACTGTAGTTATAAACCAAAGGAACCTAAGAGATATTTACAGAATGTTTTGTCCAAATGCAAAAGTATATAACTTTCTATAAAATTGACCACATACTTAGACACAAAACAAATCTCAGTAGATACAAGAAAATAGAAATAACACTCCGTATCCTATCTGACAACCACAAATTAAAATCAGTTATCAGTAACAACAAAAAGTTTACAGACTCAAAGAAAATGAACAACTCATTAGTGGATGAAAAAAATAGGTTAAAATAGAAATCAAGTAGGAGATTAAAGACTTTCTATAATAGAATTATAATAAACATACAACATGCCCAAAATTATAAAGCACAATGAAGGCAGTTTTAAGAAACTTGTCCACTAAGTGTGCTTACATAATACCATTGGAGATTCTTCATACTAATAACATAAGAATATATCCAAAAGCTCTAGAAAAGAGAAGTAACACCCAAAAAGGAGTAGATTGCAGCACAAAATCAAATCAGGGATGAAATCAATAAAATAAAAACAATGCAAAGAGTCAATGGAACAAAGATTTTCATCTTTGAGAAAACCAATACCATTTACAAAACTTTATCCAAATTCACGAAAAGCATAGAGACTATTGGAATTAACAAAACTAAAAATGGAAAGGAGGACATAACAGACACTGAGGAAATCTGGAGAATCATAAGGAAATATTTTAAAAGCCCATTATCCATAATATTGGAAAAACTAAAGGAAATAGATAACTTTCCTGATTATATATATATATATATATATATATATATTCTGCCTCTGCCCCTACCTCCACCTCTGCCTCCACCTCTGCCTCCTACCTCTATCTCTATTTCTATATACCACATACCAAAGTTAAATCAAGATCAGGTAAGCAATTTAAACATATCTGTACCCATAGTAAATAGAAGCAGTCATTAAATGTTTACCAATCAAATAAAAAAAAAAAGAAAGAAAGAAAAAAGGAAGGAAGGAAGGAAGAAAAAACCTAGAGCAAATGATTTTAGCACATAATAGTGCCAGGATTTCAAATAACAGTTAATGCAAACTCTTCAAATTATTCCATAAAAAAGGAACAGAAGGAATATAACTCAAAATTTTTAGGAGGCTGTAGTTACCCTGATACTAAACTACATAATAAGCCCCCAAGAAAAGAACTCCTTAGTTATCATTTATGAATATAAAATTAAAATCTTAAAAAAAAACTTGTGAAAATAATCCAAGACCTCATCAAAAAGATCATTCACCATGATAAAGTAGACTTAACACCACAAATGCAGGGATAGTGCAACAAATGTAAATGGATGAATGAAACCCACCTTATAAACAAACTGAAAGACCAAAGATACATGTACCTCTCATTAGATGAAGTAAAGACCTGTGACAAAATTTAACAACACTTTCTGATAAAAGTCCTGGAGAGATTAGGAATATAAGGGACATACCTAAACATAGTAAAGACATTTTACAGCAAGCCACCATCAACTTAAGTGAAGAGAAGCTGAAAACAATTCCATTAAAAAGAGAAATAAGGCCAGGCAGTGGTGGCACACACCTTTAATCCCAGCATTTGGGAGGCAGAGGCAGGCAGATTTCTGAGTTTGAGGCCAGCCTGGTCTACACAGTGAGTTCCAGGACAGCCAGAGATACACAGAGAAACTCTATCTCGAAAAAACAAAAAAGCCAAAAAACACATCAAAAAAAAAAAAAAACCACAAACAAAAAACACCAACCAAACAAACAAAACAAAAAACCAAAAACAACAACAACAAAACAGAAATAAGATAATATTGTCCATTCTTTTCATAGATAATCATTATATATCTATTCATATATCTATTCATATAGTCAATATACCTATTCATATAGTACTTGAAATCTTACCTTGAGCAATAAGACAACCAAAGGAGATGAATGGGATACCAATCAAAAAAAAAAAAAAGAACTCAATAATTGTTTTATTTTTAGATGATATGATAATATGCATAAGTAACCTTAAAAATTCCATCAAAAATAGCCTTGAACTCATTGACACAGGAGAAGACTTTCTGACCAGAAAACCATTAGCACTAAAATCAATACTTAATAACTAGACCTCATGAAACAGAAGTTTCTATAAAGGAAAGAACACTGCTGTTTAGACAAAGTTGCACCATACAGAAAGATTTATTTTTAACCAACTACACATCTGATAGCTAATATGCAAAAAATACACAAAAAACTAAAAAATGTATATCAAAAAAACTTATAACCCAAAGGAAACTGATGAATAAATGTAAACAAAATTCTCAAGGGAAAAAACTCAAATGACTGAGAAACACTTAAAGAGATATTCAACATCTTTAGACATCAAAAAAATAGAAATCAAAACTACTTTGAGATTTTATCTCACACCTATCAGAATAGCTAAGATCTATAAAACAAGTGATAGCTGCTGAGGATATGGAGCGAATTATTTGTTGCTGGTGGGAGTGCAAACTCGGACAGCTACTATGGAAATCAGTGTGGTGATTCTTCAAATAACTGGGAATTGAGCAAAATCAGCAAACCACTCTAGGCATATATGCAAAGGAAGTTTCATCCTATCACAGAGATACTTGCACAATGGTGTGGTGTTCATTATTTCATCATAATAGCCATGGAGTTAAAAACAATCTTGATAGCCCTCAATGAAAGGTTTGATAAAGGAAGTCTGGTATTTTTACACAATGGAGTATTACTCACCTATTTAAAAAATGAAATGATGAAATTTGCAGATAAATGTATAGAACTAGAAAGAAATCATTTCACATGAGAAAATCCAGGCCCAGAAAATCATATATGGTACGTACTTTTTTATATGTGGATAGTAGCTATTAAGTCGATGATAACTAAGCTACAATCATTAAACCAGAGATGAACAATATTGTAAGTAACTAAGAGTAAAACAGATTGATCTCCTTAGGAAAGGGAAATGAAATATATAGATATGGATGGATGGTGGTGGTGGCAGGGAGGGGGTAAAGGGGGGTGAATGTGAAGAAAAAAGGCAAGAGCAGAGAAAAAGTAGAGAATATTGTAGGAGACAGTTAAAGTTAAGGGCCACTTGCAAGGTGGTATGGAAACCTAATAGAATAGAAGCTTCTTAAAAATATACATGTATAAAGCCAATCAAAATAAAATTGCTAAATAATAAGGGATACAGAACTTCAAATGGCCATCCCTTATCACCAAGTGAAGCTTCCAGTATTAGGATTGAGTTCTGTCTAATTTAATTGTTAGCCAAAAGGGTCATATGGGAATCACCAAAGAACTCAGCTTGTTGCCAAGACTAAAAGGTACCCTCCACAAACTGATGGTAAGGCTCCATTGCTAAAGACAATACCTATATAACACATTGAACATGAAGAAGTTGAGTTCATGCCTATATGAAGCTTTCCCCCTTAATGCCAGCAGCTGTACAGGAAGTTGATCAGGTACCATCAAAGAAGTTGCTTCCTGAAGTAGATTCAGGAACAAATACGGAGACGCTCAGCCAGATACCATATAGTCAATGATATAGACCTTGGGCCACTCAGCTCTAAATAAGGTGTATTCATTAATTTCCTTCCCTCAGGGCTCAGAGAACACTGAGGAAGAGGGGGTGCATAGAATATAAGAGCCAGAGGGCTTACAGGATATCCAAAAATAAGGTTCTCCAAATCATGATTGAACCACATACAAATTTGCCGAGATAGAGGCAGCATACACATAGCCAGCACAGGTCTGCACTATTTGGGTTCTTAGAGTTGAAAGAAATAGAGACATTCCTCCACTGAAACCCAGAAGCTATCTGCAACTGATAATCAGTTGACCTGATGTCCTTAGCTGTGACTCATAGGATGTGGAACCTGAAGAGGTCACCTCCTGTAGCCAGTAAGAAACCCTAAAGGAGTGATATAGGCATCAGCTCACACACAAAACTTTCAACTCAAAATTTATCCTGTCTACTAGAAATGCAGAAAATTGAGCAAAGACTGAGGGAATAGGCAATCGATAACTGGCTCTACTTAAGACTCATCCCACTAGTAGTCTCTGACACTATTATTGATACTCTCTTATGTTGCAGACAGAAGTAAAGCATGACTGTCCTCTGAGCGGCTCCACCTAGTAGCTAACTTAAACAGATACAGAGACCCACACGCAAAGAGTGGATGGAGCTTGGGAATTATCATGGAAGAGCTGTGGGACTAACTGAGGACCCCAAAGAGGAGAGGAAGACACAGAGAGTCAACTAACCTGGACCCTTGAGGTTCTCAGAGACTGAACCATTAACTAAAGAACATACATAGGCTGGACCTAAGCCTCCTTACATATATGTAGCAGATGTATAGCTGGGTCTTCATTTGGATTCTGAACAATTGGAGTCAGGATCTATCCCCAAAGCTGTTGCCTGTCTGTGTGATATATTTTTCTAGCTGGTCTGCCTTATCTGGCATCAATGGGAGATAATGTGCGTAGCCTAGCAGAGACTTGATGATCCCAGATAGGAGGATACTCAGGGGTCTCTTCCTGCTTAGAGAAGAAGTGGAGGGGGAAATGGGCGAAAATGTGGGAGGAAGTGACCAGACGAAGGGTAGTCAGCATGACATAAAATGAATAAGTTTAAAAAAGGAGGAGAAGGAGGAGGAGGAAGAGGATGGGGAGGGGGAGGAAGAAGAGGGAGGGGGAGGGGGAGGGGTAAGGGGGAAAGGGAAGGGAAGGGGAAGGGAAGGAGAAGGAGAAGGAAAAGGAGAAGAAGGAGAAGAAGGAGAAGAAGGAGAAGAAGGAGAAGAAGGAGAAGAAGGAGAAGAAGGAGAAGAAGAAGAAGCACAGAACCAGGTGGGCTTAGATGTTAGGCTCTTTATTACCTGAACTTTGAGTTGTTTGAATTAAATCAGTTAGTTTAATGAGGGCATTTGTTAAGGTTTTTGAACTTGTGGATATTTTTTATACCTAAGAATCACAATAAAACATAAGCCTATCCCAATTAAAAACAAGTGATTAGCAATGGAGAGGGGATTTAGTAGGCACGAGTGTTTTCTATGTAAGCATGAAGACCTGAGTCTGAATTATCAACATCAACATAATACTTGGGTTGGTCATGCATTGACATAACACTGGCAATTGTGCATGGAGACAGGAACATCCCTGATTCACTGGGCAGCTAGCCTGGATGAACAGTTAGTGTCAGATTCAATTTTATGTGCTGTCTCTAATGAATAAGGTGGACAGCAATAGAAGAGGACACCTTATGAGCTCTTTGATCATTGTACCCATGAGCATGGGCACATGTAGCCATATATACCAATGGGGCGCATGCAACTATACACACCCTTCGACCTATACAATCTTCCCAAATTAGGTGATAATAAAAACTTCTGAAAAGTCAGTTGGAGTTACTAAACAAGATGACATTTGCGAAGCAACACTTCCAATATTTGATGTGTCAAATATTATGTTTCCTTAATTAGTGTTTTCCTTTTACTGAATGCCATGCAGTTCTCCAGTAGACACTAGAAATGATATTGGCAAGAACACCATGATTTTTTTACTCATATAAAAAGGGAAACACATAACTGTTCAAATGTTTGCTGAAGTTTCAAGGTATTTTTACACATGAAATGCAATTATTTTTATACCTAATATATATTTATGAAAATATCATAATATTGTGGGTAGTGACAGTAACTGTATATTTCTTGATTTTTTTCTGTATAATTGCACTGGCAATTTTTTGATGCCTCCTCAAATAAAGACTTTCTGTCATTGATCTGTAACTGCTTAAATGAGCAAATAAAAAACTTAAAGCATTGTCATCATTTTGAAAAGAATTTTCAAACTATTATTGTTTACATAACTTCAACTTTACCATGGTCATTTTGTAGGGAATACCCAGAAGTTGGAGGTATGGTAACTGCACTTTCTTTTTTTGACTCGTGATATGGGTGTGGGCTGTGCCCTATATTGCTTGGGTGCTGAAAATGTGTTCTTCAGATGGGGGAGCCAATCACTGGGGAGTAATCATGGTAGATTATGACCTCATTAAGGTCATAATAACGTATTGGTGGATTTTAAATTTGATGCAACTGTTTGGCGGTGATCAAAGTGGGAACAGGGAGGAGAAAGTAGGACTTTGGCTCTTTGTCTGTGAAGAGTGTCTTGGTCCCAGATTCTTTCTGATTCACTCTCAATCACTATGAGGTAACGATCACCACTGTGCATGCCTCTATCCCATTTCCTCTTCCTTCAGCAGAGGCAGAGGTGCAACAATGGACCCAGTCAGTACACACTGGAACCTCAGAAGTTATGTATTTAAGTACACTGTTCCCTTTAAAGTAATTTCTCTCAGATATGTATCAAAGTGATTTAAAAATAACAGCTAGATTTGCATTCTTCTACATGCTGACCTCCAGTTGAACCAGCACCAATTGTTGAAAATGCTGTCTTTTTTCCACTGAATGATTTTAGCTCCTTTGTCAAAGATCAAGTGACCATAGGTGTGTGGGTTCATTTCTGGGTCTTCAATTCTATTCCATTGATCTTCCTGCCTGTCTCTGTACCAATACCGTGCAGTTTTCTTTATCACTATTGCTCTGTAGTACAGCTTGAGGTCAGGGATAGTGATTCCCAAAGATGTTCTTGTATTGTTGAGAATAGTTTTTGCTATCCTGGGTTTTTTGTTAGTCCAAATGAATTTGAGAATTCCTCTTTCTAACTCTGTGAAGAATTGAGTAGGAATTTTGATGGGGATTGTATTGAATCTGTAGATTGCTTTAAGAAAGATGGCCATTTCTAATGTATTAATCCTACCAGTCCATGAGTATGGGAGATCTTTGCATCCTGTCAGATCATCTTTGATTTCTTTCTTCAGAGTCTTGAAGTTCTTGTCATAGAGATCTTTCACTTGCCTGGTTAGAGTCATACCAAGGTATTTTATATTATTTGTGGCTATTGTGAAGGGTGTCATTTCCTTAATTTCTTTCTCAGCCCATTTATCCTTTGAATATAGGAAGGCTACTTATCTGTTTGAGTTAATTTTATATTCAGCCACTTTTCTAAAGTTGTTTATCAGGTTTAAGAGTTCTTTGCTGGAATTTTTGAGGTCACTTAAGTATATTATTATATCATCTACAAATAGTGACTTTTTTGACTTCCTCCTTTTCAATTTGTATTCCTTTGACCTCCTTTTGTCTTCTAATTGCTCTACCTAGAACTTCAAGTACTATATTGGATAGGTAGGGAGAGTGGACAACCTTGTCTAGACCCTAATTTTAATGGGATTGCTTCAAGTTTCTCTTCATTTAGTTTGATGTTGGCTACTGGTTTGCTGTATAAATGATCTATTTTTATCTCCTTGTACAAAGCTCAAGTCCAAGTGGATCAAGAACCTAGATACTGAAACTAATAGAGGAGAAAGTGGGGAAGAACTTTGAACACATGGGCATAGAGGAAAATTTCCTGAACAGAACACCAATGGCTTATGCTCTGAGATCAAGAATAGACAAATGGGACCTCATAAAATTGCAAAGCTTCTGTAAGGCAAAGGACACTGTCAATAGGACAAAATGGCAATCAACAGATTGGGAAAAGATCTTTATCAATCCTACATCCAATAGAGGGCTAATATCCAATATATACAAAGAACTCAAGAAGTTAGACTCCAGAGTATGAAATAAAGCTATTAAAAGTGGGGTACAGAGCTAAATAAAGAATTCTCAACTGAGGAATACTGAATGTCTGAGAAGCACCTAAAGAAATGTTCAGCATCCTTAGTCATCAGAAAATGCAAATCAAAACAACACAGAGATTCCACTTCACACCAATCAGAATGGCTAAGAACAAAAACTCAGTTGACAGCAGATGCTGGGGAGGAAGTGGAGAAAGAGGAACACTCTTCCATTGTTGGTGGGATTGTAAGCTAGCACAACCACTCTGGGAAACAGTCTGGTGGTTCCTTAGAAAATTGGACATAGCATTACCTGAGGACCCAGCTATACCACTCCTGGACATATACCCAGAAGATGCTCCAACATATAACAAGGACATATGCTCCACTATTTTCATAAGAGCCTTATTTATAATAGCCAGAAGCTGGAAAGAACCCAGATGCCCTTCAAAAGAGGAATGGATACAGAAAATGTGGTACATTTGCACAAAGGAGTACTACTCAGCTATTAAAAACAATGACTTCATGAAACTCGTAGGCAATGGATGTTACTACAAAATATCATCCTGAGTGAGGTAACCAAACCAATCACCAAAGAACACACATGGTGTGTACTCACTGATAAGTGGATATTAGTCCAAATGCTTGGAATACCGAAGATACAATTCACAGACTACATGAAGCTCAAAAAGGAAGATCAAAGTGTGCGTGCTTTGGTCCTTCTTAGAAAGGGGATCAAAAATATTCACGGGAGCAAACAAGGAGACAGCATGTGGAGCAGAGACTGAAGGAAAGGCAACCCAAAGACTGCCCCACCTGGGGATCCACCCCATATACAGTCATCAAACCCAGACACTACTGTGGATGCTAAGAAGTGCTTGCTGACAGGAGCCTGATATAGCTGTCTCCTGAGAAGCTCTACCAGCTCCTGACAAATACAGAAGAGGATGCTCACAGCCAATCATTGGACTGAGCATGGGGTCCCCAGTGAGCCCCAATGAAGAAGTTAGAGAAAGAACTGAAGGAGCTGAAGGTGTTTGCAACCAGATAGGAAGAACAACAATATTAAACAACCAGAAGCCGCAGAGCTCCCAGGGACTAAACCACCAACAAAAGAACACATGGAGGGACCCACGGCTCCAGCTGCATATGTAGCTAGCAGAGGATGGCCTTGTTGGGCATCAGTGGGAGGAGAAGCCCTTGATCTTGTGAAGGTTAGATGCCTCAGTGTAGGGGATTTTGAGGGTGGGGAGGTGGGAATGTGGGTGGGTGGAGGAATACCCTCATAGAAGCAGGGGAGGGGAAATGGGATAGATGGTTTCTGGGGGTAAAACTGGAAAAGGGGATAGCATTTGAAACGTGAATAAAGAAAATATCCAATAAAACAAAACATAAACCTCACTCCCTCAGTGGAGACTCCTTTTACTTAAGTAACTAATTTATATCCTAAATGCTGCCCTTTTTCTGGACCCCTTCTCATAGCCACTCACTAATCCCCCATCTCTTTCTCCTCTGAGAGGGTGGACACCACCCTGGGGATCCCTACACTGGATGCATCAAGTCTCTGCAGGATTAGGTACAACCTCTCCCACTCAGACCAGACAAGGCAGCCCTGTTGGGGAACAGATTCCGGTCTGGGTACAACTTTAGGGACAGCCCCCAGCTGCAGTTGCTGGGAGATCTACATGGAGACGGAGCTGCATGTCTGCTACACATGTGCCAGGGGTCTTGTTCAGGCCTTTGTATGGTCTTTGATTGGTGTGTTAGTCGCTAAGAGCTCCCAAAGGTCCAGGTGAGTTGACTCTGTTGGTCTTCCTGTGGAGTTCCTATTCCCTTCAGGACCTTCAATCCTATCCCCAATTGTTCCCTACGGGTCCCAAGCCTTCATCCCATGTTTGGCTGTGGATCTCTGCATCTGTTTCTGTCAGCTGCTAGGTGGAGCCTCTCAGTTATGCTATGCTCTTGTCTGCAAGCATAACAGAGTGCCATTGATAGTGTCAGAAACTGATGTTTGCCCATGCCATAGCTCTTAAGTTGGGCCAGTAGGTTGGCTATTCCTTCAGTTTCTGTTCTATCATTGTCCCAGCATTTCTTTTAGACAGGACAGATTTGGGTTGAAAGTTTTGTGGGTGGGATGTTGTTCTTATTGCTCCACTGGGGTTCCTGCCTGGCTACAGAAGGTGGCCTCTTCAGATTCCATGTTCCCTCTGTTGGGCATCTTAGCCAAGGTCACTATCATTGAGTACTGGGAGCCACCCTCACCTCAGATCTCTGGGACATCCTAGAGATCCAACCCCCACCTACCCCCATACCTGACAGCTGCAGATTTCTATTCATTCTCCTGGCCCTTTAGCCCTCTATCCCGTCTCTCCCCATGCCTGTCCTAATGGAAGACATACTTCCTTAGCACTGAAGGGAAGCATTTGAATGATAATCCAAGTATGTTCTGGCTTGAATTAAGAGTGCTAGAGAACCCTGGCTTAGGGGAAGCTTGTTTGGATATAAATTGCAAAGCATCAAGCATATTTGCTATAGCCAATGCAATCTTCACAGCAAGTTTGCGATGTAGTAGCTTAAACTGATGGGGTAATGAGCTGCTGACAGACATGCTGTCTAAATTGACACTTGAGGCTGGTGCAGCCAAAGGCCTTGGCATGAAACAGTGAAGAAAGTGAGGGTTGAGTGAGCAGCTCTTATGCTACAGCACAGCTAAAAATGCATACAATGAATTTTACCAGGCACTCTGAGGTCATGTCCTGTAAACTCTGAAACAGTACTTGCCTTAACCATTAGAACAATTCACTTCTTCATTTGTGTAAACACGGGTCTTGAGAGAGTTAGTATCATTTTGAATACCCTTTGGGGTACCTTCTTGAGTTGAGTATTGAACCCTCAGACATTCAAAGAAAGACCTACAGCAAATAAAATAAAATAAAATAAATAGAATAAGGAAATAGGAGGAAGGATGCTTTTAATTTCAAATATTTTTCAGAATTATGGGAGCTTATATGTTAAAATTATCTTCCATATCTCTTACTGGATTTTTCTTTTGTATATTTACAAGATTGTAAACCTGTACAAACTAATATGTATTACTTCACAAGAGAAAATATTTTCTTCAGAGAACCAAAATGTTTTAGTTTTCTTTTTTTTATTTGTGTTTACTTTCAATTTTAGCCCACAGTTTAATAGGAATGAGACTTGTCTATTTTATAGACAAAACACTCCAGCCTAAGTTTCAGTATGTTTTCCAGGGAGTGTAATTTTATACAAACTTCTGTGCTCATGTGTGCATGCTCTCGCTCTCTCTCTTTCTCTCTCTCTCTCTCTCTCTCTCTCTCTCTCTCTCTCTCTCTCTCTCTCACACACACACACACACACACACACACAATAGATTTGTATTCACTTTTTATTTAGTGACTGACAATTGCTGTTGGGTTTTTAGTTGGCTCAGTCCCCAGCTTCTGATCAGCTCATATATGTCAGCTTCTACTCAGGAATGAGATATGATTATTACCTTTTTAGTTAGAGTTTTGTCAGCTCTGCATGTGAGGGATGATTTTCTCATGGACACTCATATATTGTAGCAAAGGTCACAATAGAACCATAGTCATAAAATCAGCCCAAGATACCTCAGATCAGTGCCTTGGTGTCAATTCTAAACTTTCATTGGTCTTCTGTTTTTAAGAGTTTAAATAAGCTAGTATAAAAATGCTCAATGTTAGTCCTTCCTCCTCCAAACATGTACCCTAAGTAGGTCTGTGCACCTTCTAAACCTGTGACTGACACTGTGTGAATATGCCTTTTCCTTCATGGGTGTGGTTTGGGGGGTTTTTAGATGTATTGTTGACCATTACACAAACAAATAAAATCTCTAAATAGCCAAACTGTTCACTGGAGACTAAAATATCTAAAAACAACCTAAGGCTAGATTTAGTAATGAAGAACCAATTATAGCATTATGCTAAACTGATTTAAACAGTGAAGCCAGTATCGCTACCATACAATTTAGATTCACTAAGACATAAACTGCACCTCAGTTATCCTGTAACAACCATCTCTGACTATTCACTCCTAAATATCCTGCCCAGGGAAGCAACTTCCAAAAGTGCTGATGACCACTGACTACATGGAACACTCAAAGTCACTGCAGCTACGACTCAAGACTGAAGCTGTGTGACTTTGTTCAAATTGGTGTTTCATTAAAATTTAAATGTCAGCTTAGATTTTGTAAAAGTCATAGCTATTTATGAAGAGGCCATATTTTCCAAAATTGTGAGAAGTAATGCAAGTGATATTTTGTTAGCCTTTACTTGATTCTAGCAAATGAAATTCAGGTACAGAACTAAAAAAAAAAAAAAAAAAAAAAATGAAATAAGTGTATGCCTTCAATCTGCACAGCTTTGAAATTTAAAAAGAACTGGCTAAGACATTATTTTTTGAATAATGTAAATGGGAAAAGCAGAAGGCACTAAAACTGCTTATTGTGTATTAGATATGATTTTAGACCCATAAACTGAAAGTAGGGACTAAGCAGAAAACCTTTATTTTTTCCTATCACAAAACTTCTACATTTAGTGGGAGAGAAGACAGCAAAAAGGAATTGTATAATATAAAGCCAGGTATTAATAAACACTATGCAAAAAAAGCAGCTGAAGATTCTAGATCAATAACATGATGAACAGGGAGGCTGGGCATGGACATAAATTTGGGTGGTAGGAAAACCTACTCTATTAAAATTATGGGCAATCCAAAGACCACATCTGAGTGAGGCATCAACCCTTGTTTTTAAAAGGATTTCAGCAGATAGCATAGTTTCAGTGCTGAGATGACTCTAGGAGTTGTTATGCTCTGAGAACATCTATAGGCAATATTTTAACCTTGCTACAAATGGCATATGAATTCTTGGAAATGATGTTTCAGAATCACCCAGTCTTGATATGAAAGGCCCTTAGGCAATGTCAGATATGCCAGGTAATCCATTAGCTGCTACATAATGGAGGTAAATTGATGTTACTAGTGAAAAGGAGAATTTACCCTTAAAACATAAGGAACATTGGTTCCAATACCCTACACAGAAGCCCAGATTTGTGTATGCATAAATCTCATACTCCTACTCAAATTCTCTTGTTTGTTGTCATCTAATAATTACTCATAACATTTACTATAATGTAAATTCATTGGAAATATTTTTGTTTTGAGAATACCTACATAAAAATGGTCTACTGTGTGCAAGACTGACTTAGTTCATCCTTATAATCCCAAATTTGTGGTTGGTTGAATTTGTAAAGGCAGACATGCTGATATCAAGAGTCATCTATAGGCAATATTTCCTTTACTATTTCATTCATTAGGGTCATGGTTTAAATATGTTTGGCACAGAGAGTGGCACTATTTGGAGGTGTGGCCTTGTTGGAGTAGGTGTGTCACTGTGGATGAGGGCTTAAGACCCTCACCCTAGCTGCCTGGAAGTGAGTCCAGCAGCCTTCAAATGAAGACGTTGAACTCTCAGCTTCACCTGCACCACACCTGCCTGGATGCTGCCATGCTCTTGCAGGGAGTATGCATAATGGGCTGAACCACTGAGCCCATAAGCCAGCCCCAATTAAATGTTGTCCTTACAAGAGTTGCCTTGGTCATGGTGTCTGTTCACAGCAGTAAAACCGCAAGTAAGACAATTAGACATCATTTCCTTGGAATTGTTTTATGCAAACGTGCTTATAATGTAGATAGTCTATATTCTAACATACTTTCTGTATTTCCCATGATATGATCTTACATGTAACATGCTTTCTGTATATTCCGTGGTGTGATCTTACATGTGACGACCCTTAGACATGTCTTTCCTTCAGTAAGTCTTGATACAGCCATTTTGTCTCAGCTGCTGAGCTCTCACTTTGGCAATGAAGCTATTTAGGAACTCCAGCTTGAGAGGCTAATGGAGCCAACCCTGTTCCATCCTGCTCAGATTGCATGTGGAGATGCTCAATGACTCACGGGAAAGCCCTGGCTACATAACTTTAGCTAGTGATGTTTCACCTCTTTCCCCCTGTGATGTAAAAATTTCTTGTTTCTTTGGAGACTCAGTTGTGTCATGTGATGTTTTTCTGGAAACTGTCATATGAGAGGATATTTTTGCTGAAGCAGACACATGGGAAGATGCTTTGCTGAGAACAGACAAGTGATGTCAGACAGTGCACAATGCTGTGTGTAACTGATAAATCTTACCATTCTTTGTTGGTCATCATTGGACTTAGCTGATGCTAGTCTATTCTGGCAATGTTATATGGTATTTGTTCACCTTACCATTCTTTGTTGGCCACTATTTGTTGTGACTTCATAGAGAGAAATGACACCAAAGAACTTCTGGTGGTATTTCAACACCTTCTTGCAACTTCTGAGGACTCTGCCTTGAAATTTCTTCTGGATCAAACTTCTGCTGCTGATTCATGAATGAGGTTTGCAAGTGGATCAAGCTGCCACTGCTGATTCATGTTAACTGAACTGCTGATATCCTGAAAATGCAGATTGGATTTGCTCTAAAGAATTATTTCTAAATAGGTCTACATCCTCCTTTGTTCTTATTAAACTTTCTTTTCTACTACCTCGGGTCAGTGGGGGTTGGAAGGGAGGTTAAGGTATTTAAGAATCCTTATTAGAAGTAGGTTTAAAAAATCTAAGCCTACATTCCTTAATCTAACAATTCTGAGGTATATTTTGTTTGGTTCCACTGAAGATTATGGACAAGTTCAGCTTCAGCTCTGGTTAATAACTGTAATTTTCTCTTTGTTCCCATTTCTCTGTCCCCAAACCACCAATCCAGTTGATGGAATCACTTTTCATGCAAGCATCTGCATTTTAGCCAGTCTCCTGCTTGATTTTCTGGGAGGAAAGTGATCTAAGATAATAAATAAAACAATGTGAAGAATATGTGACATACAGCAACATGATAGACTTTCAACTGTAGAACTAGGTCATTATTACAGCTTTCTTTGATGCTTCCAGACCTATGGGTCCTGAACACCTTGTACTATCCTGAGTGCTAAGCAGAGAGCAAGACACAGGTTTTCAGGGGTTTTTCAACACAAAATTTAAATTTTCCTATGAAAAGTTTTTCTTTCTCATGAAATATGAATAATATACATGTAAAAAATATCAAGAATATTTTCAAACTTTTAATACAGAATATGGAATACTGATAAATAAAACTAATTATTAAAATAAACAAAGCAAACATACATGCTATAAAAACAAAACTGGAAGAAATCTGAGTATGATAAATACAGGTCCCCAGAAGAAGGTAATATAAAAATTGATCAAGCTATAAGTTACATATATATTACTTACAGTTTATATGTGTAACATATTATATAATGCTATAGATCTAAAGATAGATCCATATATAGATAGATATTACAAGTTTTATATTACATACAGCATAATACAGTGTCTAAGTAACTAATGAAGTGGCAAGAAGGTGTTGAAATACCACCAGAAGTTCTTGGTATTGTTTCTCTCTATGAAGTCACAACAAATAATGGTCAACAAAGAATGGTAAGGTGAACAAATACCATATAGCATTGCCAGGGTAGACTAGCATCAGCAAAGTCCAACGATGACCAACAAAGAATGATAAGATTTATCAGTTACACACAGCATTGTACACCATCTGACATCACTTGTCTGTTCTCAGCAAAGCATCTTCCCATGTGTCTGCTTCAGCAAAAATATCCTCTCATATGACAGTTTCCAGAAAAACATCACATGACACAACTGAGTCTCCAAAGAAACCAGAAATTTTCACATCACAGGGGGAAAGAGGTGAAACATCACTAGCTCAAGTTATGTAGCCAGGGCTTTCCCATGGGTCATTGAGCATCTCCACATGCAATCTGAGCAGGATGGAACAGGGTTGGCTTCATTAGCCTCTCAAGCTAGAGTTTCTAAATAGCTTCATTGCCAAAGTGAGAGCTCAGCAGCTGAGACAAAATGGCTGTATCAAGACTTACTGAAGGAAAGACATGTCTAAGGGTTGTGACATGTAGGATCATACATTGCAACACACAGAAAGCATGCTACATATGACCATATCTATTTGGAAAGTGGGAGAAGAAGAGGGAAGTTGGAGGAGGAGAAAAGAGTTCATCCTTCCTGACACCACGGCAATGGCAATGTGTGTCTCTGATTTAATTTTTTCTTGTTTTTTCTCCTTAAATAATTGATGGATGCCCATCATAAATCAATGTGAATGTAAAAAATTATAGGTTGAATTCTTGTTTTGATATTTAAGATGTTGAGTAATTGCTTTCTCTTGGATAAAGATGTTATTTATGCATTTTTAGTTTTGTTTTGTATTGTTTTATTTTTGTGTATGCTTTTGCTTTTTTTTAGTATGACCTTATTAAAACTCCTGAGTGTGGCAAGCCAAACAACAAATGTGAAAACACAACTTTTCTTTGAGTTTTTTCATAAACAATGTTAGTTTAATTTTCATTCAAAATTATATAAAAATAATTTCATACTCTTTCATGAATCTGAACTTCCAGGTGTGAATTAGGATGCCATACAAGCAAACTCTAACATGCTGTTTCATAGAGTACCATCCATATCTGTGTTAGGTGTTTGGAAAGTCTTGGTTGTCTTGTTACCCATCTTAAAGACGTATGGAATGGTGACATGTGATTAAGTACATAAAGTAATCAATGAGGACAATCACTGTCATTTTGGGCAATAATTTAAGTATGCCTATAATTTCAACAGCAAAAGTGATTAGCCATGTTTGTATGGATCAAGTACTAAGTTGGGCCAACATATCATGAGCATCTTTGGAGTTGGGATCTCTTCCTTTTACCACCTATCTTTGGTTTTAGTATCGGTTCTAATTGAAAGTTAAAAACAGTAAATATTCTCTCTGAGTTCCAATTTTAGCATGAACTATTTTGGTCTTATTTTGAGAGAGCAAGAAGTCAAGTTTCTGACAAATATTTATTAACATGAGAAGTTACAGCCAATGCTTTCATGAAGTAAGACATTTGGTGGACTTTTAGAAGACAGCTACCATATAATTTTTGCAAGCTGTTGCTTTCACACTTCCAGTGACTAATCTAAAACAAAAATTAAAACTGCCAATCATTTTAGAACTGGACGACTGATGTGCTCATCCGATAAGGCCTGTGCTCTCATTTTGCAACTTAAGAGCATTAGGCTGACTGAAGGGGGGGGGGAGTGGGTTTTCTGTTCACGGAGTAGAGGGAATAAAAAAAAAATCATCAGACATGTGAGGTGAAGGATAAGTTACTTGCTGCCTATCAGGTTCTTTCAGCCTTGCCAGTTTCTCCAGACATATCAGGTTTATAAAACAATAGTTTGCTTAGTCTGGAGAAAACAGCTGCAGAGATTATTTAAGGTGTGAATATTATTCTCCATTGTTTAAAACATTGTTCAAACTGTGCATAAATGGAGATGTTTTCTCAACTAATGACAAATTATGATTAATATCTCATACTGGTATTGAAAATTAAAATTAGTTTACATTCACATCTGTTCCCAGGTAAAATAGTAATAAAGGAAAAATAATTTTAAATGAATTACACTGAGTGTTAGTGGCCATAGAAAAAAGAAAATAATATTTTGTAGATTTGGATGGTTAACAAATAATTCTCCATTTGTTAAAGGAGAATTGCAAAGCTATCCCACCCATATCCTTTAGTAATAAAAAAAAATGTTTACTTTTCCCTCCTTCTGTGTCCTTCTCTATCGCCTCCTCTCTTTTTTCCAGTCTCTCCTCTTTTCCTCTTCCTTTGCTTGAGTTGTTATATGAAGTGTTGAACCCTAGTTACAGATTTCTTCTTCCTCCTTCCCTCTTTTCTATCAGCTTTCTACTCTCACAGGAGACTTTTCTACAAGGACTTCACCCAGGTCTCTAGTAGTGAGGCTGAGCCCAGGGTTGGCTTAGAGCCCTGGTAAGAACATTTTCTCACCAACCATTGACCTTCCTTCTCACGCTGGATTGGTTGAAACTGCAGGATCCTGTCTCCTGGTGCTGATGGGAAGACCAGTGCTTGGTTTATTCACTCCAAAGCTTGGTTTCGTTTTTTTAACTTTCTGTTTTGTAGAGTTCCATTAAATCCTAGCTCTATTTTACTGTCATTGTAAGTTCTATTTGCCAAGAGAAATTTAATAACTTAAGAGGAGTACCTGTTAATAAATCAGGAAACTGAAATATCCTAGAGGCCAATGTTCTTTATTATTTTTTCATAGAGAACTAATCTGTGCCAGTCATAATAAGCATGGTGTTCCAGAAATATGATAATAGTTATAAACTCATTGATCAACTCAGAGACCCCATAAAAATGTAATTATAGCTATTCTAAAGCTTCTACTTTTATTTTATTGGTTAAAATTGAAAAGAAACATATTGGCTCAAAACCAAATTCTCAACACAAAGAAATTTTATTTATTTATTTATTTTTTGCCTCAGGACAGAGGGCATGGAATAAGAGACAGAAACAGGAGATAAAGGATGAAGGAGAAAGGGAAAGGAACAAGAGAGGCAGGAAGGGGATTTGTCCCTAAATGAGACAAAGGACTGCCTCTGGATAGAGAGAAGATAGATGTGTCACATAGGAAAATGGCATTTATAAAGGTACAAGGGGCCGGGCGGTGGTGGCGCATGCCTTTAATCCCAGCACTTGGGAGGCAGAGGCAGGTGGATTTCTGAGTTCGAGGCCAGCCTGGTCTACAGAGTTAGTTCCAGGACAGCCAGGGCTACACAGAGAAACCCTGTCTCGAAAAACCAAAATAAATAAATAAATAAATAAAGGTACAAGGGAAAACCTCATGTTAGAATGAGGTATTCAGTTTTTATTTGGCACGTTAATTAGGTGAGCCAGAGGGGGCTTTTGATTGCAGGACTTCAAAACTTTGATAGCTGGGTCTTGGTAGTTAGAGTTGGGAGGAGGAAGTGGACAAATGAGGGAGTAGACCTTGCCTGTAAAAATGTAAGTTAATGGTTTTTTAACAAAACAGAGGGAATGAGAGAAGGGCAAGGCCTGCTGGAGCCATGCCTGCCATGCTTGAGGTTATCAGAGTCCCTTCAAAGATTAATCTGTAGAAGCACAGAAGTCAGGCATGTAGTAAGGGACTAGGGTTGGGGACAAATAGATCTCTTTAAAGAAAGAAAATAGGATAGTTGAGGATGAATGTGGGTTTGGAATGGGAGGATCAAATTGAGGAGGGAGAGGGAAGACAGAAATGAGAGAGAGGATTCAGGGAAAAACAACTAAAATAAAAGGCTATTTGAGGGGTAGTGTGGAAAAATAAGACAGTGGAGGCTTCCTAAAATAAGTACATATATGAAGACAGCCTAAATGAAATTACAAAATGATGGGAGAGAGAGTCCCAACTAGATATCTTGTTAATAAATTTTCTAGCACTAGAATTGGGTTTCATCTAATTGAGTTGTTGACCAAAAGGGCCAGTGGAAATTTCCAGACAAACCAAAGTGTTTTCAAGACTATATGTGGAGGTTTACCTCCACAAGTTGACTGCAAAGGCTTCCTGTGAAGACATCATCTACATAATTTGTTGAACATAAAAAAGCTATGTTGGAGGTAACATAGAGCCTTCACACCTATATTCTAGGTCTTTGGTACTCCGTGTGTCACCAAAGGATAAATATAAACACCAAACAAACCACAAACCCCATTTGATCTACAATGGTGTCCTCCTACATGCAAGATATGATAGTACAGCATGGCGCAAACCTTGTGGGAGCAATCACCCAATATCTGATTTGACTTGTGACCCAGTCTATGAGACAAAAACCATACCTGACACTGCTTGGGTGAACCAGAACCTGAGAGTAGATAGTACAGGGACTTAGAGTAAAGCCAAGTACTAGTCTTTTTAAAAAGTAGTGATAAAATGACTCCTAATGACAGTCTGCTATACTTTTAGATCAGTGTCTTGCTCAGCCATCACCAGAGAGGCTTTCTCTTGCAGCACATAAGAACAAACAGCTAGACAATATGCAGGGAGTGAGAGGCCAAGGAGCATGCCACCCTAAATAAGATGTCACCATCAAATCTTTGCCCTCAAGGTTCAGGGAATCCTGGGGAGGTGGAGGTAGAAATAGTGTAAGAGCATGAGGGAATAAAGGACACCAATAAAATGAGTCTCCCTAAATCAAAATGATAAAAGCTCATATTAATTCACAGAAACTGGGGCAGCCTGTACAGTTACTGCACGGGACTATGCCGGTTCCCCTGCATATTATACATTATGACTCCCAGTTTAATATTTTTATTAGATTCCTTACTATGTGAATGAGTGGATCTCAAAGTCTTTTGTCTTCTTTTGGGGTCTTTTCCTTCTATTTGTGTTGGCTAATTACAATGTGTTAGGTTATTTTTGCTTCATATTATTATGTTTTATTGTTATCCCTTAGAAGCCTGTTTGTTTTCTAATGAGAGCCAGAAAGCTGGTGGATCCAGGTGGAGAGAAAGGTGGAGAGAAACTGAGAGAAGTAGAGGGAGGTGAACTGTAATCAGGATATATTATGTGAGGAAAAAAAATCTATTTTAAATAACAGAAAGAATAGGATTATTCCAGGAGTAACTTGCAAAATAGACTGATGAGGTAACATTTCTTTATATCATACTCATGAATACTGTCTGGTATTTATCAGATAAGACCTAAATCAAGGTACTCCTGCTTATACACAGGAAGCTACCAGAACATTCCAGAAAGAGAAGAACTTGGATTTTGTTAGATGACCATTAAGAATCATAGGTGTCTGTTATTTATAGCAAATGCCCACAACTGCTGGATTGACCATAGAAGCCTCAGAGATGGAGGGACATAAAAAGCAACTGAATTCCCAGATGGCTTGTTAGGTCAAAATTCTGAAGGTTGTTCTCCATCACTGACATTTCTTAAACAACTCTTCAGAAAATAAAATAGACAGTGAATCATTAGTACCAAGTCCCTTAAGTTATTCATGAAAATATGTTTAAAATATTTGAGAAGGATAAAAAAAAATGGCTCCAAACAGAAAGGTAATGGCCAACCGAAAAAAGATTTAGTTGAATCTCCTAGTTATGTCCTATTCTCTTTCCCTGTGCTGGAAAGAGTGGTCTCAAAAATATGTCTTCTTATTCATTATCATCATGAGTGACAATTGGTATTCCCTGAATGTCATAAAAAACTCCACCCCCCCCCAAAAGAGTACAAAAATGTGGTAACAATCATAAGTGTGGAAATGAAAAATGAATAAATTAAAAATTAAATGAAGAAAAGTAATGGAAAAGCTGAAATTCTTATATGGATTTTAAAAGCTACACTGCTTCATTTGCAGAATGATCGTATCAAAACAAGAAACAAAAAATACAAGTCGAAGGTTAAAAATATATCTGAAACACAGGAAATAAAAAAATCACAGTTGCAATTTAAATAGGAGGCAGAAGAGACTTCAAAGTGAAGTATTAGAAAGGCATGATGAAGAAAATAGAAATCTCAAAGGGTTATAGTGGTTGTAGGTTCAAAGGCATCTACCAGGGTGGCCTCAATTCTGATTTAATTGGTCAGGAATGTGCATTGAGCATCCCTATTTTGTTAAAGTTAACCAGGAGACTTACTTTCATATAGCTGAAAATCATCACACAATCTCTAGTCAACAAGAAAATTATAGAGCCTAGAAAAATAACAAAGTATTAATTGTCTAAAAATTAGCCTTACAGAGAAGGCACATGGCTTTTAGCCTCAAGGATCTAAAATTCTATTGAAAGAACAATTAAAAAGAAGTCTGGAAAAATGATACAATGTGTTATTAGATGCAACAATTTGGCCTTATGCCATGGAGCCAATTTCTACACAAGTTAGTCTGTACTGTTAATGTGAGGGAGCTGGGTGGGAGAGGGGATAGGGGGGCTGTTTCAGGATTAGGTGTGGGAAAGGACAAGAGAGATGGTCAAATGACCATGAGAATGAATGGAAATCTTCTGGAGGTGAAGAGGTAGGGGGCATCTCAAGGACATGCCAGACACCTGGGTAAAGGAGGTGCCCAAGAATTAGTGAAGGTGACGTTAAGTGGGACTCACAGCACTGGGGATATGGAACCGGAAGTGACCTCCTCTTGTCGCCAGACAGTAACCCAAGAAAAGCGATTGGGACAACAACCTACCCACAAAACTTTTGACCCAACATTTATCCTGTTTACAAGAAATGTAGGGGTGGGTTATGGAGAAGAGCCTGAGAGAATGACCAACCTGCTGAACTAGAGACCCATTCCGTGGGTGGAAACCAATCCCTGACATTACTAATGATATTCTGTTAGTGCTTGCAGACAGGAGTCTAACAAGCCTGTACTCTGAGAGGTTTCCCACTACTGACTCAGATGGATGCAAAGACCTACAGCCAAATAGTAGATGGAGCTTGGGGACTCTTATGGAGGAGCTGTGGGAAGGACTGAGGACCTCGAAGGTGACAGGAACTCCAGAGGCAAACCAACAGACTCAAATATCCTGCACCCTTGGGACTCTCAGAGACTGAACTACCAACCAAAGAGCATGCACACATATGCAGCAGATGTGCAGCTTGCCCTTCATGTGAGTGAGAAACAACTAGAGTGGGGGCAGTCCCAAAAGCTGTTGCCTGTCTATGGGTTATGTTCTTCTAGCTGGGCTGGGAGTGGATGTGTTTAGCTCCACAGAGACTTGATGTACCAGGGTAGGAGACTACCCACAGGGAGCCTCCACCCTCTCAGAGAAAAACAGGAGGAGATGATTTAGGAAGGGATTGTGGGATGGAGTGACTGGGAGGGGCCAGCAATCAGGATGTAAAGTAAATAAAAAATTAACATTTTTTTTAAGTGCCAAGTATTAGAGCATTGGTTCAGCAGTTAAGAGTACTTACTGCTCTTTCAGCAGACTGGAGTTCCCAGAACCCACATCTGCTGCTTGCAATCTCCCATAACTTCAGCTTCTGAGAGTCCACCACCCTTTTCTGATCTCAATGGGTACCCTCATGCATATGTGTCTACCACACACACATACATATATATAAATAAAAATAAATCTTAAAAAAAAATAACAATGTTACTCTCAGCCATTTATAATTTGCTGAGTTTTTTTTTTTTTTTTTTTACTTTGTATATTCTTTCTGACATTCTATGTCTGTTTTTTGGTTAAAATTATTAACTGTATATTTATTTAATTTAATGCCAGTTATTTTTATCTGCTTGTTCTTAGTCATATCTCTTGCTTCTTCTCCCCTGGAGACCCTTCTTGCTAGAAATCTCTCAAATTTTGATGCTTTAGTGTGTGTCTATGATGACCTACTGGATTTGGTTGGGGTGCTCATGATAATGTTAGACAGGCCTAGGCCTTGCTGTCACAGCACATGGTTATAAAATCAATAATTTTCCAAAGAAAGAATCCAAAGGTTTGTTTTTGTTCCCTTTCAAGGAAGAACCTAAGTTCAGACACTTAACATAACACTTAAATGACCCTGGGTGTGCTCATGTAATAATGTTCCCTGAGGCATTTTCCTGTGTTGTTGCCTCTCTTTGGCTGGCCTGTTACCCAAGTTTGGAAAAGGTAGCATGTTTTACTTAGTGATTTTACCCCTTTTTTTTTCCTAGATATCAGCTATCATTATTTCCCAGGGCTTGGTGATGTCCATCTTAGCACTTACTTTTAGATATTCAGACTTCTCAATGCATACAAACTTTCCACATTCTAAGTCAACACATTGGGAAATGAGAAGCATCCTACTTTTCTGCTTCAGATTCCGACATGTCTGGTCACTTTTGCTTCAAAATCTGAAATACACGTCTATCTGCAGACCTGCTAGAAGTGTAATTTGAATGAAATCCAGAACTTTTACTAAAGTGATGATATGATACATAAAAAAAAATTAAGATTTAAAAACCATGTGGTAAATTTAAAACTTTTCTTTCATTTGGGATGATCATGCAATCTATAGTAGAGACTAGTTAAAGGTTGCCATAATTGGCAAGAGATGAGTAATAGACATGGGATAAAATTTATGAGACATTCAGATAATTAAAACTTTTAATTAGTTTAAAAATGGAAATCTAGTGTACAGTGAGTTAAACTACGTATTTTCAGCCAATTTGAAGTAGAATTCAACCTTTGGATATGAAAAGGGCCAGTGTTTGAATGGCTTTATTGTTTTATTTTTAAAAATAATTTATTTTTATTTATGTGTATATAGGTGTATGTGAGCATGTACCACATATGTGGGTGTGCTCATAGAAGCCTGAAGAGGTTGTTGGATCCCCTAGCTTTAATATTACAGGCAATTGTGAGCCATGGATACAGGTTCTAGGAACTAAATTTGGGTCCCCTGGAAGAACAACAAGCAATTTCACCACTGACCCTTCTCTCCAGCCCCAGTTTTGTCTTTATCTGCTTTTCTTTTAATTGAAAGACTTAGCCAGTTTTTATGCAAACTGGGGTATGGTTTAAAAGCAAGATTTTATCTCGAAAATCTTGTGTATATTTCCCAACTTCCCTTGGTGCCCAGGTGGCATCATACATTTACTATATTGAAACTCAAGCATCTTCATCAGGGGAGGAGGCCAGAATGTGTCAATGTGACAGCTTACCATGGAAGCACATTATTTTTGGAGATATACGTGTGTGTGTGTGTGTGTGTGTGTGTGTGTGTGTGTGTGTGTGTGTGTTCTTTAGCCACAATCACATTATAATTCTCCTCAATTCCAAGTGTTCCTGTGGGCCACATGATAAAGCACACATCTTCGTTGAGGCTGCGTCACCTCTCCTGGAATCTCCGCAGCCTGAATGTTAGTACAACATGTTCCTGCTTTTCTTCATCTTTGATAGGTGTCTGGGAGGAGGCTATGGCTGTACTTTCTCTTCCTGTAAGTCAAATAGCTGAGGTTTCCTTACTGAAGAACAGGACTCTGATGAACATGATTACATAAATGAGATCAGTCAATTCAGGGTAATACTGGCAAACCTGTCAGTAAAGTGATAAGCTGAGTTTTCCCATAATGCCACTGAAGGACATCCACATTTCAAAAATTGCTCTAGAAAAATGAAGCACGACTAAATTCTGAAAGGAATATCAAGACAGTGATAGATAGCCATAGAAATCAGGCATAGGCTCAGACATAAAGGATTTAGATGAAAAGACACATGAAAATCCACTTTTGTTTTGAGATAGAATTGTAATTATCCTGGAAGTTACTATGTGTTTTAGGCTGGTTTTGAACTCCTGTCCTTATGCCCTAGACTTCTGAGTCCTGGAATTCCAGTCAAATAGCACTTCATACTTGCAGCCTTATTGCTTTTCATGTTTGTTGTGGTTTCATCTTAACTTGTGGGCTGATATATCAGTCTATTGTAAAATTCCACATGAGCTTGCACTGAAAGACAAGAAGGTAATGGAGCCATTGTGCTACCTGTGAATTGTCTGAACAATTACTATTCAGCGACCAATCATTCACAGACAGTGAGAGTGATTGAATCAACCCATGGCTGTGAAATGCATCCACCTGCTATTTAAACAGTGATGTGTAGATGAGAGGAAGCAGCGAAGTTGATTCCTTAGAAAACTTCTCATAACCTAGAAAACTTCTCATAAAGAAAATTTGAAAATGTTGCTAAAAATCTTAAACTGCTCAATCATAGCAGCTGAAGTCTGTGTCCATGAGATCTATGTGTAAAGTGGAAGTCCTCTGAATTACTGATTTTTTTTCATAATTATTCTAGCAATAATGCCATGATGTCAGATATTTAAATAAAATAAATTGAAGTAAATAATCTTTGGCTGGAATGCTTTTGAATTAATTGTGGATGTTACTTTTGTGGCACTTGAAGAGTGGCCAAGTCATTTCAATGAATATAACAGACACAGCAATGATAATGATAATAATAATAATAATAATAATAATAATAATAATAATAATAATAACAATAACAACAACAGTAGTAGTAGTAATTAAAAACAGGCAGATTAACACACTTAAAAACATCTAATCAAGCCGGGCAGTAGTGGCGCATGCCTTTAATCCCAGCATTTGGGAGGCAGAGGCAGGCGGATTTCTGAGTTCGAGGCCAGCCTGGTCTACAGAGTGAGTTCCAGGACAGCCAGGGCTACACAGAGAAACCCTGTCAAAAAAAAAAAAAAAAAGAAAAAAGAAAAGAAAAGAAAGAAAGAAAGAAAGAAAGAAAGAAAGAAAAAGAAAAAACCAAAAACAAACATCTAATCACCAACCATAGTCTTTAGCTTGAAAGTTTGATTAAGGGAGAAAACCTTCTTCACTGAAATTACTCTGCATGAAAATAATATGTAAAATAGATTGCAGTATTACAGCAAGATTTGTTGAGAGACTATATTGTTTGTTACTAGTAGGGTAGAGAATTGCTTTTGTGAAATAATTACTGAGACAATAATAGTAGCACTGGAGACAGAAGAATAGGAACTCAGGAGCTAAGGCTTTGTCTTTCAGAGAGAAAGAGAGAGAAAGAAGACATTTAGGAAAAAAAATAAAAAACATAGCTTCAGATTTTGCTGACTTCAGAAACCTGGAAATCTGTGTTATCATGAGATGATGGCAGTGTTTCAGTGCTTTGAACCAGCTAAAAGCAATTTGAAGATTATCTGAAGATGTTACACAGATCATCATTCTTGCTTATTCATAAATGCTGCCGACTTACAGAAAACATTAAAAAGAAAAACTGGCTGACAACATCTGGCTGCCCCTTCCAGTGTTATTCTTTTACTGCACATAGCACTTTCTGAGCATTGTGGGCATTTTCCATTCACACAGTTATAAAGATAGTTCTAAATACTTAAGGAGAATACATATTTTAAGACCTTGAATAGTAAAAGATATATTCTTTTTCATTGCTGCTTTACTCTTTGATACTTTAAGCATTTAGATGTGTACTCAAAATCTTTTATTTTCATCTTGGAGACAATATCGTTCCTTGTAAAAGAAATTGATGCTTTTCACCTTTCCACATTACAGATTTGGAGAATAAAAATATGTGTATGTATTTCTAGCGATTCTAAACCTGTTTGTCATCAGCAATCACGTGTTTGTAAGATTCTGAGCCTGGTAAATGCCATTGTGCCTCTTGCATTGTGTTTCATATAGAGTATGCTTGCCCACTTTGGTCTTCAGAGGGCAGCCTTGAAAATGTTAATCCAGGTTGGCACTGCTAAGACACAGAGAACTTCTAATGGTATTTTAAAAATTGAGCAAGCAGAATGTGAAGCGTGGATAGTTGGAAATATTAGAATGATATTTAAAATAAAAGATACTTTCATGACCCTAAGAGTCACAAAATATTATTTTCTAAATCAAGCATTAAATCATTGCCCACCGTCACCTTTCCTAACCTGCATGATGGTGCTTTCATAAGTAGAGTATTCTCAGATATGCTCAGCCTTGGCATAAGTGTTTCTGCCGTGTGACATGGCAGAAAGGTAAGGCACCTTTGCCAATAAAATAATGAAAAGATATGAGAACATGTCTGGGGACATATGGTGCAGCAGATTGAGGGAGGAGAGGCCCAAGGTCCAATTTTGACTCAGCCTTCCATTCATCTGGTCGACATAGGGTCAGTAAGAGTAACATGATAGGCTTCAGATTCTTACGCATTTAGATAAGTCCACTTAATACATTGTGGTTTTTTTTTTTTTTTTTTCATGAAAGTCAAAAAGGAAAAAACAAGTCAAACCATATAAAAATATCTGTAGTATTATACAAGCATAAGGGTATAGCCTTGTTATAATCCATAGTGCACTACTTTTCAATTGTAATGTATAAAATATATCATAGTCTTCATATCCTTCAAACTGTCCCAAGCAGTCTTTTTACTGATAGAGGCAAAGTTAAAGAGGATTAAAATGGGTTGGGCATCATAGTATATGACTGCTATAACTAATTAGAAGGCTGAGTAGAGTGGGTAGCAAGGGAGTCATTTTAAGCCAAGAGTATGAGACTAGGCCTGGGGGTAAATAAAATAAAATCTCGTCTCAAGAAAATAAGCCTTAATATTGACAGGAACAGACACACAGGGCATTAAGGATGGAGGGGGAGGATTCTTTGTTGTTTTGTTTTTGGTTTGTTTGTTTGTGTTTGTTTTCAATGATGTCAATAGGTTAGATATCATTTTGCTTATAACATGAAATGGAAGTATTAATTTGTTTTACTGAAGCTGGAATAAAACACTGGCCAAAATCAATTTGAGCAAGGAAGGAGTTTCTTTGGTTTGAAGGCTTCAAAATCAAAGAAAAAGGAAGCCAAGTTGGCAACTCAAGGCACAAAGCCCAAGGCAGAAGTTGATGCAGAAGCCGTGGAGCGTGTTTTACTCTAGTGCTGTTTTTCTCAGCTACCTTTCTTCTACAGCCCAGGGAGAAAATGTCACGGAGTGTGTTTGGTTCTGCCATATCAATCATCAATGAAGATAATACTTTATGGACAGGTTCACAGGCTAATCTGTTTGAAAAAATTTTTTTCATTTCAGATTCCCTCTTCACAGGTATGTCTAGGTTTGTGTTGACAAAAAGTATTTATAACACTACCCAACAATGAAAAAAAAATAACATGAGCAAGGCATCTTAGATCCAAAACATCAAAAGATTACAGAAGAAACTGTGGGCCCTGGAATTAGAGAATTGGGCAGGCAAATACAGAGGACACTATTCACCTGCATGCAAAATATAGGACTAGAACTGCAATCAAACAATCTTGTTTGACCTTAACAAATTGCAAAGGCCTCGTTTTGGAAAAGTTTGAGAGACTTCTAATCTTGGGTAATGAAGCACACATTTTAATAAATTTTTCTCCCAGAGTTTTATTATACTTTCATAGATTTAGCAAAGAAAATACTATTTCTGTTTGTGTCAGGGAGGCAAAAAGAGGGCCAACCTTGAGATTATCCATCCTGCTTTTAAAAGTTCTGCTCTTTGGAGAAACTACTTAATAGGAGCTCAAATTACATTGGTTTTTAATCAGAGCATAATAGACCTCATGAAAGGGAAGTGTTCGACTGTGGCTCAATTTATCTTCTACGTGGAGGTAGGAAACTATATGTACATGTGAAAGAAAGCTCCTAATTAAACCCACAGTAACCATCCTGTATTACTAATAGCAAAGGAAATATTGCAGTGAGTTTGTAAATTTCAGGTTCCAAGAACTGAGGCTCACTAAGGCTATGACGCAGTCATTGGACTACAAACACTTTTTTTCATTCACTTAATGGTGTCTACCTATCAATGAGAAGTAGAAAAAGAAAGAGTGATGAAATAGAGTGAGCCTGAAAATCTGCTTTGGATATGGCAATGGCAGAAATATGTCAGCACATATAAAACTATGATTGATAAGCTGAACTCTAGTGGGTAAAGTTTATGGCATGCAAATAAAAATGGGAAATGTAAGGACATTTTAAGAACTACAAAGAAGAAATACTAGAGATCACCATAGCAAAAACAAGTGCTTCTGAGGAGTTCCTAACCAAATTGGAACACATTACAGTAGAGAACTCAAACACTGACTATCAAAGGAAAATAATAACATAAAAAAATGAGAACTACAGGTGACCAAAAAAGATGTGACATTTGCAAGAGGAGTTTTAAAAGAGAAAATCAGGAATAGAGGAGAGCATCTATCCTGACTGGCAACGCTTGAGAAGTTCTTCTACACTAATGTCAGATGCAAAACAACAGATCCAGGAAGCTCAGAGAGTGAACACTAAGTGGGAAAGATAACAAACATGTCACCTGAGCTTACTATAGAATAACTACAATACACCAGAAAATATTGGGGAAGTCCTGATAGAGGCCAAAGGACATAAAATAACTTTAGACTACCAAAGAATATTTATTTTCTATTTTGCAGAAAGCACAAGACACGGAATATGTAAAAAGTGGTGTCTAAAAGAATAAAAGGGACAAAACACCAAGCCAGAATTCTAGATACTTCCTAAATAAAGTAGCTGTGAGAAACACTTTTGATAAATACAAACTGAGGAAGGTTGTTGTCAATAAATCTGCACTGCAAGGCATATTAAAGAGAATTCTTTAGATTGAGGGAAGGTTGCACTGGTCAGAAACTCACATCTAAGTTGAGAAAGCAAGGGCTCATTATGCTGAAAGAAGTGAGCTTGTATAGAAATTTCTATTTTCAGATTCTTAATTTGAAACAGTAGTTTGTTAAAAATAGGAATACTATCAATGTATTCAATTATAATTGATGAGAGAAAGGAGTTATGATTCTTTTATTATGGTTAAATGTTCTCACCCACCATGTGACAAAATAGCATATTTAAAAGCAGACCTGGATTAATAGTAAATATACATTTCAAAACCTAGGATAACCATGAGTTTTAAAAGGACAAAATGATGATTGTTACACTGGAAAGAAGAAGAAATAGGCAGTTATTGAATATTCAGTTAAAAACAGAAAGAACAAAAGACAATGAGAGATAAAAAATAGGAACCAAGAACAAGAGCAGTAAATAGAAAACATATGGTAGATATTAATTAATCTATGCCAATAATCACCTTGAAAGTCAATGATCTTACTTGGTGTGGTGTCACTTGCCTGTAACGATCCCAACTGCTCAGTAAGACCTCCTGAGCAGGTTACGAGACTGAGGCCAGTTTGGAGTACATAGTTAGACTTTTATGTAAATAAAAATAAGTGAGCGTTGATGGTTTAAATACATGTTAGAAGGCTTGTCACATTATATTAAATAATTTCACATCATGTATAAGACACTCAATTTCAGTATAAAACATGTAAAAAGTAATGTCTCATGCTAATTTGAGACAGCAGTACTTCACAGTGAAGACAGTTACAAGGTATAAAAGGAGAAATATGTCTCAAGTGGCCAGTTCTTTAAGAAGATACAACAAAATTAGGTATCCATATATTTACAAAAACAAAGTATACAAAGCAATTATATGGAGCAAAAACTGCAAGGGACAATAGGTAAAGTCATTGTTTTAGTTGGAAAAAACAAAATGCATCTCTGTAAGAAACTTCCTAAGAATAATCATCAATGGTACAGTTTAATGATTCAGTTGAATTAATACTGAGTATAGCTGACAGTAATATGAATATGACTGACACCAAAAGAACACTTAACCAGTTATAGGCACATCCTCCATGAGTTTGTAGGAAACATTTAAAAAGTCAGAGCATATTATGAAATCATAACCCATGCTGTACCAAATTCAAAATGATAAAAATTATGTAGCTATTAGATCACAATAGAATCAAACCAGTGATCAATAACAGAAAGATAGCTTTGAAAATCTCAAAGTTCTTGTACATTAGACAACATGTATCAATAATGTCACTGAAAAACATTTCAAGAAATATTTAAAAGTATTTCAAACTAAATGAAAATGTTAACACATGTCATCAGATGTCAGGGGACGTACTGCAAACAGTACTTAAATATTTTTAAACTGAATATTTATATTAAAAAGAGAAGTGTTTAAAGTCAGCTGTGTGAGTTGAGAACCAGAGAACCAGAAAATTAAGAGCAAATTAAAATGTATAGAAAAAGGAAGGTGCCGAATTAGAAGAAAATCAATGAACGTGAAGTAGATGACTGACAAACATCAAATGCAGAAAAAATATGATTTGGAATGATTGAAAAATTGACGTGGCTCTGCCTAATGAGACAAAGTAAAAATATCTGATATGAAAGGGGTGTGTTTGTTATGGTCACTGAAAGGATAATAAAAGAATGGTATTAAAAAATAAAGCTCATACCCATGAATTTGATAACTTAGACTAAATGAAAAATTTCCATAAAAGGTATATCATCCAAACTCACTCATGGATGAATGGACTAAATAAACATACCTGTGCCAATTAGTTAAACTGAATCAGTAATTAATGATCTCCCAAAACAGAAAACAGAAGGTCCATGTAGATTGGCTGCTGAAATCTGTGAAACATCTAAGAAAGTAATCATTACAATTCCCAGTAATATCTCTTAGAACAAAGAAATGAAGGAGATACATTAGAACAACTTAAATAAGGCCAGCATTACAGCAACGCCAACCTGAGACAGAGATCCCAAGAAACAATGTTGGTAAATAAGGCCACCATTACAGTAACGCCAACCTGAGACAGAGATCCAAGGAAACAACGTTGCTCATGAACATAAATGCAAGTGTGACGGTCAAACACCTGTCATCAAATCAAAATTTAAAATATATAAAAATAATTATATAATCCACTGCATAGGATTCATCTAGATATGCAAGATTGCTTTAATATTTGAAAATTGATATGATTTATAACATTAATAGGACCCAAGTTAAATCAGAAAAATTAAGACCATGACAATGGATGCAAAAAAAATATTTGAAAAATATCCAATGCCCATCTATGATAACGCTCCCTATAAATTAGGAATAAAGTCAGTAGATAAGGAATATATACAAAAAGCCTCATTGTACTAAAATAATAAAAAGTAGATGTCTCCTAGGATTTGGAACAGGCAGAGATGTCTTCTTTCTCCATGCTTCTTCCTATTAAAAGTCCTAGGTCGATGGGTAGTGGTGGCGCACGCCTTTAATCCCAGCACTTGGGAGGCAGAGGCTTGTGGATTTCTGAGTTTGAGGCCAACCTGGTCTACAGAGTGAGTTCCAGGACAGCCAGGGCTACACAGAGAAACCTTGTCTCAAAAAACAAAACAAAACAAAACAAAAAGTCCTAGGTCATTCAATTGGCACAATGTAAACATAATATATTCCCACTGTCAAACCAAAAAAAAAACCACCTCAGCCTAGAGACCCCATCAGTCAGAAAAGTTCTGGCTATACAAGTAGAAGGATCTCCATGAAAAAAGCCATACATCTGGGATCACAATAATAATCCCAGAACTGGGAAAACAGAGACAGGGTGATCCCAGAGACTCACTAGCAGCCATCTTTGCCTAATCTGTGACCTCCAGGTCCAAGTGAAAGACCACTATGCCTCAAAAAACAAAACAAGCAATTAAACAACAACAAACTGGGCTCCTAAAGAATGATGCTCAAAGTTGAATTCTGCACTGCCCACACCACCCACTTATGCACACACAATAGCATATGTCTTTGTTTTTAGATGATCTGATCATCTATGAGAAAGTACAAAAGAAAATAATGATAATAATAATGTATCATTTACAGCAAGACATCATAAGGGAAGGTGAAGAGACAACTCTGGTGCATTGCATTTGCTAGAAACAAAGAAGTAGAACTTGACAGTAAAGAGACATCAGTATGTCATTAGCACTCTTCAAAAGGAAATGTTTAGGTATAACTCCAAAGCAAATGTGCAATAAGAACAATTAAAAGACTTTGGTGAAGAAATGAAAAAACTAAGTAAATGGAAAAATACTATGTGCTCATAGATAGGAAACAATATGTCATTTCTTCTCATCCATTGTCTAATATATTCAGTGTAATTCTACTCAAAACTTCAGCACGTTATTTTATGGAGACTAAGAAGTATGTAAGGAAAGATAAAAGATGCAGTGTAGCCACCATGATATTGAAGAGAGAAGTCAGAGCAGGCACTTACTGACTGCGGGACCTGCAGTTAACAAAACACAGCAGTGTTGGAGAAGGGACAGGTCAAACCAGGAACAAAATAGAGTTCCAGAAGTAGACATAACTAGTCAAATGATAATGTCAGATGAATGCTGAAGAGGTACAAATGATGAGAAGTGCAGCCTTGCAGCAAATGCTTTGGGGACACAAAGAAACACACACAGAGAAAAAGAGAGAGAGAGAGAGAGAGAGAGAGAGAGAGAGAGAGAGAGAGAGAGAGAGAGAGAAACTTACACACTCAGACACGTGGAAGAAATATGCATACTGCAGCCTTACATGAAACATTAATCTCAGTTCCCTTGTACATTTAGGGCTAGAATGACAAGCAGCCATTAAAACATCAGTGGTATCCAGTAAAACACATGGATGATGACTGTGCACCATCAGCTGAGGACTCTTTTAGCTTAACAGAGAAGTTAAAGTATAAGGCAAATATTTGTACGGATATTACATTTAATCAATGAATATTTGAAGCCACTAATATAGTGACGTGGAGAGATGGCTCAGCTCACACTGCGAATGTGAGAACCTGGCACCTTAATCAGGCAGCTAGCAAGCACCTGTCACTCCAGCACCAGGGACTCCTATGTCTCTTTGCTTCTGTGGGCACTGACACAAATGTGCACACACCCACACAGATGCACACGTATCTGTGTAAATAAAAGGTAATTTAAAAAAAAGTACAGAGAGCAATGAGTGAGAAGTAATATTGCAATATTGTTGATTGTGTTAAGATAACTTCAAGATAACGTTTGGAGATTGGACGGAACAAGTTATGTTTGACACAGAAAGAACACAGTGCAGACTGTGAGGAAAACATCGGGAGAAAATAATAAGATCCCAGTTAGGATTCTAAGTCCAGGTCTGCCTGGCATGTGTTTCCTGGGGTGGGAAGATAGAAAAGTCCCAGAACAGCAGCCTCTTTTAATGGACCAAACCTCAACATCTGACTTTATTATGCTAATAAAGATAATAATAAAGATAAGTAAATGTTCTGACCTTCTGAAATTAGATTACAGATTTCTGTAGTTTTTTCATTTTCTCCAGCCTTGTGCTTATTAAACGTTATAATGTGGATTAGGTTTTCATCAAAATCTAATATTTATTCATTAATTATCATTAATCGTCTTGCCATCGTTTGTGATTCTTGCTATGGCTGGTAGCAGGGGAAGGTTATTTATAGACAAGCATGGGGTGTAAGGATTTCGCACAGCAGCCGCTCCTCATGCCCATGAGTAGTAAGGGCGACCTCTGTTGCCTAGCAACACACTTAATCGCAGACAATCTGATTGTCAACAGAATTGGAAGAGTCAGAATTTGAAAATTGAAAGAGCGATCATTATTTGTCTAGGTGGAGATTTATATTGTTTTTCTATAAATTGTGAAAATACTGACCTTGCAGGTATATTTTTCATGTTTATAACCCTATTAATATAGTAGAAGCAGTGTATCAAAAAAAAAAAAAAAATGACCTTGCACCAATCACATTAGTTCACAGGCAGAAGCTCCTGTGGCAGCCGGGAGTTCTGTGGTGCAAAAGGGCCATGAATAATCATTTCAAAGTACTTTAGGGAATCAAGTTTCTAGTCGTAGACCATGCAGTTCTATTATGATTAGAGGTACTCTGATCACCTGTAGTTGAGGGTACTTGTTCCTGCTGCCTTTCTGTTGGTTGCTTGGTTGCTTGGCGATATAAAACATTGCATGCTTAAAATCTTGAGCAGAGGATGAGTAACAATACCCTCCATCCTGTTTTATTTGTTTGTTTGTTTGTTTTTTGACTCATTTGATTTTTTTTTTCTTTCACAGTTAACAATCTGAGAGGCAGAGAACACAGATCTCAAATGTTTGGAGCTCACTGTCAAAAAAGGTTTAATTTCAATAATGGAGTTAGAGGCAAGATCTCTTGAATCTAGTGATCCCAATTTATTTTATTGTAGCATTTAAATAAAACTGGATTTCACTCACACAATCCCAATAGCCAAAGTTTCTTTTTTTTTTCTGCTCAAAATCTATCCATTGAACACTCGCAGAAGTGTCTTTCTATTTTCTGTGTTCCAATGGATTCTCTCTCTTTCTTATTCTATTTTACCATAATCGCTATAGTAGCAATGGTCCCTGTATCATTGTCTCTTCAAGTTCGGTTTCCCCTTGATTCTTTTTTAAGTGTATGTATAGAGAACATGTAACCACTGTGCCACGTGTTTGCTCTGTGTCCTTTGAGAAATGATTCTTGGTTTTCTAGCATCCCAGTGGTATGTCTACATGTTATTAGCACATAGTATAAAACATGTTCTTATAAAAGAGAGGTGAGATTTGATCTACAGTTTGATGAATCTGCAGACTTATGCAGTGCCAAGTTTTCAGAGCACTGTGAATTCACAACTATGTAAAGTTTTTGTACTTGAAAGAAAGCCTGTAATCCTGTGAAGTATACGGTTTCACTTAAAAACCCATGGTTGTCTTGCTATTGGCTTTGAAAGATCAACTTACAGTTGTTTGAAGTCTAGCCACAAAACACTAGCCCAGTGCGCTCTCTCTCTCTCTCTCTCTCTGAGTGTGTGCAAGCTAGAGGACAACACCAAGTCTCACCTTCAAGAAGGCCATTGACCTTTATTGAGACAGAGGGTCTCATTGTCAAGATTCTTGTCAATTAGTCTTGACTGACTAATGAGTGAGTCCCCAAGGATCCTAAGTATACTGCCTTTTCCGGCATTTTTATGTAGATTCTGATGAATCAAACTCAGGAACTCCCACATACAAGCAAGTACTGTACCTACTCTTCTGACTGGACAACCCCTCCCCACCCATCCCATTTCTCAGCCCTATGGTCTACAGAAGAAATGAATAAAGCATATGCATGGGGTATGAGTAAGGCTAAATTCGTCACTTGGCAAAAAATATTCAAAATATCTATGGATATTTAATGTTATATCCTACTCTAGTGATGATTTTAAATTTCAAACACTAAAACAAATATCTTAGCCCCTACTCTTGAGAGAGAGGTTTGCAGCTACCTAAATTTGGAATATTAGAGTTTAAATTGAGCCTTCTATCTCTAGCTGTGTGATCTCAAGCAACTCATATGCTACTGTGAGTCAACTGTGGTTGGAATATTATTGGTTCTCTAAGTCTGTTAGACTTAGAGCCTAGGTCTCCAGGAATAGGTTTGAGGCAATGGAACTTTCAAGTAGCCAGGCCAAGGAGGAGATGGTCTGGACACTGGTGCACCGATGTCAAAGGAACCAAGAGAGTTTCTATAAAAATCAGTTAGGTTCTTAAGAGAATTCATTGTTATCACAGACCAAACCTGAACCCCCAACCCCTTCCTGGCTCCCTGGCTCATATACACCCACTGCAGTGGCATCTACCATGAGAACCATACCAGATGGAAAACAAAGGGTGCTTCCTATTTGATCATGGACAAAAATGACATGCTAGCTAAATGAACCTCTTTTCTTTATAGAAACCCAGCCTCAGTTATTTTGTTATATCAGTGGAAAATAGACTAATATGCGTTGTTTTTCATGTGTACATACATAAGGATTAGTAACATCATATATATCTTCATGTCTGACCAAGAAATAATGTTGACCACCAGCGATAGGTTTTAATATGATCATTTTTAAAGCTATCTTCAAAATTAAGATGGTTCTACAATCAAATCCCAATAGTTTCTAATAGTGAAATTATATTTTATAGTATTTCTTGTATTTCAATCAATAAATATCTAGTGAGCCTTATTTTTTTTTCAAAACTTAAAGATTATTTGTATTTGTGATGATTTTTGTGAAGGTTTGGCATCATGAATTCCTAGGTTGCATTTACCATCAAAACCACAAACCTTCCTTGCCTGTGTCTCAATTGTATTTCTTTCTTATACTTCTCTGTAATTCGTGGAGGATGGAGAATTTGTTTTTATCAGAGATCTATGCAGACAGGTACACAGAATACAACAGTCTAACTCTTAACACTTCACGACTGCAGATAGGAAATTGGATTAGTGGAATTCATATTATTTTAACCTACAATGAATGTCTTATGTTCATACACTATTTGTTTCTTGATAACTGCCTTTGCTCCTTCATGAAACAGACCTAAAGTTATCCAAGTACATAAAAAATTATTAAATGTGTATTATTTGTGTGTGTTGTTTGTAAATATCTGTGTGCTCACGTGCTAGTGACACACATATACATGCATGCACAAAGGTTAATGTCGGAGACCTTTCTCTGTTGCTCTTCATCTTGTTTTAGATACATGGTTCCTCAGCAATTCAGTGAGACCAGCTGAACAGCATGCTTGGCCTTTTGTGTAGGTGCTGGGGATCTGAATTTATGTCTTCAGATTTTGACAAGAAGCACTTTTTACTGACTGAGCCACCTTCCCACCCCCAACATTTATTCCTGCATTGCTCTTCCTTACATAGTAACCTTTAGTGAACTGAGACTAATAATTTTTCTTGTTAGTCTTCTAGCCCAAGGCATATTTATAGATAACACCACAGATAGGCTCTGTTTAACTAATACTACTTTCTGTGATTTTAAGCATTAATATGATCTGTCATATAGAAGCAAAAGAACAGTGTTTTGTTTTTTGCCCCTTGAGTACAAATCCCTCACACCTGAAGAAAGATTGAAACTGACACTGAGTGTCACAAAGACAAAAGGTCCCTCTATCTCTCTGTCATTGCCAGTGGCAATATTTGGCCAAATGAGGAAAGTTGTTTCCAGGATCCAGCTCCCTATACTAGAATGTTGGAAGTTAACAACTAACCATGCTCAGCATCACAGTGCGGGGGTGTGATTTCTCAGCTGATACTGAAGTTAAATTGAGCTGCATGAGATACCAAACAGTAAAACACAGGAGGAAGGTCTGTATGTATGTTAAGAGTTCTCAAGATGTGTGGCAAAGGGAGAAACAGCCTCCCACACAGGAAAAGAAGCTCTGAGTGAAACAAGGTGCTTCTTCTCCTGCAATGCTGCCATTGACTTACAGGCAGCAGAAGTGAGGAAATAGATTTCGAGTGTCAATTTCTTTGAATACACAGGAAAGAAAGCTCTGTCTTCTTGCTTTTATCCCATTCTTTCTGTTGTGAGCATTCGTCACTAATGACACAGATGACATTAAATTGCTATTTAACTTTTCTAAGTGCTTGCATTAGTATGTGGGAAATTTATATCTTCTAAATAATATGTTTAAAAAATCAGTTGAAAGTAAACAAAAAGTATGATTTTCTAACTGATTATTTATTCATTGAGAATTATATGTTTGCTTAAAGTTGACTTAAACATGTCACAGATTTCAAGGAACTTATGACCTGGTACATGAACATGAACATATACAAATGACAAAACATCAAACACAAAACAATAAATATCAAAACAACAAAAAATCACATAGCGAGGATTAACCCAAATAACCTCTCTTTCTCTCTCTACCTATGTTGATTTCATTATCAGTCCTCTGTACATACAAATATTGAAGGTCTTCCAGTTTCATAATGGCAATTTGAGGTCACTTCACAATTAACATTTGACATAAAACATGGGCATTGGAAGTCTAATAGAGCACTTCTGTGGCAGTCTGACACAATTAACAGTTAGCCCTATAAACAGGAAACCTAAGACACAGGAGTAAAAAGAATTTAATATCAAAACCACAAATGTAATTAATAAAAATAATGCTGTAATTTTACTAGTCAGAGATTATTATGTACTTAATTGTTCTCAGAGTATGAATATTTAGAGGTAGGGATTTTAGGAGGGAATTGAGGTCATTTGGTGGACTCTGATCTCTCTCTCTCTCTCTCTCTCTCTCTCTCTCTCTCTCTCTCTCTCACATACACACACACAAACACACACATGTATATATGTTTGTATGTGTGTGTGTGTGTGCTAGTTTTATGTTAATTTTACAAAATCTAGAATTGTCTAAGAGGAGAAAATTCCAATTGAGAAAATGCCTTTATAAGTCTGGCCATATAAGAATTAATATGGGAGGGCCAATCGTGTTGTGAGTGGAGCTACCCTTAGGCTGGTGGTTCTGTGTTCTATAAGAAAGAAGGCAGATATGTAGCAATATGTTGGATTTTGAGTGCATACCCAGTCTGTTAGCTTATGTCTTTTTATTGGGGAATTGAGTTCGTTTATGTTATGAGATATTAAAGACAGATGATAGTTCCTGTTATGTTTATTGTTGTCGGTGGCATTATGTGCATGTGATTCTTTCCTTTTGGTTTTGCTGTGAGACGATTAATATCTTGTTTTTTCTTTGGTGTATGTAGTCTCCTTGTGTTGGTGCTTTTCTTTCTGGAATCCTCTGTAGATCCTTTTGTTGGTGCTTTTCTTTCTGGAATACTCTGTAGATCCTTTTGGTTTTGCTGTGAGATGATTAATATCTTGTTTTTTCTTTGGTGTATGTAGTCTCCTTGTGTTGGTGCTTTTCTTTCTGGAATCCTCTGTAGAACTGAATTGGTAGATAGATATTGTTAAATTTGGTTTTGTCCTGGAATATTTTGGTTTCTCCATCTATGCTGATTGAGAGTTTTACTGGGTACAGTAGTCTGGGCTGTCATTTGTGTTTCCTTAGTGTCTGCATAACCTCTGTGCACACTCTTCTGGCTTTTAGTGTCTCTGATGAGAAGTCTGGTGTAATTCTTAAAGGTCTGCCTACATAAGTTACTTGGCCTTTTTCCATTACAGATTTTAATATTCTATCTTTATTCTGTGCATTTAGTCTTTTGACTATTATGCAACAAGAGGATTTTCTTTCTTGGTCTAATATATTTGATGTTCTATAGGCTTCTTGTACATTTATGGTCATATCTTTCTTTGGGCATGCCTTGTGGGGTGGGTGTGAAGACATCCTCTTGGAGACAGGGAAGGGGGAATGAGATGAGGAACTGTAGGTAGGCAGACTGGGAGGGAGATAATGACTGGACTATAAAATGATTAAAGATAATTGAAGAAGGAGAAGGAAGAAGAGAAGGAGGATGAGGAAGAGAGGAAGAAGGAGGAGGAGGAAGAGGAGGAGGAGGAGGAGACGAGGAGGAGGAGGAGGAGGAGGAGGAGGAGGAGGAGGAGGAGGAGGAGGAGGAGGAGGAGGCGGCCTGGCTCCAGGTTTCTGCCTTGGTTGAGTTCCTGACTAGTTGAGTTACTGCCTAGGTAAACAATCTGGAAAGATAAATAAATTCTTTCCTACTTGTGGTAGTTTAAATAAAAATGGCCTCAAATAGACTTATATATTTGAATATCTAATCTCTAGTAGGTGGATTGTTTGGGGGCTTAGAAGACATGGAATTGTTGGAGTCGAAATGACTTTGTTAGAGAATATGTGTCACGGGGAGGGGGGTGGGCTTGATGTTTCAAAAATCCATGCAAGAACCAGACTATCTCTGTGTGCCACCTCTAGATTAGGATGTAAAGCTATCAAAAATTTCTCCAGCAGAATGCTTGTCTGGGTACCACAAAATTCTCCATCTGACAGTAATGAACTTACCCAAATAAGCAAGCCCCAGGTAAACATTTTCTTTCATGAGAGTTGCCTTGGTCTTGATATCTCATCACAAAATTAGAATAGTAACTGAGATACTCCCCAAGTTGCTCTTAGCCATGAGGTTTTATGAAGTCATTAGAAACTAAGGTCAGACTATATATATAAATATATATGTAGAAGTATAACAAAGGAATTGAGGACACAAATTTTAGCAGTACGTGGGAAAAGTTGGATAGAGGAAATGAAAAGGTGTAGATAATGTAATTATACTTATTTCAAAAATAAAAATTAAAAATGCAAAAGTAGTTTGTTGAGCTTTTGAGTTAGAGCTTTTCTTCATAATTCCAGATTGAAATGGGATTTACGCTACAGACAACAAGATCAAAAATAATACATACTTATAGAGACAAAATGTACTTGACTTCTTCATTTTTTTCTGATTTTGCTCCAGTATAAAACTAGTGTGCTCTAGTTGTTCTCTCCAACAGTCACAAGGAAAGTGCCATAACCCATGTGTGCATACTAACTACAATAGTGAGACAACCATGCCTGGCTTGTTTTAGGCTCTGGATAAAGCATTCAAGTGATACATACAACTTGTGAAGTAAAGACAAACAGGAATCAGTGCACTGGGGCCCAGGGGGTTATCCATTCCTTCACCACTCTGGTGTGAATATGACTGTTCTGCATCTGGGGGAGTTCTCCTATGTGTATCTGAGGGTCTTTTCATAAATGTAGAAGGCATGTGGAGTGAAAATCCCAAACAGCATCAGAGTCTCTGAAAACTAGCCAGACATCTGAGATCCTGCCCATAGCTAAGCAGTTTTACTCGTGATTTCTTTCAGCCTTACCTAGCATTTCAATGCTAGATAGAGGCAGCTTGTTAAAGACTTGTATTTTTAGAGTTACTGTGGTGGCATAAAGATATCAAGTAAGATCAAGGCAGTCTAATGGACCACCAGGGACTTATGTCAAAAGAACATGCTGGATTCTTTGGAGCTAGATATCATACAATTGTAAACTGCTTGGTGTAGGTGCTGGGAACTGATTTGATCTTGCCAGCTATAGCAGTTCATGCACCTGACCACTGAAACCAATATATCAATTTGGTGAGGCTCAAAATGGTTCCCAAATTACTCCCCAATAAATATGGCCAGACAGAACTGCAGGAGATACTGTCTTTAGAGTTAAGGAAAGAAGGGAGGCAATAGCCCTTTTATAGCACAATCTGACAGCCTACAAGCTGGTCATTCTGAAGCTAATACAATTGCTGCAGTGAAGGTGCCTCTCAGATTTATTATTCCAAATGGCTCATTTTAAGTTAATCAAATGGAGATGATTCTGAATAGACAGACTCTTGAGAGGCCATTTAAAAGAACGCTTGTTTTCCTAGCAGCTGAGAAGACTCTGATAGCACCCGAATGAGATTGTTCCCTGTTCTTCTTGAAGCCAGTGAACTTGAGCACTTGCATGTGAACTGTGCCTTGCTCATGGTCTTTTTTCCCCACCTTCCCTACAGACATCAAAATCCCCTCTATATATCTAACCCAGATATCTAACCCCCTCTCTGACCCTTTCGGAAAATCAGGACAAATGTTAAACTTAAAATTTTTATTATTTTTAATTAAATACCAAAGACTACCTTTTTAAATTTATTGGGCTAAATTTATTGTTTACCCAGAATCAAAATTATAAAAATAAGTAGAGAAGCTGAATTATATTCATTTACTTATTTTTATTAAATCTTACTTATTATATAACAAGAAGCATATAGGACTAAAGAGTCACAAACTTGCCTCTGTCTGAGAGAGACAGTCTAGACCAGTAAGATAGATAATAGCTATCAAATCCCAAGTGAGCTCAGGCGTAAGTAAGGCTTTAGGAGGTTGGTTAAATTTCAAGAGTGGGGGCCTAAGCAAGACTTCAGTGGCAAGATAATTTGTTTCAAGTGACTGAACACTAAGGTATCTTTCAAATCAAGGATTTACTCAAAGGATCAAATAACATACTAAAATAATACTCATTATTCATATTTATTAAAATGAGAGCCCTTTATCAGTTTTATATTATGAATAAGAGACTTTATATCCATATTATTTAAATAGGCATTTATAGTTAAACTTGTTTAACAATGTTAAAAAATTGTTTATTTTCTTAATTAGTTATGTAGAATGGGGCCTAGATAGTTTATCAGCTTCATTTGGAAGTGCTTTCTGAGGTTGTTTTGGATGAAATTAATATTCGAGCAGATGTCTTCATGTGGATGAGACTTATCCAATCGTGTGAAGGTCTGAATGAAAAAATCCTGACACCCTGAAGGAAGCAAAGCCTCCACCTGGTAGCCTCCAAACAAAGATGTTGTTCTTACTGTTTCTGCAGTGGCATTCTGGATTTCGGACTCACACTAGCATATGACATCAGCTCAGATGAGTTGAGATTTATCATCCCCTTAATCACATGAGACAGGTTTTGGTTAGAACTCTCTGTACACATAATTTTCATCCATTGTTCACATAATACAATTGGTAAAATTAAATGAAAATCTCAGTTCAAAGAGAAAACTACATAAATATTCTAACAATAAAGGAACTTGCTTGTAAATTTTAAAAACAAGGAAAACACATAAACATACACAAAGAAAAAAAAGGAAGGAGAAAGGGTACATGTGAGGGTTTGAATACAAAAAGGGAAGGAAGAATAATGTAATTATATTACAATCTTAAAATTTTTAAAGCATTTATGCTTTTGGGCTGATGGTATATAGATTGGATCAGATACACATTAAAATCTGGTCCATTATTTTACTTTAAGTAATTTACTATTGTTTGCATTTTACATCTTTCTATTTATTTGTGTAAATCTGGTCCATTATTTTACTTTAAGTAATTTACTATTGTTTGCATTTTACATCTTTCTATTTATTTTGTGTGTGTGTGTGTGTGTGTGTGTGTGTGTGTGCCTGCACACATGCACACATATATGTGTGCAGTCTTCCAAATGTGACAGCCCATGTGTGGAAGTAAAAGGGCAACGGAGTCCTGTCCTGCCACCTTCTGGGACATAACAATCAAACTCGAGTTTTTAGTCCTGAGTGCAAGTGACTCTACCTGCTGAGCTATCTCAATAGCCTAAACCTTTTTTTTACTTTAGAAACAGAATTTTGAAATGTTTTCTATAAAACTTGAGAAATACTTAAACTTAATGGCAAGCATGGTTGTCATAGTAACTACCAAAGTAGGATCATCTACTATAAGGAAGACCAAGAATAACATGTAAAATTTTCTCTTCAAGCAAAACTTAAAATATAAAAAAGAATAATAGGTAGGTATGTACTTTGATCTGTCTTGTGCTATATGTGGTACCTAGCCTAGTAACTGTTGTCCTTCATTGTCAATCTGTATGTTTTACTGGAAATTATATTTTTCTAACAAAACCTGTAAGGAAAAACTTTAAGACACCACTTTGCAAACATGAAGAGGTAGGTACATAGTTCTAAATTCTTGTGAGGAAGTATATGTGCAAACACTATCCACACCTGTAGCCTGCTGAGAAGGATGGGACAGAGGACTGGAAGTCAAACCAAGGATGGAGGAAAAAAGGGGCATCCAGAAAAATGAGGCAGCATGAGCAAAAGCAGAGAAGCAAGGACTCATATACTTGTTCCTTCTGCACCTCAGTCAGAACACAAAACACAGTAACCAAACAGTGCATTTGATTTGACATGCGAATGACTGATGGGAATGCTTTTGTGTGCCTTATGGATTTTGAACTTATTATATGAATAATAAGAAGTCATTGAACTGTTTTGAGCAGTGAAGAGACACTATTTGTGATTATGAGTATGTAAGTGTGGCTTGGGAAGAGGGGACTGCAAGGGAGAAAGTCACTAGGAGACATAGAGCAAAATTGCACAGTAGGATGCATCTGAACCATGAGAGTGAAGGAATGGATACAGATAAATTCAAAAGATTCACTAAGAGTTAATGATAAGACTTCATCACTGGTTGATTATTGGGATGAGGGAGTAGGTCAAGCCTACTATTGGTGCAACAGAGAGAGATGCTGTGGTGTCAGAGTAGAATTTGGTAGCATCAACTGAAATGAAGACTTCAAGAAAAAGTGTCAATTTGTCAGTTGAGAAAATGGTCTTTAAGAAATAAGTTTGCTTTTGAAAGTTTAGATTGGCAGTACCTTTAGGAGCTCTGAGTGGAGTGTCAAGACAGGCAATGAAATGTAGCTCTTAGAGTCATTTAAGTCACCTTGAGGAGACACAATCATGAGGACCATTTTCAAATAAATAGTCTTAAAAATCATGAGATTGAGGTAATTTCTTCCAAAGAGATTCTAAAGTGACAAGATGAGAAGCCGAGGGTGAAGCATTCACGGATATCATATCTCAGGAAGAAAGTAGAGAAAACTCTATTAAGAACAAAGACTGTTGAAGGAGGAAAGCAATGCATAGTCCTATCTAGTTGTTAAATGTATAAAATGCAATCATTACCACCCTAGCAAGACATCCCCAATAGTGCAATAGTAGAACTCTTTTCTTGAGGTAACTGGCATCTGTCTAATTGGACATCAAGCTCATTGGATAGAAGGAAACTCGTGCCTGGTACTATAAATCTAAGCAATTGCTATGCATAGTATGAGAGGTCACAGACCAGAGGAGAAAAAAAAATTGTAATTATTTTCCTAAATCAATACAGCTTCTAACTGCATTTTACATACTTTGCTTTATCCCCACTCAAAGCTTTCACCCCATCCTCATCAAAGATACTTCTTTTTGTAGCAGATAGGATAAAATATAGAGATATATAATTGGTTGGGAAAAGGTGAATATAATTCCCAACTCCAATCAATATGTCCACCATCAAACCCCTACAAACCCTTACACATGATGTTAAGGAACATCATGCAAGAGGGAAGAAAGAGTGCAAGATCCAGAGGATCAGGATGCTTGCTGCAAGATATCTTCTAGATATGATAGGGAGTCTCTACCGAAGGAATCTCAACAATATTGCTACCTTGACAAGGTCTACATAATGATCAGAACTTAATTCTGTGTGGTGAAATTTTAATAGAAATGGGGTAAAATTCAAAGTGCCCCATTCATTGGAGGAATAATAACTACAGTATCCTCTGGTTCCTGGAAGAATCAGTTTTCTTCAGGGAAAAGACCACTGATAGGTTATCCTAGCCCAAAATGTATGAACATATAAGAAACACTAAATGGACTCACACACATATATATACATATACATACACATATGTATACATATGTGTATATATATGTATATATGTATATATTGCAAGAATATTAATTCTAGAAGAATATGTCATGAATTCAAGAGGGAATGGTGGGAGAATAAAAAGCTGAAGGGGAAGAAAGGATGTCTGCAATGATGTAAACACAGCACACCTATCTATAAAATTCTCCAAAAGCAAAAATATATAACAATACATTTTATTTAAAAAAAAAAAAAGGTAGGGGCAAGAAGTGAAGATATAATAAGTCTCATATCCCAGCTTGCTTTCTGTTCCCATGGTAAGTACTAAAAAAGGAACTTGGGGAGGAAAGGATCCATTCCTTTCTACATTAAGAAAGGAGGCAGGGCAAAAAGTCCAAGTATGAACCTGGAAGCAGGTTCTGTCTCCTGGCTTGCTTTCCATGGCCCACTTAGCTTGTTTGCAAATACCATGCAGGATAACTTTCTCAGAGATGGTACTACCCACAGTGGCCTAGGCCCTCCCATATCAATAGCATGTCAAGGAAATCTACCATCAGAAAACTATAGGCTATCTGGTGGAGGCAGTTCACCAGTTTAGCATTTCTTCTCTCACATAATTCCAGCTTTGGTCATGTTGACTAAACCTAGCCTTTCAATCTCAGGATACACTAGACACTAGACTGATAGTACAATGTAGTTGATACTTGCCTAAAGGCAATGCTGTAAATGTTCTTTCCATGTGTACCTTATCTAAGGGAATTCTAAAGCCTTATGAGAACAAGTTAGCTCACAGTGACAGCACAGTTACACGACAATCATGAACTGTAAGTGAAGATAAGAAAAGGGAAGTTTAAAACTTTCCCAGGCGTAAGAAAATATTCTAGAGATTAATGGATCATAAGGATGTTCAAACTTTGTGTGCTGGCATGTGTGTGTGTGTGTGTGTGTGTGTGTGTGTGTGTATTTAGGTAGATTTCAGAGCAATACTGACATTAGATGTCTTCCTTAGTTTCTCTCCATCTCATTTTTTCATATAAGGTCTCTCACTGAACCTAGAGCTCACCAATTTGGCTAGACTCATGACTAGTGTGCTCTAGATATCTGCCTGTGTAACTTTCCAGCATTAGAATTACAAAATATGTGGTTGCACACAGCTATTTTACATGGATCCTGGAGATCCAAGCTCAACTCATTCTTGAGTGGCAAGTGTTTTCCGAACAGTGCCTTTTTAGTCCAATGTCCAACCTAGCTACACTGTGAAATGATGTCATCTATCAATGCTTTGGACCATATTCATAGTTACCATGGGCAGCACAGTGTGTTCTTTGCACACCGAGAAAAATCTAGGAAGCAATTAGAAGCATGGTCTTAGTAAGGAAAGACTGGGTGACATGAACATGCGAAATAGTAATAAAGAATACATGGAAATGGAATGCAGAAGAAAAACGGAGTTCTCATGGAAGAAGGAATAGAGAATCTACAGAACAAAAGAAAAAAAACTTAAATTTATTTAGGGCCTTACAGTGAAAAAAATTTGAAGTGGGCAATAAGAAAATGAAGTTGAGCCAACAACATCTAGAAGAAAGTGCTTGACAAATATCTTTCTTCTCTTCCTGAGCATTCCTGCATCTAACAGGGTTCCCCTGAGCCAAAGAAATGTGCCATAGGAAGGAGAAAATTCTCATTAGTATTCTCTGGGCTCTCTCATTCCTAAGTGAAAAAATTTCAAGACCATATGTTTCCATGGTATAGTGATATCCTGCAGAGCTGTCCTATGTTACTAGAGTACATTAGAAGGAGGAAATAATCTTTATTTTATTAAACTGCCAAGATTTGGAAATTGTTGGTTCCAGGGGCACAGGAGAGCTATTAGCATTAATGTGCCATCAGTAATGGGAGGTTGTTTCCAGGATTACAGGTCAGGGCATGCAGGACTAATATGTGTGACTGATTGGTTTTCAGCTGACTATCCACAGAAGCTGAAAACTGCAGACCTGGGCTTTATTACTGGAAATGGGGCATCTAGAATAGAAGAGAGTAACATGAGGAGTTTCTTTTCATTTGGAAAGCAGGTGTTTGAGGGGTATAGTTTGCAGAAAGAAAGATCGATTCTAAGGAATGAAAAGTTTGGTTTATTTGTATAATTGGTTATATCCTGGTGAGTATTACATCTGTGGACTTCTTTTGTTTTGTATTATATGTATGAATCAACTGTAAGTCATACTTAACCTGAAATAATATATTTATAAAATAATACACTTGTAAACCATATTTATGAATAACTTATTTATAAAGCATTAGTTAGCTAATTCTCCTGTCACATAATGCTTTTATTTAGAAATATTAAAATGTCCTATAGGCATTTTGAAAAGGTCCTACCCCAGGGCAGGTAGAAGCAACCACTACTTGTGGAACTGTGCAGGTTTGGCATGGTGTGTTTAACAAGAAAAATTTACTTAAGTACATAAATTATATCTTTATAATTGTGGTAACTCTAATAATAAGAAGAATTTGTAATAATAAAGAAAAGCATGGGATATTCATAATATACATTAGATTTACATCCCTCTTTCAAGAAAACTTAGATTCAGGTAACAGAGTTAGATCCAGAAAATGGTTTGTTGAGCTAAGCAAGGAGTACCACTCTCCCATCATGACAGAAATGAAGCTTCCCGAACTGTAATTGATACATCACAAGTCTAGCAATCACTATAACCAAATATACTTGTCAGTGTTCTTATATGAATCCCACAGTACCTTGCATCTATCATGACTTCCAGTGCTATCTTAGATAAGGTTTCATCATTGTGAACAGACACCACAATCTAGGCAATCCTTATAAAGACAAACACTAAATAGGGGCTATCTTAAAGTGTTGGCAATTTAGTCCATTATCATGGTGGAGAACATGACAGCATGCAGGCAAACATGGTGCTGGGGGGAGCCCAGAATTCTACGTCTTGATCTAAAGGCAGCCAGGGCACTATCATCAGTACTGGGTGGAGAGGAAAAGACCTCAAACCCCACCTCCATGACACACTTCCTCTAACAAGGCCACATCTACTCCAATAAGCCCATACCTCCTAATAGTGCCATGCCCTGTGGGCCAAGCATTCAAATACACGAATCTATTCAAACTAACAGAAGTAGTAACTCTCAAAAAGGAGTCTGAGTTAGAGTTTTTATAATCTCTTCATCTATCTCCATGCCTCAAGACTGTAGTAATAGACTAGAAATTAGATGCTTCTACTTTTATTTCACTAGCTGTAAGAAACTTATCCCAAGAAAAGGTAGGAAAGACATCGTTAGGCTCCTTGTGGTTGGTTCATTACCAAAGGATATTAGTTAAGAGCAGCTTACAATGTGCTGGAAGTTTAGAATGAGTGTGGCCATCCTTGTCTCTTCCCCGAGGGCAACTCTGGAATGGCAAAAGTTGGGGAGCTTTATAAAGGGTCATGGAAATGAGATCTTTTTACCCAGTTACCCCAGACTATCAGCCCCATCTACGAGGAGAATGTTGTTTTAATCACTGAGATAAAAAGTAACAACTTTAACCAAAACAAAAAAAATTAAAAATAAGGAGGAAAAGAGATAAAATCTATATTGCTTTCTTAAATAAAATTTCTGATTCTTTAATCAAGTCTAAACAAATACTTGTTTCTGTGTCTAACTTATTTTCATGAATTTATTTATTTGTCAATTTGCAGAAAAGCACTTGAAGTTGTTTAACCTTTCTGAGACTTAATGATGTAAAATCCAAAAAGAAAAAGGAAAAAAAAAAAAAAAAAACACTTTAGAAATAAAGAGAAAGAAATTGTACTTTTGCATACATAGAATAAAAATTATTCTTACTTTGTAATTTCAATGGTTGTTTTTATTTTGGTTGGTTGGTTGGTTGGTTTTGTTTTGTTTTATGTAATCAGGGGTGAAAGAAGGCAATGCATCTGATTTTCAAAGCTTCTAGAGTCTCACCTTTTTGTATAACTGCCATGATGAGTAATGTTGGTTAACCTGGGCCTGGTTAGAGCCATTTGTGTCCTTTGCAATTGTACTCAGCCTTCTGACATTGCAACATGACATTGTGACACAAAGTCTATACTAGATAACCAGACAATGAGCTAACAACAAGGACAAAAAGTAAGAATAAAACCTCTCATTTCGTAAGTTTTTACTTTTGTTTATAACTTTGTATTAGGCCACTTTCATAACTATTCTCCACTTCCTGTGGACATTGGGCCAAGGCATGGACATGCCTGAGGGAAATCAAACCTGCTTCTATGATGGAAACAGCCATGCTCTAACTCTAGAATAAAGACATGAGAATTCATTGACATCAAAATAATAAAGTTTTTTTTCTTTAATACTTACAAATTGTGATATTTATTTTAAATTTTAGTTTTTTCTTACATGTGAACATTGATGTTCTATCTGCATTAAATGATGAATTGCATTTCATGGGATATAGTAACAGGACACTGGTGGGTGGAACTTAGATCACCAAAGCTGAAGAATTAAAAGGAAAAGGGAAAAAAAAAGATTTATTGTCTAAACTAGAGAAGAAAGATGAGTGCTCATTAAACAGCAATACGGTGGGTGACATTTCCTTCAGTCTCTGCTCCACACTTTGTCTTCTTATTTTCTCCCATGAGTATTTTGTTACCCGTTCTAGGAAGGACTGAAGCATCCACACTTTAGTCCCCCTTCTGAGCTTCATGTGGTCTGTAAATTCTACCTAGGGTTTTTATAGCTTTTATTACTAATATCCACTTATCAATGCGTGCATACCATGTGTGCTCTTTTGTAATTGGGTTACCTCACTCAAGATGATATTTTCTAATTCTGTATATTCGCCTGAGATTTTCATGAATTCATTGTTTTTAACAGCTGAGTAGTACTCCATTGTGCAAATGTACTACGCTTTCTGTATCCATTCCTGTTGAAGGTCATCTGGGCTCTTTCCAGCTTCTGGCTATTAGACATAAGGCTGCTATGAACATAGTAGAGTCCTTGTTATATGTTCAAGCATCTTTTGGGTAATATGCCCAGGAGTGGTAGAGCTGGGTCCTCTGGTAGCTCCACCTGGGGATTCATCCCATACACAGACACCAAACCCAGACACTATTGTAGATTCCATGAAGTGCTTGCTGACAGGAGCCTGATATAGCTGACTCCTGAGAGGCTCTGCTAGAGCCTGGAAAATACAGGGGTGGATGCTCACAGCCAACTACTGAATTGAGCATGGGATCCCCAATGGAGGAATTAGAAAGTGGACTGGAGGAGCTGAAGGAGTTTTCAACTTATAGGAAGAATAACACTATCAACCAACCAGATCCCCCAGAGCTCCCAGGAACTAAACCACCTAACAAAGAGTACATATGGAGGGACCCATGACTCCAGCCACATATATAGCAGAGGATGGCCTTGTGGGACATCAATGGGAGGAGAAGCCCTTGGTCCTGGAAAGGCTCAATGCAGGGAGGCAGAAGCTGGTGGGTGTGTAGAGAAGTACCCTCATAGAAGCAGAGGGTGGGAGGATGGGATGGGGGGTTCTGGAGGGGCAGCCAGCAAAGGGGATAAAATTTGAAATGTAAGTAAATAAAATATCCAATAAAATTTAAGAAAGAAAAGAGTTATAGTGGTTCTCCAGTTGAAAGCAAGGGTCAAGGTTGAGATCAGTGCTCTTACAGAGGATCCAGGGTCAGTTTACAGAACTCACATGGCAGCTCACAACTGGAAAGGGCTCAAAGAAACTGGTACATTTACACAATGGAGTACTACTCAGCTATTAAAAACAATGACTCATGAAATTCTTAGGCAAATGGGTGGACGTAGAAAATATCTTGAGTGAGGTAACTCAGTCACAAAATAACACACATGGTATATACTCACCATGTGTATTCACCATGGGATGACATTAGCTGAAATACACCACAAAGGAGAGGGAGAACCTGTCAAGACCATATTCAGAGGTTAGGCATGGTACCCCTGGTTGAGGGATGGAGCCACCCACCAATCTCCAAAATTTTGACCCAAAATTACTCCTATCTAAAAGAAATACAGAGACAAAGAGTGGAATAGAGACTGAAGGAAAGGCCATCCAGAGATTGACTCACCTGGGGATCCTTCCCATATGCAGACACCAAAGCCAGACCCTTTTGTGGATTGGATGTCAAGAAGTGCTTGCTGACAGGAGCCTGGTACAGCTGTCTCCTGAGAGGCTCTGCCAGATCAAGACCAATACAGATGCAGATGCTCATAGCCAACCATTAGACTCAGCACAGGGACCTCAATGGAGGAGTTAGGGGAAGGACTTAAGGAGCTAAAAGGGCCTTTTCTGACATCAATGGGAGGTGAGGCCCTTGGTCCTGTGAAGGCTTGATGCCCCAGTATAGAGGAATGCTAGGACAGTGAGATGGGAATAGGTGGGTGGGGGAGCACCCTCATAGAAGCAGGGTAAGGGGTATGGGGAAGGGGTTTGCAGAGGGGAAACTGGAAAGGGGATAAAATTTTTAATGTAAATAAATAAAATATCCAACTAATAAAATAAATAAATAAAAATTTAAAAAGAAAGTAAATTCTGCAGATTAATTAAGTGGTTATTAAGAATTATGAGACACTATTATGGAGAAACTGAAGGCTAGCTTGACTCTGCCTTTATAGATATGAACAACTGGTAACACTTTTCTTAGTTAAGTTGCAAACCAATCAACTTCCTGTAGGGGGTTGTTTCTGTTGTTTTGATTTAATGAAGAATCTGTGTTTACTAAAGCTGAAGTCCTTGCTTTCAATTGGTTTTTGATCTATCAAGAAAGCTGCCAGTCTCTAGTGGTTGAGCACTGGGCAAGACACTGAGAGTTGCTCAGGTAAGACACAGGGAGAATCAGGAGTACTGGGAGAGGGGAGAAGAGGGCAGTACCATGGTAGAAAAGATAAAGTCAACTGGGCATGTGAGATTTCGGGTAAGTTGCCACTGACTGGGAAGATTGAGGTTTGCCCAGCCAAGGGATTTTAAGAATAACTGGTGTGTGTGTGTGTGTTTTCTACTCATGGATCTGAAATAGCTCCTAGGTGGGTGTGAACAGGCGACCAGCCAAGAGTACAAAGTGGTGTAGCAAAAACTACACACTACAACATTCATTTTTATTATTTCTCAGACTTAAAATAATAGAGCTGTTTAAATGGTTCAGAAATCATAAACATAGATTCACTAAACTTTAATTTTGTTAACGGTTTAAGGGAAAAAATGGAAACAGATTTTATTAGTCTAGAGTATAACATCTTTTAGTGTTTGTAATTATCTATTTATCTATGTGTTTGTCACCTAACCACCTAGTTATGTGGAATCACACCAGGTATTTTATCATGCTTCATCCCTAGTGACAATTTAATTCATATTTTGCAGTTTTCTATGGTAGGCATTCTGGTTCCCCTTCTGAACTCAGCATCAAAAGGGAAACCTGGCACTTTTTATTAGAACCTTCATCCCTATCATCTGAAAATCGACTGAAACTCAAACCCTAATTATGTAGGTCCCCTGGAGCCAGAGTTCCTGTCAGCTCTGGAGCCTCTCCCTGATGAGGTGCTGCATGAAAGAGGTCAGATATGCCAACACAGCTGGGCTCTCTGGCATGCGCAGACTCCCTACCAAGAGACAGCTGATGGAAACATATCATGGAGATTTTCCAGGATGTCAAAGTCATGTAGATGAGATTGATCACATGGTAGCTGTGACAGTATTGGTACTTCAGATTAAAATAAGAAAGCCCTCATTGTTTCCTTTTCAGTACAGGAAGAGAAATAATGGGATGATTGCTCATTCTTTCTAGATATCCAGTGAAAGTGCCATTGTAAGTTACACGCCTGTATTTTATCTGCTGAGAACATACTGACTCAGTGCATATATGTCAAGGGAACTAGAATTCAGAATGTCTTTTTCCTCTAGATTAAAATATGCTCTAAGAAAGAAAAAAACTGGGAACAAATCCACCCTAAAGATTCTAAAATCCGTAGATAATCAGGAAATATTATTTTTAAAACATATTCCTTTGCTGAAAACATCTATTTCCTCTGAAGTGTTTATATGAAACACACATACATTTACATCTGTGCCAAAGCCAAACTGAGGCATTGTGATTCTATATTTTAAAAAATAGGTTTAAAAAGGATGACTGCTACAATAGGCAGCTCCATCTCCATAAAGAAGAGATTGGAAAGGCCTCCTGGAACACAGAAGAAGTTAGGGAAGAACAGCACAAAGGCACAAAAAAGACAGTATTTTCCTGGGCAACCTGCAGTTGCTTCATTTGCTCATCCCCAGCTCATCACACAGCTTCTCCAAGCTTGTTGGCCAGCCTCTTGTAATCGATTGAATTTAAGATATGTGTTTATCGGGTCAAAGTCCCCTACAGTACGCTCGTCTTCAAACCACTCAGAGTTGTGAGTCTGTTCTAAGAGTGGAAAGACTTCACTCTGGCTGTAGAAATCGTTTCTGTGTCTAAGATAGCATACGGTACAGGCCAAGAACCGAATAGCCCTTTTCAAAACAACATAGACATCATTTTCATAGTACCTCTGGAAAGATGAATAACACAGTATGCATCTTAGCTTTGCTTGGATTGCGACAACTGTGGGAAAGATTAGTATGCTAACTTCAAGTCATTGCAACTAAAGGATAAGTCAGGAATTCAACCTAAGGTTTTTCATCCGTTATAAGGCAGCAGGAAAACCAAAATCATGAGATGTTGTTAAGTCAACTCCTCCAACACCTATATTCATAAACAAATAACTTCTTAACTGGTTCATCAGTGAGAGGAAGAGGAAATGCCAAATGGTCATAGAAATAAAATACTCAGTGATATCCTACGAAACTGAGAGCTAACACTGACACCTGCAGTAGTATTTATTTTGATTATCCTGGCATCTTGATTCTTTGAGTAAGAAGATGAATAGTGTGGAAGAATCCCTTGAGAGAGGCCACATGTGGCAAATCGAAACAAATTCACAGGGAATGGAATCCCAAATGAAGGCTGAAATCCCTTTCTCCTTTTATGTCTCTAAATGTTTTCAAAGAGAAAATAAAGATGTGCTGTAGACTGTGTTAAACTCTAAACTGGATGAATTTCGACAGAGAATGCCAAGCAATGGCTTCGCTTGATAAACATACAGCCACCCTAAAAGCAAACTGGGAAACAGGAACCAGCCATGCTTCACAGACATTTCATCTTGAGCTAAAATAGTTTCTTAAGCTGAAATAGTTTCTTGTGGACATCAGAAACTTGCAAATTCTGCAAAACATGAATAAAATTGCCTTAAATCTACACAAGGGCAATACTGAGGTGCTCAAAAAGAAATGAGAAGAAACTTACACTGTCCCAAGAATGAGAATGGTCAGTCATTTTAAGTATCCCCATCTTTTCTTTTGGTAGTGTCTCCAAATTTTCTATCTGTATGGTGTTTAGTGTTTCAAAGGAATTCAGTCTTTCATGTTTGCTTTTCCAAAACCCCTCAGTAAATCCAGCGGTCTGCACCAGAACCACATACGTGACTCATATTATAGAGAATTAGACAAGAATGACTTCTAATCCTCCCAGAAAATTAGAACATTACATTTCAAGTATTCATTTACTTTTATCTAAAAAATTCTACTGTAGCTTCCAACTCAAGTCATTTTTTCCCTATTCTCTTCTGTCTTTATTTTTATAACTTTCCCTTGATGCTGCAGAGAGCACAGAGGTGATGAAGATTATAGGCTTAATTTGCTTGCTAGGTGAGATATAAATTAACTGGCTCATTCTTACTGTAAAAGTACCCAGAAAATAAATCCTGCTTCTATTCACCTCCCCAAGAGTGTGTATATCTGGCTCAGTGAAATGCAATCCTGGCAGAATTGTCTTACTATGAGTGTCCAAAGACTACATAGAAACCTAAATATCTGTCAGTAGTAAAGTAAAATTAAGTATTTATTATACAGTGGTATTCTCCTGAGCAACAGGATAGGATAAGATGAATGGGAGTCTGATGTGAAAGAGTATAGACCATATGATATCATTGGGGTACAATTCCAAGACAAAGAAAACATCAATAACAATGTATCACTATGGTAACAAAACCTGAGTAAGTAGATAAGAAGTAGAACTGAGGCCCAGAAAACACTTGGAATGATAGAATTGTCCATTTCTTAATGTTGATGATGGTAACATTAATATACCTATGCATAAAAATATATTGAACACATACCTGAGAGGAAAAATATTATATTTTGCTTTATCAGTTTTAAAAAAACTTATTTTGTAAGATGTAAAGATACATCAAACATTGCAAAGAAGTATAAAGCAGAATCTTCTGTCTCCTTTCCCAAACTTGCCTTAAAATGAACCTATTACAGATATTAGCTAAATTATCAAAACCAGAATATTTTGAAAAGTGCAACTATCAGTGATCATTCATACCTCATGAGTTAGGCACATAGCATTCTGTATGCACAGCTTGATCTAATCGTAACACATGTGTAGCCTTGTGTAATTATAATGACAGAATTCTCAACTCTTAGGCTATTCTTGATACTCTAACTGCTTTTACTTCATCTTCTGCCCTGGCAAACATTCATGTAGGTAGCCCTTCAGCTGTGAGTTTTAGAGATGTAGCATACTGGCAGAAATCAGTATGTGCCCTTTTGAGACTAGCTTTTAAAAATGGGAATGTGGGCTGGAGAGATGGTTGAGCAGTTAAGAGCACTTGCTCTTCCAGGGGACCCATGTCTGAAAACCAACACCCACATGGTGGTTCACAATGATCTGTACTTCTCAGATGATCAAACTCATGTATGTAGTATATTTACCTATATCCAGATAAAACAATCTCACAGAAAAGAAAAATATTTGAATATAATAAAAAAATTAAAAAGAAACTAATTTCTTGAAGTTTATCCAGATTTGTGTTTTAACAGTCTGTTCATTTTTAATCAAAGGCTTTCCACTATGACCTGGGCATACCCATTTGTTGAAAGACTGTTAAACAATTTTCATGTTGAAGCTATTATAAATAAAGGTATTGTGAAAATTCACAAATACATTCTCTAAAGAATAAGGATCAGTTTTTGGAATAAATCCCCCTGAAAAAGCAGGCATGACAGCATTCACTTATAATTAGAGTACTTGGAAGGTGGAGTCTGGAATATCAATTGTTCAAATTCAGCTATGGCTAAATGGTAAATTGAGGGCCACTACAGAAAAACGCACACACATACACAAACATACACACATACACACATACTACATACACATACATATACACATGCTTGTGTATATAGTGGCCCTTAATTTACCATACTTATATATATATATGCATATTGATACATATACACATATGTGTGCATACATATTTACACAATATAAGATGCTGTCTAAGAACAAAGAAAAATAAAAAGAGAAATGGAAAAACTCCAAAATAAAATTTCTAAATGTATGATATGCCCTTTTTATTTAGTACATGGTAGTTTTAATGTGTATTTTTATATAATGACCAACAAATCTGAATATTTTTCATGTATTTATGTTCTATTTGTTTGTATTTTGGGGCATGCATTATGTGTGTGTTAGTCAAGATGGATTCTTTTTAATGGTTTTGCAGAAACTATTCAGGCTTTTAAATGAATTACTTTTTAAATGAATGATGTTTCAGCAAGTTATCAGCTGAATATTTAGAAGCGTTTTCAGTCTCAGTGCTTGCTGACCCCAGACAATGTAAAACACTGACCTAAGAGTAGTCAACCTTTCATCCTAGACAGTTCCCATAGCAACTGCAGAATGTGATTCTAGGCTGTAAGATGGGTGAAAGTAAGTTCCATCACACTATCCTATGTGTGCTACATCTAATAATTTAGGAAGTCTGCATATCAACCTTATACATAATTATAAATCTGTGTTTTGTTTATGAAGAAGTAAAGTCACAGAGGGATTAGATATTCTGTTCAGTATTAGGTAGCAATCAAAGACTAGACTGAGTAAACTCATTCAACCCTAGTGTAATACTCTGAAATATGAAGTGGTCAAGGGAGGATGGACTTGCTCCACCATTAACAATTTACCCACTTGCTTTGGGCTTCACTTTTTTCTTATCGAAGTCATTGTGCATTTATTTAATTTCCTAAAGTCAGTTCCTACTACTGACCTTGTATCAAACCTCCAACTCTTCCATAGTAATTAGGCCCCTCTAATCTTCAGACCTTCAGAAGGAGAAGGAGAAGCACCCCATTTCTCCCTCACGCCTTCATTGCTATCTTGGAATAGCTACATACCTTCTGAATAAATCTCTTTTTTGAATCAGTTTATGAAATAGTGTTTTGAGATTGTCTGCTTTGTATCAAAATTTCTTAAACGAGACATCTATATTTATGGATCCTTTTTTCAAAAAATCCACTTGTTTGCTTTATTGAAAATAGTTTCTTTCCATAAAATATATTCTGATTACAGTTTTCCCTCCTGCCATCCTCCCTCCTTCTACAACTACCCAAATCCATACCCTTTCTTTCCCTCTCTCACCTCTCTCATTAGAAAGGAAAAGCATATAAAATAGTAATAGAATAAGACAAGATAAATACAAACTAAAAAACTAGAACTGGACTTAAAACTAAACTAATAGGGAAAAAAGCACAAAAAACAAACCCTCAAGAAGATCATATAGACATGACACACATGTTTGCACACACATAAATCCCATAAAAATACAAAACTGGAAATCATAATATAAATACAAATGATCTGTAAAATTAAAAAAGAAGAGAAAAAAGAGGAGGAGAGGAAATGAAGAGGAGGAAGAGGATGAGGAAGAGAAGAAGAAGAAGAAGAAGAAGAAGAAGAAGAAGAAGAAGAAGAAGAAGAAGAAGAAGAAGCAGAAGCAGAAGCAGAAGCAGAAGCAGAAGAAGAAGAAGAAGATAGAAGAAGAATCTGCCCTTACAAAGCATTATGAGACCAAGTACCTTCAAAAATACTGTTATAGCCATTTTCTGTTGACCATCTACAGTTGGGCATGAGGACTGCTTTCAAGAGTAGTTTTATAAATAAAATGAGATTCCATTGATGATTTTTTATCATTTGCAAACAATTATCAATTGGAGATAACATCTGAGTAGGAATGAGGATTTGAGTCTACTTCTCTCAGTGCTGAGATTCCATCTGGCCTGGACTTGTGCAGTCCCTGTGCATACTACTGCCATCTCTGTGTGCTCATATGTGCATTGGTTCTTCTGTTTAAAAGTGCTTGCTTCCTCAGTGTTTTTCACATGCTGTGGGGTTTACAATCTTTCTGCATCCTATTCTATTGGGTTCGCTGAACCCTGAATGACCTCCCACCTAAGACTGAGTGTTCCAAGGTCTCTTATTCTCTGCACATTGTTTGTCAGTGAGTCTCTGTATTTGTTCTGATACTTTGTCTTGTCCTAATATCCAAGGATAACCAAGTCAGTGTTGTCCCAATAGGCATTGTAAAAGGTCTATTCTATCAAGTCAAAATTACCTTTCTCTTTCCATATAATCCAAATTATTGATTCCCTTCTCTTTCCCTAAATAGGGTTTTTTTTTTTTTTTTTTAACTTTCTATTCCAGTGTGGGTTGTTTGGGTCTCATTCTCTTAGCTATTGCTTCTCAGCTTTCTTTCTGAGTTTCTTCCAAGGTAAACCTCTTATAGAAAGCATATCTGCTCATTTACTCTATGTTTTTCTTCTCTTTCCTGGCCTTGCTTTCTGTCTATATGAGCGCATCAAGACTGTGGCTTTCATGGGTTTAAATGCCAGTGGTTGGTATTTGCTGTCTCAAGGCATTATAAATCCACTACAATCTTAAATTGTATGTGCGACTGTTTCTGTGAGATCTTTACCTAAATAAAATATTAGCTTCATGGCTTTCAGCATAGTCACTTGACTGCAGTCCGCCTGGTACCCCAAACCTTCCTCTTCCTCAGTGTTTCCAATTATAGATAGTGAGGCTAAAAATTCATTTTATTAGTTTTACTTTGTTTATTTTTTAAGACTTTTTAAAATTTTTGTTTAAAGCTTATTTACTTTTTATTTGTGTAACTGTGCATACATGCACATGCATTAGTATGAAGGCCTGCAGAGGGCAGAAAAGGGCATCTGGTTATATGTAGCTGGAGCAATAGGAGATTGAGAGCAGCTAGATGTGTTTGCTAGGAATAAACTTTCTCGGTAAGATCAGCAGAGGATTTTAACTATAGACTCATTTCTCCAATTCTAGATTCTTTTTTTTTTTTTTCTTTTCAGCAAAACAAGCCACTGACAAGTGGGATGCCATTTTTTCCAAAGTAGGATAACCAATCAAATTTTACATTGCCATCTCCAACATTGCTATCCTGTAATCTGTGAGATTCTAAAATGTTTATCTCTTGATTTACTCTCAACACATCAATATGGCCCTCAGAGCCAACATACAAGCCGCTTACATCCACATGGATCTCAAGCCTCATTGCAACCTGGGGCAACAGCATGAACTACCGACACTAATATGGTTTCAGATGACATCACAGAGAACGATGGTGTGTGTGATGGTGTGTGTGTGTTCGATATAAAAAGTGAATCTTTCCTCATCTTGGGCCTCTACTATATCCCAGAGCCAGGGAGTCAGGCTTCTACCACATCCCAGAACCAGGGGTAACCCATAACAGATTCCAGTCAGAGTCTGCATCTATATAAACTTCAGCCTGCTGCATATCCCCCTTCCAGTTCTCCTAGGCTTTTTTACCTCAGCCCTCTTTATCACCCCTTATGGTTGTCACATCTCTAGCTGTGCCTCTCTTCATAGGGTACAGACCATTCTGATTTTTTTTAATCTTTTACATCTCTTCATCACATATTTGATCACTGTAGTGTGTCTACCACCTAACAAATCCTGACTTTCTAAAGCAACTCCATAGAGCTAGTGAACCTGACTTTATTTGGTGTTACTTATTCTTTGTAGAGTGTATAAGATATTATATTTGGCTTCTCAACTAAAGGTACATGAGAGAATTTTTATCTAAATACAATTTAAAGTGTTCAAATATATTATTTCAAGAAATGAGTCATGTGGTAAGGATTTAAGCATGACTGACAGATTTGCAAGCTGTTGAGGGACATTTGATTTTCTAAGGATTATGTGCTAAGTTAAAGGTATATCATATCATACATCTTTCTTCTCCAACCCATGTTCTGTGGATACATCATGGTTACTGGCTTTAGATGAGTGCTGTCTTTATAACTTTCTAGCCTGACAATAAATTAAACAAAATCAATTACAGATATACCTTATTTAATTGAATTTACTTTATTCTGATGTTTTGAGCTCACATGTCATAAACTTTTTAATCTATTAAAAATAAAAATGAATAAATTCAGATTTAAGAAATCGAGAAAGGTATATTTCATTACAAACATTACTTAGCTTTCCACATGCGATTCTAAAGGCCTCCTTCTCTTCTTATGTCTTGGTTGGTGATACTATAAACACAGTTTAAACTTATGTCGATATAAACGTGTGTTTCTCAATACGCTAGAGGCTGGAAGTTCAAGATCAGGGTGGTATACAGTGATACTCATGGTGTAGGATATTTTCCCAGATTTTAGACAGAAATCAAATCCTCAGGGTGCTGAAGAGGGAAACATTCATGCTCATTCTTTCTACCAATTGCAGGTCACTAATCAATTATGAGAACTCCATCATTTGTGATTAACTCCCAAAGGGACCATTTTCAAATAAAATCATCCAAGGATTATAGCTTAAACATCTACATTGGGGGAATCACAGACATTCACTTTGTAGCATTATATAATCACGATGGGAAATCTAATATTTACCGTTTCTAAGAATATGCTTATTTCACATTTTAATCACAAATCATTACACATAAAATATACAGTAATGGCATAGTTTAATGTTTACATACTATTTTAAGTTTCTTTTCAATGATCCTTTACTTTCAAGCCATGTTTCTATTTAATGGTGATGAACACAGGACCTCTCATTTACTCAAGAGATACTTAAGATATCTCTAATACTTTTAATCTTGCATAAACATGCAAGATTAAAACTCAGGCATATGTTGAAATGTCTGACCACAAAACTCATCTCACATTTAAATTAATTATCAGTTTCTACCCCTACTTCAAGTTCCCACCCTCCACTCTTGGATGCTGTATTCATTTTGTAGTGGAAAAAGATAATCAAATTCACTCATATAATTTCTGTTTCTCTTAGTCCCATAGTGTGAATCTTTCTAGGCAATGTATAGAGATATTTTTCCCCAAATTGACTTGTGTGTAACTTGAATCACTACTTTAAATTTGAAATGTAGAATTAAATAAAAGTTTTAGGTCAGCATTATTTAAATAACAAAGACATAAATGTGACCTAGTTAAAAAAAAGGTGCAGTATTTAGTTAAAATAAAATAGGATATTCTACCTTAGAAATGATAAAACTTAGCTTTCCACATGTGATTGTTTGCTTTAGTGTGGGCATGAGCATTGATGCTATTATTAAAAATAAAATTTAAAGAAGCCTGGAATAACAAAGATGACTTGGTTTCACTCCTGAGCTGTGGAAGCAACAACACTTATAGAAGCCCTAGAATTCAGTTTCCTAAGAGCTGAGCAGGAAGCAGGAGTTGATTCATGCATAGTTGCAGATCTATAGAATGAGAGAGCTCTGGAGATCTGCTACACAGTCATGTGAATACACCTAATGCCATCAAAGTGCATTCTTGAAAAATAGCTAGTGATCCTGGGTGCTGTTTTAAAACCCCAATAAAAATAAATAAAAAAAAATGGAGGGTAATTTTCCCTATGTCATTTCTTAGGAGCCATCATTCTGTTCCCTTTGAGCTAGGAAGATGACTAACATTCCCCACACATTGGCTGACTATCTAGAGAAGCCTTTGAGTAACATCGGCAACAAGCGTTCCACTGTGCTGAATTTCTGAATGCCTAATAAAGCCAACAGAATTTGAAAAGATCTGGACTGAGCATGACCTCTAACTCACTGGAGTTCAGATTCCATGACTCAAAGGGCAGCCCAGTTTCCTACTTACCAGACATCAATTGAAGCATGAGAATTGACTTAGTTTACAGGCAACTCCCTGTACATTCTTTATCAGTAATGTGGCTAAGAGGAAATGGCTCTCTGTGACCCAGGAGAGTTGCTTTTCATGGGAAAATTGTGTATATGCACATCTGATTAGCTTGAAACTTACTTTTGAGCTAAAGTTACCTTAATTCACAATACTCCTGGAAACATGACAAGAAACAGAAGCAGAGTGAGCTGTATTCATTCTGAAGAAGAAATAATACAGATAGCTTTATTTACAATGTATGTGTGACCGCAAAGCTTTCTTTGCAATACCAAGTACCTGGATAAGTACTTTACTCTTTTCTGACTTTTATTATGAACATCCTGATCCAGTTTCCTCTTTAGACTTTTAAGACTCTTAGATGTGCGGTGAAGAAAGAAGGGCAGGGTCCATTAAAATCCTGCTAGTATGTTTGCACACTTTTCTTCCCATGCTGTGATGGTTCCTCAGAACACCTCTTCGGTATTTCTTTTCCTTGAATGTTTTCTTTGTTAATCTAAATTTGCATTTTATAAATTATGCTTCAAGTCCACTCAGCAGGGCAGGATTTTGAGTTCGTATGTTAATTGTTTTATTTAGTATACAGAATAATGGATTTTCGTGAGATATTTACACACACACAAATATATATGCATATACATATATACATATACATAATACTTAAACTAAGTATATATATTGTACATATAGTATATGTGTGTGTGGTACGTATATACTGTACATATATAGTACAGTATATGTATAGTACATATAGTGTATATATACTATAAGTACAGTATATATAGTATATATGAATACATATGTACATATATAGTATAAATATGTACAGTATATATACTTAGGTTAAGTATTATGTATAGTATATATGTATACTATATATTTAAGTATTATGTATAGTATATATGTATAGTATATATTATGTATGTATAGTATTATATATAGTATATATATATGTATAGTATATATATATGTGTTCTTGTATAGTATATATTATGTATGTATAGTATTATATATGTGCACAGTATGTATATATATATATATCCTATGTATAGTATATATTATGTTTGTATAGTATATATAGTACATATATATGTAATATATATATATATATATATATCCTTATATTCAGATATTACCTCCTTCTAAGCTATCCTTCACTGTCACTGTCTCTCAATGTTCTTTATTGCTATAGTCATCCTTATTTTTCTAAATAGAGTCCCCCATGGTTTTATATTACAAATGTGAGTATACAGACATATATGATATATACATGTATATAATTAAAAACCTGCAGTATTTGAGTTTAAAAATAAAGTGTGAGACCTAAACAGGAGGAGGACATCCTTCAGGTTAAAAGTTCTGTTTGCAGGGAAGACTAAGTTGCTATTTGCCCTATATTCCTTTGACCTCTCTGCACAGCAAGTGCTTGCTCACAATGGCCCTGTGTGTTTGCCATTTTAAGGCCCTGCAAAACATGACTTGTGGCCATTTTTTCAAAACTTTGGTGTGGTCCTGCTCCTAGCCAGTATTTAATGGAAGTTTTCTTCAAATTTGTCTTAAGGTTGTGACACTGGTCTTAGTCTTGAACAGTGGAATTAAAAGTGTTTGTCAGTACAATCATTCTCATAAACAATTTCAGGAGTGTGATATAAAAATGAGATTTTCAGGCTGTATAGCTTTCTGGAAATTTTAAAGATTAGATTTATTTATTTATTCAGAAGCTATAATACCAAAATGGTGAAATATAGTTCCCACAATCCCTTGACCATCAGTTTTTAGTGTAAACTGATTATTTACAATTATTCTCAATCACTATTCTATGAGGTAGGAGTCATTAAGCTTGCAGACTCTGTGTGGTTAGAAATTAGAGAAGCACAATATTTTATTTGTAGTAAAAAATAGTGCTTTCAAGCCATAGCATTTCTAAATAGTATGAAGCTCTTAGAAAAGTAAATACCTTATAAACTTTCAAAATCAACAATCCTCATAATAATCTATTCTTTTAAAATGCAAGTTTTAGATAGCCCTTTCAGAGTTCTGGGTGTAGCACACAGCAGTTCACAGAGTAGCTGCAACTATAACATGGAGATAACATTAATGGGGTGTCTTTTCCCTTCTTGAATTAGCTTTATATAATGCCATATAAGGTAAATAATTATATACCACTTTGGTAGAAAGTTATACTTAGGGTCTTTTCAAATCTTTCTGATGTGCAGTCCTAAATGGTCACAACCTGAAGTGGTTAAAAAGTGAATTTATATTGTGAATGTACATTGACTAGTTTTTCCAAAGATGAATGTCTATTTAACTTGAACAATTAATAGAAGGCCTTCTTCTTTCTAAGAGACATATTTATAAAATTACATAGTTGTTATGGTACAATGTTATCAAGGTTATTATTCAAATCAAATTAGATTGTGAATAAAGCAAATTAAAAATATAAAATTTAAAAATGTAAATCACTACATTCTACAGCTTTATTAATTAAAAACACATGACTTAGAGTCACTGGCTTTTAGAATGAGAATGTTCCAATTTTATATTTCCATATTATGCATAAGTATCAGAATTCACTAGGAACTTTGTCTAAAAGTTCTGGATATTTCACCAAGATAATTAATACATGTAGTCCCAATAGAACAGTGCATATTCTTTCACATGTTTATTATATTTTATGTATGAAAACCTCATCAATTTTACTTGTTTATTTTATAAAGTGGCTAAGGAGACCCAGAGAATGAAAGAGACTGTTGGTAACATGAACGGTGTGCAGTAGGAGCAAATCACGGTGCATGCCACTCATTTGCTCAGTTTTCTGTTTCTTTCAATGAGGATTATGTGTGCTCCAGAGTCCCCTGGCCATTGCAAAAGTCAGTCTCAAGAGCAAATACAACACTGGCCTCACAAATGCCAATGTTCATTTATCATGTTATCTGTTTTCTACAAGGATGCAAAATTCCATTTTCATTGAAAAAGCACATGGAGGAGATGCGAATGAGAATAAAGAGGGTAATGGCAAGGAGGAAAAAGAAAGATAACACATAAATGTATTTCTCAAGAATACAATCACTTACATTCTCAATTAAGAAATAGCGTAAATGTAGTTTTATTTGCCTGAAGTCCACCTGGGTATCCATCCCATGTGCAGTCACCAAAGGTAGACACTGATGTGGATGTCAGGAAGTGCATGCTGACAGGAGCCTGATCTAGGTGTCTCCTTAGAGGTGTGACAGAGCCTGACACATACAGAGGCGAATGCTCACAGCTAAGCATTGATCTGATCATGTATTTCCCAATGGAGGAGTTAGAGAGAAGACTGAAAGAGATGAAGGGGCTTGCGGCCCCATGGCGAGAGCAACAATACCAAGCAACCAGAGCTCTCAGAGTCTAAACCATCAGCCTGGTAGTGCATAGGGAGGGACCCATGGCTCTAGCTGTATATGTAGGGGAGGATAGCCTTGTCAGGCATAGGTGGGAGAGGAGGTTCTTGGTCCTGTGAAGGCTGGATGCCCCACTGTGGGGGAATTTGAAGGCAGGGAGGTGGGAGTGGGTGGGTGGGTGGGGGGACACCCTCAAAGAAGCAGGAGGAAGGGAGATGGGATGGGGGGTTCCTGGGTGGGTTGGAAATGGGGAAAGGGGATAACATCTGAAATGAAAATAAGATATCCAATAAAAAAAAATATATATATATATGTGTGTGTGTGTATATACGTATACACATACATATACATCATATACATATACATGTATCAAAACAAAAAACAAACCAAAAAAGAAATAGTGTAAATGTAATTCTTATTTGCCTGATGTAGTTGTTGTCTTGGAGGCTTACCACCCAAATCAGCTAACTTAGGCCTAATCCTCGAACCTTCTAGTCTCTCTCTGTACAATCTCATTCAGGCCTAGAACGCTTTCAGTCTCTAAGACTTACTGATAAATTACCTCACCATTTTGTAGCTCTTTGTGATTTTTGGCTGGCTGGCCAACTCAGCTGTTCTAGCTCAAAACTTCTCTCTATGCTGACTGATTCAACCTGACTTCTCTCTTGGACTCTTGACTTTTTGCTCTGTTTGGCTTCAAACTTAACTCTGGGAATATGTTCTAATCTTCTGGCTCCTCCTCATTCCATGATGCTTTTGTCTGTACAATTGTTTGCATAGTTTGTTCTTTCTATACAATTGTCCTAGTAAAACTGTGCTTCTCTGCACAGATCCCTCTTAAATAACTTTGTTTTCCCCTCTTTTTGTGAGAGTTGATCATATCCTAATCTATCAAATCTTTCTCTGATTTTCACTTTTTCTGCCATCCAACTAAACACCACCTCCAAACATGGGTGCTTTCTTCTACAAATGAAGTTTACCTCATTATTTGGGATTAAAGGTATTTACTAAGGGCTGAGCCACACCACAGCTGGAAACAGGTATTTTCAGTAAATAATGCAATCTTAGGGTTCATAGTCTGGACAGATATCGTGCAACAAAGCACGAAATAAAATTCAAATTTTAAATAAAGATAATTGTATATCCTGACCAAGTGTGAATTGAATTCATACTAAGAATTCAAGGCTGGTTTGATATTTGAAAATTGGGTATTCTGCCTTAGTAATATGTAAAAAAAGCAAATCACATGATCACATCAGTCAATGTAAAAATATATTTTATAATATTCAACATCTATTCATAATAGAAACTAAGAAATTAGAAAATAGAGAGAAACTTCCCCAGTTTAAAAATATCTAGATTTTTATCCCATGCATTGGAAACAGAATATAAGTTTTGTCTACTACTTAACATGACGACACTTCTTATTCTTCAATCTGGTACTAGTAGTTTCTGTTCATATAAGAAAGCTAAAGTTTCTATATTTATAACCTGTATTTGCAATATTAAATCAGCCTTTTATTAGTAGTATAAACAAAAACCACACTTAATCAGAATATAGAACTTTTAAACACTAGGACACAGAAAATGTAGTTCATTTACACAATGGAATACTATTCAGCTAGTAAAAGGGCATCATAAATTTTGCAGGCAAATGGATGAAACTAGAAAATATCATCTTGAGTGAGATAACCCAGATCCATGACACACATGGTATGTACTCACTGATAAGTGGATATTAGCCATAAAATACAAAATACCCATGATATATCCCACAGACCCTAAGAAGTTAAACAAGAAGAAAGGCCCAAGTGAGGATGCTTAAATACTACTTAGAAGGGAGAACAAAATAATAATGGGAGGCAGAAGGAGGGATAAATCTGGGTAAGAAACAGGAGGGAGAGGGGAAAGGGGCCAGGATCAGGTATGGGGGGGGGGGTGGCAGAAGAAAGGCCCAGAGGGCCGGGAAAATGAATTAAAATATGCTGGGGGTGGGGGGTGGGGGAATCTCTAGAAAGTCCTAGAGACTCAGGATGGGAGCCACTCCTAGTACTCACAGTGGGTGATTTTAGCCTGAAATGCCCAACAGTGGGGATATAGAACCTGAAGAAACCACCTTAGATAGTCAGTCAGAACCCCTAGTGGAGGGATGGGGACAACAACCCACCTACAAAAGGTTCAACTCCAAATTGCTCCTGTCCAAAAGAAATGCAGGGACAAAATAGAGCAGAGACTGAAGGAATGGCTGACCCAACTTGGGATTCATACCATGGCCAGGCACCAATACGTGACACTATTACTGATGCTATGTTGTACTTACAGACAGGAGCCTAGCTTGGCTGTTCTTTGAAGGAACTTTACTAGCAACTCACTGAGACAGATGCAGATACTCACAGCCAAGCAATGAACTGAGGTCGGGGACCCCTATGGAAGAGTTGGGGGAAGGATTGAAGAAACTGAAGGGGATGGAAACCCCATAGGAAGAACAATTGTGTCAATTAACCTAGACCCCTGGGAGCTCCCAGAGACTGAGCCCCCAACCAATGAGCATACACGGGCTGGTCACATGGCCCCAGCACACATAGCAGAGCGCTGCCTTGCCTGTCCTCAGTGAGAGAGAATGTGATGCCCCAGAGTGGGGGGATACCCAGAGGTGGCACCCTCTCAGGGGCAAAGGGGAGGATGGATTGAGCAAAGAACTCTCCAAGAGGAGACAGCGTGAGGGGAGCAAAATTTGGCCTATAATAAATAAGATAATTAATTAATAAAAAAAGATATATGAAGGAATCGTACTACCAGATTATAAAAAGAGTTATGAAGCCATAGAAATTAAGAGCATGTAAGAGTTGCATGCAAAAAAACAAATACATCAGTGAAACATTTGCTGAGGGAGCATGATTTATTGCTCTCCAAGAAACATGATGAAGTAACTGAAAAAGCTTCCAGTTCAAAGCAATTTTAAAAATCCTTGACTTTCATCTTATGTATAAAAGTTAATTTGAAATGTATTATAAGCCTCTATATAAAAACCAGAAAGATTTGAGAATAATCTTTGGGAAGATGTTCAACAGCATCAGCAATCAGAGAAATGCTAATTAAAATTTTAATGAGATACCATTTCACACCCACAATAAAGTCTAAGTAAGTGATTGGCAATACCAAACAAAGCAAATGTGTAGCAGCTGAAATTTGCACACATTCCATGTGTGAGTGGACAATGCCATTGCAAATTTGGAGGAAAGTTTACAACCTCTTACACAAATAAAGATATATGTCCTGTTCACTTATCAATTTCATTCCTAAAAGAGAATGAGGAAATGACCCATAAAAAAAATCTATACATGAATGCCCAGAAAAATTATATTCATGATAATAAATAAATCCCAACAGGAAATATTGTCAATACTTCAAATGTCAAAATTAAGTTAAAAATGAGCTATGCTGTGAGAACAGTGTCTGGCTTTGGAATTGGGAAAGTATTGATGGAATGTGGATGGGAAACATTCTATGTCATAGGGAATGAACCATAAATTTTATACCTCATATTTATGTAACTATATCTGTTTACCGGAAGGCGTGTAAGTGTAGAAGCCACACTTTAAAAATATAACAGTTTATCATATATCAATTGAATGTCACTATTTTTAAAGTCATGATGCATTAGTGTTTTTTCAGAGCTATCAATCATAAACTTTGTTCACATTATGCCTATTAAATAACTTTCTTATTACTATCATGTTTAGTAATAGTTCAGGAAGCACTAAACCCCCAATTTTATAATAACCCAAATCTTAAATAGAAAGATTCACCTGCAATTGAGGAATTAAATTCCTGACTGTGTCTCCTTTATTTGCATTGGTGCTGTGCCAGGGCAGTGGTGTTGTTCTTGCAGTGATGGATTTGGTTGTATGAATGATTAAACCCAGGGTCTTATGGATGCTAGACAACCATTCTACCAGAAGGAGACATCCTCAGAACAAATTATCAAGTATAAATTCTTATGCTTGGTAAATATTTTACTTCCTTTGTTTAAAAGACTGCAAACAAAGGCAAGAGCTGACCAAGCAATCATAGCACATGGGGAAAAAATAGTAGATTTGAAACCAGAATACCCAGTCCCTTCTGGCCTCAGTGTTTTCTGATAGGATTGGAGAAGACCAGACAACCATCATTGCTACCTTTTCCTGGCTCTAGAAGTATGTCCTGAATTCAGAGAACCAGGAATCCATAAAGCAAGTTCCTTGCAGCCCATAGGTATCTTAGTGTTCAATTCCAAGATAGTAAGCAGAAAGTTATGTGTTCCATAAATACAACTAAATTATTCCATATTCTCACTTTCTTTGTCAACGCACTGAATCTACATTACTTTGAACATTAGTCACTTCTCTCATTCATTTAAAAGGCTACTGTGAATGCAGTCACATGCTCTGTTGCTGCCCCTCATGCAGCTAACAGTCAAAGATGCAAGAGAAAAGAAAGAAGCCTTTCCTTTTCTTTTCATTCTAATTATAAAGAACTGGTGCTTCTCACTGACAATTAAATTAATTATTTACATTACAATAAATTAATAAGCATCTATATTTAAAATGTCAGCTTCCTTACCTCTATATTTTATTAATTCATGTTTATTTTCGTTTGTGGAGTGTGTTGTAGATGCCTATAATAGTGCATGTGGAGGCCAGAGGTCATTTCATGTGTCCTCTTTCAACACTCTACACCTTAGTTATTTGAAACAAGGTCTTTCCATTGAATTCACATAGTGAGCTCTATAATTCAGCAAGACTCTAGGATCTCCCTGTTTTTGTGTTCCTAGTTCCATGACAACAGGTGTTTTGTACATGTCCCAGGTCATCTGTGCTCATGTCCTTATGTGTTCAAATATATGAGAATGAACATTCATTCATTCATATATTTTCATCTATTTGATATGCATGCATTTCAGTATAGGAGCATTTCAGTGCCTCCTACAAATAAGCATTATTATACAATTTTGGGTGTTACCTCAATCCCACTTCTGCCATTTATGCTAATATTTTGTCTGACTTAACCATGTGTAGGTTTATATATTCTATCACAGTTTCCGTGAGTTCATATGTGCAACTGCCCTTCTGTGTCAGGAAGATACTGGTTCCTTATAGAGTCAACTACTACCTATGGCTCTTATGACGTATCTAATCCCTCTTCCTCAGTGACCCCCGAGTTTGAAGGGTACAATACAGATGTTCATTTAGAGCTGTATTGTACCCTGTAGTCTCTGATTCTCTGTATGTTGATCAGTTCTGAGTCTCTAGGTTAATCACCGTGTACTGCAAATAGAAGCTTCTCTGCCGAGGTTTGAGAGCTACATTAACTTATGATTATAGATAAGTGGTTCTCAACCTTCCTAATGTTTGACCCTTTAATACAGTTATCCTATCCTGGAGACCTCCAACCATAAAATTATTCCAAAGCTACTTCAATAATAGTGGCAGGTATGCATTTCAATTTCTGGAGTAGGATTTAAATTCAGTCAAAAATAGTTTGATACTTCCATGATATTTAGTTTTATTACACCAGTGGGCACATCTTACTAGGCCAGTCATTATTTTAGCTCACAGGGTTCACAGATAGGTAATGCTATTGATTACTTTTCTCCTGTGGTAGTGTTCATAACACCTTCCAGCACTGTAAAAGTGCACTAGTGGTGATGAAGCTTCCAGCTGTACCCACTTGCTGAAGACCAACCTCAGCTCAGTCGGGGGTTCTGAGGAAGGAGGGAAAGTGAGTAGCAAATGAACAACTCAGAGTCAGTGATGAATACAAGCAGACAGCTCTGTGTTCGGCTCGAGATAGCTCTCCCTTGCTGGAGTTTCCTGATATTGAAATAGCTCACTTTTGCAGACCAAAGCCCAGTCTTTTATTTTCATTTACCACCTGAGAAATTGCATGTCCTTTTAATCATTTACCCCAGGTTCCTTTCAGATCGTTCCATGAATCAACAGTTTATGACTTTAGCCCCTCCCCTTGATTCTTAGAAACTGAAATACAGAACACATTTGAGGCAAATGAACCAGACAGCAAATACATTTCTTTTTTACCATAGTAGTCCTATGCTGTTGGCTGGGCACGGCACTTGTGGTTGCCAAGTCTAGACATAGAAGCTATTTTATGTGAGAAAATTAGCTTTAAGTATAACACTTTTTGTAATAATTTTTTGGCAATTCAGCAAGCCCATGTTTGTGCCAATGCAAGCAGCACTGAAGCTCATTTTTGTAATTCTTAGCTAACTCAATATATTCTCTTAATCTTTGGATTTTTTTCTTTTATATCTCAGAAACTCCAAGGCTTATTATTGGAAGGCATTAAGGGATCTCAGAAAATTGGAATATTATTAAGCCATCATCTTTTTTCTTGATACTAGACCTTTGTCTGTCCCCAACCTCTATTTGGATCACACATATAACTATGTCATTTAGGGGGTAAAATATGTGTATCAAATTTAGTTGTTGATGGCTTCCATAAAGAAACCACTATTTACCAATAACGTTATATAACTATCTACTTGAGCCTTGTTTTTTTTTTTTTTTTTTAACTATTCTTTCCTCATTCGTGACCCAGAATTTTTCCTTTATTTACCAAATCATGTCTTCTTTAATATCTTTCTGACTGAGGGGACTCATTAGTGACCCTGCCTTTCTTCTTTCAGGTCCATGAAGCCCCTCATACAATGCATATTGCAGGGAGAATATTCCCCAGTAACCTTAACAGGGAGACTATTCTCTGTTAAGGGAATATGGAGGAATATGAAGGAAAATATGTACAGTTTTATGCAAACAAGCTTTATACCTACAGAAACTGTCAGTACTTGAGGAAACCCATGTCTTGCTGGCTCTCTGCTTCAGGGGGAGCAACCATGTCACAGCATTCTGTCCTTGGTCATACCAAACTTGGTACAAGCTTAGTCTTCTAAATTCTGTGACACATGGCATCATCAATGGACTCTTTCCATCAACAGGAGAAATGACAATAGCCTCGAGTATATGTAGCTACACTGGCCAACAACTAAAAAAAAAAAAAAAAAAAAAAAAAAAAAAGAGTTTTCCAGTATTAATTCTACCAGTCTATGACTATAGAATGTCTTTTTGTCACATATGTTTTTCAATCTTCTATTTTTAATATCTTAAAAATTACACAATTCTCTCAGTTACTTAGATTTATCCAAGATATTTTTTGATGCTGCTGTGAATGGTATTATTTTCATAATTTGTTTCTGAGTAATTTTGTATGTGTATAGGAGAACACTGATTTTGTACATCTGATTTTGTGTGTTGATTTTGTATCCTGCTACACTGATTAATGTGTTTATGACCTATAGAAGTATTCTTGTGGACTCTCTCAACTCTTTTATGTATACAAACATATCCCCCATAAATAAGGTATTTAATTTCTTTCATATTTGCATTTCTTTTATTGTTATCTTGTTACTCTAGCTAAAACTTCTTGTTACTCTAGCTAAAACCCGTACTAAACAGGAATCGAAAGACTGGACATTCTTGACTTTTTTTTTTTTGTATAAATGACTTAGATTATTTTTTTTCTGTTTAAGAGGACGCTTGCTGTGAGCTTGTTGCAAATTGTCTTTATTGTGTTGAGATATTTTCCCTTTAGATTTTCCAGGAAGTTTATCTTAAAAGGATGATGGCCTTGTGTCAAAGGCCTTTTGTGCATCTAATGAGATGACCATCATGTGTTTTTTTTTTTTTTTTTTTTTTTTTTTTTTTGGTCATTGAGATTGTTTATGTGGTAAGTAGTACTCATTGATACATTGAATTATCCTCTAATCTCTGAGATGAAGTCAACTTGATCATGGTGGGTAATCATTTTTATTTTCTTTTGATTTCTGTTTGAAGGTATTTTATTGGTAGATTTTGGATTTATGTTCATTGGAGAAATTAGCCCATCATTTTCTTTTGTTGTTGTTTGTATCTTTGTCTGTTTTGGATGCCATGAGTGGCTTCATAAAACAAATTTGGAAATGTCTCTTCCTTTTCTCTCTTGTGCAATCATTTGAAGAGTATTCCTATGTTACTTCTTTAAAGATGTCTGATGGAATTTTGTATTATATCCATCTGGTCTCGGACTATTTTTAGGTGGGAGTATTTTAATCACTGCTACTACTCAGCAGTTGTTATTCGTTTACTTAAATTATTTGCTTCTTGTAGATTTACTTGTGGGTAGATTATATATACCTAGAAATCCACCCTTTTTATTCTCCAGCTTATAGAAATGAAGATTTACAAATTACATCCTTACCATTCCCTCGGGTTCTTCAATATCTGTTGTGAAAGGTTCCCACTTTGGTACCTATTATTAATTTCAGTCCCCCATGCGCTTCTTTCCATGAAATTGTCTAAAGATTAGTTACATTGGCTATAGTTTACTCATTCTAGACAATATTTTTAATGAACCAAATCTTTTCTTTTGTTTGTTTGAAATCTTTGTAATTTTTTAAATTTCCATTTCATTGATTCCAGGAATGATTTTGATTATCTCTTCCAGACTACTCTTTTTTCATGCTGTTCTTGTTATCTTTTTCAAAGTCTTCAGGTGTATGATTAAGTCATTAATATAAGATCTCTCTAACACACACACACACACACACACACACACACATATTCCTTAGGAACACCTTAATTGTGCCCGAGAGGTTTTAGCATGTTTTGCTTTCATTGTCATTTTTTTTTTCCCTAGGAATTTCACAAGTTCATCTTTGATTTTTCTTTGGTCCTATTTTTACTCATTGATATATTATTATGTTTCCTTAAATTTGTGTACTTTCTGTATTTTCTATCACTGTTACTTATCCAGCTTTATTTCTTTCTGGTCAGATAAAAATGGGGTAGTAAGTGGGATAGATGGCAGATAAGTGTGAAAACTGGCTCTGGGAGTTTCTGTTTTGGCTTCTGGGTCACAGAAATCAACATCTTTCCTCAGTGATGTGCTGGGTGGAATGGGTGGTGGGCAGGACTATAAAATCTTGAGAAATAACCAGAGCATTTTCCCACTTTTAAAAACATAGATCCTGTCAACTTCTGTTTTCAGTAAACTACGGTAATGCTGCCTGAGTACCATTTCCACTAAAGAGAGGCAGGGAATTCTGGGAACATTTTTATTTATTTATTTATTTATTTATTTATTTACTTTTATTGGATATTTTATTTACATTTCAGATGCCATCCCCTTTCGCCAATTCTGCTCCCTAGAAAACCCCTATCCCATGCCCCCTTTTCCTTTTTGCTTTTATACAATTTTTTTAAAAAAATGTTCATCAAAGGCTTTGTAAGTTTGGTAATGCTCAATCAGAAGTGTAACCCAATACCCAACTTAGATATATCAACTATCTTTGACTGGTGGAGACATGTGAACCTCTGCCTCCATGTACCTCCCTCTCTTTCTCTCTCTCATCACCTAGCTTCTCCTCTCCTTCTTCTCCTCCTCTCCTTACTCCTTCTCTTCCTCTCAGTACTCCTTCCCTCTTAGCTCCTCCTACATATCACCCTTCCTGTTAAAATAAAACTTTTCTCTCAAAAATACAATTAGAGCATAATTATATCAATTTGTACCAGTGAGGTACAAGATAGTCCTAATACCCAGTCCATCATTTTGTTGACTAACCAGAACCTCTGTCATCTCTCCCAACTAAAACACTTAGTTCTGAACCTGGCTCTTTTTTTCTTGGCTTTAGAATGAATGTCAGCTGAAAACCATCCACTCAAATCTTTTCTCTCAAAGTAAATAGCCAGGATTGGCTATGAGACTATATTTTTTCAACCCCGTCAGAAATCCAGAATGACTGAGTTAACTGAAATTATGGGAAGCACAAAGCATAGCTTCTAAAACTCAGCCAATTTATAGATGCCACTGAACACCTGGACAGTCTCTGGGAACTTTTAAAATAAAATCTATACTGCAGAAAATACTTTCTGAATTAAGCACACTTAAGAAATCCATACAAAATAGATTTTCAAACAAAACAAAACTAATTAACACAAGCTATTTTGAGCACATAAGAGACAAATTACATAGAAGACTAAGATTTCTTAAAGTAGAATAAAGTTCTACTATGTTGATTTGATGGCCGAGTGAAATTTCATCGAGCACATGTGGTAAGCATTATTATCCCCCTGGTTTGAATTCAATGTCAGAATGTTAAAGTGTTCTTGTTTTAATAACTTTATTTTTCATATGTGTATGTGTGTGTAGATATGTACACTTTGTATGCCTGAGGTTGCTGGACAGAGGGCAATTCAGATGTCATCCCTCAGGACTCATTTACTTTATTTTTTCTACAAGGTCTCTCACTGGAACCTGGGACTCACACATTAGTCTATAAAGACTGATCTGCAGTCCCTATGGCATCTGACTTTTGCCTCTTCCCCCCATCTGGGATGAAAAGTAAATATCACCATGCCTAGTTTTTAAAACAGAACAAAAGAAAAATAAAAACATAAATATCCAGATGCTTGGCTCAAACTCAGGTCCTTATGTTTGTGTGACAAGATTTTTACTAACCAAACCATTTTCTGGGCTCATAAATGATGTTTTTGATGTTGAAAAATTACTATTTTTTCCAAATGCCTAATCATAGTCCACAAATAAAATAAAATTTAATAAAACCAACAGATTTTACAGAATATTTCTTCCCCATTAACTCAAAGCATCATTTTAATATTTTGCCAAACACATTCATCTTAATATATTGGGGTATTATTAGATGTAAATATATCTATGGTACCAACAGCTTTGTAGTTAGGTTTACTTGTAGCAGAATCAGTTCCTTGTGTCAACATTAGCAAAGTTGTCAAAACACAACCATCTGACTCATCCCATTCTGTGCCACCATTACACTCTACCTAAACATCATTTAGTATTTATTTTCAAACTCACACTATGTTGGCTATAAAGTAGACTCTGTAATGGTCTGAAAGTTAACTCAATGTGGAAGTTACTTGATTTTCTCCTAAAGCAGTTTAAGCAAGAAGAGAAATCACTTACTTAATCATAAAATACCATTGAGTGTTCTCATATTTGTTGTTAAAATTAATTTCAGTTTAAACGCATGAATGATCTTAAGTAAATTTATCACTTTAAGCATTTTATGGGGGAGGGAGAGGAGGGAGAGGAGAAGGGCAGGTGGGGTACCTCTCAGAGGCAAAGGGGAGGCAGGATGGGAAAAAAAATAAACTCTTGAAGGGGAGACCAGAATGAAGGGCAACATTTGGAATATAAATAAATAAAACAATTAAAAAAACATTTTATGGTTTCCTATTCAGAAAAAGAAGAAAAAGAGAAAGAAAGAAGCAGAGTGAGAATGGAGAAAAGATAGGTGAGAGAAAGGAAAGGAAAGGGAAAGAATGAAAGAAAACCAGCCTGAAATGACTGGTCCTGAAGACCAGAAGGATTCCTGGAGAGTTGTTCACCTTTAGTCCATTTTGAAAGGCTAAAGAACCTGAATTCTGATGCCAGTAAAGCTGACAGCATGAGCAATGACAGCAATGTGTGCACCAGCAATGGGTGAAGGCAGCAGCATGAAGGAGCCTTGTCTATGGATTTCTGTATATCTGTGATGTTACTGAAGCATGTGCCTATTTGTTGATGCCAAGTTTCTCCTCCTGACCCCAAGCTTCCAGAACAATGAAATACTCACAATGTATTTACAAACACCTTGGCATTAAGCTTTGGTTGGTTCACAGATTAGATTGTAACCAATATTCCCATTATTTTCATCTAAGTTCTGCCACAGGCTGGTTACCTTTGCTCAGTCCACATCACATGCTTCTGTCCTCCTCCGTGTTTCTGGGATAATCTCCTTCAGTCTAGTTCTATGACAGCATCCTTTTTGCTGACCAGATATCTCATCTTCTATTCTACTTTTTCTTATAGACCAAAGGTTTATGACAGGTGACATATCCATACAGTACAAAGAGATTTTCTCTACAATTTTCTCTTTTAGTCCAATAAGAGAATCTTTCTCTTATATCAATAAACTATATACAATAAAAACAAATATCCATTGATGGAATATCTTCATACCTCAGTTAATGCTTCCAGGAAATACCCCAACAAGCTGCATAGACACATTTCCTTAGTTGGTCTCAGTTCTCGCCAACGTGACAACCAAGGAAAATCATCAGAAACCTAACGGAGAGTCTCATTAACTAAAAATTGTATAATTAAAATAAGAAATTTGAATAGTTTTAAATGAAATGAACAATCTGGGCTTTGTGTCAGGTAGTTAGGAGGTAGAGGCAGAAAGAGAGTAGGCCAAGCTCCATCTTTAGCCAGTCTGGGTTATGTGAGAGCAAGTCTAAAAAAATGAATGAATGAATGAATGAATTCATGCGCTCAATAGCAAATTAGGAGCAACAGAAAAAAGTATGAGTGAATTTGATGAGTCAATGGTCAAAATTTCTGAATCTCATTAAGTAGAAAAAATATGTAAAAAGGCACCGACAAAGAATGCAGATAGCTACATTAAGAGAAGTAATATCATATCACTGAAAGTTCAGCAAAATGGTAAAATGAGACTTGAGTAAAAAGCTACATGAAGAAACAATGACTGGACATCTGACAATCCCTCAAATTTGAAAAAGAAACCTGAAAATTCAAGATGCTCAGAAAACCTCGAAGAGATTCTAACTAAACAAGAACAAGAACAACAAAAAAATGTTTCACTAAATCTAATCGACTTCTGAAAACCAATGACAGAAAATGAACTTTTAAAATCTGCCTGGAAGGAAAATGATAATCCAATGAGAACAGGCCTCGTCTCAGCAGACAGAGAGTGAAGGAAGTGGCATCATTTTAAATGCTGACAGAACTGACAAGCCAAACTTCTATATCCTGCAGAATTATTCTTAGGGATGATGGGAGGTACTGTTCAATTCTCAAAAGAAGGGAAATAGCAGAAGACCTGGCTTAAAAGATTGCTAACAAAACAGAAAGGAAATAAGAATCTTGAGGCGTTTGAGAAAGAGAATGAAAATATACTATAGGTGTTTTTTCTCATTTTATAATGTTGAATAGAAATATATTACTGCCTAGAAATTTATAGATGTTAGTAATACCTCAATGACAGTAAACATCTTAGCTTTGAGTAGATTTAAACGTGAATTGACCTGGAAATAGATCATGATGATCATGAGTACTTGTGACTTTTATGTACTGACATGAAAGTTAAATTATATTCAGTTTTCTTGTTTTGTTATAATGAGAATATAAACTCTATCAATTTTCCTAAGGTTATTTTCGATCGTATATTTGAATGACTTAAAAATAGTAGCATTATCTTTTAAAATATGGTCTTATTCAATGGTGACATATTGTTGAATCTGTTTGAAACATTTAAGAAACAGTGAAAATCATGATTTACGTTAAAATAAATAAAAACTTAATTGAGTAGAAGAATAGAGAGGCGTGGCTTCACGAACAATCAACTCTGGCAAACACCTGTACCATACATAGAGATGTGTATGTATACATACACATACGCTTATAAATATGAACAGACATAAAAATCAATATAGCAGACACTAGATAACATCATAAGAATTTTGACCATGGCATGTTGGTCCATTCCTGTAATCTTAGCACTTGGGAGGTAAAGTTAGAAGGATACAGAACTAAGGCCATTCTCAGCTGATTGATTTTGAGCTCAGCCTGAGTTATGAGAGAGCATCTCTCTTAAGAAGAGAACAGGTAAGTTCTACTGCAATGTTTGCTCACACTGTGCTCAAACACTTCCAAGGCCCTCAAGTTTTATATCCTTGTAACATTCTCAGCATATGTGGATCCCCATCAGTCTGTACCAAGTATTTGAGAGAATCTAGTTCTGTTTCTTTCATTTAATAAGGAAAGATGTTCTATATTTTTCTGTACAGAGATTTTTTAACACTAAACCATTGTAATCATATTCATTTTCCAAATATAGTAATTGTTTTTAAAAAAAAAACTCTATTTTTTCATAAAGCCTTTGTAATGAAATCTATGTTCTGTTAAGACCAGATGCCAGTCAACTCACAACTGTTTGGTACTTAAGATTCATATAAATCAATTTTATTTTTCTGAGCCAGGTTCTCTTTCTTACAAAGAGAAGTATATTCAAATTAACATATTTGAAAATATTTCTGGAGACATCAACTTGTTTTTACAAGTAATGCTTAAATGTGATTGTACACAAGCCATATGGCTCACACTCCATTATAATGGCCACATACAAGAAGCTTAATGGCAAGTGGCGTAGACAATGTTTGGAATGTGTTAGATTACCTTCAACGATCCAGTTTTATGGTTTCAACTAAAAAGCCACAATTGGAGAACACTATCAAAACACAGCAAGCATGGCATTTCAGTGTGACCTATGTGTCCACAAAGGACTCAGCTTGTAAGTCTTAAAACCTGTCATTGAGAAAAAAAGGATATCACATTCCAGGATTCTGTGTGGTTTTAATATTTCTGATAGACATGGAAGTTACACACGTTAGTGACTTAGTGTTAAAGAGAATTAGTACAACCATCATTCATCAATTTAGTTCATCATTTATAGTCAAAAATTAGTGTGCATATTATCATTAACTTCAAATATGAATGAACGATATAATGAATGGTTTTACTAATTCTATCACACACTAAATCTCTAACATGTGTGGGCAGGCATGAAGAGTTCAAAATCCCATTTTCTACTTTGGAAAAATTTTCAAATTAAAGAGAAAACTAAGCACGTAGCAAATGACTTTAAAACTTGAGACAAGTTCGTTCTTTGCCAACCAGCACTGAGATGCTTCTGTGATTGGTGGTCCCCTCATGGACAGCCTTCTTTTGTGTGAAGTTCTTTTCTGATTCTTGGAGTCAGTTCACTCTACATGGGAAGGTTTTCATTCTCAAGGTGTCTTACATAAATGACTGAACCAAGAAAGAAGGTAAAGATTCTCCCTTTTGGGTAAAAAGACTTTTGTGTGATTCATAGTGTCCTGCTTTATAAAGAGAGAGCCAGGATGTGTTTTGTAGAGTAGGGTATGGTGAGGTGGGAGGGGTGCCTCAGCATTCCCATGTTAAGACATCCCTTCCCCCGATGTACCAGCCTTGTGGTGAATATAGTGTAGAATAGAGTTTATTTGGGTGCAAAGGAAGGGAAGCTGAGAAGAGAATAGAAGGCGAGAGAGACAGACAGAGAGACAGAGATAGAGACAGAGAGGGGGGTTAGGGAGGGAGGGAGGGAGGGAGGAGAGAGAAAGCCTGACAGGTACACTTGGAGACAAAGGGGGAGGAGAGAGAGAGAGAAGGGGCAGAGAACATAAGAGAGGGAGGACTGGCCAACACCCCTTTACAGCAAGCCAGGCCTAGCTGGCAACAAGTTTTCAGTGTGAGGCTTCAGTTTCGAGATGAGGCTTCACATCATTTCAGCCTCTTCTTTACTGGTCCAGCCTTCTGCCTTCTTTATTGCCATGTAAGTATTTTCAGTAGAATCTTGCCCCCCGCTCCAAAAATTATCTGCAAAAGAACTCCAAACACTCAGCCTCCAATAGCTTTATTTTGAAATTAATAGAAATTCACCAATTGGTGAAAAGGAGAGTAGGTCAGAAGCAGAAGGTCTGGTTCCTAGGTTAAGTCTATTTTACCTATGTCAATCACTTCTGTGAACATCGTTTCCCTTTAAAAGATGAGGAAAACAACTCTTCTTTGGCACACTGCAGTGTACGTTACAGTGAAGAGAATAAGAAAGCAAACATTTGGAAGTGCTTTAAGAAATGGAATGATCTATATAATATGATTACCTCCCTAAATCATTTTATCATCAAAACGAGTTGCGAAGTCTGTGACATTTCATTATGAATGCACCATTAAATTTGACAAAGTGAGAAATTATTTTAAGATAAATTGAGATTCGCTATGATGTGGCCACCACTGGGCTGGCCTTCAGCATGCTTGTTGGCCTCACTTGGGTGTTCCCTCTGCCACTTTTTTCCTATCAGGATTCTGAATAAATGTGTGGATTTAACCTCTCCACAGGCAAGAAGCACGGACATTTTTATGTTCACAAACCATCCTTTTGTCCTCCTTTCAGTGGTGATGAAGTATCTTGTAAACCGATGCAAACACTTGAGAACATACTGAAAAATAAAAATTAAGTAAATAATATCTTATCTTACTTGTGATATTGTAATAATAATACAAGGCACTAGTCATATGCTCTGCTCTCCTAACTGCTCAGTGTAAAGAACTGATTCCAATTTCTCTACTGGGTCTACAGTCTCACAGTCAGTACTCACCTAACGAAAAATTTAACTACCAATCACATCCTGTGGGGCTGTAGCTCCCGTGTGGCATGGGTTCTGTTAGGCTGCCTTGTGGTTCCTGCGTGTCTGTCCCCAAGATAGCTGGAACCTTGGCTCAGGGAGCACAAGTGCAGGAATCTGACTGAGTTTACTCAACGTGGCACCAGTGTGGCATCAGGCTGTGAGAAGTCAGCTCTCAGTTTGAGACCTGGGGGTGGGGGGGGGTGGGCGCAGAGCTCTTGGGTGGGGACCCCTGGGCAAGAAGGCATGTGGGGATAGACTTGTCTCAGACTGCTGGGCTCCCAGGTGCCACTGGGAGCAGCAGAAGAGTTGAGACTGAGGGCATACAGGATGGACTGGCCCACAACTGAGGGGGGCAAGGAAGAACAGCTCTGGAGGTACCCCGTGGGCAACTGGCTTGGCTGGGTCATGGCAGGCTTGGCTGGCTTGCTTGAGTTGACTGGCCTCCATAGCTGAAATGTAGAGAAGTCCTCTGGTGAAAGACTAGGCTGCAGCTCATTAGTTGAAAGCCCCCTCCACAGTTCTCCACAAAAGGGCCTCCAAAGACACGAGAAAGTCCATGATTTTCAAAGGTTTATTGTCATGGTGGAAAGTAGATGAAGCTGTACCCTGTGTCCTCAGGGCTGGCCTGAGGTAAAATATCTTTTGCAAGGAGGAGGATTTGGGAAGGAATGCTTAATTGGCTATGCCCTCTGGCCTTTAGGTATCTCATTAATATGGAGATCTCTTGAAGCTCTGCAGCCTGTAGTCTTCTACCTGAGCTATGTGACCACAAGCTTTTCTTTGGGAGGTACTGTGGATGGCTGAAGCTAAGTGAAAGGAACCAGGGCCCAGGAACAAGACCAAACTCTTACTGTCCCATTAGTATCACCAGGGTTCAAATCAGACTCAACTGGGTACCCCACTGCCTCTCACAACCCACCACCCCACAACATCCAATTAGTTTAAAGCTGAAAGACTGCTAAATATGATTTAGTAAAGCAATCTATTATAGCTCACACACTAAAGACTCAATACAAAAATAGGCGTTTCTCTGTAGGTTACAATTTGACTTGCACACATGTACTGTGCCACCTCCCTTCCCCAACAAACACGCCGTCTTACTTAGGGTTTCATTGGTGTGAAGAGACACCATGACCATGCCAATTTTTATTAAAAAAAAAAAATTAATTGCAGCTGAATTATAAAGTTCTAGTCCATTATTGTTATGGTGGGAAGCATGGTGGTTTGCGATCAGGTATGGTGCTGGAGAAGGAGCTGAGAGGTCTCCATCCTGATCCTCAGGCAGTGGAAGGAGACTGTGTGATACACTGGGTGGAGCATAGCATATTAGACCTCAAAACCTGCATCCCCATTGACACACTTCCTCCAAGAAGGCCACACCTCCTATTAGTGCCTCTTCTAGTGGCCAAGCATTCAAACACATGAGTCTCTGGAGGCCCTGCCTATTCAAACCACCACCATACACATAATAAATAACAATAAAAAATGTAAACAGGAAATAATAAGAACGTGTGCAGGAACAATGGCTGTTCAAAAACCAGTTGCTGCACAATCATGAGAAACTAAGATTGAGCTCCAGTACTCACACAAAACACTATCCTTAAGCTGGGGCACCTTATCTCTCTTGTGATGGCAAGACAGAGGCATCAATATTTCTGGGCTTGGTGATCAGACAAATCTAGTCAAATCAGTGTTTCAGACTCAGTGAGAGACCCTAAGGTAAGATGAACAGCAACCGAGGAAGACATATCCTATTGACCTTAGTCACCCCACCTTTGAAAATAACACACACACACACACACACACACACACACACACACACACACTACCTGGTGATCTACTATCATGTAAATGTCTATTGGAAGTCAAACAGCTCCAAGTACTGATTTATACAAACTGTAGCAGGATTGTACAATATTTAACACATCGATACAGAATGAAGGTAAAGGACCAGAAATAACTTACTTAAGTTTTCTTCCATGGGAATTGGTTTCTCAAAGACTAAGTATAAATGCCACTACTTCCCCAAATGGTACTGAATTTAAATACAGGAGCTGCTCTAATCATCTTCTGTGTAATCTGAAGGGGCAGTAATTTGAATAAACATTTGAATCTTTGAGCAAGCAAGAAAAATAGCACAGCTGATAGCTAGTAAGTAGGGGGAACACTGAACATTGTGTGTGTGTGTGTGTGTGTGTGTGTGTGTGTGTATGTGTGTGTGTTATTTTCAAAGGTGAAGAGAGAGAGAGAGAATATATATATATATATATATATATATATATATATATATGCTAAAATTCAAATTGTCTTGAATTTGAATTTTCCTAAATGAAACATCAGATGAAAATATCCTCTGTTCTGTGTTTCAGAGACAAACAGGTCCATGAAAAAATAAGAAAATGCAAAATGCTGCTTCCTACTGTTGGATGGCATAGACTCTTCTGAGCAGAATCTGAGTGTTGCCTTGAACTGTGGTCTCCACAGGCTTACAGCTGAACTTTGAGTGTTGCCCTGAAGTGTCTTTTACACAGGCTCATAGCTGAGTACTGGGCCTCTAAACAGAAACAAGTGTCTTTCCTATTGTTGAAATTCATGAGACTCAACAGAAACCTTGACAGCTCAGGAAAAGTGGCTTCTCTGATTCTACTTCTCTGACTTGCTCACACTCCATGCTTTGGGTGGAATGGTTAATGCACCAAGCAGAAGAAAGGTTGCTAGGGATCCACACTCACCCTGATTTTCCAAGTACACTTTAGCCCCTCGACTTCCTTTCCCATCCATCTAAAGGCTTACTGTAAATCACTGAGACTCTGCTTCTACATCAGCCAATTAGGATACAAAAACACATGGGTAGGGGAGCCTCAGAGGAGAAAGAAGAAGGCAGGAAGGAAATGTGTTAAGCTCTAGAGTTTTATCTTTGCAACTGTACTCCTCCCAAATGAAATCATATTGGACCAAGTGCAATTTTAAGAAAATAGAGAAATGAAGGAAGAGAAATTGCACCCCACAGATTTTTTAAATAAGTGAGCATTATGAATCTGGTAGATCCCCTGAGTTTTTCCCAAGGCCATTTACAAATTGAGATAAACTAGACATTTCTGACTTTCTGAGCTTATTTTATCAGTGAGTTAGAGGATAGGTCACAGATTTGTTATCTAAAAGAATGTTGGATGGACTTTTGCTTTTTCATTAAAGGTTCTAAATTCTTTAACAGTTTATAAACTTTGAAGTATTAAATTCCTTCAGAACTACGTTTCTCAAAAAATGGAGTGGGTATATCTTTTTCCTGTTTTTGTTGCTAGCATGCCAGCATGCCACTTAAATCTGGACTATAAATATAAACAGGCAAAAAAAAAAAAAAAAAAAAAAAAAAAACGATGAAAGTTTGAGGCAAAAAGAGCCACCTAGCATCTAAGGGAAGACAGAACAGTGAAATTCTTGTGTTTAGGTTTGCCCCCTGTTGCTATTGTTGGTTGTAAAATAAAGCTAAAATGAAGGAGAAGGAGGAGGAAACCGAGGGAGAGAGGGAAAAAAGCTAAGGGTGTAGGGAAAGAAAAGAGAAAATGTAAATTGTTCCTTGTGGGCTAAGGGCAGCATATGAGGAAATCTAGTTCTTCTGTTACTGTTTATGCGAGAGTCTATCTGTTCTCTCGTGTATAGTTTTAATATCTGTTAGATATCATTTAGCTGTAATCACATGAACATATATGTGGGTATTCTTCCTTTGATTGATGTCTCTCTGTATCCATGCCATGCTGGTTTTCTTACTCAAGTTCTATCAGCTTGAGATGAAGAACGGAAACGTCAACAGCAGCTTCCTTTTCACTCAAGATTGTTTCCCTTGCCCAAGATCTACTGTGCTTCTACATTACTTTTTAATAATATTTTGTTTTTATTTGTTTGCTTTTGTTTTATTTTGTTTGTGTTTTGTGTTTTGTTTGTTTTTTTTGTTTTTTGTTTTGTTTTGTTTTGTTTTTATGGTTTTGTTTTCTACTTCTGTGAGGAACAGAATGGCATTTTTTTTTTTTTTAAATTGGCTTGACTCTAAATTGCTTTTCATAGAATGGTCATTCCCACAATATTCTTCCTTTTCATCAGCATGAAAAGTGTTCCCATCTTAAGTCTTGTGCTTTACTTGATTTCTTTCTTCAGCTTTTTAACATTTTCATAATAAAAGTCCTTCATCACTTTGGATAAGGTTAGTCCAAGGTGGTCTGCTTTTTGAGATTATTGTGAATGATATTGTTTCTCTGAATTCTATATCAATGTGCTTGTCATTAGTGTTAGAACGAAGGCTGCTTGTTTCCTGATCCCATGTCTTAGAATCTTTGTTCTATCCTTTCACTCTTAGGTAGTGTCTAAGCATGGAAATGATACATGTTTTTTGTAGATCATAAGAAATGGATTCTGTTTTTTCAAAACAATCAAGTAGTCTGTAATTTTTATTGGGGAATTGAGGTCATTAACACTCCAAGTTATTATCCAAACAGCATATTTAATCATTTAGATATTTTTATAGCCTTACTATGACTAACCACTATTCTAGTATCATTAATTTATTTCTCCTTAGACTTTGCTATGTATTTTTCTTCCTCTCCAGTCCAAAATATTTTTTCCCAGTATTTTCTGTGGGAAAGGTTTAGTGATTATAAATTTCTTTTGTCTTTTTAAAAATCTTACATGTTTTTCTTTTTTTTTTTGTTTTATTGAAAATATGTTCTTCTCTCATACAATTCATCTTGACCACAGCCTCTATGCCTTCCATTGTTTTTTATCATTGCATGTTTCTCCTTCAGTTTTCACAGTCTTTCCAAGTCTAAGTTGACATTTGCCATCTTTCAGAAACTGAAGTTCACTGCTCTAATTCAGCAGTTCTCAACTTGTAACTTGGGAGCACTTTAGGGGTCACCTAAAATCATTGGAAAACACACATATTTTGCATTACAATTTATAGCACCAGAAAAATTAAAGTTATGAAGTAGCAATGAAAATTATTTTATGTTTGAGTTATGACAATTTAAACTGTATTAAAGGCTTGCAGCATTAGAAAGACTCTAATCTCTTCTGGCTTTTAAAGTTTCCACTGAGAAATCAATTATTCTCATGGACCCGCCAGTCTAGGTCAATAGAGCCTTTTTGTCTGCAATGTTCAGTACCATCTTTGTGATGCTTATTCAGTGTTTTAGTTATGATTATAGAGTGGGGGGGGGTTTCTCTTATGGTCCTATCAATTTGATGTTCTCTATAACTTTATTGTCTAGAGGGGCATCTTTTTCTCTAGATAGGGAAACTTTTCTTCCATAATTTTATTGACTATACTTTCTATGCCTTTGACTTAGAATTATTCTCTTTCTACTACACCCGTAGTTCTTGGATTTATTTTTTTATCATGGTGGCCTAAACCTTCTGTATGGTCTATTCCTGAATTATTTTACAAGTATCATTTTCTTTGGTTGAATAAACAGTTTCTTTAACTTGTCTTCAAGTCCTCACATTCTGTCTTCTGTGTGATCCGTTGGGGCAGCTTTACTGAACATTTTATTAGAGTCATTTAATTTTTCATTCCTAGCTTCATTTCAGTTTCATTGTTTTTCACTATTACTATGGTGTTATTGAATTTACACAACTAGAATTCTTTGGATTTTATTCACCTATTTGTTTGTTTTCTTAGACTTGAATGGAAGACTATTCCTGACCTCTTTAAATGTATTCAGTTATTTCCTTATGCTTCCCTGAAATTCCTAGAAGTCTTTGAACATGTTTATAATTGTTTCCTAAATTTTGTTTCTTAAGTGTTCTCTATGTTATTCTTACTGATGAACATTACTATAGGACTGGAGCATTTTGGAGAGGCCAAATCATCTTGGTTCTTCCATATTGCTTGTGGTTTTGCAAAGGGACCTGGACATCTGGATTTAACCAAATGGTTATGTCTTTAAACATAGATTTTTTTTTAGAAATCTCCTCTTTTTTGTTGGGTTGAGGGGTTTGTTAGCATTATTTGCCTGGTTTGGGGTAATCTGGGACATGTTTGAAGCTTAGTTTTAGCCACATGGTGCTTATTCATAAATGGGGTAGTGAGATTAATCCCCTTCAGGTACAGAAAGGCAAGGCTTTAAACCTCACCAGTGTGTGCTTTTGTCTGTTAATTTTGCTTCTGTCTTTTTGTTGTTTCTGTTGTTCCTTGAGTTTTTTTGTTTTGTTTTTTTGTTTGCTTGTTTGTTTTAAAGAAAGAGACAAAGAAGAAAGAACATAAAGTGAGACAAGGAGGGATTTTGGGAAGAAAAAAACATAATCAAGATGTATTGTGCAAAAACGTTAATAAAAATGATAAAAATTAAACTAAGTAAGTAAGTGAGTAAGCTTCTCTAAGAACTTTCTATAATAACTTGTAAAAGCTATATATTGTCCATAAGGTACGCTATGAAATTCTTACCAGGTTCATTATTTTTATTCTGCAGCTTTGGCCGTTCTTAAGTAGTTAAATGTTCCCAACATCACTGCCAGCCTTCACATGAACAAACATGGTTCTTTTTAAAGTAAGAGAGCTACTTAGTGTTGGCGCAGAATGTGTGGTTTTCCTTGAAAGTGAATAGATATTATTTTTATAACAACTGTCTCAGCAGCTGGACTTTTAAGTTGAAACTAGAGTTATTTAAGTTCCTCAAGTAAGAAAAATATAAGTGGAGAAACACAGGCATTAACTATCAGGAGTTAATCCAAAAACTATTTGGTTGGCTGGAAATAGGAGGCATGAGGGATGTGATGGGATGTTTTCACTGTATAAATCTCACTTTATGATTGTCTGCATGTATACTCTATTTAAATAAATGACTGTATGTGTGGATAATTTATAAAACACACATGGTTCAATAATATTGTTAAAGCCTTAGGTCAAAAAGGATTTTTTTCTTCACATTATTTTTCTGTCTCAGGAAATGTTTGAATATGAGAAAGTTTTTATCTGAAAATATTTAAAGAAAACAAAACAATGTTTCTCACTCTTGATGATTTATTACCTCCTGGGCTTACCATTAGTTTGGAGTGCTCTGGAATCTGCAAGCTGTTATATGTACTTCTTTGGTTGTTACTGATCTGTACCATGAGTAAGTCATAAAAGATCAATTTGACTTACTGGCTTCTGTGAAAATAGAGACCAGCAACCTTGCTGTGTCTTGCCTAAGGAGGGTACTGTAAACAACATATCAAGAGCTTAGGGGACAGTTATCATTTAGTTTCAAGTGAGCAGAAATATGATCGTTATAATCTTAGCCAATAATGTCTAAAAGTGATACTTACCAGGAAGCACTATGAGAATCAAGTTAAATTAGCACCAGTTCTCAAAAGAACAATACCTAAACTGTTGGTTTTGAATATTGTGAGACCAGTGGAAGACAAGCTCCTTCTATTGACTTCTAAAGATTGAATCCAAGGAACATGTGTAGCCAATGAAACAGGAGAGATAAAAAGGCAAACCCAGTGATACCATCCTGCCAATGGTTCACTAATGCAGTAGTTTTTCAAAACCTCAATTTAATGAGTTCCGCATTAGCTGTATACTTCACATTGCAGTTTATGATTATTGAAATGGATAAGAAGATTATTTGTGCATGTTTTGAAGGCAGAAGCTGCTTTCTATTTGCTAGTACTAGTGCACAGGGAGTTACAATCCACTTACAAGGACCAAATACCACATCTCTGAGCATAATGCTCTTGAAACATCAGCACCCCAAGTATAAGATCTGGCATACTTTTGCATGAAGTTCACAGATCTTGGGAAAATGCTACTGATGGCTGAAAACTGGCTGTAAGAAAGTCACTGAAAAATATTGAATCAAAATCACTCCATTCTTAGCATATTAATTAGAACTCCAAAATTCTACCACATGAATTTTCAAAAGCTACTAATCTCTACCTTGTTTCATAATGACAGTGACATGAAAAGGTGTAAAATGTTCTGTATTAGAGTTCCTCCTTATGAGATACTGTATTTAGTATTAAGGATTCAGATAAAGAAAGAGAGAAAAAAGAAAGAAAGAAAGAAAGAAAGAAAGAAAGAAAGAAAGAAAGAGAGAGAAAGAAGAAAAAGGAGAGAAAGAAAGAAGAGAGACAGAAAGAAAGGGAAGAAAGATGAAAAGGATTCAGATAAAGAAAGAAAGATAGACAGAAAGAAAGAAAGAAAGAAAGAAAGAAAGAAAGAAAGAAAGAAAGGAAGGAAAGACAAAGACAGAAAGGAAGAGAGAAGGAAACAAAGTTAGCTGTGTGTCCTGAGAAATATCTAGTTATGCTCAAGATGAAATGGAAATTAGATCATAGTATAGTAAAAGGCAAAGGAAGGCAAGTGGTTACTCATTTTACTATAGTCTCCATGTAAGGACTGAAAATAAGGGAGGGGATGAGGAAAGTGTTCATTTTAAGTAGAAGGTAAGGCTAGAATTGTGAAGGAATTTATTAATAGACAAAATGGGATGGGGACAGTGTTTGTTCAGGAAACTATGAGCTGAGTACATGCTGATAGAAGAAGAATGGGGGCATCCTTGACTTCTAAAAGGGATCATAGGATAGACCACGAATGGTAAGGTATGTGTGGAAACCAGTGTGCAGAATGTCATGGATCTTATGCCTAACCTGATGATATGAAAAGAAATAGGCCTTCAGTTAAAAGGTAAAGACCACCTTAATTTATGCTTAGTAGGTTTTTTTACTTTGTGGGCTTATAACTACCTGGCTTCCAGATATACCTACACCATGACTCTATGAGTGTATCTTTTGCACTTCTCATTTGTTAGTTTTTTGCTTTTTGTTTTTTTTTTCTGAGAGAAATAAAAACAATATAAGCCTAGCATGTATTGTTGCCCTGGTTTTGATTTATTTTGATCTGTAAATAGATTTAATTGAAAGATAGAATTCAGATGAGACATAGCCAGTTGGAAGAGGAATGATTAGATTGTAGTCTTAGTTCTTTTGAAAGATGGAAGATCAACCCAGGATGTCTGAATAAAGTAGGGCTGGAGACAGCTGTGAAAGTCAGCCAGAGTTGTAACATCCACAGAGAATTGTTACCTTTATAGCTGACAAATGTAGACAAAAGGAGAGGGTAAGCAAATGAGGATCACAAATTACGAGATGCTAAGGTTATGGAAATTGCTAGAAAAAAAAGTTCATGAAAATGTCATTAGGGAGATAATGACTGAATTAATATTGTGACAAAATGAATAAACTAGTAAAATTGCATACATGTGCATTAATGTTTTCATTAACTATGAAATTTAAGTGAAGCTAATAAATGTTGTGATAGTGACCAAGGCAACTTTTAATATGACAGCAAAGGGACTATAGCAGTATATGGTGGCACAATGAGGTTGAGAGGGCCAATGAACAAATTAAAGAAATGTATAAGAAAGAGAACATGATAAATTTAGTAACCATGAGAATTATGAAGTACAATACAATTTGTCATGATTTAAGAATTGCTACTGTAGAAGACTATAAAAACCTGTCTTCTGGAGATGTCAAATAAAAGGATAAACAGTATTGTTCATACTTTCAGTTTATATCTGGTTAATTTTTAGAGATAAACACTTTCATGGGACTGAACATACAGTTTAGCTGGTAAAAACATTTGGCTTTTGTTGCAGAAAATCTATGTTCAAGTCCCTGCACTTAAACTGTGGCTCTCATATGACTGTAATTCAAGGTCCAGGATACCCAACATCTACGGCCTCCATGGGTACTAAGAATTCACCTGGTGCATATTTCTGTATGCTGGAAAAACATACATAAACATAAAAGAAAAGTGAATAAGTCTAAAAAAAACAAAATAGGACCTTTTTCTTGAATTTTAAATGGCCTTTTTCAGTTCTGTTTTTAATATAAAAATGTAAAGAATTGTATTTTCTTACATCATTTTGTAATTATTATCTATATCCTAAGTATTTTCTATATAGATGCATATCCATATGTAAAATATAGTTTTGCCAAATTTATTTCCATACATATATATGTATGTATATATTCAAATAAGTTTTTTTCACTATAGAACCTTTCTTTATGATAAAGTTTCTAAAATAAAAACTGGATAAATAAACATGATAATCTAACTATAAAAGAACATATTAGGATGAAATTTTTTTCAGAATGTTTTGAAACTTTACTGTCCATATAGAACACAGTACTCATAAATAATACCAACAAAGTAGACATTAAGTGGGTACACATATGTGGAGTGACAAGGGAACATGTAGTACTTTTGTAGATGCAGACAAAGGCATAACATTTAAGAAAGGTGGAAGATGTTTTCAGCTAGATCAATGCTGAGTTTGTAAAGTTGTTTCTCAGAAGAACTTAGGGCAACATCAGTCAATGACATGGGTGCTTATCACTGGCACTGAATAACCAATGTTTCTCAGATGATGGTAGGGGAACAACCTAAACTAGAGTCAGTATGATTTTGAGAAATGTAAATAGCCGACATTCTTGTGGGTCTACATAATCCAATCCTGGGCAGGAGCAGCTGTGACATCTATACTTCAGCTGAAAAACTTTTATAGATATTATGCCCACTAAGGCTAAATAAATCAGTATCTCTTTTATGCCAATAGATAGAACACCCCAGGACAGAAGGTAAATCTACTTCCCTGGAGAAAAGGATTCTACCATTTCCATATATATAACACAGATATGTTTCATGAAATTTTTATATAATCCATAACATTATTACAATTATTTTAAACCATAAAAATATGTACACTATCCACTAAAAATCAAACATGTTCACATTTTAATCTAGTTCTAACTTAGAGGAATTTGTTATTTAATGATAACACAGCATAAAGAAGATGTTATCAACAGAAATATCTACTGCAGTATATTTCTAATAGAAAATGACAGAAAAAGTGACAAGGACTATATAAACAGTAAAGTCTGTGTGTATGAAAGTTGTAGTAATGTTAAGCACAATAGCATAACATGACTTATATATAAAATAGTGCTAAAATATTTCATTTTTGTTAAAACTGTGATAATTATGTATTATCTACTTACAAGCAGTAAAGAAAATAAAATTGTGATTAGTTTGATTTGGTAAATTGACGTGTTATGTATGGTTTCAGAATCATTTCAGTTGACTACACTGGAATGTTATTCATATTACCAACAATTCTGTTTCATAAGTCAATATTGTCTCATTGAACCAATTCAAATCACCATAAAGATGTGGCACAGTTAATAAAGATATTATTTCCTCAAGTAAAATATTATAAGTATGCTTAAGAGAAGATATTTATGTTATCTTAAAACAAAAAGGGTACTGCAAATAACTGATATCAACAATGTTTCTAAGAAAATATTACATTTTTACTTTAACTTAAATACTTGACAACATTATATTAGTCTGTCATTCTTTTCTCTCCAGTCTTTTTCTTCCTTTCCACCCTCCCCATCCCTGTCAACACAGAAATGACAGAAAAGTATAGCTCTTGAGATATTTTCACTAAAGTTTCTACCTGTGTTACGACATGAGAATATTAAAAAATTATGCACATTCATTTACCCCATCTGCACATGCATGCACAGAAAATAATTCACTCATGGTTCCCCAATAAAACTAGGGAAATAAACAGAAGAATCTTACTATGAAAATCAGATATGCCCTGGAAGGGCTGTTCTACTCTGGACAGAAATGGATGAAATGTGTGGTGTCAAGGAGAGTGGGAGAAATGGATAGAAGAAAAGTTATAGTTGGGATGTAATATATGAGGGATAATAAACAAAAAGGAAAATAGAAGAATAGAGTCTTTTAAATAATGATCTTATTTTGGAGAGTCCAGCCTGAAAAGGATACCCATGATTGCATCCCTGGAATAAGTTCCTCTTTTCACCAAATCTTGTCAAACTTTTGTTGTCAGTTTTCATGATGAGAGGTGGCTGTAATTGGTATGATCTTAAAGCAGTTTTAACTTTTGACCCATGTGTAGGCATTTTGAACAACATTTATAATGATTATTTGCCATTTGTGATTTTATTTTTTCTTTTGAAAACTGTCCATTTCATTGGCCCAATTGTTGACTGAAAATTTACTTTCTTTAGTATTTACTTTATATAGTTATTTTTCATTCTGTATATTAGCTCCATGTCTGAGTAAAAAACTTTTTCGATGTCTTGGGTTTGTTTGTTTGCTCTTTGGATTGTTTCTTTTGTTAGGCAAACCGTTTTTGAATTTCATATTGCTCCATCTGTTAATATGAAAGGATCATTTCTATGCTATTGAAATTCTGTTCAGAAACCTGTTGCCTAACCTAGTGTCTGGAAGAGCATTCCCTAGCATACTTCCTCTTGGAGTTTAGTATTTGGGGTTTTAATTTAATAACTTTGATCTGCTTCAAACTGATTTTTTGTATGAAAAGAAATATATAAATCAGATTTCATTCTTTAGGTGGATATTCAGTTTTCCAGCATTACTTGTTTTGTAAGTTTTTTTCCACTGTATGATTTGCAACTTAAAGAAAATGGCCATAGCTTTATTGGTTTACTTTTGAGTCTTTGATAATGTGACATTGCCTTTTTTCATGTCAATGTTAAGCTGTCTTTATCAGTATTGTTCTGTAATATAATTTAAGGTTCACTGCTATGATGCCTACAACTGTCTCCTTAATACTAAGGGACACTTTATGTTTAATTCCAATTTAATAAAACATTTAAAAGTTGAGCTACCATAAGACCAAGCTATTTTACTTCAAGTCATGGGTCCAGAGAACCCTATCATAAAGATATTTGCATATTTATATTCATTGATGCTTTATATGTTGGCAAGGAAATGGATTCAACCTAGGTGCCTATCAACAGAGGATTGGATAATGAAAGTGTAATATATGCATATACATGTGAATATTATTTAGCTATCAAACAGGAGTATATAAAATTTGCAGGAAAATAGATGAACTGTGAAAGTATAATATTGGTAAGGTGGCCCAAACTCAGAATCAAACCAACACGCAAACAAACAAACACCCAGCATCTTCTCCCTCCTATGCTAATCTTCACCTACAAATTATACATGTACAAATGTGGATATGGTATACTATAGAAAGGTCACCAAGAAAGGTTATTAGCAGATTATGAGAAAGAACACATGAGTCATGAAGACTCATTCCTAATTTCAATACTGCCATAGTAATTTTTCCTTTGTGTGAATATGTGTGGCAAAAAAAAAAAAAACTGAATAAAATGTAGTTTTTAGAGAGAGAGTAAAAGCCCAAGCTAAGCCCCCTCACTTCAGACTGGTCATTCTGCAGAGTTTGGGACTGGACATTTTTTTATATATATATATTAGAGTGGTTACTTTAAACTGTGTGTTTTATTTATGCTACTACCACAATAAACAGTGATTTTTATTTAATAAGATATACAGTGGAGGAAAACTGAAAAACAAACTAACAAACAAAAAAAGCATTTAATGTCTGCTTTTCTCTTATGTGCTTATGTTCATTTGAAGAATTTGTTTCGAGCTCTGCTCACATTACAACACAGTAGCGAATGTTGGCTCAAACCAAACTGTTCTTACCTCAGCCTTTTAGAATACCTACTATTGTCTGCTGAGAAAATACAGTTGAGGTCTGTAATTGTATAATTGTCTTATTTCAGTTTGGAAAATCTGAGAAATATTCATAGATGAAGAGACAGCCAGGAACGAAGAAGCTGGCACAGATGACAGAAACATACAGGAAGTGTGTGTTTCTGACAGAGACGATGATGTTGTCTTTGAGGTAGTTAATGAGGATTGAAGTAAAGGAAGGAAAAAGAAAAAGGGACAATGACATGTGAGGAAAAAGGATCCCATGAGTTTTTAGTGAAGAGTATAAAAAATAGATGCAAAATAAGTATTAGCAGTGAAGAATTTGTTCTGTGTTTTACATTGGAAAGGTTTGTTCATTCTGAATGTTTATTAAGCTGATCAAATAGGAGAATAGATTCTAGAGTAGCCAGTGAACTGTTACACTGGCTCCCTTAAGAAGGTAAGGGCACCATAGGGCACAGAGAGAAGGTATTGCTTTCAGTGGCTTCTTCCAACATGAAAACAAATGAAATAAGCATGATTTGGTCCAGTTGACCAGATGGAGAATAGTAAGTGAGAAATCATCCAGGAGTTAGAAATCAGGATGAGTTTGGATAGGGAGAAAACAGTGAGGTTTGTGGAACTGAAGAAGATTTAGAGGACAGGGAAAGGACTTAGCAAACTGAGACTCCAGTATCTGAAAGATGGAATTGTAATAAACTGGATGGTTGGCTAAATCTTCCAACACCATACAGTTATAATAAGTAAAGCAGTCTATTGCACAGATAAAAGATTAGACCACTATAGGACAAAGAGAGAAATCCAAGTTCAAAGAGTCCCCAGAAAGAAATGACTTAGATGACTCATTGTAAGATGCTTAAGTTGAATAAAAGTAATTGATTAGATGATGTTACAGACCACTTCTGATTTTGCAGTTCCCAGGCCAGATAGCCAACCACCAGCATCACCACCTTAAGCAAATGAAAAGAATAGCGCTTTGTGTTGTGAAAGAATTAGGAAGTTGAGTATGAATCTGGTGGAAATGGTGCTAGTGATATACATTATAAATGAAAATGTGCCCTTCTTGCTATTATTTTTGGAGCAAAAATATGTGTTCTGTATTTAGAAAATAAACATGTGCAAAGATGTAACAGAAATGCCAGGTGCCCATGGCAACATCTTCTATTAAAGGAAGAGAATTCTGAGAAATGTAGAGTACTGCTAATTTCAATTCCAGTTATTTCAAACCCAAAACAAATAAGGTAACTTCTCAACTGGCCCTATGCAACATGAGTATGCTTCAGGCTCATTGGAATTAAGGAGCCATATGGAACTTGTAGTGAGCTTCTAACTGAGACAGATGGCAACAGAATGGAGCCAGCCTTGAGGCTGTGTAAACACCCCAGTGACCGTGAGCAGCCAATTAAGAATTGAGACAAGAGGGAAATGTCATTTCAATTCCTGTAAAACAAAAAAAAAATCTATCTGGTATACTCATCCTTGTTGCGTTTCAAAACTCAACTTCATGGTCCATGGCTCTAAACTAGAGCTTGAGAAAATTTCTTCCAAACCACTCAGAGTAAGCATCTGACTTCCTGTTCTTTCCTGAGAACCACAGGGATTCAGGTTTGTGTTTCTACCAGAGAAAATCTAGTAGGCTATTAACTCCAGTGCTGTTCTCAGTAAACCCACAATGAATCCTTTACCTCCTAGAATAACTATGTCTCTAAGATACATACATCCTTTAGATAAATTCTAAATACCTACCTCCTACCAATCACTCCATAATTCTGATTTAACAAGTGGGAAGCCATGTTTAAAGGTCATGGAAAAGACTGGTAAGTGGAAAAGTAGCACAGTGTGCATTCCAAGAAAAGTGCTAAGCTCTGATCACAGCTGATGATCAACTGTCTACTCAGGCCTGTCAGCTGTCTTTCTCAAGGAAGGGATGGCTTCAACATCTCAAAATGAAGAAAGATGACTAAAGAGATGAAAAAGAAAAATGAACATAGACTATGACTCTCATGTCAAAACAAATGCAAATTAAGCAAAAACATTAAGCATCATTTAATCGAAAATTGGAAAAAAGTAGTTAAGGCTAGAACAAAGAATATATATCAAGGAATTTTCTGGGAGCCAGGTAAATTAGCTTCAAGTGGGTTAGACATGAAGATTGTGAAAGGCAGTCTCAGACCTGCCTGGTACTCTAAAGAGCTGCTGAAAGAATGAATTGAATCAAATTGTTAGATGTGAATATATAGATCTATTTATCTATTTACCTATAAATATATTGAAATACATATATATCCATTGATGAATCAATTTATCTATTGATCATCTATCATCTATCAATAGATCAATACATAGTTTGATAGATGATCAATAGATATGTTGATTTATTAATCTATCAATTAATCTATCTATTAACCTATCTATCAAATGATAAATTTCTTACTCTATGATAAATCTATAAATCTACTTGCCTATATATTGATTTATCAATCTATTTTTGATCCATGAATTTATCTATCATCTATTTTTATCTACTAATGTGTCATGTATTGTATATTTATCAGTCTACTGCTATATCTGTCTACCTTACTATCAAGTGATAGATCTAGTGATCTAGCTATATATCTATTGATATATTTGCCTATTGATTTATCAGTTAATCTCATAATCTGTCTAGTGAGCTATCAGTAATTTATCTAACATAAGATTGATATATTAATCAATGCATGAATCTATTGTTCTACCACTTGGTCTAGTGATAGTTCTGTGAATCTAATGATTTATCAATTAATTGAGGTATCTAGATATCTATTGATCTACCTAACTATTAATTTCTCTGTCTGTTTTTCTTCAGAGGATCAAGACAAACCAGAGAGAGAACAAATAGTACTTTACTCATGTAGCCTGGTAGATAAACTAAACTTGAACTTTTGTATTTGAGAAAAAATAGTTTGTATGAGAGATAAAGACATCTTAAGAAAATGACAATGTAGCTTGACAGGTTTTTTTCTAGGATATGAAATGCAAGAGTCTAGGGTAACCTCTAGCTCATTATGTTTGAATGTTTTTCAGTTTCAAAAGTATATTGGTGAGGTAAAGAGCTGTTTGGATGGAACTGCAACCAATTCAAGCCAAAATTTACTTAATGACTTTCTAAAATGGAAGTCAAGCAAGTAACTCAAATAACCACTTAAAATCTAGCATGTAAAAACAGGTGCTATATAGTGCTACCATAAACACCTAAGATAATTATGCTTTTGATTATTTATAATTATTTTTTCATTTATTTGAAATTAAGCAATAATTATCTCACTTCCTTCCTTTTCTTACTCCAACTACTCCCAAGAATCTCCTTGCTCTCTTTTAAGCTTATGGTCTCATTTTCTTTAACTGTTGTTACACAGACACACACACACACACACACACACACACACACACACACTCCTAAATACATAAATACAACCTTCTCAAGTCTGTATAATGTATCCTGTAAGTATATTATCTCAGGGCTGGCTACTTGATATTAAATAGGAAACTGGGAGAGCTTCCTTGGGGAAAAACTTTTCTCCTACACTCAGTGTCTCAGAGTTGCCATTAGATCTTTGTATAATTGTAGTCTTTTTGAAACAGGCTTAAGTTCTTGGTGATTAAGAAACCTTTATTCTAGACCATTTTTGTGATATCAACATTTAGTTATAGAATATAATATCGAAACACAACCCGCTATTTAAGAATCTGCATTCCCAGAGCAACATAAGCCCATGGTTCTGCCAACACATGTATTTGAACCCACTTTGACCCATTTCAAATTTCTTGAAAGTTATTAAAAATAACAGAAGACTAACACAGTAGGGAATGTAGACAGAGGAGGCAGATACTGTGAGAGTGTTCTGGGTCAGATTCAGCTGAACATTTGAAGCAGGACAGGATAAAGATTATTAGATAGCAAAATCAAGAAGCCAAAATAGAGTCCCAAGTCTCACAGAGATCATTAAAGCCAGATACTTGGATAAGACAATTCATTGAAGATTGAAAAGGTGTTAAGATCAAGGAAAATTATTGAAAAGAGACTGAAGGAGACCAAAAGGATTCAGATGAAGACATGAGTTGAAAACAAAGGACAGCTCAATGCTCAAGAAGCCAAAGAAAAAAGAAATTACTACAAGAAGAGGTCAACACTATCAAACATAACACAATGAAAGCAATGGAAACCTCACTCCAAGAATGTGAAACTCCATTTTTCACTGGACTGAGAAAGAGAGAAGTGATGTCTATAGAGACAAATTAGTTTGACTCAGTATCAGATGCTGAGAGGACAAAGGCTGGATGCTGCTATGGACTGGGCTTCCACAGAATATTCACACTGTCTTAGTTAGGGTTTTACTGCTATAAACAGACACCGTGACTAAGGCAAGTCTTATAAAGGACAACATATACTTGGGGCTGGCTTACAGGTTCAGAGGTTCAGTCTATTATCATCAAGGTGGGAGAGCATGACAACATTCAGGCAGCCAATGCACAGGTAGAGCTGTGAGTTCTACATCTTCATCTGAAGGCTGCTATCAAAAGACTGACTTCCAGGCAGCAAGGTTTAGGGTCTTAAAACCCACACTCATAGTGATACACCTACTCCAACAAGGCCACACCTACTCCAACAGGTGACACTCCCTGGGCCAAGCATACGCAAACTATAACACCTACCTTCTTGATTCAAATGTTCTTCCATCTAAACAAAAGACTCAGAAAAAATACTTTGGTGTAAGATGCATTGGCAAATCAAATACTGTACCATCAGATGTAACAGTGACTTACTCTGCCAGTGGAAGAAAACAGTGTCCTACTATGAGTATATATGTTTGCTTAACTATTTTGTGACAAGTTTTCTGAACCCTATTCAACAGTTTTCCCTGCTGAAAATATGTAGAATGAAAATGGGTATACCTTCAAGCTTCCTTGAGGATACAGGGACACTAGTGTGAATGCATTGAATGTGCTCAGTTAGCAGTCAGTTAACACATTGTATCCTATAAAATGTGGGAGACTTTATATCCAGATCCTATATCCACGATCCACATAGGTTTGATTTTTCAATTCTGGAAATAGGAGCTCATTAAAATTCCCCCAACTGCAATCAAACTATTAGTATCTTCTAATCTATGTATTGTATTAATATATTGCAGAGAATATTAATATTTTATATAAAACTGGTGCAAATCAACTTTCATAGTGATCTCCTGGGAATTTTCATCAATGAATATATGCATTAGGTTATTGAAGATTTTTTTGAATTCACTTTCAGCTGCTGAGATATAGTCTAATGAGCTAAGGATTCCAAATAGATTTAACAATAGCATTGATCATAAAATGAAGGAGAAAATTTATAGTAAACTCTTAGGAACAAACTAAAATTATGGTTGCCTATTGAGTTTCCCATTTTAATTTATTTTGAAAAGTATTTTTGATGCATGGACATTATAAAAGGAGAAATTTACAAGTTAATATCTCCCATGAACATTCATTCAAACCTTCTCAGAAATACATTGAATATTATACCAAATAATGTGTAAATGTACAAAAACAATTACATACTACAAATACAACTAACAGGTGAAATTTAGTCCTGATATATGGGGATGCTCTGACACTTGAGAGATTCATTGATTTCAATGTCACCAGGGGAAAACGATAAAAACAAAAAAAGAAACAAGCAAGCAAACAAAACCATTAAGATATGGATATATTTCTCACCTTAGGATATATTTCTCACCTTAATAAAGCATAGCAACAGTCATTTACTTTGTCTAAAATTAAATGCTCTCTCCCAAGATTAGGAACTATTACAGATAGACTCTAACCAATTTAGCATCATATCACCATGAAAGAAATACTCGAGTATCTTAGATAATTGTGTGAACTAATGCCTCTCTGTCATCCAATGTATATGTATGTATGTATATATATATGTATGTATGTATATATATATATACATATATATGTGTGTGTGCATGTATAAATGTGCATTGATGGATTGGATGAGGGCATTGTCATAATATTAACTTCATGGGTCAGGATCTATAGATTATCATTTGAATAAAAAAATCGAGCAAGCTATGTCAATGGTATTGTCAAATATGACTGTGAATTTTACATGGAAATACAAATCCAGAATATTCAACATGATCCTGAAACATAAAGGTCAAAGGCTCATGGTGAGAATTCCAAGAATTATATCATTATTAATTAAGGAGACATGGTGTTGATTGATTTGTTTACAGTTAAAAAAACTCAATCAAATGATATTGAATTGGAGAACCAGGAAAACCCCACATAATTTCAGTTAGTAATCTTTGACATAAAAGCAAAGGCAGTTCAATGGGAAACAGCCTAGACTTTTTAACAAATGGTATTGAATAATTGAGCATTTGTTTACACCTTCAATTAATCTAAACATAGGTTATATAACACTCACAAAATTAGTTTTGATAGATGATAGACACAAATACAGAACAACTAATATTTTAAAACATTGGAGACAATCTAGATGCTAGTATTTGGTAATGACCTTTAGCTACAACACAGAAAACATAAAAGAGAGTCAGTGAAAAAAGGGGGGGAGATAAATTACACCTTATCAAATTAAACGCATCAAAGTTTGAGAGAATTTTCTACTGCATAAGATGTACCTATAAGTTGTGTTTGTTTCCCAAATCACTCTCATGGCTTCCTGATTTGTGTTTAGTACACAATGTATCAGAAAACAACACATACCTCTATAGTATTCTATGTTTACATTATTCCATTATTCTCCTATCTCTGATGTTCAAAGCAATCCTATCGGTTGATCAGCACCAAACACACATCATATTTCTTAGTGACTAATTAATACTTCACTTTCTTGGCGGCATAAAAAAAATCTGAGATTTGAGGTTTCTATATCTAACCTCATATACTATCTGCAATGCTTTCCAAGACTACCGATACTACACTTGACTTACTAAAAGTTCTCATCAGCCACAACAAAATTAAACCATAATCATAGGAAGAGCAATGTTACCAAGGATATTGTCTTATTATTTCAAAAATTCGATTGTGAATAAGCATTCTACACAAGTATTAGGGAAGTCCAAAGGCTGAATGAGTTTTACAATTAAAACATTATCTTCTAGATCAATGATATGGCTCAGTAGGTAAAGGTATTTGCTACCAAGCTTGGACTTTAATCAATCAAGCTCTCTCCTCTGTCTCTCTCTGTCTCTCTCTGTCTCTGTCTCTCTGTCTCTCTGTCTCTCTGTCTCTCTGTCTCTCTCTCTCTCTCTCTCTCTCACACACACACACACACACACACACACACACAAATAAACATAATACATACAACCGAAATAAAATATGGTTTCCAATCCATTGTTTTCTTTCATTCTTATGCTAATATCAAGGTTGCCAGGTTGCCTCTGAACTATTTTACCATTTTGCTTTGAGAGTCTGCGAAAATTACCCAACTTCCCTCTGAGCTCAGTTTTTTTAACAATAAAATAGGCATAGTGAAAATTAGTTAACACACAATTCAATTATAAAAGCTAAATGCACATATACAAATAAAGGGTAAAGAAAGTATCCTGTGGTTATTAATAATTCAACTATTATTAACTATGACATAGCTATTAAAAATACTTTAGAAAATTCTTTTTTTTAAATTTTGTATTGGTTATTTTATTTATTTACATTTTAAATGTTAACACTCTTACCAGTTTCCTCTCAGAAAACCCAGTATTCCACCCTCCTACCCCTGCTTCTATGAAGGTGCTCCCCCACCCACCCACCCATTCTTGCTTTACCTCACTAGCATTCCCCTACACTGGGACATCAAGTTTCCACAGGACCAAGGGCCTCCCTTCCTATTGATGTCCGACAATACCATCCTCTGCTACAGATGCAGCTGGATCCATGGCTCCCAACATGTGTATTCTTTGGTTGGTAGTTTAGTCCTTGGGAGTTCTGGGGGTGGGGGAGGGGGAGTGTCTGGTTGGTTGATACTGTTGTTCTTCATATGGGGTTGCAAACCCCTTCAGTTCCTTCAGTCCTTCCCCTAACTTCTCCATTGGGGTCCCCGTGCTCAGTCTGATGGTTCTCTGCAAACATCCACATCTGTATCTGTAAGGTTTTGGCAGAGCCTCTCAGGAGACATCTGTATCAGGCACCTGTCAACAAGCAATTCTTGGCATCAGCAATGTCTGTGTTTGGTGGTTGCATATGGGATGGATCCCCAGGTAGGACAGTCTCTGGATGGCCTTTCCTTCTGTCTCTACTCCATTCTTTGTCCCTGTATTTCCTTTAGACAGGAGCAATTTTGGGTTAAAATTTTGAGAAGGGTGGGTGGACCCATCCCTCAAATGGAGGCCATTTGTAACCTCTCGATATTCTCTCTATAGTTTCTCTTTCTCCTTTGTTGGGTATTTCAGTTAATGGCATCTTCATTGGGTCCTGGGAGCCTCTTGTTTTCCTGGCATCTGGGACTTGCTGGTGGCTACTCTAATTTCCCCATTCTCCATTGCTACACACCTCTGTTCAATTTCCTGACCCTCTATACATCTGCCCAGTCTCCTCCCAGTCCTGATTTTGCTTCCCTTTTATTTCTCTCTCCCTCCTTTCTTCCTGCCAAATCTGCCCAACCTCTACCTCCCATGATTATTTTGTCCCCCCTTTTAAGAAGGACTGAAGCATCCACATTTTGGTCTTCCTTTTTCTTGGACTTCATATGGTCTGTCAGTTGTATCGTGGGTATTCTGAGCTTCTTTCTTAATATCCACTTATCAGTGAGTACAAACCATGTGTGTTCTTTTGTGACTGTGTTACTTCACTCATTCTTTTTAAGAGCATAGTTGAAGTCCACTGAAGCTGATAAATGCAGTATTACTGAGGAATGTTCCCACAAGTACCTAACTTCTAGCCATTCTTCCTACTCATGAGTGATGTGTTAGTTAAGGTTCTTTCATGGGGGAAAATGTATGTGGAGCTGAAACTTTACCTTCCTCTCTGTGAGAAAGCTAATACTACCAACCAGCTGCTAGACTGCCTCAAAGGCACCCCTGAAAATCCTGACCAGGAAACAATATTGAGTTAAAGATCTCAGATTCTAGGCCTGTCTGTGACTCACTTTTTTTTCTCTTTGGTTTTCTCTTTGTGTAGTGACAATACAAACATTGACTCCATAGTCCAGTACATGAACTGAGTGTGAACCCCTCAATGAAGATTCTTTTTGTGGCATTGATTAATGGGCTGTGAAGAGTTTGAAATAACAGGCCCAAACCACATACTAGTCATGCAGTTGCTTAAATATTTTCCTTGGGCACTCATACTCAAACTCCAGATAGCCTACTGTCAACCCTGAATTTCTCATCAGAAAGAAAGGCCTGAGTTTCAGTAGAAAAATTTGTGTTTTGGGTTTAGCTTGTGTATAAAAATTGTTTTAGCACATGGTCCTCACTTGGTTCATCTTCCAAGTCCCTGACCAAGACAGAGTGAGCTTCTCTCAAAATCAAGTTGTAACAGCTGGAATTTGGAATCCACTGCCAACCAGACTGGGATACCAATCTCAGACTGATCATTTTAAAGCCCTAAACCAAGTCTGTTACCTAATTCTTGAAATTCACTGCAGCAGGCGACAAGAAGGAATGCCATTGCCTGCTTCTGCTAGACATCAGTCTTGTCACATAATAACTCTGAGGAACTTCTGATATCTCAGAACCCTGTGGATGAGGAGATTCTGTTCCTCTGTCTGTGGCAGAAGCATGTGCTTTGTTTCAACACACAAAATAAATGGTAATAACAACAGTCTCTTAAGGCTAATGGGGAAAGGTCATCATCACATGTAGAAAATACAGTGAGGACAGAAAAATGACTAATATTTTAAGAAGTAGCCTTTTAAATTTTTGAAAAAGTTACAGTTTATTTTCCAACTGCATAAGCATATTGTTCAACTCATTATGGAGTAAAATTTGTAAAAACAGTGTTCTCAGTCATTGAACTATCTTTCCAGATACTGACTGACTTCTACTTTTAATCTTCTATTTTGTCTTATTTCTAAGAAGTGAATTATTAATTATTTTATAAATAAAATAAATAGAAAGAATATTAAGAAGCAACTCATTTTTTATCATTTCTGTAAGGAAATCGAACATAGGCATGAATCAGTACTTGATTAACTCGTGGTTTGTAATAGTGACACTTTAAAGAGGTATGGCCCCCGTAGACTCATCTGTCCAAATGATTGGCTCGTAGAGAGTGGCATTATTAGGAGGTGTTCTTATTGAAATAGGTGTGGCCTTGTTGGAGGAAATGCGCTACTCTGAGGGTGGGCTTTGAGGTCTTTAATGCTTAAGCTATGTGCATAGTGGCACATAGTCTCCTTCTTCTGCCTAAGGATCAAGATGTAGAATTTTCAGCTCCTCCAGCACCATGTCTTCCTGTATACTGCCATGCTTTTTACCATGATAACAGACTAAATCTCTGTAAGTATAAGCTATCCCCGTTTAAATATTTACTCTGTAAGAGTTGCCTTGATGATGGTATCTCTTCACAGCAATAAAACCTAAACTAAGACAGTAACAAAGGGCCATATGGAATTTATGAAAACCTACATACATGTTCTAGAGTCTTTCAAGTCTTGGTTTTGCCATTTTCTGGTCTGATTTTGGGCAACCCTGCTAACCTCCAGAAGTGTACTGAGCAATACAAAGGATAGTAAATCTATTGATGTTTCCTTAAGGATTTAATTAATAAACCTGATAATATCTTTTGAAAACAAAAGTAATATAAATATATTATTTCTATAATTATATTAACGCTTATTCAATGAAAAATTCAATCTTTCTAGAAATAGAGTGATAATTAGAATATTGAGTCTTGTCAAATGAAATTTAGAGTCCTGTTATTATTTTAGACCATACAAAACAAAATAAAGGGGAAATTTCAGAAACAAAGCTAGATGTGGTGGCACATGCCTGTAATCTGATCTCTAGAGAGGCAGAAGCAAGAGAATTGAGCCTATAAATTCAAGTGCAGCCTGAACCACAAAATAGTAAGTTCCAGGGTACCAAAAACTATGTACCTTAATCCTATCTCAAATGAAGAGCATTAACAAAATTCTGAAACCACTGCAGCTAAACTAAGGCAGTTGGAAACAAAGAACAACAATAATCATCTTTTAGAAGCTGAAAGGGGTATCCATGCAGTTCTCCTAGGAATGCAGGCTCTAGTATGTCTTGAATGTTTCAAAATGGACCCCTGTGATACAAATGACTGATGTGTATTAGTTATCATTTTATACTTTAACAACAGACACTACAGGCTCAGAAAAAAATAAAAACTCAAGGACAAATGCTCCAGGTATGTGGAAGAATTTATAAAGAAATCTGGAGAAAATGAGACTATTCTCACATGAGAAAGATTAACTATGGATTGGATAAAGAACCTAAAGTGAAGGGCTTTCCTAAGAGCTTATGAACACCAAAAAGGATACAGTCATTGGTTGGACTTACCAAGCTACAAAGACATCAGAGAAGAAGAATGTTTAATGCAGAGGCTGGAAATCAGAGTAGGGTTTCCATTTTAGCTTGTAGATGTCCAAGTAGCAACAAAATTAAGAGAGACAGCAAGTGTGGGCCACTTTACATATGGTGCTTTAAGCTAGAAAATATCTACAGACAAAATCCATTAGATAAATATAGGGATGAAAGCACAGGAGAGGAAGTAGGATTGATATAGAGCTTGGGAGGTGAAATACAGTGGGTAGGTAGACATGTTCAGAGAAGAAATGAGTGGCAGGAGACTAAGATATTGAAAAAGATATACCTGTATGTCTGGGAGCAGGAAAGAAATTGTAGTGCTTACCTTCAAAATACTTTCATGTTACCAAATTCAATATTACAAAAGAATTCAATGCAATGAAGATACAATGAAAATATATGTTATTCATATTAAAAGCTAATTACTGATCAATAGAGGTGCATAAGCAAAATGTTTTAACTAGCTACTTGTTTGTGATACCACTCAATAAAATATTAAGTCTTTGAAGTATAAGAAGATGTGTTTCCTCTGAGAATACAAGAAGAATGTAATAACTAACAATACCACTCTGACTTTACTGTAAAAATTCTTAAACAACAAAATAAATTTTCCTGAAACGTAATCATGTATTTTTCAGCTGCTCAAAAGAGACTACAGTTATTAATGTGTTGGCAACTATTCGATATATAAGCATGAACTTGTTGGGTAGAGTCACCTAATATGTCTTGTTCAGGGAATGAATCTTTAAAACATTTGAAGTCATGAAGCATTATGAAATTGAATGTTCTGTGCTATAAAATAAGTCTTACAAATCCCAAGGCAGGACAGAGTGCTGATCTTCTCCAATTTATGTCCAATGTTCCAGATTTCACAAAACAATATATGCAATTTGTTTTGATATTATCCAGAGAGCCTTGATAAGATAAATGAGAAAGTTGTACACTCATGTTGGGAGATATTTATTCATAAAAGAATCTTAGGGAATTATTCAAATATTGAGGAGTTTGTTTATTCGTTATAGGTATATTTCACTATGACAATCCTAAATGTCCCTGTAAACATTGAAATTTAGTATACATGTATATTAATAAATTTAACAGTTCATATTTTGACCCTAACATGTATTTACTGGAAATTTTATTTAAAATTTTTATCCTAATAGAGAAAAATATAAGCAATGTGTCACTTTGAAATCATTGCAGTGACACTGCTTTTGTAGTGATTGGAAAAGCATACAAAAAATAAATTAAACTCCAGGATAATTTTTCAACTGTCCATGAGACATGTTTTAACCCATGTAATTACATAGACAAACACATGCATGCATATATATATATATATATATATATATATATATATATATGTGTGTGTGTGTGTGTCTTAGATAAGATATATAAGATAGATATATATATACATATATATATGTGTGTGTGTGTGTGTATATTTATGTATACATATATATATATTAGAGATCCAGAAAGCATATAGAGAAATTCATATTTTAAATTATCCTAATATTAATATTTTATTATAGGCATGTTCTTTTATTGAAATGTTTCAATATCTAATGTCTCAACTATGACATTCACATGAATATTCACTGTGGTAAATATGTCTTGATTATTTAGTATATTGGTATATATGGGCAAGAAGTATACAAATTTAAAGCAAATAAGATCCTTCAATGGAAAGATTCTTGGTCAGGTTCATTCTCTGAAAGTATAAACCGCATTGGTTGTATAGCTCAATGAATACTTCACAAACACTTCTCACAACCAACAACAATAAACTCTCTACTGTTAATTGTAACATAAATACTTTGGACTTAACATGCAGAAAACTAATTAGTAATTCAAATAAGATTAACCCTCAAAGCTAACAAATAATTTTAAAGTTTCTATAAAAGAAAGGGCAAAATAGCCTTAATATTTTTTGCTCTGTAAGTGTTTAAATCTGCCAACACATAATGATGGTTTCTTTAAAAACTGCTGGTGGTGAGGTTGAGGTGTTAATTCAAAATGTTGGAGAAAACTGACTAGAACTACTTTGAAATGTTTTCACATAAATTAAAAATAAATAAATCCTTGGAACCACGTAGTTCCTAACTGGGATTATTATTAGGATATCCTAAGGTTATATGGGGGAGGGGTCCAGGGATTTTTGTCCGAAAAATGCTAGCTTGGCAGAAGTGCCTTATCATCAACATTTATGAATATAAACAACACTGGCAAATATCTCAGTGGATATATTTCTAGAAATAAAGTGAAGATTAGAATATTGAATCTTGTTTGTATCTGAGTTTTGTAAAGTCAGAACTAGTCATCAAAGAATTTTTTCTAATGAAATTGGAAAAGATTGAATTTTTCATTGGGTCTGTACTTAACATGGGAGCAAGTGAAGGAATGGAATGAGGGTGTAAAATGAGAGGACCATACAGGGGGGAAAAAGGGTGGTAGGTCACTCCCTTTTCCCCAATAATTACAATTATTTTCATTTTAAAAGTCCTAAGCACCCAAAAATGACACACCAAAATGAGCACATTAGTTACAATCAGTCACAGTATTAACAAACTGATTCGTCTGCCAGGAGTGGTAGTGCATGTCTACAATCTCAGATCTCAGGAAGCTGAGGCAGGAGCATAGTGGTTGTTTAGGCCAATCTGGGTAACATAGTGAGTCTCTACGATAAAAATTTTAAAAAGCAAAGATAAAAACGTCTCTAGAGAGTGCTTTTGAAATGATGACCACTTTTGATATCCTGTAGGAAAAGAGCAAGGGTGGGCTATTTGTAATTGGTCAAACTAAACAATCAGTTTACCCTCACTACAAAATGGACTCTGTTTATCCAAAATATTTGTATTTCCAAGCCACACTTACGGGGCTTATAAAAAATATAATCAGGGATTAATAGAAAACACTAAATCATATAGCCATCATTTTTTATTTCTGTGAATAAAGACTGAAGAATGAATAATTTAAAAGCATAGATTGTGAATAACTCACTCATGATTTAAATTTTTTATGATTAAATTTTAGATTCAGGTAGCAAAACAATGTCTAGATTCCTGTTATTTCAGTATTTCATTAACAGCCACTGAATGATCTTTTGAGCATTAGAAGCCAGACTCTCATTATGTAATTATTTGCAATTGTCTCTGCTAACAACACAATAAAGAAGTTTTTAGAATAGTTTCTTTGACTTGGAATTTAAATAGTACAAAAATATTCCATGGAAAGAATAACTGAAATGGATTAAAACACAAAGATATTATCTCCGAGGCCTCAAAACCATACAATGCCTTTTAATATATGTGTACATATAAAGAAAATACCTAAAAATAAAGGATTTCTTTAATGACAAAGACTCTGAAAACTTCACCGTTAAAATGTGTGTGTCTGTGTCTTTACGATCTTACAAGTTTTAAGTGTTTTATGCCTATGGATGTCACTCTGCTATTGCTCTCAGTAAAGACTTTAAAAACCTGAAATGTGTAGAAATCATTTCTGTCTTTTTGGTAACACAGACTGTCCTGGCTAGTTTTATGTCAACTTGACACAAGTTAGAGGTATCAGAAAGGAGAAAGCTCCAATTGAAAAAGACGGTGGGCCATTTTCTTATTAGTGAATGATGGGGTAAGGGCCCAAGACATTGTGAGTGGTGCCATCCCTGGGATGCTGGCCCTGGATTCCATAAGAGAAGATGCTGAGAAAGCAGTACCTCTCCACAGCCTTTGCACCAGCTTCTGCCTCCAGGTTGCTGCCCTGTTTGAGTTCCTGTCCTGGCTTCCTCCAATGAAAGAGTACAGTGAACAAATGAAAGCCCAATAAACTATTTCCTTTCCAACTTGGTTTTTAGTAATGGTGTTTCATCACTGAAGTAGAAGAAGACCTAACTAAGCTAGCATTATTGACAAGATGATTTATGAATTAGAAGAAATAGGCTTGTGCCATTGCACATCACTCTAGGCTTATTGGCTTTTCTCTAAAAACTTAAAAAATTTCCAAGTAAAATATGAACTTACTCATGGACAACCCACCTAATACTCACACTATGGCTTTAAGACAGGTAGACCTGAAAATTCACGATCCCTCAGGCTGATTTTAGGTTCTCCACAATCCTCCTGACTCAGCATCTCAAACCACAATTACAGGATTAGCTTTTTTAAATAGTAATTTTGAGCTCAAATCAATTCTGTATTAAGTAGATTAAGATAAATATCTTATTTGTAGTCTTGCTTGTATCTGTGTTTTGTAAAGTCAGAACTAGTCATCAAAGAATTTTTTTTTCTAATGAAATGGAAAAAGACCCTTCCATAATTTAATTTCTTACCTCAACCAAATACATGACTTCAGTAGTAAACGCCAAAATAGCTAACAATCAGCCACTCTTTTTTTTTGCCATGTGAACTCATACATATTTTGACCCAAACTGACCCTGTACTTCAATAATTTAATTAGGTCATATATTTTTATTCAAAAATTTGCAAGCTCATTAATTTACTCAATTTTTAAAAATCTTATCTTATACTTGCCTACAGACAGTGCATTGGTGAAATGCTTCCCTGAGGCTTCTATCCTCAAGCAAGTAAGAATCCTGAGCTACTCTGCCCATCCTTAGTATTGTTGGATAAGCAGACATTTCTAGCTTTTGTCTAATACTATGAGGTTCATAATTGTTATTCCAGTGCCATTGTTCTGTTTTAGACCTTAGACAACTAGATAGAAATATAACTATCTTTTCCATCGGTGATAATTTGTTGAGATATTTCTGTTGATATAAGGTACACTTCTGTTTTGTTATCCATGCTCTCTAGGTATACAGAACAGCACAGATTAGGTGAATTGGGAAGAAAAGAGTTGATTGTACTCATAGTTCTAAAGGTTGTAGTCCAAGCAGAGAGTAGAGTCATTTGGAAAGGAGCTTTATTCTATCACAAATAGTTGTCATGGGACATTAAGTCTATAGCACATGATTATAGAGAATATATTTAACCTGTAGACACTTATGCTGGAGAATCTTGCTTAGTTCTAGAGCCTACATTTTGGGTCTTAGTTCCTCTTGCAATTTTGTTAATCCAATGAAGACATCCTGGGATGTGACTTCTGTTATTCCCTTGTGTTAGGCATGAAACAAAGATCAGATGGAGTCAGGGGAAGGGGCACACCACCAGTGATTCCTTTCTTTAGCCAGATGCCAACTCCTAACAGACAATTTCATAGTTCACCAATGGGTTTGCCCATAAATGAGATGATCACAGAATGTATTGTTGGAAAAAATGATGAGAGACAATGCAAGAAGGGAAAGAAATCATGAAGGAACTGGCTTATTATACAGAGGATTTGCAGTATATTCCAACAGGTATATAGTTTCGGGGCCTCACATTCACAAAAGGTGTGTTTTATTTTGTTTTAAGGAAAGAGCTAAGATCACTTTTGTAGCTTACCCTGCAAAAGTACAGTAGATTGATTGGCAGTTGATGATGAATTTGGTAACAAGACTGTCTGAAGTGGAAATTTCTGGTTTCTTTGGAAACTCAGTTGTGTCATACGATATTTCCCCGGAAGCTGTGTTTTGAGGAGATGTTTTGCTGAAACAGACATATGAGAGGGTATTTTGCTGAAGCAGACACATGAGAGGGCATGCGATGCTTTGCTGGCATGGATAATTGAGAGGGCTAGTATTTGGAAACAGTATAACTGGAACCCTACAAACAGTGAGGAGTTGCTCTTGCATGGCATGTAGTACTTCCCTGACCGTGCAGTGGTTCCTTGATCCTCACTGGTCATGCAATGCTTCACTGTTTTCGTTTCTTCGCTGGTCTTCACTTTATAAAGAGAAACACACCAAAAAACTTCTCATGGTATTCCAGCTGATTCTGACCACTTCTGCTGACTTGTGTCAGTTCAGCTGAGCCAGGTTTTTGCTGGATCATGTCTCCACTACTGATTTATGTTTGGTGTTTGCTATCGAACTAGACTGCCGGTATCCTGACAATGAAGAGTGAAATTGCCCCAAAGAACCACTATTAAATGAGCTCACAATCCCTTTTTTCTATAAACTTTTGTTTCCTCTACCTATGGTCTGTGGGCTGGAAGGGAGGTTGAAGCACTCACAAACCCTAAATAAAGTAAGTTTAGAGAAAACTCTAAGCCTACAAGTGGTGATCAGAGTATTGTAATATTTAATATGAGAAAAGGTAAGATTCTTAGCAAACCAACTGGTGGAGAGGATAAGGCACATTCTACAATTAAAGTAGAAACCCCCACGATCCTATAGCCAGTGTGATGGGGGTATGAATAAAAGATGTTAAGCAAGTCCTAGGGAGAAAAACCAACTTCTAAAGGAAACAAATATAGATAATAAAAGTAACAAACAGAAAATAAGCCATAGTGAATAATGGGAAGGAAGAATTGGTTAGAAGTCAGCTCAACAAAAGGGAAGCTGAAAATTTTTCTGGACACTCAAAGAAGGACTTGAGGCCATAGGTAGAGAATATGTGATTACTTTTGATTATAAGGTCTCATTGCACAAAGTGGTGTCAACTGGGGTAAAATCGTATTTGGAATGGGCAACGCTGTGTGTGTCATTTTATACAAAAGATTAGTTTTCTTATTTCCACCTTTCACATTTAAATGTATAGCTTATTTGGTATTTGGTGTAAGTGTGGACTTGGACTTTTCAGTACAATTAGGCTATTATCAAAATAGTAAATAATGAAAACATTTCTGTCACTAATGCTGGCTCTTCTATTTGTTCCTGGCAGCAAAACATACTTGGCACTGAATAAGCCTGGGAAACCTTTTTTCTTTAAAGGAGACTTCATATCACACAGTTAAAGACTGTTGATTTGGAAAAAAATATAAGCCAAGTACATAATCAATGTAAATTCTATGTTCTCACATTTTAATTTTTCACGTGCTATGTAGTAGGTCATTTAAAATAAATTATAGCTTTAAGTATCAACATATAATTTCCCTGTTAGACCATTTTCTTAGATCTAATCAACATATTGTCTTTGTAGAATTCTACTAAGGCTGGAATTTCAATCACATGTGTATACCACAAACTTTGACACGACTGAACAATAAGGACCGAATTTCATTTGCAAGGTTTCATTTCTCAATCTAATTATTTAAATCTATAAACTATTCATTGGAAGTAAATTTAGCTTTACACACACACACACACACACACACACACACAGAGAGAGAGAGAGAGAGAGAGAGAGAGAGAGAGAGAGAGAGAGAGAGAGAGAGGGAGAGACTAGGTAGAGTTCAGTTTTCAGTATACTGAAGTAGTTGTTTCTCAAATGATTTACTGGTGCTCTTTATTAACATATAATAATTTTTCAAGAAGAATGACAGAGAAATCAAACCATCTGTTTCTACCTGCCATAGCTAGATATTTCAGTAAGTTCAGATGAACTCAGAGGTTTCCCCATTTAGCTTGATAAGTATGCTTTGTATTTCATAGATTTCTGCACAGAGCAGCTAACTGCGACAGGTCTCCTTACTATAGTCCAAGACTGCTGACAACTCTCCAATTTTCAGATAAAAAGCCAAACTTCAACTTGCACAAAGAAAGACGGGCTGTAATTGAACTAATTCAATATTAGCTTTTCAAAGTTGGTCTTTTCACATTTTAAGTGACATGCTATTTCTCACTAGTGAAATGTCTTATTGGAACAGAAGGTCAGTTAGAAAATATTTTATCAATTAGTTAATAGTAAAACAAACATTGTTTTTTGTTTATTTGTATTTATTCTTTGGTAATTTCATACATGGATACAATACATTTTAGATCATATCCATTCACATTCACCCACTCTAACTCCTCCTGGATCCCTCCACCTTCTCTTCATGTTTTTTTTTCTTCTTCTTCCACCACACAGCTGAAAAAAACTGACTCTTCCACTTGCATTGACTATCAACTACCAAGAGTTTCTCAGCTAGTAGTAGAGTCTCTTTGTGTTCCAAACTGAAACATTGACTGGCTTGGTATATGTAAGTCTTGAGTAGACAAATATGTGTGCAGTGGGTTCATGAATATGGCATCATTGTCATATTTAAGAGACAATAAATCTTCCCAGCAATCTTCTCCAACATCTGGTTCTTAGAATTTTTTTTCCATTCTTTGTTCCTGAGTCTTGAGTAAGAAAAGGTGTGCTATGTCAGTCCCATTTAGAACTGACCATTCTGGTCACTTACTCTTTGATGAGTGATGAGTCTGCTACTATCCACTGCACAAAAAAAGTTTCTCTGATAAATAAGCAATACTCTGTGCGTATAAAGATAATTATTGAGGAGGCAGTTTAGTATTCTGTCCCTTTAGCAAAAATAATAGTAGTAGGCACTATAACCTTCTCAGCATGAATTATTTCCCAAGTTTAAATACCAGGTACTGGTGTCCTGTGGAGTGGCTCCTACATTTAATTAGAAGGCAGAGTAAAACTGTATGATGACTCTTTTCTCCCAGCAAACTACAAAGCATCTTCTAGTACCATGAAAAGACCAGCAAAGAGAATGCTTTTAGATCAGTACCAACATGATTTACTTATGTCCTGTGAACAGTATTTGATATTTTCATCAAAAGCATCTTACTATCAACTTCTAGTAAGAAACCAAGAAGAATTCCAATAAGTTATAATGTTTTGTGGCCTCTGGGACCTTCATGAAAACTTGGCAAGAAGTATTTCATACTTGCTATTAGTGTGGCAAACAATGACTTCAGGAAGGAGCATAATCTCTCCATTTAGGTTAATTTTAATTAAATTTTTTAAAAGCCACATGGTGTGTGTGTCTGTGTATACGTTCATGTATATATGTGTATAAAATAATGTATGTGCAAAATGAAGAATTTCTCTATGGCTTTCTCAAACAATTTTAGTGTAAATTTATTTTTCCTTTATCCTCTATCCTGTCAATGCCCAGATATTTTTTTACAGTGCTGTGAGTGATCAAACCTAGGTCCTCATGATGTTAGTCATTCTACCATTGAACTACATTTTTCTGTAGTAGTCTTACAGTTTTCAAATATATGCTCAAAATACTAACATATTGTATCTTGATGCAAACATCAATACAAAATATATTAGCAAACACATCTCTGAAGCATGTAGTCTCTTAGAAGTTCATTTTTAGAAATGCAAGATATATTTGCAGATTCCTTTCTCTTCAGATAAAAAATTCTCTTTCTATAAAACTAATGATGGTATAAATATTTGTGGGAACCATATCAAAACTGATCCTCTTCAGAATGCTTTGGGTGTTGTGTGACAGTCTGGATAAAGATTATATGCAACCTCTTTTACTGCTGTGTAATGAAACCTGCCATATAGCTCCACTGACAATAATAAATGATTAATAATTTTGATAAAACATTTTTTCCAAAAAATTAAATACTGTCTGTAAATCCATAAATTTTCTATCAGTGTTAACATTTATCTTGACATATCAGATATAATTCTAGACTATAATCAAATCATTAACTGTGCTCTATCATTTTTCATTCAGTAGAATGTCAAAGAAACAGGACACAGTGTACAAAAATGTCAGGAATTTAATAAAAATTCAGACAGGGAAAACCCTTGGTGATCATTTCCATTCATATGAAAAACTTCTATCCTGATGTTTGCCTTGTATTTCCTTTTGATCACATACATCTAATTTAATATTTTACACAACTTTTTAAAGAAAAGTGTTCATTGTTAAATAAGAATAAGACTTAGAATAACAGACTCCACAAATATCTAACTAGAAAAATTATAGAGCAATTTTATGGCAAAGAATTTTTAAAAAATAATTTCTTATATAAAGACAAATTCACCGTGGCCATTGTTTTAGCTTATTGAAATTATCTGGCGTAATTCAAAATCCTAAAGCCTAAATTTTCAAAGACCAAAGCAATGGCTGAGACAGAAGTTCACAGGCAAGAGCAAACTATAAAAATAATGTCAAAATTATCTTCTTGGAAATTATTCTTACCTGAAATCCTGACACACAATTCATAGAGATTAAATATTGTTCAATGGCTGAGTTAATCAATATATCCCCTTGTTGTATGAGAATATGTATCTTGATCCTGCTTACTGAGTCCTCTGGGGCAGGCCAAGCTTCCCTAAGTAGCCTCCTGTCCCCTCTGGACCTCCATTCTTCCCCTACCTCTCTATCCACCCTCATCAGACCTGCGGATCCTGAGCCATACATGTTAGCTTCTGCTTCCCCATTCATCTCCTCTGCTCTCTGAATCCTTTGGGACACACCAAACTGCCCTGATCATCCTTCTATTCCAGCTGGACATTCATTCTCCCTACATCTCTCTGCCTACCTTCATCAGACCTTTGATTCCTGACCTATACAGGTTAGCTTCCCTTCCTCCACTCATCTTCCCTGCTCCCTGAGTACTCTTAGGCACCAACACTTGTAAAAGAAACATTGTTTACTCTTAAATTGCACACCAAACACTACAGATTAATAGTAGAGACTTTAATACCCCACTCTCACTAATTTACTGATCATCCAAACAAAAACTAAACAGAAAAATAATGAAACATGCAGACAATATAAATCAAATGGACCTAGCAGATATATATAAAATATTTCACCCAAACACAAAAGAATATATCTTCTTCTCAGCAGCTCATATATTCTTTTCCATAATTGAAATAGTGTGTCACAAAGCAAGTCTCAACAGATACTAGAAAATTGAAATAACACCTTGTATTTTATCAGACAACTATGGATTAACGCTGAACTTCAGTAACAACAGAAACAACAAAAATCCTACATACTCATGGAAATTGAACTACTCTACTCAGTGATCTTTGAGTCAGGAAAGAAAGGAAGGAAGAAAAAAAGAAAGAAAGAAAGAAAGAAAGAAAGAAAGAAAGAAAGAAAGAAAGGAAGAAAGAAGAAAGAAAAATTAAAGACTTTACTTTAGAAAGTTTTGTGAGTTCAATGTGAATGACGGCACAAAACCTCCAAACTTATGGGACACAAGAAAAGCAGTGCTAAGAAGAAAGTTCATAACACTAAGTGCCTCCATAAAGAAATTAGAAATCCCTAATACAAGCAGTTTAACCTGAAAGCTCTAGAAAAGAAGGAGGAGGAAGAGGAGGTGGAAAAGAAGGAGGAGGGGGGAGGAGGAGATGAAGAAGAGGAAGAAGAAAAAGAAGGAGAAGAAAGAGGAGGTGGGCAGAGGGAGAGGAAGAGGGAGAGAGAGGGGGAGAGGGAGAAGGATAAGGAAGAAGGAGGAGGAGGAGATGAAGAAGAGGAAGAAGAAAAAGAAGGAGAAGGAAGAGGAGGGGGCAGAGGGAGAGGGAGAGGAAGAGGGAAAGAGAGGGGGAGAGGGAGAGGGATAAAGAAGAAGGAGGAGGAGGAGGAGGAGATGAAGAAGAGGAAGAAGAAAAAGAAGGAGAAGGAAGAGGAGGGGGCAGAGGGAGAGGGAGAGGAAGAGGGAGAGAGATGGGGAGAGGGAGAGGGATAAGAAAGGAGGAGGAGGAGGAGGAGGAGGAGGAGGAGGTGGAGGAGGAGGAGGAGGAGGAGGAGGAGGACGAGGAGGAGGCAGCACACCAGAAAGAAGTAGAAGGCAAGAAATAATCAGGGCTGAAATCAATTATTTACAAACAAAGAAAACAATACAAAGAATCAATGAAACCAGGATCTGGTATTTTTAGAAAATCAACAAGATAAACAAACCCTTAGCAAAGCTAACAGAAAGACAAAGAAGCAGTATCCAAATAAACAAAATTAGAAATGAAAAGAGAGAAATAATAGACACCAAAGAAATTCAAAGATCATTAGGTCTTACTTCAAAAGCCTGTATCAAAAAGAATTGAAAATCTTAATAAAATGGAAGATTTTCTAGACAAATACAACTTACCAAAGTTAAATAAAGATTAGATGAATTCCTAAAAAAGCCCTATAATTCTTAAAGAACAGAAGCAGTCATCAAAAGTCTCCCAATCTAAAATAAATCCCATGTCTAGATGGTTTTAGTGAAGAATTCTACCAGACTTTCAAAAAGAGATTACCAACATTTCTTAAACTATTCCACGAAATAGAAATAGAAGGAACACTGCCAAGCTCATTCTGTGATGCCACAGTCACCCTGATGCCTAAACCACACAAAGACTCTATAAAGAAAGAGAACTTCAGACAGAGTTCCCTTTTGAACATTGATGAAAAATACTCAATAAAATACTCACAAACCAAATCCAGGAACACATCAAAAGCATCATCCAACATGATCATGTAGGCTTTATCCCAGTGATGAAGGGATTGTTCGATATACAAAAATCTATCAATGTAATCCATCATATAAACAAACTGAAAAACGTAACATAATTATTTCACTACATGCTGGAAACCCCTTTGAAAAAAATCTAACACCAAAGCATAATCAATGTAACATACAGCAATCCAATAGCCAACATCAAATTAAATGGAAACTTAAAGCAATTCCAGTAAAATCAGGAACAAGACAAGGCAGTTCATTCTCTCCCCATCAATTCAATATAGTACTAGAAGTTATAGCCAGAGGAATAAGACAACTAAAGGAGATCAAGGGGATACAAATTGGAAAGGAAGAAGTGAAAGTATCAATATTTGAGGATGAAATGATAGTGTCCATAAGCGACCCCCAGAATACTACCAGAGAACTCCTACAGCTGAAAAATAACTTCAAAAATGGCTGAATACAAAATTAATTCAAAGAAATCAGGAGGTCTCCTTTATATAATTGATAAATGAACTGAGACAGAAATTAGCTTTTACAGTAGCCACAAATAATATAAAATATCTTAGTGTAACTCTAACCAACCAAATAAAAGTTTTGTAAAACAAGAAATTCAAGTCCCTGATGAAAGAAATTGAAGAAGATATCAGAAGATGGAAAGATCTTCTATACTCATCAATAGGTAGGATTAACATAGTAAAAATGCCCATCTTACCAAAAGCAATCTACAGATTCAGTGCAATTCCCATCCAAATTCCAACACAATTTTCACAGAACTTAAAAGAACAATTCTCAATTTCAAATGGAAAAACAAAAACTAAGAATTATCAAAACAAGCTTGAACAATAAAAGAACTTTGGGAAGAATCACTATCCCTGAACTTAAATTATACTACAGAGAAATAGTGATTAAAAATAATAATAATAATAATAAAACACAAACCTTCATGGCATTGGCACAGAAACAGACAGGTTGATCAATGGAATCAAATAGAAGACCCAGAAATAAGCCCATACACCTATAAACACTTGATTTCTGACAAAGAAGTCCAAACCATACAATGGAAAAAAGAAAACAACTTCTACCAATGGTGCTGTTCAACTGGGTATCTCAACATAAAAGAATAAAAATAGATTTTTTTAATCACCCAACACAAAACTCAAATCTAAATGGTATAAGGTTTTCAACATAAAACTGGATACACAGAACCTAATAGAAGAGAATAGTTTTACCTCAGCTATACCACTTCTGGGCATATACCCAAAATATGTTTCAACATCCTACAAAGATGCGTGTTCAGCTATGTTCATAGAAGCTTTATTTGCAACAGCAAGAAACTGGAAATAGCCTAGATGTCCCTCAACTGAGGAATGGATAAAGAAAAATGGTACATCCTGAAACTGGATGGAACTTAAGAATATATATGAAGTGAAAAAACCTAGCCCCAAAAGGGCATGCATGGTATGTACTCTCTTATAAGTGGGTATTAGCCATAAAAAGAAAATACCCCTGCAACACTCCACAAAGCCAAAAGAGCTAAATAAGAAGGAAGACATAGGGAAGGACCCATGACTCCATCTGTATATATAGGGGAGGATGGCCTTGTCGGGCATATGTGGGAGAGGAGATCCTTGGTCCCATGAAGGTTGAACACTGAGTGGGAGGGAATTCGAGGGTGGGGAGGTGGGAGTGGGGGGGTAGGTGGGGGTATACCCTCATAGAATCAGGAGGAGGGGGGATGGAATAGGAGGTTCCTGGGTGGTGGGGGAAATGGGATAAGGGGATAAAATCTAAAATGTAAATATAATATCCAATAAAAAAACAGAAGGAAGACACAAGCAAGGATACTTGAATTTACTTAGAAATGGGAATAAAGTAATTATTAAAAGGCATGTAGAAAGAGTGAATTTGGTAGGAGAGGGGATGGGGAGGGGAGTGGGGAGGGGGTCCAGAATCAGGTGTGGGTAGGGACAGGAGAGATAGCTATATGGCCATGACAGTCAGTGGAAATCTGCAACTGATGGGGTGGAGATGTGGAGAAACGCATCTCCAAGGCATGACAGAGACCTAGGATAAGGGAGGCACCCAAGAATAAGTGGGAGTGCCTTTAGTTGTGACACACAGCATTGGGGATATGGAACCTGAAGAGGTCCCCTCCTGTAGCCAGGCAGTAACCCAATGGAATGATAGGGATACTAACCCACCCACAAAACCTTCCACCCCAAATCTATCCTTTCTACAAGAAATTCAGGAATGGGGGTAGGAGCAGGCCCCAAAATGGATAAGAATGCCACAGGAAGACCATCAGAGTCAACTAACCTGGACCCTTGGCGCCAGTAACTTTTCTAACCTATCTGTATATAGTACAGATGTATTACTAACATAACAATATACCATTATGGTTTGAATACAGCCTCTAGAGAGTGGTCCTTTTTTCAGCAATGTCTAGTGAGGCAGGAGGATTGGAGACCTGCTTGTGTCTTAAGGACTCCTATTACCTTCTCTCCTTCCTCCTGTCTTTCTCTCTCTTCCTCTTCTTCCTCCTATTCTTCCTCCTTCTCCTTGGCCTCCCTCCTGCTCCTCCCTCTAGTTTCTGCCTTTGTTTTCCCTCTTCCTTGGCCCCTCTTTTTTTCCTCCTGTCTCTGTCCGTCCCCTTCCACCCTCTTCTTTCTTCTCCTTCTTTCTCCTGTCTCTGTCCCTCTTCCTTCTCCAATTCCTCTTTCTCCTCCTCCTACTCCTTGGCCTCCCCTTTCTCCTTCCTCCCGTCTCTGTCCTTCTCCTCCTTGTACTCCCCACTTCTCCCTTCTTCTGTTTTTGTTCCACCTCTTGTCTCTCTACCTCCTTTTTCTCCTGACTGTCCCTCTTTCTCCTCTTCCTCCTCCTCCTTTTCCTCTTCCTCTTCCTCCTTTCCTCTTCCTCTTCCTCTTCTTCTTCTTCCTCCTTTTCCTCCTCCTCCTCTTCCTCCTCCTCCTTTTCCTCTTCCTCCTCTTCCTCCTCCTCCTTTTCCTCTTCCTCCTCCTCCTTTTCCTCTTCCTCATCTTCCTTTTCCTCTTCCTCCTCCTTTTCCTCTTCCTTCTCCTCTTCCTCCTCCTTTTCCTCTTCTTCCTCCTCCTTTTCCTCCTCCTTCTCTTCCTCCTCCTCCCCCTTCTCTTTTTCCCTGCTTGCTGACTTTCAGGAGGTAAACAGCCTTCTTCACTTTATCCTTTTCCTGAACTCTTCCTGCTCTGCCATAGTTCTAAGAACAATAGAGCATTTGACCATGAAATTAACATTACACAAGTATGAAGGAAAATAAATCCTTCTGCCTTTAAGCCATTTTCAGTCAATAGTTTGTCACAAGAATAGATATTTGACTAATAGGAATATATATTATAATTAGAATGTAAATCTTCATTCCATAAATGTAAAAATCAAAAATATGTCATAACAATCACTTGAATCATTTAGAACTATGTCTGTGTTATATCATAAATGAATATATTTTAATGTTTGTATAATACTTTTTGTGGAGTATAAAACATATGAGAAATATGCCACATATGCTCATAAATGTGAAAATACTTTAAAATATTATATAAGATGCCACTTAAATTGTTTATCTTATATCACTACATGCTCACCATTGCATGTGCACACTAAATATTCCATGCCTCTTGCCTCATACATTGTATACCCAGCCTTGAAATAGTATAAATTAGACAATTTCCGTAACCCAGTAGTATATGCTTTTCTTTAAGAATATTAATTGTGTTGTTTTCTTTTTTCTTTTTGGTCAAAACTGGAGTTACTAGCTAGAGGTCCGAGATTGGGGAGTGTGGTCTATGCGATGGAATATTAGAAGACTGGTTCTAAGACTTGGTTACTCACAGGGGAACACATTAGTGCTTAGTGTATCACTGCCGTTTAGGTAGTTATTCTTTCTGTTGGTGCCTGTGGGAGTTGCACATACTAGAGTGGACACATGGAGGTCAGAGGATAACTTTGTGGATTTGATTCACTCTTTCCATTCTTATACGGTTCTGGGAATCCAGGCTCTTTTTGCCCTGAGCCATTCATAGGCCCTAATATCGCTATTCCTCCTTATCTGAAAATCCTTTTTTTTTTTTTTTAAATGAATCGTTTTAGACAATCAGAATTCTTATTGAAAAATTTAATATACATTGTAAGAGGAGATTCCCTACTTGTTTGATTGGGCAAATCAAAAAAGACAGCAGAAGTTAATCTTTGGGTGAAAATATAGAGGTGAGTTTTCCGGATCCCAGGAGGAAGAGGAGGAGAGGAGATTGAGAAAAGCCTTTTCAGCCAGCCTGTGAGGCGGAGAAGACAGACATCATGTAGGCCTAGGGGCTATTAGATCCAGTGGTGGCCTCAGCCACCTGATGAATTCTAATATAGAATAGCTGATGAGTTTAGGACAATAGATTCTGAGCCTAGCAATTGTGTCATTTGGCTGATTTTAAAATATTAAGATTGTCTGGTATTTTCCATTCCTGATAATTCAGGTGAGCAAGAGAGAGGGCATAATTTCACAGAGTGATCATTGGCGGTCACTGGCAGTCGGCTGAGCTAACCACTGGGGTCAGTGGAATGCAAACTGTAGTTCCAGGTGTTCTCAGGAGTGACAGGTGAGTTAGGCAGCTTAGCAAGCCAGCTGTGGGAGCTGGATGAGACTGGAGCAGTCATTAGAGGCTGGTGGAGATAGCCAAAAGAGGCTGAGGGACCTTAGACAAGCATGGATTATAAAATTACACTCAACAATACATAACTAATGACATTCATGCATGTAAATAAATCATACCCACACATACTAATGTGAGAGCCAAGCACAGGGTGAACCCCAGTCCACTGTTTATTTGGCTTCTATAGACACAGGAGACACTACTCTGTAATGACAGAGACACCGGAGCTACATTTGTGCACAAAAATCACAATGTAAATTTACTTATTTTTTAACCCGAGTTATTTGAAGACTCACGTGTCAAAAGTCACATATTGTAAAACCAAGTCAGTAGCAGAAACTTATGCAGAATGGCAGTCGACTGGAGAACATGGTAGATAATTTAAGAAAGAATTGTCTGATGTACCCAAACTCAAGCATGTATGTTTGCATACATACATACACATAGAAAACAGCTCTTCACAATTCAAAATGAACTTTGAATATAGTCTGGGTACTGTTAAAAAAAAATGTCACATAATGGTTAGCATTTAGAATTCATGTCTTAGATGCTTAGTTTATTTAAAATTTCAGAGTTCTGAGTATTTATAATTCTTAGCCTTTTGTATTCTAATTAGTGTACTCCAAAAATACTGGAGACTAGTGCTGTAGCATCAGTGATAAATGTCTGAAGGATAATGGGAGTATTCAGAGTTTGCTCATTTGACTCTATGAAAGGTTAACTATTTCATTCTTTAACTCAGCTTTAAATTCTTTTAGCTTAGAATTAATAGACCATAATATTCCAATGTAAGTTGAGTAACATCAGTCATAGGTGAAATTCTCACTTTTTAATTAAAGTCAGTGTTTAGTTACTTCTTGTTTTTTTTTTGTTGAACTTGGCTTGTGTTTACCTCGTAAAATGGTAGCCATTTTGATTCTGATTTAGATGAGCAAAAGAGTGAAGGGTTGATCTAAAGAGTGATGACAAGTCTGTCATAAATGTCATAAATTCTAATCTTTGTGGAGATACCAGCAGAGTTAGCACATTCGGGTGGAGCCTGGAATAAGAACAGACTCTGTTTCTGTGCTTAGGACATCTCTCTCACACTCTAGATTCCAGGACACGTAATTGTAACAAGATAAAGTTAAGTGCAATGCTAAATATCACATTTATGAGATCTGACACCTGACTCATTGTTTAAAGTCATGTTTTTAAATAGATCCATGTCAGGCGAACAATTCACCATCTTCAAGATAGAAAGGAACTTTATTCCCTTTAGAGGGATAGCCATTCGGCTAATCTATACTTTTTCAATGTAGACCATTCTCTAAACTAAAAATAAGACAGGAAACGGATATTCCTTACTTTAATGTGGAGAAAAAAAAAAAAAAAAAACACTTCAGCATTTAAGTGAGAACGCTCCAGACTTTAAACATGCTGTGAAACCACAAGGGGGTTTATTCAGAAGAGTAAGGCACAAATTGGAAGGGGGGAGAAACTGGACACATTCGCTTTCTTGGCATTACAGATGTATATATTTATCCATTTCAAATAAGGACAAGCCAATACTTTTTGATGTTGTAGGGCCTAAGGATCTTCTCAACTCAGGTATCCACATGAATGTATCCCCCTGTAGATTCTGTTTGAAATGTTGGGCTCACCTCATAGGAAAGACACAAGCAGACTTTCCCTTCTATAATTGTTTCTCCGTTCTGTTAAGATAACATTTATTTGTGTCTGTGTTTGTGTGTCTACATGAGTGTATCTACAAAAATGTTTGTAGGTGCACTTGCCTCTGCATGTGGAGTACAGAAATAGGTTCTGTAAAGTAAATTGCAGTAAATCACAGGGAGGGCAATTTTTTATTGCCTCTTTATGTCCCCAATAAATAACACAGAGACCATGTATTGTTATTAAAAACTTCAGGCACTAAACTGGACAGATTCTGAGCTATTTTAACCTGACTATGCCAGCCTGGTCGACTTCCCACTATTTTCTTGCCATCTTAGTCTTGCTCTGGCTGTTCCTGCTGGCAGTGTCCTTTTGGTGATGACTTTGGAGCCCTGCTCATGGCTAATCTTTGCCTCCCTCCAGTCCCCACCAAAGACCTCTCTCACTGGGCCCAAAAGTCCTGCCTCCTCTTCCTGCCCAGCTATTGGCTGAATTGGCTCATTATTAACCCATTAGAGGTGATAGAAAACAATCTTTACACAACATTGAGACAGGAGATGCTCCAAGGATGCTAACAATACCAGTGTCTGGATTGCAACCAGATCTCTGGGCACAGTGTTCAGCATATGAATACACAGTGCACAAAACCATCCTCCAACAAGATCCTGAGGGGCTTGGACTAGAGTCACAGGGATCTGGGGGATGCCTGGTTTGTGATGTGGGTACTGGGATCTAAACTTAGGTCCTCCTGATTGTATAGCAAATGGTCTTAGTCACAGCGCTAGTGCTCTCTCTCTCTCTCTCTCTCTCTCTCTCTCTCTCTCTCTCTCTCTCTCTCTCTCTCTCTCTCTCTCTCTCTCTCCAGTTCCCTTTTTATCATCAGTTCTGTTTCTTTCTAGATCATCAAGACAATTTTAAATGAATATATTTTCTAAAATTTGAAGACATTGTATATCCAGTGAAGTCTCCACAATGCTTTTGGACCTTCACAGTCAGCGTTTCTTTGTCATCCTCTGAGAAGACTTTCTGCACATTCCTCGAGGCACACAGGGAGTGCCGGTATTTTAATTGTACCGTTTTAAAGGATGCCATGGCTTGCATACAGAAACATCCAATAATTTATACATTTTCGTACAAGCACTCTTGCTTCAGAACACACGAAAACTCACAAACTCCACAAATACTTTTTTTTTTTTTTTCTTTCTCAAATTTCGGGCAACAAGGGAGCCAGAATACTTGGAATTTGTATAACCCCAAACTGTGTTTTCCTAACTAATCTTGGCAAGCTCAAAACCCTGGAAAGTCACAATTCACTTCCCAGGCGATTGTCTCGGACAGCTCTGCAGCAGCAAAGCTGAACAGGATATCCAGCTATTGAAAGGGGCCGTGGCCCAGGTGGCCCTCCACGCAGCTGTGGATGGGGCCTCCGGAGTGGGACTGCTCCTGCAGGAAGACTTTGCTTTTCCTCTGTCTGTTTTCATCTGAGGAAGAGAATGTGGTCACGATCCACATGCACAGCTTGCAGGCACAGGACCCTTTCTCCACAGCTACCATAAATCACCAGAGAAGAAATCATGTGGGAGAATCCTGGCGCCCCCACTCAAGCAGCTATTTCGCTATGAAAAACAGCTTCAACTTTAATGTCGCATTGCGAGAGACATAATGCTACAGACAGGAGACCACTTAGGGCCAATTTCTAAATTCATGAACGGGAAGAAAGCAAAGATGAAAGGACTGAGTCGGGTGGATTCTTCAGGTTAGGGCTTCTCACTACCAAGGGCTAGGTCTGCTTCGTGATGTTGTTCTTCTATTAATATGTATTTAAAATTTTTTTTTAGAGAAACGATATATCTTATTCAACATAAAAATATCCTCAAGGAATCCTTACAAATGAGTCTGTCCATATTTATGACAGTTTTCAAATAGAGCAGGAGCCACCACGGGGAGGGTGGTGGAAAACCATGTTTCCTTAGTTGGTGAACTGACATGCGTTTTTTATTTTGATTTTTTTGTAAGTACTTGTAGAGGGGGAGAAAATATATTTGGGTTCAGAGGAAAAAATGGCTCGCAGTCTTCAAATCTGATATTTTTACTCTAACTCACACAATTAAATTTGTGTTCATGTAACTCTGTTTATGTCCTTGGTACATGTAAACTTTGTTTTATTTTCTTAATACTAATGAACTGATATATTGATGAAATGTTACATAGATGATAGAACAATGGTAGATGATAAGTAGGCATAGAGATAGATGATGAAAGATTAAAATGTGAGCTATCAAAATCTAAACACTTTATCTTTTGTTTAGTCACTATCTGGGCATGTATCATTTTCAAGTATAAGCATAAAACTTTTATTTTTTTATTCTATGAAATATTAGTTGACAATTGATTTACTGTGAAGTTTTTTGAAAATATCAAACCAAATAATTTATTATTAAAAGGCTGAAATCATATTGCTTCTCGACCTTTTAGCTAAGATCAAGTGTAGTATCTGTTCTTATCAGTTTAATATCAGATACATCCTCTATCCAAGGACAATATAGTAAATAGATTTTGGGGGAAAAAAGTTGAAATTATGATCATGTGAGGATAGAATTAATTAAGTTGTATCAAAAATACATTTTTCATAAATGTGAATACTGCTTAAAACTATTGTCTACTAAATTTGTTTCAATTTGGAACCAAATATCAATTTAATTTGAAATTATGCTGCTACAATCACAAGTTGCTTAAATGAATAATTTCTTTAATGGTGAATAATGTTTTTTGTGAAGAATTCTGAACCCATTTACCCTTTAAAGAATATGAACATGATTTATCATTAAATGAGAGAATTTGACCTAGTGTGCTGTGGTCTGTGGGATGCATTTCATTTTAATGTTAATTTCTCTTTTTATTAAAAGTGATTAGTAAATATTAAAAACCCTATTCTAATCTGGATACATTTTCATAAATTAATAGAGAAACATATCTGTGTGAGATTTTAGGGTTCATCATTCTTCCGTAATCAAGTAAGCTATAGTATATTAATTTTCATTATATTGTTTCTAGGAACTAATTATCTAAATACAATATACTTAGAAATTCAGAATATGCTTCCCTTTTCCAATGTGGGAAATCCACCACAAGTTTTATATATCTTACCAAATATTGGTTTTCTCTGTTTATCTCTCTCTCTCTCTCTCTCTTTCTCTCTTTCCTAAATTTACTAAATTCTTCCCTCTTTTATATCATACTCAAATTTTTACATTCAGAAATCATAAAAAAATGTTATACCAAAAATTTTGACTTAAAAGTTAATAGTGACTTTTTTTTTTAGCTATTTCAGAATATGATACCTTTTGTACTAAGGTCTTTCATGCATGTGGGGTTTATTTGTATACATAATGAGAAATAGAAACTTAGTTTCATCTTTCAACATTTGTATAACTAGTTTTTACACAGCCTTTGTTGAAGAGGTACTTCTTCCAATGTATGGTTTTGGAATCTTTCTCAGGATTCAGATGGCTATAGCTTTGTGGGTTTAATTCTAAGTTGTTATTCTATTCTACTGATTTACATACGTTTTAACTAATACCATGATTTTTTTCTTTATTTATTCTTATACTATGGTTCTATAGTATAACTTGAAATCTTTATTGTAATGCCACCAACACTGTTATCTTCATCGAGAATTGGTTTGGTTATCTGGGGTCCTCTTTGCTTCTCTTGTGGTTCTGTTGAAATTTTTATAGGATTGCATTGATCATATAAATCACTTTAATACTGTAGTCACTTTTGCTGAATTTAATTCTATGAGCGTGAGAGAATTGTCTGATGTCAACTTCAATTTTTTTTCATCATGGAAGAGTTTATATATCCTTTCCTGGGTGCTCTTAAATCTACCATGATTGGGATTGTTTGATGATTTCTTTGTCACACTACTCATTATTGAGTAAAGACAAACTATGGTTTTACATGTTACTTAGTTAAAAGTGTTAATTAGATCTAAGGATATTCTGATGAAGTCTTTATGGTTTCATTGCAGCATCATATATATCATATCATATATATATCATATCATATATATATCATATATATATCATATATATATATCATATCATATATCATATCATCTGCAAATAGATGACTATTTTTAGTTTCCTTTTTATTCCTCTTATTTCTTTCTATGTTAATGTTCTAGCTAGAACTCAATGATGGCGCTAAGCAGGAAGGAAGTAGAAACAGGTTTCTATTGTTCATTCAGTAGTAACTTTGTTTTTTGCTTTCACTGAAATGGTGATTATGTGATTTCTGTTCTCGGATCTCGAGTCATATGATGTACTAGGTGTATAACTTTGCACACGTTGAACTCTCTTTGCAACCCTAGAGTTAAGAAGCCCCTTGAACTGTGATGAATGATCTTATTGCTTTGTATTCAGATTCAGTTTCCAACGGTTTTATTGATAACTTTGAGGAAGATTGTATAATATCATTTTATTGAAATCATTATCTAGTTTTGATAGCAAGGTGATACTATATTTTTGGAATGAGTTTGAAAGTGTTGCATTGCGCTCTATTTTAGGCAATGGTTTAAGGGGTAATGTTTTACTTTCTTATAAATTTCAACACTAACTCCATCTGTTCTGAATATTTCTAGTTTGGACACATTTTACTATTTCTTCTATCTCAGTGTTTATTATAGATTTATTTATATCCTCTCAGCTTAATTATTATAGATAATGTTTGCCTAGAAATTTATTTAATTTTCTAGGCTTTTTTCAATTTATTGAGATGTATATATTCAAAAAAGCTATAGAAATACTTTTAGATTTTTTGTTGTCTACTGTAATGTCTTTTTTATTATTAGTTTTATTAATTTGTATATTCTCCCTTTTTGATTGGTTTGGTTATGGTTTGTTAATTTTATTTATCCTTTTAAAAGAATCCCCCCCCTTTCCCCCAAGAAGCCCCTATGTATTTTTCTTTTTATTTCTAGCTCACTAATTTCTTCCTGACTTTTATGATTGTTTTCCATTTATTTATTTGAGGTTTGATTTGTTTGTATTTTTCTGTGAATTTGAGATTTCTCTGATTGTTTAATGTATATGTACATAGGAGAAATCCTTTTAGAACTTGTGTAATATATGATAGATTCTGTTATGTTTTCATATTCCTTTCATTATAGAGTATCTTAAATTCCTCTTCTAATTTCTTTGATGAACCATTTACATTCAGTAACATGTTTAATCTCCCTGTGTTTGTGTATGCCTTGTGATTTTTCTTAGTTTTTATTTCTAGCAGATTCCATCATAATTATACAATTTACCAGAAATTATTTAAATATTTTGTATTAATCAATATACGATTTACTTTCTTAAATTTAAATATTCCACAAACTGCTAAAGAGTAAGTATTTAGTGATTTGGTGGTAGAATACTCTGTAGATGCCTGTTAAGTCAATTTGACCTATATTGATGCTTAGATCTGGTGTTCCACTGTTGATTTTTCTCCCTCTACATGACCTGTATTTTGTTGAAAAAAAAAAAAAAAGAGTGTTTAAATCACTCAGTATTACTATACTAAGTCAAATATGCCTTTTAAAAAAATTCAGTCATCTTTGCTTTATAAAATTAATGCCCAGTGTTTAGTGCATATACAGTTAGAATAATAATTTCTTCCTGAAGAATTGTTCCTGAAATCAATTTCAACTGATTCTTTATCTTTTCCTTTAATTTTCCTTTGGTACTTTCTATCATGTTTGCTTTCTGTTTTTATATGTTGAAAATATCTTTCCTATTTTTTACCCTTAAAACAGTGGTTTTTTTTTGCTAGTGAAATGTGTTTCTTATAGAAAATCTATACTTGGGTCCTAATTTTTCATCTTATCTGCTAACTTGTGTCTATCAGTTGGAGACCTGAGCCTATTAATATTCAGAATTTTTGTCAAAAGTAATGCATTCATTCCTCTCATTTTATAATCCTCATTTGCTCATTTGTAATTCTAGTATAGTTTCTGTTATCTGTAGCATTTTGGATATATTTATCTTTTCCCTTTTTCTGTTTAGAAATTTTACAAGTTCATTCTTAGTTTATATTTGTCCTGGTGTTGGGAGTCGACTTTTAGCAGAAAGTGGCTATCAGCTTTGCAGCCATCTTGAGCCATATACCCTGACATGAGACTTGTATTACAATAGCCTACAACAGCTGAGCACACTCTGATAACATCTTGTTTTAGATACCCAGGACTTTCCTTGGGTGTGTGAGATTAAAGGTGTGTGACTTAAAGGTGTGACTTAGAGATCAGATTTAGAGACAAGACCTAAGGGCATGATTAAAGGTGTGACCAAAAGGCATGGCTTAGAAGTGAGACATATAAAGGCGAGAGGCAGACAGAAGAGAGATGAGAGAATCAGACACTTTAGAGAGAACAATTTGGAGTAACAGAGATTCAGACACTAAGAGTAGGAGTAGACATTAGACACTCGGAAGAGAACAAGATTGAGTACAACTAGGAACTAGGAGGAGTACAACTAGGAACTAGGAACTCAAGACTTGGGACTTGGACTGGGAAGAGAGACTGAAGAATAAATGGGATTGAAACACACTCTGTCTGGTCTCCATTCTTCGAGACCGTCCTCACTCTCTCTCTTGCTGAACCCTGACCTGCAGACCGGAGCGGCAGCTTGGGCCGGGAAACAGTGGCCACCAAGTGTGGAGTGGAGAGGGAAGCAACATTTTTGGCGCCTGAACAGGGACTAGTGCGGTTCTCAACATTTTTGGCAGCCCAAGGTGAGGCAGCTCCGGCCTCAACATCCTGGAAAGTGTTAGTTTTGCTTCTGTTTATTTGTTTATTTTTGCTGTCAAATACAAAGCAAAACTTTGCTAGATATAGAAAACTGTTAATGGGATTCACTATACTTTATAGCTTGAATTATATCAGCCAATGTGCTTCTGGCTTTAAGAGTTTCTATTGAGAAATTCTAATAGGTTTGTCATCATATAAAATTGATGACTTTCTTTTCAATATTATTTATAGTTCTGTGTTCTGAGTGTTTTAGGTATGATATAATTTAAAGATACTTGGGTTGAAGACCCCCATACTCAGGAGACCCTTCCTCAAGTCTCAGGAAATCACAACCACCCAAAGATCACAAGAAACCATACCTGGATGCAATCAGCAGAGGCTTTATTAGGGAAGTTGGCCAGCGGTCAAACCACAAGCTCTCTCAAGAGCAAGGTTTGGCCTTGAGTGGCGAACTAAGGGGTCTTTTAAAGAGGAAAACTGCAAACCAGGGGAGTGAGGAGGGGGTGAGGGGTTGCCAAGGATACATAACATAAGAATAGTGAAACATTCCAGAGAAACCCACCCTGAAAGGTTAATAGACATGAAAATTACTCAGTACAATCATTTTTCTCAAAAAATGTAATCTTACCAAGTCACTGTCCCCTATACCGTCATTACAAAATATTTCTCACTTCCTCCAGTCATAGCCCCACCTAGATGGCTTGTATTTTTATAGTCAGGAGTGTGTCTTCCTGTTTTGGGGCTCTCCCACCCATAGGTGGGCCTACTGCCTGAGGCTTGAGGAATGTAATTCATCCAGCAAGTGTCCTGGGGTAGTGAAGGCCTGAAATCTTATTTTCAGTTCTGCGTTCTGGGACCTGCATTTTTCTGCCCAGGTCTAAGGCAAAAAAATCTACACATATTTCATAAAATAGCCTTTATAATTTTTCACTCTATAGGGTCATATATGTTTATATTATAAAGTCTTCCTCCCCTGAACATTTTCTCCTAAATTATAGTAACTTTTAGAGATGATAACAGCTGTTTTTCACTGCCCTTGGCTTGTATTTTATTTTCCAAGACCTATAGGTTTTTGTATTTTAATAACCTGTTAACTGAATATATATATATATATATATATATATATATATATATATATATATATAAAGTAAACTTTGTAGAACTAATACAACTGTTCTTATCCTTTGCTGCCCAATCCCCACTGGAAGGCAACTCTTCTCAGACAAACTGCCTTCTCTGAAATGGACAATGGTCTCTCTTGTTCTGCTTGTCAAAGTTTCTTTTCTCTTTTCTCAACTTAGTTTTTATTCAGCATCACTTGCTGTACAGGATGCCTTTTCTCCATTTGTTCCCAGTACAATCTCCCCAAGATTCTAGTAGTCTGTTTATTGATATTAGCAGTCATCTCCCCCCTCAATGGGCACTCTGTTTTATAGGGTACCCAAACTAGTTTGAACAATTCTTATAGGCGAAAATTTACTTTTCTTCTAATTTTGTACATCCTAAAGGGTTATATCAGTTACTTAGTGTAGCCGCCAGCGGCTACAGGAACCGGGTTCACCTGAGAGGAAGCCTGGGAATGAATGAGAATGGAGGGCGAGAGAAACGTGGGGCCAAGACAATGTTCTCTGATCAAGGCCCAAAGTTTAATATTTTGCTTTCTCGTATAAAGGGTAAGCCCCACCCCCAAAGTCTCTTCTTGCTTCAGCCCAGGGGCTGGGTAAGGAGACAGCAGCCTAAAGGGGTCAAGGCAAGCTCAGCAGGCGGTCCATTCTTCTTAGCTGTGTAGCAGACTGTAGGGAGCCAAGGCCAGCAATGCAACGCTCCTCCTAGGTCCTACTGTTGTTTGGTCTATTGTGGTAAATGGCTCGAAGGCCTGTTCAGGCCTGGGGGAAGGGCACAACTTAGTGTGTTTGAGAATTCAGAAACTTTTTTCACATATTCAATTTTAAGTAAGTATCTCAATTTATTTGTTCAACTATGTCATTTCAGTTTTGTTTACAATCTTATAATTTTTAAAAATTTTTATCTGGATTATTTTTCTATGCTTAGATTTGTTTTCTGCTATGTTGGAGATTGGTTCTAATACTTTGAATTAATCTGGCCCCCAAAATCAACAATCTTCATGTCCAAATGCTGAAAGTCCTAGTCCCCAATTGGGTTTTGATCTACCAATGGCTAATGGCTGGGCAGGTAGTCTGAGGAAGGACCTTTAGATTTGCATGGGCTAGGGACTGAGAGAGAAAGAAGGGGGAAGAATCACCATGATTCTGAGGGAGATTCATATTTAGAGCTGCAGAAGGAAAATCACCTGAGATGTAGGTAAGAAGGAGTGTGTCCCCCAGAAGGGCTGCCTAGAAGCATCTCGGGCAGCAAAGACTAGCAGGCTGCCCATAAGGAGCCAGGGTAACAAAGATAAACTATGGAATTAGAGGGCATTAAGCCAGAAGTATTGGTGAATTGCGGGGAGAATTAAAATTGCCGAGCCTTTGAACTAGTCAAGGCATATTTAGAATTAACTGGTATGTGTGTGTCTCTGTGTCTGTGTGTGTGTGTGTCTGTGTGTGTGTCTGTGTGTGTGTGTGTGTCTCTGTGTGTGTCTGTGTGTGTCTCTGTGTGTGTCTGTGTGTGTCTCTGTGTGTGTGCGTCTCTGTGTATGTGTGTCTGTGTGTGTCTGTGTATGTCTGTGTATGTGTCTGTGTGTGTCTGTCTCTGTGTGTGTATATCTCTGTGTGTGTGTGTGTCTGTGTGTGTATCTGTGTGTGTGTCTGTGTGTGTCTGTGTGTGTGTGTGTGTGTGTGTGTATGTCTGTGTGTATCTGTCATTCGCAAATCCAGAGCGCTCTTGGGTGAATATGTGACCAATAGGGAGCACAAAGCAGTTTAATTAATCTACTGCTACACTGCTCATTCTGCCTATTTTCCAGAATCTTACTATTACAACTTGTTTTTAAGAATTGATAATTATTAATCATTTGTTACAAATGAAGCATTTTTCCAGATGGTTGTTTGATAATAGCTTTTCAGCAGAAGGATGACTTTAGCTTTAGTAAACCTTGGGTTTCCATTCCAAATTCCCTCATTTACTAGCTATGTGGCATTTGTGAGGCACTGGGGATCAGTGAGAATCATTTTTACCACAGGAGAGGAAAGGAGTGGTAAAAAAATCTATCATCAACACACACACACACACACACACACACACACACACACACACACACACTACCACAGCATAGCATATCTTGGGAAAAAGTACAAAATTAATGGTCATTATTATCATTTAACATATTATAATGATTTACATATTCAGACAGCCTTATTGTACCATGAAGTCAAATTTCTATAGTATCCAAGTTAATATACAAAGGTTTTAAAAAGCAGATGAAAAAATGAATCCTCATTTGGAATGTTGCTCTGATTTATAGTAGCTGTTTGACAATAGATATAATAAAATTTTCATTTGTTATGTTTTAGTTTTACTGCTTTGATATATAATACCTTAATACATATTTGGACATTTATACCAATGGAAAAATATTTTTTCATTCTCCTTTTTGTAATCTTTGAAATGAAAAGGACAGTCTTGAGGAAAATGATCTCTAAAACTTTGTTCCTATAAAAGACACAGAGTTCTTATATGAAAAGAATCCATCTTAGACTGTGGTAATACATAGAATCTTCTAATAATACAACAGAACATATTCACACAGGATGTCCCCAAGAAGATAGAGCAGAGGGAGTCTCTTTCTAGCTAAATTAAGGAACTTAACTATAGATGACCCTGTCTTTGCATTTAGAAAGTAATATTTCTAAATGATCCATTTAGATATACTATATGGAAAGAACTGAAAGATACTACATTGGTGTTGGAGTAGTGAAACCTTGTGAATGGGCCACTATAGTCTCAGATACTACTATTTCTAGACCTAAATATTATAAATAATCAATAATTTTCTCCATCTTCTGGAAGATCAAGCAAACTCTTCTAAATAACTTTTATTTTAATTTATTTTGTCTGGATATACATATGCCATGGTATGCAAGTGGAGGTCAAAAGACAATTTATGGAAATCAGTTCTCTCCTTCCACTAAATGGGTCTATGAAATTGAACTTAACTTGTCAGTGTTGATTATAAGTGCCATGACAGCCTTTTTTTGCTGGCCCACAAATACCTTTGAAAATTTCATACATTCTTTTATATAAGTTCTGTTGATTTAGGGAACACAGTGTTTAGAAGTTGGGGAAATTTCTTAATATGCAAATCTTGTCAAGATTTCTTTTCTATGAAGTATGCCTCCTCATTTCATGGAAAGATGTTTCTACATTATTTATTTGCCTTTCCCTTTCATTGGTTGCTTTCTCATGGGTTATCTTTCCTCTGTACATTAAACTGACTGACCCTGTGTTATGTTACATCATCAGAGTGTAGAGATGATACTTTGATCCTCTGATTAGAAAACTTTCCAACACTTAGTTTATAATTTTACACACACAATATAGGCCTCCACACTAACCCAAGGTGTTTGTTGTTTTAACTTTTTATTCTTTGTGAATTTCCCAATATGCATCCCAATTCCTGCAAATATGCTTTGCACCCTTACAACCTCACCCACAAAACAAAACAAAAAAAGAAAACAATAAGCCTTTTGGCTGGGGCAGACACTTGCTGGTCTGATCCCTTGATGACACCATACCCTAAGCCATTCTATAGGAACCACTGCACTCAGAGCAGCAAGTTAGACCCCTCCCACAAAACCCTACATCCCAGAGCTGCAACTGAGAGCCCCGGGGTATGCAGGACTCATCAACTACCCAAACCCTGCCCATCCCAAGTACCACTGCCCTTCCAACCCTCTCTTGGTCCTTTGGCTGGGGCAGACACCTAGCTGGTCTGCTCTCATGAAGACACAATAGCCTGAGCCCACCTAGAGGAACACTGCACTCAGAGCAGTGGAGGAAGGACTGCACTCAAACCATCAGGAATTCAGGATCCCAGAGGCAGCCTGAGTTCCAGGAGCACTTCCACCCAGGACCTTAAGATCACAGGATCACAGAGACATCTGGACTTTGAGGAATTTTAACACAAGCAAGATAAGTGGAAAGACAGGCTCCAGTCAGAGACAGTAAGAGCAGGTAGCACTAGAAATAACCACATGACAAAAGGCAAGCACAAGAACATAAGTAACAGAAACCAAAGTTACCTGGCATCATCAGAACCCAGTTCTGCCACCACAGCAAGCCCTGGACACCCCATCACACCATCAAAGCAGGATTCAGAATTAAAATTACTTTACATGATGATGATAAAGGACTTTAACAAAGACATAAATAACTCCATTAAAGAAATACAGGAGAATACAGGTAAACGGGTAGAAGCCCTTAAAAAGGAAACACAAAAATCTCTTAAATAATTGCAAGAAACCACAACCAAACAATTGAAGGAATTAAACAAAACCATCCAGGATCTAAAAATGGAAGTAGATACAATAAAGATATCTCAAAAGTAGACTACCCTGGAGATAGAAAACTCACAAAAGAAGATCAGCAGTCACAGATGCAAGCATTACCAACAGAATACAAGAGAGAAGAGAGAATCTTACGTGCAGAAAATACCATAGAGAACATTGAGACTATTCTCAAATAAAGTACAAAATGCAAAAAGCTCCTTACCCAGAACATTCAGGAAATATAGGACACAATGAGAAGACCAAGTCTAAGAATAATAGGTATAGATGAAAGTAAAGAATCCCAATTTAAAGGGCCAGTAAATATCTTCAACAAAATTATAGAAGAAAACTTCCCTAACCTAAAGAAAGAGATGCCTATGAACATACAAGAAGCCTACAGAACTCTAAATAGATTAGACCAGAAAAAAATTCCTCCTGTCACATAATAATCAAAACATCAAATGCACAAAACAAACAAACAAAAAATTCTAAAATCAGTAAGTGAAAAAAGGTAAAGTAATATATAAAGGCAGACATATAAGAATTACACCAGACTTCTCACAAGAGACTATAAAAGCCAGAATATCCTGGACTAATATCATACAGACCCTAAGAGAACACGAACACCAGGCCAGACTACTATACCCAGCAAAACTCAATCACTATAGATGGAGAAACCAAGATATTCCATGACAAAACCAAATTCATGCAATATTTTGCCAAATCCAGCCCTACAAAGGATAATAGAGGTAAAACTCCAACACAAGAAGGGAAACTACAACCTAGAAAAAGCAAGAAACTAATCTTCCAACAAACCCAAAAGAAGATAGCTACATAAGCATAATTCCACCTCTAACAACAAAAATAACAGGAAGCAATAATCATTTTTCTTTAATATCTTTTAACATCAATGGACTCAATTCCCCAATAAAAGACATAGACTAACAGACTGGAGATGTAAACAGGACCCAGAATTTTGCTGCATACAGGAAATGCAGTTCAGTGACAAAGACAGACACTACCTCAGAGTAAAATGATGGAAAACAATTTTCCAAGCAAATGGTCCAAAGAAACAAGCTGCAGTAGCCATTCTAATATTGAATAAAATCGACTTTCAGGCAGAAGTTATCAAAAAAGATAAGGAAGGACACCTCATACTCATTGAAGGAAAAATCTACCTTATTGACCTCTCAATTCTGAACATCTATGTTCCAAATGCAAGGGCACTCACATTTGTTAAAGAAACTTTACTAAAGCTTGAAGCACACATTGCATCTCACACAATAATAGTGGGGGATTTCAACACCCCACTCTCAGCAATGGACTGATCATGGAAACAGAAACTAAACAGAGACACAGTGAAATAAACAGAAGTTATGAACCAAATGGATTTAACAGATATCTATAGAACATTTCATTCTAAAACAAAAGAATATAACTTTTTCTCAGCACCTCATAGTACCTATTCCAAAATAGACCATATAATAGGTCACAAAACAGGCCTCGACAAATACAAAAAGTATGAAATAATCCCTTGCATCCTATCAGATCACCACCAACTAAGGCTTGTCTTCAATAATAAAAGAAAAAAACAATGGAAAGCCCACATACACATGGAAACTGAACAATGCTATAATCAATGATGACTTGGTCAAGGAAGAAATAAAGAAAAAAATTAAAGACTTTTTAGAATTAAAAAAAATGAAGGCTTGTCATACCAAAACTTATGGGATACAATAAAAGCCGTGCTAAACTAAAACTCAAGCTTTAAATGCCTACAAAAATAATCTGAAGATAGCATACACTACCAACTTGACAGCATAGCAGAAAGCTCTAAAACAGAAAGAAGCAAATACACCTAAGAGTAGTAGACAGCAGGAAATAATCAAACTCAGGGCTGAAATCAACCAAGTAGAAACAAAAAGAACTATACAAAGAATCAACAAAACCAGGAGCTGGTTCTTTGAGAAAATCAACAAAATAGATAAACCCTTAGCCAGACTAACCTGAGGGCACAGAGACAGTGTCCAAATTAGTAAAATCAGAAATGAAAAAGGAGCCATAACAACAGAAACTGAGGAAACTCAAAAAATCATCAAATCCTACTGCAAAAGCCTAGACTCCACAAAACTGTAAAATCTGGATGAAATGTACAATTTTCTAGACAGACACCAGGTACTGAAGTTAAATCAGGAGCAGATAAATCATCTAAACAGTCCCATAACCCCTAAAAAAAATTGTATCAGTCATTAAAAGTCTCCCTACTAAAAAAAAGGCCTAGGACCAGATGGTTTTGGTGCAGAATTCTATTAGATCTTCAAGGAAGACCTAATACCAATTGTCTTCAAGCTATTCCACAAAATAGAAACAGAAGAAACACTACCCAATTCATTCTATGAAGCCACAATTATGCTCATACCTGCACCACACAAAGACAAAACAAAGAAACAATACACCATCATCAGACCAATCTCTCTTATAAATATCAATGCAAAAATAATAAAATTCTTGCAAACCAAATCCAAGAACATATCAAAACAATCATCCTTCATGATCAAGTAGGCTTTATCCCAGGAATGCAGGGATGGTTCAATATTCAAAAATTCATCAAAGTAATCCACTATGTAAACAAACTAAAAGAAATATGATCATCTCACTAGATGCTGAGAAAGCATTTGACAAAATTCAACATCCCTACATGGTAAAAGTCTTGAAAATATCGAATTCAAGGCTCATTCCTAAACATAGAGAAACAATATACAGCAAAACAGTAGCCAACATCAAACTAGATGCAGAGAAACTTGAAGCAATCCCACTAAAATCAAGGACTAGACAAAGCTGCCTACTCTCTCCCTAACTCTTCAATGCAGTACTAGAAATCCTATCCAGAGCAATTAGACAACAAAAGGAAGTCAAAGGGATACAAATAAGAAAGAAAAAAGTCAAAATATTACTATTTGCAGAAGATATGATAGTATACTAAAGTGACCCCAAAACCTCCACCAGAGAAATACTAAACCTGATAAACAACTTCAGCAAAGTGGCTGGATATAAAATTAACTCAAAATCAGTACCTTCCTCTACTCAAAGGATAAATAGGCTGAGAAAGAAATTAGGGAAATGACACCCTTCACAATAGTCACAAATAATATAAAATACCTTGGTGTGAATTTAACCAAGCAAGTGAAAGATCTGTATGACAAGGACTTCAAATCTCTGAAGAAAAAAATCAAAGAAGATCTCAGAATATAGAAAGATCTCCCGTGCTCATGGATTGGCAGGATTAATGTAGTTAAAAATGGCCATCTTACTAAAAGCAATCTACAGATTCAATGCAATCTCCATTAAAATCTCAACTCAATTCTTCATAGAGATAGAAAGAGCATTTTGCAAATTCATTTGGAATAACAAAAACCCCAAGATAGCAAGAATTATTCTCAACAATAAAAGAACTTCTTGGGGAATCACCATCCCTGACCTCAAACTCTACTACAGAGCAATAGTGATATATTGCAAAACTACATGGTATTGGTACAGAAACAGGCAGAAAGATCAATGGAATAGATTGAAGACCCAGAAATGAACCCACACACTTATGATCACTTGATCTTTGACAAAGGAGCTAAAACAGTCCAGAGAAAAAAGGACAGCATTTTCAATAAGTGGTGCTGGTTCAACTGGAGGTCATCATGTGGAAGAATACAAATCAATCCATTATTATCTCCTTGTACAAAGCTCACGTCCAAGTGGGTAAGGGACCTTCACATCAAACCAGATACACTGAAACTAATATAAGAGAAGGAGGTGGGGAAGAGTCTCAAACACAGGAGACAAGTTCCTGAACAGAATACCATTGGCTTATGCTCTGAGATCAAGAATTGACCAATGGGACCTCATTAAATTGCAAAGCTTCTGTAAGGTAAAGAACACTGTCAATAGGACAAAATGGCAACCAACAGATTGGAAAAAGATCTTTACCAATTCTACATCTGATAGAGGACTAATATCCAATATATACAAAGAACTTAAGAAATTAGACCCTAGACAACCAAATAACCCTATTTAAAAAGTGGGGTACAGAGCTAAACAAAGAATTCTCAACTGAGCCAAATCACATGGCTGAGAAACATCTAAAGAAATGCTCAATATCAAAGCAACCCTGAGATTCCATGTCACACCAGTCAGAATGGCTAACATCAAAAATTCAGGTGATATCAGATGCTGGTGAGGATGTGGAGAAAGATGAACACTCCTCCATTGTTGGTGGGATTGTAAGCTGGTACAACCACTCTGGAAATCAGTCTGGCAGTTCCTCAGAAAATTGGACATAGCATTTACCTGAGGACCCAGCTATTCCACTCTTGGGCATATACCCAAATGATTCTCCAACATATAACAAAGACATCTGTTCCACTATGTTCATTGCAGCCTTATAATAGCAAGAAGCTGGAAAGAACCCAGATATCCTTCAACAGATGAATGGATGCAGAAAATATTGTACATTTACATAATGGAATACTACTCAGCTATTAAAAACAATGAATTTGTGAAATTCTTAGGCAAATGGATGAAACTAGAAAATATCATTCTGAGTGAGGTAAGCCAATCACAAAAGAATATACATAGTGTGTACTCACTGATAATTAGATATTAGCCTAAAAGCTTGCAATACTCAAGATGCAACTCACAGACCACATGAATCTCATAAAGAAGGAAGACCAAAGTGTGTGTGCTTCAGTCCTTCTTAGAAGGAGTAACAAAATACTCATGAGCACAAATATGGAGACAAAGTCTGGGACAGAAACTGAAGGAGGGCCCATCTGGAGATTGTTCCACCAGGGTATCCATCCCACGTGCAGTCATCAAAGGTTGAAACTGATGTGGATTCCAGGAAGTACTGCTGACAGGAGCCTGATATAGCTGTCTCCTTAGAGGTCTGCCAGAGACTGATATATACAGAGGTGGGTGCTCACAGCTAGCCATTGAGCTGATCATGGAGTTCCCAATGGAGAAATCAGAGAGAAGACTGAAGGAGCTGAAAGGGTTTGTGTCCCCATGGGGAGAGCACAACACCAACAAACCAGAGCTCCCAGGGTGTAAACCACCAGCCTGGGAGCACATAGGGAGGAACCCATGGCTCCAGCTATATATGTAGGGGAGCATGGCCTTGTCAGGAATAGGTGGGGGAGGAGGTCCTTGGTCCCATGAAGAATGCCCCAGTGTGAGGAAATTAGAGGGTGAGGAGGTGCGAGTGAGTGGGTGAGTGGGAGGGCATAGAAGCAGGAGGAGTAGGGATGGGATAGGCTATTCCTGGGTGTTGGGGGGGATGGAAAAAGGGGACAATATCTAAAGTGTAAATAAAATATCCAATAAAAATGATATTATGTTGAGGAAAAAACAATAAAAAGAGAAAAAATCTTAATAATAATAAACAAATAATTAAAGAAACCTCACTGTGTAATCAGCGGTGTACTTTTGACCAAATAGCTTTACTTGCAGCCGCTCACTGCACTGAGTCTTTGCTGTAGTTCAAGATATTACCTTCTGCTACCCTATTAATACTGGATCCCCACCGGGTTCCTTTCAGATCTCCTGTTGTTGGCCTGTCATAGAGATCCTGCAGCTTTGCTTCTTCAGTAGCAGCCCCTTCATGTGTTCCAGACGTTTACAGATGTGATAGCTTTTGGGGCGGCCCAACTCAAGACCCTGGATCTGAGTCTAGGTGGGGGCTGTGTTGTTCAGTCTGTAAGCTCTTCTTCATCTGTGCCACCAAGTCCAGCTTTCTTGTTTTTTCCCAGACAATTGGCTGGACCATCTGGGAGGGATTCTTTCTTGTGCCCATTCGACTATCAAATCTGTGGGGGGCAGGGTCAGCTCCCCCATGCATATGTCCTCAGGTGATTCTCCCATTCCTAAACCAGGCCCAGGTCTATTGCCCAGGTGAGGTTCATGTCCTGCTCTCCTGAGTTCTACAACCAGTCAGGGGTGGGGACAGTTCACCAGCTCTCATGACCTCAGCCCCAGCTGTCTCAAACTGAGCAGGCAAGGGGCATGTGCCAGCTCTCCAGCTCTGTTGTGATGCCCAGGTGGGGTGTGGAGCCCACTATTCCAAGTACATCAACTGGAGAGGGGCGCAACCTGATGTTTTGACATAATCTCATTCTTATTACTAAGGCCTATTGTTGGGCTAGCCCATGTTCCCCACCCTGCTGTTATCCCCTAAATTCATTAGACTCAGCAGTATCATGATGATCTAAGAGCCTCTCCATCTGTTTACCAATTGTGCTTTATGCAGAGGTACTATCCTTTCTTTAGACTGTGGCTGAAATGTGTGTAGATTTGTGTCCACTCCTGAGTTAGAGTTCATAGCTATGTCTCATAGAAAAGGAGCAAGATAAAAATATTCTTCTTTAGATACAATTATCATTTCTCAGTCTCAATATATTTTACAGTTTCTCTTGGCAAATAACCATAGCTTTTTGCAGAAATGTGTGGCATAAATAATTTGTATGCGTCATAGATTGTATTGTACAGATCTTTATTAGCTTCTATATGTCACCTAAATCAATTATCTAGATTCCTTTGTGCGCCGCTGGAAAAAAAATGAAGAATCCATTAAGTGTGACTTATATGAAGAAATAAATAAAGAATGCTTCCTTTCCAGATATCAAATTCATTAAATAATAAAAGAAAAATAGACCTCTACTTCTACTCCATGTAGAAAGATGCTATTCTTTGGCGGTAAAACCCTCTCATTCTATGAAATGGCCCCAAGAGACAGCTGGCATACTCATAATGTAGCAACCACTCTAGAGAGCAGTGAATACAAACACATACAACAAAATCTGTCACTCAGTGACTAATATTCATGTAGCATCAACAGAGAAATCAGCTTTATAATTCAAGCAGAAAATCCATTGCCTCAGTGTGTTTCTGATAACACATCCACTATAAACAAATTATAAAAAGCCTAATTGCAGAGGCCAATGGGGAATTCTGCTACTGTCCCCTTTGTTCAATTAAGCAATACTCTATTCACAAGTAGAGCATAGAATATAGCGGCAATTTCCAACCATGTTGCTGGGCATGCCTGTGCTATGGACTGGTCTCCCTGATGTTTGTGAAACCATTTGTGAATTAGCAAACAATAAATTAGCAAAACACAGGGGCATTGCATTTTTTAATGTTTTGCTAGCATAATACAAAGAAAATGTCTAATATAAGATGCAACACTCAGCTGAATGGCAAAAACTATGCTTATATGATTTTTCTTATTATAGGAATTGGCACTCCATCCTGGTCATGGCACTGAAGATTTCAGGTTATAAAGAATCCCTATCAATTTAGCCCAATTTATATAAAACAATTTGTGGCTATTGTGATTGGAGAATCATTATCAAATGTGTTACTTAGTACCAGAACTATATCAATCACAAGAGCATTTTCTCTTCAAATGATATTCAATGCAAGGTTTTACAGCTTAATGTATTTTTGAATAAATACGAAGAGATAAATATTCTTACTTTATTTGACAATAATAATATGACAAGCTTTTTCCAAAAAAATGACAAATGTATAAATTTCAAGTACCCACAGTCATTTCTCATTCTCCATGTACAAACAATTGTATCTGCTTTTCAGTTGAATTATAGATACAGATCAATGAATTCCCCTCTCCTTGTTGAAAAACATTCAAATGAGTGGAGAATTTCTGCTTTCTTTTATTAGTGTGAAAATTTTAATGTAATGATGTTACCATAGAGATGCATAGCTTGATGGCATGGTCTTTTACAAGCATTAAAACAAATCTATGACTTCTTAGTCTTGGAGAGCCTGGTTTATAGCAGTACTTATTTGGTATGTTTGTATGTGATTAGTATGTATATGCATGTGTCTGTATGTGTTTGGTGGCAGAAATGCTTCCATTATTGTCTATGTGTGATGTTTCTCATAGATCTGTATGAGTTCTTGGGAGGGGAATATTACAAGAAGAAAAATACAGAAGTAGGGCAGCACAGGACTCAGCTAAGGTAGCCACCAGACGCTTTCACCCTCCAACTTGGTCTTCCTCCATCCTTCATTATATGACAGATGGAAGCATTGGTCTTGTTGAACATGTGTTTATTCATAAAGGGCACTGTCATTTTGGGAAGACACAGAAAATCTGAGTCTAACAAGAGTATACATGAGTTTATACAAATTATATATAATAAAAACCTAGTGTGAAATTTTAGTGTACTTATAAAGGAGGGTTTGGGTGTGAACAGTACACTAGATTATTAATAGGAAACTCACATGCAGAATCTAAGGGGTAATATATGCCAGTGATGTCATGGTGATTTAACATGACTTATTTATTCCTATATACTGAAAAAATTAAATAATATAGAAAATACTGAACAGTAAAATAAGAACATTAAAACAAAACCTGTAAGGTTGTAGTGACACATGTCTTTAATTCCAGCACTCAGAATGCAGAGGTAGGCAGATGTCTATGGGTTATAGACTGGCCTGGTCTATACATTTTTTAACTATTTATTTTTGCATTATGAATATTTTGCCTGATATGCACCATGTATGTATATTTGTACTTTTCTGGTGCCTGTGGAAGACAGAAAAGGGCATTGAATCAACTAGAACTAACATTACAGACAATTGGGAGCTACCATATGGACACAGAACCAATATTGGCTGTTCTGCAAGAGCTTCAAGTGCTCTTAATAATTGAGCCATCTCTCCGGCCTGAGCTCTAGTATTTTAACTATAATTTTCGGTGTCATACAAACATCTTTGCTGTGTCTGCTCAAGACATTCCTGAGTTGTGTCTCCTTAATGCCTTGAAACCAGAGTGTTCAGTCTACACAGAATAGCAGCTAGCTCATCTGGAAGCATCTCAAAGATCTTAGTCAAACATACCTGCCCTGAGTTCCATCACTTGTGAAACAAAGAGGCTGGCTTGGCTGGTCTGCTACAGTGAAGAATGGTAAAGAATACAAAGTGTTTGGTTAATTCCTTTGAAATGATTAAATGGGCCCTAAATACTAATGTCTAATTTTTGGTTCTTAAAAAGAAACCTAAAATGTTGAGTTTCAAATGCCTAAACTCTCCCCTTACTTGTACCACTTGTGCCATTTGCAATCATTGAACCTTCCAACAAGTCAGAAAAGTAGCATAACACAGCATGAGTTTTATGCCCTTTGCTCTGTGTAGTAGCTATACAGCTTCAGCTTCAGTGGATGACTGACACTTCAATGACACATACCAGAATTGCTGGTTTGTTTTTAAAGAAGGCAGAATATTGTTTTAATTTAAAATATGAACTTTTTCCATTATGTCTTATGTTACTTGTGTTCTTTGAAAGTCTTTTTGGGTCTTCAACTACAAAATCATTAATATGCTGGGACTAGACACTGAGAACTTCATTCCAATTTCCCCAAACTTTAGCTGAGAACCTAGAATAAAGCTGCAAGTGATGCTATCAACACACTGATGGGCATCTGGACTAATCTGTGATTTCCAAGGCCAATTAGATTGCTCTCCACTGAGATAGTCAAAACTTAAGAAAAATACATCTTTAATTTAAAAGAATATATAAGAATCTAAAGACAGAGTGGATTTGCGGTAGAAAGCAGCTGGATTGGCAATAATAAGATACAGTATTTTTTTTTAAGCAGAACATTATTGTCAGAATTTAGAGAACAATCATTAGTTTTACTAGAAATGTAGGTATACATTAATGGAGTATATAAATAGACACAACTGCAGAAATTATTTAGAATTATTTCACTATGGATAGTATTTTTTTGTTTTGTATTTTATAAGAAAAAAATGTAGCATTAAACATTCAGTAAGAAATTTAAAGTTGTATTTTTAAAGAAAAGATAGATTTACAATTTTTGTCGCTAAAATATAGCTTTGTGGGGGCCATTGATGTAAAAAAATAAATGATGTACATAACATTGCACTGTCTTAAGAGGAGAAGGCTGAAGTCACTTCTGATTTTTAACAATCTTCCAGGCCAATATTTTAAAGGTTGAATGAGCAAAAGTAATTTTAATACAAAATTTTATGTAACCCAATATATCCAAAACATATCCCTCAACTAGCATTGAGGGATATGTGAGATATTTCACAATTTTAGATTTTGAAGCTAATTTGCATTTTATGTTTCTGTCATATCTCACTCTAAACAAGTCACTTAAAACACCCCAAAGCTCCCAGGACAGCACAGATACGTCCATGCTTTTTGGTGCATACTTAATAAAATCCAACACAGACAATGTTATCTTCTTGAATGAATACAGGCTAGAGTTCCTGGGAAAACGCTAGCCCAATGGATAAAGTAACTGAAGACTGGTCTTTTTCTTGTTTAAAATGCAGTTAGAATCAGGCCTCCAGCTTTCTCATCCAGGTTTTGTATCCTCTTAGTGAAATTCATGTCACATACGAACTTACAAAACTGTCCAGTCAAGCATTCTACCTGTAAACCATTCTCTTTTTTCCCATTGTATTGTGAAGACTATTATAGCTGGAGTCCCTGTCAAGTAAATGCTCCCCATTTATTTATCTTCTAAAGTTTATTTTTGGAAACTAGATGTAACAAGCAAAACCCAGATGCACCATCACAGAAACAATTAAAACTTACTCTTCAGTCCAAATCTAGAATAGTTTGGGAGCTAGCAATGTATACGAAGAATGAACAATATGAACTAGTTTTCTCATTTATAAGTGTCAGGAAGCTGAATGCCACTCTCATACAGAGTGAGCAGGGATGTTACACTAACACTCATTGCCATAAACATGGAGGCACCTGAAATGAATAATTTCATAGGATTGAAATTATCTTTTATAGCAGTGGATTCCAGGACATTCTCATGTTAATTGCATGGTACGGAGGAAACAAAACAAACTGGGCAGTTCTTTTCAAATTCTCTGTTCACTTAAAATCTTTGACATCTGAAACATTATGAAGTGGCAAGGAGGATGATGGTTCCCGTGTGTGCCCCCTTCCCCTCCCCCTTCATCCCTCTTCCTCCTCTTCCTCCTCCTTCTCCTCCTCCTCATCCTCCTTTTCCTCTTCCTCCTCCTCCTCCTCCTCCTCTTCTTCTTCTTCCTCCTCCTCCTCCTCTTCCTCCTTCCCCTTCCTCTTCCTCTCTTTCTCTCCTTCCCCCTGAGTGTGTATATGTTTGTGTGTGTGTGTGTGTGTGTGTGTATGTGCTTGTGTGTGAGTATGTATGTACACCTTTGGTAGGCTTTGCTTTTGTGTGTTCACCTTCAACCAGTCTGTTGAGGTCAGAGGCTTTGCACCAAAAAAAAGGGGGGGGAGGTGCAGTAGAGGAAATGGGTTGGTTCTCCTGTGAACAATGAGAAGACTATGTGAGCTTTCTGTGACTTAAGATAGTCAGATTCATTTCACCAAGGACTCAGCAAAAGCCTTCAGTAGTGCTTATCGCTGCTCTTCAGAGAGGAAGTGGCTATTTTCTGTTGTTGTAAAATAAACAAACAGAGACAGTTTTAGAGGTGCTGAGCTAAGAGTTGTGGACTGTGTCACTCTGTGATTTCAAACCTCTGCCCTGGATCCAGTAGCAGGTGTGAGGGAATTGAAAACAAAGTGTTCAAACTAAGGAATTCCTTCCTCCTAGAAGAATCTGTCTTACTGTTAAGAGTTCTTGGAAAGGCAAGGCTGAGTTCAGCAGCATCACTTTCAAAGACAGTTGCCAAATGGCAAGTGGTTCTCAAAGTCATAGCATCCAAAGACTGAAATATATTTCTAACCTTTATTTTGAAGTATGTGATTTTGATTTGCTTGTAAGAGTTGAAATCTGACACACAAAATTTTCCATCTTTATAAAGGCAAAAAAAAGGAAAGAAAAAAGTGTGTTACTGTGGTGTTCAGAACATTTTAGAGGAGAACACCCATCTCCACAGAACCATAGAGGTGTTAAACTATGAAGTGTGTCTCAGTTTTTCAGTAAGGATTCTATCTATACAACTCAGAAACCCTAACACATCAAAACCAGTTTTTCTTGAAGTTATGTAGTCTTCTTTTTTTTTCCTTTGGATCCTTTGACCTCAGGGAGAAGTTGCCAAGGGAATGTACACATTACAGAATCCACATACACAAGCTGAGACTCTGGCACACAGTGGAAGGTGTTCTGCAGGTTCACAATGGGTCATTCTTTCTCAGTTTTTGAGGGTGTTACTTACTAGGTTGTTGAAGAATAGAGTCCCTAAGTTTGTACAATTGCAGTGAGTTGTCAGTGATATGTATTTGACCCTGTGGAGACAGTAAGTATGAAGAGAAAGGAATGTGGCTAGTCCATTGTAAACTTATAACTCTAAGTAATTTATTCTTTAAGTGACAATTGATCTCAGAGGACTTACTAGGAGTCAATAGCTTTTCTCAAACACAGCATGAACAATATCACTTGCAACTGGGATGGGCTATGTGAACACAGCCTCCTTAAGGATAAAGAGAAGGTTACCTCTGCCCCCTCTAAGCCTCAAACCCTAATGTAGACTCTCTTCACAAACATATATACCACATAATACATGTATTCAGAATCCACAAGTTATAGAAGCATATATAAAGCACATATAACAAGTAAAACAAGGCACATGAACCAAACACACACACACACACACACCCCACTTTCTGTATTAGACATTTTTCCTAGTACTTTCTATGAAAAAACATCTCACCATTTACTAATTATTACATTTAAAAAATTTTAAAGTTATTTATCTTATTGAAATAAGTATAATATCTCAGGTCTGTATATGTTATTGTGAAAATTTAAAAATGCAAAATAGACAGTATATGAGACACTTGCTATCTCTGATACAGAGTTGATAAATAAAAGAAATCTTTGATTTATTTCTGCACTGCTGAGCAGTTGAGGAGTGGGTTGGCTTCTTGTAAATGTGTAAAAATGATTATACACATAAAAATGGTACATTTTATGTATTTTTCTTACATATGTTTGAAGAAAAAAACAAACAAGACTGAACTAAGTAAAATTTTGGGTGGTTAGGCTAACTACCAATGTTCAGAGGCCTCACAGATAAAAAGACCAAATATTGCCATACATGGAAAGTTTATGCCATGAAAAAGTGAGAGCACAGATACCAAAGAGGACACTAGGGGGGATAATGTGTTAAATGCCCAGAAGTGGATTTTTAGAATTCTTTTTCTCCTCGGTTATGCTTCTTTATAATATTTTCAAATATCCAGTTAGTACTGAACAGGCCAACTGTAAGCCATTGCAGTACCCGCGGCTTTGTAATTTTCATATCTGAGACTTTGACATTTCAACCTGTGATTTTCTCCAGGATGGTTTGAGTCTGCCGTGTGTCAGATGCAGGGAAAATAATTATCTACTCTGCAGGCTACTTAATAAGAAGGCTAGGAAAGGCAACAGTTAGACCTTTGGGAATTTGTCCATTAGTAAGTAAGAGCCTGTGATTTAGAAAAATGTGCCTTATTATACAGAGTATGATCCTTACAAGTCAAAAAAGTTCTTACCCAGTAAGTATTTTCACAGAGCATATGGACAGTAATATGAAGGAAAGAAACACTAAATGTTTCTAAGATTCATAAAGTATTTTCCTCATCATTTGGCTTTAGCTGGTAAAAGAATGAAAGTACATCTTGTGCATTACCCACAGATGCACACATTGGGGTAGGTAGCAGAGTCCTCGGCTTACAGGTCTTCCTCTTCTCATTCCTCTTCTCGAACCGACATTCAATTTCCCTCTAAGCTGCTCATTTATAAAGATACCTGTGGCGGTAATGTTTTCTTAAGATTCCCGATTATTTTTTCATTATTTACTTGAAAGCAGAATGCCTAAGAGCCTTCTGGGGACTGCTACTGTTTCCTCATCCCCAAGTAATCACTCATCCATGCTTCGGAGCAGCTAAACAACTCAGATGTCCTGTCCACTTCATGACGTTACCTATCTCTGTCAATTGCTGGGACTGCTAAGGACAAACCAGAATCTATGTGACTTGCTTCCATGAGAGAATTTTATTATTTTACTGTACCAGAACCTAAAATTCTGAGCTCACTGTGTGGACAGGTTTAGTGCCTTCAGAAAATTATAAAGAAAATTCCACTTTGACTGGATGTAGTAGCACAGACCTATCATCCTAACACTTTGGAGGCAGAAGCATCATGTTGATTTCTGTCATCATGATCACCTCACATTCTCCCTATGTGCCAATATTTATCTAAATCTACCCTATTTATCAGAATATCAATCCTTTTAAATTACTGACTACTTTGATAACATTTTTGTAACTTGGAAAGAAAAAAAGTCCATCTCCAGATCAAATCACATTCTGATGTGATGAGAGTTAGAGCACAACACATGAGTTTTCAGGGTTTATCCAGAACACTATCTCTGCCTGTAGCACTCTAACATTAAATGTACCTATTTTCTGTGACCTTCTATATGAATTATTATACACTCGATTGCTCACATTACCACCTGGAAGCATGTTGAAGTACATCACTCTCCTCTCCCCTAAAATGTACTTACATTCATTCCATGTACTGAAAAGTATGCCACTCATACTCCATGTAGATATATATTGAATTTTTGTGTCCAAATGTATAAGCACATTAACCATTCACTTGTTTTGAGGGGATAGGAACCTTCATTTTCACATTCTTATTACTTCACATAGTGCCTATTACATTATATGAGTCCAGTGATGTTTGTAAAAAAATAAAAGAGTTGGCTAAACTGGTAGGAAAAGATACAAAACTGAGGATGCCATGTCACGGTCAGATAAATATGACAGAACCTTTTGTCTAGGCAAGGAAACCAATCTTTTGACAGGAGTAGATGAGTTGGGGAATCTCATCAGAGTAAAATTCCTCATTATCAAATTGATTAAAAATATTACATATATCAGACATGTTGTATATTTTATATGAATAGCTGTTTTTTTTTTTTAAATTGAAGAAGATTATAGCTTTGAAAGGGCATTTGAGTTTTGGAAAGCATACTTGATTGAAGTTTTAATGGAACTATGTAGTCACTTGAAAGAATTGGACTCGGGCTTTCAATATTCGGAAAGGAAAGCCAATAGTGGGTTTTCTTAATTAGGTAAGAAGACTCTGCCCCAGCTCTTCCCTCCACTTCTGCCACAATCTGTCTGATGAGGAGTGACCAAAGGCATGCCCCTTCCCTTCCGCTGAAGCACACACAAGGCTGCAGGGAGTGGGACAGACCTTCAGAGTTTTTGTGTCAAGAGGAAATCATGATTCCTCGCAGCCTTGAGAGAAGCAGGAAACAGGAAAGGCACTTCCTACTTTACAGAATAACCCACAAACAAGGCCTCCTCTCAAAATTATCTCTATTTTTTTTGTGGAGATATTCATTCAATAGCTCTGAGCATTTTAAATTCAAAACAAGAAAGCAAAACCTTGAGAAGGAAATGCTTAGTGCACACAGCCACTACTTGTGACTGCAGAGGCCGTGAAATGTGGCCGTGTTATTGACTGGCATGCTCTTACATTCACTCTGTCAGTTTGTATTCGTACTTAAAATACCTTTACATTATCTACAGAAAAATGATTGCTTTTGAAAATTGTCAAAACATCTATTATAATAATATTAAACCACCCATCGTGTTCATTGTTTATAATTTCAAATGAAAATTGTTAGGAAACAAGCTATAATATAATAGATTTGAGAAGGATCATGCAAAATAGAGTATACACATTTATTTAAATATATGTAATTTTTAAAAAAGCAATACAGTGGTACTTGGAATAATAATCAATATTCTTAGATAAGATATATTCACAGATAAAGTTCTTACCTAGGTAAAATGAATTACTTAAGAAATTGCAACCTCTAAACCTCTAGGAGAAACAACAATATCAACCAACCAAACCCCAGCTCCCGAGCTCCCAGGGACTAAACCACCAACTAAAGAGTACAAATGGAGGGACCCATGGCTCCAGTTGCATATGTAGCAGATGATGGCCTTGTCAGGCATCAATGGGAGGAGAGGCCCTTTGTCCTGTGAAGGCTTGATGTTCCAGTGTAGATGAATGCCAGGGTAGGGAGGCAGGAATGAATGGGTGGGTGAGGGAACACCCTCATAGAAGCAGAGAGGTGGGGGATGGGATAGTGATTTTCTGAGGGGTGGGGAGAACCCTGGAAAGGGAATAACATTTGAAATGTAAATAAAGAAAATATCCAAAGAAAAAAAGAAAAAATTAAAAATGGGAGATAACTAGTCTTTTCAAAAGATCTTTGTAGAGATGGGCTGTATCTCAGTGGAACAATGACTACCTAATACACATGAGACCCTGTGTTTAACCACAAAGTAGTGTAAACTACTGATAAATAAACTAACAAAATGAAATTTAAGAAGTCAGAATATAAAAAAAAAGAAATTTCTTAAGAAAAGGAAAAAAAACCTTTATATTTTTCTAAGTAATTATTTTATAGATTATAAATAATTGCTATTTTCTGTTCTTTGTTCAATACCGCATTGTGATTTAGTTCAACTATTATCTCTCAGATAAAAAAGAATTCAAAATTTTCCATCAATGATGACATTAGAACTGTTTCTCTGTGTCTCTGTGTTTCTGTGTGTGTAGTGTTTTACTCATTTCGAGCTCAATCTTTACACAGTACATGAATTTCTCTAACATAAACCTCTCTTATCGCCAGCCCACTTGAAATTCTTGTTGAAAAAACATGGATTTGTGATGATCTTCATGGCTCAAAATACCTTCCATTAATCATGTGTGTCTTTGTTTTGTACATTAAAAATATCAGTTAAATTCCTGTCCTTTGTTTCCACTGTTGTAATTGCTTGTCTTGATGTTAAGGCAAAGTTTTCAAACACAGAGAAGCACACAGTATAGTCATGGACATTCTGATTTATGTATCTATTTGTATTTCTAGTGAAAACTACCAGATGGTAGACAAAAGCTGGGCTCTGAGTTGGGTGAGACAGGTTGGTATTTGTACTTTCTATGTGGTTGCTGGCCTTGGGTAAGTCACAGTACAGGTCTCTCTGCCTACCCATTTTTTTTTTTTTTACTCTGAAGCAAACAATTTGAGCTAAGTCAGTTTTAAGAGCTGTTCTTGAACTCACACCTAAAATACTAATCAAATGAGGACACAATACAATTTTCTCATGAAACATTTGAGAATTTTAAGTCAAATAGATTTTAAGATACTGATAAATATTGAAAACAAATGCTTATAAATGCTGCATGTGTATCACACAAGTGAAAATAGAGGGATTACAGCATCTCCATAATTTAGATGACAGTAGCACTTCTTAGAGCTTCAAACTTACTTAGCGTCAAACTTAATAGTCAAATAACTAATTTTATAGCCACACCTATGCACATACATATTTGTAAATAATATACTTACATAGCTGTTTGATTTGCTTTTGTTTTGTGTGAAGAGACTGAGAAGAAAATAAGAACTAAAAAGAAGGTGAGTATGAAGTGAGGTAAAAATATTTAAGAATGACAACATGGGATGTGACTCATGGTGCAAAGACAAACCATATATATATGTATATATACATGTATATATATATACATGTATATATACATATATATGTCTTCATATGAATGCTTCTACATATAGAATGATCACAAGACAATTGGAAAATGCACAAGATGATAAGACCTCTAGTCTCCAATTTAGTTAAAACTGAATGTATATCTGTATATTATGTGTATATGTATATATGTGTATATGCATATGACTTTGTATATGTATATATGTATATACTTTCCCATGAGCTCAGTTCTTCATGGGTACTCTGAGATACCAATATAATAAAAAGACAATGGATGTACAGCATGAATCCTCAATACAGACAACAATAAAAAGAACCTAAGAGCATTATTTTTAATCTCTCATTGCCACTAAAATACAGAAGTTGCCCCCTCCCAAATCTGTGTTTTCTTGTTAATAAATAAGGATTTTCACGGTTCAAAAGGAAAAGTCTTTCTTTTATATGACATTTTGCAACTCAACTTCTTTAACAAGAAAGAAAAAAAGAAAAAAGAAAGAACGAAAGAAAGAAAGAAGGAAAGATTCAAACAAAGACAGACAGAAAGGAAAAAAATCTCTACATCATTTCATATTTCTGTTTGAGCATATTCTGAAATAGTTAAATTTTTGTCAACATCTTAATCATTTACTTTTAACTGTAAAAGATGCTTCTAAAAGAAGCAAGGAGATCATCTTTTGAGTAGGATGTTATTGTCTTACAGCAGCCTTACCTAATGGAGTAATTCTTTCCCTAAACACAAAAGCAGCTTTCATCTAATAAAGAGGAGTATAAGATAAATGGCTTTGCTGCAAGTGAAACTGTTCATCTAGAAAGCAAGGGCATACTAGACACTACAGCATGAACTAACCATGAGAGGCAAAGACTATGTTATTTGGTATGTTACAGGAGCCAAAAATACAACTTTGTTTGTATTATGAGTGTTCAACATAAAAGAAACAATGTGTTTCTAACTCCCACCTACTAGGTATCTTTGTGTTCTAAGGTGTTGCGCGTACTATCAGAGAAAAGGAATGAATAGCTTCCTTAGACGTGTACCTTGTAAGCTACAACAACGACTATCCTGGCAAGATATATTTACTCACTGGCACGATAGTGTCATAAATATCATGGGAGTAACGAAACCATTTCTGGTTTAATTTAAGACCTAGTCCACAAGTCTACGCTCATATCTGGCATCATTACAAATCCAAGAGCCTATGACTAGATGAATCATAGGTCCTAAGGGAGAAACTACTACTATTATTCAACTTCTAACAAGTTATTGATATACCCATAGGTCACCGCAACTTTCAACGCTTATTTGAGAAGCTTCTATTTCCATTATTAACACAGAGAACCCCAATTGGCTAATATACAGAAAATGACAATTATAGAATGGTCAACCTATCTATCTATCTATCTATCTACTATCTATCTATTTATCTATCTACATATATATCTATAGCTATATATCTCTATCTATCTATCTATAATCTATGGAGGAATACACACACACACACACACGTATGTATATTTCTTCTAGGGCTCAAGGACTTTGCAGTATAAAGGAAAGGACAAAGAGAACATAAGAGACAGAGATCATAGATGACTACAAGGATATAAGGAAACAGTATCATCTGTACACAGCTGGACAGTTGCACATATGAACTCACAAAGATAACAACAGCATGTGTAAATCCTTTGCAAGTCTAAGAAAGACAAAATTCTGTGCCCTTCCCCCAGCCTTGAGCAGGCCTGAAAGTCCTTGTTTACCACAATAGACCAAATAATAGGACCCAGGTGGAGTTACCCACCTTGGCTGCATGTACAGCCTGCTACAGGAACATAGAAGAATAAACTGCCCACTGAGCTTGCTTTGAGACATCTCTGGCTATGACTAAGGATTGGTTTCCTCACCCATCTTTGGCTGAAACAAGGGGTTTGGTGGGGCTTTCTCTTTAAATTGAAGACCTGAACATTAAACTTCGAGCCTTGATCAGAGAATTTTGTCTTGGCTTCACCTTTCTCTCACCTTTCGTCCCTTTCTTTATTTACTGTCCCTTTTTCAGGAAAACCCGGTTGGTCCACAGGTGGTGTCCAACATGAGGCGCCACTGTGTAGAAGTAATTATTTAAAACAGCCACTGGTCAGGCCAACTATCTAAGCTGCAGTAGCTCTGCCTAGCTCAGCCGCCATGTTCTGCAGCCAGAGGCCAAGAGAGCACGAGTGCACCACAGCTAGAAATGGCTAGCCATGAGATGCCAGTGTGGGAGATGGCTCTGCCAATCTTCCACGTTGTCTCCGTAAGGCTGGACATTGCCCAGACCATCCCACCACCCACACGGGCCCAGTAGGAATGTGAGATTCTAATGCTTAAATATTAATCAAAGGCTTTATATATTTAGTAATGCTCAATAACACTACGCCCATACAATTAGAGTTGTTTCCCAATTAGCTAACCTAAATAAAAGTTGTTACCCATGACTGCTCTCCATACCAACATGGTTCTCCATCCTGCTACATCTCTGCCTCCTCTTCCTTTTCCTCTCCTAACTCTTCCCACCTTGGCTCCTTCTACAAATTCCTAGTATGGAGATGGGAGTTAGGCATAGGACCCCATCTATCCTATGGAGCAATTAGCAATTTTAGCTGCTAGGATAAGATGGGGGCAGGGTTTTTTTAGGAGTGTAGTCCCTGGTGAACTGGTTACAGTGCAGTGGAGAGACCACATAAACAAGAATATTTTGACAGCACATATTTGTTTGTATATATTTCAAAAATAGACACAAAGATATGTGAATGTCAAATGTGCGTTGGTCTGGGAAGAGTTGGGTAAATGTTATTGAACATAATTAAAACATAGTGGAAGTAACTTTCAAAAATTAATAATTTTGTAAGCATATTAACAAATTTTTGAAAATTAATTTTTGTTTGAGTTTTTTTTTTTTTTAGATAAGGTTTTCTCTGTGTAACAGCTCTGGCTCTCCTGGAACTCAATTTTTAGACCATGCTGGCCTTGAACTCATAATGATCTGCCTGCCTCTGCCTGACAAGTGCTGGGATTAAAGGTATGCATCACCTTACCTAGCTTAAAAATTATTTTTAAGAATTTGTTTAAAGATGTGTAAAGTTTGTCTCAACAGTTAAGGTTAACATTTTGAAGTGAAGTAACCAGAAGAGTGCTTAAGACTAGCACACCTTCTAAATAGCATATTCAGAGAAACATAAAACACACAGCTTTTCTCAATGGCATCTTTGAGTATCAGGCAACGGAAGAATCATCTCTAGTTCATGTTCAAGAACATCTCAAAGACCAGAAAGCCTGAGATGGTGATCAAACAGCTGTACATATCCACATAAACAACAAAAACTTCAGGTTTTTATTTTAAATATTCCATATCTTTGCAATAGTATTCTGTAATTTCTAGTTTTCATTCTTAGTGCTATCAAATTTACCTTGGAATCCTGCTTAATTCTGTAATGCCAACCTCATCTGCTAAGGGATCCCCATTGTCTCTCCCTCCTATGGTTACTGATGAATGCCAGATAGAATGCTATAGATTAAATTGAAAATAAATTATTCTCAATATAAATGTTCACAATGAATTAATTTAAGTGTAATAAGTGAATTAGTATAAATGTAAAGGGTGTTAATTTGACAGCTGTACTCCTTTACCTTATCCTAGTCCCCAATAACTGCACAGACAAAACAAGATTTATTTAAAACCACACGTTAATAGATGAGCAATTAAGTGACCTATCTTTACTTTCTATGCTAATCTGGTAATATCCTACCCCCATCCCATGATACTTGCACATTATTATTGATCTGGCTCTTCAGACCCCTTTTGTAAGGGTTCTAATTCCTCCATCCTACCTGCACATCTCACCTTTCTTGTCTCCTTCCTCTTGCTAGCAGATGTCCTACCCTATTCTTTATTCTGTGCAGCCACTGGATAATCAGTACTTATTGACAAGGTGGACAATAAATGATAAGAACCGTTTACACAAATTTGAGACAGGAGATTCTTGGGTAAGTATCACAATGCCATATCTGGTTTGAAACAAGATATGAGGGCAGAGAAATCAGCATTTGAATAACCCAAGGGTAAACTTTTCAGAACATTCAAAACATTATCCCTACAGTGAATTGGGACCATTATTCTTCTCTGAAAGTCCATACAATGTCTAATTTTTTGTTTGTAGTGCTAAATTACTGTCTAAATCACTACATGTTATAATGATGCAGCTATCACTGCTATTTAGGCTAATTTATGCTTTTGCTATGTTTACAAATGAGGAGAATAAAGGCATTATCAAGACCAAAATTGAAGGAAATATGATAAAAATAGAAGATGTTGTATAAATATCCACTTGTCATGAGTTTTAAAAGAAAATATGTTTAATTAAATTTAATTGATTAAATAATTTGTGTGTATGTACCAAATATGTACTTGTGTGTGACTCATGTGTGACTCATACCTCTCATGTATGCTTGAGAATGCTTCCACCCTATACATATGTAGAGGTCAGAGGGCAACCTTAGGTGTTGGTCTTGTCTTCTACCTTCCACCTTGTTTGAGACTGGGTCTCTGTATTTTGTTTTTCCTTTGCAATGAACACCAGACTAAGTGGTTCACAAGCTCACTTTGATTCTCCTTCTTCTGCTTCCAACAACCTTGGAGTGATGGGATGACAGATGCTTTTAGGTACCCTATATGAACTTTCACATGGTTTCCACAATTTGAACACAAATCCTCATACTTTTACCCACTGAGCCATCTCCCAGACACCTACAAAAGTAATTTCAAAATCTTATAAAGTCTTACTTATGTAAGCACATAATTATCTTATAAAATCTTACTTATATAAACACATCATTAATCCATCTGATATCAATATGTATTTAAAGTGGATTAAGCCATTCACATTTATAAGCTTATTTTTGCATTTATGAGACATACAATAATACACAATGTTTCAAAACATGAGATAACAAAATGTATAAAAAATAAGAGAAAGAACATGTCATAATGAAAAAATCATGTCATTAGCATAACTCACTATTAAGAATTACAATGGGAGACCTACCTGCCACCACATCACATGGTATAGACATGAAAAAGTATCCAGAGACACACTTGCCTCCATCGGTGACCAGAGGACACCTAGAGACCAGCCTGCCACCATAAGAAAATTGGGAAGGCTGTAGACAAACAGAGGTTCATTCACAGCCTCATCGTGAGGTACAAACAGAGGAAGACACCAAGAAACCCTCCAGCCACCCTGTAGCAAGAACCAGTACAATGTACAAATATATGGTACAGTTATGAGAGAGAAAAAGATTGGAACAGTTTGAGCATTATGTAGAAAGGTGGAACTGGAGACTCGGGTGTGAACAGGAATAGCAGTTGTGAATAGATTGTCTCACCACCTGTGGGCATAGTAAAGTCACGGCCTGTACTGCCGCTATTAGCCATGTCTGGGTCCTTAGCTATCCAGCAACAGAGGTCCTTATCAATGTCCATAGCTCATATTACCACTAAACATTAGACAGGGCAGTATAGATGTCCAAGGGCTGTGCAGAGCTAGCCTTACCCCTCATTGGTTTTGGCCTTCTGAAGAGCTGGCCCCATCCCTCACTATCTGCAGCACTCAGAAATACAGATCAGGCACCTGGTCTGGGCAACACGGTCTGCTGGCCCTGGTGTCAGGAGCACTGGCAAGCTGAGCATGGGGACCTGGCCCTGCCATTCATCTGTCATGAGGTGGTATGGATGTGGGGTGATGCTTTCTGCACCCTCGCCACTCTCCAGAAGAGCTTGCCTTCAAGAGATCTGGAGAGCTAACCCTGACCCTCACCAGCTACAGCAGGTGGGAGAAAGAGCCCTACACCTAGCTTGAACAACACAGTAGAGCCAGCCCTGATAGTGAAGACAGGGGTGAGCCAGTTCCAAGGATGCAAAAGCAGAAAACGGAACTCAGCCTCTCAGCTCCAGCTGCAGCCCTCAGGGGAGTGGGCTCTGCACCTAGACTACAAAGCACAGTACAGGTGGCTCTGGAGGTACAGGTGGGGTGAATAGTCCCAAGGATATTCGAGGAAGAGAATCAACCCTGAGCCCTGCCAGCTGCAGCACTAAGTGAGGTAGTGAGGGCAGTGCTAGAGATCTCAACCTGGTAGTGTGGGTATGAAAGAGCTGGTGGGCTGAGAAGTCAACTACCCATCCAGGCCCAGATCTACGGCTTTGTGTTGGCTCACAAACATCTACCTCATCTATGAACTGCTGGGCATGTAAAAGGCCTAGTCCTCAGATCCAACACTGCAGGATTTCCATGACACAGGGCAACAACAGAATTTCCAAGATGAGTCCCAGTGAAGCTCACGTATTGATATGGTGTAGCAGAAGCCAGAGGTCTCAAATCAGACCTATGACTCATTGCAATGAACACTTTCAAGTAAAAATGTGTGGACAACAGGGTATACTGTGGGACACGCTGTGACACACTGCAGCTTCCACAATGAGATTTTTCTATGCTTTGTATTGCTTTGCTAATTTTTGCTTGTTCTTTATTTTCTTTGGTGGGTAGCCAGGGCAGAGGGCAAATATGATGAGACGGGGAGATAAGTGGGATTAGAGTGCATGATGTAAAAGTCACAAAGAATCAATAAAACATTTTTAAAAAATAAGAATTCCAGTGGAAGGAGGGAACTGTGAAAAAGGCTGAGCAACTAAGAGCATTTACTGTTCTTACAGATAGTGACCTCCCAGCACTCAAATGGTTCACAACCATCTACAACTCTAATCTAGAAGATCCCACACCCTTTCCTGACATCTACAGCTTTCTGCATGTATGCTTACACACCCACACACACACACACACACACACACACACACACACTGCACAACAATCACTGCAAGACTCGGCACATCCTTTGTCATTGAAGCCAGACTATGTGGCCCAAGATTCACAGGCAGACAACAGATTCAGAGACTTCCCCTGCCCCAGTTGTTGGAGGACCTACATGCAGGCCAAGCTGCACATCTCCTACATAATTGTGTGGTGGTGTTAGTTCCAGTCCATGCTTGCTCTTTGGTTGGTAGCTTTGTCTCTGGGATCCCCCAAGAGTCCAGGTTTGTTGATGTTGTTGGTCTTCCTGTAGAGTCCCTATTCTCTTCAGGTTCCCCAATCCTTTTCCCAACTCTTCCATAAGACTTCCCAAGCTCTGTTTAATGTTTGGCTGTGGGTCTCTGCATTTGTTTCCATAAGCTGCTTGTTGGAGCTTCTCAAAGGACATTGATGCTAGGATCCTACGTGCAAGCATAACAGAGTATCATTAACAGTGTCATAGACTGGTTCTTGCCCATGAGATGGGTCTCCATTCAGACCAGTCATTTGTTGGCCATTCCTCCCATTTCTGCTCTATCTTTACTCCTGAAAATGTTGTAATCAGGATACATTTTAGGTCCAAGGTTTGTTGGTGGGTTACTGTCCTTGCCCCTCCACTGGGAGTCTTGCCAGGCTATAGGAAGTGGCCACTTCAGGATCCATATCCCCTACTGCTAGTAGTTTCAACTAGAGTCACTGCCGTAGCCACCATGGGGCTATGTCCCAGGTATCTGGCACATATTAGAGATGCCAACATCTCTGCCCATTGCTGATTTCTGTACTGTCTCCCATGCTCTCAGTGCATCTGATTCCCCTCGCCCTTCTCCTCTCACCATCCCCTCTCCCACCCATCCACCTCTGATATCTATTTTATTTCCTCTTTTGAGAGAGATTCAACAAGCCTCCTTTGGGCCTTCCTTATTGTTGGGTTCTTTGGGTCTGTGGATTGTAGTGTAGTTATTCTATACTTTATGGCTAAGATCAAGAACTCAAGTGAGAGCACTTATGATGGGGATGTGGAGAAAGAGAAATGTATAAGTGGGCACACATACTTTTGAGTCTGGATTACCTCATTCAGGATATTTTCTACTTCAATCCATTTGTCTGGAAAATTCATGGTGTCCTTGTTTTAATACCTGAGTAGTGTTCGATTGTGTAAATGAACTGCATTTTCTTTATTCATTCTTCAGTTGAGGGCATCTACGTTGTTTCTAGTTTCTGACTATTATGAATAAAAATAAAACTGCTATGAACATAGTTGAGCGTTTCCAAAGTGGTTGCACTAGTTTGCACTTCTACCAGCAATAAAGGGGTGTTCCTCTTTCTCTACATCCTCATCATACGTGCTCTCACTTGAGTTCTTGATCTTAGCCATTCTGATGGGTGTGAAGTAAAATCTCAAGAGTTGTTTTGATTCCGATTTTCCTGATAACTAAGGATGCTGACCATTTCTTTAAATGTTTCTCAGCCTTTAGCGATTCCTCTGTTGAGAATTCTGTTTTGTTCTGTATTCCATTTTTTTTTCATGGACTCAGGTTTTTAAAATGTCTTTATTTAACTTTAATGGCCTTGTTTAATTCTCATACCTAGATGGTTCTAGCCACATATAGTAGATGGTGTGACATTTGCTTTTTTTTTCCATATTTTTTTTTATTATCAAATCATAATTTTTACTTTTTAACACAGGGGTTATAAACACAAAAATGCAGGATGTGGGGAAGGGGATGACACAGGAGCATAGGTGTTCAGGGGAGTACAGATATCTTTAAGAACAGGGTATCAGCTGGGTAAAGGTTCAGGGGACAAGTCACTATGACTCTGCCTATGCTTCACTTGTCCTTATCTAAGTTGGTACTATCCAAGGCTGCCTATTTACAAGGTTTATGACTATTCAGGCTGGTAAATTTCCACAAAAGCTGACTGTTTACAATAGCTTATAGCCATCTGTTTCTGTGTTTTTCCACAGAGACCTAAGACTTTGTGTTAGCAGGCATGTATGTCAGGCCTATTGCTGATTTTAGGCTTATGGATGATTTTAAGCCTTCAGTGTATAAGCAAAGCTGCCCCTGACATCTCCTCCCTTCTCCAAGTATAGAAGGGCCATGGTGATTCTAATCTTGCCAAGGCAGGGATAGAGGCCTGACATCCAGTAATTAAAGGGGACCTTGTAATGGCTCCAGTCCTCCTGTCGTTGTCCAGTGAGGCATGAGGGCCATAACCGTCCCAATGTCTTTTTCCTGGAGAGGGAAATCAACCCCTATGCAGTCAGGCTTGTCCCTCAGGGAACCCAGAAACATATTTTTAACATATATATATATTCCCTTGCAGTGTTTAGCCTCACAGCCTAAGCAAGAATTTAGATCACCAGTCAGAAGGTGTTCTGGGTGGCCCCTCTCTGCTTGGTCTAGGGGCGGAAGTCCCCTCTTTTAGGTTGGGTGGAGATGAGATTTGGGAACACCCTGAATAGAGTAACAACCTCATCTTGAGTCTCGTGGTCCTCCATAGCTAACTTATAATAATGTATCTGAATAGATTTTGCTATCAGATTGTCTATCTGTTGTTTCACAAAGTTAGTCAGCCTATTTAAGGCCCAGGGACCAAAAGGCATAAGCAAAAATAACCCAATTAATGGTCCCAAGATGGAAGGAAGTAAGGTTGACAATCATGAAGAGGTTAAAAACCAATTCTTGTAGCAGCTCTCATTTTTCTCTCTCTGTCTTTTCTCAAGACTTACTCTGACCTTTTTCATGCTCTCTTTAATCATCCCTATTTTGTCTATGTAAAAGCAATGTTCTTTTTTAAGGGCTGTACACAGTTGAGAGCTGTACACAGTCTTTTCTATTGTAAAAGAGAAAATCAAGTCCAATAGAGTCCTTTGCAATTTTTGGAGATTGCATCAGACAGCAAAATGAAGGATTTTTTCAGATTAATGATGTCAATCTCTAGCTGTTTGATGTCCTTGTCAAAGGCCCATCAGAGGTCTGAGTAGTATAAGTGTGGAGGCCAGCATCAGGATTAGAACTCCTAACAGCAGACATCATGGATGATTCATTTTTACCTGGAAAGGAAAAAAAAAAAAAAAAGGAATTCTCAGGGAGATTTCTCTTCCCTGGATGTCAATTGTTATTCATCTTATTTATAATTGGGCCTGGTTTTGTGGGGGTATCTATTTATTTCATTGATCATTTTGGTGGCCATTTAGCTGTGCCTTCTGTGGTATCAAACAGGCATATCAATCCTCAGCCCCATATGAGAACTGGGTCCTGGTCATTCCATTTAAGGGTAAAAGGGTCCTTCCACATAACTATGGCATAGTTTTTATTGGTCTCAGCGATGCCCAAGGCAGTCAGTGGCAGATTTGCCATGAGCTTTCAGTTTTAGAAAGTTACAAGTGAACAAGGCATGATGGAGAGTATTTTTAGGAGACTCATTCTGGGGGTACAGTTTCCCCTATTTTGTTTTTAAAGCCAATTTTTCAAAGTTCTTGTAAAATCAGGGCAGAAGTTCCAACAGCTGCTCCTTCCACCCTCAGAGAGTCATGAAGACACTATTTAAATAAATATAAATCTTTATTAATAATCTCTTTTATCAAAGGACTATTATAAAACAGCCAACAATTAATCAATCTATATAATATATTGATAAATGATAGCTTCTTCTACCTTTTGTAAAATTACTCTTCTTTTGTCAATTAATTGATGAGGGAAATTAGGATTTGCATCTCTCTTGAGAATATTAAATGAAGACTTAAATTCTTTTGTGCAGAGGTTAAAATAAGATCTTAGCCAATAAGCATCTCCTGGAAACTTTTGAAAATTATTTGAAATAAGTAAACTATCTTTTTCTTTTTGGCAAGACCCATTATCTGTTTTTTTTTTAAATTGGATATTTTACGTTTTTACCTTTCATAGCTATCTCCTCTTCCATTCTCCCCCCAAACCCCTTATCCTATACCCCCTCTTCCAATTTTTATGAGGGTGTGCTCCCACTATTCTCCCCTGCTACATGTATATCTGGAGCATGGATTCCTCCATGTATATGCTTTGGTTGGTAGTTTAGTCTCTAGGATCTCTGGGTAGTCTGGTATGTTGATATTTTTCTTCCTATGGGGTCGCGATCCACTTGTGCTCCTTCAGTCTTCTAGACCTTCCACTGGGGTTCCCAGGCTCAGTCCGATGGTTGGCTGTGCATGTCTGCATCTGTATTGGTTAGGTACTGGTAGAACCTCTCAGGGAACAGCCATACCAGGTCCCTGTCAGCAAGTGCTTCTTATCAACAGCAATAGTGTTAGAATTTGGTGTCTGCAGATGTGATGGATACCTAGGTGGGGCAGTCTCTGGATGGCCTTTCCTTCAGTCTCTGTTGCATTTTTTGTCCCTGTCTTTCCTTTGGACAGAAACACTTCTGGGTTAAAAATTAGGAGATGGGCGGATGGCCTCATCCCACAACTGTGCCTATCTACTGGAGGTGGTCTCTACAGGTTCTATTTCCCCTTTGCTGCATATTTCAGCTAAAGTCATCCCCATGGGTCCTGGGAGCCTCTTGCTTGCATCAGGGACTTTCTAGTGGCTACCCCCAGTTCCTCATCCCCAACTGCTACATATTTTTATTTGATTTTCTAATCTCTGTACTTCTCTCCTTCCAAAACCTTATCCTGCGCCCCTTTTCTCTTTCCTTCCTCTATCCTTTCCATATTCCTCCCTCTCTCTATCTTTTGTGATTATTTTGTCTCCCCCCCTCTATGTAGGATTGAAGCATTCACTCTTTGGTCTTCTTTCTTCTTAATCTCCATGTGGCTTATGAGTTGTATGGTGGGTGTTCTGAGCTTTTGGTCTAATATCTACTTATCAGTGAGTACATACCTTGTGTGTTCTTTTGTGTCTGGGTTACCTCACTAAAGACGATTCTACCTAAAGACCCAGCTACACCACTACTGGGCACATACCCAAAAAAATGCTCCAACATATAACAAGTACACATGTTCCACTATGTTTAGAGCAGCCTTTATTATAATAGCTAGAAGCTGGAAACAACCCAGATGTCCCTCAACAGAAGAATGGATACAGAAAATGTGGTACTTTTACACAATGCAGTACTACTCACCTATGAAAAACAATGACTTCATGCAATTCACAGGCAAATGGATGAAACTAGAAAATAACATGCTGAGTGGACTCCATTTTTCAATTGGGTTATTTGGGTTGTTGGTGTATACATCCTTGAGATCTTTATATATTTTGGATATTCGCCTTATGTCAGATGTGGGGTTGATGATGATCTTTCCCCAATCTGTAGGCTGTTGTGTTGTGCTATTGACAGTGTCTTTTGACAAGCTTTTAAGTTTCACGACGTTGTAATCGTTAATTGTTGAACTTAATGTTTGTGTCATTGGTTAATACTAATCATCATTACCAAAATTTAAAGATTACACAAAACTAACCTCAAGGAAAATTTTATCAAGGTAAAAAAATCAGAAAAATTGATAATTTTTGGCACTAGAAAATGTGATGCCAAATAGGACAAGGACACTATATAAAGAAAATCACAGAACTTTTTTTCATGAGCATACATTATCAAATATTAGCAAAATGTAGGAACAGACAAAAATGATAATTTATCAGAAACCATAAGGATTTATTTCAAGAATGCCAAATCAATTTAAAACTTTAAATCCAATCTACATGCTGCTGATTACATTTCAATCTAACAATCATTAAGAACCATGTGATGTACAGGAGCATGATTTTCCTCGAGAATGCAATGTGATGAGCTTATCCTAATTTGGCTTTTGTTTAGACAGTGCTATGGGTTAAAAACAAGAAATAACTGTTGCAAGAATTACAACAGAAGAGGGGAATTACTACTAAACCACATAGTCATAGTGACAGAAGTCCCAAAGAATACATAGAAGAAATGATAAAACATAAAAGATAAGCTGTGAAGATGATTTTCAGAAATTCAATATTCATAAATTAATCACAACCCTAATTGTATTTTAAAAAGAAATTAGAATCATAAAGACTAAAAACATATATTTAAGTAAATGACAATTCACTAAAATAAATAAGAAAAATTTAAATAGCTTGAAGTAAATCTAATGAAAACAGAAGAGAAAATGCTGAAAACGTATTCAGAATAAACAGCCAGAATAAATGGAGACCAGTGTGAGTTTAAGCCTTAAAAACTGCAATTAGCACACAATAAGTGTGCAGTGCTAGATGACCTTCATGTCAGCACTCAGGAAGCACAGGAAAAATGACTTCTGTGAGTTCGAGACCAGCCCGGTCTTCACAATGACACCATGTGTCAGAACATTAGAAATTTTGAATGAAAATTTAGTCAGGCTTTTCTTTCACAGAAACTAAAAAGTATGTTCTAAATTTTAGGTGAGCATTAAAAAGTATAGGAGAGGAGGCATAGCAAATAGCCTAAAACTTTTATGAAATTGTAAAAATCTAACTCAAATATAGGGATGGTTCCAAGACACAAACATGAATTTTCTAAACAGCAAAGCCCATTTTTCCATGAAGAGCAGGCAACAGTTACTGCTCACAAGGACGAGGAATTTTTTTTTCTTTAATTTCCAATATTTTACTTTCGAGAGTATAATACAATCATTTCCTTTTCCCTTCAAATCCTTTTGTATTCCTGCCTAGCTATGTTTCAAATTCACGATCAGTTTGCTTTAATTGTTGCTACTACACACACACACATACACACATGTACCATCCTAAATACATAAATACAACCTGCTCAGACTATGTAATGGTACATGCATACTTATGTCTTAGGGATGATCATTTGATATTAGGTAATCGAGTGCTGTGCTCTTCCCTAGGAAGACTACTCTCGGCATTCCTTACTTGCCTATAGTTTTGTCTAGGGTTGAGGCCTCATGTGATTTCCCTATTCCATGTTAGCATGTCTATTGTGCTCATCCTTGTTTGGATCATTTTTAAGGCATCATGTTGGAGAGACTTTATATGTGTAGCCTTGGATATTTTCAGAGGCTATAATATCACAGCATCCTCTTTCTGTTGCTATGATCTTTCTTCCCCCTCTTCTGCAGTGACCTTCCTGAAGGCATAAAGCATTTGACTGTGTTTTTTAAAGTGTGTATGTATAATATATATATATATATATATATATATATATATATACATTTGTTCAAAACCATGTTTTTTTGCATCTTCCCTATTTCTTTCTAGCTACTTAATATATTTTCAACTATATTTTAGAATTATTTTAGAAGTTGTTTTTCATTAATGCCATAAAACAAGATGCTGTAAGAAGAGCATATATTACAAAATTGGAAAAAATAGATACCATTAAATAGTTAAAGCATCATGGAGGAAATAGAAACCTAACTGTTGACGCTTACTATATCAAAAAAGATGTACTAATCCAGTAACTAGAAAATAAAGGAAACTACCATCAGTAGAATAAGTAAGTTGTTTTTTTTTTTTAAAGTGGGTATAGTAGCGAACACTTCTAATCCCAGAAACAAAACACTGGCAAACCTCTAGGGTTCATTGGCCAGCCAAGCAAACTAGCCCAATTAGTGAAGCCTGGGTCCCAGTCAGAGATGTAATCTCTAAAAAACAGGGTGGACAATCAAAAACAGTTTTGAACAATCAGCAAATTAATTGGATAATGACTTTAAGGGTAATTTATAATAAAATGCTATACAATACAACCAATTACACACACACACACACACACACACACATTCATCTCAAGGAAACAGAAACTGTAAAATTCTGCAACTTTCTTGTCTTGGGTCTGGAACCTGACAGGCACTGCAGAAAATGAAGAAATAACAGATACATGGGTATAGAAAAGATGAAATGAGGTGGGTTGTGATGGAGTGGCAGCAGCAACCACACAGCACTCCAGAACCTCAGGTTCCAGGTTATGCATGGCAGGGGAAGAATAGTTAACATAGCTCAGTAAGAAGCTTCTGTAGGTGAGCAGTCTTGGCTGTATCTGGAGCAGGATGCTGCATTTGCTAGTTTTTGCACATACTAACCAGTCATCCATAAGTGCCTGTAGTTGGATCAGAGAAAGGATTTGCCAATTTTCTCTTAGTCCAATGGTAGAGTTGGAAGAGCAGGGCATGACATGAGGTCTAATCTCCATTCCAACTTCACCATTCAGTTAAGTACACAGGTGGGCTTGATGAGCAGGCCCCAGGCCCTAGAGAGACTTACATACTAATGAGATACCTGAAGGCCAGAGGGTGGAGTCAATTAAGGATTCCTCCCCAGCCCCTCCCCCCTCTTTCCCTCCGTATTTAACTGAGGTCCGCCCTGGGTTTTGGGAGGGCACATCCAGATCCGTCCACCATCCATCACGCCAATAAACCGGTTTTGGAAACCCAATGACTCCCTCATGTGTTGAGGCCAAGCTGTGAGGAACTGTAGAGAGGCTTTTAGTTACTGAGCAGCTGGGCCTAACTTCCAGCTGGAGGAACCCAGAGTGTTCCCAGCTGAGTACCCACAGACTGGAGTGAGGAACCCTGCGGTTCGCCAGCCATTTTTTTTACCTACAGTTCTGTCAATTTTCTATGAATCGGATGTCTTGGATCTTGACATGATCAGCACATGTAAACAACATACATTCTTTTAAGTCTTCCTCTGTTCGTCACAGTATAATAGCTTTACCCTTAGTACAAAGTATAGCTTCAGACCACATTATCCAATTTTGTTAAAAATATAACATGCTACTGGGTCCTATTAGATTAATTCCCATGATCCTTGGATCTTTAAATTCAGAAGCACTGTTATAAATTTCAGATTACACATGATGTACTTGAATTTGACTAGTGTTTCTACCAAATCTTAATCCCGGTGAAATTATTATAGTTTATAACATCTTTGAGTATTCTTTGAGTGTTGAGAAGATTTGACAAACTATCCTAAAAATCAAAAGCATGGGTCTTCAACTTCAGCTTTGGGGTATAGTAGCCGAGATCATGCAACATTTCCAGTTCTTTATTTTCTTGACTTTGATGATGGTCTTTAGGAACATTATCAACTTTTACAGTCAGCTTGGGATTCTGATTTACTGTTAAAGTGGCCATTAGACTTACCCCCTGCTTGAACAGATGTACCTAAATCAATATTATTCACAGTGTGAAGATATCAATGAGCCAGTACTGCTACACTTCTTTGGAGGAACCAATGACCTTTACTAAGCGTGTTTGCCAGTTACCAACATCTTACACTTTACAAGTTCTTAGATCATTTACAAAAAAGATTTGAGAATCAAAGAAGAAAAATCTTTATTTTCTGTGCATGTTTTCCATAATGCTTTAAGCAGTGCTTTTTCTCTCTCTTTATTTAATACTTCCTTAACTATTGAACCAGTCTATATCTGTATATTTTATTGTCCTAAAAAGGTAACCAACAAATATGTTGGGATAGTGTGCTAGAGCATCATGTATTTGAAGATAGATAATACTGCTTACAAAATAACTTTTAAAACAATTATCACAAAAAAAATCACATGGTTTTATTTATGTGTCAAGTCTATCTAATGTCTGACACAGATGTCAGCTACATCCTTGGATGTGATTCTTCTCAGCCTACTGAAGTGCACTGTTCAGCCTTGCATCAGCTATCATATGGATACAGGAGTAACACAATAGTCTCACAGAGGACACACACACAGACACATAGACAAACATACACAGAGACAGGCAGTCACACACACACACACACACACACACACACACACACACACACCTTTGACATTATATTAACCCTGCTAGGTGTCTTCATTATAAGAGGGACAAGCAACCATACCGATGAATTTTCCTGAACTTTGCTACTTTGAAATTCATTACTGTACATGAGTGATTTTATAACATCAAACATTGATCATATGGGAACTATTGGCTTACTACCTGCTGCGGTTTCTAAAGATGGACATATTGCATTGCATAACACTTTTAAAAATCACTTTTGTTAACATCACTAACTCTTTGAAGCACTTTCAAGCTACAGTGGTAGATGTAATTTTCCAGAATTCAAAATTGAAATTCAACGTTAAACTGATGCCACTGAAAATAAACTGAGTTATTCTTGCAGTGATATAGTCTCTTCGTTAATCTTCAAGGAAATTCCCAGTCAAATGCCCATGTGAATAACTGCGATTTGTTTGCCCAGTGTTCTTTTCAAGTAGAAAAATGTTATTTTGTGAAAAGTAGTCAACAGTATCTTATGACTTGGTCATGAAAGCTTCTTCTGAAGATCCTCATCTACATCCTGTATTGACATACAGTAAGGCTTTATGCACACAGCACAGTCTATTCTAAAACACAGAATATCAAAAAGATGAGTGACATTAGGACAAACCTCTAGTACCTAGTGTGTATGTATGAGCATGCATATGCATGTGTGTGTTTAAGTGTGTGCACACATGCCTGCATGCCTCTGTATGTGTGTGTGTGTGTGTGTGTGTGTGTGTGTATTAAAACTGAGGCTATATGATTATCACAATAATTACTAGGCTGGTTTGTGTCACTCATTTAGTTCATGTGTTAAGTTGCCAGTAGTTTACCCTCATCACTTTTGTACCAGCAAAATAATGAGAACAGCCCCCATAAGCCCATATGTTTCAGTAGTTGATCACCAGTTAGGAGAGTTTTGGGGTAAGAATTGGGGTAAATAACCATTTTGGGATCTGTGTACCACTAGGAGCGGGCTCTGAGGTTTATGGAGACTTCTGCTTTTCCAGTGCTCTCTATGTCCTGTTTTTAGGTCAAGATGTGCTCTTGGAATTGTTTCAGCCATCATGTTTTTTTCTTCATCATCAAGGACTTTAACTCTGAATTCATGAGCCTAACTAAGTGCTTTCTTGTAGAAGTTGCCTTGTTCATGTTACTTTATTACATAAATATGAAATTAACTAATATGCAGCAGAAAAACCCACACGCATCATTTTTGCATGGCTATGAAAATAGACTTGACCTTACAGACCAGCTCTGCAGGATCTGTAGGGACTATAAATTATATTTGGAGATGTCTGTACCTCACAGACTGCTTGTTTTGTCTGCTAATTTCCAATATGAAGATACTCAGTTGATCATATTTTACTGAAAAAGTATTTCTAATCTTCAGGAGTACTGAATAGAAGTTTGATAGGCAAGTTCATTACCTAGTTTTATTTGTAACAAAAATCAAGTTTGCCTTAAGCACTGTTTCATGAAGAATACCATTTTATCCTCCCAACTTCCTGGGTAGAAACATAAAAACTCTGTCTCTGTTTGAAATGGGAACTCCAAAGAAGTAATTAAAGTTACATAGAAACTTATGTATGGAATCCTGAATTAATAGGATTAGTGCCCTTTTAGTATGTGACCCGTGCAGGTATTGTGGCACACAATAGTCCCAGCTATTCGGGAAGCCAATCTAGGAAGATCACTCTGCCCCAGGTGTTTAATGATGATCTGAGCAATATAGCAAGATGTTTTCAAGAAATAAACAGATTAGTAAGTAGACTCTCTAAATCCTGGAACACAGAGAGAAACACACTGTTCTACAAGCCAAGAATGCATTACCAGAAATCAACTGTGTCAGGTCTTAATGAAGTCTATCCAGCCAAGAGCACCACAAGAAAACAAACGTCTGTTGTTTAAGCCACCCCAGATGATGGTACTTTGTTATGACAACCTAAGCACACTGATACAGCATTTATTTTATAATTGATGGAAACTCAGTCACAGCCCTAGATTTTACACTCAAAACAAGATAAAACAAAGAATTGTGGATTTGGATGCAAGACAGGCTTTGAAGAAATGCTCAAGTTCAGAAGTGTAATGTAGCACAATGGCATACTTTATTTACCTGAAGCTTCAACTCTAATATTAGGAAGTTAGATATATTCTTACTTAATATCCCAGTCATCCCATGTGTAAAAGCATATTAGCTTCAAGTGACTGCGACTATTTTCCAGAATCCATACTTGTTCCTTAGCAGTAGCAAAGTAGCAGACAATTGCATAATGTATCTGTCTGTCTTTATTTACACAATGTATTTTTGTATTCACTAGGCCAGAAAGATTAGTTCTGTGTAGCAGCTGCCATTGTATTTTCTGCTTATCTCAGTCCTGTCTGCCACTGTTATAATTCACCAGCTGACACCCGCCTTGGCAGAAACCAAGGGTAGTAATTTCATGCCAAGCAACAATGAAGCTCTGAACTCTGACACAATTCATCTTAGTTCTAGTTAGTAAAGGGGACTCTTTGGATCTTCCCCCACTTCTGTTGAAGCATTTGTGGCTGGAAAGGGGGGATGATGGGGGAAGGGGGAGAAGATGGGAGTGAAATGGAAATGCACACTGAGGAACAGTTGCTGCTCTGTCTGGAGCAGGGGAACAGTGTCACTGGAAGACAGAGTCACTTGTAAGGGATGAAGACTGGATGTCCAGATAATGACATTCCTGCTTGTTTGATTTTTGCAGAGTTGGAAGGATATGAGAGCACATTTGGTCTCCAAAAATACACTTCTGTTCAACTCAAATGATTTGGAGGTTCAAAGTGTAATTTCTGGCACTTTCTGATTTAGGAACTCTGGCATGAAGGCACTTGATTGTAACCATCAAAAATAGCCCTGTTTTGGTTGTGAATGCTTGATAAATAAAGTGGGAAACTACACGTCTTCAAGTTAATTGCTATACTCTCAATGGTCATGGTTTATATGGGTCTCTTTGAGAGCAGAGTAATGAATGATGCCACCATATAACTCATTGTTAGCCTGAAAATAACCAGTGGACAGCCAATCACATTTCAAAATCATGCCTTTTAGAAGTTTTGCAACATATTTTTGAAGCACGAGTCAGAATCCCATAGGTTTCCCACAATATATCGAGAGTAAGAACCGTGCTTTCCACACTGTTTCCCGATAACTTCATGAGTCACTAGGTACAAAGGGAATTGCAGAAGTGAGATGACAGACTAGATAACCACTACCTTTAAATGTCACCTTGACCTCAGGTACCCTCTCATGTCAGCCAAACAGTTTTCAGGCTAGAACTATGATGGTATTGCTTCATATTTTCCCTTCCAATTCTGTATATATAGAGAGATTGTATATATAGAGAGATCATTGACTCTAATGAGGATGATGTTTTAAATGTTACCTGACTTTCTGTCCTCTCACTGATGAATCTTAGCAAACTGGGAGCCAGTTTTGATGGTAACTTTTTGATAAAGAAAGCATAAGAGTTATGTTTTATTACAATCCTGCAATTTCACTAATGACACAGCAGAGAAAACATGGTGTTCAGAGGGATTTCATGTCTCAGTGCTACGTCGTAGTGCTAAAAAAAAGGGGTAATTCACTTAAAACTTAAAATTACATAGTCACATATATCTAGAGAAACAATGGGTCAAAATCATTGAGTGCCAAGAAGAAAATTATTTTCATATGTTTTTCTGATCACAGTTTTCACATCACAGCTTCAATAAAGCTGGATTCATTAAAGCACATTTTCAAGAAGCATCCAGATGATGTGTTCTCTTGAAAAGCTAATTTCTGTCTTGATACACATAAAGCAATGGCCCTTGTGTACTCCAAAGGAGAACAAAACCTTTATCAAATTTATAAAAATTGTTAGGTAAATAAACACAGTAATATTTCAGTGAAACTTTGTAGGACTTAATTTACTAATTTAAATCAATTTATATGCTTGGACAAAAATGATAGATATGAAGAGCACAGATTGGGACATGCAAGATAGCCAGCTAGACTAACTCAGTGTCTGACGGACCAGGTCAAGACCCTAAATTAATAGAGATAGGCTCAAATTTCCATTAGAAGCCAGCCTCTAGCCAGAGATGAAGAGGATGTTCTTCTGATTAGGAAAAACCAGTGAATGGATGGATCCTCCCTGACAGCTCTCAGATATTGTCTTAATGGCAATGTGGGAAACCCAGTCATGCATAACCATAACTGGTCTTCTGCACAACCCAAGCTAGAAACACACATAGTTGACATTTTATGGCTATCCTGACAGTGTCCTTTAATCTCTTCCAAATTTGTTTCTATCATTGCAGTCTACCTGCTAGCCTATAAACATCTGAATTATGAACTGTTATCAAGTATTAGGAAGCAGCCTTGTTTGAATCATCTGTGCTAAGCATACAAAAGCTGTGACAGTTCAGAAAATTAATTTAAAAACATTTCTTCCTTTTTATAATGAAGGTCTTTTAACTTCCTTTTAAACTTTTTATATAAAAATGGCTTATTTTAGAAGAAATTATTTTTGACTAATGACTTAATTTCATCTTTATTCAGTATTAATAATTTACATTTTTCTTTTGTGACATAGATTATTTTTGCTTTTTGAAATTGTAATATAAGTACTTTCTTCCCTTTCCTTTCTTCCCTTCCCTTTTCCCTCCCTTGAACCCCCCCCCATACCCCTCCCTGCTCTCCTTCAAATCCATGGCTTCTTTTTTTTAAACTAAATATTAGTGCAAATACACACACACACACACACACACACACACACACACACTCCTAAATATAGCCTGTTCAGTCGCCAAATGTTTTCAGGGTTGATCAGATTGGACAATGAACAACCAATAGGTACTCTCTTACCTAGGAAGACCACTTCTCCTCCTCTTCTTCCCCCTCTTCCGTTTCTTCTTCCTCCTCCTTTTCCTTCTCTATCTCCTCCTGTTCCTCCTCCTTCTCTTTTTCCCAGCATTTTCTGTTGCCCTATATATTTTTCTAGAAATGCATAGCTTAGAAAAATTAACTAATTTATTTCTAGTAGTGTTTTGAATTATTGATTTTACACTCTAAAATTACATTTCAACCTTATTCTAAAGTTGTAAAATCTGTGTTTATTTTGCTGGTCTTTTAAAAATGGGGCTTTTGTACATGGTACTAAATAGGAATATATTTTCAGTCTCTTACATGTAGTCATTCAGTTTTATTAGCACCATTTACTATTTACAGCTAGTGGCAAAGGGAAGACCAGTGTTGTTGCTTTTATCCCATTGGATTGTCAGTGTGAGTATCAACCACACTCCAGGACCAGCGCCATACCCAGGAATAGTTTTGTGGGGGATGATCTTTTTCATTTTGTTTTTAGCAATCTTTGTCTTAATAATTGTTTGTTGTTGGTTTGATTTGTGTTTCTATGATTTATTTCAAGAGAGAGAGAGAATACAAGGTTGGATGGGAAGAGAGATAGGGAGGCTCTGGAAGGAGTTGGTGGAAGGAAAAATGATCAGAATGTGTTTTATAAAAGAAATAAAAGAGAAGATAGATAGATAGATAGATAGATAGATAGATAGATAGATAGATAGATAGATATTAGGTAAATGATAGGTAAGTTATAGATGGATTATAAACACATAATTAAAAGATTATAAAGATTATGATTAGTAGGTAGATAATAGATAAGGTAATAAAATCAGAGCCTTTTGCTTTCTTTCTTTCTTTCTTCCTTTCTTTCTTTCTTTCTTAGTTGTCTTTTAAGCCAGAGCCTCTTCAGCATTTTAGAATTTATTTTCTTTAAACATTCCTACTGATTCTGTTATTGATATTTAGTTTTATTATTGTTTTCTTGATTCCTTCTTTAATTTTTTATACCTCTTAGCTCCTCAGTTGAAAGACTAAACTATTTTTCAAGTTCCTGAGTCTCCAGATATGACAGTTTAAAGAGGCTCTTTTCAGGTACAGACATAGAAACACTCAGATGTACCTCCATCCTCCCATGATACTTCATACAATATTTTCATTTTCTTTTAATTTTTGGAACATTGTGTTTTCTACATACATATATTAATCAACAAAATTATTTAACTTTAGTTTCCCTTCATTATAAAAAAAATTGTGCATTTATATGTAAATTTCTGAAGCAATTCACAAGTGACCAAACTATAATATCTTCTTGAATACCATCATTGAGTCCTGCTCACTTGTCACCGCACTAACATATACTCACTAGTTACCTCAGTAAGACAAACCTTTGCTTTTGTCCATGTTTTTCTTCATTTGTGAGACAGAGTCTTACTTTGTTCTTCATGGTGGCTTGGAACTCAAAATCCTCCCAGCTTAGCTTCCCATGTGTACATATCTACCACCATGCCTGACTACTTTTAAAACAAGATGTAGAAGCCATGTTCTTATGACCCTCTGTTTATAGTTAGCTTTTATTCATTTGTATCTTTAACACCTGTTTCTAACATTCCTCAAACTCTAATCATTTAATGTGTTCAAGTCTAACTGATCTTCAGAACAAATAATTTGCACATTCCACTTCTGTCTTTTTCTCGTCTTCACTTCTAATGTCAATGGAAAATGGCATGTGTCTGAAGCCTTAAGCTACCTATGAGTGACCTTGGAGAAACAAAAAGTTAATCCTCAGATATATTCCACTATGTGCCAACACAGAAAAAATATGTCTTCTGTATAAGCATATTCAATGACCCCTCACAATGCAGTCAGTACTCAGAGTCCTGAAGTCTGTTCACAGTCACTAGCACATAGTGAAAGAACAGTATCAAAGTAACCAATGGCCACTGGGATATTCAATCTCAGTATGGCTTTCATTTTCATTTATTCTTTCATATAATACATCCTGAATTCATCTGCCCTTCCCTTCACTGCCCCTAGTGACCGTCCTTCCTTCTCCCCTGTATCCATGCTCCTTTTATATCTCCCCAGAGAAGAGCAGGCTTCCCAGGGATATCAACCAAACAACCCACAATAAGACCAGGCAGAAATCCACACACCAAAGCTGGACTAGGAAACCCAGTAGGAGAAAATGGGTCCCAAGAGCAAACAAAAGAGCCAAAGACATGCCCTCTCTCATGAATCAACATAAAACACCAAGTCAGTAACCATAGCATATCTGCAAAGAACTCCCCACAGAACCATGCAGGCTCCACAATTGCTTCTTACTTCAGTCTCTGTGAGCCTACAAGAACCCTAGTTAGTTGTTTCTGCAGGCCTTACTCTCCTGGTGATCTTAAACCCTTTGGCTCCAGTCTGGTCTACAGAGCAAGTTCCAGAGCAGCCATGGTTAAACAAAGAAATTATGTCTCAAGGCATCATTATATCTTCCTGAATTCAATCTGTAGAATCTGATGTTTATAGTGACTCCTTTGTTATATGTACCTAAGTCATAGTCAGTTATTGAACTATAGTGCTCTGATTCTCAGCGTTCATATAAAACTTTCACCTGCAGTTTATTTTCACTCAAGATGATCCTCCACTGTCATTTCCTAGGTCCACAAGTTTTGTTCCATCATCTATGTAGTGTCCTGATGCCTTCTACTTCTGTCATTGCTCTGTGTCCTGGTATACTTCAGGCAATCTCATGCCCAACTCAATGTGCCCTCACTGACTACTTAAAGTGTGTCTGATTTTGTATTATCCATAAATGTCTTACTAAATCTGTCAAATACATACTCAGCTTTATCTGTGAAAAGTCCATGTTCTTCCTCAACTCCATTTTAGTTGTTTATGTTTTGTTTTCTTTTTTGTTTTTTCTTTTTTAATGGATACTTTATTTACACTTCAGATGTAATCCCCTTTCCCCATTTCTCCTCCCTAGAAAACCCCTATCCCATTCCACCTTCTCCTTTTTGCTTTTATATTATTTTAATTACATGAAAGTATTAAGGTCAGTTCTAGGTTGAGGAACTAGCAATACAATAGATGCCAATAGTCAAAGAACAAGCAAGGCTCTGAGCAGAATTTTACCCTTTCTTGGCTTGTCAGCCTGTTAAATTAATAAGTCTGTCTAGGGGTCCATTTTCAGTTTCAAGCCATGTACTTTGGCCAGCAACATGTTGATGTTGTTAAAGACAAGCTTTAACATGATGGGCAGAAATAAAAGTATTCCCTGGACAAAAAGAGTTAGCATGATCAAGCTATATATGCCATTCTTAAAGCTTGACCTAAATAGACATACTGACCTCAGGACATGGGTAATTTTATCACCAGTATCTACCATATCAATGCTCAGCAGAGCAGTATTCTTTAAATGCATAAACTCACTATGTAAAGTTAAAACATCCAGAGACATGTTAGAATTATGCCAAACACAGTGCAAGTGTCTTTAAACTTTTTTCTAATTTTAATGACTACCACTGTATATTTTAAAAGTAACATGAATCCAATGGTATTTGGCATGATACTTGAGATGGCTCCTTACTCTTAAACTCTGAAACTTCTTCCAATAATTTGAATAGAATAAAGAGCATCAGTCCATTGTGCCAAACACCTATCTAAATCCTCTTGTACATTCAACACATTGGTAACAATTTTTGCTAAATGATTAACAAAAGTAGCTGTCTTAACTTCTTGTTTCAAAGCAATTGCAGAAGCAGTGGTGCTAGCAATTAATGTAATTAAAGCTGTTATACCAGCAATAATCAAGCCCACTACCCTCTTGCTTCTGCTTAAAGCCTGACTCCTTCTTCCAGTACTTGCAAGCTTTTTTTAGAATACCAAATTCCTGTGCTACTCAGGGTAATAAAACAAAAGCTGGTTGATAGACCTCTGTAACTTACATGCCAGATTTCAACACACTAACACAATTAGAAAGTGTGCAATCAATGCAACTTGCAGTAAATACTGTCCTGGGGCCTTTTCTCTTAAATTCACATCCAAGAATCATTGAATCTTGTCTACCTTTATATCTTTTCAGTAGGTTTTGAATCTCTCCCTTTTCTATATCTGTTGCCACTATCCATTAAAGCCTTCTTTTAGAAGGCATTAGCCTTTTCCTAGAGCTTTCCCCATCATTTGTAAACTGCCTTGTTTTCAATGAGGTCTTTACAACCTAGCCAGAAAAAAAATGTTTCAACCATACAGATTTGAACACTTCCATTAGATAAATATTATTTTGTTCCATATGCAGTAAATATATGAGCAATTTGTGAAAACTATAGTATCTGTCTACTTAAAACTTTTATTTACATATTCTGCATGTTCTGCATAAAGTTCTCATTATAAAAATGTACTTTTGAGATTGTTAACGTTTTATTTTATTTTATGTATGTGAGTCTTTGGGTTTTATGTATGTCTGTGCATGCCTTGTATACCTGGTACCTAGGAAAGCCAGAAAGGAGCACAGGTTCTCCTGGAACTGAAATTACAAACAGTTATGAGCCACTGTGTGGATATTGAAAATTGAATCCAAGTTGCAAGAACAGCAGGAAATCTTGAGAACAGAACCATATCTCCACCATGACACTGGGGTCCTCATGTACCCATTTAGAGCTTCTCTGATTTGTCCTGGTTTCTCATTTCCTCTTATTCTAACAGCTAGAATCTAGCTGATAACTTCCTATTCTTAGAAGTTTGGGGATACTCATCTAGCTTCTTACTATAATCTGTCAAAGTAACCTTCCTACAGTCATCAAGGTACACCGGTAGAACAGCATATCCTATTGACATTTACAAATTCTGCTTCCCCAAATCTGATGAACACATTCTTCTTAATCTTTTAAGATCAAAATATATCACATGATATTTATTACTGTTCATGTTCATTAATTCAAATAAAAAACTAGTTGTAGTAATTTAGTAGCTTGTAGAAAGTGCTTATTGCTATCAGTCATTTACAAAAGTAATTTGTCATGGGAAAAAGTAACATCTTCAGAATGGGAAATATTGAAGCTAAAAGGGTGATAACAGAGATATTAAAGAGGGGGTCTAAAGAGCCAAGAATAACCAAACATAGGATTAAGCAAATTTATTCCCTTAGGGCCCCACAAACATATTCCCAATAGCATTCCTCAACATTTTTTTTTGAGTCTCCTTATACATTTACAAAAATCTCATGCATTCATACTATATATATATACATATATATATATACATATATATATATACACATATATACATATATATATATGTATGTGTGTGTTTATAAAGAAGTCTAGGGTGGTCAGTCTTGACATGATATTCATGTCAAGCAGACTTCACAAGCAGGCCCAGAAGCACTCCACACTTTGTAATATTTTTAATATCAGTGATTAATACAAATTCAGAGGAGCCTAGGCCCTGTAGATTTTCAAGACCTTCTCTCCTCTACCTCTGCTTTGGCAGCAGAAACAAAGACGTCCAGGTGAAAACTGCCTGCACCTCCACATTCTTCAGAAGTATACAGCAGTGTTATAAGTTCTAGTAGCATTTAATTTGAATATATGTTAACTTCAAGTAGGTAATTTTCTTTCATAAACATAAACTGTTTCTTCTCTATATTTAGAAGTCAGTGTAAGTAAAAATTTTAATAGTTTAACATTCATTTATGGACCAGGAAAACAAGTTTGAGACACTAATGATTTTAGTATCTTGGAATTTAACCTTCTTTCTTCTTCCTACAGCAGCTGTCCAATCCATTTGTTCACAGCAATGGGACAGCACAAGACAGAGAGAAGAAATGCCTGGGACAAGTGTAAACCTGAAGTCGACTTCTGAAATCTCCAGGCTGAATGGTTAAAGGAAGAGAGTATGTGTAAGAATTTGCGAGAACAGAATGAGTCTCTTCTAACCATAAAAGGGTTGATTCCATGGGGTGAGGTAGGGTCACAGAGAAACCCGAAGGAATCTAGTAACATATCTGAAGGACGTCTCCACCAAAGGCCTTACTCTCAAGTTTTGAGTCAAATAAGTACTGAATCTGCATCATTAAGTCACTCAACATCAAGACAACACCATACTCTCTGATGCTCTGAGGCTTTAAGAGAGGTGGGTGATTTTATGCAAATTGCCTAGCCTTCCTTTTTTTTTTTTTTTTTTTTTTTTTCTGTTTCACCAGGGTAAGCAAAAGTTGGAGCCATTATTTCAGATTTTCTACTCTCACAGAGCTTTCCCCTCTTAGCCATAATTTTTATTAGTATGTGTCCATCGTGAACAATGCTGCCAATGACCTAAAAAATGCCTTTTAGTACATCCTTTACCTCACATAACATCCCAGGGCATCCATAAGTACAACACTTGTTTTTATGAAGGGAAAGTCAAAGGGGAGGGTATTGAGAAAGTATCAAGTTTCCATACTTGTGCTGATGATAGTGTGGATGGGGACTGTAGTGAGTTGAATAGACCCCTTAGAACAAGAAGACTGATCAACTGTACGTGCAGGAGAAAGAAGCCTTTTGCTTGCGTATTTCTTCTGAGTATCTTACATACATGTAAAACTGATATATTCTTTTCATTTAAAGATGTTTTATACAACTATTACTCATCATTAGTTATGAGTGTACTTTTTACAGTGTGATGTGACCTCTATCGTAAAATTTGCACACCGGCTCTCTATGGCCTGTTTGGATTTAACATCATTTTAATTAAAATCAATTATCAGTATTTAAATATGCGAAGAAATATAATTAATTCCAGGTTTCTGATAGGTTTTATAAGCCTGAATAAATTAACTACACGAAGACAGTTCTTCCGTAGCTGCAGCTAAGTGTAGTATTTCTGTTCAAGGTTTCCCCCTTCTGTTTTTTTAATTAATCTATATATTCAATAAACATCTATCATCACTACACACACAGACACACACACACACACAAAATTTCTTCAAGACTTACTACTGAGGCACTGTCTTACTCTTTGCCTTAAAACAGCTTTTGTCTTCTTACTAAGAGCTGTTTGTGTTGATCATTACAAAGATTTCTACATCTCTCAATAGCAAATCAGGGATCTGAAGATTACCAAGAGTACTGCATTTGAGTGCGCTGTGATATGACTGCTACCCACGTTCATCTAAAGAACAATATTTTATAAAGATCCATTAGTTAATAATCTAGGACTCTTTATTTTAGTAATGCTAATTTGGGTTAGAGTTTAAAAATTAAAAAAAATACTACAGAAAAAAAAATATGTCTTGAAAAAAACATTTGCAGGCTTTTGCAGCCTGATGAAATTTTCTATTGAGCTTTGAGGGAAGTCCATTCATTCTCAGTGACATTCATAAATGATGACTAATGCATTCAGATAAAATGAGGAATTTACCAAATTACACGCATTTGGGTAAGCTCGGAATGAAGATCTTGTTTGTTTGGCTATGTCCTGAAGTGAATCTCAATGAGTCTCACTTCGTTATGCCTGACTCTACAAATGGGCTTCAGTCACAATCTGAACAAAAGCCTTGACATGTAAATAAATGTGCAAATGATGGATAAGCTACATTACACTTTTTGTTCTTAGCCTACTCAGGAACAGTCAACTGCATAAGGATATCAGTAATGAATAGACGGCACCATTGTGCCTATCATGCAAGCATTTACCGAAGGCTTCTTTAGCAACGTCCCAGTGTCACACCATGCTCTTCAAGACCATAAGAGCCTGGTACACATATTAAAAGGGTCTCTCCAAGCAACTCTAATTTTCCCTTTAAAAATGAGCCCTAACATTAAAAGTGCCTTCACTATGCCTGCCTGCTAGCTGCTTACATTAGACTGGCACCTCCCACAGGCAATGGGCTCTAAACATCATTTTGTTTTTTAAGAAGCCCTCCATTCTCTCTGAACAAGCCATAAACAAGAGCTGTGGCAAACCCTGCTTCCAGGGAGAAACGCATACAGGGCCAAATGTTCTATGGTGCTGCTCAGCCTAAAACACATTTGAACTATTTCTGTCAAGATTGCAAATTGCTTGTATAAGATATAATACACTTGTCTTTTTATGGAGTTATTTCATCCATTTCTCTAAATAAAGTCAGTCTGCTAAAATTCTGTTTAGCAAATATGATTGAGGAAATAAAATAAACCAGTGTCTTTGATAGAATGAGTTGAATACATAACATTGTTTTTTTCTACAAGTAGTTCAACTTCAATTACAAATTATTTATCTAATTAGATTTTGCTAATAACTAGAAATTCTTCTAATAGTACTTCTAAACACCTCTGTATAAACTTCTATGTTTACCAGCAAGATTGTGATCATACTATGAACCTGTTCATTGAGATGGTTCACTCGAACACAATTGAAACACTGAGACTTGACCAGATAGAGCAAGTGTTACAGATAGAGCAGTAAGCAAAACAAGTGACTCATGAGGTGACAGAGGATGTATGGACCACATACACTGATCAATGGTATTAGTAAAAGCTCTCAAGTAGAAAGAAGTATTTCATCCTATAGAAGACTTTTCCCAAAACACCATAGACTCACTTGATCACCATGCCTAGGGAACAAGGATGACTTCCCAGGGAGTGAGTTTAAGCTAAGTTTTAAAGATGATATTGATTGGTGGACAAGTAATGTAAGTAGATGGAACACTCCACAGAGCAGAAGTAAAGTTTCCAAAGGATCACATTATATTTGCCTAACTGATGAGATCCAACGTAGCTACAAGAAAAAGTCAGAGAATAGTCCAAGTGCCCAGTGCCGCATGCTGAGTCTAAACTACTTACTCCATTACAGTTCTATCCTGAGGTAGTTAAAACACCATTGGAAGTATGCATTTGTTAGAGCTTCTACAATGAAGTGTCATAAACAGTGTAGTTTAATGATTGGAAATATATCTTCCCTGATTTTAGGAGTTAGATATATATGATTCCAGCAGAGTTAGCTTCTTTCAAGGCCTCTCTGCTTAGCTTGGGGATGGCTGTCTTCTCTCTGTGTCTGTAGGAGATCCTTTGTGCATGTTTTGTCCTAATCTTTTTGTGTAAGAATGTTAATGATAGTAGATTAGGGATCCTTCTTCATTTTAACTTCATTCTATCTTTAAAGCTCCTACCTCTGAATATAGTTATATTTTGAGATCTTGTTTCTTAAGACATGAATATCTACTGGGAAAGGAATTCCACTCAGTAGACAGTTTGCCATTACAGTGATAATCTCACTTATGATTTGCCTAGTCATCTATATTATAACTCGGAAAAAATGGAAGTCACAGCCAATGTATCAATTTGAAATCTTTGGGTGGAATGCAGGAGGCGATTACAAAATGTTGGTAGATAGACACCAGTTTCATTTCACAGAGGTTATGTCAAGAAAATCCATACAAAAGTCAAGTCAACGATACTTCCTATTTCAAGCCAGAAGGGGAGGAGGCCAGGAAGAGGCTCATGAAAGAAGGCTGTGGATGTGGCAGCAGGAAGTTGAGGTAGTTGACTCTCATGGTTTCTATTTTAATTTTCTGTGAAGCAGGCCATCTGCTGAGAAAAGAAAGGAAAAAAATTAGCGATGTGAATTGAATGGAAAGCATTTTAAATTACAGTTCCAGAAAGTTGGGACGCTGACTACCCAAAAACTTCACTAGAATTTCTATGAAGCATTTAAAGCTTCTTTAAGATGAGTGACCACAGATTTTAAAATGTTTTATGGGAGGGTTTTTTAAAGTAATTAATTTATTTTTTCTGCCATGATTAACTGTGTGCCTTGTGGAAAAGACAAATCTGGATCATTCTTAGGCTCATGTTTTTCAGCAAGGATAATTCTCCCCAAGATGGCTAAAAGAATTCTGAGCCAAAAAAGGTTCCATCTTAACACTTGGGAATGTCCCAAGTGCTTGGAATTTGGCATTAAAATTATCAAGGAATGACGGGATAGGAGGCATTTGCTGACAATGATGCTGGGCTGGAACCTTCTGGAAGCATTTCATTGTGAGGCTCTTGGGAATGATTTCCTATTTTATCTTGAAGCACATGCTAAAAGTCACAAGTCTGTGTGCCTTGGCTGCAGAGATTCAGTGGAGTTTTCAGGTTGCTGATCCCCTAGCTATCTCAACTTTTTTTCCTGGCTGCACTCTTCCCTGTTTGAGAAATACAAGGGGGAATTCAATAAAAGGTGTGTCATGTCCATGTCACAGAACATAAAATAAAACATCAGGTATTATGGTGGATGCTACCTCTGCTTCAACATCCTGCCCTGACAGTGAATGCCCCAGCAGGATTTCCCATCAACCTAGCTAACTGAGGAACTGAAAAACAAATTCATTTCTTCTCTGAAAAATTACGGTAATCACTCAGAATTCAAAAGGGAAGACATCCCACAGTGTCTAGGAATATGATGCTGTTCTTCTGCTAGTTTTTAGTGTTTCCATTCCATTGAGTAGACACACACACACACACACACACACACACACACTAACTCCTATTGGGATTGGGGGCAGGGAGAGACTGTCACAGTATCTAATTCCATAGAACCATAGAAGCTCAGATTTCACATACCTCAGAGGGAAGGAATGTAAGGATGTAAACTCCACAGGACAGATTGTTTTTACATATGCTACTACTTACTTTTCTTTGTAGCAGAAAGCTCTCAGCATGAAATACTAATAATGACAAGGGATTTGCCAATAACAACAACAACAACAACAACAACAACAACAAACTAGATAGCATAAAATATTGTACAAACAAAGTGCAACCCTAAGATAATGCCTCAAAATTTTTGAGAAAAATATACTAATCTGAAACATGCAGTCCATGCAGACCTTGAATTTTCTGTTTAATGATATCATTTCTGACTAAAAATGCATAGCATTATAAAGTATCTAACATGTTTTATGCTAAAAGCATGAAAATAAAACACAATCTTCTTTAAGAACATGCTATCTTCCTATTACTTAGGCATGATTATACAGAGTAAAACTAGATACCAGCAGTTGCTGCAAGGAGAGAAATTCTCTTGAACTGAAGCACTGTTTGTAATGAAAGACCCGACTTGAGAAGGAAAAAAAGGAGGAAGAAATAAGAGAACTTGGCTGGTGGTATTTTCATTAGCTAGTATCCTCAGAGAATCACTTATTATGTGAAATTCCAGAAATAATGAGCAGGACCCCCCAACGTTAAAGATCCAACTGAGCCAGGATTATGACAGCTAGTTCCCTTACAGTGATGGTAACCAAACCTCTGTTCTCAGGGCTTTTCATTAATAGAGACATTTGTTTTTGAAATCTGGTTTGTTTTTAATTTCTCATCACTGAAATGAATATGTATGTAAGAGTTACAAATTCTCTGCTTCTTTTCACCTTGTACAGACTTCTTGAAAGGCAGAAAGTGAAGACATGCAGTTCTACAGTAACTAAGAGAATCCCATCACAAACCAGAGTCCCTCAAGAACAAACTCCCCTCCAACCATCCCATCATCAGACATGAAACTCTGCTCCACAAGGCAATGGTTAGAAATAGTGCCCTTCATTTTGGAGAAAAGAAACAAGCTTATCTAGTGAATTAAACAATCACAATTTTGTAAAGTTTGAGAGGAAGCTTCATGTTGCAGAGTTCCCTTTGAACTTATTGTAGAATGCAGATGCTAACATGTTAAAAAAAAATACATGCTCTATAATGCATCAGGTCCTTACTTTATTCTAACAACCTCAAAGAAGAGCTGAGAGAGAGACAGAGACAGAGAGAGAGAAGCTCCACACAGCTATTTCACTCAAATTAAGACTGTCACACACACACACACATACACACACACACACACACACACACACACACACACACACACACACACACACGGTGAACAGACCTAAGACATCATTCTAAGTGAAAGTATTCTACTTTTCAGTCCTTACTTAGAGAGCAGAATTACTTCCTCCTGTTGAGGGTCTGAGAAAAGCCAGCTGAGGAGATGCACAGGCTGTTTTCTGTAACACTTCAATTCTATAGATATGCATCAATCACCAGCACCATGAAATTGCTTTAGGATTTTCCAATGTCTTATTTTTTTTCTCCCCTTTCTATCTCCTTCCTCCTACACAAGTGCTTGTATCTACACCTCTCTAAAGAGCAGTGGCCGTCTTCTCATTCCATGACCTCAAGTCAATTTTGTTTTACTTCAAAAAATATAAAACCAGTCAAAGTTTGGCATTTTTTTCCTGATATTTCTCAAAAGATCAGGGACTACATTTGTTCAGAATAGATACTGATTTCTACTTAATAAAAATATTATAAATAAAATAGCCTTCCCTGGACCCTAGGCCTGTCTGCATTCTTGTTTGCTTTTGTAGAAACTGCCAATGTACCATCTCTTCCTGTACCTGTTCATGAAATTAAAGTTCCATTCTCAGTTCCATGCACATTATTTTGGCTATTCTGTCTTATCATTCAATGGCTCTGAAAAAAATGGTAGAAGGAACAGTCACATGGGTCTGGAAACCTGCTAACATGACTGAGTAAGTCTCATCTTGGAACCAATTGTAGTTTAATAGCAGACGTTAATTCTGAGAGAACTGTGTCGTTATTCTAGCACTTCAGGTGTAAATCACCATGCAGAAATACTAATTGTGAAGTCGCTATAGAGCTGCTCTGTGGGGTCTATCAGCCACTCAGCTGTAACCTCAATTAACCATTCTGTAAGCAGAGAATATACACAAGACACCAGAAAACCACTGCATTTGAGTAAATAGAGACCTCTAAATAAAGCTGGTCATTCAAATAATTAAGGATTTACACACACATACATGCATACACTGAGAAAGCAAGAGCGAGAGCGAGAGTGAGAGCAAGAGAGGGGGGAGAGGGATAGACAGAGACAGAGACAGAGAGAAATTTACTTTAGGGTGTCAACCAAAGAGATAATTTCCTAGCTGGACCTGAAAAATACCACATGGTTTCTAGGTCTAGATGACATGAAAAGCTATCTACAACCTAGTAGTTTTTTTTTTTTTTTTTTTTTTTTTTTTTAAAGTAAGGCCTGTAAATTAAAAGGGAGGAAAGGAAATCTAAATTATTCTAGCAAGAAAAAGCAACAAGATATGAAACAAAACTCAAAAAGAAATGAAGATGCAGAGGAAACTCTGTGGGTCGGTGTGCTTATTCTGTATGTCTGTTTCTAAAAGTGTGATATGTGCAGCTTTAGTGGAACATGGCCTGATTTTAGATGTTTCTGCATGCTTTTGTTATTTTTTTCACAGATATTTTGGAAAACAAGATGCTTTTAAAAACGAGAATTTAGGGGCTAGAAAAATGGCTCAATAGCTTGTTGCTCTTGCAGAAAACCCAAGCAAGACAAGCAAGATTCTTGTCACCCACATTGGGCAGTTTCCAATAGGCTTCAGCTCCAATGAATCTGATGCTCCTTTGACCTGTGTGTATTTAATATAGTCATACATACATAGCTAAAAAGTGAAAATAAAATCCTTTTTTTTAAAATGAGGGGTTTTTTTAGACTACCATAAGATACTTGCTTTATACTTGTTGAAATAAAACAAACTGTAACACAACTGCTAATAATATATGTATTAAAGGATATGTGAGATAGAAATATCCATAGAGAAGTATATAAGTGTCTTCTTCAGTTTTTGAAACGTTAGAGAACATAATAGACAACAGTGTGAGAGTCTGTGGGGTGGGGTATGTCTGGAAGTGTGGATGGAGCACAATACCTGGTATGTATGCTCACACAGATGTGCAGTCAGCACCATACTGGTCTACCATGGTCACCTATCAGTCCTAGTCCTGTTTCATAGGACTACCAACTGTTAACTCATCCATTAGGCTTGTGACTTTCAAGAAATAGTTCTGGGTTTTGTCTTAATGTTGTTTTTGAATAGGAAACTCTATTTGCACACACACACACACACACACACAGAGAGAGAGAGAGAGAGAGAGAGAGAGAGAGAGAGAGAGAGAGAGACAGAGACAGAGAGAGACAGAGACAGAGACAGAGAGACAGAGAGAGAAAGAGAGAGAGAGGTCCCTATCTAGAATTCAGTAACACTTTTCTTCTCTAATGATAATCGTATCTCCAAACTCATCCAAGGATACCAAGTCAGAGAAATTAATGCAACTATATATTAAAAGTAATATTATGGCCAGTAACTTGTGCTATCTCTATGACTATTATGTACATGGGTATTTCAGCTTCAACTCCTGTCCTCTCCTTTTCAATAAAACCAACTAATAACATACTCTTGAGTCATCTAATGGACAGACTCAATTTCTAAATGTACTCTTAAGATGACAAATTTACATGGGATTTTCATTTTGGGTAGTACTTACATAATGATTTAGTCACTTAGATATTAATACTATGTTAACATGTATCGCTCACTGACTATTGTATTAGTGATAGTCTGACCCATGGGTCTTGATGCTGCACAGAAGGAAGATATTCCACTTGTATCTCTCAGACGATCTGACATCTAACTGATATATAGTCAGTACTTAAAATGTATTTTTTGATATGAAACATATTTTTTATAATTTATCACATTGTTAGTTATCAATGGCAAGATACCTCTCTGAAACAACACAGAGAGAAAGGGTTTATTGCAGTTCTTAGTATCAGGAAGCACATTCCACAGGTAGGGAAGACAAGCCGTCTGGGTGTATCCTCTGTAGTGTGTGAAGACAGGGCAGTTGGGTGGATCCTGTATATTGTGGGAAGCTGAGGGAGCAGCCCTTCACATTCTCATGAACCAGAAAGTAAATACATAGACCAGAACGAGAATTATGTGTAAGGTATAATCTTCAAGATCTGCCCCCGTGACCCACTTCTATTAATTAAACCACATGCTGTAAAGGTTCCACAACCTTCCACTAGCGAGGTGTCAAGTATTCAAGCACACAAGCTTGTAGGGAAGTTCTTTACATGTCACTGAGAAGAGGAGTGGCTATGGATAATAGAGGAAACCATGGTCAAATGGTGGTGGTCAAAAGATGGTCAAATGGTGATGGCTAAGAACTGAATTCAACTATCATTTTCCTTGGAGTGTGTCTCCTCCCAAGCTGTTCAGCATAAAGAACCTGATTTCATCTTGGTGACTGTTTTTTATTAATAGATCCCTTTAGAAAGGTCACTTACGTGTTTGCCGTTAACAATCAGAGTACAGTCTCAATCCTCTGGTGTCACTAACTATGACATCGTTGAGGCACTTTCTCCTAAGCGTCACTGCCTAACTTCTGACTTATTTGTCAGACTCTAGTTGGAGTCACAATGATAACAACAAATAGAAACTAGCCAAACATGTTGGGTACAGTGACCTCTTGTCCTTGGTCAGAAATGTCCTTACTTTTATTCTCACCTGAGGCCAGAAGTAGGTTTCATTTCTTGCTCTTGGTTTTGTCTTTCTTCTTTTACACAGTCTGAATGAGCACCAGTACCTGCAAACTCTTCCTGACGTGTCCAAAACATGAACACAATCCCATGAGCGTCACACATGGGCCAATTGAACTGACTGGCTGATGCTACCCATACGTCACCCTAGTTTTTCTCATAAGTTTTATATATAAAAAACCTCTAGACTATTTCCCTCCCATTTCAACAAGAAAGTAATTGCAGATGACTGTTAATTGTAAAACTACAAATGTTAGGTGCTCCTCAAAGATTCAAGTGACTCTGTAGGAAGTTTCATATTGCTATTTTCCAATTTATATATATATATTAAATTTCTTATTCTAATATTTAAACTGGGTTGGGTTAAATAAAAATTAAACTATGACAAATGAAATTGTTCATGTCGCAAATGAATGTTTACTAAGACATTTGTAGCATCAATTACAGATATTAAAAAGAAGAAAGATTAAAAATGATAAACTCAAGCCTACTACCTCCTATAGATAGCCAAAAATTGTTTTGCTTCAAAGAAAAAAAAATCAAAAGAAGTAGCAGAAATCATAAGAAAAATAAACAAAATAGGACAATGGACAGAAACAAAACCAAAATAAAAAGCTACTACTTTAAAATCTTGAAGAAAAATGAAAAACTGTAGGAAAAATTACAAAGGAAGGCAGGAAGAGATGACCCTTGGGCGTCAGACAGGAAGCTCCTCATGCAGATCCTTCCAGTGTCCCACGTGGAAGGAGCACATGCCCTGAACAGAGACATTTGCCCATGTAGACTGGTGATTTAAATAAAAAGGAAAAAAATCTCCAAAAGAGAAAACTACCACAGAGAGATAGAGACAATGTGAACAGTAACATAAACTTTGGGAAGATTGGACTTTCTAAGTTAAAATGTGCAAAGACAGACAAAAAGAGAACAGTATAATTTTCAATATTAGACATAAAAGATGTCATCACGACTGAATCCAGGAGCCAAAGTATCAAACGAAGCCTATAAACAAATCTGCCACACAACTAGATGACTCCATTAAGTAAGCTACTAATACCCATCATAGGCTAATCTTTTTTTGAAGGTTTATTTATTTTTATGTCTATGAGTACTCTAATCTGTGTACTCCTGAGTGTCAGAAGAGGGCATTATAGATGGTTGTGGGCCATTATGGGATTGCTGGAAATTGAACTCAGGACCTTTGGAAGAGCAACAGTGTTCTTAATCACCCAGCCATCTCTCCAGGCTCCACAAGTTAATCTTCGGGGCCTCTCCATATCATGACCTATCAATAATCAAGCATACTTGCAGTGAGAATTTGGGTTTCTAAAATATAGAAATGTTATGTAAATGTGGCTTATCATCATCATCATCATCATCATCATCATCATCATCATCATCGTCACCATCATCATCATCGTCGTCGTCGTCGTCATCGTCATCCCAACGTGTGGGATATGGAGCTGCTTCAGATTGCCCACAATAACAAACTATGATTTTTCTTGGGCTCCAGCAGAGCATGATTTTGGTAGCTGTTGATACTTTACGTTTAGATTTCTAGGAAATCTTAAGAGGATATAAAAATGTCAAAGCCCTGAGAGGCTGCAGCAGCTGCTGCCCCTGCTACTGCTGCTCTTGTTGCTGTTTGCTGTTTGGTAGTTTCTGGCTGCTGGCTGCTGGTTGGAGATATCCTGACAAGAAAGATTGGACTTCCACCTAAGAACTCCATGTCCCTAAATAGCAGGAGGTAGGATAATGATATTGAGGCCTGCTTTCCCTTCTAACCCTTGCTCTCTCCTACCTAGAGTTTGGGGATAAGGGATTGGAAGGGATAAACATTTAGGAGGATGGTAGGAAAAAAAAACAATAAAGCAGTCAAAAGTACAGTTGCACATACTAGTGAAATTCGAGTATTCTTCTCAGTGTTGGAGTCCGTCTTGGCCCTAATAAGGATACTTATTACATACAGTATTCCTTCCCCTGTTCTCCTCTTCTCTCTCTTTTCTCCTTCCTTCATTCCTGCTTTCTCTGTCTCACTCTCTCACCTACTTGCTTAAGCCCATTCTGGGCCCTCCTTCCACATGGTTCATATATGACAGGCATGTCTCTCTACTCCGGTCTGCGTCATACATAGGAAAACTTCATATTCCTAGCTGGATGTCATTCTGAACGCCTTTAAATATACTCAAAGAGAAAATGAACTCATCTTTATTTACAGCACAGCTTTCTTGTTAAGTTCTACAAACCAGTTTCTAAAAAGAAGCAATCCCATTTTTTACACCCTTTGACATGAAATACAGAGCATACTTCCTGAGTTCATCCTGTAAACCAACACCTTCTAGAACGGAAGGCTCACAAAGATAAATAAAACTGGAAGCTTCAGAAACGTGGGTTCAAATACCCCCCAGAACGTTTTGGAATCTGAGCCCTGTGTTGCACAGAAAGAATCACATGAGATTCTTTTCTAGTTACATTAGACCAGTTCAACTTGTTAATTTTACCATTTCTTTTGTTTCTTACCCCATTTGAAATCCAATACCCATTTTAAATTTACAATGAACCTCAAGCAGGAAACTCGGTTTTCATTGGAAATTCTTAGCCCTCTTTAAATTTTATAAATTGTATAGTTGAAACACTAAAGTTATATGCCAAACTTGTTCTGAACAAACTTGGTATCTTCTCTGATCATTAAACTGCATGTCTATTGTTAAATTTAAATTTGGTAAAATCAGAAAATTTTAAAAGCTTAATGTCTCACTAACACAAATTACATTTAAATGCTCAGTAGTTACAATAAGACTGGCCAGATACCATGTTGCACAGGGCAAAATTGGGAGGCATAGTTAGATCATGCCAAGGTCATCAACCTTATTAAGGTCGCTGTCATATATATATATATATATATATATATATATATATATATATATGCACCAATATTTAAGTATAATCTGAATAATTGTCCATATATTGAATCTTTGAACCAGAAGTGAAATGTAAAATGTACCTTCTATATGTGTAATTTATTTTTGATATGTTTTCATGGTAAAATAATTTAACCTCTTAATTTTTTTTAATAAAGTGAGTCTTTAACTCTTCCTGATGACATGATAATGTGAGAACATGAAACACTGCTTTTATCCTTTTAGACTACTGAGAAAAGAGCAGGCTCTGATACTAAAATAAAATGTTCAAGTCAAATAAAGGCCAAATGACAACGAATAGCTTCATGGAGCATTTGAATATTTCTAGTCACAAACAACAGAGCATCTATTTCTAATCTGCATCAGTCCCTTCAGAGTTCAATGACATAATTGTTAAAAACATAATTTCCTTTTCATCATGTCAATAACATAAAAATTCCAACTTCTATTTTCTGAAGTTCCTCATACTAGAAATAATTGAATTGCACACCAATTTAACACAGATTTTAATAATACTGTACGCTGATGTCTTCAAAGGAAGACGATAGTTTTATAGACAAAGCAAGAGAACAATGGTTTAAACATAAGGGAAGGGAGGTGATTCATGTAGAAAGTCACAAATGGCCGAAGTCCAGAGCTGTGCTGTCAACACAGAATTAATGCATTCAGATCAAATCATTAAGCAAGGAGGAGATGGTGTTTAAAGCAGTGATCATTTTAGGACTTGGAGTTAGAGGATGCATTATCCCATGAAGCTTAATTAATAGCAACTATTCTGGCTTTTCATCTTGAGATATTCCTTCTTAGGAAGGCTCAAATCCTCCATTTCACACGGATGGTAAAGGAACTGAACCTGAGTTGTGTTAAACGTCTGTCAAATGATGGGCGGGGTTTTGACGCACGTGAATCTTCACACAGCACATTCAGTGCATCTCCGGCATTTTACTGTTGGACATCAGACTGAACTCAGCTTTCGAATCTTAAGTAGATTTCCTTACTAAAGCCTGAAGTGAAGAAAGCCAGTGTTTCAGTTTGAGGTGCGGCAGGAGTTAATCCAAAAACCGATGTGCTTTTTCCATTTCCACGGCTGCTCTTCCAGGTTTTGGCAGCGGTGTGAACTGATAGGAGACTAGTATACAATAAATGCTGCTGGCATTGGAGCCCCATGGACTGGCACTGACTCGGGAGTAGCAGCTCTGTGCACTGAGCAGAGAAATAAATGACAAGATGGAATCAGACAGGGTGCCACCAAGCTCCGCCACCTCCAAGGAAGCGGGGATTTGACGGATTTATCTGGGTTACTGAAACAGAAAGCAGATTGATCTAGTTTATTAAGTATCATTTCCAATTGAAAACAACAAGGAGCTTTAAAAGAGTCAGAAAGTGATTGTTTTTTTTTCTAGAATCATTAAACTTATCATTCCAAAACAAAATTATATAAATTAGTTCGATAAATATATGCATACAAAATGTTATGTCAAATGCACATTAAATGTATATTGATATTTATGATGAGATGGAATAACCTTATTCTAATATTTACAAATACATACATATACATATACTTATAAAGCATCTAACATTTGATGTTACATGTGTTTGAATGTGTATATTTATGTATGTATTTTAAATAACTAAACTTTTAACTCCTCTATGTAACCTGTGGAAATTTTTACTGAGAGCAAAAACCAAGAGACAGAAAGTGTATCTCCTAGCATTAAAAATCTGTAGTCTATTTTGGCAGTCACTGAGGTTATTTCTGTACTCTGGCCACATTGTCTAGATATTTTTATAATCTAACAACACATTTTAGCAGTATTAGTGAAATATTACCCTCGGGCCTATAATATTGTGTGCAAAAAAAAAAAAAAAAAACACAGCATAAAATCTTACTTTACAGTAGGTGAGTAAGTAGTTGATTTAAAATATAATAATGAGAGGAAAAAAATCAAGGAAAATTAAGTATTTATTTTATTTATCTCCATCTATAGTCCAAATAAAGCTGTCATTTTTGACAACACCTAGTAAGTAGTTTTGCTTGACTCAATTTCTCTCAACTTAGGGCATTCATGTTTTACATTGTATTAAAGCTTTACAATATAATGTTAACAACATGCTCAACAAGATGACAATAAACACAACAGACATCTAGTGAATGCAGTCCTTTAAGGCATGCCATCCCAGATCCACTCCATTCCCTCAGACTGTGAGAATTACTTAAATACAACAGTCAGTAAGCTTGTGTTACTATGTTAGCCCTCTCTTGATTTCTACCTAGGCCTCAAGACATGGTTCCCAGTCTTTTAAAAGTCTTTCCACTGAGAAGTGATGTCTGTGCTGCCTCCTGTGAGTTTTGTTTTATTACAGTGCAGTGGAAGTCAAGATGTGAAATTTCTGAGACTAGAATACAGTAGATGAGGAACTCTTGGCTCGTACTTAATTATTTACTAACTTATTTGTTTTTGGATTACTCATAGTAGTTTACCGTGTAACAAGTGCATCACTTGGCCATGTTACCAAGAAGTTTTATATTACATGTGGAGAATGTGTCCATTATAACAGGAGAGACCAGTAGATAATCTTAAGTTCTTCCAGATCAGGCTCCACATAGTATAATGAAGAAACTTCATGATTCATGAACAACCCAAGCTGTTCCACCACTAGATTTTCCCAAGACAGAACTGTAGACCCACACAAGCCATCATGATGGGACCCTGTCTAAACTCTTCTCCCACTGGTCAAGCAATAGTGAAGACACCCGGTCTTATGCCTTTCTTCATTTCATTTCTATCACCTGCTCCTGTGGGTTTTGTTCCTCTAAGAAGGAAAAAAAATATTCCATGAGAAGAGTGCTTCTTCTCCATCAACAGCATTGTTTTCCAGATTAGCTTACTCAACTGATGTTTTTTCTTATTGCCTGCCCATTCTTCACATCAGCTGAGTGACCTCTCCTAACTCAAACCTTGTCATGCCATCCACATGTACTTTCAATGGTGTTCACCCGAAATGAAGACAGATCCTGAAATGAGGCTGATGATATGGGCATGATTCAGCCATGCCGCCCATTCTGCACTGTGTAACAGGGTATCTGCCAGTCTTCTTGGGACTACTGAGTATTTAAATGTGATTTGTGTGACTGAGGCATAGAGCGTTTAACTTTCTCCAGTTTCACAAGCTAAATTTAAATTTGACAATGGTTACACAACTTAATCACTGAGAAGGTTTCAAATTCAGAACAGGGTGGGCATATGAATTTACTTTTTCGTCTCTAATGTTTGTGAGACTTAAATAAGTTCAAGAATTCCAAATAAAAATCCAGTATTCTGATGGGGGTACACTGTAAACTTACCATGAAAACTTGGATTCAAAGAATAGGTAACCAAAATTAGAGAGGTAAGATGGTAATAATACTTGGATTATTTTGAGTCAAATAAAACACTTTTTAAAATTAATATTTTACTTTCTCAAATGTGGCTACTAGAAAATGTTACCCTGCATAAATGACTGTCATATTGCTTTTCCTGTTTTAGTCAGCTCTGTCTTGTCAGGCCCTGTTTATACTTAGACCCACTCCATGCTTCAATCATCAAAGGACCTTTGCAAATGCTGGTCTCCATTTCTACATTTGGTCAAAGCTGCATTTTCTTACAGAAAACATTTACTCCCTCTTTGTTTTCAGTGAATTCTACCCTGTTTGATCTCATAACCCATTAGGTGTTCAAATTTGTAGCATCTGTCACAATAATAATCTTATGACTACACACTTACTAAATAAACCACATACCGTCTTCTCTTAAGAAACTCACATTAATATACTAAACTCTCAGCATTGGTGGAGAAAGAGACCTCCTTTTGTACACTGTTCCTCTTCCTGTGATTAGCACAGCATTAGCTTCATCAATAATGCAGAAGTTAGAATCAAAGCATGGCATGTCAAAGAGAGACGAAAAGAGGGTTTTGTATTTTTAAAAAGTCCACAAAAATGGCATCAATATTTTGCTAGTTGTATTCAACACATAATTGTTAAAGGAATGGCAAAATTATTTTCCCCCAAGTAAAACAAATAATCGTGTATAAAATAATATGAATTATGCTTATCTCATCAACTTCAAATGAGTAAGACTCGAAATATGATTTATTTATTAGGCTGTGCACAATTACTAGAGGATTACCCCATTCTAATTCTCTAATACTAGACTGGCTACTCCCCCAGCTGTGCTCCCCAAAGCTTGCTGTCTGAATCTATCTTCCTGGGTTATTTCTGCTCCAGAAGTCTGGTGTTCTGGGGGTGCATTTTATTTTGGCACTTGGGGCTGGTCCATCATGGCTAATGGAGACCTGTTTTCTCAGTCTTCTCCTAAATACTCATACTCATTCTCTCTCTCTCTCTCTCTCTCTCTCTCTCTCTCTCTCTCTCTCTCTCTCTCTCTCTCTCTCTCTCAATCTGTGTGTCTCCTCCTTCTTTCTCTTTCCCCCTTATGTTCCCTACCTGTAACCCCAGCCCAATAACACAAGCTCTCTCTCTCTCATTTTCTCTGTGTCTCCCTCTGTGTTTCTCTCTCTCTCCCTCTGTCTCTCTCTTCCCCTCTGTCTCTCTCTATCTGTGTGTGTGTGTCCCCTTCTCTTTTTTCTCTTTTTTCCTCATGTTCCCTACCTGTAACCCCAGCCCAATAACTCAAACTCTCTCATTCTCTGTCTCTGTGTCTTTCTCTGTGTCTATCTCTTTGTGTCTTTCTCTCTCTTTATCTATCATCTATCTATCTATCTATCTATCTATCTATCTATCTATCTATCTATCTATTTATCTATCTTTCTATCATCTACCTATCTTTCTATTATCTATCATCTATCTATCTATCTATCTATCTATCTATCTATCTATCTATCTATCTTCTACCTATCTTTCTATTATCTATCATCTATCTATTTATCTATCTTTCTATTATCTATCTATCTATCTATCTATCTATCTATCTATCTATCTATCTTTCTATCATCTACCTATCTTTCTATTATCTAGCTAGCTAGCTATCATCTATCTGTCTATTCCCCCCAGCAATTGGCTGTTGCCGGTTTTATTTAACAAATCATTTTAAATTGGGGAGTAAGTTATGCACAACAAAAGCTGGAGTGAGTGGGAATGTGTTCTTCTTGGGGCAACCAGATCTTGGGGTACAGAATTTACCATATGAATACAAGCACAGTCAGACTGACCCCTAACAATCTTGTTTCTGTAACATCAAAGAAACTCCAAACCACTTGCCCATAAACCAGTTGACATAAGAGCTTAACTTATGTCCCAGACTCTTACTCTATGTTGACTTTCTCCCAGTGCCCTTCGGAAGGGGCAGGGTGCCAACCTGCAGCACAGATCAAACCAGTTGAGTCTTTGCCTCGTCTTTATGACTCCTTTCTAGTGCTTCCCTCTCTGAAATGGGCGGTGTTAGTGGTAACTGTGGCAAACGACTGCTGTGGAGATATAGTTGACATGATGGGTTACCAGTCATTGCATCAAGTGTACCAGTGCATCTAAATAAATCTTCACTGCCATTTTCCTCCTGTGGAGGAGCCAACATCAAATGCAGAAAACCTTGAACAGAAGAGATGAGATTTGAGGTAAGGAAACTATTACCCAAACTTATCCTTATTGATACTATATTCTGCTGTCATTCAGAAGTTACTCTGGGAACCTGAATTTCTTTGCCCTCCAGGTCAAGATTAGTTGCTTCTATTGGTTTCTAATGGAGTTTCTATCCCTATTTGGTCCCTCAGTTCTTCCCATAACTCTTCCACAAGACTCCCTGAGCTCTGCCTCATGTTTGGCTGAGTGTCTTTGCATCTGTTTCCATCTCTTGGTTGGTCGAGCTTTTAGAAGACAGACTGAGCTCCTGCCTGCAGGCATAGCAGAATATCATTAATAGTGTCAGGGTTTGGTTCTGGCCCATAGGATGGGTCTCAATTTGGGTTAATCATTCCCAATGATTAACTAATCATTCCCAATGATTGGTTGGCCATTCCCTCAGTCTCTCTTCCATCTTTGTCTCACACATCTTGTAGACATGACACATTTTTAAGGTCCTTCACAGACCATCTCAGCATCCCATGTGAGTACAGAAATACTAGGGACATAACTGTAAGTTTAGTAACTTGTTGGCAGCCTGAAAATTACCTTAACATGTAATCTTCACAAACTGCTTTCTTTTATATAGATATCAATATATCCAAACATGTACATATACAAACAAACACACATGCACATATACAGAGATCCATGTATATAACTACATACAAATTCTTATGCATTCAGCATTCACAATTATGTACATAAAAGCATGCAGACATAAGCACAAATGTAGATGTGTATATAAAATACACATCCATATGTATTCAGCTCTATTCATGCATGTATACACATATGCGAAATTGTACAATGCAGAATATCATTCTATTCTGTTTATGGTTAGACAAAATAGTTAAGGAAGAATGAGATTTGACATAAATTTGAATGTAGCTTTTTTTCTTTAACTTTGGCTTTTAAAACAATGGAAATAATTCATATATTTAATTTTAACAAGGCAATGGATAGCTCAAGGGGAATTTTGCTATTATGCTCTTCTCATTTTATCTTAAAACAGTATTTTAAAATAAAATCAATCTTAATATTTGTTAACAGGACATCATACAATCACACACATTCAAACACACACAAATATACATATACAAACATGTATACACTTAGATTATTAATTAGTACATTTTGATAAAAGAAGATACGTATTAAGAAAATATTGAAAAGAAATTTTATACTAATGTCAAACTGAGAAAACTAAAATTAGAAACTATATTTCTCAGTATTTTTATCCAAACCAACTGCATTTCGATTTTATGATCCATTAGGAACACATAAACTCTTAAAGTAGTTTACTTTATTATGTGAATTGCCAAGGCAGTAACACTACCATTAAAAGATGTTTCAAAAAAATTAAACATATATATCAACCTTATAAAACAAATAAATATGTATCATGGAATCTAGAAAAGGATGCTCCATTATCATTAAAATTTTAACCAGGCAAATTTTAAACAATTGAGTGTGAAAGTGCACATATAAAGACAATTCCACTCCAGATTGGTGATGGTGTTACTAAATCATGGTAAGAGCACTTTCTGATAGGATGTGCCAGGGTCCTCTGGGAAATTAGAGTCCTATTACACATAGCCAAGTGCACATTACTAGCTGTTGAGAGGAGGTGCAGGGGTTATAAACGTCTCACATGGCCTGTACTCCATTAGATAAGGATATTAAACCCTCTGATCAATAAGACACCATGAAGCTATTATGGTCATTGGCAGTTAAAACAGACCCAAACACGAGTGTGAGTCCACAAAAGGCAGTGTGTTTTTCCTATCTTTGGGTATCAGACGTGGCTGCATTCTAAATCATGCTGTTTGAGTTTTGTTCTCTGCCAGGAAGATACACAGCCTCATTTGCATACTCTGCCTGGTGACTGCAACATGAGAGCTTGAAGTAGGGATGTCAGATGGCCTGATTTATATCACTGTTAAGGGATCCTAGTAATTTCAGATCTTTGTAATGGGGTTTTCATTCTTCTAGCTACATAATGCATGCAAACATTATCCTGATGCCTTTTTTAAAAACTTGTCAAAATGCATGGAGAGAAGCAAATGTATTGTATGTCTCCCTCCTGTAGTCTGCAGCCAGGAGGAGAGCGGCTCACAGAGATTTCAACTGTGCATAATTATAAGTGCTCCGCAGCTAAGCAGCTATTGAACTGCCTACAGAGTGTCTGGAAAAGGCTGTGGCAGAGCATCATCACAACACTCTGCCTAATGTATTGTACACATATGCACCCACGTGGCATGATATCTGCATGACTCCCCCTTGTTCTGACAGCTCTAGCCACTTACCCAAGTTCCACTTGCTCTATTCTCTCTTCTCAGAGCTCCAGTCTTCCACGGAGCAGCAAAGAAGCAAGGGCTCAGATTTCTCTGTGTGTTTGGTGCTTAAATTCTCATCTGGCCTTAATGGTGGCATTTTGATTAAATACAATTATAAATCTGCCAGAATACTCCTGTTCCTTTTATAGTGAACCATCCAGAAGGGAGGATGCTCCAGGAATGCCAACTCATTGGTGCAAGTGAACACATGGAAATTATTTTAGAAGCTGTCAGGTGAGGCCAATGCCACAGGACTGGCAGCCAATAACATTCTCTAGCATCCCAATTCCTGCTGAAGGGTCAGAGATGATCAGCTTCCTGCTGTGGTTCCCCTATATTACCATAAAATAATGTATTATTCAGGCTACACTCTGAGAAACATGTAGCTACTTTGGGGATATAGAGGTCGCTGATGTAAATGACTGCATATAGAATATATTAAACAAACTGATGAGTTGAATATTGTCAATGACATCATAGAGGGAGATGGTATAAGGGTAGATGGGATAGTGACCAAATTGTCGGGATATTTGGTCCCACTGTGAACTCTGAATTGTGTTATTTACTAGCAAAACCTGTTTCTAGTTGTGGTGTGCTCAGACCTAGTGTACACCCTTCATCTAAGAGCTTTATGTTTGAATACTGTAAACAGGATTAAATAGTCAAGCAGCAGAGCAAGCAACCAGTTGACAGAGAATGAACATAGAAAAAAATCATAGAGGGTACGAGGGAGTCGGTAAGACTGAGAGATGCACAGGAGGTAGGAAGAGAGACTCTAAGTTTTAAGAGTATTTTTGAGATGGTGTGGAGAAATAGCGTCCTTTGGGGACATCAGCTGACCATGGAGGAAGGTCAGATGGTTGCTCTCTCTGTCTCTCTGAGCTAGCAGGCTTTCACTGGTTCAGAGTGGGTGGCTGTTGTAGGAACTGATAGAGTGGGAATCACTCACTGTCTTCCTTTTGAACCCTACTGCATACAAGACTCCAGGATCGGATCTACCCTGTCCCTGTGCCTTGGGACTGTCAGCAAAGCACTGATTTCATTAGCACCCAGACTGATTTCCATAATACTCCTTCAATAACTATATCTCCTCTGAAATTGTTGATGAGTTATGCATTGTGTAGCTGGATGAACAGCCATTGCTTGACCCCTGATTTGAACCACATCCCTTTGAGTCCTCTGTCTGTGATCTTGAGAAACTTCCTTGATTTCTTTAAGTCTTTGGCTCCTTGTCTTTAAAACATGAAAAATAAAATTAAGTTTAGGAGTCTGATAAAAATTCAAGTCTGAGCATCCAGCCGCACGAACTGCTCTTCCATGATAGTCTTTCCTTCTCTCTCCATCTCTCCTCTTCGGTTTTTCATCTAAGAAACAGTACAATAGCGATGGCATTTTTCCAAAACCTTTCATCAGTGTGTTAGAAACAGCTCTAAGTAATAATGAATAACTTTGAACACCTCAGAATTAGAGTCTAAAAAAATATCTTTCATAAGAATTACAGCTGTGCACCATCTAATGCCAGGGATATATTTGAAGACAACTATTGCTTGGCAATTCCAACCACTGTTTTAATATCAATGTGACCTTGCACCTCTAATTGTAGTTTGCTACATACTTAGGTATGCTGGTGTTTTAATGGTACTGCCAATTGGTTTTGGTTTGTTGCAGTACTGAATAGCATAGCCAGTGCTAACACAGTGCTTTCTATGTATCTGAACATAAGTACACATGGAGAGACACGATATACATATTAGAAAGTAAAAATTCCTCAGTTCTTTGCAATCAATGGGACCACAAGCATAGAGATTGAAGACCACTGCTGACTGAAGCATTTCTGTGGGTGCTGGATTTTACTTCAATGCAGGAAAGAAATTGAAAGGTCTCCTTCCAAAGCTACTTAACTACATCAAAATTTTTAAGTCATTAATCTTACAGATATATTTTAAAGGAATTTATTTCTATGATAAGGCCCTTCATACCTATTGTCTATCATTAGCTGAGAATAAAATTCCTTGAAGATGTTCAGGACAAGAGAGGAGACAATCATGATTAAGCCAGAGCAGTTGACTAACAGAAAATAGGAAAATATTTAAAAGAAAGAGATGATGGACACTTGAAAGACATTATTAATGATTTATCATATTCTTGAATGTCATATTACTGTATATCATCAATGATTTATCATGCTAATGTCATATTACTATACATGATATCATTAACGATAGATTTCTCCTCTAATAGAAATGATAATACATGGTTTGTCATTGGCTTTAGTTTTTGGCATACTTTTCTACTTTGACTGGGAAATGCTGTTTGCCCTGTGGGTTAGCAAAATAGAATTTTGACTCCTTGAGCAATGCTATTTTTAACATGATCTCTTCAGATTCAAAACTTTGGCTTGATTTAGAGCAAGAGCATGTGAATCTGCATTTTAATCTTTCGGTCTCTAAGATAGGTTTTTATTTCTAATATTGAAGCAAATACGGTTCAAGTTATTTTTTAGTCCAGAGCTCTACCTGAGACACAGATGTCATTGAAAACTGAAGAGATCATTCTTTTAGTCAGTACTAGATGAAAGGAAGCAGGACACCAGCAGAAGAACTGGGGACAAAGATGCTGCATTTCTATATAGGGGCTTAAAGCAAGGCTTACTTCTAAATGAATCTTTTCTTTTTTTTTCCATTTTTTTATTTTATATGTTATTTACATTTCAGATGCCACCCCCTTTCCACATTTCCCCTCCCTAAAAAACCTCTATCCAATGCCCCCTTTTCCTTTTTGCTTTTATACAATTTTTTAAAGTGTTAGTCAAAGGCTTTATATGTTTGGTAATGCTCAATCAGAAGTGTAACCCAATACCCAACCTAGATATATAAACTGTCTTTGACTGGTGGAGACATATAGACATCTGCCTCCATGCACCCCCTCTCTTTCTCTCTCTCATCACCTTGCTTCTCCTCTCCTTCATCTTCTCCTCTCCTTACTCCACCTCTTCTTCTCAGTACTCCTTCCCCCTTAGCTCCTCCTACATATCGTCCTTCCTGTTAAAATAACACTTTTCTCTCAAAATATAATTAGAGCATAATTATTCCTATTTGTACCAGTGAAGTACAAGATAATCTTAATACCCAGTCCATCATTTTGTTGACTAATCAGAACCTCTGTTGTCTCTCCTAACTAAAACACTTAGTTTTGAACCTGGCTTTTTTCTTGGCTTAGAATAAATGTCAGCTGAAAACCTTCCACTCAGATCTTTTCTCTCAAAGTAAATAGCCAGGACCTGTCTGCTCTGGACAGCTTCCTGTCTTGGATTCTAAGAAGAAATTGAGCATCCTTGGAGTTACTCCATTTGTGCAGAGACAGCCACGAGGCAAGAATTGCCTCTCTCCATCTACAGACAAATTACTGTCCAGAAAATGACACACTTGCAGAATAGTCGACTGATTATATCTGCCTAGACAGAGTAATCAACCCTTAATAATTCTGCATCACTAAGGTCTGCCAGATGATTCTGGGCCAGAAGGCTGAAGATTTGATGCTCCAACGTTCTGTAGTATAGGGGCTGTCCAGGTATTCAGCGGTCTCTATAAATTGGCTAAGTTTTAGAAGTTATGCTTTGTGCTTCCCATAATTTCAGTTAACTCAGTCATTCTAGATTTATAGTCTCAGCCGATCCTGGCTATTTACTTTGAGATGAATCTTTTCTTATCTCAGTTCTCAAGGTAGGGTTAAAAGAAACCCATGAGAACAGAGGTCACCACATATATCTAGGGGAGAGGACAGAAGCCGAGGCAGGACAAAAAATAAATAAATAAATAAATTGACTACGTGCAAGATTTGACACCTGGAATTAAAAGATGACACAGTGGTTATGAACATTTTTTATTCTTGCAGAGGACCCAGGTTCAGTTTTCAACACACACATGGTGGCTCACAACTATTAGAAACTCCAAAATTGGGGCATCCAATGTCTTCCTTGACATTTGAGGGTACCAGGCAACCAATTGATATACATGCATACATGCAGACAAATCACAGACATACATAAGATAAAAATAAATCTAAAAACAAATGGAATCTGTTGGACTAGAAATATTTTCTGAATACACTGATTTTTTTTCCACTGTAGCTTACATAATTGAAAGTAGTTCTTAGACATCTATCATCTACCTAAATCCTTGTTTTGTTATTTAAACAGATCCTTTCAGCTTAAAATTTTCACCACTACATCAAAGCAAAGAATCAGCTTCATAGGAGTTCACCTTCTTGATGAAGAGATTATACCAACAATGTTTTACATTTCTCATATGACTTCATTGTTAAGAAATACAAGAGAAGTGAGCATAGCAAGACTAGTGTGAAATTACTGTACACCATCACTCAACATGGAGATGTTTGTCTACATTATAAGATCAATCAAGTATCTATCCAGGGTGGCTTCTTTCTGAAAGAATAAGTCCAAGGCTATTATTGAATGGACAAGAGCAGAATAGATAAGTGGAAAAATAAAATCACAGCCTCCTTCGTTAGAACAAGCTCCCGTTTGAAGTTTCTTTTATGAGCCATCACTAAGGAAGTTAGATTCAAGATTTTTCAGAGATAAAATTGAATTCTGCACAGGGGGAAATAGATCCTACAAGCAAACTATAGGTAGCCTCAAATTGTCACCATATTGCTTTAATTAAAAAGTAATAATATCCTACTTAGTGCATGGTGAGGAACATAAAAGTATTTCCATAATTTTATGTGTATGTGTCTGTGTGGTATACATGTACACAAATATGTATGTAGACATATGTGCAAATGAATAAACACTTGCTTCCATGTGCATGTAAAAAACAAATCTCAAAGTTGGTTTTTTATTTGAATTTCCCTAATAGCTAAGGATGGTGAACATTTCTTTAAGTGTTTTCACCCATTTAAGATTCCTCTGTTGAGAATTATCTGTTTAGATCTATATCCATTTTCTTCTTTCATTAACTATTGTTGACATGCCTATTATACAAGAAATCCTACTCTGCAAATAATAATGAAAATTCCTTTTATAGTATTTTACACTTGGAAATCCCAAAAAGAAGAAACATATATTTTACAATCAAATCTAGGGAGATTTTGTTCCCCAATTTTTTATTGTCAAGTAATTACATATGTAACAACAATATTATGGGGGAGAAATAAAGGGGAGTCTGATGGAGACAGTATGCTTTAGGAAGAGTAGAACTCAGCTGCCATGCATTCAACCCTCTCTTGTGTCTAAAAGTTAAACTCTCACAGTGAAAGGAGAACAAATAAGGGATGTAAATAAATATCATGTATTAAAGTAAAAGTAAATAATGAGTTTAGCAAGCCTAATGGTAATAAATTGGTTAAAAGTTAAGTTGAACAACTTATAGGTATAGATATATTCCTTTCTCTTTATGGACCTCTGCTTGTGTTCATATGTGTTCCTTAGTATTTTTTAATGGCTGTGAAATACTTCATTGTGAAAACATGCCATATTTTCTTTATGCATTCTTAGGTTGAGGGACATCTAGGTTGTCTCCAGTTGCTGGCTATGACAAATAAAGCTTCTGTGAACATAGTTTAGTAAATGTCCTTGTAGTGGAATAGACAGTCCTTTGGGTATATGCCCAGGATAGGTATGACTGGGACTTGAAATTAAATCAATTCCCAATTTTCTGAGAACCTGCCATATTGATTTCCAAAGTGGCTGGGTAAGGTTGCACTCCAACAAGTAATGGAGGAATGTTTCTCTTGCTCCAATCCTAGCCGGTATGAGCTGTTACTTCTAATTTTTATCTTTTTGCCATTGTGACAGATGTAAAAAAAAAAAATCTCAAAGTTGGTTTTTTATTTGAATTTCCTTAATGGCTAAGGATGCTGAACATTTCTTTAAGTGTTTTCACCCATTTAAGATTCCTCTGTTGAGAATTATCTGTTTAGATCTATACCATTTTTTTCCCATTGGATTTAGGTTTGTTGATGTCTAGTGTTGTGAGTTCCTTATTTTGGATATTAGCCCCTTTTCAGATGTGAAATCAGTAGAGATCTTTTCACATTCTGTAGGCTACCATTTTGTCCTTTTGTTCATTTGCTTTGCCTTATAGGGGCTTTTCAGTTTGGTGTGGTCCCGTTCATTAATTGTCAATTTTAGTGCCTATGCTATTAATTTTCTGTTCAGGAAGTTGTCTACTGTGTGGAGGTATTTAAAGCAACTATTCCCCACTTTCTCTTCAAACAGATTCAATCTATCTAATTTTATGATGAGGATTTTGTTCCACTTAGACTTGAGTTTTTGTGTGGTTTCATGATAGATATGGATCTATTTGCATTCTTGTACATACAGACATCCATTTAGACCAGCACTATTTTTTCATTGTATATCTCTGGCTTCTTTATCAAAAATCAGGTGTCTATAGGTGTGTGGATTTACATCTGGGTGTTTGATTTAATTGAATTGATCAAACTGTTTTATGTCAACCCCATCAGGGTTTTATTACTACAGCTCTTTAGTAGAGCTTAAGATCAGGGATGGTAACACCTCTGAAAGTTCTTTTATTGTTCAGGATGGTTTTAGCAATCCTGGGTTTAAGTTTTGCATGTAAAGTTGAGTATTGTTCTTTCAAGGTCTGTAAAGAGCTATGTTGGAATTTTTATGTTAGTTGCTTTGAATCTGTAGATTGCTTTTGGTAAGATTGCCAGTTTTACTATGTTAATTAATACAAGAGCATGGGAGATCTTTCTATCTTCTGATATTTTCTTCAATTTGTTTTTTTCAAAGACTTGAAGTAATTGTCATCCAGGACTTTCACTTGCCTGGTTAAAATTATCTCAAGATATTTTATATTATTTGTGGCTATTATAAAGGGTGTCATGTTCCTGATTTTTTTTCCTCAGCCCACCATTCCTCATTTGTATATAGGAGAGGTTTTTATGTTGTTGTTTTGTTTGTTTTGTTTTGCTAATCTTGTATCCAGCTACTTCACTTAATGTGTTTATTAACTGTAGGAGTTCCCTGATAGAAGTTTTGGTATCACTTTTGTATATTATTATACCATTTGCAAATATCAATACTTTGATTTCTTTCTTTCTAATTTGTACACTCTTCATCTTCTTTGGCTGTCTCATTGTTCTAACTCGGACTTCAAGTACAATATTGGATAGATATGGGAGAATAGAGAACCTTGCCTTGTTCTGATTTTAGTAAAATTGATTTGAGTTTCATTCCATTTAAGTTGATGTTGGCTATATGCTTGCTATAAGTTGCCTTTATTATGTCTACCCATATCCCTTGTATCTCTGATCTCTCCAAGACTTTTGTCATGAACAGGTGTTGAATTTTTATCAAAGGCCTTTTCAACATCTAATGAGATGATCATGTTTTTTTTCTTTCAGTTTGTTTATATGATACATTATATTAATAGATTTTTATATATTGAACCACCCCTGCATCCCTGGGATGAAGCCTACTTGATTATGGTGGATAATAGTTTTTATCTTCTTGGATTCAGGTTGAGATTATTTTATTGAGTATTTATTTTTGCATCAATGTTCACAAGAGAAATTGTTTTGTAACTCCTTTTTAAATTTTTGTGTGATTTGGGTATCAACTGTGACCTCATAAAATGAGTTTGGCAGGTTGTTTTTTTTTTTTTTTTTTTTTTTCTATTTTGTGGACTAATTTGAGGAGTACTGGCATTAGCTCTTTGAAATTCTGATAGAATTTTGTGCTAAAACCATCTGGCCCTAGGCTTTTAGTCATCTTTCTGCTTCCCCTCATCCCCTCTCCAACCCAAAAGTCCCACCTACTCCTCACCCAGTGATTTGTTCCTAGAAATCTTTATTTATTAGTAGAGAGTAGTTATTCAATCCCAGTCCCAGGCAGCCTCTCTTGGTGAAGCAGAATTAGCATCAAAATACAAACAGCACCAAGGCTATCCACAGCAGATATCTATCAAGAAAATTGTCCATTTCTGCCAAGTCTGGCTTACCTGGATCCCACCCAGATAAGTTTACAAAAGCAGGCAGATCTCTGAATTCGTTTGCTATAAGAATTACAGATTCATGGAATGCTGATTTGTGGGATGGTCAAGAGGGAACATGGTGAAAAATGAATGAATTGATGTGTAAACAAAAGACTGGGCTTTTGGTGTGCAAGAAAGGAACTAGCAGAGAGCAATAGCTGTTTTGGTTTTTGGTTTTGTTTGTTAGTTTGCTTTTAGAACTATTCCTAGCAAGAGCTGAGCTGCCTGGAGATCTCTGGAGAGTGAACACAGGCACTTTTAGACATTTTTCTAACAGGATTTCTGATTTTGGTTAGAAAATCCATGGAGATAGAACACAGCTGTTTTAGAATGTTTCATAGCTCTTTGAATTTTTTTCTAATAGGATTTATGACCTTGGTTGGAAATTCAAATAATTACTTAGAATGTTAACACAGCTCATTTAGATTTTTTTCTAGCAGCTACCCAGAGAAAACTGCTTGGAGAGTGAACACTGCTCTTTTAGAATTTTTGTGGCTTTCTGATTTTAATCAGGAACCCCAAAATTGCTTTTAGGTTTTTTTTTTTTTCAAGCTAAAAGACAAAAGACATGAGGAGAATAAGTCTGCCTTTATATGTTACTTAGACTTTTTGCCTTATAGCTTTTAATATTTCTTCTTTATTTTATATGCTTAGTGTTTTGATTAATATGTACCAAGGGGACTTTCTTTTTGGTCCAAACTATTTGGTGTTCTGTAAGCTTTTTTTTTTGTACATTTATAGGCATGTCATTCTTTAGGTTAAGAAAATTTTCTTCTATGATTTTTTTAAAAATATGTTTTGGGCTTTTGAGCTAGGTATATTGCTCTTCTCTTTCTGTTATTCTCAGGTTTAGTTTTTCCATAGTGTTCCAGATTTCCTGTTTTTTTGTGTCAGGAACTTTTCAGATTTAACTTTTTCTTTTACATATTTAACTATTTCTTCTATTGTATCTTTAATACCTGACAGTGAATTCTTACAGTTCTTGTATTCTGTTGGTGATGTTTGTGTCTATAGTCCATTTACCAAGATTTTCAGAATTCTTTATTTGTATTTTCTTTATTGCTTTTGTTCCCATTTTCAGGTCTTGAACAGTTTTTTTTTTTTTTTCAATTTCCTTCAAATGTTTGTTTGATTGTTTGTTTACTTGCTTCTTGTCTTTCTTTGTGGGATTTCACCATTTCCTCCAATTTTTGTTTTGTTTGTTTGTGTTTTCCTAAATTTCTTTAAAGGATTTATTAATTTACTCTTTGTGAATATTTGTCGTCTTCATAAAGTTGATTTTAAGAATTTTTTTCTTGTGTTTCAGTTGTGTTGGAATATTCTTGGCTTGTTTTTCTGGGATATCTGGGCTCTGATAGTAACATACTGCCCTGCCCGTTGTTGACTGTGTTCTTACTCTGGTGTCTAAGCATTCAGGTTTGGGACGATTATAGTTCTAGGTGCTGATATTTTAGTTTGTCTTCAGTGGGTATGAGTTTTGTTCCTTGGTTTTTGTTTTCTCTTTGGTCTTCTAGTCTTTGTGGCCAGGATTTTTTGGCAGCTAGTGTAACCTCTAGTCCAGCACTGAGTCTTGGATTGAAATTAGGGCTGGACTTCTCGTGGCTAGTGTGGCCTTTGTTCCAGAATGGGGTCTTTACCTGAGTTGGATGGTGGAACACAGTGATACGGAGAGAAGTTGGGGTTGGTGATAGTGAGGGAGGCAATGGGAGAGTTTAGGAGGTCCATGGGTGGGCTGCCTATTCAGAGTTCTGGTGGCCGGTGTGGTTTCTCATCTAGTAGAGACAGTGTTCTCTCTCTCTCTCTCTCTCTCTCTCTCTCTCTCTCTCTCTCTCTCTCTGTATGTGTGTGTATTTGTATGTGGTCCTAGAAATTGACTTGAAAAGAAAGAATTCTACTACTGAGCTACATACTCAAGACTAAATTCTTTTAAATTACCAATGGCAAAGACATTTTCAAATAAGCAAATAATTTCAAGTTAATTGTTACAAATAAAAGTTTATCTTCATTGTGTTTTCCAGTAGGAAACATCCACATTTAGTTATTTTGCTAGTTAGTTCTTTCCCTAGGCATTTATTGCTGTTATGTGGATAGACATAAATTATAAATCACAAATTCATCCAAACATAACTTTGTCAGTATCTTGAAGTCAACATGAAATGAATACTAATAGAATTTGCTTGAGCTTGAACACTAAAAAGTTAAATATCTTTCATTGCCTTGATATATTTTGTTGCATTGCATATAGCAATCCATGTAACACGTGAATTTTTTGGATGGCATCTGTTTGAAATCTGAGATGCTTTTTGAGATGTATTTCAGCATTTCATTTGCACAGGTTACCATTCCAGTAGTTCACCAGTAATTAATGGTCTTTATAATTAACTTAAATACATGTGATTATAAGATTTTTAATCTGTAATTACATCGCCTAATTAGAAAATTATGATGACAAATGAAATAATTATGAAAGGTGATGACTTTAAATAAAATCTATGCTAAAATATTCTTTGTTTACTTAGTAGAACATGTGACTAGCAAAATTACACAGAATTCTCTTTTTCCCAGTCATGTATATTTGAAGGAAAGCAAGTAATGCACATTCACTAGAGATCCTTCTTACCCAAGGTGATGAAGCCACTCTCCCCAAAAAGGTTGAAGAGAATCCATCTCACTCACCACTGTGGTTTGACAAGAATGTGGAAGATTTCACATGAAATCTGACACTCCTTGTCAAAGCAGCATGGCAGCTTTGCTGGAGTGGTACCACTTCTTCTTTTGAAATCCACCTCTCCCTAAAACTCCTAGATGAAACAGTAAATCATACTACTGAGTATAAAGAAGGAAAAGTAAATGCTACCAGTAATTTGCCTTGGCTTTTATGAAAGAAACTTCTGTATTTGTTTTATTTGTGATTGTGTGTGTTGATGTATATATGTATATTTCTGTTAGGTTTTTTTTTGTTTTGTTTTGTTTTTTTGTTTGTTTGTTTTGTTTTGCTGTGAAGAGACAAGGTGACCACCGCATCTCTTCCAAAGTGATGAAGCCACTCTCCTCAAGAAGGTTAAAGAGATTTAATTTGACCTGACTTACAATTTAAAGGACTGGTCTGTCATCATCATGAGAAGCATGGAAGCATGCAGGCAGACAGTGCTGTAGAGATGGCTGTATGTTCTATATCCAGATCTGAAGGCAACAGAACAGATTTGAACTTCTGAGACCTCAAAGCCCACTTCCTCAGTGACAAGCCACACCTATTCCAACAAGTTCCATACCCCCTAATATTCCCATATCCTATGACCAAGCATTCAAACACCTGAGTATATGGGGGCCATTCCTATTAAACTATGTCACTGTGCATGCATGTATCCATGTAAGCGTGCTTGTAGAAGCCTGATCTCAACACTGGATGTCTTTCTCAGTTCTCCTAAGCTTATTTTTTGAGACAGGGCTGCTTGCTGAACTTATAGCCCACTGATTCAGTGAAGTTGGTGGCCTGTGAAGAGCTCTTCTGCCTCTCTCCACTTCCCCTGTTGGGTTAAAAGTGGGGAGTCTTGCGTCCATCCCACCACAGGAATGTTAACAGTATTCACTCCACTTGGGGGTCAGGCAGGCATCAGGCTATGGAAAGCCATAAGACCCATCTCAGGGTGTGGGGGAGTGCAGTCTGAGGTCCTTGGGGACTGCTGGAGTTGACTCTAGGGGTCCCAGACTTTCCACAAGGCCTGGGATTGTCTGGTTCTCAGGCTCTTGGGCTCCCAGGCACCTCTGGGAGCTGCAGAATAAAGTGAGGGTGGTAGGCTAGATTAGCCCGAGGCTGAAGGTGGAGAAAAGGAGAGAAGCTCCTGGTGCTTCTCAGGAGTGAGAGTTCTTGGCTTGGTCTCAGCTGCTCTTTTAGCTTGGGTTGGTGGTCACCATGGCTGGGAATGCAGAGAGGTCTTCTACAAGAGACCTGTTCCATTGTTCCCCATGGCAGATCAGATTGCGATGAAAAGAAGCAATCCATGGTTTTAAGGTGTTTATTGTCATGGCAGAAAATAGATGATAAACTGTACCCCAGTATCTCAGGGGGGGCCTGAGGTTAAATACCTTTTGCATGGAGGAGGGGCTGGGAAGGAATGCTTAATTGGCTACACCCCTCTAGCCTTTAGATACCTCATTAATATGGAAATCTGTCTTGAGGCAATGTGACTGAAAGACACAAATTTATGGATAGCTGTGGCCTACTGTCAGGAGCCTAGAGTCTAGGGCAGGGCGAAATGCCTTCTCTCACTTAGGATCACCTGAAATCTCTGGCACATTCTGGCCTGTACTCAACCAGAAACCAGGCTGCCTTTCAAGGTCCAACATTCCCCAGTGTTTTCGCTTACAGTTTTTTTTATTTGTTTTTAGTGTGTGTACTTAGTGTATAGCAAATATTTTAGCTGCTGTCCTAGTTTTGCTTCAGTGGTTCTGATCAAACACCCTGACAAAAAGTGATATTGGTAAGAAATGGGTTTATTTCAATGTACAGTTCCAGTTCATAGAATTCATCATAGAAAAATGTTCACAGTGGCAAAAGCTTCAATCTATTAGTTATATCCACAATCAACAATAAAACAAATGAATGTATGACCTTGTGGCCTAACTTTCTCTATTCTTACACATTCCACGGCCTTTAACCAGGGAATGGTGTTACACACTTTCAAGCTATGTCTTCCCAAATAAATTGAGACAATTGAGACAATTCCTCCAACCAAAAAAAAAAAAAAAAAAAAAAAAAAAAAAAATGCCAGCAGGACAACCTGTTTTACAATTCCTAATCCAGATTCTTCCCAGGTGGTTCTAAGTTTTGTTTGTTTGTTTGTTTCTGGTTGGCAAGCTAACCATCACATCCACTGAGCCATCTTCCCAGCCCAGTTTCTTCATTCATGACACCTTTCCCACAGAAAAGAACATCAACCAAGCATTGTTGCAACCAGAAACTGGCTTGAGACAAAAGACTTAACAAGCCTGAATAGTTACTATGTTGCCGCCTGCTCCGATCTGCCAGGCTTCAAACTGACACTCCGGTCTTCAGGTCAGGGTCTAGAGGGAGAGAGAGTGAGGATGAGGAGAAAAGATGCAAGGAATGGAGTCAAGACAGATGATCAAGTCTCTGATCAAGTCTCCTTATTTGAAGGGAAATCTAGGGTATTTATTCAGTTTTGCCACGCCCCTTGTAGGCGCGGTGGATATGATGTAAGCCTTGGAGGCGTGGCTAGAATGTGAATAGCTGCTTTCTAGCTGCTTTCTGCTAAAAGTCGGCTCCCAACAAAGCATGGTGACAGTGAAGATGAGGGTTGCTTCACACAGCCAGGGTAGACTGGAAGCACATACGAGCTCCTGTCTTCCTTGTGCAAAAGTTTACTAGTCTAAACTTTTTGGACAGTCCCATGTATTTGAGAACTGAGTATGGAGGAGTCCTTAAGGAGCTAAGAAAGTTAAGGAAATGCTTGTTTTGTTGCCTTTAGTAGAATTCACAGCTGCCACACTATGGAACTAAGGCATTTCCAGTGCACTCCCTTATGAACTATTCACATTTTTCCAGAGAAGTGTTTGCTGCTTTGAAATGTACCTCCTTGTGCATATACCTCCTCCGTGGAAATCACTAAGTCTTAACCCTGAACTCTCTTACTATTTTTCCTTATTTAGTCTCTTAATGAAGTCTTCTTCACCATGTTGAGAGTGTTTAGAGAACAAAGGACACAAATTTTGTTCTCTTTTCTAGTATATAGGCATGTCTTTGTTATGTACTAAGTAGCCAAAAAAATCTGAATTTTTAATGAGAGGTCCTTAGTTGAGCAACTCTCATCAGACTGTGCCCTTCTTCTCAATTTACAACCCATTCTCAAAGTCAGAAACAATGCAACAAAATGTTAATATTTAAATTCTATCTGAATGAAAAGTTTTTCTTCTACAGAAAATGATCTTGTTAATGAAAATGTAATTTCTTAAATGTGTCAAGTAAACTAAATATTGATAAACATAAAATCTGAACAAAATTTTCTCAGAGAAATTACAAATACATGCTTTACAGGAAATGAGCATACATATCAGTACAGCAATAAGAAAGTAATTCATAAAAGATGTTGCTCAATGTTTTGTAGCGTCTCTCCTACTAATTCAACTCTAGTGTCACAGGTAATACTTTGAAGCAGATACACGTGCACTTATGAGCAGTGATGGTAGTATCTCACAGTATCCTGTTCTCAAGATGCAAAGCAGATACAAAGCCAAATGGGGATGGGTTAATCATCCCACAGGAGCTAAGTTCAACATGGAGAGCCATTGAAAATAGCCTCAGCAACTTTCTTTCATGTGTATATAAAATCTGATCTTGAGATTTAATGTTCATTAATTCCAACATGCCTTCATGTCTTAATTTCTACTCTACTTCTTTCAACATTTCTATGACAGAAGTACTCGATCATGTGTGTACTAACCAACAAAAAGCTTCTGCCATGAATAACTCATCACACAGGGGCATTGTCTGGTCATTCCAAAAACTGGACTGCATTTATAGATGGGCAATGCCTTCTTGTCATATCCCTTTATTGTCACATTTAGAAAATGAACCATATAAATAACCTTGGTGTCTCAGAGATGCTGTTTAAATGCTTCATCCTCAGACACACTCCATAGTGTGAGCACTGTTTCTGTCTAGTTGCAAAGCTCGCAGATGTTGCCTAGAGAAACACACTGTGAAGTATGACTATACCAACTTTGACTTTCGGCAGAACTGGGAAACAAAAAGACAACCAAATATGTAGGAAAAATAGTTTAAACAGTATCTTCTTTCAATGGCTATACATATAAATATTGTTAGTCTGGTAAAGTTGCCAAACCAAAGTATTCTAACTAATAAACTAAGTCAGGGGTTTGAGTCCAAAATGGGTCCTTTGGGAAGAACAAGGACTTAATACTTTACTCAGTGGTTGTTATCTTAGACAAGTCAGGAAGAGAAAGGATGTGATCTGATGAATTGTGCTTCCAGATGGTTTGCAGAAGTTGCTGCTGGCCAATTGGCAGAAATAAATACATTGGCCTAGACATACAAGATAAGACAGCCGAATTACATGGATTTTGTAAGATGTCTGTTCTTAGAATTATGCAGAGAGTAAATGTTTGTGTGTGTGTGTGTGTGTGTGTGTGCTTGTGTGTCTATTCTTGCAGAAAATATGTCTAAGCCTGTATGCCGGGTCAAATTTGAAGCTGTATGATGCATAAAACTTTATAAACAGAGGTACTCTGTCATTAGACAAACTGTAACCAAGATCTGTCTAGATGTATAGGCTGTGGTTCCTGCACTGGATTCTGTTTAGTAAGCACATCACTGTTTATATAAGTAATATTGTTCCTATAAAGGAATGTAAAGACTTTTTTTGAAAAACAACAACAACAACATATGTCTGCGAGCTGCTGGCAAAATAGCAGAACATGTACACTAGACCTTTAAGAAGCTGGAAATATTTTTTTTTCAATTTTACCTTTGTTTTGATTGAATAACTAAAGACAAACATGTGGCTAAAAGCAAGCAAAACACAAACATATCATTCAATTTTAAAGCAAACTGTGCTGTAATTTGATCAGTTTTAGGTAAGAGGGTTATATGCTAGGAAGAATGATACATTCCAAATACAGAATTCTTAGAAGGAAATATTCATTCTTTATTTTTTTATGCTTTACAACAACTGTTATAGTGCTAGTAGGCAATTAGTGACTACCTGGTACTTTCAATTAAATCATTTAAGTGTGTCACATATAGAATTAAAAGGAATAAAAGATAAAAGTCTATCTTTATAAAATTTATTTTGGTTATTAGGAAAGCCACTTCACTAACATGAATTTCTTAAATGATAACAAATAAATATGTAATATCAAGGAAAATGAGTTATCTTCCCTTTTAACAACTGTAAGACTAAATCATAAAAGCATTAGATAATGAGTAATTGGCCATGTGACTGCAATACAATTACAATATGAGCCTTGTTATGAGCAGAGTGTATCAAAAGCCTGGAATTGGTAAACTGGATAAAATTGGCTAGTGTGAAATGCCTTATTCGTGCGTTCACAGAGGGAAACATGAGTACAAACTGATGCTTTAATTATGGAATTTTTGTGGATATTTTCCCCCAGGGGCATTTAAAAGGTACACAAAACTTGAACACACAAAAAAAGATATGTTTGGCTTCTTAAAGGAGAGCATAAAAATGTGACCTGTGGATGTGACTCAGTGGCAGGAACAGTGAGAAGGTTAGGCCATGCATGGATGGATTCGAGAGCGAACGCCAAGCCAGACAACAAGCCAAAACTACTAAGCTAGGGTCAGGTCTAGAAAAACTCCTGATGACAGCAAGAGGCCTGAAACTATTCTTAGGGATATTGAAAGTGACTTAAATGCTTTAATCATAAGTGAAAGACAAAATTTTATTAGCCTCAATTAAACTTAATCTAAAATATTACCAAGGAACTAGATATTCTCTCTCTGGTTATAGGCTATCTCTAGGAGAAATAAATTGGAATCCTATATATAAGAAGAAACATGTGGCAATTTGCTCTAACTAAGTATGGCACAGAGAAGTTTAAAATATATAAATTCTTCATTATTAATTAGAAAAGTCTCATTTTAAATTATATTATAGAGGACAAAAATCAAAAAGATCAAACGAATACTTGGAAAAAATAATATGTGTTTCTAGATGCCTAAGGGGTATAAATTAGGAAGCAATGGCGGGTTCTAGCTGAAGGAGGTCAACCAGCAGGCCATTGTTGAGTGACAGGGTCCCTTACCATTAATTCCCCAATGTATCAGTATTCTTGCTCCCACAATTGCCTATGATCTCATCATCCTAAGTGGTTCATATAGTGTATATTTTCCAGTCTTAAGGCTCCATAGAAGACATACTATCACTCCTTATTTACAAATAGACTACCCAGTGATGGGAATGGGAATGTAAAACAGTATGGATGAAGAAGTTTGTATATCAGAGGAAATGAAGCGATGTTGAGATTATGAGATAGAACTTGATATTTTCTGTATGCTGCATTAAATACAGTTCCACACAATCCACTCCAAGTTGCTATTTGGTGAGTTTTGATAATCACCAGATCTAAGACACTAGCATTTTAATCTAGTAACTTCTCTTGTCCTCAACCTGCTTTGCAGAAAATTAGTTATATGCAGTTAGTCACAGGTCCCAAGTAATAAAATATGAGCAGAGTCTGAAGACATTAGGTAAAGTTAAGGTAAGCTTGTGAATGACTGGTACTAGTTATTTTTCTATTGCTGAGATAAGGCGCCATGACTAAGGCAATTTATAGAAGGAAGGACTTATTTGGAGATTATGGTTCCAGATGGTTAAGAGTCCATCCCATTATAACAGGACGTATTTCTTATAGCTTACATCTTGATAGGCAAGTACAAAGCAGAGGAAAACCTGGGAAAGGCATGTGGCTTTGAAACCTCAAGACCACTCCCATTGACATTCTTCCTGAACATCTCCCAAGTCTACTCATGCATCTCTACCAACTGAGAGAGATATTCAAAGACCTGTGACTATGGGAAAAAAATCTCATTTTTGAACCACTATAGCCTGAAAATGGCTAATCAACCTGTTTCTTTGTTATGTGCTAATATGTGTAAGTTAGTATACCAGAACCATGGTATTTGACTGCTGAAGATGAGGCCAGGCTTTTCCAGATGTGTAGCATCACCATCTTGTCATTGACAATGCTAACAGAAAGTGGTGTGTAGGTTTATCATTAATGTGTATGCTTGAGCTTTGTCATCTTTAGACCCTGAAGCTACTAGAAATTCCTTGAAACTTCTCTCCCATGTAGAGAGAACTAACTCAGCTCACTGTCGGAAACACATGCCCAAGGTCTATCTACTGAAGCCTTGCTGTACTACCTGCTTCATGGACATTGCATTCCTCAGAAACAAGACTATTTGTTGATATTTTGGCTTTTGTTGCTGTGCAGCCATCCTGTTTCCTTCCCTCAGTCTCAAAGTTAAGAGTGTAACTGTCAACACATAATTTCTACAAATAACAACACAGAAACAAGAAAAAAAAATATGTGGTTTAAACAGATTGAACCATCCAGGTGATTAAGAATTTCTACTCTACTGGTCTACCTAGAGTTTATTTCTGCAGCTGGGATAATATGCCATGTTGAATTATCCTAAGCTATTTTCCTACACGTCATGCTTGGCAGACTGTGTATGGCAAGTAGTTGATAATCAGCATATGTTCCTTGAATTAATTCAAATTATCAGTGTCTTCTAAACACCTAATATAATTTAGTGATATAAATTATTATTCCAGCTCTGGAGTAAAAGTAGGTAAACAGATGTGGGTCAGTGGAGCTAAGGAATGGTATTTTAAGCAAGCATAAATCAAATTCTCTAAAATAAGTGACAGCATATTATAAATCAGTGAATAAAAAAGATAGCCAGAACACAGATGGTTTCTATATGTCTCTATAGTGCTTCAGGTGTGATGTGCAAGCTGCATTTCTCCAAGCCACCCTACCCACTGACTGACACCTGGCCTTTTAGCACACTTATGTTAACGCTCCCTCTTGAGGCATTTGAAATTTATAGCCCCCTTGTCTAATTGGGCCCACACTGTAAGCCCCACCACTTTTTATGCAAGTACATTATTGAATATATTTTTGTTACTTGTTTAACCTACCAAAATTTACATTCCATAGTTAAAGTAATTCCCACATAAATACAGATACACAGAATTGTGTACTTATAATGAGTAAAATGCATTTGCTTGTACAGTGATATTATAGTGTGAACATTTAAGTAGTTATATAGAGAGAATGCTTGGGTTTGAGTGTCCTGAGCATCATGAACATGAACTTTTTAAGTGGGCTCCTGGTTTTGCTGTTTTAACATTAGTAGGACTAAATTAACATATTGAAATTGCAAAGATTCAATGTATACATGTTGCTGATTTGAACTTAAATATGTGTCCAAAATATTATTGCTGCATCTAAGATAAAAAATATATTCATCATCTTCAAATCATCTTGAGTTCTTGTTATTTTTCTGTGATTACTTGGTTGGTTGGATGAGTAGGTTATTCTTAACAATTTCCCTTTACTGACATATTATTATAGGTAGAAATGATTAGTTACAGCAGAAACCAGCATGACCATGCCTGCCTCACTGTGGGCCCTGTTGGTAACTGTGGTTCATTTTACCATCAAAATACAAATGGATGTCTGTTGTCTGTGCTGCAGCCTGATGCCATGTTGATATTCATGAGTCACACTGTCATAGGGGATCCTAATGTTCTGAGCAGCCTGCCCTGCCACCTGAGGCAGTGATGTCTGGGTCCGTGCTGCAATGATGATGTCTGGGTATGTGCTACCAACAAGGATGTTGTCTGGATCCATGGTTCTAGTGAACTCTGGCAGAGGGTAGGGCTGAGAGTAGGGGGGTAGTGTTTTCTTTCTGTGCTGGCAAAAGAAATCCATGATCTGCTAACTGTGAAGAGCAAGGGTTGTTAGCAACCATAGGTCACATCCAACAGTCAAAGGCCAAAGCCAAAGATGCTGCCCTTGTGGACACCATACAGGGAAGGTTTGCATATGGTTGTTATGATGCATTTCTCAAAACTTCTTAATGTATTTATTTACCCATTAAAGACCACCATTCCCATTAGAAGTTATTCTTTGATCTAATTAGCCTGCCACCAAAAATACATTTCTAAGCTTCATTAGTTAGATAAATATAGAATATCCTATGTAGCATAAAACTTCACTTGTTGGAAAGCAAAATGGAGGCTATTAAATGCTGAAAATTATTACAAAAGATTTTATTTTGTCTTATGAGATACACAATAGCATTTGTATAATTTTACCCCATAATTACATTTATTCTCAGAACAAAGTGTGGTTGCAAGCCATCTTTTCTGAAATTGAAAACACCATTTCCAATGGTCTGGTGTGTGGTATGATATTTTTATTAACATATCAAAGAACTTCCTGATTGCTTTCTATTAAGTGTGAATGTTTGTATCATGTTCGTGTGTGTGTGTGTGTGTGTGTGTGTGTGAATGTGCTCATATATACACACTCATATTTAGGTCAGAGGTCAACATGAGATGTCTCCACTGCCATGTTTCATATTAATTTTTTAAACAAAGTCTCTCACCGAACTTGGAGCTTACTGTTTTTGCTTAGGCTGGTTTGTCAGCAAGTTCTCTGCATCTGCCTGTCTCTTCATAGTGCAGGATTAGAGGCATGTTTGCAACGCTCAGCTTTTACAAGGATCTTCACATCTGAGCAGCAAGCAGTGTAAGCACTAAGCCATCTCCCCACCTCTTGCACCACCATTTTCTTAGGCACCTAGGATGAAAACCTTTAAGCCATTATAACTCCTTAGATTTTTTTCTTGTCTTACTGAAATATCACCAACCTTCAGGCTGACTCCCATCACTTCTTTGTGGTCTATTGATTATTGGGCTCTCCAGCACACTTGTTTACTCTCTTTTGTAGCATCATATGCTGGGAGATAAGAGGATTTCACCTGGAACCATCAATACTGCCCGTGTTTATATCATTGGCCCACTGTCTTCTAAGCAATATGATGAAGAGCAAGATAATTTATCTTTGAGTCTCAGTTGCTTGTAATTTTTTTTTAAAAAGCAAAGAAAAGAAAATCTATCACATCTACTTCATAACAAAGTTTGGAGAACTAAGATGAAGAAAAACATCCTTATTTTTAATTTTTTTAAAAAGCCTTTTGAGATTAATGTAATTATGTTCTATTTTTTTTCCTCATAAGCCCTGTCATATACACCTCCTTCTTCTCTTTCAAATTCATGGCCTCTTTTTTCAGTAACAATTGTTTCACCTATATATGCATAAACAAATATATCCTTAAATATAACTTACTAAGTTACTATAATGCCTATATAATGTTATGTGTGTGTATGAAAATGAGAACAGACATGAAAAAAAAATACAAAACCAAAAAAATACAGCCAACTGGCTCGACCCCAGCAGTCTCCAAAGACCACTTATTATATAAGACTCCATCTAAGAAAAGCTCCCAAGGCATCAACGCTACATAAAACTCAAGGGTCAACTAAGAAATCTAAGAATAAAAATAAAATTTTCCCCAGGGAAAAGTATACCGATTGATTATCCAATACCAAATGATCAGCTCTGAGAAAACAATTTTTACAAATGACTTAGAAAATTGTAAAGATTCAGTACACTATAGTTTTCACTGCCTTTGTTAGACTCATCAATAGATTCACTATCATCTGTTAAAAACATGATATAGAATATGGAATAAAATTGACTTTCAATCAAAAGTTATTTAAAAAGATAAGGAAGGACACTTCATACTTATTAAAGGAAAAATCTGCCAAGATAAACTCTTAATTCTGAAGATCTATGCTCCAAATACAAGGGCACACACATTCATTAAAAACAAAACAAAACCACTTTACTAAAGCTTAAAGTACACATTGCACCTCACACAATAATAGTGGGAGAATTCAACACCTCACTCTCATCAATAGACATATCATGGAAACACAAACTAAACAGTGACACATTGAAACTAACAGAAGTTATGGACCAAATAGATTTAATAGATAATTATGGAACACCTGAAAGTACTAGAACAAAAAGAAGCAAACACACCCAAGAGAAGAAGATGGCAGGAAATAATCAAACTCAGGGCTGAAATCAACCAAGTAGAAATAAAATGAACTACAAAAAAATTAACAAAAATAGGAGATGGTTCTTTGAGAAAAACAACAAGAGAGATAAACCCTTAGCCAGACTAACCAGAGGACACAGAGACAGTATAAAAATTAATAAAATCAAAACTGAAAAAGGAGACATAACAGAAACTGAGAAAAAAAATCAAATCCTGCTACAAAAGCCTGTAATCAACAAAACTGGAAAATTTGAATGAAATGGAAAATTTTCTAGACAGATACCAGGCATCAAAGTTAAATCAGGATCAGATAAACCATCTAAACAGTCCCATAACCCCTAAAGAAATAGAATCAGTCATTAAAAGTCTCCCAACAAAAATAAGTCCAGGACCAGATGGTTTTAGTGCAGAATTCTATCAGGCCTTCAAACAAGACCTCATACCAATTTTCTTTAAACTATTCCACAAAATAGAAACAGAAAGAACACTACCCAACTCGTTCTATGAAATCACAATTATGCTCATACCTAAACCATACAAAGACCCAACAAAGAAAGATAATTTCAAACCAATCTCCCTTATGAATATTGATGTAAAATACTCAAAAACTCTCACAAACCAAATTTAAGAATACATCAAAAAATCATCCATCGTGATCAACTAACTAGGCTTTATCCCAGGAGTGCAGGGATGGTTCAATATATGGAAATCCATCAAAATTATCCACTATATAAACAAACTCAAAGAAAACAAACACATAACCATCTCACTAGATGCTGAGAAAGTATTTGACAAAATTCAACACCACTTCATGGTAAAATACTTGGAAAGATCAGGAATTCAAGGCCCATAACTAAATGTAGTAAAAGCAACATACAAAAATCCAATTGCTAACATCAAACTAAATGAAGAAACACTTGAAGAAATCTCACTAAAATCAGGGACTAGACAAGGCTGCCCACTCTCTCCCTACCTATTCAGTATAGTACTCAAAATCCTAGCCATAGCAATTAGACAACTAAAGGAGATCAAAGAGATACAAATTGAAAAGGAAGAGGTCAAAAAAATCACTGTTTTCAGATGAATTGATAGAATACTTAAGTTACACCAAAACTTATACCAGAGAACTCCTAAACCTGATAAACAACTTCAGCAAATTGGCTGGATATTAAATTACCTCAAACAATTCAGTAGCCTTCCATTTCTCCAAGGATTAACAGGCTGAGAAAGAAATTAGGGAAATGACACCCTTCACAATAGTCACAAATAATATAAAATACCTTGATGTAAGTCTAACCAAGCAAATGAAATATCAGTACGACAAGAACTTCAAGTCCCTGAAGAAAGAAATCAAAGATCTTAGATCTCAAATTGAAAAATGGGACCTCATAAAATTCCAAAGCTTCTGTAAGGCAAAGAATGTATATAGGACAAAACAGCAACCAACAGATTGGGAAAAGATCTTTACAAATTCTACATCCAATAGAGGGCTAATATCTAATATATACAAAGAACTCAAGAAATTAGACTCCAGACAACCAAATAACCCTATTAAAAATGGGGTACAGAGCTAAACAAAGAATTCTCAACTGAGGAATCTCAAATATTCAAAAATCATCTAAGGAAATGTTCAACATTCTTAATCATCAGGGAAATACAAATCAAAACAACACTGAGATTCCACCTCACATCAGTCAGAATGGCTAAGATAAAAAATTCAGGTGATAGCAGATGCTTGCAAGGATGTAGATAAAGAGGAACGCGTCTGCATTGCTGGTGGGATTGTAAGCTGGTACAACCACTCTGGAAAGCAGTCTTGAGGTTCCTCAGAAAATTAAACATAGTATTACCTGAAGACCCAACTATACCACTCCTGAGCAAATACCCAAAAGGTGCTCCTACATATAACAAGGTCACATGTTCCACTATGTTTATAGAAACATTATTTATAATAGCCAGAAGCTGGAAAGAACCCAGATGTCCTTCAACAGAGGAATGGATGCAGAAAATATGGTACATTTTCATAATGGAGTACTATCCACCTATTAAAAACTATGAATTGATGACATTTTTAGGCAAATTGATGGAACTGGAAAATATTATATTGAACAAGGTAACCCAATCACAAAAGAACACACATGGTATGCACTCACTGATAAGTGGATATTAGCCCAAAACTCACAATACTTAAAATTCAACTCACAGACCACATCATGCTCATGAAGAAAGACCAAAGTGGGGGTGCTTTGTCCTTCTTAGAAGGAATAACAAAATATTCAAGGGAAAAAATATGGAGACAAAGTGTGGAGCACATACTGAAGGAGAGGCCATCTGGAGACTGCCCCACCTGGGGATCCAGCCCATGTGCAGTTACCAAATGCAGATACTGTTGTGGATGCCAGGAAGTGCATGTTGACAGTATCCTGATATAGCTGTCTTCTGAGAGGCTCTGCCAGAGTCTGACATATATAGAGGTAGATGCTGGCAGACAACCATTGCACTGATCAGTGGGTCCCCTATGGAGAAGATAGAGAACTAAAGGAGGTGAAGGGGTTTGTAGCCCCATGGGAAGAGAGAAAATACAAACCAACCAGAGCTCTCAGGTTCTAAACAGCCAGACTGGGAACACACATGGAGAGACCCATGGCTCCAGCCATGTATGTAGGGGGATGACCTTGTCTATCATTGGTGGGAGAGGAGGCCCTTGGTCCTGTGAAGACTGGATGCCCCAGTGTGGTTGAATGTAAGAGTGGGTAAGCAGGAGTGGATAGGTGGGACCACACTCTCATAGAAGCAGGAGGAGAGGGGATGTAATAAAGGATTTCAGCGGGGGATCAGGAAAGGGGATATTAGCTAGCTATTGCAATCAAGCATTTGAGACTTTTTGTCAATAATTTAATATGTCCCATATTACAGAGATTCCTTATAATCTTTAAGGACAAGGTATTATGGAATGGGCCCATGGAAGTTTAATACAATATCTTCATTTTAAAAAGACAGGAGTTTTATCTCTGTATACCACAAATGTATTTAAATCATGTTCTTTTTATTTTAAATTTTTAAAAATTTGGATGCCAAGGAACTCTCTGCTGAGTATCTATGATACCCTACAACTAGGCATACTCATGCCTAGGTGAAATGGAAGTATCCACTTACTGGTATATGGCATGATCCTGATCAGGTATTTAATATGGGGGAAGAAGACATGTTTGTGTTTTTTTTCTGCAGGATGCTGAAGGAGCATGATGGTTACCAGAGAGATTTGTGAGACAGGCTGATGCTGGGACAAAATAATGATGCTGACCTGTGAGCTTGCTGAGTGCCCTGACAGTGGTGACTGGGAAGCTGTATTGGACATATATTCCTGACCCACTTTTGTTTACCTATATCCCAGATGGGAAAGCTGCCTGTCTCAGTCCTTGTGGGACAGAGAATCAAAAAGAGAAGGTATAACGACTCTTGTATTTTTCTTAAATGTGACCAGTTATTCTGACTCAATCATGGACTGGTTTAGAAATGAATCCAATATTGGAAATTACATTCTTCATTTGGAAGGCTGGTTCTCAACATTTTCAGTTACACATATTTGAAAGTTAGCTACAGTTCTCTATGCTGTTATGTTAGCAAGAGATAAAGTTGGGACAGGATCTAGATTTCAAACAAGTGTTGGTGCATGTGTTAAGATTCTTTTAATTGTCATGTTAAAATTACTTTTATTTCTTCTGCAGTATTTAATGTAAGTTTTATTGATTTTACACTTTCTAATTGTGTTAGTGTATTGGAACCTGTCATATCTGTTATGGTGGTCTATCAACCAGCTTTTGTTTTATTGCCCTGATTATTACAGGACCTTGGTATTCTGAAAGAAAAGCTTGCAAGTATTGGAAGAAGTGAGTCAGGCTTTAAGCAGAAGCAAGAGGTTAGCGGGCTTGATTATTGCTGGTATAACAGCTTTAATTACACTAATAGTTAACACCACTGCTTATGCAATTGCTTTGAAACAAGAAGTTAAGATAGCTACTTTTGTTAACCATTTAGTAAAAATAATGTTAGTAATGTGTTGAGTATTAAAGAGGATTTTGATAGACATTGGAAACAATGGTTTGATGCTCTTTATCCTATTTAAGTTACTGGTAGGAAGTTCAGCACCGTAGAGTAAAAAGCCATCTTGAGTCTCATGCCAAATACCAATGGATTTGTGTTACTTCTAAACTTTACAATGATAGCCATTATAATTAGTAAAAAGTTTAAAGACACTTGCAGGGTATTTGTCATAATTCTAACACCTCTCTGTATGTTTTAACTTTGCATAGTGAGCTTATGAATTTAAAGAATGCTGCTCTGCTGAGCTTTGATATGGCAGGTACTGCTGATAAAATTATTCATGTCCTGAGGTCAATATTTCCATTTTGATCAAGCTACAAGAATGGCATATAGCTTGATAATGCTAGCCCTTATTGTCCTGAAAATACTTTTATTTCTGTCCATCATATTAAAGCTTGTCTTTAACAACATCAACATGTTGGTGGCCAAAGTACATGGCTTGAAACTGAAAATGATCCCCCAGACAAAGTTATTAATTTAACAGGCTGGCAAGCCAAAAACAGGTAATATTCTGCACAGAGCCTTACCAATCTAAGACATAAGTGCATTACTTTTGATAATGCATATTCCACGACAGGAAAGGAAGACATGCTTGTCAGAATGACCTAAGACAGACTAAGTCTTGTTTATGAAATAAAAAAAGGGGGAGATGTGGAGAGCTTTTAGAGCTGCTTGGCAGAAATCTGACATTGGCTAAGGACAAAAAAATGGGATTCAGGCAGGAATCTGACATTAGGCTAGAACAAAGAAGTAATTTCAGGCAGAAATCTAAATCTTAGTCTAAAACAAAGAATTAATTTCAGGCAGGAACCTAAATCTTAGGCTAGAACAAAGAAGTAGGCTTCAGGCATGAAAATTACTTTGGGCAAGGACAGGGAAGTAGGCTCAGATATTTTGGTCATCCTGAGAAGCCTTTAGAAACAGTGATCATGGGACTTTGTTTATTGTCTTACTTGTTCTTTGACTATTTGTATTTGTATTGTCTTGCTTGTTCCTTTGCTATTTGCATCTATTGTACTGTTAGTTCCTTAACCCAGAACTAGCCTTAATACTTGCATGTAATTAACATGGTATAAAAGCAGATCGGGAAAAAATAAAATTGAAGAAAGAAAGAAAAAAAGAAAGAACATGACATGGCTTATTGTACATCAAAAAAATCCCACTATGAGATATTTAACTGTGTCTCTTTGTCACAAGTTAGTACACAGGTTCGGTTAGCCTTTCTATTAACAGAAAAGTTAGGGAATTGAGCTCATCCACCGAAAACAACTTCTGACTGGGATAAACAGATGGTCCAACAGTAAAGAGTATACACTACACTTCCAAGGAACCTAAATTAAGTTCTCAGGACCTATATCCGTTGGGCCACAACACTCTGTAACTTCACCTCCAGTGTGTCTGATATGGGCAACCCATTCTCTTATGGCTTGTGTGTGTGAGCACACAAACACATACACACACACAAGACTCTTACCTTTTTTTGTTCCAACAAGCTCCCAGCTCTAGAACAATATCACATTTAAGGTTGGTATTAGTTTACTAGCTATAACTGATATAACTGATCAGCCAACATAGGAGGATAGCTAACAATAAATATAAGCATTTTCTTTACATATCAAATAATGTAAGTTTCCAAAAAAGAGACACAAGCTCAATTCTTTGCAGATATGACTGTGTCTGTAATACCTAGCACAGACTTTAGTATATAACTGGCCTCAAACATCCAAATGTTGAAATACAGCAGTACCATTTAAATCACTTCAGCACCAAGATACACTCTGTATGATACGATTTCTTTATCAATGTTCTATGTGATCTTGGATTTTTAAACAGAATAACTTTTCACTCAATTCAGTTAGCCGATATTGAACAGGGATTGTGTGTTTGATGGTGCTTTCTTCAGCTCCTAAACATTTAAATGAATTCATGTTCTATTCAGCTGAGTCAGGGTACAAAGAGATGATCTTTATTTTTTTTATTTTGTCTTGTATATTTAAAATTTATAATTGGAAAATTTCTTCAGTGGACTTTGTATGTAGCATTTCCTGAGTTAAGAGTCATGAAATAAATCACCAATAAATTAAGACTAACACAAAATACCACAGTCACCATGAAAATGGCCCAGGTCCAATAATAACATGCTAAAAGGCAAGTACTTTCTACCCCTTAAACCTTCCTAAGTTTTCAACACTCTTTTTTATACATCTTACATTTCAAAAAAAAAAAAAAAAAAAAAACTCTTAAAAAAAAAAAAAAAAAACCCTTGTCTATGTATCATGGCAAGGGCTTTCTGTTCCCTTGTGTCTCCTGGTTTCCTTATTTATATGTTGATTTAGGACCTGGCTGAAATGGACCAACTACATGACAGGTAGAACACTTTTTCAACAAACTTAACCAGGCACCAACAATGCTAAATCACCCTCACAGCATTTAGATGGAAGCCTGTTGCCCTGTGAACATATGAGGTGTAAACAGATCATACAAGTCTTTTTTTACAGACTCCACTTTTGAGACAGAACAAGTGTGGACTTGTATATTGGCATATTGGGTGGTGAAGATAAATAGCACTCTTCCTAAATTTACACCTTTGACTGAATCAGGTTGGCACATCTAGTTCTATGGCCAAAAGATACTTTCCCTCACATCTCTGCTTTCTGAGGACTCTCCTTCCTTATCCAAAGTCTATTTTTCCAGGTTACATGAAAGTCCCCTTCCTATAGAGAAACCCTCATAAAGCCCTCCTCTTTCTTTCCACGTAGAAAGCTTCTTTCCTTTTATTAAGATATAAAAATCAGTTCATCTAATATATGTATTACTTCAGTATGTATAAAGGTGGCCTCTAGTCAGCTCATTGGGACCTTGTCAAAATGCTCAGAGTTATCTAAGGTTGGTTACCCAGCATCACCTATCAGAACCGAGGAAGGAATGTGATGCTTCTCAATCCTTTTTTTTTTTTTTTTTTTTTTTCATTGTGCTACCATCTGTGGTCAATTAGTAAACATTTATCCAATTTTAAATAATGGAATGAATAAAAAATAGTCAGTAATGTGTAAACAGTCTTTCCAAGGCAAATTAGTTCCTAATAAAATATAAATTAATAGATACTGTTTGTAGTTGTGCACAGGCAGGAGAAAGCTTCCATTCCTAAGGTTCTGGTCTTACCTTTGAATAGGCTACAAGACTATTGACTATAGACTGCAACTGAGGGTGGTGGGGGCAGGGTAGAATTATAAAAATGTCTGTGAGCTGGAGACACAGGAGTGTTATTTTATTGTGGACCTGAAGTATGTCACCAGAATCTATGTCTCAGTGTTGTTTTCTTCTGGGTGATAGTAAATAGTTCCTACAGTTCCCATTGTGGTTTTAGCTCTCCTCTTACAGCAGGAAGCCAAGCAGATTGGAGTCTGTATTCCAGCAATCTTGATTGGGTCAGAAAGGATTTAGTTACCAAAGCAGCTATTATATAAGCTACAGCAAGTATAAAAACTAATGTGACATTAATATAACTTAAATTTATTCAACTGGCAAATCAAGAACAGGTTAAGTAGGGAGAGAAGGTGGATACTGGAGATGCCACTGGATGTGTCCACTATACAACTGTTATTTTGCTACTACAAGGTGGGTTATTAGGAGCAGAGATACTCTCCTCAGTCACCCATGCAAGTGGTCACCATAGGTCCACTTATAAGATGGTGAAACAAACTTCTGTAAAGTAATGATATAGTTATCTGCCTTAACTTCTTGTGTGTGTGTGTGTGTGTGTGTGTGTGTGTGTGTGTTTCTGCATGAGCACACATACACACATGGTAGCTCTATGGTTTAAATTTAATGTCATCTTTGATCACTGCCCATCTTATTTCTTGAGAATGCTCTCAATGAACCTGAGTCTCACTGGTTTGGATCAGAATTCTGGTCTCTGGAATTTCCCCAGCACTGAGATGACAGTATGTGCTGCCATGCTCAGATTTTTATGAGGTTAATTGGGATCTGAATTCAGATCAGAAAGCTTCATAGCCTGCTCTCTTTCTGCCCTTTAGGACACATTGCTAGACCCTAGCTTCTTTGCAAACATAAAAACTTAAGGGTGAAAGAGATTTTGAAAGATATAAAGCTATTTTCACACATTATCATAACATTTGCTTCCTGCCAAATGTCTAACTAGCTGATAAAAATGGGCACATCTTAGCAAATAAGCACAATGTTTACAAAAGCTCTAATGTTTGCCGGTTTACATCTATGTTAAAACAAAAATAGAATTCCAGAATTATGATCCCTGTTCTAGTGACCATTTCACTCTGTTGGTTTGAATTCCGACTTTTGAAAAATATAGAATATAAAACTTCAGCCATGTGATTTCATATTTATATCATTTCTATATTGGCTACTGCAAAGCAGAATTTCTAAGTAGAATTCTCCTTGAGAGATTTGCATAATTCATGCTATCTATTTTCCATAGACAAAGTGAACATCCAGTTTAGAAAATGAAACTTAAAAATAACTGATCTGGATGTGCACTCCGTGCTTTAATCTCCATGTGTCTGCTGATGTGGGAAAGCACTGTGAGAGAATTATATGGTGTCTTGGAGATGTCACCCAGAACAAGAGCAGCATCCTTCTCAGCTGACCAGAGGAATTCCAGAAACAGCAAGTCAGTCTTATCTCTAGCCCCAGCCCCCTGACCCCTTGCTGGTATCTCTGACATCCTGCTATCTCCCCTGGCATCTTCCCAACTGGACTATCTGGACTTTGTATTCATGTCCTACTTGAGATGACTGCAGCTGCTCTCTGGACACTTCCAGCACAGACCCTACTCCATTTTGTGATCCCCACCAATTTTACCTATTTTCCAAGATCTTAAAGACAGCTTAACTCATGACCTATGCTGAAATTAGTACCTTGGAATTTCAGAAATCTGGAGTGGATAACCTGAATAACTCTGCTCCTTGGCAAAAAGAAGAACTTTAATTTGGTGAATGTAAATGTGCTTCATGTTTGTTTGAGACAACCGACAAACCTGTGCAGAACTCCCAAGACAAAGAACAAAATCTGTTCTGGATGCTGAGTCACTGGCAAATAACTTGAGATACCTTTCCAGATTCTGTCTTCATACTCATACATACTACATACTGCATACAAATCTCTAGTGGTGATGGTTACCCAGAAACAATAGTGTGCATGCTCATGGAACCAAACCCGAAAAAACCCCCTGTGCTTATAGCCAGTAGTGCTTTGCTAGTTCATCTGTTGTCCAGGGTATGAATGAAGCTAAGGTGGCTGAATGAAAGCTGCTCCTATAAAACAAGAAAGCAGAACCCATTTAAGTCATCACATTAGCAAAAGCCTAGATGACTGGCTGGTCTGAGACCCATATGACTCTCTGTCAGCAGAAGCATCCTGAAGGTGTTGTCAAGGACAGTAGAAGCATGAGTGGTGGGTTTTTGTCATTCCTTTGAACCAATTCCGAATATGCTTCCAGAATCACAAGATGAAACTCATTGTCTGTTGCATATTAATTGATCATTGAAAATCAAAGTTCTAGTCAGAATTCAAGAGAGAGAGGCAAGATGGTAGTGGACATGTAATTGGTGTGCTTTATGAAAAAGCCTACCTTATACCTCCTTCAGGAAAATATGTGGCAGCTCATGTGACCAAATTCACAAGAAAAAAAGTCAGATGGCTATATACTATTCTTTCTCCATGCCTGTTCCCTGTTCAGCTGTAGAATCCTTTCAAAAGGATTCTGTAACAAGTGTGATTCAGATATAACTTTGGAGCTTAAAAATCTTCCTTTTAGGACATGGTCATTTCAAATGAGGGAAAAACTGTCATAAACAGTTCTTCAAAAATATTCTTCAAATGCTGCAGAGTGACCTGAGATTTGATAACAGATGTCAATCCGATGATGGTTGTTTTAAAGTTTTTCCTTCATCGAAATTGACTCTCATTCACGTGTCCCTCACTTTGAGCCTCAAGTGGATCTTCTTTTATTGTTCCATGCTTCAACAGGCCAGGAAATCTGCCAACAGACCCTGACTTGCTTTGAGTTTGCCTGGCAGGCAAACTTTCCCAGAAGCAGGCAAAATGGCTCCCAACACATTGACACCTGGGAGAGACCAGCTTAGTTCCTGAATTAAATCAGGACTCATTTAGATTTCCTCTGGCATCAAATTCCTGTGTTCTTCAAAGTCAGTATGAAATGAAGAACACTGGGGGGGGGGGGAGGGTGTCTTATGAAGTCCTGTCCACATCAGCTAATTGCTCTCAATCCTTGTTGTATTTCATAATTTTATGAATATATTTAAATGTCTGTATGTGCATACGTCTTAGTATCCTAGGGGTGAAGCTGATTGAATAATCCTGGGCCAGTTTATTCTGATACACCTTGAAGTTTAACAACTGTTCCAGGAATCTTCATGCCCCAATTTCCTGAAAAATATGCATTATACTAGATGGCATTGTCAAATTAATTTCCCCTACAAATTAATGTTTTCTTGGAACAGTAAAGAGAAAGTGGTTGGAAATGGACTAACCTCCCACAGAATGTTATTTAGATGAGAAGTCAAACTCCACTTTTCCACACTAGTAGTAAAAAACCATGAAAGCACACAGGAGGGAAACGTACTGAACAGAATTAGAAAAGCCAATAAAAATACTGAATTATGGTGGTCCAAACCCCTCATTCTTAATTCAAAAGTGAAAAACTATCAATTACTGAGACCATATTTGTATTATTTTTATCACTGACTTTAGAAATATCCAATGGATGTTATTTAATAATGTGTCCTGAAAAAGGTAAAAATATCTATTTCTTTCATTTAGTCACTCAAGAATCATATGTCACAGACGTTATTAATTTTAAATGCATTTAAAGAGTTTTAGCTTTTAACTGTGTCAAGACTCTCAAATGAAATCATTTTATTGACTTGTAATGGTAACCTTATGCTAGTCCATCTGTGCCCTAGCCTGTGACTTTGTGAATGTTTTTTTTTTTTTTCAAATGGGAAATATTTGCAATTTTTAGGACAAGGGAAGGGAAATTTTGTATGCATGGCTTCAGGTTTTAACTTTTTATCTGTCTTATATTGGTGAACATAAAGTTCAAATTTTCACTCAACCAACTGTTGAGTGAAATCCATCTGGATTCTTTCATGCATGAACTAGGATATATGTTTCTAGAATAGTTTCATTGGAATGAATAGTTCCTAGATGACATGTGGCCTTTTGAGTGTGAAAGATTTCCAGGGACTTAAAAATATGTTGTAGCAGCTGCTTTCAAACATATTGTCATGTACTTCAGATGTTAGAGCCAGCTTAGTAACACTGAACTGGTTTTAGATTCAGACCATGAGGAGAACACAGCTTTATCTGTTCAGATGAAGCTAAATTATCACCAACAGTCTCCAAAACTGTGTTCCCTACTTCCAATGGCTTAATGACTGATAATTATTCTTTATGTGACATATGTATTGCTTGTTTTGTGAAAACAACTTATTTGTTCATATTGTATTATTTACAAGGATTCATGAATGTTGTCAGATTCATTACAAGGTAATTAAAATAAAAAGTTATCAGTCATTCTTACAAAGAAAAAGAAAATTTTACAGAATAGAGTCCCCTACAGGATTAACTCTTTTTCAAAACCTACTTTATTTAGGGTTCTTAAACACTTCAATCTCCCTTCTAGCCCACTGACCAGAGGTAGGGAAAAAAGAAGATTAAATTGCCAGGTTCAGGACTAATCTCTTAAAGGTAAAACTTGTCTATTTTTACATGGAAAAATCATTCTTAAACATCCTAAAGCAGCAATCTATAACATCATTTGATTTTTTTTTAAGTTTTTTATTAAACTACTAAAATTTATTTTAAAATATACAATTCAGTATTGGCATTTTTAAGTCATCAAAATAATTTATAATAGTTAAGTGCCTCTTAAATATATATGATATCTTCTGAAGCTAAAGACAATATGCATTCAAATATTTTTTTAAATCTATTTGGAACATTAAACATGATAGAAGTAGAAAAATATCTCTTATGAAGTCCTCTATGAAAGGAAATTGTGACAACTTCCTGATTAGATGGAAACCATTCCATCTCCAAGGGAGAATACACAGTATAACTGTGGCTTCATAGAATGAATTGGGTAGTGTTCCTTCTGGTTCTATTTTGTGGCATAGTTTGAAGAGTATTGGTATTAAGTCTTTTTTGAATGTCTGACAGAATTCTGCACTAAAGCCATCTGGTCCTGAGATTATTTTGGTTGGGAGACTATTTCTTTAGGGATTATGAGACTGTTTAGCTAGTTTAACTAATCATGATTTAATTTCAGTATTTGGTATCTGTCTAGAAAATTGTCTATTTCATTCAGATTTTCCAGCTTGTTGAATACAGACTTTTGTAGTAGGATCTGATGTTTTTTTAAAATTTCTTCAGTTTCTGTTGTTATACCTCTCTTTTCATTTCTGATTTTTTGGTAACTTGGATACTGTCTCTGGGCTCTCTGGTTAGTCTGGCTCAGGGTTTATCTATCATGTTGATTTTCTCAAAGAACCAGCTCCTGGTTTTGTTGATTTTTTGTATAGTTCTTTTTGTTTCTACTTGGTTAATTTCAGCCCTGAGTTTGATTATTTCCTGCTGTCTACTCTTCTTGGGTGTATTTACTTCTTTTTGTTCTAGAGCTTTCAGGTGTGCTGTCAAGCTGCTAATATGTGCTCTATCCAGTTTCGTTTTGTAGGCACTTAGAGCTATGAGTTTTCCTCTTAGCACTGCTTTCATTGTGTTCCATAGTTTTTGTGTGTTGTGCCTTCATTTTCATTAAATTCTAAAAAGTCTTTAATTTCTTTCTTTATTTCTTCCTTGACCAAGTTATCATTGAGTAGGGCATTGTTCAGCTTCCATGTGTATGTGGGCTTTCTGTTGTTTTTGTTGCTATTGAAGACCTGCCTTAGTCCATGGTGATCTGATAGTATGGGATTACTGAAATCTTATTGTATTTGTTGAGGTCTGTTTTGTGACCGATTATATGATCAATCTTGGAGAAGTACCAAGAGGTGCTGAGAAGGTATATATTCTTTTGTTTTAGGATGAAATGTTCTATAGATATCTGCTAAATCCATTTGGTCCATAACTTCTGTTAGTTTTAATGTGTCTCTGTTTAGTTTGTATTTCCATTATATGTCTATTGATAAGAGTGGGATGTTGAATTTTCCCACTATTATTGTGTGAGGTACAATGCATGCTTTGAGCTTTAGCAAAATTTCTTTTATGAATATGAGTGCCCTTGAATTTGGAGTATAGATGCTCAGAATTGAGAGTTCATCTTGGTAGATTTCTCCTTTGATGAGTATAAAGTGTCCTTCCTTATCTTCTTTGATAACTCTTGGTTAAAAGTTGATTTTATTTGGTATTAGAATGGCTACTGCAGCTTGTTTCTTTGGACTATTTGCTTGGAAAATTGTTTTCCAGTCCTTTACTCTGAAGTAGTGTCTGTCTTTGACACTGAGGTGCATTTCCTGTATGCAACAAAACCCTGGGTTCTGTTTATGTATCCAGTCTGTTATCCTATGTCTTTTTATTGGGGGATTGAGTCCATTGATGTTAAGAGATATTAAGAAATAGGGACTATTGCTTCCTGTTATTTTTGATGCTATTGTTATGTTTGTGTGGCTATCTCCTTTTGGGTTTGTTGAAAGAAGATTATTTTCTTGCTTTTTCTAGGTTGTAGTTTCCTTCCTTGTGTTGGCATATTCCATCTATTATCCTTTGTAGGACTAGATTTATGAAAAGGTATTGTGTAAATTTGTTTTTGTCATGGAATATGTTGGTTTCTCCATCTATGGTAATTAAAACTTTTGTTGGGTATAGTAGCCTGAACTGGCATTTGTGTTTTCTTGGGGTCTGTATGATATCTGTCCAGGATCTTCTACCTTTCATAGTCTCTGGTGAGAAGTCTGGTATAATTCTGATAGGTCTGCCTTTATATGTTACTTGACCTTTTCCCTTACTGCTTTTAATATTATTTTTCTCTCTCTCTCTCTCTCTCTCTCTCTCTCTCTCTCTCTCTCTCTCTCTCTCTGTGTGTGTGTGTGTGCGCGCGTGTGCACGCATTTTGTTTTTTGACTATTATGTGACAGGAGGAATTTCTTTTCTAGTCCAGTCTATTTGGAGTTTTATAGGCCTCTTGTATGTTTATGGGCATCTCTTTCTTTAGGTTAGGGAAGTTTTCTTCTATTATTTTGTTGAAGATATTTACTGGCCCTTTAAGTTGGGAATCTTCACTCTTTTCTATACCTATTTTTTTAGGTTTGGTTTTTTCATTGTGTCCTGAATTTACTGGATGTTTTGGGTTAGAAACTTTTTAAATTTTGCTTTTTCTTTGACAGTTGTGTCAATGTTTTCTATGGTATCTTTTGCACCTAAGGTTCTCTCTTTTATCTCTTGTATTCTGTTGGTAATGCTTGCATCTATGACTCCTGATCTCTTTCCTAGGTGTTCTGTCTCCAGGGTTGTCTTCATTTGTAGTTTTATTATTGTTTCTATTTTCATTTTTAGATCCTGGATGTTTTTGTTCAATTCCTTCACTTGTTTTTGTTTTCTTGTAATTCTTTACAAATTTTTTGTGTTTCCTCTTTAAAGGCTTCTACCTGTTTACCTGTATTTTCCTGTATTTCTTTAAGTAAGTTATTTATGTCCTTCTTAAAGTTCTCTATCATCATCATGAGATGTGATTTTAAATCAGAGTCTTGCTTTTCTAGTGTATTGAGGTATCCAGGGCTTGCTGTGGTGTGAGAACTAGGTCTGAAGACGCCAAGTAGCCTTGGTTTCTGTTGCTTATTCTCTTGCTAGTGCCTCTTGCCATCTGGTTATCTCTCATCTTAGCTGCTCTTGCTGTGTCTGACTGTGACTTGTCCCTCTTGCAATCCTGTGTGTTAGTACTCCTGGGAGACCAGTTCTCTCTGGGATGAGTTTAGATATGGAGAGCTGTGGCACAGGATGAGCTCTGAGGGGCACACAGAAACCAGAAGGATCTTGTCCAGACTGTTCCTTGGTTCCTGTGATCTGAGGGTTTCAGGCAGGTCCTTATTGGCCTGAAATTTGAGCAGAAGTGGTGGTCTTACTTGTGCTCACAGGCTTGTCAGCACTCCTGGGAGACCTGCTCTTTCTGGGCAGTATTTGGGTATGGAGAGCTGTGGCATAGGATCAGCTCCGGGCATAGACAGAAACTGGAAGGCTCATTTGATATTTTTTATGTGACTAAGGATTCAGAAGGCAATTTACCTCCACCGAGGTAAATTATGCTCACTTCTGCCTACATTTTTGAATATATTCTTCTAAAACTTGTGTGTTGGAGAACTAATATGCAAATTAATGTTAATGGTTTGGGGAGTTGGGCCTTTGAGAATGGAACCTCTTGATGGCCCTAGTGACTTTACAAGAAAGGAGAAGTGGCTAAAGCTAGAACACTTCTCTATCTCCCAAGGTGACATCACTGACTACACTGTGATGCAGTTAGGTGACCCTGCCAGTGCCACGAGATATTCCAAGACTAATTAAATCACTACTCCTAATGTTTTCCAGCCAATACTATGAAAACAACAAGAAATCACCTGAGATTGTCTCTTGGCAATTCAATCAAGTTGAGAACTGTAGCTTTATCATCTGATGAATAGATGAAAACTTAAGCACCCACTTCCAGTATAGTAATTCACATGCCTGGTAGTATGGTGGTAGCTATGGACAAGATACTACAGGTACTCACCATGGAAACTTTCTCCAAAGCTGTTTGTATGTCCTCATGCTACAGTAGCTTTGCCTGTAGTAACTAGTATGGGGCTGAGAAAGGTAAAATCACACGTCATTTACAACCTTGCATCGATGGCTCCAGTCATATCTTTTATCATTTCAGACAAAACCATCATGTTTTATGAATCAGCTGCTCTTGACACTATAGGAGAGTATACAAAGATGTGGGTACCAGGAAGTGAGTGAAGCAGTGGACATCTTACAGGCAAGCTACCACATTATACTTTTTCTTACTCCTATAAGACCTTGAGCCAGACACTGTAATGTGTGCTTTGAGTAATGAACCAAGAAGTCCACTGCTTTATTAAAGAACATCTGAATGGTACAAAACAATCTTTGCAAGTAATTTAATAGCATCTTTGGAAGGCATACAAACATATAGAAGGCTTTCTACAGCATATTGATTTCTATGTTCACACAGGACATAAAATAGTATAAATTCTGACAAGATGCTACCTACAACATAACAGTCCTTTCCATGAGTCTGTTTTATTCATTTAGAAAGACAGGTAGTAAGTTTTACTAAAAGTAGAACTTATAGCACCATCAGTTTCATTAAAAACCAGATTAGAATTCTTTATTTTCTATTAGTAAAAATAAGTCTGTGTTCTTAATATAAAAATCTCTTAATTTTTGAAACATTAGACTAACCTAAATGTGTGTGTGTTCTGGGTAGGCAAATGAAGAGCACATTGATGCTCTGTGTGTTTAATAAACATTTGGTTTGGCTCAGTTCATGTTCTTATGGAGGAAAAAGGGCAGAAGGGGCAAAAGACATCAGCAGTGAAAGACTAAAACAGTTCCCTTCTACTCGGTTACAGGATAAGAATTGCTGATATTATTACTTCAATGCAAATTTTACTAAAAACCTATCCAACATGACAAGACAAAACAAACAAATAAACAAAAAGGCATACATGTTTTATCTCTCTCAGTTATACCTCGATCAATTCTATCTATATTTTTAGTGATGAACAGCTAAATTTGGAAGTTATATAATTTCAACTAGTATCTAAAATGCCATATGCTATGTGTAAATCTAGTAAGACAAGACATCTAGTCTAAGTACTAAAATTAAGTATTAAAATGAAGACAAATACAGTACTTTAAATAATTCAATTATCCACAACTTGATCTATAAATGTGTGAAATCCAAACCAATAATCCAGCAGTTATTTTTGTTCAAACTGACAGATGTGAAGAACCAAGAATAACCAAGTAGCCATCTTGAAAGGGGAACAAAGCTTGGAAACTTTCAATACCAGACAGAAAGTCTGTCACAAGGCTGTGGTTATTAAGATAGTGAAGGTGTAGCATTGGTATAAGAAATACGATTAGGCTTGAAAATAAAAGACAGTCTAGAAACAGATCTCAGATGTTTGTCATTTAATTTTCTATAAGTATAACATTTTTAGTACCATGGGGAAGAAGGGTTATTTCAAAAAGTGTCAAAAATCTGGATCCATCTTCATACCTTAGACAAAAATAAATTACATGGATAAAATGTAAACTGTTAGGGCTTTTAGATGCTTTTAGAGGAAACATTTTAACATAATAAATAAACCAAAATCCATAAGTGAAATTGTAAAATTTGGACTGTTCTAAATACAGACTTTCTATGTTTCCACTACTAAACTCATAAAGTAATAAAAAAAAAAAAAGCAAGACAAACACTCATTAAAATCCATTTCAATAGGTACATACAGAAAAAAAAAAAAAAGAAAAAAAACCTTATACTCTCAGTGTGCCTTTCCACTACACAGTACTGTAAATACAAGAAATAAAAGAAAAATGTAAACGAAGAAAGTGTCAAATAACTGAAAAACATCTGAGAATAATCTACTGGTGATCAAGAAAAATACATCATATGACACAGATTTTTAAAAATGACTGAAATGAATAAAAGCCTCATGTCTGGGCAAGAATATGAAGCAGTGAGACTATCAGACCTACTAGCAGGGGCAGAAGGCTTGCTGGCAGTCTGTCCTAAGGCTGAACAAATTCATATCTATGACATCCATGACTGTTCTATGTTTACCAAAAGATTTATACTTAATGCCAAAGGCTGCATTACTCATAAAAGCCACAAAGTAAAAATTGCTGTATGCCTATCAGTAACATAACCAATGAAACATCATGGTATAATGTCACATTCCCATTATGAAATACTAAAGAGAAATGAGAATAAGCCTCAGACAAGTATCCTCCCAACCATGTGACTTGATAATACACAGAGGTGAGTCATGAGGGCTGACATAAACAGTGTCAGCCCCTCTTTCTAACTGCACAGTTAGACATGACAAATTGGCACCATGAAATCTGACATGATGGGCACATTCATGTTACTACAGAAACAAAACTGCTAAGAAGCAGAGATTCTTTTCTTTGTGCCTTTTCCATTCCAGAAAACTAGTTTAGTTACTCATCACGAAAAGGCATTTTTCTAACATATGTTGAATGAATAAAGGTAAGTACATACTGTGAAGATCCATACTATGAATTATTAGTGTAGTATTCACAGGGATACAGATGGTTGGGAAGCAACATAAGAGGCTTCTGGGATATTGAACTTACCTTCAGTGTGTTCTGAGATCAAACTGAGCATGCATGTGAAGTGCCAATAATTCTACTTCTAGTATAGCTATATTCTTATGATGCATTCAACGGTGTCCATGCAGGTTTGTGGAAAATTAGTCTTTTAAATATCTAATATTTCATTTCTTATGTAATGTCCTTGTTTATAAGTTAGCAAAATTTCTCTAAGTAACGTTAAAATAGATATTTTTAGCTTTGAGACACTCATAAGCCTGAGTAATATCGCCAGTATGGCAAGCCAAAGAAGCCATAAATAATATATAAGTCAATATTCATAACTACATTCCAATAAAATGCTATTTTAAAAATTACGTAGCTGACTAGGTTGTATCTGCAGCTTGTTATCTAACTGACCCCTGTGATAGTTAATTTCTAATACATATTGGTATAGTCTGGTTAGAGGACATTTTTATAGTGGTACAATCCAACTCTGTTTTTATCATAGAAAAAGACTAGAGAGGCCAAATGAATCAGTGCACTGCTTGGGTCATGACCACCTGTGGGCAGGCACCTGACATCTCATATGGAAGCCTCTCCAAATGGCCATAGGCTCCAATTGCACTTTCCTAATCATCTGTATCACCTGTCACCAGTAGTAAATACGTGTGTTATAAGAAAAGGATTAATGGGGTTCATTGTGTCTTAGCATTTTGTGGCAACAGGTAAAAATGTAAATCACAAAATGGTACATCTCAAAGTATAGTATTTATCCCTTGTATCCAAAATGGAAAAATTGATATCATATCTGTTTTTTTTTAAATAGCTAGAAAGAGAAGTCTAGTTCCCAGAAAGACTGTGTAGCTACCCCGTCCCAGAAGATATTCGTATTCATAATTACAAAGAGAGTATTACAGTCCTTGCAGGTCAGTGAGGAAAGGGAAATTATAACAGCTATAAGTTTAACTATGTCAACAAAGAAGAAATCTGTGGTCATCACAGGGTCCACTCAAGCAGATGTCACAATGGCCATTGTGGTAGATACCAGAAAAATATCAAAACATAATGAGATATATGAGAATACAGAAGCTATAGACAGGCTTTGTAAAAAATAGTGAAGAAGACACAAATCACATCAGAAGACAAAAAGTTGTTAGTTACGTCATACTCAATGAAGAGTTCCCAGTGAATGCATAAGAGATTTTCATGAGTAGATGGAGAAAGACATCTCCCATTCAGAAGCATAATGTAAAGCAAAAGCAAATATGCAAATGGGTTCATCACAACAGCATTTTAGAACATAAAAGCAGACACTGCCATTCCCATGTTCATTTTATTACAGTGGGAAGCAGACTTCAGAAGGTGCCAGGTTATTGCAACAAAAATGGAACCATGTCATAAATGTACTGCCACAGTACAAAATTCTCTGCTTTACAGTCCACACATGTAGAACCAAAACAGATCAAAGGTGTGTAAAGAAGCATGACCACACAGCAAGGACCAGAGTAAAGTGACTACTGGGGTCAAGACTACCTCTGTTTCTAGTCATCTATAGAGGGAAATGCTTCCAGCCTTTTTCTTAGGAATTACATCTGGGTGTCTTTCATATGGAGTATGTGCTCAGTGTATGGGGCACCAACACAATTGTCTCTAATTGCCATCCCAAGGGTAAGGGTAATGTTCTATTATTTGCCTCTAATGGCTCTGATCTTCCTCAGGTATTTCTTCTGTCTAGATGCCAACAGATAAAATTTAAATTGCCCAATGTCTTTATAAATTACTCTTATATAATTAACTACATAGTACCTTTAGGGAATCACTATAGAGACTATGCTTCAATTTCTGTTGGTTTTGTACTCTGCAAGATAGAATTTGGGGTGTGAAAGCAGAGAATTCATGAGGCCTTGAAAGATACGTGAAGAATCAGCTGATCTCAGGAGCATCTCCCAGGTTCTAGAACTGTCGAAACATGTTGTCTTCCACGCAGTGTAAGGTAGCTGCCAGCCAGTGCACATTCTGCTGACTCCGTTCTTGCTGTATCTATGACCATTCCTCAGCTCATTTGCCTTGTTCTATTAAACCAGTCTCCCTTCACTTCCAGTGTATGGTGGCTGTGTGTGTGTGTGTGTGTGTGTGTGTGTGTGTGTGTGTGTGTGTGTATACATGTGTGCACATGAGTAGATGCCAGTAGTCTTAAAGACTCAGGGTCATGCTGTGTTCCTGGAGCTCAACCAATTGCTTCAACCGACTGGCCATTAAACTTGAGGGAACTGCATGTCTCTGTCCTTCTCTACTCTAAACACTGAGTTTACACACTCATGCCAATATACCCAGTGTTTATGTGAGTTCTACAGATCAACACTGCTTATGAGCTGAACGACCCTCAGTCTCCTCCTATTAGCTTCTGCTGAGGCTTGTGTGTGTATTGTTTTCTTATCGCTGGCTTCTATTTCTTTCTTCTACTTACAAGGCTGCAGAGGGAAGGGAGACAGGAAAGGAAACTTTGGAGAATTCACATTTGGCCAGCACTGCTGTTGGCTGGTACTGGTTTCCTCTCACCACAGCAGCTGTTGAGAGCCTCTTGTGCACATTTTTCTCTTCCTGACTTTCCTGCTCGCCAGTCTGAATATAACCCCTTATTCAGGAAGGAATCTAACTTGGCTTCCTCTTTGCCAGTCAACCTCTCATTCTTCCTGCACAGATGTCCTGCCCTCCAGCCAAGGACTTCATGAGCATTAACCATTTTAAAGTGGACCCAGGCTAAACCTTTCTAACACAAAGTCCACATCTGGTTTTGAAGAATCTAAGACATTTGATCATCTCTCACTGGGAGTATGGGCTTTTCTCCCAGAAACCTTCTGTACTTTCTGGCCTGTTCAGGCCACCACTTAAAAAATTTTAAGACATTAAACATGTGTCTTCCAAACATCATGGGAAACTCAGACTGAGGTTAGCCATTTCATTGTTAATATTAGCATTTAACATTTGGGGCTGGGAAGGAATGGAGAACCAAATGTAGAACTGTGTATCTGTGTGGCTTTGTGCACTCTCTATAACTGAGACATAACCCCCAATCTTTGTATTTTTTATTTTGAAACTATCCAAAACCCACCTGGCTCAAAATGGCTTACATGAATACTCCAGTCATTTCATTGTGGATGGTATCTAGTACTGACTGAGAAAATCTTTTTTGGGGTGTGTGGGCTTGGAAAGAGCTTTGCCAGATGTAAAAGCAGGTTGGTTCTTTCTGAATACTAATGCATCACCCACCTACCACATAATTGTTCATCCATTTGTATCTTCTGAACTGTCAGTTCTGAAAACAAAGACTTTATCTGACTGTGGGGCCAGTGAGCTGTGGGATGAGGAACAGGACTGGAGCAAGAGTACAGTTGAGGAGTGTCCAAACCCTTGAAATCTCATCCTGAGATCAGCATAGCACCCTGTGCCTACATTTTCTGACATCGGTAGCTCTGTGACCCCAACCTTTGCCTCACCAGAGGAAGTCAAGTATCCCATAGGCAGGTTAAGCTTCCTCTCCCCTTCTACCTTCATGTCCAGCAGCACCTGGAATTCCTCCTCATGCAAATGAAGCATCCCCAGCCAATAATATGCACTCACCTCAATAGCCTCTACTTAAGCCACCACAAGATTTAAATAGCCTTTGTTTTCCACAATAAACCAAACCAGTTCTCTGAAGTTATTGCCCATAGGTGTATGTTCTTTGCCCACACACTCACCACTGATCGAGATCCTGCCTGCACCCAGCAGCCTGGCTAAACCTATTTCCATCCAGTCCACCCCAGGAAGAAGCATACACATCTGACCATTTTCCTACCATTTCTAACAATAATTTATATCCAACAAAGTAAGGAACATCATCTCCAAATGAGCAAAAACATGAAGAATATTCTAAAGTGTTAGTTTCCATAAATGGATACAGAGCATATCTTTGGCACTGAAAATTCATAAGGAAGGAACACAATTATGGAGAAAAAGTAGATCATGAGAAAAGGTTGACAAAGTGATCTAACACCCCAGGGACAATAAATATGGGTTAATAAAGTTCATAAATGAATGACTGTCCCAAATATTTGTTCACTGTAATTTTCCCTTTAGGCTATCACATTACACTTTTTGGGAGATGTGAAAAAAAATCAATTCACCCCAGATAGGACACCAATGAGAAACAAGAGCAGTTGTACCTAATTTAGTGAACCAGTGAGTTTCTCAGAGTTATTCACAGCAGTATAGCCAAAGTGTTACTTACCAGAACATAGATGACACTCAGGCAGTTGGAGTATCAATAAATCCACCCAGAATAGGTATCATTACACAGTAACTATATCCTTGAGCATCTTGTACCACGGATATTACATGTTCTAGGGAACAGCGTTATAGCCCCAAGCCATTGCTTACTCCTTTTATAACCTTGGAGCGAGCTCCTGTAAATCTATCTGAGTTCCCTAACCCTGATAACTTCTGTTATATTCTAGTATCATAAGCCTCTTTCTACTCAGAAAGCAAAATTTCAATTTAGATAAAACAGTTATACAACAATACTCACTTGTTTTTCATGAGGCTAATGATTCATTGGCTAGAGGATCCTCAACTCCTACATGTACCTATGAGTTTGGTGTATATTTTAGAAACATTAATCAAAGATAGACTCTCTCTCTCTCTCTCTCTCTCTCTCTCTCTCTCTCTCTCACACACACACACACACACACACACACACACACACACACACACACAGCTCATAACATTTGTTTGGTGAAAATATATTTACAGACATCTCCTGTAACCAGGCAAGACTTCCAATATAGAATTGGGACACCAATACAAACACAAAACCTTTGTTCTACAATAGGTCCTGACTACAAGATGTACTATGGTAAAAGTGGCACAGAAATTATGGTAGTGGCCAACCAATGACTTTGAAAGGTTGAAACCCATGCCATTAGAAGAATCCCACTTCTGACACTAGCTAAAGGGCCAGAGCCAGAGTTCAAATAGCACAAAGATCCATGATAAAACCAAACACAATTGGCAAAAAAAAAATCAATGAAATGATTTCTAATAATAATAATATTCTGTTATACCCACAGATTGGTGCTTAACCCAGTTGTCATCAGAGAGTCTTCACCCAACAACTTATGGAAACACATGCATAGACCCCCAGGCAAACATGAGGTGTAGGTTGGGAAATCCAAAGAACAGGGGGAAGAATGATTGTAGAAACCAGAGGGGTCAAGGATACTAAAAGAAAACCAACAGAGTCAGCTAAACTCAGCCCATAGGATCTCACAGAGATTGAATCACCAACCAGGAAGCCTACATGTGACTGATGGAGGCTCTCTGCACATGTGTCACAATTGTGTAGCTTGGTCTTCAAGCAGGATTCCTAACAATGAGAGCATGATTGTCTCTGATTTTGTTACCTGCTTTTGGAATTCTTTTCCTCCTACTTGGTGGCCTCATTGTAGCCTTAATAGGAGAGGAGGTACCTAGTCTTACTGCCACTTGATATGCCACAGCTGCTTGATATTTATGGGAAACTTGCCCTTTGTTGAAGGGAAAAGGATGAGGAATGGATGGGGTTAAGGGAGAAACTGGGAGGAGATCAGGGAGGAGAAGCTACAGATAAATAGATGATAGATAGATAGATAGATAGATAGATAGATAGATAGATAGATAGATAGATATTGACTTAAAATGAGGGAAGAGGTCTGAAGCTTAAATGACACAGTGACACATCATTATTGCTCCCTGAAGGAGAAAGAATGCTTACACCTTGACTACCTCCCAATCCTATGTGAGTAACCAACCGAAGCCAAGGGCTCCCATACTTTAATCATGGGTAGTCTGTATGAAATGACAAAATCCCAGAATTCTCCAAGCCTCAGCCTAGCACTGAGGTTGAGAATTTCAGTGACTGTGGTGATTGTAGAAGGTGGACTTCAGATGGTCCTGTGGCGCTCCCAGGGATATTGGTATGTCACAGACCATAATCAGGCATTGTCTCTGAGTCCAGATGTAGAACAGGCATAATGAAGACAGTTCTACTTCAGGGACCAGTAAGTATATATTCAGTCTCAGATAACTGAATGAATGTTCATATAGAAGGAAACATGATGATGATAAAGCATATAGAAGGAAACATGACGATGATAAAGTCAAGTGTCCTCTCTGAACCTTACCTCAGGAAAGCTATCATGTAATTAAAAGAGTTAATTGGGGAATTGTGATATTCTGTGTATGTGGCTAATGTTCTTGTTAAGGATCTGTATCTGTAAGGATAAGTAGTCACCTGCTGCTAGATCAAGAAAGATGCTCTCCAGAAGTGGTTATTGTAAATATTATAGCTATTTTATCCCTGATAACTCTGAATATTTAATTAGTGGGCTGTCAAAAGTTGCTTTTCATTGGTGAAATCAGTAGCTTTAAGACAAAAAGAGCCCAGGACTCAATGCAGATGACACTAGCCAAAATATCCAACAGCAGTGAGATAGAACCTGAAGAGACCACTCCAGTAGATAGACATGGCCCCCAGGGAGGGAGGGGGCCACCCATCCATCTCAGAATTTTTAACCCAGAATTGCCCTGTCTAAAGGAAATGCAGGGACAAAAATGGAGCTGAGGCCAATGGAAAAATGGGAAGGCCATCCAGAGGCCTTCTTACCATGCAATCCATTCCACCAGCAAACAATAAACATCAGCTAAACCCCGACACTACAGCTGATGCCAAGATGTGTGAGTGACAGGAGCCTGGTAGGGCTGTCCTTTGAGAGGCTCTGCCAGTACCAACTAAGACAGATAAAGATACTCGAAGCCAACCATTGGACTGAGTCCACAGACCCCAATGGAAGAGTTAGGGAAAAGGACTGAAGGAGCTGAAGGGGGATTGCAACCCAATAGGAGGAACAACAGTATCAACTAACTGGATTTCGCAGAGCTGCCAGTGACTTACCTACCAACAAAAGAGTATACATGAGCCAGTCTATGGCTCCTGTTATGTATGTAGCATGGGCTGCCTTATCTGGCATCAGTGGGAAGAGAGGAGCTTGATCCTGTAGAGGATTAATTCCCCAAAGAAGGAGAATGCTAGAGGGATTAGGTGGGAGTGTGTGGATGGGTGCAAGAGCACCATATTAGAGACAAAGGGGAGAGGGATAGGGTGGGGATTTGAGGATGGGAGACCAGGAAGTGAGAATAAATATAAAATGTAAACAAATAAATACAAATTTAAAAATGATAAAAATAGCATGAAACATGTTAGAAATGTACATTCTCTGAATAGTCACTGTATTATAGGGTATTATTTAACTAAATTGTTTCAGACCCATGTTTTTTCCTGGCTTCATTTCATTTTGAAGACTGCCTAAGCTGAAACCTATGCAAGAAAAATTGAACAGATCTGGTCCCAGATTCTGTAGGTTAGATTGACCAGAGTTACCAATGGAGTGATAGAAGCCAAAACAACATACAAAGAAATGAGTATTCTAAGAAACAATTTTCCTAGATCGTTTAGCTTTCTTCATGTTTGCAAACACACACATCATCTGCCTTTGTTCTGGACAGTGTTCAGAGGGTCATCAAGCACTAAGAGATAGCAATAGGGCTCTCCCCATTGAGCAAGTGGCTAGTTTGTCTGCTGTGGACATTGACAAGCAATGCCCAGTAGGGACAATTAATCTATGACTTTTTTATTAAATATAGTTTTGAGAATTTCATACATGAATACTGTATTTACATTATGTCCAACTCTCACTAACTCCTTCTGTACCCCCTTTCCCTCTCAAATTGCTAACCTCTTCTTTAATTATAGATAGATAGATAGATAGATAGATAGATAGATAGATAGTCAATCTAATGAGTTTATGTAGTGTTACTCATATGTATATATGTGGTTAGAGGTAAGCACTTGGGATTAGAAAACCTATCAGAGGGTTCATCTCCACAAAAGACTGAATTTCTTCTTCTATTAACTATTAATTGTCTACAGCTCTTTACCTAAGCATAAGGCCTTGTGGGATTCCACCATCTTTATTGGCATGCCAACTGATATTCGAGATTGTATTAGTCTTCTTTGTACAACATTGTTGAGATTTCATGAATACAGCTTCTCTGTCCCACAAAGAAAACACTGTCTCATAATAGACTTCCTGCTCTTTTTGATTTTACTCAAGGTCAGTTGGTTGTTTCCTGCATGTTGACTAATTCTGGATATCTATGATGATCTTTGGCTGCTACAAACATAAACTTCTTTGATGACACGTAAGAGCTAATTAATCTGTGGATATACATGGATAAGCACTAAAAATGAATTTAGGACGTATACTGGTTTAAGAAAGTGGCAGTTGTACATTCTCATCAAGGGTCCATGACATTGTCAACCTTAGGTTTATACAGCAGGCATGGCATCATCTCTCTAAGGATTCTTCCCTCTGGTCCCTTTTTACTCTCTTGGTTTCTGATGTTACTCTAGATTGTATGCTTACATCTAGAGATTCAGACATAGGAATGACAAATAAGGACCAATAGGTTCCATTTGTATCTCTGGGTCTGGGTTGCCTCACCAATATATATATATATATATATATATATATATATATATATATATATATATATATCTCCTACAAAGTTCTTTATTTCAGTTCTCTTTACAGATGAATAGAATTTCACTGTGCACAGGTACTGCATTTTTGTTATCCTTCCATTGATTAACAGATGCTTCTGTTGTTCTCATTTCCTACTCATGGTGTAGAGTGGCAATGAACATTTCTGAGAAGTGTCTGTGGAGTAGGATGTCAGTTCCATTGGGTATATGCCAAGGAATAGTATAGATGTGATAAATTTAATTTTAGATTTCGGGGAATTCTCACTGATTTCTAGATTGGTGACACAAATTTTCATTCCAACCAACACTGAATGAGATTCCTCCTTCCCCTATATCCTTGCCAGTATCTGTTGTAAAAGGGTTTGTTGTTGTTGTTGTTTGTTTGTTTTGTTTTTGGTTTTTTGGGGTTTTTTTGGTTGAAGCCTTTCTGACTGAGGAAAGAAGAAATTTGATACTAGACTAATTTGCATTTTCCTAATTTATGCTACTTGTAATGATAATTCTTTATCCGAGAGCCATGTACTGTCTACAGACAGTCCCAGACAAGGAAAATCTCTCTTCAAGTTGTTGATCAGGGCAGTGTAAAAGCAACTCCTAAAACAACATAGGCTGATGCTTTTGTACCTAGTTGCCTCCCAGGACTTGAGAATGAGTCTCCCCTGCTGAAGACAACATATACTTAGAACACAGGACTTAGAGGGATCCAACTGCACTGATCTACAAGCCTCCTCTCTAAGGATTATCTCTCATAGTATCAGAAAATACTGTGTAAGCTGCCAAAGGAGAGGAACTGGTCTACATAGCTATAAAGTCTATGAAAAAAACCAGTGACCTAGATCAACAAGATAGAATGAAATACTGGCATTTTTGGTTGGAGCAGTATGAAGAATATCTTGTATATTGTAGGGATGCATCACTTGTCAATTAAAAAGTTTATGACCTGTGACTTAGGCATAAAACGGAAGATAGAACATCCAGGGAAAGAATGAATTCTGGGATAGAGCCAGGAATGGAACTATTTGCTCAGGAAGATGTGAGGAAGAGGACACATGGTACCAGAACTCAGGTAACTAGCCTATGTGGCACAATGTAGGTTAAAATAAATGGCATATTTTAATTTAGATCAGGTCAGAAAAGAACCTAGCAATATGGTTAAATTATTTATAAATACATTTTATATCTGAGTTTTATTTTTGGAGCATGGGCCTGGAAGGAAGAACCAGCCCTAACTTTTATGTGGTGTAGCCAATGGTTGCCTAATTGGACTTACTGTATACTCACGAGAACTCAATTCATGCCTGGTACTGTAAACCTAGTCAGTGCTTAGTTAGTACAGCTAGTAAGGTCATGAATTTTGGAGGAGAATGTACTTCTTCTAGTTTCTAATCCTATATAATTTCTGCTTTCTAAATGCCTATCTTTATGTTCACGGATAAATGTAGCTTTCCTCACCCATCAAAAAAGGTTTATTTTGCAGTATATGAAGATATTACCAATATATACAATTGTTCAAGATGCATAGAATAATGGACTTTGGGGTACTCAAACACAAAGGCTGTATTTGCACTATAACCTTTATATGTAAGACTCAGAAAAAAACTATAAAATTGGAGGCAGAAAGATTATAAGAGGCACAGGATACTGGTTTATACAGATTATGTCCCATAAACATGACAGGGAGAAATGAATCTATGAACTTTCAACAATATGGTTACCAGAAAAAAATCAGCATGATGACAATACAATCCAAAATGTTAATATAAACAGGACAAATTCTACATGGTCCCAACTTTAGATAAAGGGTTTAATATCACCAATGGCTTCTATGAATGGAAGAATCAGTTACCTCAAGGGATTGACCTTACTATGCAGATAATGGTCTTAGAAGCCTTTGGTTGCTGGGGATGAAATACTTGTCTTTGGATTGTTAATCAAACATGGCCATTGCATGTCCAAAGTAAGACAATAAAGACATTTGCCATTGATTTTGGTTTCCCACCAGAACTTTATAGTAAGATTCTATTGCTGAAGACACCACACACTTTGATCAATGTATATATAGAAATTAATTAATACTTTATTTCTAATAATACAGGGAAGTAAGTGTTATATAGATGGCTAGAATAAATTACTCATCAATAGCATTACCCAACAGTGTAACCTGTGGACTACAGCAATGATTGGCATGGCAAGATATGCACATGAATATAATAGAGACACAGATGCTATGAGGATAAGAAAACACTTCCTTATTGGATTTAAGATCCACTCCAGCCCTGTACTCTAAATCTAGCCAACAACAAGTGGTTAAGAAGATCACTGGTCCCAGAGGTAAATTTTCTACTGTTATTCTGCAAAACTGTCCCCTAAGTCCACATCATTGTATCGAAAGTTTAGTGAACCTCTCAGATTTCATCAGAGAAGTTCTATGTGCAATTAACAGCAGTTGACAAAGAAACTCCAAAGCTGGTAAAAGTACAAAAATCCCCCTAGGCTCATGAGCTATTCCAGAAGAAAGAGTGAGAGAACTAGAAGTTTAGGAGGACAAAAGTTAAAGTGTCCTCTAGGTATGGCACAACTTTTGCATTCATAAAATCACCTCAGTTGTGGTTGGATACACAGATCTGGACAAAATCAAGCCAGCCAATATTCTTAAATAGAGGGAAGGGGGGAAAGAATCCCTATTCCTAACCAAGGAACTACTAGAAGTTGGTAGCTTCTAGGAGAGTTAGTTTTGCTTAGCAATATAGCCCCACACCCACAAGCATATCGTTAACAAATTCAGCTCAATGGATTTTTGAAGCAAAAGTGGAGAAGTTGAAGATATGACTGAGCAGTTCAGAGAATTGACTACTTTTACAGAGGACCAGGGTTCAATTCCCAGCACCCATATTTCAGTTCTTAACTGCCTATAATTCTAGTGAAAGAGAATCCAGAGAAATTCTAGTTTAAAAGAATCTACAGAAATAAACTTATATCCAGAATAAACACTTGTACTCATAGAATAAGTTGAATATCTTTAAGGGAAAAGAAAACATGAATTTGTAAGAGGGCAAAGAGCTGGGGCATAGATCTGGGAGCCATTGAAGTGTTCATTCAGTATAAGTGAAGGCTGTAGATGATTAAGATCAAAATACATGGCAATAAATTCTGAAAGAATTAATAAAAGTATGCTGCTAAGAAAAATTAAAAAAAAAAATCCCTCTTTTAGTGTTGAAGTCAGTGTCTTAATCATTTGCTCTCCATTATCTGAGGCTATACTGTTTCCCACAATTCCATTCTGGAAAATATATTGTTCAGCTGTTATGTTATTTTTGTGCTTCTCTTCAAAGTAACAGTTTTTCAGTTTTGCTGTTTCATTAATGACCCTACTGTTGTGGTTGTTTTGACTATTGACTTGTACATTGTTTATTTCTGGAATATGCCATTTATCAATTTTAGTCAGAGATAACCAAAACTGCAGAAAGAAGACAAATTTGCCTATCCTTGGCTTACAGCTGGATAAAATAAATATAATCTATGTCTCTTCAGATCATAAAGTCTGAGTATAGAAGGATAAAAGTCCCCCAGTGCAGGTTTATTCCCCTACCACACTTCAGACTGAGTGGACAATAATGGTTTGGTTTGGTTTGTCCTGTGAGAATTTGGACAAAACAAGATACTGTCATTAAGGGTATTGATGCAATTGTAATATACTATTCACAGTCTCTAATTTTACCATTTCATTCTAACTTTAATATGTTGACATGTGGATTTTCAAATGGAATAAATCTCAGTTCCTTCACAATTTCTGACATCTGTTGCCCATGGGAAAAGTTATGGCACCCAGATTCCATGAGACTATCACATCTTCTTTGACATAACTTCAAACTTAAAATGATAATTGGAACATTAAAGACAGGGAACAGATTTCTGGGGCCTTGTGGGCATACAGATCATAGAACGTCATTGTTATAAACTTTTAATTTCTGCCGACTTATATAGGCTTATTTAATAAGTCCCTTCTCCCTCCCCATATATTTATGATTTGATCTGAGAGTTATTTTTAACACAAAAATTAAATTTTGTTCCATTATGATAAAGCCATTAGGTCAATTTTTTATACTTTGGAATTTTGTAAGCCCCTCATAATGAAAATGCAATTTCAAAAAATTATTCCACTACATGGTAGACTTAAAATAAAATGAGTTGAAAATTATCACTTGTTAAAGCTATTATTAATGGCTCAAAGAAAAATTCAATGTGCAAATTCCAAGGCAAAAAATAAAATGTGGAATTTCCACTTACCCTATGGCTAGCACCAAGGTTCTTGTATAAATCTAATAACTGAAGGCCATTGTGAAGAAAGGTGGTAATAATCACATTTTAGAAAGGCTTTGATGATATCTGTAGCCTTCTAAAAAACCCAGAATGGTTAAAAGAATTCAAGTATGTGGTCCATATTAATTTTCACTATAAATATGTTTAATTCAAATGACCAATCATTTATAAAATTTAAAATAGAACAGAATGTTGGCAGTATGTATACCTGTCTATTGTTAGAGAATGAGAGTCTCTAGAATCTCCATGATAAAAACTTTGATTACAAACCACACATGGTTACTTATGCCCATAATCCCAGAATTTGAAAAGCTAGTATAAGAGGATCAAATATATTCAAGGCCAATTTGAACTATAAAGTGAGACACATATCTCAAAAAATCAACTAACCAAACAGTCTGTCTGTGTGTGTGTGTGTGTGTGTGTGTGTGTGTGTGTTAAATTTTGGAATGGAACAAGGTATTCCCCAGAATGTTAGACATTACTGTGTATGTGTGTGTGCATGTGCATGTGCGTGTATGTGTGTGTGTGTGTGTGTGTGTGTTAAATTTTGGAATGGAACAAGGTGTTCCCCAGAATGTTAGACATTACTGTGTATGTGCGTGGTGTGTGTGTGTGTGTGTGTGTGTGTGTGTGTGTATGTTAAATTTTGGAATGGAACAAGATATTCCCCAGAATGTTAGACATTACTCTGTGTGTGTGTGTGTGTGTGTATGTATGTGTGTATCTGTGTGTGTGTCTGTGTGTATATGTGTGTGTATCTGTGTGTGTGTGTGTGTGTGTGTGTGTGTGTGTGTGTGTGTGTGTATTTGCATGTGGAGAAGACTCTGGGCTTTCAGAGACTCAGAGATGTCTGTTGTACTTAACAATATTCACAATAGGGTTGACCAGTTGTTTAATACTATTGCCTGCTTCCTGAGACCCCACCCCCACACACCCTTATTTGAAGTGTGCCTTTCAGCTAGGAAACTGTGTAAGCCCTAGCCTGGCCTTGCAGCTCAGAAAATGCTGCACATTAGAATTTTAGCTTTATTCCTTCCTCACTCCTTAAGTGGTAAACATAATTTATGCGTTCTGGGTGGGCAGATCATACCAGAGCTGCATTCTGGAGCCAAGGCCTTTTCTGCAGGTCTGTGTGAGGCCTGTACAGCACCGCAGGTGGCTGATTGCATGAACTCCACAGAGAACCATTCAGGATACTGAATGATGACTCTAAAATTTCTTCATACTGTTTGTTTTTCCCCTTCTTCCTCCTTGTGTTTCCTTTCCATTGTGGGATAGAAATGCTCCTGAATGTGCGATGTCTTCAGTGTATACTTCTACTAACTACCCAAACCAGCATGGAACATCAGACAAACTGCAAGTCTGGATTATTGACAGCCTTTCCTTCCTTTAAAATTTTATAAGTGGTATGCATACAACTCCTGCATTAAGAAATGTCTTTGGAATGGTCCTTCCTATAGTTCACAGAGCAGGAAATCAAAGAACACAAAAGAAGACCACCAGTGGGGTGGAGGCACTAGCTGCTGGACATTCTTTTTGTATTCAATGTGGGTAAAAAATTTTTCTGGAGGGCCCATGAGGGTTTGTTGCTTTTGTTTGCTTGTTTTTCTGCTGTGTCTTAATGACTGCTCTATGGATTTCCGCACCCTTCCAATCAAGTGCCACAATGGGCAGCTCTCTTGCCTGTTTCATACCTAGAAAAGAGCTTCTACTATGGCTACTCTGGCCATTCAGCCACACATTAGGTTGTTTTCTGAACAGGCTGAATACTGATCTAGATGCTGCTTCCAGAGAAATTTGTATTGTTTCAAGAAAGATTTTTTTTTTTAAGTATAGAATGTTATGAACTATTTCCAGGCATGCCAGACTGAACTCTAGGGAGATGTGGTCTGGGATTGAGAAGGCTTATTAGTTTCTCAACTTTACTTTTGTGTTCCACATGGAACCATTTAAATGAAATCATAATTTTATGTGCATGGACCAGAGGACATGACAGAAAGAATTACAAGCATTACTGTTCCCATATATGTTTCTTTATATAAATGAATATACATAATACACATGTAAGCACATACATAAACACATGTACTTGTATATATCTTACCCCCAATAAGTACAAAACCATCCTCAATATTATCCTTTTTCTTATATAATAAAATATAATAATTTTCAAAGTAGATATGCACATTTAGGAAAATATGCAGATATATGTATGTATAAATATTAATATATATGCCGGTATTTATAAAATAATTAAAACTTATTATTTCTACTTTAAAAGTAAAATGTAGACAAGAAAATAATTCTTCTGAGATTATAGTTAGTTCATAACAGAGTCAAAATTAAAATCTACAATTCCAAATTTCTTATTTTGGTGCTCAGTGCTGCATACTTAAAATACAGTGCTTCCCAAAGATTCCTTAACAGTTTTCTTTGCTATGCATAGGGTCATTGCTAAAAGATAACATAGAAAACTAGATGCTTTCCTGATCCATTGAATCTACCTGTGCTTTGAAACAATATGGGCAGCAAGGTCAGTCTGGTAACCCATTATGCATAGGAATTTAATTTTCAAACAAACGGAGGTTGTTAGTAGAAAACGTGCAACAATCAGTTCATTGCACCATTCTCTGACAGGAAGGTAAACCAGAGAAAAGATATCTTTCTGTACCCTGAGAGACACAGAATGTGAAAAGCAAATGTCTCATGAGAGAAGCTATAGTACCAGTAAATGATGTGTCAGCTGGGCTCTCTATCCTGCTTCTCTCTGGAAGGCTGTAAGCCTGGCCCTGTGACCAAATGTGACATAGACCCTGCCAGATGCATGGTGTTAAGTTCACTTTCAATCTAGATTACAGAAAAATCATTCTTCAAGGGGAGGGATCAGCACCTTTGATCTTTCCTTTAAGGCTTTAAAAGAAATCAATGTATGAGTCACTGAAATAGCAGATACTGTTGGATTTAGTTCTTCACTGAAAGACACTGTTAATTGCTGTTGATACCAAAGTCAGTTATGTCCACATTTCATTGTCAGGAAGGGAAAATGCTGCTGTTAATACACATTGAGTTTAGCATCTCAAGACTCTCAGCATGATCTGATCCAAGTTGTTAGGGGAATAGATTCAAATATCAAGTCTGTTTTTCCATGGGCAAATGAACTAAGAATACAAACATTTTCACCTGTCATGTCAGTGTCTGCTAGCCTTATCACAGTGTTGAGAAATTTCATTTCTCAGCCTTCCATTTTATCTCTAACATGGACCTTTTACCCCAAATCTGTAATAAAAAGCTGGGTTCGTCCTGGGCTGTCTTTTGCCAGAATTATCACATCTGTCTTTCTGAACTCTGTTTTCTTTCTTCTTTAGTCTAGTCAATCAAAAGTGCTTCCACAAAATCACACCTATTCAAAGACAATTTTTTTGTCATTATCTTTAAATAGGAATAAAAACAACCTTATTTTGAAATATATGCTGGAGGAATATTAATAGATATTTAAAGGAAATGTGATTTAATACAACATGCACATGAATGTTTTCTGATATTTCTCATAGTTTGTAGTAAAAATATCCATCAACACAGAATTATACACTGACTAAGTATATGTATGCTAACCCGTAGGCAAAAACTGAAGCCAATTCAAATTGTCTGTTACTTTAAAACGATGATTATTGAATTGTAACTGTTTTTGTTTTGGTTACAATGTGTGTTGCCTTGGAGAATTCACCCATTCTAACCTTGACCCCAGGAACTGTGTCATATCTGCAGACAGTCTGAAGCCAGACTCTTTTCAAGAATATTCACAGTGCGGGCTGCTAAGTAAATTCTTGCTTCACCCAGGAAAGCAAGTGTCCTTGAGTTCAGTGCAGAGAGGTTTGTGCTTTAAGCCAGAGAGAAATATTCTTTCCAAGGTCGTGAATGCCTACTGGATGCTGGAGTCCTTAGCAAAACAATCTCACACATTTTCTGTGGTTTCTAATGTCCTATGCTTTGCTGAATTATTAGACAGAAGGTCAAAATCAATCAGCTAAGAAGAGTTTAAGTCTGGCACGTCAGCTATTGGAAGTTTTTTGTCTAATCCAGGAACTAGCTGTCAGATTACAAGTGGAATGTGGATAAATTGCTTTTATAAGAAGAAATTTTTATTTAATGAGAAACACATTTTGCTAAAATTTTTATAAAGGGAAAAATACTATAATCTTTTTAACATCCAGTACAAAGACCTTAACTGTGAACATTGTGCATGTTAATAATGCCAAATATGAGAAGTTATGCCATATTTATAAAATCAGTTGGAAAATGGACACCTGTATTAGTTAGGGTTACTATTGCAGTGACAAAACACCATGACCAAAGCAATTTGTCAAAGAAAGTATTTAATTAGGCTTATCATTTCAGATGGTAGATGCCATACAGTGGAGCAAAGGCATGCTGACAGGAAGAGCTGAGAGCTCAGACCTTAATCACAAGTAAGAAGCAACAGGAGAATCCTAGAAACGGGAGTCTGAAAATGTCATACCCTACCCCTAATGACACATTTCTTCCAACATAGTGACATCACATCACTTTTCTCAGTCAGTTCTACCGCTGTGAACCAACTGTTCAAACACGGGCATATGAGAGCTATTCTCATCCAAACCATCCACCCATAGACATCTAGTCTTCATCCCTAGAGTTTTTAAATGGCACAACGCTTTCTGAATGCAGCTAAGTGGGAGCTTTCCATAGAAAATTAGTCTGGTTTATATAGGTGTATTCCAAATACCAAGACAGCTACCCTAATAGTAGGAAACCAAGAGAGATTAGACCACAAACAGAGGAGAAAGTATGATGAAGGAAGGAGCAGAAACCAAACAAATTTAGCCAAAGGATGTCTAGAAATCTAGCAGCCACTTGCAACATGGAGTATGGAATGACAGTTTTTCGAGAGTCTTTCAAATAAACTGATTTTGAACCAGTGAACTACAAACTTACTGAGAAGAAATTTCTGTTTCTCTAAGTAAGAATTCTGTGGTAATTTGTTAAAGTAATCTAGCAAACTAATATAGATTTTATATGTGAAATGAATTTGCACAATAGTCTTTATTATCAATGAGATTATGAACACTTGTTACTAGTATACAATGTAAAATTAGCTGCATCACAAAATGAATTAGTCAAAGTAGGAACATTACAACCAGAAATGTGTGTACTGGAAATTTTTAGGGACTAAGAATATCTAGAAACAATAAAAAATAGGAAACAAAAACATAGTGATTTAGTTCTCAATATTATCAAGAAAAACTCAAGGTAAGATATTTTTATAAAGAAAAGCTAAAAAAAAAAATAAAAAAAATTAAAAAAAAAAAACTTAGTTCAAAGTTTTAGAGGCTGAATGTCCAAAGAGCCACTGTACAAGAGATGTCCTCTTAGCAGAAGTTTATGCAAGACCAGAAAACAGCATCTCAAAACAAGATACAGAGAGGCTAAAACACTCCTGCCAGGAAAAGCACCTACAAAGAAAAAAGGACCTCATTTTAGACCGTACCACTAAAGGCAATCTACCTCTCACGTCACCCCACCAAGAAACGAGCTATACATTACTGCACTTCAAAGATGACTTAAGTCATATTGAAATAGGAAACACAATATCAAAATGAATGGAGCTATTTCAAAGCATGGATTTTACGGAAGAAGTTAGTTACTGTATCATTTCTCTAGTTTCCCTGATGTGTCCTTCCAAATCTGCTTTCTTGAGGCATCAAGAGAGGTGGCTTAATTTGATTTTGCTTCTCACAGCCACATGAAATGTTTGGACTTCTTTTTCTTTTTGTATTTATTTTAAAAGTGAAATTTTGTTCAGACAACACAGAAAGGTGGTTTGTACATGGACTTCATATAAGTGTTGCCATCTTCAGGAGTTAAAAACAATGGAAAAGAAGGAAGGAAAAGGGGAGTGAAAGGAGGAAATGAGGAAGAGCAGAGGAAGGGGGACAGAGTATATTAGCAGTCATATACTGAGAGGCTTTTTTTCCTTTTTATTTCTTTTTTATTATATATTATATTTACTTTCAGGTTTTATCCCCTTACCCTATTCCCCTCCCACCCAGGAACCCCCATCCCATCCCCCATCCTCCTGCTTCTATAAGGATTTGCCCCCACCTACCTCCCCACCCTCAAATCCCACCCCCACTCAGTGTCCAGCCTTCATGGCACCAAGGATCTACTCTCCCATCTATGCCTGAGAAGGCCATCCTCCCCTACATATACAGCTGGAGTCATGGGTCCCTTCCTATGTACTCCCAGGCTGGTGGTTTAGACCCTGGGAGCTCTGGTTGGTTGGTATTGTTGCTCTCCTCATGGGGTCACAAACCCTTTCAGCTCCTTCAGTCTTCTTTCTCACTCTTCTATTGGGAACCCCTTGATCAGATCAATGGTTAGCTGTGAGAATCTGCCTCTGAATATGTCAGACTCTGGCAGACATCTAAGGAGACAGCTGTATCAGGCTCCTGTCAGCATGGACTTCCTGCCATCCACATCAGCATCTACCTTTGGTGTCTGCACTTGGGATAGATAACCAGGTAGAATGGTCTCCAGACGGCCCCTCCTTCAGTTTCTGTCCACACTTTGTCTCCATATTTGCTCCCTTGAGTATTTTGTTACTCCTTCTAAGTAGGACCAAGGCATCCACACTTCGTCTTCCTTCTTCGTGAGCTTCGTGTGGTCTGTGAGTTGAATCTTGGCTATTTCAAGCTTTTGGGCTAATATTCACTTATCAGTGAGTAAATACCATGTGCCCATTCTTGTGGATTGGCAAGATTAATTTAGTAAAAATGGCCATCTTGCCAAAAGCAATACAGATTCAATGTAATCCCATCTTTTTTTTTTTTTTTTTTTTAGGTTTCTCAAGACAGGGTTTCTCTGTGTAGCCCTGGCTGACCTAGAACTCACTCTGAAGACTAGGCTGGCCTCGAATTCAGAAATCTGCCTTCCTCTGCCTCCTAACTGCTGGGATTAAAGGCGTGCACCACCACTGCTCTGCTAAGAGGCTATTTTCTAACAAACATCTTTTCAGGGTTGGTTATAGTCAATTTGAGATTAGATGGATATTTTCGGTGTTTTCCCTTATTTTACTTTGACCACACCTACAGAAAAAAATAAGTTCAAAAATACACATTATGTATTCTAGGTTCTTCTTCATGTCATATTTTATTTCCTTTTATAATACATATTTCACACCAACATTGAAGAATTAATACGCTAAACATCTGTAGCAAGGATCTTAATTTATCGCTGCAATATCCATTTCCTTTTAATAATTAAATCCAAATTTTTTTAGTTGGGCACATCACTACTTATAATAAAGACTATGTTTTCCAGGCTTCTTTACAGCTAGATATAGCCACATAAGGTAAATGGACTTCTTATGGAGAAATGGAGAAAATGGAGAAAAAAAGATATTTTCTTTTCTGTTTCTTTACTGTGAGCAATGAAAGTATGATCAAATTCCCCAAAACCATCCTGGAGTAGAAATAGATGCTTACTTTAACAGACACACTATAATAAGCTCAAGTCCTTGATGCTGTGATATAACACAGCACTTAGGCCAATACCTTACCGTCGTGTCTGATCCATGGCAGAGCTCATTAGATTCTATTCTTACCAGCTTATTTAACAGCAAAAACTACTGGTTCATCAGATGTTTGTATTTTATCTCTTTTAGGCTTCACAAACATCTGATAACTAGGCATTATTATCACATATATGTTACATAAAAAAATTATGAGCAATAAATCACACAAATCCATAGGACTAGAAATTGGTGTATGGGTCATTCCTTCCTATCTTGATTCCCACTGAATCTTCCTTTCACATTTTCTACTTTCCTATAAGGTCAGTCACTAGGTTTTTTGTTCTGGTTTGGTAGATTTTTACCTTTGTAAGTACAGCAACTGAATGAGAAAGAGTTATGCTGAAGTAGACATGTTGCTTCTTCTGATCAAAACCAAAACAAAGCAACAGTCAACTCCCTGCGGAAAAAGATATTTGGATGAGATTTCTGGTATTTCCTGCTACTAATCATACAGGAAATGTCATTTTAGTTCCCACCCCACCAAACTCTACACTGATGATCTCAGCACTTCTATTCAGACTGTAAACAATAGTTACTGGTCTCAGGAAGGAGGGACAAAAGTATGGGTTTAAATGGAAAACAAAAAAAAATTGAGAATAAAAACAACCTTTTCACATTTCATGTAGAATGAATCTGCTTTTATATATACAATCAGGCTAATCTATGAGAAGTCTGAACTCGGTATGAAGATAACTTATTTTCAAATACTTTCAGCCTTGTGAACCAGGCTAAATAATATTGAGGTATTACAAGGCAGGACATAAGCTTCAGATAAATTAGCAGCCAGAAAAATCACAACTTTTAATTTCAGTAAGTTTTTATTTTCAAATTGTGGAATGGGTGTAGAATAGTTATTTGCAAGCAGAGCACAGAACTGGACAAAATAAATACTACAAAATATTTTCCACTAAGTTCTTTATTTGATGAAAATCTGCATGATGGATATTCTGAAGATGAAAATCTGCATGATATTCTGAGAAAAAAGGATGCCTGATAGCAACAGCAGGAAGGATTTGTTTAAGTTCATGGTTCGAGGGGTATAATTCATCAAGGTAAGGCATCTATGCCATAGTTTCTGACACTAGAAACCGGTAGCTAAAACTCTTCAGATCTCAGGAAACTCAAAATCAGAGAAGCCAATCAGAGTTAGATCCCAGCTAAAGGCAATCATGCTTTCTTCCATGTTAACCCACTTCCTCCAATGCACTTCTACCTTCGAGAGGTCCAACTCCTTCCCTAACAGTGCCACTAGCTACACATCATGTATTCAAACACATGGCCTCTGAGGGCTTGTCACCTCCAAACCATAACAGGAGCTTACTAAACTTGTGGTGTATGAGGTTGAAATCATAGCTGACCTGTCAGATATTGTTGAAATTAGGTTATATTGTCTGAGAAACACTATCTTAAAATGTTAATGTTTAAAATCATTGGTATTTATCAGCTACGAGTTCAGGTTGTAGGCTGCTTGCCCAATTCTGATGACCTAGGGTATGTTTTATTTAGCTTGGCTAAGACTCACATGTCTGCAATTGAGCCTGACTGCTCATACTTCCGCAAGTGACCTCTAGTCCTCCATCAGACTAGCTTGAGCTTGGTCACCCACAGCCTTCTGGTTGTCAGGGAAGCTAAAAACAAATCCCCATTGCCAACTCTTCTCACATGACTGTTGTCTTTCATTTTCTTGTTCTGTTTGTTAAAATGAGTTGCATGGCCAGACCTAGAATCAGAACAACAAGGACTTGCAATGTACAAGGGTAGAGGTAAGAAGAGAATGCTTGTAGTCAATACTGCTTAATGTGCATGATAAATAAGAATGTCTTTAAGTGATATGTATAGGTGACTAATAATATCAGAAATCTGACAGGTATTTTACTTCAAGTTTTGTAAAGAGACAAAACTGGTAGAATTAATACACATACTTTTATTATTTACATATATTTGTTATCATAAATGTGTGTGTGATTTATGAGACTGACTTGTTGTCTGTAGTCCAGGTTGCCCAGTGATGACTGTTTTACATTAGTGAGGCTAAAATTCTGTAGTTGAAATCATGACACTGGATTTCTCAGCAGTTCCAATCTGTGTGCTATGGGCCTGGCAGATTGCTGAATCTTCAGTCTTCATAAAGATTGAAACAAAATTGATTCTAATGTTGATTAATGGATACTATAACAGGATAGATGGACTTGTCAGTAAGAGTGAGGACAAGCAGGCAGGAAGCAGTATTTCCTTCTTCCATGTCCTTTCATGGATTTGCCCACAGGAAGTTCAGTTTACACTAAATGTGGATTTTTCTGTTTATAGTAAGATGATCAGGAAAATTTTTCACTGAGGTGCGCCAGTGGCTTTTGTTTTAGGTCATTTGAGATGCAGTCAACAATCAAGCTTAGGCACTACATAGGGTGAATGCAGAATGCTGAATGACATTCAGAACAGCTTGTGTGGGCAGAGAATGAACTCCGCTGCCATCAGAAAGTCAGAGGACTCTTGGATGCTAACCAGCTGAGCGTACACGAACCACTGGAAGCAAAACAATCAATGGAAACTTAAATGGCTTTACTAAACATGAGTCAAAAAAACAATGGATTAATTTTCCTGAAACTTTTCAGGAGTCTTACTATTGTATACTTATTCCTGGTACAATAAATAGAAAATGAATTTAAACAGAAAATGCATCCACAGAAGTATAACACAGGAAGTTGGACATTCATTGTATATAAACCCATTAAATGGTCGAAGGATATTCAGTCAGTAAAAAAAAGATGTAAGATTTGAAAATAGTAGGTGATAGATAGTGTTTTACTTTGGAAATATTTTAGAAGCAATCACAAAAGTTTGGCTATACTTTACCACGTGGCTTTCGGAGGAGGGGTGAAGCAACTTGAATCACTATAGTAAAGTGATAACCACTTACTATACTCCAAGGCAAAAGCTTTTCTGCCTAAGCATGAGCTTCTGTCTATCAGAAAGGGATAACAGAGAGAATGACACTAAGAGCAGCTGAGCTTCCAGAGTTCACAGGAAAAAGAACTACCTATGGGAAAACATGAAAAACATCTAGTCTAAAACATGTTAACTAATACCCATCACAATCACCCTACGAAAACGCCTGGTTTACAGACGCTTAAGACACAGGATAGCTATATACTGATATAGAGAAAGAACACTCAGTAAATTGTAAGAAAATTTAACAAAAAGAACACCCTTTAATTAGTGCTAAGGCATTAATTCTAACGGATGTAATATATCAGTATAAAATGCCAGTAATGAGTAACAGTGGGCACAGAGTAATGGGAAAATCTATCTCCATAATGTTTCTGTGAATACATTATTTTTCTATTCAAGAGCTAAGAATAATTGGTATCAGTTTGAAGTTTGACTGAATTATATGTTTACTTTCATTTCCTTAATGTCATTAAGCTATTTTCTGAAGAACCCTTTTTGCCCCGTAAGGTTAAATATAAATCCATAAATGGCAAAATGAATAATAATTTCCTGCCACAGCTACCTTCTTGTACATTGTTCATTTCTTCAGAAAAACATCTAACTTGACTGGATCACTGGAAAAAATGGTCCCTGCCCTATCAACAAAGCTTGCTGCAACCTGAGAGCAAATCCTTGCTGGTTTTCTGTTTCAGATGCAAGAGTGGAGATCCATGTGTCTGCATGTGGATTCCATGAAAATGCAGAATGTTGACCTTCTACTATTTTGGAAATGTGGCTGGCTGCTGAGAACTGTGGGAGACTCAGCAAGACAGAGGAATGTTAATGAAGTCTCTTTTTCTAAAAGCAGTTGCTCTTATAGAAAGCAACCACAATTACTAATGATGAGAGACAGTAGAGAAATTCTGGCAATGTCAGCAGCTCTTCATCTCACAAACATCCCTTCTAATAATCCTCAGGAATGGACACCGATGCCAAAGTGAGCATTGTAAGGTTCCTTTCCTTTCCTTTTCTTTTCCTTTTCTTTTCTTTTTCTTTTCTTTTCTTTTCTTTTCTTTTCTTTTCTTTCCTTTTGTTTCCTCCCCTCTACTCCCCTCCCCTTCTCTCCTATCCCTTTCTTTTTCTTCCCTTTCCTTTCCTTTTCTCTTGAGCATCCATGTCTCAGGAGAAAGCAAAGTTACCCTGATGTGTGGACAGTGGGTTGCCCTTGTGGCATCGTCTATGCTTGCAATGGTCTTAATAGATGGTGGGTTCTTCCTTAGTCAAACAGACCATGCACATACCATGAGAATTCTTAGTTCACTCTGTTACATTCTTAAAATTCCTCCCCTTAATCTCATTAAGAAATATAAATAAATCTTCACCCTTGTGGAACTCCATCTTTCCTGTTCATGTAGATTAATTCCATAAAGGGGCTGTTGAGGATTCATTATCAATCCAGGATGGGTATACTGAGCGCAGGGAGGTTTTCCCTTGTTGGAGTGTAGATTTTTGGTGCATGCAGGCAGAAAGAAATATGGAAGAGACCAGAGGATATAGCAAAAACAATTACCATGCAATTTCAATTGCACTTTAAATTCAATTTTCAAAATAAAAAAAATATCAATTTACTGGACTTTTTATTGTATTTCTTTTATTTAAGCTTAAGAGGGTTAACATATGACTATTTTTAAGTTGCCTAAAGTGAATATGCTCATTTTTCTATGAAATATCCATTACATTCTCTCAGAAATATCTTGCAGTTTTGGGTTATAATTTATCAACTACTTCATTAAGTTTATTGCTATATACCTCACATTTTCTGCTGTTATACATGAAATGTTTTAATCCTTGTTTTCCAAGTGCCCAAAGTTAGATTTAGAAATTCAACTGATGTTTTGTTCATTGTATCATGGGACTTTGCTAAATTTTGTGTTAATGTTAGTAGATTTTTTTATTAGATTTTTTAGGGTAATTTTCTATACATAAACATATTATTTAGAAGTACAAATTTACACTCCTTCCCAATATGTCTCTGTCTCTCTGTCTCTGTCTCTCTCTCTCTCTCTCTCTCTCTCTCTCTCTCTCTCTCTCTCTCTCTCTCTCTCTCTCTCTCTCTCTCTCTCTCTCTCTCTCCTCTCTCTGGATGACAATACAAGCACAATGATAAAGAGAAGCTCTGATTGTATACTTCCCCTCACTCACCCAGGTTGTAGAGATTGGAAGCTTCCCAACTCCCATCATGTAATGAGGCCAGTTGATGCCTTTTGTTATAATGTCTTATTCTTTGTCAATTCCATACTTGCATATAGTGCATTTTAGCATATCTCACTCCGACCCTTTCCTGTTACCCTCCCACACATACCAAATACCTCCTTCTCCTCACAAGTCCTTGTTCCCTATCATATCTTTTTCTCTTGTGGCCCACTGAGTTTAAGCAGCACCACCCACATGAGTGTGAGTGTGAAGCTCTACACTGGAGAATGAATGACCCATCAGTGGCTACATCACACCACTGAAGACAATGACTCTGCTCCTCCAAGTTGCTATCAATTATCAATCAGTTCTCATGGAAGGACTGGTTCTCATGAATCCTTTCCTCAACTGCTGTGACTTTAAGAGTGTGATAGTCATCACACTCAGAAACCACCATTTCCCAGCCCTCCTTCCCAGCATGAACTTCTCACATTCTTTCTATTCTGTCTTCTTGTGTTGATTTCTTGGTCTTGAAAGGATGGAGTAGGCCTGTCACTGGGAACTGAAGAGTTGACAGTTATTCTCAGAAATCTGAGCATCCATGTGTCTCTATATTAACTTCCATCAGCTGCTTTAGGAAGCTTGCCCGACCACGGATGAGCATGGCACTAGTACTATGCATATGAATGTAAATATTTAGCAAATATTTTGACAACAGGTTTATTGAGCAAAACAGAAAGCAGCAGGCTAATACCTATGACCTATAACCCAACCCTGGGCCTTTGGAGAAGTCCACAGTACCAGGATCCCTCCTGTGAAACAGGTCTCAGATCCAATCAGTTACCTCATATCATGTCACTTTTGAAACTGTGAACACACCTTGCCTGGCAGATGAGTACTGTAACAGTCTTGCTTCACAACTGGATAAGCCCATTGATGACTTTTCAATATTCAATATTGAATAGGATATTATCATCTAGTTTGGGGTGATAATAATAAAAAAAAAAAACATTGACAACTTGTTTTGTTTGTCATCCTTGAGGGTCAACCTGGCTAACAGCTCTGGGAATTGGAATGTTCATCGAATCACTTCTGAGATTAGTATTATTAACTCATGTAGAAAACTCTATTCAAACCCTTTTAAGAAAATTATTTTCTAATTATCTTATAAAGTAGTATGTTTCCATATGACTTCTTTATACATCCTTAGTTTTGGTTAACCCTTTGTCTACCCACTTTGCTCCCCTTTCTGCCCCCAAGGTTTAAACTAATTCCTAAACTCATGATAATTTTTTTTATTATGAATGAATATTGACTTCTCAAATATTCTTTTCTGTATTAACTGGTGACTTATTTATCCTGTTGATAGATTAATTATAAAACTAAATGCTGACCTTACAGATAAACAATCTTTTTACAATAACACTGTCTTTTATTTGTTAATAGATATGATTTCTTTTTGTCAGAGAATCTAACACTTGAGAAACAGTTATTTATTGGTTGCTTTCTAAAAACATATAGGCTAGATGTTGATTTATGAAAATCTCATGCCTCTTATAAGGAGTTAGGAAGAATTTTGTTGGGTTTTTTTTTTCTCTTTTTATTGTCTAAAAGACAGTGGGAGGTATTGGAGGAATGAAACAAGGAGGAAGAGTAAAAGAGGGTGTTATATGGAATTACAATTAGAATGATTCTTTCCACTGAGACAGCATATAACTTGGCAGTAAACTCATCTTCTTTTGGGATGTTTTTAATAAAAAGATTCTCAGCTTTAGTTTTTATAGTATGTGTCTTTAAAGAGATTGCTAATTTTAAGTAAATGTTCAAATTTCTTTTTTTCTTTCTTTTTATTATATATTTTATTTATTTACATTTCACATGCCATCCCCTTTCCCCATTTCCCCACCCTAAACCCCCCCTATTCCATCTCCCCTCCTTCTTTTTGCTTTTATGCCATTTTAATTACATGCAAGTGTTAAAGTCAGTTCTAGGTTAAGGAACTAGCAATACAATAGATGCCAATAGTCAAAGAACAAGTGAGACAATAAACACAAATAGTCAAAAACCAAGCAAGGCAATAAACAAAATTCCATGAACACTCATGTGATCACTGTTTCAAAGGGTTTATCAGGATGACCAAAACATTTGAGCTAACTTCCCTGTACTAGCCCAAAGTCATTTTCATCCCTGAAGCCTACTTCTTTGTTCTAGACTAAGATTTAGATTCCTGCCTGAAATTACTTCTTTGTTCTAACCTAATATTTAGATTCTTGCCTGAAAGTACTTCTTTATTCTAGTCTAATGTCAGATTCCTGCCTGAAGCCCACTTCCTTGTCCTTGACCAATGTCATATTCCTGCCAAGCAGCCCATTTCCTTGTCCTTGGCCAATGTCAGATTCCTGCCAAGCAGTCCCAAAAGCTTTCCACCTCTCCCATTTTTTTATTTCATAAATAAGACTGAGCGTGACTAAGGTCATTCTGCCAAGAATGCCTTCCTTACCCTTCATGGAATGTACATTATCAAAAGCAATGCATTTCTGTCTTAGGCTAGTAAAGATCTGTGCAAAATCTTACCTGTCCTTGGCTTGCTAGCCTGTTAAATTAATAACTCTCTCTGGGGGTCCATTTTTAGTTTCAAGCCATGTACTTTGGCCAGCAACATGCTGATGTTGTGAAAACCAAGTTTTAACATGATGGGTAGGAATAAACGTATTCCCAAAATAGAAAGGGCTAGTATGATTAAGCTATATATGCCATTCTTGAAGCTTAACCAAAATAGAAATACTGACTCCAGGACATGGGTAATTTTATCAGCAGTATCTATCACATCAACACTCAGCAGGGCAGCATTCTTTAAATTCATAATCTCACTATGCAAAGTTAAAACATCCAGAGAAGTGTTAGAATTATGCAAATACATTGCAAGTGCCTTTAAACTTTTTCCTAGTTATAATGACTACCACTGTAAATTTTAGAACTAACACAAATCCAATGGTATTTGGCATGACACTCAAGATGGCTCCTTACTCTTAAACTCTGAATCTCCTTCCAATAATTTGAATAGGCTAAAGGGCATCAATCCATTGTTCTAAATGCCTATCTAAATCCTCTTGTATATTCAACACATTAGTAACATTTTTTGCTAAATGATTAACAAAAGTAGCTGTCTTAACTTCTTGTTTCAAAGCAATTGCAGAAGCAGTGGTGCTAGCAATTAATGTAATTAAAGCTGTTATACCAGCAATAACCAAGCCCACTACCCTCTTGCTTCTGCTTAAAGTTCAAATTTCTTACCATGTAATATTCAGAGAATTTCTTAACTCTTTTTGAAATACACTATATCCATAGGTAATCTCCTCTTTGACTCCTTACATTGACTTCCTTGTATCTGTGACTGTTTAGATGTGGTCCAGTGTTATTGATCTATTCACATGATTTGATTTGTGTTTATTGAAAAATGCCTACTTTCTGCTTTCTATATCAATGATTTCTGTTCTTTTCATTTTCTTTTTAAATTGAATTCTGTTTCATTTACTTTTCCTTGTAGTTCAGGCTCTCTACTGTTGGGTGAGTTTGAGTTTCTACCATAAGCCTCAAAAAATACAGACTTACAGAATTTCCTTTAAAATACTGACTTAGCTTCCTTTCACACAACTTAATAATAATTTAGATTTCTACTATCAATAACTTCAAAAGCTTTAAATTTCCCATAGTTTTATTTTTAACCTATTAATTATCTAGAAGAGTGTTGTTTAATTTATTTGTATAATTTTCTGGATGCTTGTATTATATTTCCAGTTAAACTTTCCTAAGAGAAAACATGTCTATGATGCTCATGCTAAAAAAAAATGATCTAAAACTCAAGAACCTAAGATAGATATTTATGGTAATTCTGCTTTTGTGAATTAATTTTTATCATGAATATTTCTACTATTTGAACTTTTTTTCCAAAGCTAAATCATGTAATATTAATATAGTTGTTCATCTTTCTCCCAATTACTAATTTTTACAGTATTCCTATTCTCATCTCTTTTAGCTACTTATGACTTTGAAATAGAATTTCCTTCTTAAATGTCTTGAGATGTGTATCCCCTTCTCTGACCCAACTATCCTATATAGAAATTATAAAGTGAGGAAAATACTATAATTATTTATATATTAACCTTTCATTTAGACCCTTCATTCTTCTATAACAACCCAAGTTTTCATTTGATATCATTTCTTCCATCTGATTAACTTTCTTTTTTTGACAATAAAGTCTCTTGGTAATAAATTCCCAATTTTTTATTATCTGAAAATGTTTTCATTTCTTTTGCTTTCCCCTTGAAGGAATATTTTTCTAGCTATGCAATTCTAGAGGATTGGTTTGGGTTTTGGTTTTTTTTTCTACCATTTGGAAAAATGTCATCCCACTGTCTTCTGGCTTACATTTCTCCTTGTCAGATGTGAGACCAATTCTTTCATAGTTTCTTGCAGAAGAATAGCTTCCACTTTCTGTGTTTCATGTATCTTCTAACTCTGGCTGCTTTTCAAGCTTTCTACTTATTACTCACTCCAAAACTGTGGCAATTCTGTATGTTCATCTATACATGAGGGCGAGTGAACACCTATGCATTGGTGCTGTTTGCCTTTAGTTGAGTTTCATGGGCCTCTGGTCCAATCATTTCATTAAATCTAGGAATGCTGGCAATTTTTTTCACCTGTTCTGACCTCTCTGGAAAACACTGTAACTCTACCAATTACCAACATTTAATATTAGCTGAAAAGCCACTGTGGCTGTGTGTGTATTAGTTTTAATATCTGGCCTTTAATTGTGTAGTTTCTATGTATATGCTTTAAATAGCATTTCCCCTGTAGTATCTAATTTATCCCACACTCAATTCATTGACTATTATTCTCTGATTTCAACCTTATGTGGCCAATTTATTACTTCCATTTCTATTCCTGTCATATTCTCTAAATCATTGCTCATATTTCTAATAACTGGAAATTGCTAGTTGTTAGAAATTTTATCATATTATATTTCCATTTCTGTTTCCATTGACTGATTTTTCTCTTGTTATATCTCACAGGTTTCTCTTTATGTGTCTAGTAATTATTAACTGGACACTTACCATTATTTCTTACCTTTGTAAGTATCTAGCTTAAGCCCTGTATTCTTAAACAACAGGGATTGTGTTTTCAGTGAGGTTGGTATCTTTTTACATCAAACTAATCATTTCAACTCTTTTTTTTAAGTTTTGTTACACAGAGTCAATAATAGATTTTACATAAATGAAAGTCATTCCTCTTTGTCATGCATAGCATTTGGAGAATCTCTTGGAATAAATTTAAGAATACTCTACCTTTTGGGATGGAGAAGTGATGCAGCAGCTAAAATTAATTGTTACATTTGTAAAGGATCAGGGTTCAGTTCCAGAACCTGTGTGTAACTCCAGAGCAAGAGATCCATTGCCACCTTCTCGACTTTCTAGGGCACCAGGCACACGTGTGGTACACATACATACTTGCAGGCAAAATGTCAATAAAATAAAATAAATATTTCTAAAAGCAAAGTAAAGCAAACAAAAAAAAACCCAGCCTTGAATAAACTTTGGGAAATGTCTCTAAATGACATAGCTACTAGATGCTTTTACTTTGTATTTTTCATGTTTAGCCTTCTGAAAATACTCATAGGATGCTGGGGTGGAAAGATTGAAGTGGGGATGGGGCAGGGTAATGGTGCTAAGGAGCATATGGCAAAAATTCCATAAAGAAATCAATTCTTAGTAAATCTGGTCAGAACAATAATAAATAAATAAATAAATGAATGAATAAATAAATAAATAAATAAAAAGAAAGAAACAAATTCAAATGGTGATACCTGTATGGCTAGATAAATAGAGCTGTTCCTAGATGCCTCAGGTCATTAAACAAAATCCCAGTGCCAAGGGTGGACTATCTCTCTATAAATTGTTTGCTTGTAAGGGTCTTCAGTCTCCCAAACAATATATACAATTGTTCTTGCTCTTGATTTGCTCCACAGAACTGCTTGGTAATACCCTATGGTTGAAGGTGCCTTGGTTGTAGAGAATACAGAGATGAAGCTGGAAGCTTCCTCCCTAACAGCTACCCTCATAGTTTTGTAAGGTGCTATTCAGGCTGCTGGAGGAAAACCAACACCAGTTTTATTCAGCCACAGGACCCTGGGTGCAACAATATCAACCTGCCAGGCAAGATGTACCCAGTGGTGAAATAATGATCAGTCAGTTATGGAAATAATCTGGTGCATTATGGCTGGATTTAATGCTTGGTCCAAAGCAGGGAATTTATGTCTGGTATTATAAACCTGGCTAAAGGTCTGTGGCTGGATGTCATTGGCCTCAGAGGACAATCTATGTCTCTTTTGCAAACAAGATGGACCTGTTAAATTATCTTCTAAATGACTGTGCTCATGCCAATATATTATTATTGCTGTCAGCTAAATTAGAGAAGCTTCTTCACACAAGTGTAAGTGGTGACTACAGAGATCCATTACTGGTCAAAGTAGAGAGAAAAAATGACTGTTAAAAGCCTAACCATAATGGGATGGGATATCTATAATGCCCTTTCCAATGCTTAGGGAATAGGGCAGAAGAAGGAACAGGAAGAGTGTGAAAGGTGAATGAAAGAAGGAAGTAGTTTGGAATGCTAACTTCTTAGTTTGACTTTACCTGCTGCACTCCTGAACTTGAGGCACAAGGCATGCACAAGACTAACAACACTTCCTTATGAAAAGAAGATGAGCTCTGAGTTTCTAACCCTCCTTTACAGTTTACATACTGTTCATGGTTGGTGGGTGTCTTAGTTAGGGTTTCCATTGTTGTGAAGAGATACCATGACCAGGGCAACTCTTATAAAGGACAACAATTAATTGGGGCTAGTGTAAAATTTCAGAGGTTCAGTACATTATCATGGTGGGTAGCATGGCAGCATCCAGGCAGACATGGTGCTGGAGAAGTAGCTGAGGATTCATCTTGATTTGAAGGCAGCCAGGAAAAGACTATCTTCAAATAAACTAGGAGGGGGGTCTCATTGGCCACTCCCACAGTGACACACTTCCTCCAACAAGGCCACAGCTCCTAATAGTATCACTCTCTGGGCAATGCATATTCCAACCACCACAGTGGGAAAGTGAGGAACATTTCTTCTGTGGTGAGTCACTGGTAAGGTGCCCATATACCTCCAAACAAACTCCAATCTCTGTTCCTACAAGCAACTGAAATGAAACTCCTCAGGTTCCCTCACACAAGAAGATATCAAAGTAGAGAAAATCCAGTTGGGAAAGGGGTTTAAAAGGAGAAGAAGGAAGAAAAAGACAGTAAAAGGGTGAATATATCAAAATGCATCCTGTACATGTATGTAAATGCTATGATGACACTCATTATAATGTATAATTAATATATACTATCAAAAATTTTAAAAACCATAAATTGAATTTATTTTATCAAGAAACTCAAACATTTAGTTATGGGATACTGTGTACCCAGACTGATGTTTCAGAAGCCAATTAAAATTGAGTAAAGAATATTTTTGTGGCTCATGACCAAATTACACTAAAGTAGAAAACAACTCACTTTGCTGACAGACTCTGCCATTGAGACCGTTGTTTAAGAGGCAGACTTGTGACAGAATGTGCTAAGAATGGGTTTTGTGCCCTATTTCAGCTTTTCACCCTGTGTAACATATTGCCTCTCCTGCTGTTGTTTGTAACCTTTTTACAGTCGGCATAAGCACGTACATTAAATCCATTCTGATTAATAGGAGTGTCCCACTGTGCATGCAGCTCCCTTTGCAGTGGTGTGCTTTCATCAGTGTTTGTACTGCCTAAGTTGCCCTGCGTTGGTAATGTGTGTTATTAAGTGCTACCTCTTTGCAGCACTTTCAGGCACTATAATTACCAAAGGAGGCAACTGCATGATGTTTGCAAATTTCCTTGGAAGCTTAGACAGGAACCATGGCTGCTAGATGCCAATAACAGAGTGTGTGCCTGGGGATCCTGCTGAAAGAAATGGTAATTTCAGTTCAGCGTTTTTAATTTCCAAGGAATTGTTTGAATACAGACCTCTGGGTAACCATGGCCACACTCACTGGAAACAGACACAATTTCAATGCTGACAGGTGAAACACAATTCGCTCAGAGCACTCTTTCCTGTAATATTGCCTCACATGAAACCTACTGCCTAATGGGTGCTGAGGCTTTTCCTCCCTTTGGCAATATATCCTTTTAATAACTGAAGATAGTCTTCATGTTCATACAATTTTGTAATCTAAGTTTGAGTAAAAAGCACTAGGGCATATGCTTTAATCTATCCTTTTATATACTCTACTCCCATCTGCTAATATCTTTCTTAATGGTCTGGCTTGTGTTAAGGCATGAAAAGATTATTTTAAAAAAAAAGTAATTTTTAATGTGACATAGTTGAAGAGAATTGTGAGCTTACTGTGGTAAATTCATGTATGCATACAGCATATTTTTGTTCGGATTCATTTTAGTTGAACATGTTAAAAAGAAGTCTGTCAAGATCTTAGAGGTAAAGATGAGATGGGTAACCAAGGAGAAGGTCTGAGTAATGTGAATACCACAGTCTCCGCAGGTAGGCACAGTATAGCAAGGACAATACGCAGGTCCTACATCAAAGTCACCAGACATGGAGAAGACTGTTCTGACAAAGATCTCCAAATCATTCAATTCTAAGTTCTGGTGCATATGAGTAAAGTAGAAATGAAAGATCCTAGCCTTGCAGAGACTTGATGGACCAGGATTGGGGGGCAGGGTGTACCCAGGGGCACTCCCAACTGCTCAGAAGGGAAGGGGAGGAAGGATTGGGGAGGGAGAGGATGACTAGGAGGGAGCAGTGAGTGGGATGTAAAGTGAATAAGTAAAATAATAATAATAATAATAATAATAATAATAATAATAATAAGAAGAAGAAGAAGAAGAAGAAGAAGAAGAAGAAGAAGAAGAAGAAGAAGAAAAGACAAGATTGAAAGTCCAAGATGGGACTTGAATAATCTTGATATTCTCAGTTTAGGACTGGCCTTAAAAAGACAAAAAATAAAAAGTGAATACCATATGGCCATTGCCGTAAAAATAAATAAATAAACAAACCATAAAAACATAAAAAAAAAGATGTGAAGATAGCACAGCCTTGGAACTTCAAGTCTGCTGCTATTTGTCCTTCAGTACATTCAACCCAACATGTTTTTAAAAGCTGAGGGAGTCTGGAATTACATGTTAGGCCACTTTTGGAAGAGAAGTACAAATTTAAAGCATGATGAGTCAGGCCCTTGGGCATCCGTTTATCTTTCTCCACTCCAGCAAAAACTTCTCTGAGGCTGGCAAGGCAGGTCAGGGGCGGAGCTTGGAAGCGAAGATGACTTAAGAAGAAAGGCATCATTCCTTGTCTCAGCATTTCAGGATAAAATCTGTGTTGAATTTTTCTCCCCTCTGTAAATACAATGGCCTTTCCGATTAGAAAGCACTGCTTCAGGCAAACTGCATGACAGTTGAGTATATCCTACTGGCAATATAACCCTGAGATCCAGTTTCTTTTGGGGTTTGGTTTGTTTTCTTATTCAGTAACCCTTCCTTTATTCTGAACCTACATGATAACAGGAGTGACCAGCTCCTGTTCCTGTCTTGGCCCAGACAAGTGGAGAGCCATACCATCGCTAACTCTTAGGTCAAGGAACGCAGGGAATTTTTAAATATTGTGTTCATAAATATGGATCTGGAGTATAGCTGTATCATCGCAGTACCCTTTTCGAGGCTTCAAAGACTTGGACAAGCTCTGATTTCAAAGAAATAAATAATAATCCTCACTACACTTTAGAAACAATTCCTTAAAGCAGGGAGCTTCCAACCAGTGCTGAGTCCTAAGGCCTTTATTATGCCTGGAGGTGATGTCTAAACTCCTTCAAACAATATTATTTTCCTTTCTGATTTATGCCCATCTATTTCAGCATCCTGGAGGCTCTGCACCTCAATAAGCAAGTCTGAAATAGAAGATTTTCTTCTGTTCTCAGTTCCTCCCTTAACTCTGTCTTAAAGTGCATCTTGAATCTGAATGAGCTCCAGACAAACCTCACATACAAGAAGCAGGGGGATTCAAACCAATGCATTTATTATGCCTGGAGTCCCAGCTGAGGAGTAGAGCTGCCAAGCCCAGCAGGATTTACACAAACTGCTCGTGCTTTTCATAAGCATTGACTGCAGCCAAGGTACCGTTTGTGAGCTGAATTTCAATCCAATTGCCAAATGACCAATGTTAACTTTGCATCAGTATGAGGGCTTATTAAGCTGATTTTATAAGCTCACTTGCTTCTGCAAACATGTAACACAAACATGGAGCATTCTTTCTAAGTCACTGTCAGTGAGGGGACAATGGCCTTGTTTTCATGAATCCTGAGCAGCTGGACTATGATCACATAGCAAGAACCAAAGTAACATAGATCAATCCTTCTGAATATTGGGGAGTGTAAAAGTGCAATTCTATGTACAAGGAGAATTATGTCCTTACATCTTTATCTATCACAGATATAATCACTAAATTAAAGACCTATGGAAAAATAATCCCTGCACTATAATGAAGCATAGTTGAAAATAGAGTGCAGGGCCCGGAAACACTGAAGCACAAAGACAGTGTAATGTTAAGAACAGTAACAGAATTTCCACCTAATTCAGTACTCTCCCCAAGGAACTCATTACCATAAGAACAAGATAAAGGTTTTATAAAAGCCATTTCATGTCAATCATAAAGATGGCATTCTCTCAAACCAGAAACCATCAATGTCTGTTTATATTTTATAATGGAAAAGGGAAAAAATTAAGATTTAAAAACAAAAAAAACCAACAACATAGAGAATGTTTTCAGTGACATTTTTCTTTGATGTTTGGGTCTGATTCGGGTGGAACCTTTACTCTGTGATCTCTCCTCTTTGTCGGGCTCTGCTAAGAGAATGGGGAGAGTTGACCAAGGCAGTGAGTCCTGCTTCTAGAAAATAGGAGCTCATCCCAGACACTGTTAGCAAGGTATCCAGGAGGCCAAGCATCTGAAGTGTGGGCAGCCTGCAAAAGAGCTCACCCATGCAGTCAGGAAGATCAGACTTAGAAAACAAAAGAACCATAGCAACCTCAACTCCAAATCTCAGATGTGTAGCCATTTCTGGGTATTTGACCAGGTGGCCAGCATGTAGTGTCACAAAAGTCAAGGCCAAGGGAAAATGAAGTTCTGTTAGTCACTTAACGGTAAAGTGATAATGGATTAACAGTTCTAATGGATTGCACATCTCTTGTTTCATTCATGGAGTGCTGATTTCCAGTATATGGCTGACAGCTCAGTAACTGGGTTTGCTCATAAGAACCCCTGGAGGAGGTGAAGGTGAAAGGAGGGAACTGATTCCACAAAGTTCCTCCTCTGACTTCCACACACTCACTGTGTCATTTTTATACCTACAATCACATTTATACACACACACACACCACACACTTGGGGGGGGCTAAAATTTAAATATTTTCATAATGTTAATATTTAATTTTATAATTTGTTGCAATGGTACTTAAGGGCATCTATACTTAAAAATCTAATTCTAGGATACCACCTTGAAAGTATCATTTGACATAAAGATTCATTTTCCCAGGATTATTTTAATCAAAGGAATCTTAGTATCTAACCTTATGAACAATTTTATTAGAAAATCTAAATGATGTGATTTAAGTACTCAATAGCATATTTAAATAAAATGAGTTTAATTCCTTATACTACTTAGTAAATTTAAACAAAATTGCTTTTAGAATATTATCTCGGTGACCATAAAGTCATGACAGAAAGACTTAAAAATATTGAAAACAGGATGACCTCAGTGGCACATACTTGTTATCCTGGCAATCAGGAGGGAAAGCCAGGAGAATCACAAGTTCAAACCCAGCCTGGGCCACATGGCAAAATCCTGCCACACAAGTAAGTGCTGAAAATTCAGTGTATCTCAGTAGAAACTCACATTGTGTGTGTGTGTGTGTGTGTGTGTGTGTGTGTGTGTGTGTGTTATAATGTCATAAATAGCACAACCTTGTCATAAAACAAAGAGGCTTCACCCTTGCATCTGCATTGCCCTTGGAGGTATTTCATCTGGCCTCAGCTTACCACGTGATCCAGTCCCACCAATCATGTGCCTCTGCTTAGATTTTTGTCCTCCAAGAAGCAGTTTATTTTTCTCCCATCACGCCTCAGTGTGAGGTCTCTACTGTTATTTCCTGACTTTGCCCTTCATCACACACTGTATACTCAAGCGCACAGAGACCTGGCACATGCAAGGCACTAGAAAAAAGACTTAACTAACAGAAGTGATGAGCGTAAAAACCATAATAATGGCTCAAAAGGACCTCAATTCTTAAAACAAACAAACAAACAAAACACATGACGAAAAAATCCCCTTATGTCTTTGTCAAAGTTGCATCACTCTTACCAAGTCCTATCGAGGCTGCACAGGAAGACAGAGAATGGGGGATTTCATACACTGTATTCAGGAAAGGAAGAAAGAGAGCTGTTGGTGGTTCCTGCTTATGAAGGCCAAGGCTCCCCATGGCCACTGTCCAAAAAACCCAGCGCCTCACTCTCTGCTCTTTTTCTATCAGGACGTCCTTTGCTGGATTTTCATTTGATGTGGAGAGTTCTTTGTGTGGTTTTGAAAGGAATTACTTAGATTATGAAGACTTCAGTTTAACACACTACCACTGGACTCATTACATTTCCTTTTTATTACAGGATTTTTTTTTTTGAAAGACTCCATTTATAATTTTTCCATATTTCAGCTTCATCCCTAAAAGCCAAGCTCCATTCACATCAGACAGTTTTTTTGTATTCTGATCATCACGATTATGGGAAAGCCTGGCTGATGGGAACAGGATTACCTTGACATGACCTTAAGTGAATCACTTTTCCTCCCTGTGGCTCCATTCTGTCAGTGATCAAATTAAACCAGTTAACCTGCTCCAAGATGTGATCCTGAGGAGTTGATGTGAGAACTATGGATAACCCTGAGGAGAAAACTCAAGACTTCTAAGTGATAAATTACTGGTCACTCTTAGAGGGTAGTGTGATCAATCTTCTTCCTGCTTAACCTTATAATGAATTCTGGGTACTTTAAATATGAGTAATTTACAAGTTCTGTTTTGAAAGGGACTGGTAGCTCTTGAGCTCTGTTAAGTAACCACAGGGACCAGACAGGAGGAGCCGTTAATCCTACTGAATTAGAGTAAAGACCATTACCCAAGTTCTTTGACTCAAATTACAAACTTTATTTTCAGTCAGACAAGGCTATTTCCCTAAAGTAGGGTTTGAGAAAATAGTATAGAATGTAGAAGAAGGTAAGGTTACATTAGACCCAAAACTACATGGAAAGAGAGTTTTCAAGGGTTTTGTTGGTGGTTTTCTGTTTTTTTTTTTTTTTTTTTTTTTTCAGAACATCTTATTATCAGGGTGGAGTTTAGGATATAGAGTGTGCACCATTTCAAATTCCAGAAAGTAAGACATGGTCAAACCCACCCTCAGGAATTGGGGAGGGACTTAGGCTGTTGATTGACAGGAGTATTTAGCTAGAGTCCCTTAGACCTGAGAGGTGGGTCTATTTTTTTGTGATTTCCTTGAAGATCAATACACTTAGTTCTTAGTTTAGAAAAAAAGATAAAAGCCTTGGGTATATTAGCATTACCAGTGTTTATAATCCGGATTGAAATCCATATTTTAGAAAAAAAGACAACTCTCAGGTGTTTATAAACAGCTGGAGTAGACTTGTGCCTTTAAGACACAGCGAAAGCTAAGGCTTTTGGGTTAAAAACACCAACTTTCTTTTCTTATTTTTCCAGAGATCCAGTTATGGATTTGATAGAGATGTTTATATCATAATGAGAAGCATCTTTAAGTCTATATTTAGAAGACAATGAAAGGAAATTTAAAATCTCAAGCTTGTGACTGATAATAGTAGTTAGTGCTTTAACAGCTTCTCAGAACCTCATTGATCAATGTTAAAACTCAGAACCTCTGACATCCTAGTATAATAACAGTATAGAGTAACTTATATTTATACATCTTAGATCATTGCCTTATACCTGATCAATTATGGAGGCTTTTTAATATCTTTAGATGTTTATAATTTAAAATATTTTATATTATTATAATTTATTTAAACAAAATTTCCTATCCAATTATTTACCAATAAACACGTATAAGTGTTTAATTACTAAAAGCAGTCTGTACAAGAAAATATTTTTAAATCGTGTAAGTTACATCTGAAAATGGTTTATCTCTTAATATGAAGCCTGTTTGTAAGGCAAATCTGTCCTAGAGTTGGTCATTTTCATCAGGTGACTTAATAGCTCTAGAAAAGTAGGACTTGATTCTTATATCTGAAAGGTATTCACCAGGCAGCTGTTGTTACATAAATAAAGTTAGTTGTCAACACCATCAAAGATCTGAGAAGGATAAATTATAGCAAGAAGTCTAATCCGAGTGGTCTATGTGTAGGGAGAGATTTCTTAATTGTTTGACTGTGTAAATAAGGACGGCAGAAGCCAATTGCTGGATGAAGATAGAGAGGCAGGTTCTCCAGGTCCCAGGAAGAACAGTGGGAGAGGAGATTGAGAAAAGGTGTTTTGGGCTAGGCTGTGGGATGGAGAAGACAGATACCATGTAGGTCTGAAGGCTATTAGAACCAGTGGCGGCCTCCTCCACCAGAAGAATTGTAATATAAAATAGTTGATTAGTTTAGGACAATAGATTCCAAGCCCAGTGCTTGTGTCATCTGGCTGATTTTTAAATATTAAGATTGTCTGGTTCTTTCTATCATAATGACTCAGGTGGGCAGGAGAAAGGGCACAACCTCGGGGTGGTCATCAGCAGTCTGCAGAGCCAACTGCCAGGGCAGGTGGTTGGTGGAATACAAAAGGTAGCTCCAGGCGTTCTCAGGAGGGAAGGTTGTTGGGTGGCTTAGCAAGCCAGCCAGCCAACCATGGGAACTGGGTAAGACATCCCAGGAATACAGGTAGCGGCTGTTCTCAGAGCATAGGCGGGTTCTCGGGAAACGATAGCCAGCCATGGAGGCTGACTACAGTAGGAGAGTGGCTTCTAGCTTCTAGTCACAAAGCCTAGACGGAATAAGTGGACATTTTAAAAATTACACTCAACATTTATGTATCAATTAAAATGACAGAGACTGGCTGTTACCTGGATGGTTACCATAGGCTCCAGTGGTAGTTTCACTTGGAGCAGAGGTCAGTCTTCAGCTGTCACACACCACAGTGCTCTCTCCTTGAACTTCCAAAACCAGAAAATGAGAGAGATCCTTCTGTGGAGGAAGAACTTGGGAAAATTGCCATACATTGACTTCGGCAGAGTAGGACAGTTCACTCAACAGTTTGCACAGTGATTAACTTGACACAAGCCAGGACAGCCCCCATTTATCTTCTTTGAAGAACTTGGGGGTCACCTCTAGGATCTGGTATTTCTGTCTACCATAGGAAGCTTTTTTAACTAGACATGTTAAATATCATGTTCATCAGATTGCTGCAACGGTTTAAGGTCCACCTATTAAGTATACCTGATTTTAAATAAATTTTGCTTGTTTTTAGTTATTTAATTTAGGTTTAACTTTGTGTGTGTGTGTGTGTGTGTGTGTGTGTGTTTAGGAGGCTAAAAAAAACCCTGATTCCTGTAAATAAATCATATTAGTACCAAGTATGATGACAAGTATAGTTCTGAACATATTTAAAGAATTTGATCATTTATTAACTTGCATATTTTAATCATTTTTAACGGTTTACAAGTTAAACTTTCTTATAAGAAAGTTATAAGATTAGGCTCTTATAAGATTAGGTTCAAACTTAGTTCTAAATTGACTAGCATTTTATCTAAACTAATATAGGTTTTTGCCATCTTTGTCTGCAAAAAAACTCTAGCCAGACCCTCTTTCATGACATTAAATCTCTGCTGGCCCATATAAGTTATATTTTAGTTAGAAGACCTGTGGGGCTGTTAAAGGGTGTCTTGTTTTTTGGTGTGGCATAAGCCTCGAACCCCAATCCCAGTGGGGCAACGGCAGGTATTTGGCCATACCCCCAGAACCCAGGGTCCTGACACTGGTCTAAGACCTCCATTTGACTTGTGTTTTGCAATCACCCTCCACAGGTAGACAGGCTTCAGGCCTCGAGAGATTTCCATATTAATGAGTTAACCTAAAGGCCAGAGGGAGTAGTAATTAAGTATTTCCCAGTCCCTCCTCCCTCCCTCCCTATTTAAGTCAGGCCTGCCCTGGCTTAAGTGGGGGGTGCACATCCAGACCATCTATCATCTGCCATGTCAATAAAGCTCTTAGAACCCCAGATTTTCTCATGTTATTGGGGCCTGCCAACTTGCTGTCATCGTGGAGGACTTCTCTGCATTCAAGCCAAGCAAGTAGAACAAGCGAGCACTTCCCATGCTCCAGTCTCCTCTGAGCAGTGGGAATCACCAACCGTCCAACCAGATTCAGAAACCCATGGCCGTGACCACTCTCGAGCTATCATTCTCACAAAGACCAACTAGGGATGATGGTTCCTGCTAGTGACTGTCTGATTGGCATCAAAATCTGGCCAGAGAGGCCAGCAGTCCCAAACCAGGAAGATAGCCTGGGCTGATTTTCTCCAAGAGATAGTTTTGGGTTTTGTTCTTTGTTTGTTTTGCTCTGTTTTGTTTTTCTCCTGGCTTATTTGCGTCTGCTTTTGGCAGCAATTTTGTCTTGGCATTTTTAAATGGAATTTTTTTCCCTTTGGTTCTCCATTTAAAGTGTAAAGTAAAATAGTCAAAAATTATTAAAAGAACTTTTGCAGAGATCAAATGACAGCAAACCTGGTTAGATAAATGTAGACCCAATTAATTTGAGGACATTTAAGGATAAATATTTTGGCTTAGTACATAACATTTGAGAAAAAGTTGACATCCAGAAGGTCTGTTATTTACTTTGCTTTAGTAGCAAATAGTTATTGACCATAGAAGAAAACAAAAACAACAACAAAACACTTTTTATATGTAACCTCGATTGAGGACTAAAAATCAAAGGCTTTTATTTCTATATTTAATTATATTTTATTTCTGTATTTAATTATAATCTATTTCACTTTTTTGGTGTTGTTTCCCAATTTGAGAAGAGGGGTTGTTTTGTTTGGCTCTTTGGTTTGTTTTTTGTTTGTGTTTTTTTTTTTTGTTTTTGTTTTTGTTTTACCACAAAATCAGGTGTATCACCTGTCACATGACAGCCAGGAAACTTTTAAATAAGCATGCTTAGATCTAGAGAAGGGAGAGCTGTAACTCAGTTCCAGAACTGGTTTTTCAATAAAGCAGAATAGCATAAAGCAATATTTTAACACTATCCGTATCTAAAAACTGATCCCAGTGAGCAGGAGAAGCAACCTGGACACAGAGAAGGCTCAGAGATAGAAATTCCGAGCCCTGGTTATTAAATCAGGAAAACAACCAAAGCAACTTCACTGGTCAGTCCTCCCTGCTGGGACTGCCCCTCATTCCCCCCACTTTGCTGCTTGCACTCCTTGAGAGTTTTTCACTGCCTACTTTTCTGCCTGATAGCCTGCAATTACTCAGTGGCTTATCCCAGTGTACTCAGATAAGAAATGTTTTGAGCTGCCAAGGCAGGCAGCATCTGTGGCAGGTGGCCAACAGCAGAAGATTTTTAAAAACAGACACAGAAAAAGAATAAAACAAAACAAAATTAAAAAGAAAGCAACTTAGTAAACACAGAACACAAAATGTTCAAGGGACAGATTTAACAAAAATGGAACAAGTAAACATAGAACATAGGATGTTCATGTAATCAAAGAAACTGTTCCGAAGCAAAACATGCAGTGATCACCTTCATTCATACATTTAAACACGCTTAACTGATTTGCAATTTCAGATCCCTCTATTCTAGAAGGAGCCAGGTAGGCAGAGAGACTTCTTGCAGTGCTGCTAGTAAGCAGGAGACAAAGGGAAAGACAGAACAAAATGCAGAGTACCAAGAACTAGGCACCAAATCTCACGTGGTTAGTACAATGTCTTCCTAGTGCCCTGGACATAAGTTCAGAAACCTCGTCAGATACCTCTCTGTACGGCAGACAGGATTCCACCAGAAACAGTACCAGGTGTGTCATAGAAAGTGATACCTCTATGACTCAACAGAGGAGGCCTCTTCAGATATGTGCTTACAAGTTTCTTTTTAGTGCAGCAGCCCACTCCAACAATCCCAAACTGAAAGCATTTCTTGGAGCCATGTAATATTTTCTTTCAAGGTATGCACCTCCTACGGCTGCACTTTAGTTCTGGATTCTAGGGATGATGTTCCAGATTCAGAATTTAGGTTGAAGTGTTGATCGAGCAGGGGCCTTAATTTTTCATCCCAGCAAACAAGGATAAAGATTCTTTTAGTTGAATTAAGCAAGCTTTCTTTTCTGTCTTTTGGGCTAACTTCGTAAAGCAGGGTTTGAGAAAACAGCATCAAACAAAGGAGAAAATAGAGTTTATATTAAGCCCAAACTAAATGGCTAGGGAACTTTTCAGGAGTTTTTGGTTTTACGCAAACTTGGCAGGGCATTTTAAAAGTATTTGGCAGAACATGTTATCAGTGCAGAGGTCAGGGTCTAGGGTATGGAACATGTCAAACTGAGAAAATAGGTCAAGACATGGTCAAAATTTTACAGAAAACATGGATGAACTTATTTTGACCTTGTAATAAAGGTGGCTTTTAATCTTAGGATGGAGTCAGGCTACTCCATCTAGGGTGTGTGTGTGTGTGTGTGTGTGTGTGTGTGTCTGTGTCAGTGTCTGTGTATGTGTTTGAAATTGTATTGGGGGTATACTTCAACAGGAAACTGTAACAGTTTCCTGTTATATTCCACATTATGTTTCTTCTTTCTTTTCAGTTTTCTAAAAACTTGAAATATAACCCAATTAGAGAACTTATCTAGTTCATTGCCATAGGGGATTTGTGAAGTAGTCCAGTATGAATGTTCTTATTTTCCAAAAGACATGTTTTGTCAGACTAAAAACGCGGTGCATATAGCCAAGTTATCCTGAGCAAAATGACACCAAAGCCTTGTGCACACCAGTCTGAGCTTCAGCAACAGACAGACCCATGCTCAACGCCCCACACTTCATCAACCCTTCTATGTTTCCTCAGATGTAGACATGCTAATGACAATAATTATGTAATAGGCTTGCTGTGGACAGTGGCACCCAGCCAGTATTCCATCAGACTTGGGATTATAACTATTATTGCTGGGCAGCATTCTAAATTATCCACATCTATGATGCTGAGAAAACCAGGACAGAGAAAACTAAATTAGCTTTTTGCTGGAGCCATGAAATTATAGTCATAGTCATATGAGAGTTAAAACTTAGCATATACACACACACACACACACACACACACACAGAGAGAGAGAGAGAGAGAGAGAGAGAGAGAGAGAGAGAGAGAGAGAGAGAGAGATAGAAAGAGAGAGAGAATTTATCATTGACATTGTATGGCATAACGGTCCATCATGTTTTACCAACACCAAGATGGTTAAAAAATGTAGCATGCTATGCTTCTGAAACTATGGCATCTTCAACTGAAGAGATAGCTAGGGTTTATTTATACTGAATTCACGTGATTGATAAGCATGTATCTCCTTTGACTTCATGTTCTTTGGAAAGACCTGATTTTTGTGATACTGTTAAACTCTACACATTTTAACCCCAAATCATACCTCCTGGTCTCTTTCTAAGGGGTGACTAGAAAGACTGTTCTTCTCTGGGAGGTCTATTAGAAAGGCCCTCATCTAGAACCCATTGCAAAAAAATGGAATAAAAAATATATTCACTGGCCAATTAAGCTCTCAGCCAATTGTCATTAGCTAGGTCTAGATGGTATGAAATGAATTTTACATGCAATCACTGGAAAATATCACCATGTAACACATCTTAATTTCTGTGATTTGGTGGCCCAAGTGAAAATGTGTTCTTTACTAACCATCTCATCTTCAACACAGTCCTAGGCTACCTGTTTAGCACTTGTGAAAATAAGTTAAAATATATAAAATTCTCTTTTCATCGATTATAGTGCATACGTCTAACTGTGAGCAAGTTCTTGTTCTACCCCCAATAGAGTTCACCCATCTGCAAAACTTGAAACTCAGATAATATATCCCAATCAAATAAGCACCATTATTCATGAAGGAGCACTTGATTTTATGATCTTGCTACATTCTGCAGTCCTTATATTGCCTTGAACCCTTATGTAAATTGTTCCACGCCATGTATGCATTTTTTGTCAGCAATTATTATCTTTTAGTACTGGCTTTGTTTAACCATAGTGATTTTTTCCTCTGCCTGGAGTTAGCTTCAAACACTATTAACTTTGGAAGAAATAGTCTCTTCATGGTCAATGGAAAACCAGATGCTAGAATATCATAATAATTAAAATAGTAAAAATAAATTAATACATGTACGTATTGTCTTTACTGAAGAATTATACCGTGAGGAATGTATAGAAAGACATTTAGAGAGTTTTATAAGCACAAATGTTTGAATTGCTTTCCTGCTAAAGTTTGGCAACGACATATGTGTTTATCAATAGCAATTTGTTAGATTGATTATTTTTTATAAACAGAATGGATTGAGTAGTGACAGAAACAGACTTACACATTAAGGGGTTGGAGATCCTTATGTTTACAAGAGAAAGATTGACAGTCGTGAGAATATTTTGCTTCCTATACTACTGTATTGAGTTTTACGAACAACCGATCCTACATTTTATAAGGATTGATTTCTATTTACACTCTTGTAACAGGAACATATGCAACTTGACTTAAGTGGTAAAAAATTGTAAGGAAAATGTGAATAGTGATGGCACTTTTGAAGGAAATAAGCAAGATTCTGGTTAGTATGAGCTAAAAAGTGAGGCTATGCTAAAAGAGAAGGAAATTGGTGATTCAACAAAGTCCTGTTACGGGTATGGGTGATTCTGAATTGTTGTAACACTGTCAAAAAAAGACAGCAGTGCTCAAACTTTAGTGAATATTAGATTCAAATGAAAGGATTATTAGAGCAACATTAAGGACGTAGATATAGAAGAACAGTAAGGGAGTTGCACAATATGCTTTTATGTGAACCTGTTTACCATGTGCACAATCCTGGGTTCTATCTCCAGCACCACAAAATGAACCAACAACAAAACACACATGCGCACACATGCAAATGCACACTTACATGAACATACACCCACGTGCATTCACACAGGTACAAAACACACATGCCCGTGCACACACATGAGAGACAGAGACATAGACAGAAATAGAGAGACAGAGGAAGAAACAGAAATGGAGAGACAGATATACATAAAGAGAATCAAGTTATGAGGACACAAAATGTGACTTTCTAATGAGTTCCAGATGACAGGATGCTGCTGGTCTGAGAACCACACTTTGAGATCCATGGCCCAAGAGGAGGAGCTGATGATGAGGTCTAGGTAAAGGTTAGAGCAACTGAACTTGGTGAAAACACCATCAACCACACCAGTGAGAATTGGGGAGCAAGGCAAGTGGTGCCTGCTCTCAGAGGGCAGTGCTGGCAGTCCTGAGAGTCATCTTACACACAGAGCTACTATTCTCATTAGACCTGAGATAATTAAATTCTAACATAATTGTTCTGCGCAACTGGCTATTAGTTAGATTCTTTAAGATGAATCAACGACAGGCATGCTCACATGGAAAATCTTAAACCTAGTGTGCATATACCAGATATGCTACTTTGAAAAAGAACAAATAACAAATACTGTTTTAATGCCTCTGTGTGCCTACTCAGCATGCATCTGGAATGTATGTTGTGGATTTTGACTGCTTGTAAGTAGGACTGAATTTTACCCCTTTTGGGAATGAGGCCAAACATCACTTTAAAAGAAAAAAATAAAATTCTCTAATCTTTGCTCTAAATATTAACCAAACTCACTCATAAAGTTGGATTTTCAATATTACTTTACTTTTACAATCCTAGATTAACTGGTGAAAGAAAATATTATATGGTTACCTTACATTTGTTTGATCAACTCATGTTTCTATCACACTGTCTATAGAAACATTACATGGCTTTGATGAATTTTACTTTAATTGTCAAATGTCAAGGATTAAGCATTTTGCTCAATCTTATTAGTTTCTGTCTTATTAAATAGTTATCAAAAGAGGAAATAAGGATGTCAGTAAGACATGTGCTACTTTCTCAACAATATCCAAGAGTTAATTCAGGCTCAAATGCTAAGAATGCTATATTCAATGAGAAATTTATTACAAACTAGAAAAGCAGTTACCCATTGTTGTCAAAATTGAGCATCTATATTTTTGTCAGAGAGGTATTTCCTGAGAAATAGTGAAACACGGATAGCTATATATCTGTTCCTTCATGAGCTACCGCATCACTGATTTTAGCAATAATCTAATTGCCATAAGTACTACTTGTGTGTCAGGTACTTGTTGCTGAGTGGGTGTGAGAGGGTGGCAATGGTTTGAAATTACTGACAAAAAAAATAATGTGAGCCAGTAAATATGCAAGATGGATGACTGGCATTTGCAGATGAGCAAAAAAACTGCTGGCTATTAATACCAGGGACTGAATCATACTTGATGCATCTTTGTTTTTCATCCAGGAAGAAGATTTCAGCACCGGAGAAATGAGTCATTTTGATCTGCCGCCATTGCCATGGATTTTACTGCCCTAGAGACCTCCCATCGCCTACGGAAACCATGGTGTGTTCATCACTCTCACCAGGAGCTCTCTCGGGGCAAGGGTGTCAAGGTCTCCTTTCCTGGATACTTCTAAGACAGAAAATACCATGTTTTCAAGAGTGAAGAAAATCCTCTCTTTTCCATGAGCGAGCTACTAAATTTGATCATTTTTTTTTCTTTTAAGCTAATGCCATTAAGAGATGTGAGTGGGTGAGAGCAAGGGTCAATGTTCATGCATATTTAAGAATAATTAACTTCTCTTGTGCCAACATAAGAAATGTAACAACCCACTGACCTCTATCCCATATATAGATTATAAAGATGTACATCATCACTTCAGATGCTTTGCCATTCTGTCCTCCTCTGTAATGAACAATAATGATATAACAGTAAAAAATGATAGCAAAATGAGAAGCCTACCCCTAGTATTCGCTCCATAAACTTGTATTCCCCATAGTGAGTCACAATAATGAACATACAAACTAAGTTTTAGATGACCACAACATATGCATTATTGTTGCAGATCAAGTGTGATATACTGATGCAGATAATGTATATGAAGTCTTATTTTTTATGTTTAGATTTTACGACTTAGCACAAGCGTGAATTTAGGTTTACTTAAAATGAGTGAGTTTTTGTCTCAGTAAGTGAATAGTAACTTAAGACCAAAGGAATGATGTTTACATTTCTTTAAAATATAAATTTAAAAGTATGCAAAAATAATTTATAATAATTCCTTTACACATATACAAATTTCAACTGCTATTCACTTAAAATTTTTTCTATAATAACTAATTCATTAGCTAAATTTTAAAAACTCTTGGTATACATCCCTCAACAGAATTTTCTTCGAATTTATATTCATGTAAATAGTTTAAATGGAACAGAGTAACAAAATGTCTCTCTAATTTTGCGGTAAATGGATACTTTATAAATATTTAAATCTTTGATTGAATTCATATTCATGGGATGTCTATCAGATGTTGTGGGCATTAGTGACTGTGATCAGACTGGAGATACTTAAACCACATTCGCTCTTCTCTTCTTCCCAAGGAAAACTTCACTTTCTGTTGTGTATGAAAATAGTATCACAACAAGGTGAGAAGCTAGGGTCTAAGCTTCTTTTTAAATTAATAAGAGTCATGTGACTAAGGTCTAGTTAGTTACATGGAGCAGAATGTAGAGTGGTCTGACTTAGCCAGATGTTATCCTTTCCATCTTTCTTTGACTTGTTGCCTGGAACACAGTTTAAGCTCTGCAACTCAGAGTAGGAGCCAGAATTCAGGTCAGTACAATCTTTGGGACACTGGTGACATTATCAGTTGGGCTTTGCAGAGAAACAGGGTGTACGTATGTGTGTACGAGAGAGAATATATGGACAAATTCTATGTAGACAATGAAAAAGCAAGGAAACAATTATAAATAATTGGTTTATGAGGTTGTAACACTAACTTTGAAATTAGCAGCGAGCTGCCAGAGCTCCAGGAGATCCAGTAGTATATTAAGCTTCTGAGGACCAGAGGCCCTAAAACCAAAAGAAAAGGGTGGCGATAAGACTGGTGTTCTTGCTTGGGGATGAGGTAGAGAAGACAGTCACAGCACCAAGAGAATCTCAAGTTTTAGTTTTAATTTATTTGGGGGTTGGGAGTAGGGGAGCTTTATAGACATTTACCTCATTAAGTCAAACCAGAAACATTCAGGAGGACAATCTACATTAGTCTGAGCACCAATTACATGGCAATCTCAGTGAACGCCTCAAAAAACACAATAAGGTTAGTGTTTGAGGAAAAATCTTTTCCTTTCTGTGGTCCAGTCAAGTGGACACATGAACTGTATCATCACAGTGATGTCTGACTGCACCATAGCAGACAAACATGGTTCCATTTATAATGTAGATAAAGAAAAAAACTATCTCACTTAATGTCCTCTGTGCAGGTGTCTTACCGACAAAAGCAATTGGTAACTGATACAGTTATTGTAGCCACTTCACACAACTGGATTTCCTCAGATATCTTAGAACTTCAAACATCATTTTCACATGATACACTCTTAGCAAATTTAGTCAAATGCCGATCCTGGAAGACCTGAAAATTAAGAACTAAGTCATAAAATTCTTATAAAAACAGTTTACGTGAGAATACCCAACAATTCAATCATATTGTAATCATAGAAATTATTTCTTATTAAAATATTTTTTCTTTTTCACATTACTTTCAATTTGCCTCATCTTGCCAACTCCAGTTCAACTTTAGACATTCTGTTTCCCCATCAACCCTTTGAAAATTTCCCTGCAGGTATCCCCACATTTACCTTTAGCTTTATGTGTTTCTACCTGTAACCAGCCTTGCTCCTTCCTATTCTTCTGGTTACCTATCAAACAAGCTCTCACACAACTCATTTTATGTTTTGTTTTGTTTTTTTTCCCTCTCAAGTTTCTTTTCTTACACCATGAGAGAAGGGCTGAGTTCACCTTGCTTCGGAACTTATCTTATGCTATCAGCCTTCATCCTGTGATCCCACACATCATCTAGTTTTTATTGATCTATTCATTTAATTAATCCCTTTCATTTCTGCAGCACATGTTGATGCCTCTCTGCCACCCCGTAGACAACTTATACAATGTGCCAATACACACATTGTCATTTATGTCCATCTAAGTTGTTTCCTGATTTACATATTGGCATTTTAGCAGTTTGCAAGTGGTGTTATGTTATAGACTGTTTCAATTTAATTAAGTTTCCTGTAATTAACTTTATTTACTTAATATTGTATTTTAAACTTGATCCATGGTGCCATTGTACATTGAAACAATTGCTTCTCAGTGGTGCTACCACCTATTTCATTATTTGTCTTCACATAGACACTAACTGGGCTCTTTCAAGTCCCCATCAGCACAGTACAGAGTGCCAAGCACTTATTGACAAGTCTCTTATGGAAATTGTGAGAATCTCTTTGTGTATATATAATAAAAATATGTATGTTTATACATATGTGTACACTGTTATCAATATATAAATGCATATACATATAATATGTCTGTGTATTATATAATATATATATATATATGTAATTTGCGTTCAAAACGCAATACCTGCTATGTAAAATTTTATTTCAGCTTTTAGTGTGTACCTTTCTTGTGACAACCACATTATATGCTTCCTGGCTTTTGTTGGGTTCCCCTTTTTTATACTAATACACATATTTCTGTTTGGAATACTGTCTTTCAGCATTTGTTGATAATTTTCAAGAGTCTCTGGGGCACCTAACATGTCCCTAACACAGCCAGACACAGATACTTGAAATACATTCTCCCATACTTCAACATATCCATTACGTTGTCAATTAAAATGCTTCATTTTTATGTAAAAGAATTAATATTTTACCTTATGGTTTACACTTTGAAGTTTTAAGAGGTTCTTCTATGGCTGAGCATCATGGTGAATGCTGATAGTATCAGCATTTGTGGGGGGGGGGGGGCAAAGCATTGATATTAAACACCATTCCAACATTCAGGGTGACTTGGCCTAGTTAGTATGGTTTTTAAAAGAAGAGGGAGAGAAGAAGGAAGAGGAAGACATTGTCATTCACTGTCTTTTGTCTTAAAAACAGATCCTACTTTTGTCTCTTATATTCATATAATGATTCTCCTGGAGTCTACCATTATATGAGGAAATAGGTTTAATTCAGTTTTAGTTTTTCTCCATACAGTGAGTCAGTTTTTTTTAATGTTATCTAGGAAGCAAACTCCCTTCCGCACTCTTGTGGAGCACTAGTAATCAGACATGAATACATGGACAGACTCTGAGGACTTTATTTTATTTTCCTGCATATTTGCACCTATTTCCCCCCACACACTTGTGTGTGTGTGTGTGTGTGTTATGGTTATGTATGATATATATGTTCAGGGTATATGTGTACCCTAGTGTGCACCCATGCTCGGAGGTGAGAGGAAGAAGTCAGATGTCCTGCCTTAGTCATCTTATTACTGCGAGGTAGGACTGCTCACTGAACCTGGAAAGAGGCTAGTGACCAGTAAGCTCCAGTGAGTCTCCTGTTTCTGGGCTTCAAACAGTTGGAGTTGTAGGCATATATGCAGCTGTGCTCAGCTTTCTATAGGGGAGCTGAAGATTCAAACTCAGGCCCTCGTGATTGCACAAGTGTTCTTACACATTGAGCCATCTGCCCAGATCTCACTTCTTCTAGACACATTCATTTGTATATTCTGGGAGACTAGTCATCGACCTATTTTTTCTTATAGGATAAATTATGCCGATTTGTGACCTTTAAAGCCATAACCATGTAACACAATTGCCAGATAAGACAGGTCTCTCTTTCCACTTATAACCTAATGCTTAGTCTCTGAGGACACATAGCTGAAATCCTACTATGTGTCTATCCTATTCATTTCTGTTACCATGGTAAAATTCTGACCAAAACCGATATGTGGAGCCGAGAAGCAAGGGAGGAATTTGAATTATGCTTTCCAACTCGAAACCCATCATTGAAAAATGTCGGAATGGGAACTCAAGAAGGAAGAGAGGTGGGAAGAATGGAGGGAAGCTGCCTATGAGATCGCTCTCAGGATCCTGTTCAGCTACATTCATATATAGCCCTGCCCCACCTGCCTAGGGATGCTTACACTGCTCTAAGCCTCCCTGCATCAATCACCAATCAAGAAAAAGCCCCACAGAGACAAATGTGATGGAGGCAATTTTTAACTAAGGTCCCCTCTTCCTAGATGTGTAGAGGTGACAACCAAGTTTATCTGACACAGGGTCATTCTACTTTGCACTATCCTTTTATTGAATAGTTGTGGAAACTAGGCATCTTGGTCTCCTAAAATTTGAATGCCAAGTATACTTACTGTAGTTGTAGAACCTCAATATATCATAATAAAATAGAACAAGATCACAAAGAGGAGAGTGCTGTAAAAACAAAAAAATCAATTTAAGTAATTATTAAAATTATTTCAAAATAAAATTCTGTTAGGCAATAAAATGAGGGACTGAGAAGAAAAATAAAAGAGTAAAGCAAGTCCTCTACTCACATGGCTTTATGTTCTTGTCCACTGTAGAACCCCATATCTAGAAAATGTATATGACACCTACAAAGATGAACCATGAAAAGCATCTGAGCTGGAAAACCAGATACTGATTCTAGGGATGCAATGGCAATGGCAAAGAGGTTCATGATAATAATAATAATAAAAAAGAAAGAAACAAACAAGACTGGCATAAGAATGTAGTGTGTGTGTGTGTGTGTGTGTGTGTGTGTGTGTGTGTGTGTGTAGTTTCCTGGTTTAAACAAAACTTTGAATTTACTAACCAGTTAGTCAGATATCATCTAAAATACATTCTATGGGAAAATCACAAGTTTCAAATAAGCTCAAAGTTAAATTTTGGGAGCATGTTTAGAAAACCAATTCTTCAAAAATATTTGTAAACTATTAAAACTTTTTTCCTTCCTATTAAAATTAGAGTTACTGCGGTAACAATCATAACAAAATAAGGACTGGGCAAATGAATCCCTCTCTCTTATAGCCATGATGTCTTCTGAAAAAGGCAAATCCCCATGAGCCTTAGGTAATGTAAGGAAAACCAGCAGTACCTGGTAAATGCAAAGGAATTCCTGAAAATAGATGAAATCACAAAGTCAGACAAAACAGTAACCTCAAACATGAAGATATGAAAATTCCTGTTAAAAGCAATTTCATTTATAACTGAAGTTTAGAGTCAATAAAGTCCAGGAACCTAGGACATGATCAGGGTAGTTAAGGCCTTGTGTTCTGACTATAGCAATTTGTCTGTCTTATGTCACTATGTAAGCTGCTGACTGTAGCTAATGTTCTCCCTAGCAACCATTGCTTCACCCCCACCAAATAAATCTGAGGCTGTAATACAGCAAACGATCTTCTAGGATAAAATTCTTCATTCTATGAAGGTAAGGCAGAGCAAAGCTGTAAGAGTGAAAGAAACTTTATCCTTCACATGAATCCAGAGAAAAAGAAACAAAAAAAAGCAATAGGCTTTGGCCTCATGCAAGGTCACAGACACAGAACTTTCTGAAGCATAGATGCACATACATTATATATACATATATATTATATGGACATATGTCATTATATCATTATATATATGTGTGTGTCATATATACACACACATACATATATACTATGTATTATATCTGTGTATAATGTATAGTGCATAAAAGTATCTCCAAAGTGAATACAAGCTCTACAAGAAGTAGGGCAGCCACACTCCTCCTAACTGATGACTACAGAATTAGCAAGAAGCTATCACTCTGAAGAAACCTTCATAACACAGCTATCCCCCTATAAATTTTTTAGTGGAAGCAATTAAACATTGAGTATCATATGCAAGTGTGAATAATCAAAATAACAATCTTAGAAAACAATGCACCATAAAAAGTTGGTATTACAGAAGATTGTGTGTGTGTGTGTGCGCGCGCACGCGCGTGTGCATGTACACATTTAGAAATCTCAAAAAGAAACAAAAATCTTAGACAAACATGACAACAAAATTTAAAATAAAAGTAATCTCAATAAGTGTAATACACTGCAACTAGCAGAAGTTAGAATAAGCTGCAATACACCCCACCCCAAGTGCTATTTGGATAGAAGAGAAAGGGGAAAACAGTGGAAGAAAAGAAAGATCTTGAGCCTATATGCAGGCATTTATTGCTGGGTAAATTGGAACCTTATAATGGCCTGTCGAAGTGGATTTAATTATTATTCATTAAATAGATAATGAAACAGGAACAATATTTGAGTCTCTTGAGTCTGAAGCTAAGTGTTTCTTTCTTCCTGGCCTAGCGTGCTGGTGACAGTTGATTGTAGGCTGCTGGAAAGCAGCTGTAGGTACATGGGAACAATGAGGATATTGAGGAGGACCCCACAAGCATCTCTGCATCCCAGGCAAAGTTAGAAAGGATGATGGCCCTGGGTGTGCAAATGAGCCTGCTGGACCTCCAGAAAGGCTTTCTCAGGACTGTAGTTTTCAGAGACAATAGCATCTATGAGGAGCTTATGAAGCTGCAGAATATTGGTCCTCGCCCCCAGCAATTATAATTCAATCTGCATGAGAATCTCCTTTATAATAACCTAAGTAATTGGGAATAGGAATTTGGGCAAACAAGAGGAAGGTGTTACAGAGGCCAAGGTAGTTAGAATTCTCAGAGTGGAATTCTAGAAAGAAAAGAAAGCACTGGAAGCATATGGTCTTTCTCAAAGCTTCAGCTAAAAATGGCTCTGAATATGTTTGTAAACAAATTACTCCAGCAGGCTGGGGAGAGTTGCCAAGGCAACCGGAAAGCTTCAGAAGAAGAAGGACAATTTACCATCCCACTCTGAGCAAAGGGTTTTCAGGGCACAGAGGGTGGTAAGTAGCATCCTCAGAACTGAATTGGCTATCACATAGAAGAACAGGAAAATGAACTTCAAAGCCAAATCAACATATTTCCAAGTGATTTAGCTGCATTCCCTGTCAGCCAGGCTCAGGGCTATTAGAGACCTAATATACACTTTAGAAAAGTAAAATTAAAATTGGAATCTAATAAAAATTACCATACATGCAAAGAAATATGAAATTATTTACAGAAACATGCTTATAAATCATACACGTGTTAAAATTAGGGATAAGGATACATTAAAATTATAACTATATGGTATGTTATACTATATAATCCCTTAATATTCAAAAAAGTAGATTAATGTGAAAATCATGTTTAAAGATTCATCGAAGATGTTTAAAAAGATTCAAATAGAATTCCTAGACACAAAATCTGAAATGTTTGCAGAAGGAGATTGAATAAATATTAGTGAGTTTGAAGACCTTGTGATTCCAAGTTGTCAAAATAGCATATGGAGAAAAAAGAGAAAAGAACACAGGCATCCACAACCTGTGACCTATATTATAAATGAGCACTTGGAATCCCTGACTGAGGAGACAGTAATGTTGTAATTGAAGAAATAAAAAGAAAGTGTTTTTCCCCGCATTTGATGGCAGTGAAAAGGCGGGGTGGAGGAGGGGAGAAAGAAAAATGTCAAGTTCACACATAAAAATTGAAAAAATTACACCACTGTCTATAATTTAATTACTTAAAATCTACAGGAAAAAAAAAAACAACAACAACAACACTCGGTCAAGAAAAGAAATCTGCATATTAAGGACCAGACATGAGGAGAGCCTTCCTTGGAATCAGCAAGCTAGACAACCAACAAGGAAAACGCTGTACCAGGGAAGTTAAACCTCAGAATGCACCTCCATAGAAATCCTGGTTAAATAATCCTCTGATTCGTGAATGAATTGGAAAAGCCTGCTTCTCGGATCAATAGCTAGGTTAAGGGATGTTTGTATAAATCAAAAATAAGGTCAGGAATACAATTGCAAATATAAACATAGTCTATCACTATGTTTCTGCAATGTTATTCTACTATAAAAGCAACCTTTAAAAACCGTTAAGTTGAATTCCATTGGGGGCAGGGTGAGATGCCAAAGATGGACTGAAGCAAGAAAAATGTAACATTTTAAAGCTCCTTTTTCAAAACAAAATAGTGGGCATTTCCACAGTGGCTCTGACATTCGGCCATAGTCAGGCATGCTTTACTTACAAGCTGGGGGGGATTTCTTTGTCATTTCTTCTTTTTCTGCCTCACTGAGCCTCTCCCCCTATAAGTAACCAGAAAGCAAATGAATGTCCTTGAAAGCAAATCTCTAGGGGTTCTCAGGGTCTCCAGAGTTGTTGTTGCCCTCTCTCAGAGTACAGATGGTGTGTTGTGACATCTCACAGGCAACTTGAGACCCAGCAGCAGAGTTCAAGGGCTCGGGCATAAATCACACTTCTCAGAATTTCGGCCTTCAGCACTGGATAGCATTTGTCACTCACCTGACTTGTGATCATCACATTATAATAGTAAAAGACATTTTGGATGGTGTTCATGTTTCATTTCTGATGACATATTCTTCACAAATAACCTCCACACAGTACTTGGGACTTTGCAGACATATGTACATAGATACAAAGACTTCTAAACTCGTTCTCGGCTTAATGCCCTTGACAGTGACAAAGGCTCCCACCTGCCCCTCCGTGAAAAGATGCATATGACTCAATACGAATTAGCATCAATTACGCAAACGCTCTTTTTGAAGACTGAGTCTGGCTGGCCCTCCCTGACTGCAGGTGCAGTATTAGTCCAGTGACCTTTTACTCTGAGATCAGACACCAGGAGGAGGAGTCCGACCGGTCAGCAGGGACTGGGGGCTGTTTATCTCCTCCAGGAATCATTGTCTAGCCTCCACTATTCCTGTCAGCAGAGGTATTTTCCTCCTGGGAAACTTAGGTTGAGAGATTTCATCTGCCTGGTCGCTTTCTGGAACTTTGTGGACATGCACCTGGCTTTATTTTCTCCGTATCTTCACACTCATTCAGAAAGGGGAAAAAAAAAAAAAACAAAAAAAAAAAAAACAAAAAACTTTCCTACAAGGAACAAAAGCATGATGGAAAGAGCACAGGTGGCTGGAGGCTGACTAAAGGCGGGTTCCTGTGTCTGCAAAGGCAGCTCCTGCTCAGGGCATGCAGGAGGAACCTACTGTGGGAGAGGGGCTCACCAGTCAGTAGGAGCCAAAGTGCAGCAGACTGCTTCACTTATGGCCTCCAGATAACACACCAGCAACACACCACACGGACACTTGCTTTAAGTTCTTGCTTCATGTCAAATAAGAATCACATACACAGACACACACACACACACACAGAGAGAGAGAAATTAGAGAGAGAGAGAGAGAGAGAGAGAGAGAGAGAGAGAGAGAGAGAGAAAGCAGCTGTGATGCAGTAAAAAATGTTTTTTGGATGATATGCATTAAATAGCCATTTCTGAAACGTTGCCTTTCTTGATGTTAAGGAGAATACCACAGATAATCACTTCTGACATCCCATAGATCTCTCCTGGTGAGGTAACCATCATATTTTGGGCTACAGTTGCCTAGGCGCTATACCTCCTCCAGATGTGGGCTCCTGGAGGGCTGACAGTCCTCACCCTGCTAACTCATCCACTGTACTCAAGGTCATTCCCAGGGTTAATGTGGGTGCTAGCAGCTGAAAGAGAAGGAGAAGACTCCGGAGGGCAGAAAATCTTGTTCCAAACTTTAAATAAACCTGAGGTTTCTCTGAGGTCCTTTCACCTAAATAGACATACACCTTCCATAATAGGAGAAGATGGAGCACAAGGGTGGACATCTGGCCCTAAGGTGTGACCTTTTCAGTTGGAAGGCAGCCAGTCTGTGGGTACTTGCTTGAGAGAGGAACCCCCTTTTACCACCAGGACCTATATACTATACATGCCTAGACATGTATAAACTCCCCAACTCCTGGGGTCCCTACAGTCCCAGTTTGAGACCGATCCGGTTCTATATAAACCATGCTTGGCAACCTGAAAAGAAAATTCGTGAAATTCTGCTGACCTTGGAATAAAAATGAAGCTCTTCAAACACAAGGTTCTCTGAAATTGATTGGCCGCCCTTTGATGCCAGCTGACCATTTGAAGGACCTCTAGATTTTATTCTGATTAACAAAGTCTAGGAAGTCTGTATGGAATCACCTAGTCATTCAGTCCACTTCCCATATGTTGACTCATGATCTCTGTGGGCCCAAGACATTTCAGGACAGCTTCTTTACCAGAACCTTCCTAGTCCCAGACCTCAGTGACTGCAAAGACTGTTAAGCCTGAAAACACCAAGGAAACACCCCCATTAGATTTCCCCGAGGATGATATTTTGCCCATGATGGTGTCTTCCTTTCAGCTCCTATACAGTCACAAGATGGCTGCCCCTTCCCCTGCAGTGCCATCTATACTGATGCAATACTTCCAGTCCAATTATGCTATTAAACCTATAATAACTACTTTCCAAGTATCAACATATCTATAATCACAAGCAATGTTCTTTTAAAATATTAAGTTTTCTACATACAAAAAAAAAATGTTCACAGTTTTAAAAACAGTCTTTCAATCACTGCAGGAAATTGAAGACACACTTACTTAATCTACACATTGATGTGGCCACACATTGATAATCTACACATATAAAAGCCTTGGAAGATATTTTTCCCCACTTAGGGAACAACTTAAAACATGAAGCAATGCCATGGCAGACTACTTTGCCCTGAAGCTTCCCTCAATTACAGAGTTCGCAGAGAAATTCAAACATCCTGGTTTAATCCACAGTTTGATCTACTTCATGGTTCTGTATGTCTGATAGAGACTTAAGTTAACTTCTTTTCTTGATCTTCTCATTCCTCCATCTGTGCCTCTAATTTCTAGAGATGAAGGAAAGTGCCTCTGGTATGCCTTAGGCCCTATTTTTAAAATTATCTTCTCTTATCCAGTTGCACACTGTAGCAGAAATTTCCTTATCCAATCTATTTGCGGCGGGAGGCCTGTGATTGGATAGGGAAAGGGGAGGCAGAGCTAAGAGTGGCAGAGACAGGGACACAGGGAGACAGGTGGGGAGAGCGAGGAAGGCGAAATGGCAGCCCACGTGAACCTGAATGGCTTTAAGTAAATAGGTAGATATGAAATCTAAAGGTTAGGAAAATTGGGATAACTTTCTAAATTGTGTGGGCATCTTGTGTATTGAGAATATATTGATATATATAAATCCATTGGTTAACTTTAAGCATCTAGAGTTTTGATTTACCACCGGGTGATGGGTGATGGGTGATGGGTGATGGGTGTGGTGGCTGATCGCCGGGTGGACAAAAATGGTATGGGGACTAGCATGGCCGCGAGGGGAACTCTGGAGCTCCAGTCATGCAGGAGAGCCTGCCGAGATGAGGACACCTGGATGGGGTCAGGCTGCCTGCTGGTAGCCAGCATTAGTACAAGAACTTGGCGGCTAAGCCAGGAGGCAAGCCTGATGCACATCTATTCTAATATCCCCTCCCCGCATCCTCCGCTATGGCTCACTCCTCCACAGCAGAGTTCTGTTATTTTATAAGCCAGAGAGGCTTATGCCAGCCACGAGCTATTTTACCTAGGTCAGTATTGCTGAATACGCGGCGTGCAAGCCAGGCTACTTACACTGGAGTCGGGATGAATGACCAAAGCCTGACTAACACAGAAGGTATATTTTAAGTGGGCCATGTTTAAATAGAACATATTTAACTGATCATGTCATAAGAAAAGCCCACTGTGTGGAAGTGAAAAACATTGTACCAATCTAAAGGTGGTTAGTGTTAGAAGAGCAGTAACTCTTAATGGTACACACTTCACCTGCCCCAAGGATATTTACAACTGATGCCCAGGAGACAGTGTTAGTGATAATTGCTATTATCAGCCCCTGACTTAGACATGCTCCCAGGAAGAGAAGCCCAACAATACTTACATCCCTTAGATTTGAGAAATAAGAGAACACCTGTACTTTTCCTAGTCCTTCTAGAAATGGCCCTGACAGCGTCCTTGCCCACTGATGCTGCGGCAAGAGACATCCTACAAGTTCACCGTAGCCAGCTTTCTACTCTGATCAGAAAAAAATCTGATGTATTATTCAGGAAAATATAGTCACTCTTTAGAGAGAAATAGATTCATTGCTAAGCAAAAGTCCTAAAAAAATTGTTCTCCCAAAAGTCCTAGAAAATTAGACTTGATTATAGATTAAAATAAATTCATGATTTAAAATGAAAATGCCATTTTTATGCTAAACAGTCTGGAACAGAGTAAGAAAATGCCACAAAGTTACTACAAAGGACTAAAGCTAAAGATATGAATGAGAGCCCATGGAGGACAAGAGCATAACAATCCACTTCTACATGATAAATTCACAAAGTGTTATGAAAGTGAAGAGGGTAGAGTTAAGTAGAATAACGTAGGAAATAATAATTATTATTAGATATTTATTTATTGACATATCTGGTGATTTACTGTTTTGTACTGTCTATTTGCAAAGCACGATGTCACTTGCTTTCTGGTACAAAATGGCCTAGAGGAATAGCTGAAACAATGGGTCATGGCCCTTAACAACCTGCATGTAGAAGGGGAATGCCATGAACTCTTCTGTAAAATCTGAAAAGTCTTGCTTGCTTTCCTGCCCCATATTGTGGTTTCAATGTAGAAAATGAGAACACAGACTGGACCCCACATGGAAACCCTTCAGGAGCTATCCTGGCTTCTGTCCACCAGTGATGGCTCGTCTCTTCCATACTCATTAGCATTGTAAGTGCTTATTCCAGGAAGATTCCTGCAATACATGGCATATAGAATCAAGAGCAGAGGTATCCACAAACTTGTTATGGCTTCCTCCATTTGAGTACCATGTTCTCATCTTTAAAGTTATTACTCTCCATTCAATGTCCAGACTGAATTGCCCATGTCAAGCGTCATCATACCCTACTCATTCTAACAACGATTTGTCACTTTGCTTTGCATCAGGTTTGTTTTGTGAGGGGGTTGCTTGTCTTACATTGTTTTTTACCCCCTCAATAATTGTTCTCAAAGGGCAGAATCCTATGTGTCTCATCCTATATTTGTTTATAGCGTCTCTCTCAGAAATCAGAGTTCCCATTTGATGTACTTTCAGTTATTCAATGATTGCACAATGACAGGTGATCTGTTGGTTTCCTTGATCTTTGAAATTATTTGTAGGGAGTAGTTTTACTTAGTTTCCCCCCACCCATATCATCTGGTAGAGGAAACAGTCTTGGATACACATTAAAATACAGATGATGAATATATATCCCCAGGTGTCAGGAAGTAAATTCATCCTGATCGCCCCTGAGAGGATGAGAATCCTTATAGAAAACAGCCTGAATGACTCTAAATTGCTATTAAAAATGAAAAACTATATAATGTAATCAAAGATGAAAATGAATAAGCAATGAATGCAGGTGGCTGTTTGATACAAATCAAAGAGAAAGGGGCTGGCTCCTCAGAACACAAATAAAAGTGAAGAATCAGAAGATGTTTTTAGAAATGAGAGTGACAAAAATCAGTAAACATCCAAAAAAAGGGATGAGAATATCCATCCTACATACATCCTGAAATGACTGATGTCACTATTACATGCAGACACACACACACACACACTCACGCACACACACAAATATCACTACGAAAGTATAAAATCTCAATATTTTTAACTTTATTCAATAAACACTTGTTGGGTACCTAAATTTTCAGTATATTCTGATACCTGCTTTTGGGGATAGAAAATTAAACGTGTAAATTCATTCCTCTAAAGCTGTCTATAGAACCATAAAAACCAAGTGATGCATTGTGGGACCGTGTAAGGATAGCTTGGTTTCTGGTAGAGCACTGGCTACAAATGGCTGGAGACCCTACAAAGGGACAGCATGCATTTCGCCATGCTCCCAGGCTCCTGACATGGGGCCAAGACCTCCATTGATCAGTGCCTTTCAGTCATGTAGGACAACATCCCTACCAGCCCCTCCACAGGTAGAGGGCATGACTACTGGTGACAGAGCCTCAAAAGATTTCCATATTAATGAGATAACTGAAGGCCAGAGGGTGTAGCCAATTAAGTATTCCTTCCCATACCTACCTCCTTACAAACAGTATTTAACCAAAAGCCCACCCTGGGGGTGGGGGGTGCAGCCAGATTCATCCACTTTCTGCCATGACAATAAACCCTTTAAAACCATGGACTTCCTCGTGTCTTTGGGGCCCCGCCATGGGGAACCGTGGAGAAGGCCTTTAACTAATGAACCATCGTTGCTGCCATCACCTAGCCTAATCTCCGCTGAGGATTTCTCTACATTCCTGCCATGGAGGCCACCATTCAAGCAAGCTATCTGAGCTAGTCAAGCAAGGCCCAGTAACAAAGAGTCTCGACCCGCGGGGCACTCTCAGGGTCTCTCTCTCTCTCTCTCTCTCTCTCTCTCTCTCTCTCTCTCTCTCTCTCTCTCTCTCTCTCTCTCTCTCTCTCTCTCTCGGCTGCTGACCGGTCCCACCTGCATTCTCACAGTCTCTGTTCTTCTGCGGCTTCCAGAGGCATCTGGGGGCCCAAACAAAGAACACAGGCCTCCAGGTCAGCCACCTCAGCCTGGAGACACCCACTCAAAAACCCTGTCCCCGTAGGACTTCAGACTGGGATCTCTCCACACCCGGGCTTCTGCTCCTTTGAGCTGTGGGATCCACAACTCCGCCCAACATGACCCATGCCTGCCCTCATGTGCAAGCTAATAGCTCCACAATACATATATGTGTATATGAAATATATATATATACATATATATATATCACATACATACATGAATTAGGAAAAAGGTTAATATATATGTGTATATATATATGTATATATATGTATATATGTACATATGTATATGTGTGTATATATATATAATATAACACATGCATATATACATATATGAATTAGGTGTCAAGATGTAAAGCAAACCAATATTCAATAGACTGTATTCTAGACTATTAGTCACTGGTTCATATCATGTTATAGTTTTTTGTTTTGATTACATGTGATAGAAAATCTAATCCAAAATACATCGTGGGAAAACAAAAGTTTACCAATTCAAAAACTTAAGCTTGTGGGTACAGCTGCATTGGAAACTCAGACAAGATTCCAAAGTACAAAGGTTTTCTTTGTATTTGGAGGTTCTGCTCTCTTCTAATGTTTAACTTTGTTTCCAGATTTTCTGTTGAGGCAGGATGAATCCATTTCTACAATTTTGATTTCCAATGTAGCTGAAAGTGCACTCGAGAACCTCCAATGTAGTGCTATTGCTACTATTAGTGTTCTGGCTCTGCCTGGGTCATTTTTTCTCTTTGAACAAATTGTCAAGGACAAGAAAAATGTGCAGCTCTGATTGACCAGATATTTGCCAGACTTCTACATCTGTACCTGGAGTACAGGTAGAGAGGGGAAGAGGTAGCCAGGTAAAATGCAGGGAGTAATAAGCATCAGAAGGAAGAAACAAATGTCAAGAAGCATACTGGAAACCAGCAACAAGCGGACTGATGTCTTTCAAGTGATTGGTATAAGAGCAAAAATAACCGAGCAATGAAACATAACATACAGTGTAATAACTAATCACTTATGCACATATGAGCTTATGGAGATGGTGGCAGCACAGGACCTGCACAGATTCACAGTAGAAAGAGTCCCAGTGCTTAGAAGGGGAGGTGGATATGATCTCCCACCCTGGACCTAGAATCTATGACCACTTAACTTCCACCTGCAAAGGCAGCATTAGTTTTCCACAGTGGGTTTCACTGGGTGCAATAACCACGCTTAAGGGCAGGCCACATATCCAGAAGTAGATGGCTAACATAAAAATTAACTTGTCTCATCACTTAGGCTGGTTTTGTTTTCATTCTCTTGTTTTTTTCTTTGTATAGTATGGTTTCCAATTTTTAAGTTTTTATGTGTTGGTTGTGTGTGTGTGTGCGTGTGTGTGTGTGCGTGTGCGTGTGCGTGTGTGTGTGTGTGTGTGTGTGTGTGTGTGTATTTTGTTATCTTTCTTTTCTATTCTTTTTTAAAAAAAAAATTTGCCTATTTGTTTTCAAGGAGAGAGAAAGAAGGCCTGGAGTTGGATGGATAGGAGGTAAGGTGGAGCTGTGGGGAAGGGAAACTATGATCAAATATACAGAATTTTTAAAAAATTATTTTTTAACAAACAAATAGTGGTTTAATCAAAACTTTGTTCAAACTGATAAGTCAAAGAATAGTAAGTTAATGTGCTCTGTTCTGTACTCATCCCAGAAATAAAAGCAGCTGGAAATTAACAAAAATTATACAGGTCTATGTTTATAAAACTTTTCCTTGAGTTATAGATCAATAATACATCAACCATGCGGTGTACTTATTAAAAATTACAACTGCATCAGGCTTTATCTCATATGACTTGAATCTTGAATCTATGGGGCTAGGGTCTAGAATCGTTACATTAGCAAAGCCAAATAAGCCCAGATAAACCTTCTATTTACTAAAGGCACAGTGGTCTGGAGTTCATATAATTTCTTAAAAGATTATAAGCACAGCACTCAGTCCCTTGGAGGGAGGTGTGAGCCCTTGATATACACCAGGAGTCCTGCAGAATTTGTGCTTGTAACGATGAAACATGGTTCTCTATAGTAAGATATTTTAAAGAAATTAAGGAGGGGACAATGTGTGGCCTGAAAAAGGAATGCTTTCTTGCACTGCTGTAGAAAAACATGATGAGAAAAATTGGCCACTGTGGAAATGAGATTCTCTGAGACTAAGGAAAAGACAAGTGGAGTTGCATTTGCACAGGTGCAAATTATTGTGCACTTACCCAAGTAGTGTGGCCAAAGATGGAAGCAAGACCATAACTTAGGAGAGAAAAACGAAGTTTATATATGAACTTTAATCCAGTGTGGAATGTGTTGTATTTATCTCAAAATCTATGCCATTGACTATGCTGGGGTTCCATGTCACACAGTGCCACATACCACTCCAAAGATTAAATGGTTTTATTCCTCTATAAGTAAACAATATGGAGAAAAGCGAACAGGGTCACTCCAGGGCAGCAGTTATGGCGCTTATAAATCGAGACAGCTATGGTAAGAACAGCCTGGATCATAGCACATACTTTGAGGTGAACACACACACACACCCCACATGCCATGCATACACATGCAAACACACCACATGCACATACATAACACACAAATGTCACACATATGCATACATATACCACACATACCACACATACACATGTACTCAGCACACACCTATACAAATATATCACTCAGAACACATGCACACACACACACATTCACCACATTCACGCACATACAAGCATACTGCATACACAACACACACACAGCATGTATCATGCACATTTAACACACACACACACACACACACACACACACACACACACACCACTACATACACACACAGCGTTAGATCTTTTGGATTCTGATCCTCTTACCAAAGTAGATTGTAATAGAATTAACTTGAGCTCTGTTCCTGGAGCCTTCATTGTTTTGAGAAACAAGAACCACCTTTGAAATTTGTACCAAGTAATGACTTTCTGGCAAAAAGAATTCTCAATACTGGACCCTATCAGTACCATGTGTGAACTGGGAAGAACTTCCTCATTCTGTTTGCCTCTCACCTGAATAGATACACACTCATCTAAACAGTGTTTCTCCAGCAGCTCTATCCCAAATGATCAGTCAATGATTTCAGACAAATGTCCCAAGACATTGACATAGTGGCCAAAGAATTGCTGTGGAAGCAACCAAAATTGTGCGGCCGATCAGAGCTGGAATTAGAAAAATGCTTAGTGGCTTGAGCATTCTATTTGAGGAACCTGTCTCCAGCAGCAGGTTTTCCATACCGTCCGTCATTCTGGAGTTTTCTGTGTGAGACCACAGGGCTTCTCTATTTGAAGACTGCCTTCATCATCTTCTTGCCTATGTGAGACTTTGTGAGGACCATCTATTGTCCTTGCTGCTTTAACTAAAGGCCATGCCTGGTGTTGGGACATAATAAATTTTACTATTAAGTAAAATACTTATCTAAACTCACTAGAAAATAAGACCAATGAAGTATAAAAATAGCGGCAATGTAAATCGAAATTTATTGGGAAATATACCTAACAATTTAATACATAATGTTAAGATAGATCTGTTCTTATCCCTGCTTCTCAGGTATAATTCTGAAACACTAAAGAACAAACATACTAGGAGAAAAAAATTAAGGAAATGCTTTTCTAACCCTTCACAGAAAAAGTCCTCTAAAATTATCTCTAAACCACCACTTATAAATTTTATTTTTATGTTTAATGTTTGTGGTGGTTTGAGTAGAAATAGCCCCCATAGACTCGTGTGTTTAAATGCTTGACCATAGAGAGTGGCAATACCAGGAGGTGTGGCCTTGTTGGAGTAGATGAAGCCTAGTTAGAGGAAGTATGTCATTGTGGAGACAGGCTTTGAAGTCTTATATATTCAAGCTGTACCCAATGTGGCACACAGTCTTCTGCTACCTGCAGATCAGCTTCTCCAGTACCATGTCTGCACATATACCATCATGTCACCAGCCGTGATGGTAATGGACTAAGCCTCTGAAATTGTAAGTCAGCCCCAGTGAAATGTTTTCTTTTATAAGAGTTTCTGCGGTCATGGTGTGACTTCACAGCAATGAAACCCTAACTAGGACAAAATTATATAAAATACTACCGTATGCTTCCCTCAAATACAAAAGGCATGCAGACAAAAATTCTTACCTTTATTGTATCAAGGCTAAATATTAAAATTCCCAATTTATTAATACATGAAAAGGGGAAGACAATGATAGAGTCAATGCTTTTCATTTAAAGAAGAAGAAGAAAAAAAAAACCAATGATCTGAACAGATGAGAAGATGCCCAGCTTCACATTCAGAATGAGAATTGCAGCTCAAAGCCTCCATACAGTGCCATTCTCATTTAACGTGGAAAGTATTTGATATTTGATTAGTGTTTTGGGTGATGTTATTATCAAGATAACACGTTCATACACTGATGTAAGTCCAAGGGAGGATAAATTAAGGTTACAGTTATTCATATACAGATACATGTGTTAAGAGTAGCACCACCTTCAAAAGATACACATTTGCGTAAGTAGGATGCTAAGAAAGTTACTTACTGCAGCTGTTTTTGTTTGTTGGTTTGTTTTGTAACAATCCAAGATCATCTACAACCAATATGGCCAACCATAGAACACAGGTTACACAAATTGGATCACTCCTAAACCACTAAATAAAATAGATCTATAACTAAATAGTTGGTTTCAATATGTTTATTATAGTACTACTAAATTTTTATTATGTAACTAATGAAGAAAAACATGGTTCATTTCTGCTATGAATATTAAATGAAAATTGAAAACAGTAGAAAAATACACAATATTATATACAAACTCTTACGTGGCTTAAGGCATCTGATCATTTTTAAATGGCAAGGAGTTTATGTTACATGTTTTGCCTCTTTTATTTACAGTCTACATATAGATACATTTTAGAGATTTTTAATTTTTAAGACTTTAAAAACACATTTGTGATTATGTATAAATATCTGTACATGTGTATGGGCACATGAATGTGGTGCCAGTAGAGGCAAACCACTAAGCAATCTTTCTAGGACCTGGATATGTTTCTTGGTTTATTGTTGTTGCTGTTGTTTTATATTGTTTTATCTAACAGCTAAATATTACAAAGCATCTACCTACTACTCTTAACGTTTATAAGCTGCAAATTTGATCTAATGCCCCAAATAATATTTTTGTGAGTTAAATAAGTATTGGGAATCTGTAAGAACCAGGAAGCAACGCAACTGTGTAGGAAGAAGGGCTGGACTCAGTGATACAGCACTTGCCTAGCATGCATTGAGGTCCTGAGCTCCATGGTCAGCACTTCCTCGGCTACTTCCTCTCCCCTCTTCAAAACCATGGACACTGAGTGGCAAGGAAACCAAACTGAGATGTCAATTAAGAGAGCTAGGAGTCAAAAAACAAACAAAAAAAAGGAAAGAAAAGAGAAGGAGAAGGAGGAAGAGGATGAAGAGGTAGAGGAAAAGGAGGACAAGCAGGAGGTTGAGGAGAAGAAGGAGGAGAGGTGAAGGGGGAGAAGGAGGAGAAGAAAGAGGAGGAAGAGAGGAGGAGGGGAAGGAGGAGAAAAGAAAAGGTAGGAAAAAAATAAGGGATAATTTTCTTAGGAAAAGATGATATTTGATATCTTGAATGTCCCAAAGGCTTGTGTGCTTATGGAAATAGTGATAACTTTAAGAACTGAAAGTCCAGTAAGAGGTCTCTGCATCATTGATCATGCCTTCTAAGGGCATTTCCTTACTTGGTTTCTCTTCTGAGTCAGAAGGTGAGCAGTTTTGTTGTGCTGTGTGTTCCCTGCCATCATCTCCTGGCAACCCCCAGGAAAGGCTTAAAAGCCTCTCTAATCCTCAACTAGAAACCTCTAAAGCCATAAGCAAAGGGAACATTTTTCCATCGCTGCTGTTTTCAGGCTCTTTTGTAAGGTATTCACGCAGCAATGGGAACTAACACACAGCATCCTAACAACGGTACTTTTGTTTAGAAGCAACATAATTCGAACTTAACCAATGGGAAATACGGAGTTCATACTGAAAAGTTCGAAGAGGAGTGCACAGGCTAGATCGAAGACCACAAAGGTTATCTCTGCAGGCTCATCTTTCCGGCAGCCTCGCTAGCCCTTTCACACTCTATCTCTATCCACGTTCTCCCTGTTCCCACATCTCATGTCTGCTTTCCTCCAAGCTGATTTCATTCTCCATCTACCTCAACAGCACTTAAGGGACCACGAGCCACTCTGTAAAATCTAACATCTCTTTCTATGGTTCCATGATTGGAAGTGAGTTTCCATTATACTTTGTCTTTATATCTTGGTGCCGCATGTTTGCCGAGGGAGAAGAGAACTCAGTGAAATTCTTCAGAGGGGTTATGGGGGCTGACCAAATGACAGCAAAAGCTTGGGTTCTATATTTTAGAAGATGACATCTTTTCATTCAAACAAGGTGAAGGAGAATAGGTTATTTTAAAAGCAAAGCTCCTTTTTCTTAGACAAACTTTACAAGTTCTTAGCTTTTGAATGTTATGCCAGAGTTTTTACCTTTTCACCTCATGTGTTCAGGACACTAAAAAAGCAAATTGAAAAAAAGAATGCCAGCTATCATCAGGAAGAAAGTGGGCAGATGTGGATGGTATGAACTTTGCCAGTCCAAAAGAACCTCACTCCTTGTCTGGTTTGTTTTTCCTTTACTATGAAAAAAAAAAAAAAATAGCAGTCTGGAAGCCAAATTGGAATAGGTATGGAGAATAATTTGTTACATTATCTTAATTTAAAATCAAGTAGAAACTGTTTATGTATAATGAGACGATTGTGAAAAGTGAATGGTTGTTCTTCTGCTGTTATTTATGGTGAAGATTCACTCCAAAGGTCGAGGTCCATTCCCTCAGATATATTTAATAGGAATCTACTTCCTCTTGTATGCCCCTAAAAATACGTCACCATGCCTTTTTCCCCACAAGGTTTAGATAACAGATGTGAATAAACATGGTGCCAGAAAGAAGGCAACAAACCTGTGACAGAACACCCCTTCAGAGAGTAAACACATGCTTGCCTGGAATCTTCCCAGTTTTATCTTTGAAATTACAACTGTATATCCCCAAACTCCCTTAGTTCCAAGTAAGTATTCGCTATTCTTTAATTGTGTTTGGTGTACAATTTGAGGTAAAGAGCAGAAGTGAACCCAGTAAGCCCCATATGAATACTTAATGATTATGAAGCTGGTCAAGGGGAGTGCCTGCTGAAGACAGCACATTCATTATAAGGCCAAATTTTACAGTGGGTCTTGAGGGATCCAAAGAGATAATTTTAAGTATTCACTAAAACGAATAAATATTATTCTCTACCAAAATGCATTGTCAACCAATCTAGAGGTTTTTTTTTTTCATAAAATAAAGATAGTTACCCTAATAGTAGCTTATTGACTGAACTATAAAAATATCATGGTATATTTCTAATATCCTTCTAGAGTTTTCTGCTTTTAAATGCCAAGATACAAACATAACGAGGGCATTGACAGTTTTTTTTAGAGGTTTCAAGGGAAATTGAGCAAGTGTACTATCTATTCTCTGTCAAGCTGATTTCAAATAGGATTTCAAATATTTTCTCAAGCTTGTCATTATGAAAAAGAAATACTTTCTTAAAGAGTGTTCTTTCACTTCTGCTATGTTTGGGGAGATAGAAATCTCCTCCAATTAAGGAGCATAATAGAAATGTGTGGAGAAAAGAGGCAGAGAGACAAAAAGCTTTCTCCATTGCAGGGAGCATGGCAGGGACAATGCCTGGCACCATCTAGCCACCCACTTTCTCATATTTCCTAATCTCTTGCCCATCAGGTTGTGATCATGCAGCTGAAGGCACACTGATCTATGTATGAATGGAAGAGTTCATGCATCTCAGGACATATGTGCACTCTCTGCCTGGACTTGGATAGAGATGAAGAACTGTAGAATAGAATTGTTATAAACAGAAAGGAACTAGATTCCAGGTTCCTCCAATACCTAACTTGGAGTAGATTAGAATTTAAGCAAGACAAAACCTTCTTCTCTCATTAATGTTGTATTAAGTCTTGGGGATTCTGATTTCTGTGCCACCATCCTATAAAATTGCTTGTTGAGAAATAGGGACAATGAAGTGTCATCCTCCAAGCCCTTGTAGCATTTCTTCGTTATAAAATCTTGGATCTGCACTGCAAAGTGCTAGGAGAGCATTCCTTAGGGTAACCAACACAAAAGCCATTTTAGCTCACTGTGCCTTTATTTTTATTTTCAAAGAAAAATAAGATTTAAATTAAAAATTGAAGTAGAAGCTCCCTAAATACCTCAGCTGACTTCAAATTTACAATCATCCTGCCTCATTTGTCCATGTGCGGGTAATTACAATGATTTCCCAGCCACAGTCTTTGGCTCAATAACATACTTTCTTGGAAAATAAGGAGCTCAGAGGAGTGACTATTGCTTGCTTGAAGTGCATAGGCAATATATATATATATATTAGCTATGCTGGATCACTCTTCATTTGGTTGTCTTCTCCCTTCTTCTAGGCTTCACTTTTTTTCCTACTCAATGTTATAGATCCTCAATGTGCAAGCATATAGGTGTATTGGCAATTCATTCAAATGAAGCTAGCCTTGGTAAAGCAGAGAAGTGGCATGTTGACATGTGTTTTCCCTTGATGGCAACCCTGCCTCAAGCTGTCACCATTCTGAGTCTCTAGAGCGGTGCTGTCCTAAAGCATTGATTCATCCCATATTGAACCAGACTGAGCTTTGCCACTTACTAGTTGTTTGACTTTAAGGAAAAGAATTAGCAACATTAAGTCTTGGGAACTTTTTGTTCGTGGAATGGAATTAACGATATATATATATATCCTATATTAATTGAAGAGCTGTACACAAGGCAATTCTTATAATAAATCACTTTTCTATGAGTAGATACAGAAGTATTTGGTGTACAGTAAGTATTAAGTAAACATGTGGAGTCCTTGTGAGCTCATGTGAATAGAAATTGGTAAAGAATGGCGTTTGCACCTCATGTATGCAAAATGTGTTCTCACTGGACAGGTAATTGTCGACACTATGCTCACCTAGGGAAGGATTGAAATGTGAAGGTACTGACTATGGAGCAGTCACACTACGTAATGTAAATAGAAAAACAATCAAAGCTTTATATGTTTTAACTTTTATAACTTTAGTATTTAATTTATTAGATGTTATATTGATGAGATTTAAGTTTTAGTATATATAAGTAAGAATTGACTTCTAACATGCTGTTGTAGCAGAATTTTCCCCTAATTAATTGATTGGCTAAAAAAGAGAACAAGAAGCCAATCGTTGTGTGAAAAGGAGGAGGCGGGCCTTCCAGGAGCAGTGAGGCTGGAGTGAGAAGAACAGGATGTAGACTGGAGACTGTTAGATCTGGTGGCAGATTCTACCACTGGAAGATTTCCAACTTAGAAAAGTGGATGAGTTTAGGACGATAGGTTCCATGCTCAGTGGTTGTGTTATCTGTTGATTCTAAATTAAGTTTATCTGGTATTTTCCATTCATGGTGACTCAGGTGAGCCAGAGAGGTGAGCCACATTGGGTCAGAGAGGTTACTGCAGAGTAGCACAGGCTGGTGAGAGTAATCTAAGAGCTCTGGAGAGGTGTTGGCTAGGAGAAACATATGGCCTTGGTCTCAGGCTACATACAGGGCTGGGAAAAGACCAAGACTAGCCGGCCACAGCGTAGATTGATTTTTTATAATTGCAGGCTACACATTGTCTAGAAGCTGTCATGTCTTGCTTTCTGCTGTCTCAGCTACATACTGTGTTTACCACTAAAGATGCTTCAGTTAGCTTAGCAAAGTAGCTATTCCATGATGTGACTCATGGTGTAGAGGACAGGTTGTCACACCCCCACAACAGGAAAGATAAGCTGAGCCCTAACCTCTAGCCTGTGTTATCACTTTGGGACCTTATGCAAATGACTTAACTTTTCCAGGCCTTATTTCCTTCATCGTTAAAGAGTTTGAGGCATAAAATAAAAACTTATTCATAAAATATTTAGATTAAAATAGTTCACAAATAACCTGATACAATGATGAATGCATCCTATGAATTCAGTAATTTTACATAATGACTTTGTTCTGCTTCTGACTCCTGTTTGCAATCCCTTTTGGTCCTCATACTACTGAGGAAAAACAAAGCTCACCAAGGGACTAATTTCTTTGACCCTAATGAAGAAAAGTGGTTAAACTGAGTAAGGTCACCCAGGTTGCACTGTTGTGTGTTTGCATCTTTCTTTACTATACTGCCACAAAAAGTCAACAGCACGACTTAGATGTGAAACAAGTCAAGGCCAGTTCTTACTTACACAAGGCAGCCCTCAAGTGTACATGCAGATAAGAACCAGTGTTCCCTGAGTCATGTTAAAGAAGGAAGTCTTGAGTTTAGGTCAAGGGGAATGTTATGTCTGCTTTACAGATGTGCATAAGAATAAAGAACCTTAAAATGCTAACATGCAAAGAAAACCCAAGGGCTGGCACAATAACTCAGTGTAGGTAAAGGTCCTTGCTTGCAAGCCTGGTGACCCAAATTCAATCCCTAGGATTCATGTGGTAGAAGGACAGAACAATCTCCACCACATTGTCCTACCTATATGTGGGCACATGCACACAAACACACAGAATATACACACACATACACACAATATACACATATATACACAACATACAAATAAACATTCATATATATATATACATTCATACACATATATATGCATACATCATACAGACAGACATGCACATACATAAACACCCATATATATGCATACATACACATATACACATGCATAAACAAATAATGCACACATACATACATAAGTATATATAAATATATATAAACATATATATAATATATACATATATATTCAATTCATAATACATGCACAAATAGAACACACATACAAAATACACAAACATACTCATAAGTAAATATAATAATTTAATTTTCAGAAATGACAATCCAGGACAGTTTGAAAAAAATCTTTGACAAATTCATTTCCAACCTTAACTATTTCAAGTATAAGATTAATATACACATATTCTATATTAATTTATTAAATATTATTTGTTAACATATACAAGTTCATAAGAAAAATAATGTAAGTGAATGTATTGTGTAAAATAACTATTAATTTATATTAGGTACCTTATTTTTCATTTTAAAAGGCTGATTTTAAATTTAGCCTTTAAATTAAAAATGTAATCATGAGGGTCATGCATTGACAGCTACTGCATCAGCTGCTAAAATATTATTAAGACTTTCTATTTAAAGAAGACCTTAGATGAGTCAGTTTTACCTTTAGCCACAAAAAAAGTGGTTAAAGAATGAAAATGTCCTTTACAGCTGACAACTTTACCTCATGTTTTCTGTACCCAACTAAATGCCATCATTAACAAGTCCCTGTTACCAAATTACCTCAAAGTATATTGCAGCCCACATGGTTTTTTTCCTCCTTGGGGGTATAATATTTCTCAGCTCACAAACCCAGTATCTAAAAACAGCATTAACTTATACTAAATTATCCAAATGGGATTACTGTTTCTACTCTGAGCTAAGGCATCATGGTTCCCACATTGTGTCTGAAAGGTGAGGAACTAAACCTTGATGCCATGAGTGCATAATACTGGCTGTAGTCAGCACAGTAGATGTGAAAATGGAGTTCCACTTGAGACTGAGGATACAACCCAACAGTGGAAAGCTTTCCTGTTATGAATGACCCTTGGATATGATCATCTGGACCACAAAGGTGAAAGAAAAGTGTGCTAAAAAGAAGAGAAAGAAGGGGGAGAGAGAAAAGAAGAAGAAAAGAGAAGAGAGGTGAAAAGGGAAGAGTGGGAAGAGGGGAGATATTCTTATATTGAGGTGTGTAAAATAAAACACCAAATTTCAAAGACTTGATGCAGAGATTATGAGGAGGTAGAGGATGTCACCAAACCCATCTTTTGGTATATTTTGCTGCCATTATCACACCACCATATTCTGACTAAGTTTTTAAAAAAAAAAAAAAAAAAAAAAGTTTAATCTGTGCTCACAGATCTGGTTGTCTATGTTAGCAGCCACTTTTTGTGATGACTTCCACACCACTAGCCTGGAAAGTGATACATGATGAGAAACAGGGAATACACATATGAAAGTTTAGTGTGTGTGTGTGTGTGTGTGTGTGTGTGTTCATGTCTGTATCAGAGGAGAACTGTGTGTGTACATGTGTTGACGTATGTGCCCTTTGGTCTCCCAGTCTCTTGTTACAAAGCCATCAGGATTAGATTAAAGGAATACCACCCTGATTGCCTTTTCTGTCAGTCTCTTCCCATGGGCCCTACCTGTAAACACTATCCTTGGATTTAGTTTCCACACTTTTACTTAACTATACAGATTAAATGTCAACATAGGGCTCAAAGGGGACCACCATAATCAAATCATAGTAGTCTCATTAATGATTTACTATAAGGAAACATGGTATATTACACCATTGATATAGCATATTGTGTATAGTAAAATAAAGCATTAAATTAAGCTCACCTGTTTCTTTCACTTTTAAAAATGTTTTCCAGAAAGTATTAAACACATATCTCTAATTTCAAGTGAACAGTGCTGGTGAAATCAACTTTGCTTAAATAATATTGAATTAAACAAAATCTGCCAAACCAAATATCCCTTGGGTCTGTCAAATTAACTGATTATTTCCTTCTGTTTGGTTTTTGAAAGTAGCCTCGTAGTTCACATGTCTATTACATGGCATGTTTGTGTTTCTATGTGAAAGAACTAGAATTATTAAAATGAATGATAATAACAAAATCTCTAAGAGTTTCTGAGAAGGACAAATAGCAAAATGGAACCAAAGATGTCAGGAAAGACGGCAGGAGAAAGAACAGCAAATTCAGAAGCTGGGCTCTGTGTTTCACCAGCTGCTCTCAGAGTGACTTCTGACCTTGACAAGTAACGTCCCCTCTGGGCTTACTGGACTCAGTGTCAAAATAACAACTAGACTAAACTCACCCAATACCTGACACTCAATGCCAAAATTTTATGAAACAAAGACTGTCACTGTAAAGGAACTGATGATGCTTAACTAGAAGCAAGATATAGAACTCTGTAAGCTTGGGGTCTTAGTTTTGGCTTTATTGGTATGAAAAGACACTGAAAAACATTTCATTGGGCTTGCTTTCAGTTTCAGAGGTTAGACCATTATTATAACAAGAAGCATGGTAGGGTGCAGGCAGATATGGCGCTAGAGAACCTGAAAGCGCTATATCTTGATCTGAAGGTAGCCTAGAGGAGACTGGCGTTCTACTAGACAGAGCCTGGGGTACCCTAAAACCTCAAAGCCAGCCTTCAACAAGGCCTCACCTACTCCAATAAGGCCACACTTGCTAATAGTGCAACTCCCTGTGACTAAGCATTGGAACTTAGAAATCTATGAAGGCCAAACCTATACAAACCACCACAGATGGATAGTTACATGTGCTCCCCAAGCAATAGAAACAGTATGTCAGGCATCTTCAGGCCACTATATCAGGCAAAGTTTGAAATGCTGAAGGGTGAACTACAGAGATCTCACAATGCCGAACTAAGGAAACAAAATTTGCCTTTGAAGTTTCTTAATCTCTCTGCCTTTATGCCTCTGCTCCAGAAAGTGTTTGACAATCTCCACAAACACATTTTTGCAGAGGACAGATGCTACTGGCAACTAGAAGGTAGAGGCCAGAGACTTGTTAGTAAGCATGCCCCCTTGCACAGCCCTCAAAGCCTGCTCTGGTCAGAATGTGAACGTTATGTCTGAGAAACCTAGTGGCAAGTAATGAGGGGCTATTGCGGGTTAGTGACCTAGCAGATGAGCTTCCATTCCTTCTGTCTTCAGCTCTGCATGCTATCTGTGCACCTTAATCAAGAGGTCTTAATAATCTGGACTCTGCTTCCTGATTTTGCATAGTCCCATGGTTGCAAATATTTTAAGGACACATAATCGTTATAGTACTAAGAAATTTTTATAACTCATGTGGTTTTGGTTGATGTTTTCGAAAATTTCTTTAGCCTTGGAAAGAGAACACTAATTACCAGGATGGACTGACCTGTTCTGATACATAAAATGTTAATTTAGAAGTGACCTGTAGGTGAACCCTTGAGAAAATCAAAATGTGTTTCCACTAATTTGGGATGTTATTTTCAGTTTTTCTTTGACCTGAGAGATTCTGAAATAGTCAGAAGCAAAAATTATTCTCCTTGAATTTCTACCTGGAATTAAAAAATGATGGAAACACGGGAGGAATGCCATCCAATTTTCAGATTCAAGACAAGAGCTGAAAAGGGAACTATTGTTTTTGGAACTCCTGGAACATAATGGATTTTAAATAAATATAATTTTTCTCTGCTCACATGTGAGTTTTTTTTTTTTTTTTTTTTGAAAAGAACTAAGAGTCTTGAGGCAGAAACCCATCTTGTAAGATTCTGGCTTTCCAAAACTGGTCTCAAAGTCAGTGAGTTGGCTCAGAGGATAAAAACATGCTTGTCATCAAGCTGAGAAATTTGAGTTCAATCCCTGGGGCTTACAATGAAAAAAAAGAGTTGTGACACCTGCAAGTTGTTCTCTGAATTCCAAACTATGCCATGCTTAAACACACACACACACACACACACACACACACACACACACACACACACACACACTACTTTTCAAAATTAAAGCACAAGGCTCAACTTACCATTTCCAGAATTCTCTGTTTCTTAACTCCTTTCATGCTAAAGTTAGGATTGACAGTGCCTCAAATATCCAGAAATATCCAAGGATCATATTGTTTAGGTAAAAAGCAAGCTGAATTTTTATCCTGCTACTTCTCTGGTTACCTCCATATCTCAGCTGATGGAAATTCTATGCGTCCATTGTTCACCTCAAAATCTTTCACTGTGTTAAAAATAATACACAAAAACCAGCCTTATTCTCTTGCCACCTCGCTATCATTCTTTCACCCTAAAGTGACCATTTTGTCCACCACACTACTGTCACCATGGAAGTAGTATCTATGTCTACATTCTTGCCTTTAAATCTGTTCTTATCCTGGTCGCCAGAATAATTCTTTTAGTCAGGTTAGCTACAAACTCTCCATTGGCATCCCCTTTTACTCAAGGTAAAATTTTAAAGTTTTTGAAATGCCCTTGAATGATGTCTGTCATACTTTGGAGATGAAAGTTCTACATCTTGATCCTCAGGCAGCAGAAAGAGGCTGTGTGCCACACTGGGAATAACTTGAGCATATATTTCCAGCCTCAATTGTGACATACTATCTTCAATAAGGCCACGCCTACTCCAACAAGGCCACACTTTTTAATAGAGCCACTCCCTATGGGCCAAGCATTGAAACACTTGAGTCTATAGGGCCATTCCTATTCAAACCACCACAAATGGCTAACATCAGGAGACTCCAAGTTGTAAATGGTCAAAAAGTAATCCTTCAGACTTCGTTGACAAACATCTGTGTCTCAACTACTTAAAGCAGTTAACTAGAAAATGTGATTTATGTGGTTGTGCCCCATAAACCAACCTGGGAGCCAGATTTGGCTTCTTGGTCCCTGTTTTTCTTCTTTCTTTTTTTTTTTTTTTTTTTTTTTTTTTTCTGTTTTTCTTTTCACTCAATATCATCAAACATATTGCTTACTCCATGTTTTTTTTTTCATGTCTTCCCCTTTTAGGATGTAAGCTGTGGGAAGGAAGTCACAACATCTGATTTCCTTATATAGTTCCTGTGTCGCATAGTGAGCAGGTAATGAACATTTGTTGAATGAGTTAGTAAAGATGCAGACGGAGCCTTAGGGAATCACTGACCCTCTGGGTGACATGCCATTGGCCATGCTAGTGCTTTCTGATGCAGCCCATTTATGTAAATGGAAACACATCCACCCCTTTAAATCAGGAAAACATTTTCCAGCACATGCTTTAGAGTTTTTAGTCATCAAGGTAAGTATTTATTGGTATAACCTAGAAGAATCTATCATGTTTCTGTGCCACTATTTTTCACAACCACCCAGAATCTATTATTTAATTCCACAGTGATAACAGTCCTGTAATAAATCAGGAAGAAGTTACTGATATTTAAAAATTATAAAAGGCAAAATAAAGAATCTGGAAGACTGTTTAAGGGTCATGAATTACTGAGTCCTTCCCACAAACAGGTCAGAGCTCAGACTCTGAACGATCACTTTGCCTAGTGAGGTTTGTTTTTTTGTTTTTTTGTTTTTTTGTTTTTTTTTTTTTCCTGCTTATGGTACATTTGATTCTCAGCAGTTAAGACTTTATGTCTCACAATAAAAGGGGAACATATTCTAGGGGAATGAGATCTCTGTACACTGAAATACTTTGCAAAGTTGTGGGAGAGAGGAAGGCAGTTAAATTCACCCATCCCTGAAAATAATAACTCTCTAGGCTTTAATAAGAGAAATATTGGGTGCTAAATGACAATTTGCTAGTAAGAATGAAAAATTAAGGCAGTATTTACTGGAAAGGTAGTAAAAAGTTTAAAAAATAATCAAATCTTTAAACTTCTATGACCTCTGTTTCTCTGGAGACTTTCTCCTGGGTTTTGGTGAGGTCCATTCACAGCCTGGAAAAATCTTCCACAGGCTCTTCCAGCTCCCTTCTTAATGGTAGACTTAGAACGATGTCTGTTTTCTTAGTGGCAATAAGTCAGACAGGGAGACTTCAGAGCTCCCGTGTCTAAGTTCTATGGGATCCTCAGGGAGACAGGGCAGGGTGGAGTAGTGGGAGACTGGGGTAACAGTCTGATTTACGATGTGTGCCGTAATGTGGCTTAGATCCCTTTAGAGATAGAATCAGCAGAATTCCAATACAATTGTTCTTCTCTTTGTATCTGCCAACGTAACAGCTGAGACATATTGCCTTTTACTACCTGAAATGTCATGTACATGGAAAAGTAAACTTTAACAGCTCTTGGCATCCACTTTTGAGTTCTTACCCCGCCCCCAATCTATTATTTCCAGCTACACAATTGGAAAAAAAAATTCCTTATAACAGACAGTCTATCTTTCATGAAATCTCAGAGAATAAACTTCCAATTTTAAATGGCTCTTCTAAGGAATAGATGGAGAGAAAAAGCAAAAGGAAAAACACCGAAGTCCCACAAGAACAAAGAAAGTGGTATGGTTCTAAAAGCAGGAAGGGAATCACAGAGCCGCTATCTGGTCATTCTGGCAGCTCTGTCCTATACTCTTAACCTTCTTTCTCCCCACTTCCACTTAGCCTGGCCCACAAGAGCTGTCTAAGGCATTCTGTGGTCGGCTTCCTCGTTTCTGGATGGCTGTTTATTTTGTTATTTTACTAAAACGCAGTCTCTCCAGTGGCACAGGTGTTGTCTAAGTTCAACTCTCTGAGCACTTGGCCTCTGCTTTCAAACTTCAGTGCATACCTTGATTTTTTTTATCTTTAATATTTTCTGGCACTTTGGTATTCCTGTGTGGCCATCTCCACTTGTTTAACTCCTACAAAAGTTTTAGGGCTTGAAATTATTTGAATCTTTTCATAGCAGATTCTGCATAGTGAAGAGCTAAGCATACAAGGTACACAAAAGTCGTCACCTATAACTTCTTCAATGTGCCTATACCCTTCCCATTCTCTGAGTCTGTAATTACCAAAAAATAAAAATAAGATCTATACTGGAATGCAAATCCTTTTCTGATGTGGAGCCCATCTACCCTTTCAGATTCATTGCATATTTTCTAATGCCTCCAAATCACATCTCATACACAGAAACATATGCGTCTCTGAGGTCAGAGCAATCCGGCTTGTTTTGCCTTATACGTTCACTTGTCTTTGTCTTCTACTGAACAATGAGCTTGGATGCCCATAGTTCATCATTGTCAGTAAGAAAGAACTAACTATAAAACAATATATGAAATGTGAGTTTTAAACTATAAATGTAAAAGTAACCCCTCCTTACAGAATTTCAAACTGAGGAATAATTTAGGTGAGTTAAATATCCATACACTAAAATATTTACGTGATTTTTTTTATTAATCAGGATCATCTCAAGAGATGAAAATCCTATCCGCATTTTAAGAAGGAAAAATATAAAGAATTTTAATTAGTAAAAGATTACAAAAAGATTAAATGAGAAATTTAAGCAGCTAATAAAGATAACAACAATGAACCAACCCCTCCTTCAAAAAGAAAAAAGAAAAGAACAAAACAGCTGTTCCAGGTAAGCTGAAACAAAGAAGGCTGCAGAGGATACTTTGGGACAGAGTCTTCCTGAGACAGATACCTGGATGGCTTCTGCTCAGTCAAAGCACTCACAGTTTTGGTCTGGTGCTGTTCTTTCAGAAGCTACACCAGGATAGAGTAGCCCAACCTATGATGCCAGCTTACTGCCTGCTCTGCAGTAGGTCCAGCTGTGTCTGAATTAAAACCTGGAAGACTCAGATTAGGAAAAACAAAGCTTCCTCTGTGTACTTCCCAGGGTGCCTTCACTGCCCTCTGTTGGCAGAGGCTCACTTCCTGCCAGGTACAAAGGGAGAAATTTTCATGGGATTCAGATGCATCATAGAAAAAAGACAAGGAGAGGTATACTTAGAGCTAAAAGTAGTCAGTGAAAAATGGACATATGTTTAGTGCAGGTTCAAAGAAGGGAAAAATGGCTTGTCATCCATGAAGGATATAAATAGAATTGCTACTTCATGGGCAAAGTTACACCACTACATTTTATTCTTTAAAAAATGCCTTTTTGTATTTCATAGGCCATAATATTTAGTTTATGAAATTAGAAAACTTTAATTCATTCAGTTAAATTAATCATAAGGGTTTATATCTAAGGATTTAAATATATTCTTTTTATTAAAACATTAATAACATCATTACTCTCTGTGGTGGTTTGAATATGCTTGGCCCATGGAAATGGCAATATTGGGAAGAGTGGTCTTGTTGGAGTAGGTATGGCCTTGAGGAAGGAAGTGTGTCACTGTAGGAGTAGGCTTTGAGATCCTATGCTCAAACTCAGTGGGGAAGAGAAACTGTCCTTCTGGCAGCCTACAGAAGAGAGTCTCTCCCTGGCTGCCTTCCGGTCAAGATTTAGAAGTCTGGGCTCCTCCAGGACCATGTCTGCCTGCATGTTTCCATGCTTCCTACTATGATGACAATGGAATGAACCTCTGAAACTGTAAGCTAGCCTCAATGTAATGTTTTCCTGTATAAGAGCTGCCTTAGTCATGATGTCTCTTCAGCAATGGAAACCATAAGACACTCTCCATTCCTTTACTTTCTTCAAACTCTTCTCATGCATACCATTCCCTTTCCATCTTAATTCCTCTTATTTAATTTATAAATTTAATAGATATACAAATTATATATATGTAACATATATATACACATGCACACACACATTATATATGTATTGTGTGTGTGTGTATGTATGTATAGATAGATAGATAGATAGATAGATAGATAGATAGATCCTGTTGAATCTGACCAATGTTGTCTACATGTACATGAGCTGACCATTTGGTATTGGATAACCAATTAGGGGTCTCTTTCCTGGGAGGAAACTAATTCTTCTTACTCTCAGCATCCTTTAGCTACTATGGTTCTTTGTCTATGAATAGGAACCCCATGGAACCTCTTCTGTGTTAGCATTTCTATTAATGTTATCCTTCTTCAGGTCTTATTTGGGCAATCATACTGTTGAGGTATTGTGGACAAGGTTTCCCTGTCATTTCTGAGAGATATAATCTCACAGCACAAAGTTAGTCTTTTGAGTCTTCCAATCTTTCTGCCCAGTCCTCTATGATGTTTCCTGAATGTTCAGTTCAAGGGCTGAAGCTTGGCACCTATTTTCAATTGTTCTCTGCATGTTTACAAGTTCTGGTTTCTGAAATAGTCTGTTTATTGCAAAGAGAAGCTTATTTGGTGAGGATTGAAAGCTACAGTAATCTGTTGATATGAGATTGACCAATCAGAATGTAGTTAGGGATTGTATTGGTTTAATAAAGTAGCAGTAATAAAATTTCTCTAAGGACCTTGTCCTCATTAGCCCCAAGTAGTTGGCTAGGCTTACATTACCAGACATGATTTTCCTTCTGTTGAGCAGGACTTAAGTCCGATTAGACAGCTGTTGGTTACAACCAAGATATGAGTGCCGCTATTGCGTTATCCATGTATATAAATCAAACTGATGAGCTTGATATACTTAAAATATTATCAGAATTGTTGTATCCTATCTAAATGAGAATAAATAATTTTAATAAAATAGTTATTCTTTTCTCTGCATTAGAGAAATAACTAGTAAGATAAGAAAATTATTATAGAAGTAATTAGAAGATAGAAAAATTTAAAAGAAAAAATAAACCAATAAGTGTTGATAAGATGGCTCAGTGGATAAAGGTGATTACAACCAAAACTGAACTTGATATCAATCCCTCATACTCACATGATGAAAGGAGAGAACAAATTTCTTTAAGGTGTCCTCTGACCTCCACCAATTTAGTATGACCCACTCAAACTCAAAAACACAGTAAATAAATAAATATAATAAAAATTAAAATATAAAAGAGGAAGAAACAGAATACAGTAGGAGGGAAAGAAGAAAAAATGTGTTTAAAATGTTTGGAAAAACATGGGGAATCATTGTATGTTCTTCTAAAATTACGTGTGTGTGTGTGTACACATAGAGTTTGAATGATGTTGTGTCATGTAGAGTGATAGTGTCTGTCCTAGGAGGAATAGATTACATAACAAAGTTTCTAGTATCAAGTGTGAGAAACCTCTTTTGAGTTGTTGGTCAGGAGAATTCAAGAGTCCTCAAACAATATAAGCCACTGCCATTGCTAGCCTCCCAGAATTTGAAAGGAAGACCTTATGGCTAAAGACACCACATACTTCTAATACAGAACGTGGAGAAATGAGGCTAGAACTGATATGGAAGCCTCCTCCCTAATGATTAACTCATAGTATAGAAGGTGTTATGCAAGTGGCCAAAGGAGAAAAACAATCAATAGTTCTACACAGCTGTAAAGCCAGTGACCCACAACTACGAGCATGCAAATTATCTCCAAAATATGTAATAATGGCATTTATACCTTGGTAGCAGCCAACACCATTTAATTGGATTTAAAGGCTACTCAGTAAGAGCAAAAAATTCTTCTTATACTAAACCTAGATCAATACCCATGCTTAGTGACATCATAGAATTTAGAAGATAATCTAGCTTCTTTGTAAATACCTGTCCTTATTCACACATATGAATATAGCTCTCAGCCTTCATAAAAACAACAACAAAAAGCTTTTCATGAGACTGACAGAGACCATTACAGAAAGCCACAACTAGTTCAAATTGAGAGAACAGATTACTATGGAGCGCCCAACCCAAGTTGATTAATCTATAACACAAGGTCTACACCTAAGACTCAGGGAATATCATAGTCGAAGAGGCCCAGATAATCAGGATGATTGCTGTGAGACTGTGTCCTCTATATGAGAGGGAAGCTATACCCATGATATCTCAATAATAAAGACCTGAGCAGCAACAATCCGAGTTGATATGCCAATGTATACATGAGAAATCTCACAATGCCCTCGATGGAGAGCTATAGGTAATTAATGACTTCTAAGAGAAGGAAAGTCAAACTTCCCCAGGGATGAATCCCCTCATTAGATTTCTAATACCAAATCTCATTAGATTTCTAATACCAAATGCCATATATATATATATATATATATATATATATATGCCATATATATATGTATATATATATATATGAAAAATATTCAGAGAACTGAATAGGTTGGTGTGTGTGTGTGTGTGTGTGTGTGAATAATAAATAACAAAAAGAGGTCATAAATTTAAGAGTGATCTATGGGAACAGAGAAGATAGAATGTGGAGTAGGGATAATTCTAAACAACATTTTACAATAAAATTAAATTAAATGATATCAAAAAGTAAGTCATACTTATCTACCAGGCACTAAGTAAAAGATGAAGAACATTGACTCACGGACTTGGTATTGACTTGGGTCCATAGCCTTGAAATCTGCAGGATGCAATGTAACTGTGTAGAATCTCTTCTGGTCTTTTCCTACACTCTTGATTATCAACATGGATTTTGATATGGTAAGTGCCACTCAGCATACCATGCCTACCATTTTCAAGAATTTCAAAAAATCTAAAAACATGAAGTCAATTATGACAACAACAGTTTGTTCTCAAGTTCAGAAGAGGTGGAGAATGAAGAGAAATCAGAACTGGTGGTGAGAGTTTCTACTGATAAACTAGTGAGAGCTTCTACAGTCCACTACCACTGAGTACCAGAGTTCCCTCAATATGAGAATCAAAAGAGCCTGGCTGATCCATATGTCCACTCAGCGTGGAAAAAGCAGAGACCTGTAAGGCAGTGGGCACTCTGACTCTAACATAAGGAAGCTTAACTTCTGGTTGCATTTTCTACACAGGCTTTTCTGACAGGGGCCAGGGCTAACTGGGACATGGCTCAACGTGCTCCGGTTTCTCTCCAGTTCCAAATCAACACCATGTGTTCTCACTGAACTCTTTTCTTTCTTATCTTCTTGACATCAAGATTTCTTCTTTAATTTGCCTTGGATGACCTCCTGACACAGGCCACTGGTTTTGGCTGAGGAACAGAACAGAGCCCATTAGAAATGCTTATTTTTCCTGGCAAAGCAAAACCCATGATGCACTGCTTCTTCTCAGAGAGCTAACTAATCTCAGCGCATATGTGGTAGGATTTACTTTGAAAAGACAGGTTAGTGAATGGAAGCTGTTCTTTCCCTTTGGGGAGCATCTGGGAGTAATATTCCCATGTGTCAATTATGTTAGCTTCTGTCTCACTCACACCACAACACCTGGCTGCCAGACACACAAGCTGGCATGTCAGACCCTGTGGATTCACTGGCTGCACAGAGGGTCTTAGGAACGGGGTGGCCCATGGGTGGAATGCTTACCAGAAAAAATACAGTGTTGGATTCTTTCTCAGGGACAATGACCATACAGGGAAGTGGTCAGCCAGCCAGTGCCACTTTCCCTAGTGTCTGGTACATACTGGTGATCCCTTTGTTAAAAAAGCAAGCTCATTTGTATTTCTGGAGAATGTACCAGACATTCTCGGGTACCTCTATATATTTTCCTCAGAGTGAGCAGAGCCAGCCTTCATTGTTCCCTGGGCATGAATATTCTTGTTGTTTTTGATAAGATTCATTGCATGCCCTGGGAAAGATAGTTTAAATGCTTGCATAATGTTCTGGAGATGTTTTAATGAGGCTCAGGTACTTCAACTGTTTCCCAGGAATGCACTTTGCTTTAAATTCAAACCAGACTGAACTCATCAACACATGTTTCTTTGATGAATTATTATTTACTTAAGCTGACAAAGCTGTGTGATTTTTCCATCAGTCATTAAATCTGCCCTTTCACAGTTGGCAATAAATGTTGATTCCCCTCAGTAAAAATGATCTAAATATGCCGGTAACCTACTGTTTGTTATGTTGGGGGGGGGGGGGGGGAATAGCAGATTCTCCCATTCTAACAGGATATAGCACTTCATTGGGTTCCAGATTTGAAAATTCACCTTTCTGAAAATGTCCTCCCATGCTAAATACTCGCCAAGCACTTAATAATGTTGGATAGCTTTATCTCAGCAGCTACTCAGGGTTCAAGCACACTAAAGGAAATTAAAGGAGATAAGAAAGTAGAAAATCTCTGCCAATGATGGAAACAAGATGTAGCAGATCACCTCTCAGTGAACTCGACTGCAGGGAGACCTGAGGGATGCTCAGGCAGATAATCACTTTTGAGATAGGAAAGTATTATTTCTGATAAAGTAAAAGTTCCAAGACTATAGTTTTTCATCTTTATACTTACGGGACTTGCTATTTAATATTTTTAAATGAATAGTTTTGCTTTAGGCCACATTTCAGGGCTAATGTAATACTAAAAAAACAAAAACAAAATTATGCAAAACTTATGCTCAAAAGTGGGTAAATCTAGACCCGAGTTTCTTCATGTCAGATATTTGCGGCCAGATTATTTTTTTCTGTGTGAAATTGTCTTGCTCATTGCAGGTATTTGGCATTAGCTTTGGACTCTATCCAGTAAATGCAGGTACTTCCTCCCCTCCATCTCCTATAACTAATAAAATTGTCTCCAGAAATTGGTAAATGTCCCCAGGAACAAACTAACTGTAGCACTCTCAAATTAGAATAAGACTTCCAATCTATAAGAAACCCAAGAATAATCTAGGGATTAGGTGTTCAGAAATAAGCATTCTCTTGCACAAGCCAGCCTGAAACAAGGGAGAAATACTCTCAGTTGACTGGGAGATGCTTTCAGCACCCGTCTGCAAGAGAACAAGGAAAGACAATGGCAGTAGAGGGTAAGCCAATGAAAGACTGCTTGTTCAGCTAATTCAAGCTGAGAGGAGTTCTGCCTTTCTTGGGATACAATGTTCAAGCACCCCTCAAACTTACTCAACTGAGGGGCAAGGGAATCAAAACACTTTTCTATGTCTTGTTCTTTTAAATCTCCCATCCATATACCTTGCTCTACCATAGGATAGAGCAAGCACAGAAAATAAACTATGCCTCAGGCAAATGCTTTCAAGGCTACAGCTACATCCAAACTACAGAGTTTCACAGCCTGGAAATGGAGGTCCAGGGAACATGATGCATACTGTTCTGACACATTCTGGGTGCACTTAACTCTCTAACCACTTCTCCCCCTTTGACCCACCCTATTTCCTACAAATTCTCTTTGGATGTGGTGTCTTCCTAAGCAAGCAGCTTTGTAGGAGCCAAAACAAACAAACAAACAAACAAACAAGTTCTGAATAAAACAGATAGATAGATGATAGATAGATAGATAGATAGATAGATGATAGATGAATGATAGCTAGATGACACATAAAGAAATATGTTATTAATTCACATTAATGTCAAAGACTGACAAGATATCTTAGGGAATAAAAGCATCCCAGAAGTGATGCCCCACACCATCACCCTCTGAAGTCCAGATATGCACCAGAGCATGCATGGGTACACACACACATATGTACGCATGTGCAAACACACAAATATGCATGCATGTGCATAGGCACACATTCACACTCTCACACACACTAAATAAATAAGTGATAACTAAAATGAAATTTTGTGAGGTAAACATAGAGACAGCTATTAGGGAGAAATGCCTTGAAAGGCTTTCCAGTACACCAGTGATGAAGACTGAAGAACACTGACGTATTGCCCTCACATTATAATTTCTACCATATAAGTCACTACTATGCTTTTCCTGATTCAGAAGCAGCATTTCCAGTAAGGGATGATTTTTGCTTAAACTTACAAGCAAAACCATTGAGCCAGCATCTGATGCTTCTTTTGTTCTCACTGCAGCTAATCTTTTGATCTTGATCTTTCAGTCACACTCAAAATTGATCTGGTTGATTTAAAAAAAAAAAAGTGTAGCAGTGGAGTGTTATTCTGTAGAGCCTCAACTACTTGGCCTCTGGTTTTTATGCTTGTCTACACAGCCCTTCCTTCTGAGAATGCACTCTTTCTTTATTTTCTCTTCCATTCCTCTCTCCAAGGCTCTGTTCCTGTGGTATTTCCTGAAGGCTCCCCCTTGCCTTTGCTCTAAGAAATCAATACACCCAACTTTGACAGTGAATTTCTCACCAAGCACTCCTACATCATCTTTCCTTGGAATAAAGCCATTTGCATTCACCATATTACTCTTAGAAGAAGAAGGAAAAAAAAAAAAAACTACTGAGTTTTGTCTATCACCATGTCCTGTAAATATCTAAGATACAGCTCCAGACATTGGTATTACCAACTGATGGCATAAACTACTTTTGTCCTAAAACTCCCTCTGGATTTTTGTTAGCCTGTTTTTAGAAGAAAATGTATCTTGTCACAAGGAGATCTTTAATCACTGTGGGGGGTTGTCTGAATACTTCTGTGAACTTCTGCTTCTTTAAAAAAAGGACTAACCACTATTAACTTAAGGATACTCCATAGTTTTCTCCAACCTCAGAAAAATCTAACTTACCTTTTAAGTTAGAATTACTCAACTATGAACCGTGTTGAATGTATAAAGTAAGAGCCAAATAGCTGTCTTCTAAGAATTATAAAGGTTTGTCCCCATCTCTCAGTTATTTGGGTGTTTTCTATCATGTCAGAATGGTTTGTTTCCGATCTGGGATGATAGCTGCCCTAGCAAATGTAAATTGTTTCTCCAGTTCATCGATGATCACAGTCTGGTGATACTCTCTGGAGTTCTTTCCTGTATAGTTCCAGGGTGGCATATCAAAACCTCTCTAGCAGTAGATAAACAGTGGGGATATCTGAAATTCATCCTGGCATAGACAGTCAATAATTCAAGATAAAAAAAAATCATTATTTTTTTCTACATAAATAGCATGTAGTTCTTGCAGTAGGGAACACTTTTAAAATGCACTGTCAAAATCATATAACGAATGGCAATCCTGGAATAGAAAAGTATACGTTACCTAATTTAGAAATGAACTGTCTTCTCCTATCAACACCTTCTCCATTTTTGTCACACGTCTCCCTCAAAAGACAGTCTTGTGGGTCAAATGTAAAACTACATACTTTGATGAAAGAGAAAAGAGTAGACTTGTAGATAGACTCCACTCTTCAAAGGAGAGCCAATCATTAGCACAAACACACACTTGCACATGCACATACACATAAAATATTGTATAAGTAATATTGATGCAATGTTTCTCATTGGTGTTATATTGTTATCACAAGCAATCCAGTGATGAGATGAGTTTTCAGGGTTTGGGAGGATGAGGACTAGGTAGAGTACCATACTCGGTTTCTGGTCCAAGGTTTATTGCTCCTTGGTAATCTGAGTGACATCAAAATAAAGCATCACCATGGAGGCCCTTTGCCATCTTGTTTTGCTAGTCATCTCACTGGCTTCATTTCATTTTCAAATGGCTAATGACACCTGCAATTACTTCCAAAGTTCTTTACATCTTCAACTTATTTCAGTTGAAATTTACTCATTGTGTCCATAGAGCTATTTCCAAAGTAAGTCTTTTCTAAAATATAGAAGTAACATATCACAGATGTGTGATCCTCTCCACTCATTGTACAGTTTTGATGACCGATTAGACACAAAACAAATAGAAAAATGTCATGGAGCATGTTAAATGTTAAGTCCTAACGAAACTGATTTGTTCTTCTCTGCTGTAACAGGATTTCTTCCTTGGTTTCTTGTGATGGAGACAAGGTTCAACTATGCAGTGTTGGGGTTTTGTTAGTGGTATTAGGTCATCAGCTCTTCCCAGTTTCACAGATTGGTGCTTTGGAAAGTAGATGATGAATTACCTATCCCTACTGTCTTCTTCATGAAGATTCTATAAATACTCAGAAACTTAAGACTGTGAGATAATTGTAAGCGCTAAAGGAAGCTAGCATTTATGTGCACGGGTCATATGAGAACCAACCTATTTCACGTCTAATTGGCAACAAGGCAATTAGAATAAGTATTTATATCTATGTAGACACCCACAATCTTATTTGCTCTCTTTAAACAGAATATAACACACTGTATGCATCTGGGCTTAACATTTCCAACCTCTGATTACCTAGAATTGAAACCAGAATGTGAGAGTTCAGAGAATGATTTCCTTTCCAGTGCTTCCTAATGATACCCGACGACCTGGAATTATTCCAATACTCTCATTAGGTTTCAACATAAGATTTGCTTATACCATATGCATATACAGAATTCAGCATTAGATCTACTTATACTCTATGCATACACACATACACATATGTTTTACATATGATATATTAGAAAATGTGCATATGTATCACATAACTTACAAGGGGTCTATAAATTTGCCTAATAGTAAAGATAATTCTCAGTTAAATATTTAGGTAGATGATTCAATTTAATGACCACTTGAAAGAGTAGAATTTGATGTCTAGTAATTTTCTTCAAATTTAAGATATATTTTACAATGAAGTTTGTAGTATATTTTTTCTCATTTGACTAGAAGAAAACTTGCAGAAATTTTATTCAACAAAATTTAGAAAAGTTCCAAATACACAAAAGAGAGGTTGGGAAAATAGCTAGTTGGTGTGTCTGTCTGTCCTAAGGTTGGGCTCTGTTTCATTGCTATCCATAGAGAGTTGAAAAAAACTTAATAATAAAAGTGAAAGTAAAAGAGTAAATGAGACTGTAGTTCTATAAACATAGCTGCTGTTAGTTTTGCTTTATTTTATTTTGGGGAGGGGTAGTTGAAGAAACAAGAGATGAATCATTGTATTTACCAGTCCCTGGGTTGTAAAAGAACTTGAGATTTAAATATTAAAATAATAATATTGATAACAATTAGTATAATTTATTTGTTGTCAGAGATATTACTAAAAATAGTTTAATAAGTTAACACATATTGCATGTATATTTGTGTATGTATATTTATTAAAGGCTTTGAAGTGTTCAGAACATCAATAAATAAACAAAATGTTATTATAAAGATAATATTAGATATATTAACATTAATTCTTTATCATCCTGTTTTCTTATACTGTAATGCAATATTTGAGGTTGAATTGTTATAAAGAAAAGAGGTTTAGCTAGCACACCATTTTGGAGGCTAAAAGTCCAAACAGTATAGTATCAGATCAGTGTTGCTCCCCATTGACTCCATGACTTTATGGTGGGTGGTGCCATAAGTGGAAGGGGTGTGTATGAAAAAGAAACCACATGATTAACCATGAAGCCAGAGCATAGCGGGAGCCTCCTCCTACTATTCTTGAACCAACTCCACTGTATTTACTCAAGGCCCCGTGACAACTACACCAATCCCTTCTGAGGGAATGAGCTGATGAGCCTGCTTCTAAAACATCCTGTTGCCTTGTAACACAATCCAAAGATGACCTTTGGGGTAATGTTTTTGTTTTAACCATAACTAAATAAAAACAAACCCTAAAAATGAACACCACTATTCTTCCTGGAAGCTACCATATGTCTAGGAAGAGAATGAAGCTCCTACATCCAGTCCACAGAAGGCTACTGCCATAAAAGCTGAGGTACTTTTACCTAGCACTATTTGGAAAGGAAAAGAAACAGTACCCTTTAAGTTGCAAAGAAATTTCTGTTTTACTGGTTGTGGTAATGTACTGTGCCCCACACTGTGACACTGTGACACTGTGCCCCACACTGTGACACTGCTCTTGTGATTCTGCTTCTGATCTCTCCTAGTCAGTCTTCATGATGGCAGAAAAAACAAATCCCAGAAGGAGGAAACTGAGCTTTCAGGAAAAAAAGTCAAATTCATAAACGAATGAGCCGGGCAGCTTTCTATCATTGTCACAAAGCGGCTGAGGAACTCAAACTATAAGGAGGAAAGATCTGGGCTCATGGTTTTAGAGTTGCAATCCCTGGTCACTTGGACTTGTTACCTTCAGGCCTGTGGTGAGATGATACAACACGGTAAGAGCACACAACAAAAGTAGCTGCTTACATCACTGCAGACACAAAGTAAAAGGAAGAAGAAAGAAGGGGCTGCAGCCCCAATGACTGGACTTCCTTCCCTAAGGCATCATTGCGTATAGATTGGCTTCCAGCAAAGCCAGAGCGGCAGGTGTTTCTTTAGGGACTGAAGATTTTCAAAGAAGAAATTTCTCTGCATCTGTGGAGATGAGCAGAAAACATGGTGATGGGTGTCAATATGATACTTTAGATGAATAAAGACACTTTGCTGAATAAATATTATGAATGGTCCTACGTGGAAATCAATTAGTCTCTGTTAGAGTTATGTTTTATTTACTGACTGTATCAGGTTGTCTCAGTAGTTATTATGAACAAGTCAAATTTCAGTACTATATACTATATACCATACACCATATACCATATAATATATATTAATTACATACTATGTACAATATAATATATTATCATATATTATATTATTATATATTACTATGTGTTATATATTATATATTATTATATATTAATAACAAATTCCTCTCAGTCTGTTCCTCTCAAGCCCTTTGTCCAGCAGAAATGAAGTTCCTATGGGATATAACAATATGATAAATGATATCATGGTGTTATTAAAGTCATTTATATTATCACTCATGTTTTTACACAATTAACATATGTTTGTTGTAAGTATTCACAAAATACAGGTAAGAAAAACTACAAAATCACCCATAATTATATTATCCAACTATTTTTGAGTGTGATCATGCAGACTGAAAAGTTTATACACACACACACATACACACCTATAACAAGCAAAAGTGAGTATAACAAGCAGAAGAGAGTATATTTATGGAGTTAGAAAAGCATGGCAACATTGGTTGAGATATTTGATAGTAAAGTGATTATGCTTCATCATCACCAAACTTCTCACTGTCTTTGCTTTCTCAGTTCTTAAAGCAAAAACATATTATTTGGGGCAGATGGCATCAAAAGACACCACTTCCACCAAGCTATGCCCTAAGTCAAATAAACAAGTGTCCAAGTGTCGCTGTTTTCTTATCTCTTCTTCCTACATTGGTTCTTTCTCTACTCCAACCTTCAGTTTTTTTTCTCCTTTGGATTTTTAAATTGATTGGTCAATCAGTTAATTCAAACTACTTTGTTTTCAATGTATTTAATGCTGGGGATTAAACTCAGGGTCTCACAAATGCTAGGAAAGTAAAGTACTCTATCTCCAGGATCTACCTACAACACTAAACTCTGGTTTTTGACAAAAAAAAAAAAAAAAGTCTCAAAATAGTTTTGTTGCCTCTGGGATATAATGTAAATTTTTACATTTCCATTTTTAAGAAGAAAGTGAGTGGTCTTTATTATAAGCAGCTATTTTGATAGCCTCTCCCACCATTCAAAGCTCTTATCCAGTTCCCAAAAAAAGTTGGGAGCCCTATCCTAGCCTTCCTTCCTTTCTCTGTTTTCTGGAATCTGATTTTGTTTTAGGGGTTAGTTCTGGCATTACTCCCAGTAACACTATGGAAACTTTCCTCCAGCCATTGTTGGAATAGACTTTCCATGTGGTTCTGTGGTTCAGTTGGTCACTATAGGGCCAGGCAGCAAAACCTTAGCAGCACTGAGTCAGAACAGGAGACCTCAGCTACAACTTCTTCCAAACTATTGGGCCCACACATAACTGATTTATTTACATATATACATTCAGTCTTCAACGTTGCAAAAGTACACGTGGGTGCTACTTGCAATGAGGGAAAGACAGGAATAGTGTAGAACAGTAAGAGAAGAATTTTAAAACCAGTAGTAGGTTCTGGCTATCAGATATACCCATCTCAAATATGGGAGTTATGTGCAATTCACAGGAGCTGGGGACACCAGGAAACCTCTGAACAGCATCTTCAGTTCTTCCCAGACAAGGAAGATCCAGGAGTTAAGTTGGGGCATCTTTTTACTTTGTTCTCAGAGCAAAGGGTGCCTGTGGGAAAGTGGTGAGGAAGGTAGGATGGGGCTGGCTAGTTTGGAACCTTATCTTGAGATCATGAAATTCCTATCATGCCATTGAGAAACATCATATGAACCCAGGGGTCACCTCAACACTGCTCTTCGGATTTCTGAATAGAGTTATGTTCTAGATCATAAACCAAGAGAAGATTATTATTTCAAAGTAGTATTTGAATTTCCTGATATGTGTTTGCTTGAGAAAGACCCTTATCATCATCAAAATGATTAAAGAATTACAAGAGCTGTTTTCTTTTTGCAAATTCAATTTTGAAATAGGAAACTCTGGCATGGAATGCTTCAGCCATACGACTTAAAAATATATTTTATGTTGTTTTTCAAATTGGTTAATCCAGTGGTTGTTCTTCTTGTGTGATTCATCTTTCATACTTTAGTAGCATACTTAAATGCTGAAAGGTTAAAAAGTTTAAAAAAAAAAACCTGCATGTTTTCAAAAGAGGTAAATAAAAAAGATAAAAGATCTTCTACCATGTGACAACCCATGATATTTTCCTCAGTTGTTAGTCACATTGTACAGCTGGCCATGGCCCAGAAACCACAACCCTCAATTACATTTGCTTTCAGACATGTGGAAGAAATGCATGCTAAACCAATTAACCAAATTATGACATTTACATTTTTTCCCCCAGACTGGTCGTGCCTGTGACTCTTCAGCATGTGATTCTATGGGAACCCAAACAATTATCATCAATCACACTGACCATATGCACCGTTACCTAGGGCTTTGAAAATGTCAAGAAATAAAATATAACAGTTTTTCCATAAACTAAGCACACTCAGGGCTCTGCTTGGCAGCCTAGACCCCCACGTGGGGAAAAGCCTCACATCTCATCCCAAGGCCACCAAACTCCACAGGCAGCCAACTGCTCTGGGATTGCTCATAGCTCTGGGCTGTGTCCTTTGTCCTGTATTTGCCACTCCTCCTCTGTGAACAGGTTTAGAAAATGGGCAGTCAGTCCCACCCAAATATGATGACTTGTAATTATAAGGAAAACTGGAAATAGAAAGACAGATTTTTCATGGCATCAGGAGTTTCGGAGCAGAGGAGTACATAAATCTGCCCCCATCAGTTCCTAGGGCACAATGAGTGTCTGAAAGCAATAAGAGTACTGTGTGTTTGTGTATCTCCCAATCACACAGTGTATTTGTAGGGCTTTAATAATAGTTTACCATTGAGCACATAGATGTCAATTTCATAAACATTTGATAATCACTTGCTGTGAACTAAATAAACACTGACATACAACGACTACAGAAAAGGATAGAATACTTCTTGTTCTCAGGAAGCTACAAGATAGTGAGGAAGACATTAACAACAGTGCACAGAGAAGTCTGTGCCTACATACTGGCTGAATCCTTCTGTGAAATCACACGAGGAAGACGCAGATATCATGAATCACAGAGCCTACGGCCCTGACACAGGCCGGATACATGGATTAGAAAACTGTACTGAATGTCTCTGATTTACTTGATCTCTCTACCTTCCCCAACCCCATTCTTGCCTCAGGAATCTGACTTCTTCCCACGACTAGCACAGCAGGTGTTCTCCCCATGACTGGAGATAAGAAGGGAGATAGATTGGTTTAGTGTCTGTTGCTGTGACATGGCAAGACCACAAACAACTTGGAGAGGAAACGATTTACTTCATCTTACAGTTTACCATCCACCCATGAAGGGAAGTCAGGGCAATAACTCAAGTCAGGAATCTGAAGGCAGGAACTGATGCAGAAGCCATGGAGGAATGAAGCTTGATAGTTTGTGCTTCATGCCTTGTTACATTGGCTTTTGTATACAGCCCAGGACCAAGCTGCCCAGGGGTGACATCCTCCACAGTAAGCTAGACTCATCCACATTTGTCACTAATCAAGAAAATGTTCCATAAACTTGCCTATAGGCTAGTGCAACAGAGACACTTTTCTCAGTTGAAGTTCCCTCTTTCCAGACGACCCAAGCTTGTATCAAATTGAAGAATCATTGACCAGCAAAGATGATAAGAACTCCAGCTCGTCTACTTGTCTCCCTACTGTCTGTCTATGCACTGATAACAACTTTTTATCCCAATCCACAGTCCTACCAGAGACTCTTTCCAAAAACCCCATTCCAGGTTCTCAGCTCCAGGCTCCTTTTCTCTTTCCCCGTTCAGCCTAGAGAAACAACCCACCATCTTTTGTAGACCCCAAAGTTTGCTCGCATCTTTGCTAATTTAAAACAGATGAAAGACCATTGTTTTAGGGTATATTCTCCATACCTCAAAAAAAAATGAATCTCTTTACCTCCAATCTTAGATATACCAAAAGAAATCTGAAGAAACAGGCCTTGAAAGCACCATGTGTTATCTTCGGATTATCCCACTGTCCTCCTACCATAGTCCATGATGGTTCATAGGAGTACAGTTTCCCAGTCCTTCAGATATTTATTTCTGAAGTCTCTCACACCTTATGAAATGTATATTTCATGCAATACACATCCGTGGTTAATTTGCCTTTTGTGATACTATAAGCCTCTGATGATATAAGAGTCTATGCTAATCAGGGCTGGGTGGAGTTCTAATAGATTCCCACAGTTTCTACCTCCTGATATCCACACATTTCAAACCCTATTCTAGTTAGACTGTGAAGGAATTCTGCAGATGGAGTTATGGCTCCAAGTCAATTGGTCCTTACATTAGAGACATTCTCTAGTAGCCCTGACCTCACCTCCTAAACACTTCAAAACAGAGGTTTGGGTTTTTGTTTGATGTTTGATTGTTTTCCATCTAATTGAGAAAAGGGAAGCCAGAAATATGTATTCCAACAGACCTATGAGAAAGCATGTACCCTTGTTGTAACATACCTTCCAGATACTGGCAGGCAAGAAAATTATCATGGTCTGCAGTGGCCACGGGAAACTTGTGGTTAGCAATCAGCTAGAAAAGAAGGCTCCTGTCAAATGGTACAAAGAAATAGATTCCCCAAAGTCAGTAAGTTTGCAAGAAGATTCCAAGTGTAGAAGAAAACAGAAGCTCAACCCAACACATAAGACCAGATGCACAGAATCCAGACACACCACACTATGCCAAAGCTTTATCTGACATACACCAAATGATACTTTTGTGGGTATTTGAAAGCTACTAAGACTGTGATAATTTGGATGTGATAATAGAGACGTAGATATAGGCCACATTGTAACTGTTTTGTTTATTGATTTTTGGAATGAATTAACTAGAGTGTTATTTTGCAAAAGAGTAAAATATATGTTTTATATACAAATATTTGATGTATGTATGTTATTCATTCATCTGCTTTATTAAACAGTATTTGTATGCTGTGATCTATTTGAATAACCTGATAGATTTTTTTTAATGAAGTCAGTTTAGAATTACATAACTCTTCTTCATCACATACTTAATTTTAAGAGTACCAGTTATTTCCTAAACTCTAAAATGGTTTGTATTAACCAGCTCCCCATATCTACAATCTTTGCCTTTCAGAAAAAATTGTGCTTTGTAGTTTTGACTTTCGATTTATCAAACAAAACAATTTATAAAAATTCAGAATAAAATTTAACAGTAGTCAATAATAAACAGAAGCTTGAAGAGTTCTTTGCTGCTTGTCTGCTGATGCCTCTGTTTTATCTCTCTGCTCACTAGTGGGTTATCTGATACAGGAAGCCCTACTTGAGGCCAGGATGGTAATGATACAAAGCAAAGCCCGTTGCCAATCTCCAAGTGGCAATAACTGAACCTTTGCTCTCCCCATGTGTTGAGATATCAGAGTGCTTTGAGACTAAGCCATTAGCTAACTTGCATAAGCTCCTTCAGACAACAGTTGCATTGCCATGTATTTGAATGAGAGCCAGGACAGGTACATTGTAGGGTTTATGGGAAAGGGAAGAGGGGGCAATGATATAATTATATTAAAATCTCAAAACATAAAAGGTAATATTTTAAAATTTTGGGTCTCCCTAATATGTGAAATCAAAAATTGTTAAAAGTATAAAAGCAGAGAGTGGTACTATAGCTTCCAGAGAGAGAAAACATAGGAAACCACAGTAAGTCAGTTAAACATACAAAGTTTCCACGGTATGAATAAGTATAATGCCTTAACTTATAGTAAATAATGCTGTCTCATATTCTAGAAATGTGCTATGGCAGATTTCAAAGTGTTCTTTATGCATATACAGACACAAACACACATGTGCACATCAGGTAATGCTGTGATATAAATACATGAATTTGTTTATCGAGTAATTATATTTAAATATAATCACCCAAACAATTTTATCAAATACAGACAAGAGAGTGATCATCCTCTTTCCCTATCCATAACCAGCTGTTGGGTGTCTATAGTTTCTGAGCCATTCTTGTGCCACCATCTTTAAAGATGTCTTTTTAAAAGGTTCGATGCCCTGTACTTCTGACTGATGTCATAAATAGTGTCAGGCTTCAGATTTCTAAAGATTCTGCCCAGCAAAAATATACACCCATTGTGTTAGGATTCTTTCTTGCTTACAAATTCATTTCATTTGCTGTCAGATCAAGGTCCCTATTTCAAGCTTTAAATGTAAGCATGATTTCTAAACATGTGAATCATCCATTAGACAACACAGGGGCCAAATATGACAGCTCATGCCTGTCATCCCAGCAATAAAGAGGCGGAAGCAGAAGGGTTGCTTCACATTTGAGGCCATTTTGGTGTACAAGTAAATTCCAGCCAGCTAAGGCTACTGAGAAGGATCCTGTCTTTTCAAAAATTGATTTTAGCCCGACTTGTATATGTAAGAATTATAGGCTAACACACAATAGGATTTGGGTTCAGAAAATAATTTGAGGAAGTAATGCCAACAATTGTTCTTTCTGTAGAATTTTTGTCATCCTGGGAAGACACTGCCAGTCTTCAACTCTATCCTTTACCTCAATCCCTAATCACCACGTCAGTGTGGAAGGCTGCTAGCTGTCCAGCACCCTTTCCTTGCTGTGTTGATAAGAAAGTCATCTTTCACCTGGGACCCACTCTTACCCTTATTGTTATAAACATTCATGAAAAAAAATACCCTTGCTGAAATTTGTACAATCTTGGAAGCTAAAATTTTACAGCTTGAAAATGTGTCAAGTGATGAAGGTAAAAGAAACCAAGCTTCACAGGGCAAACAGTCATTACAAATTAATTTTTTCTGCCCAATCTTTTTACCCATCTGGGAAATACAATTCAAAACTATATTGAGATTTCAGCACATTCCTGTAAGAATATCTGTTACCAGATTACAACAATTCAGATGGGGTTATAGAAGTAAAGAAAACCTCTTACTCATTTAGAATAGGAATTTAAATTGCACAGCTGACAATAGTGATCAGTAGAGTGCTACCTGTACGGTATAATCCAGCTATACCATTCCTGGGGTGTCTTACAAAGTAAATGAAGCCAGCATGCAAAGATGTTGACTGCACCTCATGTTTATTGTGGCACTGTTCGCAAAGCCAAGGTGTGAGGACAGACAAGGTGCCCATAAACAGATGCGTCAATAAAGAAAAATAGGGTACTTATACACAATGGAGTATTAACTACACATTTTAAAAAAGAACTTATATAATTTTCAGAAAAATAGGAGGAACACATGGAAGTCATCTGGGTAAGCAGAGCAGGGCGAGAAAGACAGGAAAGAAAGTGGCCATGATGAAAGCCTGGCATTGCCCACCTGGAAATGGTATAAGAAAAACTCACTAATTTGTAAAATGAAAATGCACTACTCATTCTGCTTAGAGTTTCAGCAGGAGAAGGGTGACTTATGTGCATGGTCGTCACATAACACCAAGTGGCTCCACTTGTTTTATTAAACAAGTCCCAAGTGACACTGAAGACCATGATCCTGCACCATCCAAACATCCTCTACATGTTTCCAAGACAGCTCAATTCTGTTTTCCTCTCAAGATCCCCATTGGCCTTCACTGTTATATTTCCTCCCATGTGGACCACTCTTCTTCTTTCTCCATCATTGTTCAAAAACATTTATCACCCTTACATTTCAGTTCAAAGTCCATGCAGCTTTCCAGTCTGTATTGCACTCCCACCTCTGGCTGCCTCCCTCCTCCTTTGATGTTCTGTGGCTCCGTTGTCCACTTCAGACACCATGAAGACCCGAGTCATGTTGATGACTATGGATGAGCTACTGTGCCAGATGTTGGTGGGGCTTAAAGGGTTGAAGGTATTGGAAAGAATGAGGTAATCTAACCTGTTCAAGTTGTTAGAGAAAAGCTTGTGTTCCATAAGTGTAGGACATAATAGCTCTGAAAACCTTGGGATAAGTTAATTATCTGTGTCATTCATTGGAAAAGTGTTTACCGAAAAACACATGATGACTTCTGACAAATAGAATTGTTCTTTAACATTGAAGAATCACTTCAATCGTCTAAAAGCTTTGTAAAGCCAGGAACTCTGCCCCATAACTTTATGGCTGTACTAACTGCCCAGCACATATGACTCCATCCTAAAGAAGGTACAGAGCTGGAAGCTGAGAGGTAGAACTGGGTCTAAATACAAGTCATTTGCCAGCTGCTCTCTCTGTACCTGAATTTCCTTATCAGTGAAATGGGAGAGGGCATGTATTTACATCACAGGTTTTCGAGAACGTTGAGTGAGACAATGTATGTATTCGCCTTGCACGGAATCTAGCACATAGTAGAAAGTTAGTGTTAACCCATGTTTAAATCCTCTAAGATACCCATAATGCAAGTGGCTGGCATTGGTCTAATGACTCTCATGACTGTGCATCAGGATGACCACTACAGGTTAACTTTGTTATCCCAATGATATTATTGCCTTCTCTCCTTTTAATATAGCTGGGTTTTGTAAGTTTCACGGCCACTATAGCTATGGAAACTGCCTTTCAACTTCAAAGAGCAAAATGTAAGAAGACGACATGGGTAGCTCCAGTCCAGTCCAGCATTGCCGCTCACTAGTCTTGTGACCTCCCCAGTCACTGAACTTGGCTAACTGGTAAGTCAGTCCATTTGAGCTGTTGTACCTAAAACCATGAACAAGGTAGCTTGTAACCAACAGGAATTTTATTTCTTATAGTTCTAGAATCACAGAAGTTCAAATGGAACAAACTGCCAGATGTGTATGCTGGTGAACTCCTGTTTTCTGCTTCAAAATGATGCCTTCAAACTATATCCTAACATGGTGGAAAAAGTATATGATCCCATGGAGTCTTCTTTATAAGCACAATAAACCTTTTCATGGGGTCCCTCCTTCATCCACTTCTAATTACCCTCAGTTTGAGAGGAATACACACTTCCAGCTCATAGCAGTAAAATTTGCTCAAGTATAAAATGAGATAATAGTTATTAGGGAATTTGGGGCTACCTTTTGGATTCTTGGTCTCATTAAGAAAATAATTTAAAAACAGACTCAGAGGAAGTTCCAAGACAATTTCACTAGAGATTGAGAGGAAAAAGAGCAGGCAAGCTATAAACTTCAGCAGTTATTGGGATGAAGGAAATGAAGAGAAAAAGAAATATTCATGTCTTTTGGAGAAAGCAGGCATGTTCAGCAATGAAAGTCCACAAACAGCTGTATGTAAGAAGGTAAGAAGGTATTTGCAGAAGGATTGAGAAAGCCCAGAGTCGCAACAGAAGCATGCTGGGGCATTTGTTCATTCAGTATCTGAAAAAGAGGATGCAAATAAGAAGGAAAAACATGCATAGTGCCCATAGTAGTAACATTTTCATGGCTGTACTAAAACACCATGACCAAGACAACTTATAGGAAGGAGGGCTAGTTTGAGTTTATAACTCCAGGAGAGTCAATGACTGTCTGGAAGTCACGGTGGTTGGCTGCAGGAAACTGAAAGATCACAGGTATAACCACAAACAGGAAGCAGAGAAGTAGGTGAGGCTATAAACTCTCAAAGAACACCCCAGTGAAATATTTCCTCCAGTAACACTGCACCACCTCCCAAAGAGCTCCACCCACTGGTCACCAAGTATTCAAATACCTGAGTCTGTGGGGGTAGGGCACATTTCTGAAATCACCAGAGTATGGGGTCAGAGATCTGAGGGCACCTCATTCTTTGTTGTCCCAGGATGAGAAGTCATAACAGGAGCATCTGGTTAGAAATCGAAATAGAGACGGCTTATTAAAGATGAAGAAGCATTCCAGAGAACAGGAATAGGCCAGTCAGCAGAGGAAAATTTCCTGTAACGCTCAGGGCCGTAGGAATTATGGTCCTGTGTAGGGTGTTTACATACACCTACCTGATCTCCTGACCAAGCTTCTGTTGCTTGAACCTTTGGTTAATCTGGTGTTCGGGTTTCCAGCCACTGCACTCTTGTCACACAATAATGCCACCTTCACACGGCTGTTGAAGTAACTACATGAATAAACAGGCCCTGGCACAGAACACTGTACATAGATACCAGTGTACATAGCTCCTTGCTCTTCACTGGTACCCTGCATGTGTGAAAAGAAGACAACCTCGGTATGGGCTTTTTTTTGAGGAACTACATATGCAGGGAGGGGCCTGCCACCCTTGCCTTAAGGCCAGCTGCTGGGGGAGGGGGATGGGGAGGGGGGAGCGGGAAGGTAAAGAGCCATCTTGAGGCTGTGTCCCAGAGCACTAAGGAGAGAGAGGAACCCTATGGCTCCTGATTACAGTTCTTAGCTGTAATCATCCAATTACACCCTTTTATGTTCTATTTTACTGCATCTGAAAGGGCCCCCGGGCGGCGGCGGGGGGGGGGGGTATCTGGATATCTAATAGCTACTTTAACCTGGATGTAAGTTGCTAAAAATAGTCCCACTATCTATGGGCGGGGTTCCAGGAAACGCTTGAGTTTAGAGCTGGGCAGCATTCTGCGGGATCAGGCTCTTGCCTCAATCACTTGGCCACGCTGCTGCCTTCAGATCCCAGGGCTTGGGTCTTGTTTGTTCCAAGTGCCACAAAAGCACTGTATCTGAAAGGAATCGAGGCAATTAAAGCAGAGTTGAAGATAAATCCTAGTTATCCAAGGGTAAATTTAAATCACATTAAAATCGGGAACTGACTTTGCACACCACTATTCACCGTAACTCCAAAGGACTGTCTTTCCCTGTGAAAAAGATTATTTCTAGTGTTCCCTGCTCTTAAACTGGGGTGTGTGTTATCTTATCACTCAAGTTGGAGATGCAGCAAACCCTTTTCTTTCTCATAAAGGATAAGGCAAATCTGGTGAAAGTCTTTCCAGTAGAGAGACGGGTGCTCCTGACACAGGAACCCAGCGCAGAAGATGGCGCGGCTACTTTTGTGTTTCTTACAAAGGGCATAGACAAAGGTTGCTTAGGATGAATTTTTCATTGTCAGAAATTTCGAATCTGGCATTTTCCTTGAGTTTAAATGTTATATTAATAAATGGTGAATGTAATTTAATGCCACTGCTATTTTCTAATTTAAATTGAAGTCAGTTATAAAACGTCAAGAATTACCAATGCTTCTTAGGGAAGAATAAGACAGAGATGAAACTCAATGTACACTTCTTTTGAAAAATGGTACCTATACCTTTAGTTAGCATTAGGGAATAAAGGATTAAACTCTAAAGCAGAATTGCTAATTTCCTTTGAACTTTTTTGGAATATATGAAAATATAACTCTACCTAACATTAAGATAGGGGCATAATTATTCAACTTACTGGACATACAAATAAAGTGTGTGTGTTTTTTGTTTTTCTTAATCTAACAACTATTAATTAAAGATTAGAGACATTTTGGAAAGATATTTTATCCCTGCTTTTCTTTTGACAAAACAGATTGTGAACTTAATTAAGAGCATGCCTATGGAAGTAAATCTATAACAACTGTTTTTGTCATGGAGAAATAAATAACTTTCCAAGCAGTAGACAGCATGATTTTGAAGAGGGAATTGATTCCACTTGGACTTCAGTTTTGTTTCAAATTGTTTATTTCTCTAAAGATGGGGGTGGGATCCTGACAAAAATCTTTCAGTGGGATGTTAATGAATCGTTTGTGGTCAGGTTCACAGACAAAAGCCCTTTATTGGCCTGAGTTGGGTCAGATTTCCAGACTTTCTTTACCCTCTCTCCTCTGGGGAAGACAAAACAAGGCAGAGGAGGGGCAGGTCCACGCCACAGAGCTCCTCAAGTTTTCTGAGGGAGCAGCGATCAAGACAGCGGCTTCAAGGCTGGATCTGATTCCTGGCTCACCAGGAACCTGGGACATGAACATTCAATCTTTATTTGTTTAATGCACACCATTCTTGGCTCGTTTTAATGTCCTACTGGAGCAGAAAGGCAAGTCACCAGTTCTGGTCCTCAGAATTGGTCTCCTTCTGTAGCAGCTCTGACTTCAGGAGACATGTGACAGGCCAGGCCCGTCAACCTTCATTTCTGCATTTCTGGAGAATGATTGCTAAAGAGTGCTTTTTCTACTGAGTGTTAAGCCTAAGAATACCACAACTCTGTCTCTGTCTGTCTCTGTCTGTCTCTGTCTGTCTCTGTCTGTCTCTGTCTCTCTGTCTCTGTCTCTCTGTCTCTGTCTCTCTGTCTCTGTCTCTCTGTCTCCCTATCTCTCTCTCTCTCTCTCTCTCTCTCTCTCTCTCTCTCTCTCTCTCTCTCTGTGTGTGTGTGTGTGTGTGTTTCTGTTCCCGAATGCCCACATACTTTATACAGAGCTGTCATGTTATTAAAGTCCAAGAAATGATTAAAGGTCAGATGTCAAGCATTTGGCGGAGTCTTTTATGTTTCTTTTATATCTGTTGCTCCCCTGTAAACCTAAAATGTGACCACTCAAGTACATCTTGTTAAAGCAGGATATTGAGCTAATCATACTAGGGAACTGTTGCAAAAAAAAAAAAAAAAAAAAAAAAAAAAAGCCTAGGTGAAATTCAAAAATTCTTTTACAGATTTACTTCCTACATAAGATGGAGCTTTCATTTCATCCTTTAGAGAAATAATTCACTTAGCAATAATAAAACTTTATATATACGAGAAGTGGCATGCATGTATGTAAATATATAAAGTGACATATTCATGACTTTAATTTATATTTTAAGTTATTTCTTAAAAAAATAAAAAAGAAAAGAAATCTAGACACTAATATTCACATGTTTTATGTATTAGCCTAAGACTGTTGGTCAGATCCTTAGTTCTTCTGCTGGGAGAGGAGACCTGGCAGCCCGGCTTCCAGAGTCAGAACAGGCTTGTTGGTGGTCTGACAGAGATCGTACTGCTACAAAGACGGTTGTCTCACTCTCCCTGCTTTTTGATCACCACATCTGTAAAATACAAATAAGCAAACTTCACTGAAAACAGAAAACGTGATCCAAAGTCACTTCATCTCCCATCTGACCCCAAAAGCCAGTGAATCAGTCAACCTGTAACTAAACTATTGAATGTTTCATTCCTGAAGGGTAAAAGAACAATAATATGACTCTTCCCAAAACTAACTGGGATTGTAACACCACTTGGTGATGCTTAAGACTTATTGTCATTTTTGACTGCATTTAAAAGTACCAAGATTGGTGGAGGTGACATAAAAACAATCATAAAATCAATTTGTTCTTTTGATTTTATTCTGATGTTCAAGTTCCCTACTCATTTCAATATTCCTGGTTTTCTGCCTGCAGTTACCACCAAGTAAAATATACTCACTCAGTAGTGACGTGTAGAAATTCACAATTCTTCCATTACTTATTCTAAGATATCAACAGTCTTTCAAGTTTTAGGAAAAACAAATGTTACATGGGCACCAGGCACACACATGGTGCACCTAGATACATGAAAGCCAAGCATTCATGTGCATAAAATGAAAGAAATAAATCTTTAAAAATTATTTTATATCATAGCCAAAATATCTTTGTGTGTGTGCGTGTGTGTGTGTGTGTGTGTGTGTGTGTGTGTGTGTGTGTGATTCACTTTGAAATGTTTGTAGCACTAGTCTCTAGGAATAGTAGCTTGAAAACTAAAAGGTTTTAAGAAGGATATTCAGTCAGATAAGCTTATTGGCGATAGTTATATTTTAAGCCTAAACTTTGTATTGTGAACTTTTTGCCTAATAAAAGAGCAGTATTAAGGACATCTAAAGGGTATTTTAGATTTATCTAGATTATATTTTGATATAATCCATTTGTTTACTAACTTTTATGACCACTGAGGGGTGAAATAAGAAACTGTAATGAAAAACTAGAGATGTCGAACTCATGTTCCTGGCTTTCTCCAGTGAGTTTCTAGTTGGCCATTCAAGGCCTTTAAGATTATGTTTCTCTGAAGTTTCTAATGAAGAGGGTGCCTCGGCTTCTATTGAGGTCCCTGGTTCAAATTACCAGTTTTTCCAAGCTCAGCTGTGTTAATTCTTCTCTGAGATGCAAGAAGAAGATACCGGTAGAACTTTTCATTGTTTGGAACTTAAAGATTCTCTTTGGATGATTTTCTCAGTGTTTCTTGATTATCTTTACTTTCACGTTAATTTATATATATATATATATATATATATATATATATATATATATATATATATTGGAGACTTACTTTTTTTTTATTTATGTGTATGGACGCTTTGCCTCTTGTCTGTGCACCACATGCATATAGTACTCACATAGGCCAGGAGAGGGCATTGGATCCCCTTGTACCTGGAGTGACAGTTGTTAGTTGACTTGTGGGTGCTGCTAAACAAACCGGGGTGCTCCCAAAGAGCAGGCATTGCTCCTAACTGCTGAGATGTCTTTCCAGGACTATACTTATTTTTTTTTTTTAATCGTGGACTTTTTAAATAAACTTCCACTGTCAGGTTCTCTTCCTTTGGTACCTGCAGCTATGCTTAGAGGTTTCTCTACAGACAAGTTTTAAACCAAGCCTGGAGGACAGCAGTTATAGGGGAAAAGAAGTCTTGGTGGCTGAACACCAAGAGTCACTTGATAACTGTAGACCTCACTCTTGAGTTCCTAGATAGCAGCATAGAGCACTGGAAATGTTGGAAATGGTAATGGCTCCTAAAATGAGGACTGGCTTCAGTGGAGAAAGAGATTTTCTAAACCTTGACACTTAACAACGTTACTAATTCCTCTCTTCTAATGTCACTGTCTGTGAACATCCCTGTCAGTCCTCAGTGGTCCCTAAATCACCGAGGAAACAGACAGTAACCCTTCCAGCCAGCTGCATTAAGTTTCAGTTTAAAAGCTTGGTTTACTAAGTGTTTTTATGAGCACAGAGCTCACGTATTAGAGGCATTTATTCTAGATAAGCTTTTGGAAAACATTTAGTTTAAAACTAAGTCACTTCTAAACAACCATGAAGAGGCCTGCTGCTGTTATTTATCCAGTGACTACAATGGGAAAATATGGTTTTTTTTTTTTCTGATACTTGTCTGATCCTATAATCTATGTGGATGAGTCACCCTGAAGCAGTGAACCTCCCATAAACTAGCCCAAGTCTTTCAAAGCAATTTCACTGACACTGGAAATGACAAGACAGGGAAATGTTTGAGCTATGTTGTCTCACTGACAAATTCACAGAACTGAATGGCTCAGTGAGATCTTGAAGTTTCTACTGGTGTGAGATTGTTCTATCCAAGAGTGCTTCCCAGACACTTCAGTTTTCATTCAACAGATTCGATATTCCTTAGGACAACAGTTTAATAAAACTTAGGGTTAGCTATAATTTGACTTTGCTAATTAATAGTAATAGTATTAATAATAATAATAAATGCAAATACAAACAAACAAAAAATACAGAAATCTGAAGCCTTTCTGCAGGATGAGGTTGGACTGAAACACACAGTTGATTTAGTGTTTGTTTGTTTATCTTGCTGTTGTTTTTGGCTTTTTAGAATATCTCTCACAAATTACTCAGGCTGGTACCAAATTCATTAAATAACTGGAGCTAGCCTCAAAGTGACAATTCTCCTGAAGGCTCTTTCTGTGCAGCAATGCCTAGCTTTGAGTTTCTTAAAGACAAAATAAGAGATGGAAATGCTCCAAAGGACTGCAAAAAAACATAGATGTATAAGATAAAGAGGGGGGATTACTGTGTTACCGAATATGGCATATCCCAGGCCATGAAATCTTGTGTCCCAGTTTTATGTTTTGTTTGGTTGGTTTTTTTTGTTGTTGTTGTTGTTGTTTTGTTTTATTGCTATGAGGAAACCCATGAACAAAAGCAACTTGGGGAACAAAGGGTTTATTTGGCTTATACATCCATGTCACAGTGCCTTATGGCAGGAATTTAAGGCAGGAACTGAAGCAGAAATTATACAGGAACACTGCTTAAGCCTTTGCTCTGAGCCTTATACTCAGCTACCACAACCAAGTTCCCAGGAATGGCAACGCTCACAATAGATACAGCCCTCTCCCATCAATCAGAATCAAAAAAATGCTCCCACAGATATGCCCATAGGCCAGTCTGAGGGAGAAAATTTATCATTAGAGATGTCCTAGTATCATTTGAGATGTCTAGATTTGTATCAAGTTAACGAAAGCCAGCCAACCCACTTTATTACATCACCAATGTCAACCAGTGGGCAAAATAATGGTGGTCCATCTCTTTGCAGTATAGAAATAACTTACAGCTACTGGTGTGCTTATGTTATTTTTAAATTCTGCTTTAAGCCAAATTCTTACTATCATCTGGGTTGTAAAAAACTGGACAACACACTGAAGTGCCAGCCTTGGGCAGTTATTCCTCTGTTCTGATGGGAGAAATTATGACAGAGGTTGTCCTTTCTTCAATGCTCCTTTTTCTCCTTGAGCTTCATGATAGTTCCACCCCAGATGATCCTGCTGACACCTGCCCTGCTTTTCTAGGTCATCAGGATGTAATTATTAGCCTAATTGCCACGCTGGGATAATATCTCTAGATTCCAGAGGGTTTATTAGCAGAAAGAATACAGGGCTACAGAGAGCAGGCCTCCAACACTCAAAGGACAAGTGTGTGATCCTGAACAAAGAGGTAGATGAATTGTTGGTTTCTTTGCATGGGGCTAATGGCATGAATGATGGCATACATTGAAAACAGCATACATGTATCTCACAACATTAAAGAAGAGAAATGCCACAGTAGAGACATTGGGCTTTAAGAAGGGAAAGGATGGAACACAGGGAAAAGGCATGTAAGTAGAAGAAATGTGGATGTTGAAGAGCCTGGGGAAGCATGAAAAAGAAAAACGCCTTACTCGGAAGCTGAAAAAAAAAAAAAAAAAAGGTTTTGTGTTTCCAAGGAAACAACAAGCTTAAAAATAAATCACTTAAAAAAGAAATAAATTGTAAATATTAGAGTGGCCAATATCTGTTTGGTGCTTTTTATTTTTATGGATAGACTCCACTCTCTGCCTCATTTAATCCCCTACATCCCTGAGCATCTGGACTAATTCATCCTAAGTGGCTCACTGGAATCTTCATTTCAATATCCTAAACCATTCCCTCATATTTACTTCCATTTCTTTTCATGCCCAATGAAACATCATAACTCCCAATCTTCCTAAGAAAATTTTATTCTTGTGCCTGGAAATATCCCAGGGATCTCTTGTTAGTTATATGTACCAATTTTTCTTTCATAAGGTATAATTTCTATTTCACAGTTGAGAAGACCAGAGCCCAGAGACATTTAATTTTTCACTCAAAGAAACACATTTGCAAATACAATCAGAGGTTTGGGTTAGCCTAGAACTATCATTTGCCCTTTACAGAACACTGCATCTATAAGAGTTCAGCAAAAATAACTAGTATAAGGCTTGTCTTAATCTGAGTGAGTACTCAGAAAGTATGTGCAAAGCTAGGTCAAATGGAGTAAATATCTCTGTGATTTCTTAGGTCCCTACTGGAGACATCTTTAAGAAGTACGAAATGAGGATGTCCTTCATAGCCTAGAACTGGGTTGAGCATAACCTGGTGAGAAGTTTCCATCAAACTGACCAGGAAGAGCCCCTCATTCACTGCGTTGAGAAGTCAAGCTAGAGCTGAAATCATCTTCCACATCTGACTGTCCCATAGCCCACATACTAAATAAGACCCAGCAATGACTTTTCTGGATACTTCTCTGGTCAGAGGTGCTGTGTTAGATGTGTCACTGATGGCCTGTGGGCTCTAGGGACGGATGTAAGGGCATGAAGCAAAAAGGAAGGTTTTTCTTCTTCATGCCCGTATACCATCATCAACATGGCATTCAACCTTCATTTTGGTAGTGCCTACTTTGTTCCTTAACATGTCTTCATACATGAAGCACTGTCAACTATGGTATATAAGAGCACATGATGGTCCCACAGAATGAAGTCATCCTGCCTTATATCACAATGTCACTTTACCCATAGCTGTTATGTTTTTATATGGACCCTCTGGGTTATTCAATTTTGCTCTAAGACCCCAGTCCATGTGTCTGAACAATAATGAGGTTAAAGAAAGTGTGCTACCACATAAAAATGAGCTCATAAGCCAAATAAATCAATATAAAAATCATCTAGGGTCTACCCCTAGAAATCCAAGGGAAGCCCCAGTTTCCATTAGGTTTAACCTAGAGTCCTTGGATCCATAAACACAATGACAAGCCTGATGTTCTCCAAGTTCCTTGGGCCCAGAACTTGAGACCTGAGTGCCTTGTTATTCCACTTCAAGCTGCACTTTAATGCCATCCTAACCACATTTTACTAGAAATGTGAATCTTGGCCCTAGGAAGACACCACCTGCAGAGTTGGATCTTACTTTTACCAAAAGATCTAAATAGACCTCACTCAATGCTCCACCAGAACACAAAAGAACCTTTTAGGGTGTGTTAGAGAAATGACATTATTCTCAGCATTAATGAGAATAGTAAAAGAAAAGAAAAGACACCATGGTTACTAGAAGTATTGTAAGTAAAAAAGAACACAGGTCTTAGAATCAAGGGAACAGACCTGAAGTCTAGCTCTATGAAATTTGATGTTTTTCCTAAGTTTTAGTTTTCTTACATCAAAGCTAAGAATTTTGCATGCCTTATAGATTGTTCATGTTGTCTAACGTCAAAGGAAGGATTGTAGAAATTGTTGCAGTAAAAAATTTACATAGTACAAGCCTATGTACTATCACCCTTAAAGATTATGATTTTAAGTGTTTAAACATTTGAATAGAAAAATTCCTGCATTCTAGATATAATATAAAATTTCCTCTATCTTGTAACTGAATGTATCTGTTGCTTTGTAGAGACTCATGGATCAAAAAAGATGTACAAGAAGTTGATGATGCTCTGAAACTGTTCTTTCTATCTCCTTCTTAGTGGGTATTGATGTGAATCCACATGGAAATAAGTTGGTCCTGAATCCATGGTTAATGCATGCCAATTGAAGATTAACAAGCAAAATGTCAAATGAACAATTTCTTCTTACATTCTAAGTTGAAATTTGTCTCAGACTCATTGTTTTACATTTATTTTGTGTTTTCTCAACTCACAGTACTTCTCTTTGAGAGATTCTGTAGTTGTATTTGTGTGAGTGTGGTGGAGGTGCTTTACAAAATCAGCTTCCTAATGATCAGAGAGAGGTCTGCCAAGGACAAGTATACCATGCTAAGGCTCAAAGCACTTTCTAAACTCTTGCCTATAAACCAGTGATCAGAACCAACTCAAACTTGTTGGTAATTTTGACACTTAGAGCACAGACAATGAAAATCTCCAGAAAACTTTAAATCTACCTTGGAGCACTAGTTTTTATTTTAATCACTAAGGATGTTTAATGAAGATGAAGAACTTTAAGTAAAAGCCCATCCTTATGCTACTGAATGGAAAACAGACTAGCACTCTGAAAGAAAAGACTCCAAGAAACTATAGCACGATATTTCCCTGCTACATTGTATTTGCGATGGAGCTCCGTGGTTTGGCAGTAGAAGAGGTAGGCGGAGTGAGGAGTTGGGAGGAAAAAGAAGAGGGAGAAGAAAGAGGGGAAGAGAGAGGAGAAAAAAATGGAGGCAGACTTATGTGTTCCTAGGAGTCTCGAGTAATTAAACATATTAAAAGGCTAGATATTGGGTAACAATTCTAATTGTGTGGGCATCTTGTTTATTGAGCATTTCCAAATATATAAATATATTGGATAATCTTAAAACTTTAAGAGTCTTATTTCTACTGGGTACTAAAATTGTTATATCTACCATATGGGGGTGGCGGTTATTCGTTGAGTTTGGGGGCAAGATCTCTACAGAGCTGACTGACAGAAACAGCAGCCACGATAACCTCTGGGCAGGAGCACCTGGGATAGTGCCTCTACTGCTGTTAGTATGGAAACATATAGCGGGAACATAGCGGTGGTGGCTCTGGAACTAGCCGAGCCTTGCGCTGTTTTATAAATATAAACCCTTTCAAGAAACTAAACCCATGAAGAGAACAGCAAGCTCTGAGTAACAGAAATGTAGGAAATGAACACAGAGTTCTGAAGATGGTTCCTTATCAACCTTCTATTTTCCAGTGCAGTAACAGCGTATCTTTCACTCCAGTATTACAAACGTCAAACGCTATATCCCTTACATTCTTTGTAGCTTAACTGAACATGGCTTTTCTTTGGGTCTCATACCTGAAAAAAAAAATTAGTTCCAGTTTACTGCAAGAGCTATTTTGTCTCAGCCTCGACACAACCCTTCTGGTTTTCTATATCTTGATAAAATGTGGGTGAAAATTGCTCCGGTCACTTTTATTCACAGCCTTCTCTACTTCTGATGTCATCAGCGTCTTTGCCATTTATATCTATTAAATCTTTTTCTTATGATATTTCTCTTTCTGAGTAGAATGATTAAGGTATATATAACCCCATACACATGCATATACATATACACACATGTGGGTAGGGTGGCTGGGCACGCTGAAAGTTCCTCCAGGCGGGAAGTTAAGCACAGCAGCTGTGGCTACAGAGGGTCATTAAAGGCCTTCTCCACGGTTCCTCACGGAATGGCCCCAATAACACAAGAAAGTCCTTGGATTTCCAAAACGGGTTTATTGGCATGATGAATGATCGTTGAATCTGAATGTGCACCCCTGTGAAACTCAGGGAAGACCTGAGTTAAATAGGGAGGGAGAGAGGGGGAAGGTCTGGGGAAGAATGCTTAATTGGCTCTGCCCTCTGGCCTTCACGCATCTCATTAGTTAAAAAAAAAAAAAAAAAGTATGTAAATCTCTCTAGGGCTTGAGGCCTGTAGTCACGCCCTCTATCTGTGCTCTTTGGGCGGGGCTGTATTGCCCTGAACGTGACTGAACGGTGCAGGTCAATGGAGTTCCACACCATGTTAGGAGCCTGGATTCTGGGAGCACAGCAGAATAGATGCCCGTCCCTTACAGGCAATGGACACCTGTTGGGTCTCTGGGCTTTCCAGCCATTACTTAGATCAAAACCAAGACCCCTTTCACAGCCCTATATACACACATTTATATATAAGTATATATATATATATATATATATATATATATATATATATATATATATGTGTGTGTGTGTGTGTGTGTGTGTGTGTGTGTGTGTGTGTGTGTGTGTGTGTGTGTGTTTGCAGAACAGAGTAGAAAAAAAACATTTAAATGTACTAAGGCTATTTTCCAGAGGAATCTCATTTTAAAGCCCTCAAAAGAATGCCAAACAACCAAGAACTCCTTGGTTTGGGCTGGATTGGCATGAGTGGTGCTCTAAGGCAGCTTGGTGCTGTAAGGTACAGTAAGACAATAAATAAGACTCTGGAAGGGAATCTTAAATGTACCCTTTCTTCTGTCTTGCAACACACTACCCTCAAGAGCACAATGACACTCTGATCTACCTGTCTCCTCACACTAGCACCTTCCTGCATACTGGGATGTGGTGGCTGGTGATTCCACAGGTGAGAGAATGGAGGGGAATTTGAAGTCTCCCTTCTCTTACCATGTCATTGATTTCCATGTCAATAGGACTGTCATTTGCTTATCATTAGAGGAAGAGTTCAGGGAGTAAGCAGAAAATGAGAATACTGGTTCACTGATCCAAGAGTTCTACCATGTACCTACGAGTAGTCAAACTTTCCAGACTGCCTAGAAGAGCAAATCAGCCGAGCTTCCTTTTCAAAGCATCTTCCAGTCTGGTAGGCAGGGTTTTGTATGGCAGAAAATGGACAATAAGCAGATATAGGAAAAATTAACAATATGAGCGTGATGGGCCGCAAACACTGAGAACCAAAGCCTTTCCACAATATCAGAATTGCTGAGGAACAAACAACAAATTCATAAGATGCAGCAATTTTCTTTTTTCTTTCTTTCTTTCTTTTTTCTTTTTATTATTTACTTATTTATTTAAACACAGGGTTTCTTCTTGTAGCACTGACTGTATTAGAACTCACAGGCAGGCCTCGAACTCAGAGATCTACCTTCCTCTGCCTTCCCAGCACTGGGGTCAAAGGCCTGCATTACCACCACCCAGCTGAGATGCAGCAATTTTACTGTCAACAATTTGCTACATAATTCCACCTGCCTTAGTAACCCAGCTAAGCCAAAGCCAAATTCTTTTATTTCAATCTTAATTGCCAGTATTAAGCCTCATATAGAATAGCACATTGTCAATATACCTGTGTGTGCAGCTATGTGGTCTACAGGATACATACAAGTCCACAAGGCTTCAGTAGCATTCAAGAGGTTCAGAAGTTGCCTGCGAGAAATTCAAGTAGCGTCTATTCATAAGATACCAAACCCAGACCTATGAGAAAGTTGTTGCTATCGGGATCAGGCTGAGAAAGAATCACTTTCAGAATGAAGATGCAGTCAGCTGCAGAGATGTAAGGACAGAACTGAGTCAGAGCAGAAAATGGTGGTTTCAGATCTACGTGGGCAACAAGGTACAAAGGCCGAAGGAGTTGTGATGGTTGAACAACAATCAACAAACAAGGAGTGATCTGAGCAGATGCCCAAGGACAGTCAGGGGTTCTCTGCTTGTCAGTCTGTGACATATACACCAGCTGCATGATGATATATTCGTCTAGCTCCATTGACTTACAAGAACCACGCAATGACTTAATACCATTTCCACGAACTGCTATGTCTGATAAATGCCTAGGCTTCATTTCTTTGATATGATTTTGATATATCCACATGTTCCCAGTCTCAATTTACCTCATACATTTATACTCTTTCTACTAACAGGAAAAAAAAAAAAACATTTATCAGTTAGAGCCATCACTTGGTTCATTTGACTACCTGGGAGCCCAGGCATCTTCCCTTCTAAAATGGAGTCTCTTCAGGCTGAAGGGGTGAATCAGTGGCTAAGAACACTTACCACTCTTTTAATAGACCACATGTTGTCCCCAGTACCCACAAGGTGGCTCACAACCGTCTGTAACTCTAGTTCCAGGGAATCCAATGCTCTTTCCTGACCTCCAGCAGCTCCTGCAGGCATATGGTGCCCACACACACACTCACTCACACGTGCCAGCATAAAATAAATAAATTTTAAGAATAAAATGGAGCCTGTCAGGGCAGGGCACAGCAACCTAAACACAGCAATGTTCCCTTATGCAGCCAGCAGAGTATTGGAAAGGAAGCCATGGGTATAGCTGAATGTATGATACATGAGGTTATTGGTGATCGCTCTAATGGGTCCTCAGAAAAGCACTTCATGGGCATGTTAGGGGAAGTGACTCACAGAGACTCAGGTTACCTTTGATCTCTGATAGCTCCTGGCTAAGTTACTCTGCTCTTCTGAAAAACACTCCACCCTTGCACTTAACTACCTTTGTGTCAGAATCTATAATTCCCACATATATCATTTTTGAAAAAAAATATTACAGGAGATTGCAATTATTCTTCAATGGGTAATCCCTTAATTCCACCAACATTTAGTGAAGTTAAAAACTGTCTGTGCCAGTGAATCCTGGACGGAACTCCATCGAGTTCTAGGTTTTCTATTTCAGGGGACCTCAAATGCTCTTCAAGGGGACATACTAAAGCTTTAAATCAGTTGTAGCAGCTTTTAACACCAACTTAATACTCGTTGATTTGAACTTTGAGTGTCAAAGGCAATATGACCCATGCTGCATAGGTGTTTAAAGCACTCTGAAATTAGAAATATAACATTCTGTACATATATTCTTTTTTTTTTTCTTTTCAGTTTTTCGAGACAAGGTTTTTCTGTGTAGCCCTGGCTGTCCTGGAACTCACTCTGTAGACCAGGCTGGCCTCGAACTCAGAAATCCGCCTGCCTCTGCCTCCCAAGTGCTGGGATTAAAGGCATGTGCCACCACCGCCCAGCACATACATGCGTGTACACACACACACACACACACACACACACACAAAACATTTAAATATATGCCAAATTGTGAACAGTATTTACTTTTAAATAATAGGTCCAATGAACCACATCAGATAAATTAGTATAAATTTCAATCAAAAATATGTGCATAAGAAATTGTGGGTTTGTTAATTAATTATTTTATTTATTTACATCCCAAATGTTTCTCCTTCTTTGTTTCTCCTCCCAGAGTTCTTCACCTCATCCTCTTTGGCTCTGAGAGGGTGCCCTCCCATCCCACTTCTCTGAGACATTGAGTCTCTATCAGATTGGGCACATCCTCCTCCACTGGGATCAGATAAGGCAGTCAGTCCTCTCCTACCTATGTGCCGGGAAATTGTGGGGTTTACTGATAGAAAGTTTGTTGGTTATTGGAAAAGCTTAGCCTTACTTTCAACGTCCCGGCTGACCCTAATTCTGGATGATTCCTTTTAAAGGACGCTTCCTTACAGCATCACAGAAAGTCAGAGCCCGAATGAAGCACAGAGATCGGCCAGGCTGGCTGTCGTGTTCACCGTTAACCTGTTACACAAGCATACTCTATTTTGTTGGGCGAGCGGTTGCTGTGGCTCAGTGAGTGAGCTCGGATCTAAGGCTGTGCTTCCTCTGGAAACGGGTCTGGTGAGTCCAAGGGAAACTCAGCCCAAAGGAAACCATCGCCCTCTCAGCTGTACTCTATGGAAGATATGGGCTCTGCTGCTGCCAAAGCCTGGGAGAGTATGGAGGAAGGACAAGGTTGGTTCTAAACGGCAAATATGGATGGCTGTTCTCTTTCCCTCTACCAGAACACCCTACCCTTCATTTATTTCTCAGAATCTGGCCGTCAGCTCCTGGAGCGAAAGCATCTGCTCTCATTTAAAAATGACTTACAGAGTATTAGATTCAGCTTTAAACAAGAAAAAAAAAACCTTAAATTTTGGGAAAAGCTTTTGTTTAATCACATCAAGTCTGTGTCACAAGTTGAAGAATGCCAGGAAATTCCAAGCCAAAGGCAAATACTTCAGTCACAACTCACTTCGAGAGGCTTATTCTATCCTTTCATTTGCCTGCAAACAGTGGGTTAAACATCAGAAAATCTCTGATTTTTTTGGTCATGTCAATTCATGTCATAACCTTGGCATTGTTCTCTCTTTTAATTTAATAAGAATATGAGATTAAACTGATCCTGTTCTCTTATTTCTCGTTAGTGCTGAACAAGCACTTTTGGCATACACCATTCAAATCACTGGAGCGTCGCTTGGTGCCTCAGTATGTTTGGCTATGAGGTAAAGTGCCTTGACCTGTCATCTATCTCTGAGGCCTGAGAAAGAAATAATTTCAACATTCTTGTTCTTAGCCCATACATATAAATCTAGCCTCAATGACATGTCTGCAGCTCTGAAGTTAACACAAAACCATGAGGCAGAAAAAAGGACTGGAGGAGAGGAAAAAGATCACAAAGGCCCTGAAGAGACGGGTGCTAAATCTTCTGCTTTGTGGTCAGGCATGGGTGCCGTGTTTTATAAGTGAGATGAGCAATGTCTGTGGCTCCCTTTTGGATGTGGAAAGTGTTCATTTTTCAACTGGATTGCTCTGAATTTCTGTACACGTTGACAGTCGTACATAATAAAAAACACAGTGCCTGCCCCAGACAGCACAGTCCATCTTCTCATTAAGAACTTGAAAAAAACTTGATCACTTTGACGAGCTGAGTCCAACGGGAGAGAAAAGAAACTGACAGGGAGATAGTCTTTCCACATGATGATTGTCAGTCATTACCAAAGGACAGACCTGCCAAAGAATGACAGCCTTCGTGAGATAGAGTGACCTCCGGGATTACCCTTACTTCCATCCATCAGTGAGGACTTACTAAGGACCAACATACTTAACCTACTACAAAGGTAAAAATGGGAGAACTTTTGATATGCTCCCTAACTCATTTTAATATGGCTTTACAGGGTACAGAACATGAGATAGTACAAAAGAGGCCACAAGAACTTAGACATCTGTGTGTAGAAACTGGCCAAGGAAACTCAGCATCCATTCCTGTTGTGGCTAAACCCATGTCTGAGCTACACAGAGTTAGCTTTGAATGCCACCTTACTTATTCTTTCAATGGTATTTCTCAAGTGTCTGATACACAGATACATCCTGCATCTGTCTCTATGGTGGGCACAGGTGATAAAACAGAAGGGATGAGAGAGAGAGAGAAAGAGAGAGAGAGAGATATCAAGAAGTTCATAGGAGCACTGTGTGACACATGTTAGCCACCACAGAGGTACAAACCACCATGGTGTCATAACATTGAGGGAATCAAACACGGTTGCTCTGATATGGTTTAAACATGTCACCTAAAGTTTCATGCCTAGAGCATGGCTCCTAGTTTGGTGGTATAAAGTTCACATGGGACATTAAGAGATATATCCTGGTGGGAGATTCTGAGGTCAGTAAGACTGTGACCTGAGGGGAAATTATATTTTGAGATCTCATTTGTCTCTCCTGCATGTGACTCTCACCATCCCCATGGGGATCTTTTAAGATCCAGTGTTGTTTATGAGCTTGCCATATCTAAAACAACAAGCTAGGCAACCATGATGGCTAATACGATTATGTACTAGGTAGGACCTAGAATCCCCAAAGAGGTCACTTCCTGACATCCCTGTAAGGGGTTATCTAGATTAAACTAATGGGGGTGGTTGGAAGACCTACTTTAGATGCAATTGGAACCATTCCCTGAACTTTTGTTCTAGACTGCACGAAAAGGAGAAAGTTGGCAGAAAATTAGCATCCATCCCACTCTGCTTCCTGAATGCAGGAGCAGTGTGACATTGCATCCTGCTGCCATGACTTCGCATAGGAAGGACTGTTCTTGGAACTGTGAGCCAAAATAAATCCTCTTTTTCTTACACTCCTTCACTCAGAAAATAAGAAAATCAATTAATACAGTAGGTAATCTATTTTCTTTATAAAGGTAGCTTGTCTCCAGTATTTTGTTATAGTAATAAAATATGGGTTAATACAGAAGTGATAAAGAGGGTATAGCAAGGACCATATTGGGACATCAAACAAGGTTTCTATTGGAAGAAAGGGAGACTGTCAGTAGACTCATTAGATCACTGGTTCTCAACCTTCCTGAGGCCATGACTCTTTATTGCAGTTCTTCATGCAGGAGTGAACACCAATTATAAAATTATTTTTGTTGATACTGTCACAACTATAATGTCAGTACTCATATGAATCCTAATGTAAATATCTGTGTTTTTCAATGGTCTTTAGGATACCCCTATGAAAGAATTGTCCAACCCCTAAAGGGATCCTGACCCTCAGGTTGAGAACCTCTGTGATAGATGATCATGGATTAAAGTAATCTATGGGTTATAGACCTGCCCAACGGAAGAAAAAGAGTACAATATATAAAGTTGAAGTATTTTTTAATGAATATTTTATTTATTTACAATACAGATGTCATCCCCTTTCCCCATTTCCCCTCCCTAGAACCTCTATCCCATCCCCCCTCCTCCTTTATGCTTTTATGCCATATCTTGACCAGCGATCAATCTTCTAATGGTCACTTCCAAATATTTGGATTAGAAAACAAGCATCTAATGTCTTTTCCTGGACAACAGACTATCCTGAGAAAATGTACTGAAACCATCCCAATCTTGTCTTCTGACGAACACTGTGAACAGAATGGAAAGAAATTCATCACACGTTTACAGTGTCATGACAGGAGCCACAAAGGGGACAATGTGATGGTAGCCTGGGAGATGATAGATAGTGGAGTCTTTAGGGGTCAGCATCTTTCTTTGATTAAATTCAGCACAATATTAGATGTATGATACAATGTTCAAAAGTTTATATGACTAAATACACAAATGAGCTTGTTTGGTTTGGGTCATTCAGTGTCTGGGACGGAGCTATTCATTTAAGTGTTAATAAATTAGAGTTCTTCTATTTGGCAATTGAGAAATTTTTCTTAAGGAAATAAAAGAGATATCTACTCAGTTTGGACTGGCCCATGCATTTTTTTTTGTTTTTTTTTTTTACCCAAAAGCTGGCTAGAATCTCCAATTTTCAAGAGTAAAAGAAAGCTCCAATTCTTTACAAATGTGTGTCTTTCCCTCTGATGACTTATAGTATGTGCTAGAACAAATCCAAAGATGCTGGGAACTGGAGCATGAAAAGAACAAGAATTTACCTGCAGACTCTCTCCCAGTGAAGACAAACTGTGAGATTTCCCTTTATCATGAAATACCTTTTAATGACATAACAACCCATTCCTTTCAAAATGTCACTTTTGTACAGACTTTTCTCTTGCTGAAACATGTTTTTTTTCATTCTCTGCTGAACTATGTTTGCAATTCAAAATTCTGAAAACAATGAATGTTTTGTCAAATTATACCAAAATTAAAAAAAAAAAAAAAACTTCCTGTTAGTAACCTCTCTCTCCCTCTCCTTCCTTAAACATAATATAAGATCCATTTAAATTAAAACTTTTCTTCAACAAATAAACAAACAAAACCCCAAAACAAACAACAAAAGAAACCAATGAATATTCATCTGTCTCCTCTGTTTCCCCATTCTTATCCTGCTTTAACTCTGGGTGATCGAATTCTCTTCAAAAATACGCATTTCAAATTTAATTTGCTCTACTCTCTTTGATGAGTTTAATCCAAAATAGAGGAAGTAGCTGTGATGTCTCTGTTCACTTGGTTGCTGTAGTTCATGAAGTCTCACAACTGTTCCACAGTCAGCATTTCCGGGAATCTGTTGCTATCTACTTTTCTTAGCAGGAACTTTCTTTTAATGAGCATCTACTAATTCATTCATATTCTATTACAATTCCTTGTGTTGACAAAAGAACAAAACCATAAAACCCAACAGGACACATCTTCAGAGCTGTTTCCACACTGTGTTCTCTACCATAACCGGAAACAACATCTTCTCTCTAAAGTAGAGGCTTTAGGCAAAGCACATTTATATTCTGCCTGGTATGTAATAGGTACTCCAAACATGAGTTCCTTTCCTTTCATCTACTGGGGTGTCTTGTGGAATAATTAATGAATTATCTACATAGGATGTAGTTACTCTAGGTTAAGACAATTACAAGTGATTTCCTGGTTAAAGTCTGGTAAGTGCATTTACATGAGTATAAATTGTAGATTTGAGTTAATCCCAACTCATGCCTCTCCCAGTCCTATTACCTAAGTCTAGTTTCTGTATAAGCTTTTTGTTCATTCGTCATCATAACTGCCCCAACATTTCGTGTCTATTGATACATAAAGCAATGGTTGTCTTTAAGTGACTCTAATGTGAAGAGAATTCAGAAGTGGAAAGTGAGACAATTGTGCTGAAAAGTTGACTTGGGTCATACATTTCATCTTAAAAATAAGACAACTAAATCTGAACAAGGGAAAATACCTTAGTGCTTTCTGACCACAGAAGTACCACAGTAATAAAAAGACAGGATCCACGATCCTGAGTTTAGAGCACATCTCACTATTACAGATACAGTAAAAGCATTCTGAGTTCCTATGGTCAGATACTAATAATTGTTCTTGGGCACATTGCACTGAAGTAAGGCTTATAGATTGATGTTATTGATTGCTACTTTGCTTGTCTCCACTGGGAAAAATCCTAATGAAAAAAAATATTTTAAAAAGATGGAAGATTTATTTTGGCTCACAGTTTCAGAATTATTATTCATGGTTTTTGGTCCCAACGCTGAGTCTGTTTTAAATATAAAATCATAGTGAAGATATTCATTGGATTTTACTTTTAGTTCTCTGTGAGACACATCTAGGAAATGGAGAGAATGAAACAAAGGGGCCTCAGACAGGATTAATACTGTACACTCAGGGACATATGTCTAATAACCTAACACATTCAACTATACAATCTCTGAAGGTTTCTATCACCTCTCAATAATACCATGGATCCATGAGTAGATTTATCCATGGAATAGATCATGGTAGTCAAGATCCAGCAACCTCTTAATGCCTGGATCCATTAGCTGGAAATCATACTTTCAAGATATTAGATGACATTAAACATCCAAACCAAAACAGCCTATACAAATTTATAATTATCAGTTGCAGTGATAGCAATAAACCAAACATCTAAAACAAGTCTTATGAGTTGGTTTCTTGTTTTGATTTTTGTGGGGTTTTTGTTTGTTTGTTTGTTTGTTTGTTTGCAGGGTAACTGTTTTAAGTATTTATATATTCCAGGATTATTTTTCTAAAACAAACTTTAAATGCAGGGGTTATGTATGACCATTCATATATTACAAGATCCAAAAAGGAAGAGAAATTGTTTCCGTGCCTTACCAAAAATGTTCTGATCCTCTTTCTTTGTCCTAACAGATCTTAAGAGGCAATGCAGCATTAAGACAACTTCATGTCTTCACCAATCCTTCAACTTTCCAAGATGCCTTAAGGGCGGCACCAATGTCTACATCTTATTCATGAAGAGCTGACTCTTTGGTAGTAATAAGGTGGAGACACATTCTTTACTTTTGTCATCAGGTCTTTAGGAAACCTTTACAAAAGGCAAACTGGAAGCATAAGCACTCTTTTCATCCTCCCTGTTGCCGTTTCAAAATAACACATTCGCTCTTTTCTCCCTGCTAACACAGGTATGGGGTGCTCTGAGTTACTCATGCCAGCAGGGTCCTACAGTAGAAGCTTCAGTTACACTCATCTCCCTTTTAATTTTTTTTTTTTGACCTGTGTTTCTAGAAGCTAAGCCAGCACCATGAGAGTACATGTTGGGTAGGTAACACTTTACTCACACAGCAGAGTTAAGCCCAAACAAGCTGCATTCATTTATCTCAAGTCTTCAGCTTGGTGAATGCTATGAACCTTGAGACCTTGGAGACACTGAAGAGGTACATTACATCCCTTCTTGTATATCAGGTTCCACAGTACTGAGCCCTTCCTGTCCTCCCTCATCTTAAGGCACCCATTGCATTAGATGGTTTCATGAACCCAAATAGGGTCCTGAAGGGCAACTCACTGGATTGTTCTCTAAGTCCTCTGTAAACTGAATAAGATCAACTGCCCTCATGAAACATTTATTTGCCCATTATTTATTTAACTAGCATAATTTAATGACTATTTACGGCTGATTAGGCATCTCATTATTGCTGGTTATATGAATGATTTAAAATGTTATCTTTTCCCAAACTCTATAGATGTTAGCAAGAATGGCCTTATTTCAGAGTGATGAGCAGTATTGGTTATTGAAAAATGTGTTAGCAGTACACATTTAGACAGAAGCACTCACCCTAGAGGGTGCATTTATTTTACCCACAAGGAATTCCAGCAGTGAGCACTTCTCTGATGTCTTCTCACATATGAATTCCTGTACAGGGAACATCCTTCCCAGACCATCTGAAGGTGGTTGGTATAAAGGTGTTGGATTTGAGTATATTGACACTTTCTGATAACAAGGCATCCTCAGAGACTATAACCTGTTCTAGAAAGGAGAGCAAAGAAGGAAGTAGAAGTGAATGAAGGTCCCTTCCATCAAGGAGTCCTGATGTTGAGGGAGAGGAAGATGCTAACAGATGCAGGCATTCACAGAGGTGATAAATTAAGTGGGAGTTTAAAGCAATGCTGTGGGTAAATTAAGAATGTAAATGCCCCAACACCACCAAGAACCAAATGGATTGCCCATGTCCCAGTGAGACCACTGTCTTCACCACTCTTCTCCAGGGTTTTCTTGGTTGAGAATCTGTCAGTTCTGATTACTCTTAGAGCAGTTAGGTGAGGCACTTCAGAGACCCCATGCCTGACAATTATTTGCTGAAAATATGGCTTCAAATACTTCAAATATAAAGGATCACTTGGGATCCTAAGCCAGAAATTCATCATTCTCTCTAAAGAAAAGTTTACAAACTGCTCTAAGAAGAACCCACCAGCCTGGAAATCCTGAGGTCCTGATCTTCCTCCTCTCAAGAATGAAGAGCATGACAGTCAAATAATGACACGTATCTCATAATACCACACTTCAAAAGGCTTTCCTTGGGATGCACCTTTTTCAGACTCTTCAGGTGTGTAATTCTGTAAGTCTTTTCTTCCAGTGCATTTCTCATAATGCATGCATATATGAAACAGAATAGGTTTCACTTTTTTTTTCTGGGACAACCATTTAAGAAAGTAAACTAAGGACTGTGGAAGCATAGACTGAGATGTCTGAGTGCTTCTTGAGAAATACACTAATGGCTAAAAATGAACAATCACCCGTTTTCAAGGTGAAGCAGAGAGTTGATGTTTAAACTCTGCCAACATGAACTCAACCCTCTAGGGAACATACTTTATTTGACTTTTATCTAGAATGCAGATGCTAAGTGTTTAACTAATAAGTAAGAGATGCCCTTAGAATGGATATTTTAAGATGTCCAATCAGAATTAGCTCTCATCTTGGTAAGCTACAAGCCCAAACACTGCAGCAGACCAGGATACTCAACCTAAACAAGTGAAGGTTTCCTGAGTATGTATTAATTGAGCCATAGCATTATCCCTTTTCATTTCTCTTTCAAAGGTACTGAGGATGCAAAGCAGAACTGTTTGGCAGGTGGCCACCCTGGAAAGCAGCAGGATGCCTTTGGCAGATTCATTCTACCCATTGCCAGACTGTTGCCACTTGGCTAGCCTGCATGTTTCTTTCTCATTTCTTTCCTTTTATAAAAAAAAAAAAATATGGTTTATCCTCAGCAGAATTATGATTCATAGCTATAATTAGCATCATGTTAGTTATTGGTAATTAGAATGAAATACGAATTTATACAATATTTTTTTCCAACGCAGGAAATATTTTCAGGATTTTCTGAAGCTCCCTTCACATACGGTAATCTTGAATGAGAAGGATTCGTTTGATATTTACCTGCATTTATTGCCAGTATGTATGCAATAAATCATATGTAAACCAAAGTATGTAAACCGTATTTTATGTAAGTACAAATTATATATACACATATAATAATAAAACAGATTAAAATTTTCTTCCTTTAAAGTAATCAAATTTAAGTCAATTAATCATTTTCCATCATGAAAATACACTTTGACTAATGAGGCTCTATTGTTGAATTCCCAAACAAAGTTCTTAAGCCTTTTTTTAAAAAAAAAAAAAAAAAAAAATCATACAGTTTAAAAAATTTAAATCCTTCTTTGAGGTCTGAACAAGAAAGTCCTTTACCACAAGCTTTCTGTTTTAAACAACCTTGACTTCCATGTGACAGCAAAAGAATAAGTCATTAGCTGTGCTGCTTTTGGTGAAGAGCTTTGGGCAGGATCCCAAACAATCCCTGAAGCCAGGGCTGTCTGTCTTCCAACACTTTCTACTCTAACCTGTGTCCTCAAGACAAACATAAGGGCTGAGATGTGTTTCATTGGTACAGCATTTGCTTGGTGTTCATAAAACCTTGAGATTTAAAGAAGGGGGATCCTGTTGGTTTGTTATAAATTTGAACAGCTACCCGGTAGCACCTTTTGTTTTAACTGGCAGAGGAGGGTGACATGGCTGAGCTAGAGAGTCATTGCTAAACAGATTCCATCCTGGCTATGTAAGAGATGTAATGAACTGTCTCCCACTCCCAGCAGTGTGGACCATCTTACGATGAACTTTGTCCTTGCACCCATGCCTTCCCCAACATAATGAACCCAGTCCCTACCCATGAGCCAATAATCATCTTCCCCCTTAGGTAGCTTCTGCCCACTATTTGGTCACAAGAAAAATTAATTAATGGCAGCAGCGCTAATGTGCTGTGGGTGTGCCTTAGACTAATTTGTGCTGCAACAATACATAACTATCAATGAGATAATTTCATGTTAAGGTTGCCTAAGGTTGAGGCAGCAGCATTTAGTAAACAGTGATAGCCACTTTACTGTGTCCTTCAGGGAGGTTATACTATTTCTTCATAAGAAAGAAGGCAAAAGAGTAAGCTACCCAAATGTTAATAGAAACTTCTTTCATACAGGTTTTTAAAATTTATTTTTATTGGATATTTATTTACATTTCAGATGCCATCTCCTTTCCCCATTTTCCCTCCCTACAGAATCCCTATCCCATGTTCCCTTCTCCTTTATGCTTTTATACATTTTTTTAAAATGTTAATCACACGCTTTATAAGTTTGGTAATTCTAAACAACAAGATGCCCATGCAATCAGAAGCATAACCCAATACCCAACTTAGATATATCAACTATCTTTGACTGGTGGAAACACAAAAACTCCAGCCTCTATGTCCCCCCCATCACCTAACTCCTCCTTTCGGTACTCCTCCTCTTCCTCTCCTTACTACTCCCAATTAGCTTCTCCTACATATCACCTTTCCTGTTAAAATAAAACTTTTCTCTCAAAATACAATTAGAGCATAACTATATCAATTTGTATCAATAAGGTACAAGATAGACCTAATACCCAGTTCACCATTTTGTTGACTAACCAAAACCTCTGTCATCGCTCCTAACTAAGAGACTTAGTTCTGAACCTGGCTTTTTTCTTGGCTTTAGAATGAATGTCAACTGAAAACCATCCTCTCAAATCTTTTTTTCTCAAAGTGAATAGCTGGAATTGGCTATGAGACTATAAGTCTTCAACCCGTCAACAATCCAAAATGACTGAGTTAACTGAAATTATGGGAAGCACAAAGCATAGCTTCTAAAACTTAGCCAATTTATAAAGAACGCTGAACACCTGGACAGTCCCTATACTACAAACCGTTGGAGCGTCTGATCTTCAGCCTTCTGGCCCAGTATCACCTGACAGACCTAGTGATGCAGAATTATTAAGAGTTGATTACTCTGTCTTGGCAGATATAATCAGTTGACTCTTCTACAAATGTGTCCTTTTCTGGATAGTAATTTGTCTGTAGATGGAAAGAGGCAATTCTTGCCTAGTGGCTGTCTTACCACAACTGGAGTAACTCCAAAGATGCTCAATTTCTTCTTAGAATCCAAGACAGGAAGCTGTCAGGAGCAGACAGGTCTCTAATCAAAATGAACACTAATACAGAAATGTTTGTAACGTCAATTCTATGGGCTTCTGGGGTTTTGAAAACCAACTATCCATGTAAGGCAATCTGGACTGTTGTCTGTTAACTCCTCTCAGCTATTTCTAAATAAAATATAGAAAACACCCTAAAAATAAACTCAGAGCCATGAATTTGCTATAGGCCCTTAACTCATAGGCTAACCATCTCAAATCAGTTAGAAAAGTTAAAGAAGGACTGGGTCTAAGCCTTGTATCCCTAAATGTGTTATATAGGCACAAGCCTATGAAAGTAATGATAGTAATCTCACTTTTATATCAATAAGAAGTTCATACCAATGAAAACCTTAAATTTGAAATCACAGTAAATTTGCACCATTTAAAAAATTATAACCATCTTAATAACAATTATATATATATATATATATATATATATATATATATATATATATATATATATATTTACCAATATGTTATGGCTATGCAATAAATCCTAGCTAATCCTCCCTGTTTCAACAAATCTACTACTTTTCCCTAGAAAGACAGCCCAATATTAACCACCTCAGTCCCCAAGCCCAGGGAATAGGGGTGCTGACTCTTCATTAACTTCTTCAAGCTGATTATGGGCATTGAGATATTAGAACAGGGGCAGGGGAAAGACTAAATTGATAAGCCTCTGATGCTGTGTCTTCACTGCATCCAGCTGAAATGCCAGGACATCAGAGGTTCGAACAGGTCTGCTCAGCTTGCTTGATGAGTAGATAAACCAAGGCTGTGTATATACAATTCTCAATATTCTGCAATATACAATTCTCAAAACAAATTTTAGTATCAAGATAATTTTTTGTTGGAGTTCTGGAATCTAGTCTTCTGGTGGCCTGCCTCTGTCATATCTAATTCATATAATTTTGGGAGTTTCTATGAGTCTGTGCTTTCATCATCCTCTCATTCCCGCCTCCCTGCTCTCAAATTCCCCAACACTAGGGAATTCAAACTTTCAGGCACCAAGGCCCTCCACTTTCGCTGAAGCCTAACCCCCTACCCCATCCCCCCTCATCCAATTATTATGAGGGTATACTCCCATCATCCTCCCATTCCTGCCTCTCTGCTCTGGAAATTCCCCAACACTAGGGAATCCAAACTTTCAGGCACCAAGGCAGTCTACTTCCACTGATGCCTTGCAAGGCCACCCTCAACTACCTATACAGGTGGAGCCGTGAGTTCCTCCCTTTGTGTTCTCGGGCTGGAGATTTTAGAATGGCTACTCCAGCTTGTTTCTTAGGACCATTTGCTTGAAAACTTGTTTTCCAGCCTTTTACTCTAAGGTAGAGTCTGTCTTTGTCACTGAGGTGGGTTTCCTGTATGCAGCAAAATGCTGGGTCCTGTTTACGTATCCAGTCTGTAATGTCTTATGTCTTTTAATTGGGGAATAGAGTCCATTGATGTTAAGAGATATTAAGGAACAGTGATTGTTGCTTCCTGTTATTTTTGTTATTAGAGGTGGAATTATTTTTGTGTAGCTATCTTCTTTTAGATTTGTTGGAAGAGAATTACTTTCTTGTTCTTTCTGGGGCATAAATTTCTCCTTGTATTGGAGCTTTCCTGTTATTATCCTTTGTAATGCTGGGTTTGTGGAAAGATATTGTGTAAAGTTGGTTTTGTCATGGAATATCTTGCTTTCTCCATCTATGGTAAATGAGAGTTTTGCTGGGTATAGTAGCCTGGGCTGGCATTTGTGTTCTCTTAGGGTCTGTGTGACATCTGCTCAGGATCTTCTTGCTTTTATAGTATCTGGTGAGAAGTCTGGTGTAATTCTGATAAGTCTGCCGTTATGTGTTACTTGTCCTTTTTCCCTTGCTGCATTTAATATTCTTTCTTTGTTTTGTGCATTTGGTGTTTTGATTATTATGTGACAGGAGGTATTTCTGTTCTGGTCTAGTCTATTTGGCATTCTGCAGGCTTCTTGTATGTTTATGGGCATCTTGTTCTTTAGATTAGGGAAGTTTTCTCCTATAATTTTGTTGAAAATATTTATTGGCCCTTTAAGTTGAGGATCTGCACTCTCATCTATACCTATTATCCTTAGGTCTGGTCTTCTCATTGTGTCCTGGATTTCCTGGATGTTTTGTGTTAAGAACTTTTTGCATTTTGGGTTTTCTTTGACAGTTATGTCAATATTTGCTATGGTATCTTCTGCACCTGAGATTTTCTTTTTTGTCTCTTGTATTGTGTTAGTGATGCTTGCGTCTATGACTCCTGATTTTTTCCTAGGTTTTCTATCATGAGGGTAATCTCCCTTTTTTATTTCTTTATTGTTTCTACTTCCATTTTTATGTCCTGGATGGTTTTGTTCAATTCCTTCACCTGTTTGGTTGTGTTATCTTCTAATTCTTTAAGAAAATTTTGTGTTTCCTCTTTAAGGGCTGCTACCTGTTTATCTGTGTTCTCCTCAAATTCTTTGAGAGTATTATTTATGTCCTTCTTAAAGTTCTCTATCATCATCATCATTAGAAGTGATTTTAAATCTGAATCTTGCTTTCCTAGTGATATGGGGAATTTAGGACTTTCTCGTGTGGGAGAACTAGGTTCTAATGATGCCAAGTAACCTGGGTTGCTGATGCTTATGTTGTTGTGCTTGCCTTTCACCATCTGCATCTCCTTAGGGCTACCTGTCCTGTCTCTGACTGGAGCTTGTTTTTCCTATTATCTTGGTTGTATCAGAACTGTTCAGGATGGGTGTTCCTACTGGGGTTAGAGCTGGGGCCCAAGATTTGCTCAGTGCTCAGGTGCAGAGAGGAAGGAACCAGTGCTTCAGGCCAGGAGTGACTTCCTGGGTCCTAGTGTGTCCCAATTACTCCCTGTTTGGGGCAGGTGTTGCTGTCTCCTTACCTAAGATACTGCCATGGTTAGAGTTCCTGGGAGGCCCACTTCCTCTGGGTTCTGTGAGATTGAGGGCAGATCTGCTGTCCAGGATCTGCTCAGTGCTGGGGCCCAGACTGGAAGGAACCAGTGCCTCATAAGGGTTTTATGTCTTAATACCATTCAAGAGCTAGAAACCCATAAACTCGTCATCTCTTTGAAGATTTCTTTATTTTCTTTATTATATTTCATATGTGTGAGTGTTTGGATTGCATGCATGTATGTATGTATATACATGACCATATCTATAGAGGTCAGAGAAAATACCAGATCTCCTAAAGCTGCAGATACAGATGTTGTAAACCATTGTGTGGGTGCTGGGAATGAAACATAGGTCCTCTTCCAAAGCAGCAAATACTCTTAACCACTGAGCTGTCTCTCAAGTCCCATTTCAGGTCACAGAGTAACATTTTAATGTTTTAAAGTTCATAATTTTTTAAAGGCTTCCAAAATCAGTTTGGGAATGCCTGGTCTTAGGCCCTATCTTACCATGTCTGACACCAGCATTTTGGATTTTGTTTGTAATTTTTTGAAACACAAAAAATTACACACACACACACACACACACACACACACACACACACACACATGTATATGTATATACAATATATATACTGAACCCAAGACTAGGTAGAGCTCTTTATAACAAAGCAAAATAGAAGCTCCTTTCTTTGTTTTTTCTTTCTTTGTTTCTTTCTTTCTTTCTTTCTTTCTTTCTTTCTTTCTTCGTGCCTTCCTTCCTTCCTTCCTTCCTTTCTTTTTTCTTTCTTTCTCTTTCTTTTAATTTCTTTCTCTTTCTTTTTAAGAATAGCTATCCTATTTTTAATTTAAAATATTTGCATATAGTATATTTTGATCATGTTTTCTACTTTTTCAACTGCTCCTGGATTTTCTCCACTTTAGTATTCTCCAAACTTTATGTTCTCTGTTGCTGTCACTGTCTCTCTTGTCTCTCTCTTTCCAAAACAAAACAAAACAAACAAACAAAAAAGCAAGAAACAACACCGCCAATAAAACTCAAAAAAGAAAAGTAAATGAAGGGACAAAATACCAATAAGACAAGAAAAGGAGGAGGAGGAGAAAGAGGAGGAGGAAGAGGAGGAAGAGGAGGAGGAAGGAAGGAAAAAATAAAAGGAAAGAAAAATAAAGGAAGAAAGAAATAAAACTGAAGGCCGGGCGGTGGTGTCGCATGCCTTTAATCCTAGCACTTGGGAGGCAGAGACAGGCAGATTTCTGAGTTCGAGGCCAGCCAGGTCTACAGAGTGAGTTCCAGGACAACCAGGACTACACAGAGAAACCCTGTCTCAAAAAAAACAAAAACAAAAACAAACAAACAAGAAATAAAACTGAAAAACTTATTTCTTTCAAAAAGAAAGAAAGAAAGAAAGAAGATAAAAAGTTTCTAAAGCAAAACTAAATAAAAAATCCTCAAAAATACCTTGAATCCATTTTTTCCAACATCTTTCACATATAAAGACTGCTTCAAAACCAAAGAGCCTTGTGAGACAAATCAGCTAAGCATCAACATAAACAACCTGCCATGTCTTTCCTTGTATGGCACAAATTCAGATTATACAGCATAATAAAATATGACTTCCTGGAAATAGAGCATTAATATTTATGTGTATGAGTGAATGTTTCACCTGCATGTATGTACAGGCATCAATTCATGTCTGATGCCCTTGAAAGTCAGAAGAGGTTTTCAGATCCCCTAGAACTAGACTTCCAAGTGTTTGTGAACCTCCATGTAGAAGCTGTGAATCAAACCCAGATTCTCTGTAAGAGCAACAAGTGTTTTAACCACTGAGGTATCTCTCCAGCCCTGCATAGATTTTTAAAGAATCCCTTTTAAGTTTAATTAGATGTATTTTTTGCATGTGAGTGGGCATGTGCAACTAAATACAGTTGGTATTCCGTAGAAGCCAAAAGAAGATCTAGGATTCATTGAAGGAGCAGTTACAGGTGACATGGGTGCTGGGAACCAAACTGTGGCCCTCTGCAAGAGAATCAAGCTCTCTTAAATGCTGAGATGTCTCTCTAGGCCATGAGAATGTTTAATTCTTTGTTTCTATGTCTGAGATTTTAAACATAGAAGATATTAGCATGTTGAGCTCAAAAGTTGTATGACGGTCAATAATATTCCTAAAATATAACTCCATTTTCTTATAATGTTCAGTAACAGTTTGTCTAATTTATTTCCTTCCTTAACATAATGTGTGTGTTTTAACACTATTTAAGACTATGAAATCTGCGTGTAGTTAGACTCTAAGTCCTCTTCTCAAAGAATTTTTACTTACTCATTCTGTTACCCCTGGTACCACTTTCAGAAACATAACAAGGGTCCATTGACTAGTGAATAAAACTTCCATTGACATGTTCAAACTGTGAAGGGAACAATAATTTTTCTGTTTATTATGACTTACCTTCTTTATGCATAGTGATATTTTCCTAGGCTCTCTTTTTCATAACCATTATAAGGCATAGACTTAGTTGGAACGAAGGCTTGAAGGTCAGATTAACAAGAATCAAAATACAGCATCACCACATAATGAAAATTTTACAGTGTTTCACTATTTCCATGAAAAAGAATAGAGTATACTTGTAACAACACAATCTCAACAAAGAAAACTCAATAGAGGCTTGACTATCTGAATTAGACCACATCAAGTAGGATTCTCTTGTATAAATCAAGGAAAATCTTGAGTTAAAAATAGAAAACTCTATATAGTATAATTCAACATTAAGCATAAAAAAAGAGATGTTAATACTTAACAACATGATAAAAACACACAGATATGCATATATGAAATAAGTGGTATATGGTTGGTTATGCAAAAAAGGCAAAAAAAAATCCCTCACATTGATTATTCAGTAAGTCCAAGAAATTGTTTTCTTAGGGTGCTTTGATGTACTTAGGTAGATCAAAAAGCAAAGAAAGTGGCAATATTTCTGGACTTCATAACTATAAATTTTACTTTAGGACATTATGAAAGAAATGGTTGCAAGCAGTAGTCTCTCTATATGTATGCAACTCTGATGCCATCAGGCCTCCTCTACTTCAAGGCACCTTGTGGAGACCTTTGACCATAGCCAGAGGCAGCTTGATGTCGCTTCTCTGTTTGCCAACTCTGGCTCTCCCTTAATTCCCAGTGACTCTGTAGCAGCTGGTTGCCAGAAAACTATATTCAAATTTTATTACTATAATGTTAGAAAGAATAAACAATCATGTAGACAAAGAGCAGAGTTCATTTTTGAGTAAATAAAACTTCAAATGACATTTGGGAAGAACCACCAGAATTATGCCATATCCATCTTGGAAACCTCAATGTCTTATACCATTTTGGGGACATCCTGCTGTGTTTATAGAACAGAGAAGGCTACTAAAAGTTTTCTGTCATTATCATTCATTATTTACTGACATTATTTTAAAATACATTTCAAATGACAGTAAATAATTTCTATAAATCAAAGACCTTTTGAGTGCTTATACATGCTATCTCATTATGGCTGTGATGAGCCTCCCAGTCTCTGTAAACCCTCTCAAGTGAGTTCAAAAGAGACAGAGTGCACAGTGTAGGAAAAATGAAGGGCTTATTACAGAATAACATGAAGCACTTTCAAAGGTGAATGTACGCAACTTTTCTCAGCTACAACAGAGAAAGATACTCTTGTGGCTAGACTGAACAACACTCAGAGATATCACAGTGGGGAAAATTACTCTCATGAGGAAAGAGTAGTCAAAGCCCACCAGAGACACTCCTGTGTTGACCCATATGCACAGTAGACTTCATAGTACATCCTAAGGTCTCTGATGACCCCAGTTGGGTTAATTGTTAGAAAAGGTCCAGTAGTACATCATTCTCTGCAGCAGAAAGCCTCTGTAGAATAGTGATCTTACAATCTAGATTGACAGTTTCTGTTCAGAGCCACAGATAGAACTCAGATTCCATTCTGTTGCCCAAAAATATATGTACTATAGAAAAATTACAGGGTTTTAAAAAGAAAAGTAAAAATAAATTTTTAAAAGTAGTCATTTGAGGAGTGATGGGATGTCTCAGTGGGTAAAGACACTTGCAACCAAGCCTGAAAACTTGAGTTTAGTCCTACGGACCCATATGCCACAAAGAGAGAGCCAGCTCCTGAAAGTTGTCCTCTGGCATCCTCACACATGTCATAGTACTCCCAAGTCCCCCATTACACAATTAACTAATCCATTGACAAATAAATATGTCAATATAAATATAAACAAAAATATGTAAAATTGGTTTTTTTTTTTAGTATAGCCGTGGTTTACCAAGAAGAACTGGCCTTCCTGTACCCATCTTCAACGATGCTCGGCTAACTCCACCTCCCTCCTTTCATATGATTTTAAATCTTAAGAAAAGCTAATGGTGATGTTCCTCTCTCTCTCTCTTTTTTTATTGTTCACTGTTTTTTACTTACAGAATCTGTATGTTACCAGGAATATAGGAGATGGGACCTCAAGTTCATTATGAGTGAGAGATCTATCTGTAGTGACTTTTGGTGATTGTTGGATTGCGAATTTCTCACTGGCTATCTATTGCTACCAGGAAGGATAGCACGACCTATCCCTAAGTTTGCTTTGTCGAAAATGAGTAGAATGTTCCAAAATTTACTGATAATACCATTTAATTATATCTCTTATATACAGTCATGAGTAGAAAGCTCTTTAGGAAAGATAATAAAAAAGAAAAGCATTTTAACTTGCCTTCATAGCCTTAAAGAATTTTTCCCTTTAAATATTCATATTGTTACTCAAAGTAAAATTTGATGTTTATTCGTGAAGGTTGCCATCTCAATTCTTCTTTTTCTATTTTCTTTCTATGATAAATGCTTTCTATAATAAATGGAAGTTAGTATAAAGGTAGAAAGTCAAACATATGTTTTACAGAAAAAAATAGCTTACAACAACTGGTAGGATGATGCAGTATCTGGAGGAATGGGGGTGGTGCTGTGTTTGGATTAAGTTTTATATCTGCTTCTATTTCTTCATTCATACTAAAGCTATGCCATTTAGAGATTCTGCTTATGTTTTACTGTATATTGTAGCTGCAATCAGAAAACATCGTTCTTTAAACCATCAATTTGCAGACCTCATGGAGTTCTGGTTCTTTGTTTGGTTGGTTTGTTTTGTTTGAACCTACTCCATATAGGTGCTGCACAGCCTAAAAACTATCTAGAACTTACAAATATCTGTGTTATATCAATATCATACTCTCATCTATACTTACTAGATGGTATACTGCTCATAAAGTAGGTAAGTCAAACACAGTATATGAAGGACCAGATTTCTAAGAAAGGAGCATCGGTCTTAGTTTTAATTCCTTTGAAATCACTGTTATTATCCTAATCCATTTCTTTCTGTATGTGCATTTAAACAGAACCCCCAAAACACAGTGGAGTTTATCTTACCTTTTAGCTATTTTACCTTTTAACTAGATGTGCAGATAAACAATGTATCTATATTACTTAGCTAATAGTGCTAAATGATGCATTTTAAATTACTATACATATCTTAATGATTTATAGGAACACACAAATGTTTATATTTCCCCGCCTATACAGTTTTGTGGATGAAGTTGTTTAACCTGCAAATATCACATATTGTGATTTTCATTTTGCTTGTAATTGTTAAGTATCACATGGCATGTGACTCACTATCCAAGTTCAACAGTAGTGAAATTGATGTTAAGTGAAGAAAAATCTTACTGTCTTTTCTTAAATTCTGTACACATTGCAGAGCACGGGATGCACAATTGTCAGTCTTTGTACTGTACATACTTTAAATGACACTGACCCACCTCTGGTGTTTAGCTCTCTTTATTCTCACTAGGTAAATCCTGAGCAGAGTGTCATGCTGGAAGATTAGGTGATTAAAGCATGCATGTTCTTGAGATGCTAGCAAGTCTTCTTAGAAACAAGATGCAGATCAGTACATATTAAATGATGAATTAATAGCAATGATGTCGAATTTTTTTCATAAAAAAGAATTTTTTGACAATTGTCATGTTGTAGCTGTCTATTGAGAAAGGGGATAGGTAAATGAGAAAAATACAGATATGGGGCACTATTCTGAAGGGTAAGATGGTAGGACACGCCAGGAGTAAAGTCTACTGCCTACACTATGGGTCAGCCTACAATGAGGAGCCTCTAACAGGGAGAGTAAAACATTTCCCTGTGGGTATTTCGCCTTAGTTATGAAAATAGGAAATCAAGCAGAAATGCATCATTTTTCAAAGTTATTACTGTGTATTGACTATACAGAGTGAAGGGTTTCATAGTGCCATTGTTGTTCCAGTATTCTGACCACATTCCCTAGTCCAGAACTCGGCTCTGATTCTTTACTCCCTCCCACTTGTCTCCTTCTTCCCAAGTAAACCCCCACTTCTCTCTGCATGGCGAAACTAGCACTCAGTTGCAGTGCGTCAGCCTTTTTATGGTCCCTAATGGTTTGTGTCTGTTCTTGTCATTTCTAATATTTTTAATAACTGTCTTCAAATGCCAAGGAAATTTTCAAGAATACAGTTAGCTACTGTTCCAAATTCTTGCTTCTATCCCTCAAGCCACATTTATCTTTAAAATATGTTGTTATTTTCATCAATCTAAGATGAAAATATTTGTGTCTATACACATTGGATAAAAGGCAGCTTTCCATGCTGATGGGAAAACTAGGTGTCCACGTGTAGAGGATTGAAACTAGATGCTTATCTCACTCTACAAGAGAAGAAGCACACAGGAGGCTTTATTATCTAAAACTTGATTTGAAACTATTGGAGTAAGATATAAAGGATGTCTTCTACTGAAGGACAAATGAAATGATCAGTCATACCCAGCTGTGAACTCAGTGAGCTGCAATAATGACTGGCCTGTGAGCACAGGCTCTCTGGTACAATAGTGACCTGATCATCAGGGAGTAACCAATTGGTTTCTAGTTGGATTTTGGTCCTATTCCACAAGATAAAATTCAGACCTGGAACTGTTATTGTTCCAGGAGCCTGTGGCTAAACAGATCATAGCCTCTATGGGGATAAACTAATATGATATGCTTTTAAAGGGACATAATATTAAGCCAACTTCTGGCATGTAATTGTTATTACCTTTCTTCTCAGAAGCTTCATTTTGCAGTAGATGGTGATTAACAGAGACCCACAACTTGCTAAGATGCAGAGGATTCAACCCTAAAGGATCATGGGAATAGAAAGAGTATAGGAGCCAGAGGTAGTAAATGACTACAAGAAAGTCCTTCTGGACTCAGAAGGGCAGTCTATACCTATGCACTCACAGTAGTTGTGAGAACATGCACAAGAGCTGTGCAAACCCAAACCAATCCAAATCCCAGCATACAGAGGGAACCTGCACACAATCCTTCCCTACCAGTGAGGTAATTGGCAATTGTTAGTTTTTGAGAGAGGAAGGGTCAGTTTTCTCTAATAGTGCAGAAGAGTAACATCCAAGAGCGAGACAGAACAAATTAGTCTTACAGGGTTTGAATAAAAGGGACAAAAAGGTGAATGGATAGGGAAGGGATGGTGGATCTCAGAAGAGTGAGAGGATGGAAGTGATGACAACACATTGTAATGCGAAACTCTCACAGAACTGATACAAATGTAAAACAGAAATAAATACATTTATAAAAGTATAAGACAAAATGAAGTGCTTCAGTATAAGAGCACAGAGTTCACGGTTAAAATTCAAACACAGAGGAAACAAACAATAATTGTTAACTGAGATGACATCTGTAAGCTCTTCATTGCAAAGCAGGTACAGCCAAGTCAACCCACAGAGTAAAGTGGTCTTTGCCATCTAAGTAGATCTTTAACAAAGAAGAAATACAAATAGCCAACAATTTGATTAATACAAAGCCTGCTCATTTGGTTGTCAGGTAAATTAAAACTGCAGTGAGATTTCATCTTACCTAAGTTAGAACGGCTACTATTAAAACTGTTGGTGAAGATATGGAAGAAAAGGAGTTAGCGCTTATGTACTGTTAGAGATGTACAGCCAGTGTAGAAGCTTCTCCAAACACTGACGATAGAAATATAGTATCATCATCTATCATATATATATATCCATATATATATATGTATATATGGATATATATATATGGAATTATATAAAAAAAGATATGTGACAGTGTCTGTTTTCTGTGACATGCATAATGACCAAGGGGTGGAATAAGCTTATGGACAGTCAATAGATAGGTGAAGAACATGATATGTAAACATGAGTGAAGGATATGATATGTAAGCATGGGTGAAGGATATGGCATGTAAACATGGGTGAAGGATATGGCATGTAAACATGGGTGAAAGATATGGTATGTAAACAACAGAATCATTCAGCCATGGGGAATGAGATCTTATCACTTTCATAAAAATGTGTGGAATGGGAGACCCCATATTAACTGAAACAATGACAAACCTTACATATTTTCTTTCACGTATGGAAACAAAGGCCTGAAATTAGAAAAGGTGCTATTAAGAATGGAAAAGGAAGCCATCAGGAAGTGGGGAGAGGACAGAGAGTGAGTAGAAGTAATTGATACATAATATATTCATATATTATGAAAACTCACTGTGAATCCCATCCATTCATTCGGTAATGATAATTAACTAAAATATGCCAAATATCAAAAAAAAGAATAACTAGCATATCTTTGATTTAGAATTTGAAACAACATCCTTACTTGATTTGGTTGTATTTACCGTTAAACATCACAGTGCATGTGAGACCTGCTGAATGACCTTCAGAAAATACTAAGTATAATTATCCTCCTTAGAGAGTTATTAACACTTGACAGTAATGCCAGTAACATTAATATGCCATTACAAGAATCAAAGCTATGAGCACGTACCTAATAATCACTTTCTTGAACTAGAAGCTTCCATATTGTCCTCTAAGAATTGCGAGGACTTCCCTAAGCAGTCTAAATTCATGGTATTAAATCAGGGTTGAGAAAGCCAAACAGCAAACAGAACATACTGTGCTTGCTGTATAACCATTAATTAGACCACGAATTAGTCAATAAGGAAGGAGATATGTGGTCAAGTTCAGAGTTTTAGGAAGTTATGTTAAGGTATAGTACTTAAGTGTTGAGAGTTACAAGCTCAAAATTCAGGATCCATGCCCTCCACTGTATCTCCAGAGAAGTGTTTCAGGTTCTCGAGCCCAGTATCAGAGCAAGTCATAAAACTGAACAAATACTTGTGTTTGCAAATTGCTTCAATTCTTATGAGACAGCTATGATTACTCAGCTATGTTAATCATGAAGGTGACTACTGTGGAATATCAATAATGACTAAAACATGATCTTTATATTTCTCAAATGAATTCTGAGCTTCATAAGGCAGAGACCCTGAGTACTACTTTTTGTGCCCTCAGAATTCCCACTGATGCTTACATAAATAAATTGCTTAAAATATGTGTGGAAGTGCTCTCTGAGCCCCACCCCAGCCCTCAGATACAACTCTGTATTCTGTAGCTGCCAACTCTTCCCTTGGTTTTCCTTCTCAGTGTAACTTCCTCCTCCACCCAGGTTACATGGATGCAAGTTTGAAATAACAAAAACCTACAATAGTGCACGTTTGCTAATATCCTCCCAGATGCATGCCACCTCTTTGATCTATTTCTTTTTGTGTGCACATCTGTTGTCCATTTTAATAGAAAGTGTCTTTCAGGGCTTGAACTGTTACTTTCATTCCACAAGATGCTTTTGTCTAGAGGATCTCAGCGTGGGGCAGATGACATTAGAAGGTTTCATGGGGACTGGGGAAAGGTAAAGGAGACCTTCTCAAGAATGGGTAATATACTTGTTTTCATATCTTCCTGTGGAGTTGGGAAGATGGTCCTGACAGAGGAGTATCATAGCCTGTGAACTTGTGGTTTGAAAGACTACATTGGAATTTCCTAGGGTTCAAGAATGAAGAACAAATGGTTACAAGAGACGTAAAATGCTCATGTTAAAAATAATCCCAGATTGAAATATTATTTGTGATCGGATTGCCCAATACAACTACTCACTCTTGTGTGACATTAATAATATAGTAAATTATGTGTAGCAAGTATTCATGCTTGTATACATGTATGAAACATGAAGGATTAAAGTAGAAAAATTAGACATTCAAGTAACTAATTTGTCTGTAGTTTCAGAAGGAAATGGATCATATAACCAACCAAAATGTTTACTCCCCAAACTAGTTGCTAATGTGTTACATAAACATTTTGTATTATTTCTAGAGTGATACGGAGTTTAACAAATAGAGGACAAACTTATGTTTTGACTTCTTTGGTTGCTGACTTTCTAAAAGTATATGTCAAATATGTTTTTTGTTAATGTATGCTTTGAATTAGTTTTCTACAATGGTCATCCCTGGTCATGGCATGGCTTATTCTTAATACCTATGCCTAGGAGTTTCAGGTACTGTAACACACATTTATGAGGTAGCTGAATGAGATAAGAGAGCTTTTTAAATTATGAAAACCCACATAATCATTTGTTAAGAAACCTATAAGCTTTTATCATATTTGTTCATTTGGAAATGGAGGAGGGTCTCGCTATGAGTCAGGGTAGTCCTTGAACTCACAATCCTCCTGCCTCTCTGCCTTGTGTGAGCTGTGAGTGCAGGTGTGCAGCACCATATCTAGTGGTCTGTAAATGTCTTAAGAAGATACATGTGATTTCAAAACCTATTTATCTATTGGCCTTTGAAGCCCCTTCTCTTTCAGTTCACTCAGCATCTTTTGGTGGGCCTCTTCTAGACTCCTTTTTTTTTTCAATAGATTGTATGCTCAATAATTTTAATGATGTGTTTTCTTCTTTTTTTTTTCTTATTTCCCAAACAAGACCAAATAAGACAGTGCTAGGACAAGCTTGTGGGTTCACTAACAAATTATCATATAGATTTTCATGATTGACAATGCTCTCTTACCACATCCAGCTCCCTCATAAATGTGTGTTACAATACTTATAATTACTAGGCACAAGTATTAAGAATAAGTCAGGCCATGACCATGGCCACTGTATAAAACCAACTCAAAATGTACAGACATTTAAAACCTATGTATGTCTTATGCTTTCAGAAAATCAGCAACTAAAGAAGTCTATGCATTAGTTTGGTGTCTATTTGTAAACTTCCTATCGTTCTGGAAATTGGATAAAACATTAAGTTTCCATCACAAAATTCTGAGCCTTAATATAAGCAGTCTAGTAGTAACACCATAAGGTACACACGTTTAGGTTTAAGTATAGTATGGCGTGTTCCTTCCAACTGTGCTGTATGAACACTTCAAAGTACTTGGTTCTGAATGATAATGATTCCATGTCTTATTGATTTGGTTGCTAGAAAACTGGGGAATTTTAATTTTCTGTGAACTAGTGGCATTGGGGAAACATATGTGGGAAAAGACTTAAACAATTTATATACATGTGCACAGGAATGCATGTGTATTGATTGCACATGAAATCTCCAGGTGGTTTTTTTCTATGAATTTTATTTTTTTTCTGGGCATCACACACTAGAGAACTAAAATATGTTTGCTTCCAAAGTGCCACATGGAAAACTGGAGAAGCTGTGTGATGATCCAACACAAAACTCAGTGAGACACTCCCTCATATTTCAGTAAAATCATATTACAAAAGAAATTGCATCTGAGAATAGAATATTATAATTGTTTAACTTTCTTTCTGTAAAGGATAAGAAAAAATACTGTGCCTAAAACAGAAGACAGAGATCTATGGTATTAAACATGACCTGCTTCAAGCTCACTCTGTATGTGCAGGATAAGCTAAGCTTCTTCCACTTCTGTAGGGCTCTTCCTTTTAAGCCTAGTGTTCTCTTCTGCATGGTTTTTATAAAAATAAAAACCCTCAATATAATGATGGGATAATTTCTAAACCACTAATGTGTTTCTCAAAGTCAGCACAAATTAGTCTCATTTCCATTGCATCCATCATTGTAGGTGTTTCAACATGTTCTACCCTAAATTTGAAGATTTTGAATACTTTTGTCTTTTAAATTGTTACTTGTTTCTAAGAAGTCATATTATTCATGGAAAGTAGATTCTTAAACCTTTAAGAGAGTAAGATTTGTCCTCCTTTAACTCCGGCTGCTGTTTCAGACAACTTTTGAACATCTTTGACTCTGGGGACTGTCTATGTTATCACTTGTACAAGCTTAATTGAAATCTGTGGTAGTCTAAATAAAAATGGCTCCCATAAGCTGATACAGAGTTGTAATATTGGAGATGTGGCCTTGTTGTAGGAACTGTGTCACTGGGAGTGGGCTTTGAGGTTTCACAAGCTCAAACCAGGCCACATGGCTCACTCTCTCTTCCTCTGGCCTTCAGATCCAGATGTAGAACTCTCAGCTCCTCCTCCAGCACCATGTCTGCCTATGCACTGCCACGCTTCCCACCGTGATGATAATAGACTAGAGCTGAGCTATAAGCAAGCCCCAAATTTCATGTTTTATAAAATTTGCCATGGTCGTGGTGTCTCTTCACAGCAATCAAACCCTAACTAAGACAACATCTATCCATATGCCTAAAGGTACTGCTCAGGATCCAGGAAATCTCTTACTGAATATACCTTTATGTCTATAGCAGTGACAGAAATGAAAACCACCATGCATCAAAAAGTGTACTACTGTATGAAAGGCCTCTTCTTATTATGAATTTACCTTTCTACTCTCTGAGTGAGGGACTCTTCACCGACCCTTTTATAGACAGGGTAACAAAAGTACTATGCCTTATATATTGAGCAACTTACTGGAGCAGGAGTGTCTTTGAACTGTTAAGCCAGATTGTAAACCAGAATTCCTGACTCCAATGTTTTAACACTCAACTAAAACCTGAGGGGGCAGGGTGCACATGAGCTAGAAAGGAGAATGTCATGATATGTCTCTTCAGAAATTATGATAATTTCTGAAGTCACTAGCATATTTCTCAAAGCCAACACAAATTAGTCTCATTGCCATTGTATCCAATGTTGTATGAGTTTCCACATGCTCTATCATACATGTAGAGATTTGAATGCTTTCCTGTAGGAAACCGAAATTATTCCAAAAGTTTCATAAATGTCAATGAAAAAAAATCAGAGGCTGGGTCATACAAAGTTTTATAAAGATTCTATATACATTTGAGAATGCATGGACACAGCTATTAGCACTACGTTAGGGCACAGTTAGTGTGGGAGATTGACGAGAGGACCCCTGTGAAGAACTGGGTGGTGTCTGGCTGAAAACACATGTACTGTAGGGAACTGAAGGTACAAAAGAAGTGGTCTGACAAGAGACACTTTTTTTAGCAGCCCATAGGAACTCATAGTCATCATAATTTGGGATTTCTGGAAGCACAGTCTTACAAGTATTCACAGCTCAAAGGACAAACGGCATTTACTTATATAAAGGAGCTTCTTGCTCTCAGATGTACCCAGTGATGAAATGACTTCTCTTGAGCAGAAAATGAGTCCATTTTTCTAGGAAGTATGTGTAGCTAGGGTCCAGTGGGTACCTGGCAGTTGATCTGTGGAAAGTGTTTCCATATGGGTGGGATTTCCAAAGCTTTGCTTCACCCATACTCTCTGTCAATCTCTAAGTCAAAATATATTAGGCTTTACAAACAACCCTGATCTTAGACCAAGAATAGATTTGTTTGTTTGTTTGTTTGTTTGTTTTCCTTAAGACACAGGGAAAACCAAAAATACTGAATGAAACATTTGTAATATGTCTGGATGCAGTTATTTACCCCTACTGTGTCTTCGTAAAAATGGTTCTCTCCAGTTCTGCTTCCTTTCCTTTCTGTTCATGTGGCTTTAGGAGAGATACAAGCTGTTAATGAGGTCCTTCGGAGGGAAGAGAATTAATTCTTAGTACTATCTGATTTTTAATCAGCATCTGGTGAGAAATACTTGGGGAATACTAATCCTATGTGCTGCAAAGAATAAGACGGTGCTCTTTAGAACAGCAGTCTAAATACCAATTGCTCTGATTTCTACAGTGCTTTGCACATTTATGGTTCCAAGAACATTTCAGTCAGAGCCTGAGCAATGTGGGGAAATAGAATTATGGCTGGATTTTCCAGGACATTCACATGTGTGACCAACTTTGTGGCTATGCCTGGAATCTGCTCCTGGCTCAGGATCAGATGCATACATAAACTCATGCCACATTCCCATCCTATCTGCTTCCAAGAGTAATTCTTCACAAATGCTGGAGCCCTGCTTCATGTTTTACTCCTTTATTAATGACCCATCTAATCAGCAATTTTTCATAGCTTGGGAGACTTGAAGTCTAGCTGTATCTTTGCTTATCCTATTTTTACTTTTAAATCTTCTGGCATGTACTATGGTAAAATATTCAAATACATGTTCTTAAAGTGAGGTATATTTTGCAAAAGTATTCAGAAATATTGATTGGTGGTTGTTACTTATTTAGTTAGTTTTTGAATAATGTCTTACTATGTAGCCTAGGCAAACCATTAACTCACTTTGTAATCTAGGCTGGTCTTTAACTCTTCATGTCTTTTCCTCCTAAATTCTGAAATTAGTATGAGCCATTATGCCTGTATACAAACACCCATTTTAAGACACATTCATGGTGGAGCAGAGGTGAATACATAAATACTTGACGTATAGACAAGGTGTGATCTTAAGATTCCTTAGTTAGTTACTCTGGTCCCAACAGTGTTGACTAAAATTTCACTTGTTTATATATTTATTTCCACCTTCTATTTAAGATGGCCTTAACTTTCGGCCACTATCCACCCAAAGCAATTGAAATCATGACTCATAAGATTTATGGCTCTGTTGCCACTTTTTATCTAGAATCCGAGAAGCAGTTAAAATAATAGGTTTTCCAAGTAATCCCCAATTAGCTCATAATGGGGTTTCAGCTACAGCCACTGCAGTTCCAAGCAGTGACTATTTCTACTTTACCCTTGAGTGATGCTCACCCGCCTTCCTTTCTATGGAACAGATGTTCTGAATAGTAACTGTCAATTCTTACCTGACCTTGTTTCCATGGCTGTATTATTTTTACTATTGGTAATATTATACAGCATTTATAAATATACGTGGCTGCTAGTAAATTACAAATATGTAAAAGCTTTTGCAAGAAGAAGAGTTTATTTTCCTCATAAGCATTGGGAGGCAGACAGTTGCCCATGTTGGGTATAGTAGCCCAGAAGGTTGGTACTTATGTTTGAGATCTCATTAGAATTTCTCACTTGGTATCTGCTTGTGGTTACTATTACTTGTTGCAATTCCAAGGAAGCCCTAGCAAAGCACTTTCCATCCTCTGAACTTTCGTCATCAGAGAAAATAGTTTTGAAGAGACTCCCACACCATGCTCGCTTGAAGGTTCGTGGGCAGGTGGGTTTCCAGGATAACTCCATTTAAAAACAGATGAAGCTGGAAAAGTACAAAACAAGATTAAATTCTGATTAAAAGAATCATGATCGATTGCATGTTTGGCCCAGCATGTCTACAAATGAACTCAGGGCTCTGTTATCAATTATGGATTTGAAAATAGATCCAGAAAGGGCAGGACTAAATGTTTAATCTTGATTGTCAACTCAATGTCTGTTAGGTTTACCACAGAAACAAATATCTGGATATGACTTTGAAAGATCATATAAGTTTGGGTTAATATGGTGAGACCCATCCTAAATGTAGTCAAATATCATTCCATGGGCCAGGTATCAGACTGAATTCAAGAGAAAGTTAGCTAAACACAAATATTCATGTTCCTCTGGCTCTTGGCTGCACATGTAAAGCTACTGCAACCTCCTGCCCTCATGACTTCCTATACCCTTCAGCTGTGGCATTTAAAAAACCTTCTTCTCTAAGTTGCTTTCATTGGGTATTGATATTTTCCAGCAACAACAAGAGAAGTAACTAAGCCACTTCAATGATTTGTCTGTAGGTTGGGCTATGATCCAACAATAGCCACAAGGGTCTTTACCAAAAGTTGCTTAAATTCCCTGACTCAAAAACTTCCTACAGTCACAGAATTTGGCTAAACAAACAATGCTGTGTTAGAGAAGGGAGCTGATGTAAAGGAAAGTAGAAATAAGAGGTAAAAAAAAAAAAAAGATGGTTAAAAAATGTACAAAGAGATTGAGCACTCATGAGGTCATGAGGTACTGAATTCAGATCCTCTACACTCATGCGAAAGTTGGGCTACACTAGGGTCCCCATTGTTCATAGGCTGGAGACAGACACATTACAGAACCCCATCAGCCATCAAGTCTATGTGAACTGATGAGTTCCAAGTAAAGTGAGACTTTGTCTCAAAAATTAACTAATTAACTAATTAATTAATGTGGAGAGTGATGGAGGAAGACATTTAACATCAATCTCTGACCTACACACATACATGTGTATGTGCATCTGCATGTATACAAAAATACAACCATAGTATTAAGCACATAACACTTATACAACACACACTCACAAACACACACACACACATCAAAAAGATTCTAAAGGCTATGCTCATGGCCCTGATTTCTACAGAATCCTCATGAAAGCTAGTTTTTCTTGAGCCCTTAATCATAGGAGTCAGTTGTTTCTTGGTAATGTTCAAACTGGATCAGTTTATGTTTCTGTCCTTGAAGAAAAAGTGTCTGGCTAACTTAATTGTTAACAAGTCTTCTGGCTTCCAATTTTGATCAATTCTGCATGGAGACTTTAGTCATTTGTTTCAGGCAAAAATCCAGTGTTGTTACTAATTAAAATTAGTTATAATTCTTCATCACATATGCCATGAAGTTTGCAGGAATTTATTGTCTTAAAAGCTTTTCATAACTTGGCTCACACAATTTCTCAATTCTCCTAAATTGCACCATGCCAAACTGTCTTTTTCATGTTGTTCACATAGGTAACTCCACTTACGTCCTCAAGACCCAACTCTACTGCGATAGTCCACACGGGTGGAGTTGCAAGCTTATGTGGGTCTCTTGTCTTTTCATCTGGAAGAATTTTGTAGATAGACATGGCTGTAGCAGAAGTTTGTCAAGCAAGTAAAACAAACATTTCCAACAGGGACTGGGGTGACCTGTTCTAGAGAGGATCAGCTGCCCACTGAGCTCAGCATTGTGGGTCTTGAAGTTCCATATTTCTGAGGTACATGTCATAGTCCTAGATCAAGGTGGCCATTTCCTTTCCCAAATCATGGCAGACCAGATCTTCGCATTGGATATTTCTTTCCATGATTTTCTGAAAAGCCCACAGAAGGTATCAAAGTACAACATAAGTAATATTGCAATGAAGAGTTTTTGTTACTATGATTGTATAGTATAGTTTGTGATCAGACATCGCAAGACTTACAGCAATCGTATTCCACTGGTATTTTAGAAAGCTTTGTGCTTCCACAGGAATTTTCAGAACATTTTCTTCAAATTCTGTGAAGAACCTAATTAAAATCTTGATGGTAGTATCTCTTATTCTGAAGTCATTTTAGAATATCAATTTATCAATTTATGAGTATGTGGGATCTTCCAATTTTTTAGTATCTTCTTCAATCTATTTCTTCAGGGTCTTTAGGATATATATATATATATATATATATATATATATATATATTTATGTGTGTGTGTGTGTGTGTGTGTGTGTGTGTGTGTGTGTATTCTCCCTTTCACTTACTTGGTTAGATTTATTCTTATGTATTATTTTATGTTATTGTAAACAGTATTTTTTCTTGATTTCTTTATTAGAAAATTCATTATTTGGTATAACAAAATCTTAATTTTGATATATTGGTGTTTGTATACTGGAATTTTCTGAAAGAATTTTTAAGATCTAAGCATTTTCTGGTAGAGTCTTTCAGGTAGTCCATCTGAATCATGTGTCTCCAAATATTGAGCATTTTTCTATTAGTATCACTTTATTCCTTTCTTTTGTCTTAGTCCTTGTAGTGGTTTGCATAGTTATGTATGGCCACTATGGACTCATGTATTTGAATGCTTGGTCCATAGAGAGTGGCACTGTTAGGAGGTGTGGCCTTGTTGGAGTAGGTATGGCCTTGTGGGAGGAAGTGTATCACTGTGGGGGTGGGCTTTGAGGCCTCATGTGCTCATAGTCAATGTGGCATACAGTCTCCTTTTGCCTATGGAGCAAATTGTAGAACTCTCAGCCTCTTCTTCAGCACCATGCCTGCCTGCACACTACCATGCTTCCTGCCATGATGATAATGGACTACACCTCTGAAACTGTCAGCCAGCACCAATTAAATACTTTCCTTTATAAGACTTGCCATAGTTATGTAGTCTCTTAACAGAAATAATACCCAAACTAAGACAGTCCCCTAGTTAGGACTTCACGCACAGCATAAGTCTGAGAGGGAGCACTCTTATCTCACTTCTGATTTTAAAGAGGATGCTTTTGATTTGAGTTTATTTTATATAAGGTTTGGTATTGGTTTGCAAGATAGAGCCTTTATTGTGTTCTGAGATGCCCATACCAGTCCTATTTCCTCTGTGGATTTTATCAAAAAGAGATGTTGAACTTTGTAAAAGGCCATTTCTGTCTTGTGAGATGGTTTTTTGTCCTTGCTTTAGAGATACCATCCTTTAAATGGTACCAATTTGACCATGTTGTTTACTTTTCTTAATGCATTTTTGAATTCAACTTAAGAACTTAATTGAGAAGGTTTGTGCCTATGTTCATCAGCCTTTATCTGTTCTTTTTGTTTTCTTTTTTTCTTTTTTGCCATGATACTTTTTCTCCCTCTGAGACTGTTGTTCTGGAGTTTCCTCTAGACTTATCTTCCCAACTTTGGTAACAAGTGGTAAATAATTCTGGCATGAGGTTAAAAACATATAACTAAATATGCCTTGTTTTATAGCAAAAGCTTTATTTCCAGAAATCATATGACTGTCAAAAGCTTAGAGAACTAAGTGTGTTTTCTGAGTCAAAGTTCAGTGATCTGGCTGCTTCATTATACAGCAGCCCGCTTAACTGAATCTATCAAATGTCTTACCAAATTGAAACACTATAGCGGTAGCATTTTATCTCCTACCTCATAGCGTTCATTTAAAATGGGAAGCTACATTTCTTCATATGATTTTTGTTTTCCGTGAATGAGTGCAGTTCCTGAAAAATCACTGCTTTTCTTCTCCAAGCTCACCAAGCATCTGTTTGTAATCTGCTGTGGTCCTAAGTGCCTCTTGAGTTTATCTACAATGCTCTGCTCACTCTTTCCTCAGTTTCTTATAATCGAAGATAATACGAGGCCTCTGTACATTTCTCCCTTCCATAAAGATTTCATTTAGAAGTTCTACAGCTGAAAGAGAGTATGCTGCATTCCATTACTTTGCTGATGTGCTACAAACACTAATGTGAAAATTTAGTATTCATCATGTCTCAGTTCTTTTGACCAGTTTTTCTTCTTTTAGTATTTAACATACAAAGCAATGGCTTTCATTGTTTTCATATATGTGTCATTATATTTTGTTTTAATAACTCTTCTTGTTCTATTGCCCTACCACATCCTGCAAAATTCAGGTTTATAAACAACAAATATTTTCCTATAAGTCATTGACAGTAGTAACTTTAGCATCTATACATAAGTGAGGACTCACAACATTTCTTTTGAAGCAAAGTTCCCTTATTTGTCAAAAGTTGAAGCACAACAAGTTTAATGCTTGGCTTAGAGCTCAAACATATTTAGTTTGGTGAAGGATATATGGAGACTGGTACAGAGGAGTTAAGCACTGCCTCAGTGAGTCTTGGTGTTTCCACTCAGCCCCAGAAAGTTAATTTGAATTCTTACATTCCCACCTGATGCAGGTAGTATGTTTTGTTCTACAGTTACAGCATTTGGTTAAGAGGTTGAACTGAATAGAAGCTTGCTAATTGACTAGGCCATTCGTGCCTGCCTGGCAGCTGAGAGTTTCCACTAAACAAGAGCACACTGATTATGCGCGAAGTCATGTAGATCAACCTGAGGTACTTCCATCTTCCAGCAGAGAATTCCAAGATTTAGTCAACCAGAGTATAAAGAGTTAACTTTTCCAGGAAGAGGAGATCTGCCCTATAAACCAATAAAAATAAAAACCAAGAAATCCAGACTATAACACATCCCTTTGCAAAATTCATACTGTGACTGAGGTAAGAAAGATTGCATCTATGCTCAAATCATATCCTTTTGTTAAAAATAAATCTTACTAATCAGTTTTTGAGTTGAAACATTTCTTAGGTAAGAAATAAATGATAGGTACATATTACATCACTTGTCTAACTTCACATAAATGACTACACACTTATAATTGATTATATAGACACTTTTATACATTGTATAATTGATTATACACTTAGAGACATATTCACTTTAATTTAGTTGAGAAAATAACATAAAGGTAACAAACTTGCTTCTTAGTTGTTAGGCCCTTGAGGCAAGAAGAGGAGGAGGAGGAAGAGGAGGAGAAGGAATAACAGCAAACTTATCATTTCCTTCACTTAATGTTAACTGATATTATTAGTGGGTGCATAGAACACTAATAATAGGAATGACACAGACACTATTTTATTATTTTCCTGTTTTGTAAAGATAAGATAAAGTGGACAGATGTGGGTTTACCTTTTATACATGGTTTTATATTGTTAAATACCTACTGAAAATCCAAATTCTTCCTGTTATATATGCATTCCATTGAACATCGTTCTAGAACCTAGGGGTGAGTCTAGCGATGATGTGAAGCTTAGAAAAATTACCAGATCATTTCATGCTTTCTGGGATGCAGAACAAATGACGTTATTTGGTTAAATTAATAGATCACCAAAGGCACGGGATACCAATAAAGGTTTGCTGGCAATAAAAAGGATAGGTTAATTATCTCCATCATTATTTTCTGCTTGAGATGTGATATGGTGAGGTGAATACAATGAACCACTGTTCAAACTGAGTATTGATAGAGAGAAGTTGGGTTATCAGCTTAGAACAAGAACGGCATTTGCCTGAACTGAGTGGAACTGTATCCCTGCATTAGATAGTGATAATTCAGAGAGGGAGATGTTGATAATTCACAGAGGGAAATGTGTTTCCTTCATACTGAGTGGAGCTGCACTTCTTAAAGTTAGATCACAATTATTCTTACAAGAAGGGGGGATTCCTTCATGGATAGGATTTTTTAAAATATAAACTTCAGCTTTTATGAGATTCCTTTTGTCTTTTCTATAGGTTTATCCACAAATTTAAGATCTTGAGAAATTAGTTTGCAAAGAATAACATGAAATGCTTGTTCGTGAGAAACCTTTAGCCCACTCAAGGAAAGAGAAATGGTACTTAAAGAAGTACTCCTTAAGAGCGATCTGTTTATTGAAACACGAGAGGCTAATTGTCAGAAATGATGAGAAACAAATGTGAAGAGCTTTCCGTTTGGTGCTCTGGCCACATGGGACATTTAAGGAAGCATATGTTGGCTTTAAAAGAGGAAGTTGTCATTTTTTTAGGAAAGAAATTCAGCGTATGAGAAGAATAAAAAAAGAACATCCTTACTTATGAACAGCAATTCAAGAGCATGGAAAGGGGATTAAATCGTAGAAAGGCAGGCATTCCACTTGAACATCAGCTCAGATTACCTCTTTTTTAAAAATAGTATTCACTAATATCACAAACCAGTTTTGCTGGAAACATATCCTAAAAGGCAAATACTGTGAATCCTCTAGAGATAGGCTGGAATGTTCTATGAACATAAGATGCTTAACCCTGCTTGAACAAGTTCTCAGTCTTTCAAAAGTTTTTTTTTCCTTTGATTCCCATAATATTCCTAAAAACCTTCTGAAATTTATTATAATTGCCATTTTATTTTTTATTGCATATTTTCTTTATTTATATTTCAAATGTTATCCCCTTTCCTGGTTACCCCCCCTCCAAAACCCCTATCCCATTCCCCCTCCCCCTGCTTCTATAGGTGTTCCCCCACCTACCTACTCCTGCCTTCCTGCCCTGGAATTCTCTTACACTGGAGCATCAAGCCTTCACAGATCCAAGGGCCTCTTTTCCCATTGATGTCCCATAAGGCCATCCTTTGCAACAAATGCAGCTGGAACCATGGATCCCTCCTTGTGTACTCTTTGGTTGGTGGTTAAGTCCTTGTGAGCTCTGGGGAATCTGATTTGTTGTTATTGTTGTTCTTTCTATGGGTTGCAAATCCCTTCAGCTCCTTCAGTCCTTTCTAACTCCTCCATTGGGGACCCTGCGCTCAGTCCAATGGTTGGCTGCAAGCGCCTCTGTACTTGTCAGGCTCTGACAGAGCCTCTCAGGAAACAGCTATATCAGGCTCCTGTCAGCATGCACTTCTTGGCATTCACAATAGTGTTTGGGTTTGGTAATTGTATATGGGATGGATTGCCAGGTGAAGCAGTCTCTGGATGGCCTTTCTTTCCTTCAGTCTTTGCTCTGTCCTGTACGTTGTAGGTTGCTTACCACACCTCTTACCTCTACATTTGAGTTTCTAATAACAGTTCCCTTCCAGCTATTAATAATGCAAAAGGTCTCCAGTTATGACCAAGTGTTCACAAGAGGTCTCAAAGAGGGAAAGTAAGGGGGGTGCGGGGTGGGAGGGGGGGGGATTCTACTTATGTATCTACTACTTGCAGGATAAAAGCTTGGTTGAGCATGTTCAAATAAACTGTACTTTATTCAGCAAAGGTACAAACTTACATGGAACCCATTAAAAAGGGCAAAAAAAAAAAAAAAAAAAAAAAAAAAAAATTCTTCCTTTCTCTTTCATACCTAGCTGGACTTGGTCTAAGCTCTATCATTTATCATCATAGGCTGGTTACTTCACCTCTCTGAGCCCCTACTTTTATTACTATTGTTGTTGCTGTCCTTGTTATTAACACAAAATGGAGTCAATGCTGAATTCAAAGGATTGTGGTAAAGATTAATTAAAATAATGCATCTTAATCCTCATACTTGCTAATCCCTAATAAATCCCGTTATCATTATGTCATACAATAATATTCAGGTTTGTTGAAGTAGCTATGTCATCACTTCTGTTTAACCTTTAAGCCAGTCATGAATGACATATCTTGTTAACTGGAACACATTTAAAGTACCACACAGTATGGTCTACAGATAATTAGAGCTCTCTGCAGATGTTGCTTTGACTTGCCTCTTTGCTCACCCTCAGCTTGGATGCACATTCTGTCTGTGCCATCAGCCTGGTTTTGGTGACCGTAGGGGTGTCTGATGAAACAGTCAATATCAACTTTTGGCTGTACTTTGACGAACCACAGAACTACTTCACTAAATATGCAACAGTATAAGCCGAGAACACTGAGAAATAGGTAAATAATGACAGAATAACGACAGAGAATAGCCTATGTACGGCCTACCCAGTACCCTTAACCTTGTCAAATCACTGAGGACATTCGTGTTGCTCAAAGCTTTACTTAAACAGAAACACACCAGCCACAGAAGAGAGGACAGAGACTCCCATCGCATACAATAATTTAAGTTAAACAAGAGATCAGGACTGTCAGTGATATCTCCTGCTCACCTCAGCTAAATTTTGTCCAAAAGCTGTGCTGCTTAGAATTGTGAAGAGAAACTGATGTCTACCATGAAAAATGAAACCTCCTTTAAAAAGCTTCCCAATGGACTGACAATCTGTACAGCATGTAGAGGAAAGCCAAGCTCTTTGTCTTCCAGTACAACATGGAAGAGTAAATGACCAAGCCCAGTTAAGAACTCATGTTTTCTCTATGAGATGTGGGCCATCTATCTCCCCCCCAAGAGTGGAGTTACCCAAGCTCTTTGAAAGTTCCACAGGAGGACAATTATTGTTCTTCTACAATTGTCTCCATTTGGAATCAACATCTGCTTCAACAAGCTGTGCATTCCCAGAAAAACCTTATCTGGGAGCCAAAGAGAAATATCTAGCGCCTGCAGGTCAACTTAATCAATCATGAAAGACAAAAAAATAGTCACTGGTTCACCTCTCCACCATTTGCACCCGCAACTCTGTGGTTCCTGTTTATCTGTATTTGTGGATACCTCCCAGGAACAGGAAATAGACAAATAACTTATGCCAGTGCAGGCCAAAAGTATTCTATTCCAACAAGAACAGGAAAGAGAAAATGTGAACTCCCATTTTACTGTGTAAATGTAGAGTAAGAATTTCTACAGAGATCTATCCCTCCCTTCAGATTCTAACAGTTATTCTTGATAATATGGTAGTATCGGAACTGGAAATCAGTTTGCAACCTGCTATAATCAGGCCTTGCTCATTCACCTACAGCCTATGGTTGTTGTGGTCTATGATGTGTTTGCTAAATAGTTACTTGTGCTGGCTAGTTTATGTCAACTTGACATAAACTAGAGTCATTTGGAAGAGGAAATCTCTATTTAAAAAATGTACCTAGCAGATTAGCCTGTGAGCAAGCCTGTGTTGTATTTTCTTGATTGAAGACTGGGTGGGCCCAGCTCACTATGGGCAGTATCAACACTAGGCTCATATTCTGAGTATTATAAGAAAGCAGGCTGAGCAAGACAGTAAACAGAACCCCTCCATAGAATCTGCATAGGTTTCTGCCTCCAGGTTTCTGCTCTGGGTTCCTGCCTTGACTTCCATCAGTGATGGACTGTCACTTTAAGAGTAAGTGAAATAAACCCCTTTTCCCTAAGTTGTTTTTGATCGTGATGCTTTACCATGGCAATAGAAACCATAACTAAGACATTGTTATATCGTCTAGTAGATTCTGAAGTCTGTCTCTACTATCCAGTTCTTTACAGAAGGGAAAAAAAAAAAAACAAGTGGTGTTAATCTCTGCTCGGAATTATTCCCCTAGAAAATATATACATTTTGAATCTGGCTTAAGCAAGACAAAAGAAGTTACAGAGTTACATTCGGACCTTTCTGAATGTTTTCTTAGAAGAAAAATTGTTTATATATTTATCACTGTACTTACGCAGAGACACTGTGTTTATATCTCTACTTTTCCAAAGCAAAACTACATGAGCCAGTTTATTTATATTTTGCAATTTGCCTTGAACCATGTAGACATGTGAATTTAAGAATAAAAATTAAGGCTTTACATTCATTCTAAACATTCAAGAGCATCTGTGGCTGTGATTCTCTACTACAAGTGTTTGTTGTTATTGTTGTTTTGTTTTTTAATTAACCAACTAGTTCCTGTTTGTTTGTTTTTTGTTTTTTTGTTTTTTTGTTTGTTTGTTTTTGTTGGTTTTTCGAGACAGGGTTTCTCTGTGTAGCCCTGGCTGTCCTGGAACTCACTCTGTAGACCAGGCTGGCCTCGAACTCAGAAATCCGCCTGCCTCTGCCTCCCAAGTGCTGGGATTAAAGGCGTGAGCCACCACTGCCCGGCAACCAACTAGTTTCGAACAATAAACCATTTATATATCTAAGCGTCTTCCAAAGTCTGAAAAAAAATCTGACAGGAGAAAATATGTGGATTCTATTTGACTTAGTCATACTGATTTAACATGTTTTCTCAGGTTTCATCTGATGACCCTGGAATTTAGGGACTCCCTTTATGTCTTTCATGTTCCCCTTCCCTTTTTGCCATATAAAACTTATGGGGTGCTTCTGGGGTTTCTCAGTGATCCAGAATCCAGATTGGCCAAGACCTATTTCTTCTGATTTTTCCTAATTTTCTTTAACTTAATGACAAAAACAGAGAAAGTTCTTAAAAAGTGGAGTAAAACTAACATTAAAAAGTCTTGAAATTACATTCTATCCCTCTTTATCTTTAAGGATGTTCTTGGTGTTAAAATTATGAGTAGTTTTAACATAATTTTACAAATTAAAACTTTATTTTATTTATAAAACAAACAGGATATCAACAGAACAAATGGTGTTGAAGGATTGCTGTATCACTACAGAGTATAAGGCTGCTTCGTTCTGTTGTGGAAATACGAACATCAAAGACAAAGTTATGCCTTGGGATACTCTCAGTTCTGGGGTGAAAACAAAGAACAAGTCCTAGATGGAGTCAAACTAAAAATAATAGCATCAACGGAAGAAAGGTTAATGCTGTGGTGCATAGTACAGAGAACAATTAGTTCCGAATAAAGGTGGGTGGGCTTCAAATATATTTTTACAAGAAACACATCAGAATTCAGTGTTGAAGTTTCTGATTGATGGGACAGGTTTGGGATGAAGGCTCTAGTTCATGGCCCTCTAAGGAAAGAGAATATCATGAGCAGAAGCAAAGATGTGAATCTCATAGGGACTTGCTATGTTGTGCCAAAATGACTTGTACGAGCTTCAGCTTTCCATCAGATTGAAGCTTCTAAGATGACATTGTATCTGCATCACGCTACACACGTTTCCAAACAGGGGCTCTTTTAATTAAGCTCGGTCTCCAGCATTTAATGAAATCTAGCCCATATTTGTTTGTTTTTAATTACTATCCATTTGTGACAATACTTATACCACATGACTTGAATTCTTTTCTTTTTCATTCAATTAGCATTGAATGAAAAATCATACAATTCACTAGCATACAATTTTGTAAAAGGGTGTTCCATGGAATTGATTCCCCAACGTGAGCTTCCGTAATTGTCTCGTTTGTGGGATTGTACAGGACATACACGCTTTAAGGGTTTGGGAAAGCAACACAGTAGATAACTTATTTTTGTGACATGTTTTTTTTTTTTCCTCAGGGCATGGGCATGCATTACAAACTTGGGTCTAAAAAGGTCACTGTGAGCTCATCACTTTTTGTTGTCCCTTGGTCTCCCCAATATTCTCGCCCTCACTCACTCACTATGGCAAAACCAAAGTAGCAGAAAGAGAAATTTTAGTTCTGCTTCATTTTCCACCTCTGAAATAACCATCATGCATCCCATTCCCTAAAATGCTCATTAAATATCCCCCTTTACATAAATACTGGGCATCTTTTTTTAATTAAAGTAAAACAATTCAGGCCATGTTATCTTAAGATTTAGTTTAGAGCATTGGCCTTTGAAAAAATAAAGCTTCGTTGTTTGGATTCATATATTTATTTTTGGTGGAGAGTTAAAAGAGAGATTAAGAAAGTCTCCTTCAGTGACACCACCCACAGCTGTCTGGTCCTTTAATGCCTTCCCTGGGTTCCATGTTCCTACCCCCTGCTGAACCACTGAAAATGACAAAGCCTTGTTATCATTTGTCAATCAACACTGGACCTTGTGTCTTTGTTAAACTCTATCCTCTGCACTGAGGGTCCATTTGTACAAATTCACTGCATCAACTGGTCCCAGTCTGGGGATATTTTTGTTTACAAAATATTTTGTTTTACAAAAATATCCCATGTGGTAATGACACCATTTCTTTTACATTGTAGTATATCAGAAGCTCGAAAATTCAGAAAATAAAAAGATAATAAATGCCAAGAAACTTTTATATAAAAGTAACAGCATAAAATACCAGATACTAATATAAAAAGTAAAAATACATTTAAATTTTTAATGAAAAACATTTTACCTTATACTTGTTCTAGGTCAAATCTTCAGCTTTCAGCGGCTGAAATAATGCCTAGTCTGTTTGCTTTTCTTCTAGGGCTTCAGTCTTGTACATAGTGTGCTCTGAAATATGTTTTATTGAACTGAATTTGGTGTTTCAAAGTACTGAGTTTTTGTACTGGGCATTGCTTCCAGGAACACCTGGGTACTTGATGAGTAATGAACTCTCACCACATGTAAAGGTAAATGGGTTTTCACATGAGTGGGATCTGAGCGAGTCACTGTGTGTGTGAGGGAAGACAAGGCCAAATGTCCTGAACCTTAAAGCATTCCTGATACTTCATACTAGACTGTCCAAGATAAAGTAAAATATATTGTATTGTTGTACTAGACTTCTCACAATTCGTTAAAAAGCAATGCTTGTCCTCTGAATCAAAAGCCTTCTGAGTCTTGTTCTTAAATTTCAATAAAAGTGAGTAGGATAAGACAGAAGGACAGAGAGAAAATGAGGACAGACAGTGTCTATAAATGCGGACACAGAGACAAAAGAGCAAGAGGGAAGAAGGGCAGGCAGCAGGATGAAAATGAAATTTGTTAATTTCAAATGCTTATGTTTTATCTAAGAGTGCCTCTAAATTAAACTGGATGCCTCTAGATCAGTTATTCTTGCTTATTCTGCATTCACTTTCAAGGTGGTCCAGTTTTGAAGGACATTTGACAGAAAATCCAAACATTCAGTGGTGTAAAGGTAAGCCACCATTGCATTAAAACCAAGCATCTGTCATACCTGGTATGCACTCATTTTACTGTGCTGGTCTTTGTTGGCTCCTCATGCAGAGGTGAGGTCCACATCTGCCACTGAATCAGAGCTACCGTACTAAGAGTATTGTGCCAACAGCTTGAGCTCAGGCTCAATCAACTCCGTGTTTCACTCTTTCCATGGGTCAGAACATTTTCGAGCAAATATAGTAAAACTACATTTAGGGTGCAAGTGATTTGTCCTTCACAGAGTAAAGTCTCACAAATCCATCATGTAGTATGAGTCTGCTTTTGATGTTCTCTTCACTGTTTCTTTCGTTTTATGTCTTCACATCCAACACCCAACTTTTTAACTCCACAGGAGCCCAGGGACAAGTGTGGGATATCTCCCTTCTGGTTTTAGGTAGGGTTGGGGTCTCAGAGAAATCAAGTTCCTGTCGAGCTGGGCAGCTTCCATAGTGCTTCAACATTCTGAGCAGGCAGTGGGGTGGGGGTTGGGGGAGATAGTCACCAATATTCTTACTCAGCTCTAAACTCTGTGAGCTATAGTGATGAACAGCCTGGCAAGATTCTCCCATTGGTGCAATACTGGTATGAATGTTATGGGACAACAAAACACTTTCTAATGGATTTAAGTCATGTTTGCAGGAGTAAACTCAACCCTAATGCTATAAACTTAACAGACTTGCATTAGTTTTTTTTTTTTTTTAAATAAAGGACATAGTTTCAAAATGCCTTCTAAATATTTATCCATCTCCTAGAGACAGTGATATATTAATGACAAGGTATACAGCTAACATCCAAATATCAAGTGTTAATACCATTGATGAATATGAAGAAACCTGGCTCCTTAATGTGGGGGCTACTGACTGTGTGGCTGGATTTAGAGGTTCAAATGATTTTGTTCTCTCTTGCAATATTAACAATTATGGATAGCAAAAAAAGAGGATAAGGCTCAAGACAAAAAAAAAACAAACATATTAAAAGGAAAAATCTCATTCTGCCAACTATAATGACACTTAGAGTAGTTTAATCAATAAAGATATTAATAGCTTTGAAATATATTCAACTAAACAGAACTAATATCCATGAATTAATGTTGATATACTATAGCTTTCCTTAAGAGCCGCTGTTCTCAGTCTTTAAGGTATATGGAGAGACTTGCATAAAGGTTTGATTTGTTGTTGTGACTGTACTATGGAGAAACTATACAGTAAGAAAGATATCAAGAAAGTACATTGGCCAAGGACAAGGAAGTGGGCTTCAAGCAGGAATCTGACATTAGACTAGAACAAAGAAATAATTTCAGTAGAAATCTAAATCTTAGGCTAGAACAAGGAAGTAGGCTACAGACATGAAAATGACTTCAAACTAGGACAGGGAAATTGGCTCAAATATTTTGGTCATCCTGTTAAGTCCTTAGAAACAGTGATCATGAGAGTGTTCACGGAGTTTTGTTTATTGTCTTCCTTGCTCTTTGACTATTTGTGTTTATTTTCTTACTTGTTCCTGACTACTTGCATCTATTATATTGCTAATTCTTCAACCTAGAATTGACCTTAATATTTGCATGTAATTTAAAACACATAAAAGCAAAAAAGGAGGAAGAGGGATGGGATAGGGGTTCATGGGGGGGGGAGGAATGGGGAAAGGGGATAACATCTGAAATGTAAATAAATAAAATATTGAATAAAAACTGACAAAAAAAGAAAGATATCAGTGCTATAAAAAAGGAATGTCATTCATCTTACCCTAGATAAATCAGCTTGTAAAATTAAGCATATGATCAATATTCAATCATTGTAATAAGAGAGAGTATCTTTATAATTTTTAAAGATACTCTATATGAGTACAACTCTAAAGTTGGCTGTTGGGACTTTTGCAAAAAGACTTATAAAGTAGAGCTTTACGATAAAAACTTTATAAATGATAAATGTTTATCTATTGGACCATAGATTAGTACAGCATTCACATCTCACTAAAGAAGCTTCGTTTTGGAAATCACTGGACAGTGGTTAACATAAAGGCTCACAACTGGTCAATGTGTAAAAAATAAGCAACTGTGTAGCAGAGTCTTTAAAAGCACATCTACCTCACACTCATTGTCCCTAGGTTCCGGGTATGGCAATGAAGAGAGAAGACTGTGAGAGCCACAGGTCAAGGAGGACTGTAGCAAAACAATGTCTTCCAAATAAACATTGCACTTGTAACTTCACAGAACTCCTGGACAAGATCAAACCAGAAAACAAGTCAACTTGGAGGAGTAAAGTGCTCACAAGGTCCCCAACCATAGGTCACGATTGATCATAGATGCTGGGAGAAAGTTCTCTGAAGGATGTAGCTCCGGTGGGTTGCCCACACTCCAGTGGATAATGACGCCATGCTTCCTCGTATGTGGCAGCAGCAGTTGGACTGAGTGGTTGAAAACGAAGACACAAAGTTGGGATAAGAACATAACAGGAGAGGTAAGAGAAGCATTGGTTGTGGTCTGGGGGAATGAATATGTTCAAAATACAATGTAACCATGCATTCTCAAAGAATTAGCTTAGTATATTATTTTTAATTTTTAAGGAAGAAATTAAAACCTTGGTGTATAAAGGGTTTTGTTTTTTTTTTTGTTAGACTTCATCATGAAAAAAAAAAGTTCCTTTACTCTAAGTGACAAAGAAATTCATCCCAATAAGTAACAATTATTTTGATAATAGATTGGGCCAAGGGCATGGAGAGTTAAATGCTAATTTCCTAGGTGATCCTTGGCATGGTACAATATGAACACAAACAGAGTATTTACACAACCTTCAAGTGGCTTAGCATATGAAATATATGGACTTTTTAATTCAAAAAAATATGGAAATGAAGTGAATTGTAAGCCCTGAAGGACACCTCAGAGCATTCCAATTTTACAAACCCTGATGCTGCAGATCTGCCATCCTAAGCACTTAGCTGTTAAGTACTCCCTAAATACATTGGGCTCTTCAAGAAAACACCTACCTGAGTAGATTTTAACATCTGTGTAGAAATATGTTAATTCAGTTTTATTTTTATAAAACAATTTATTAATTGTAGATTTGTTTCTTTAAAATGTTTAATCAACAGTTGTAACTTATCAGTACACTCTAGTTTCCAATGTTTTATTTTATTTCTGGGGGGCAGTTGATAACGCTTGCAGTTGGGTGGCTACGTAGTGAAACCAGCTACTCAAAAAATCTGGGTTGAGGCACTCAGAAAAAAAAATGGCTTGTAACATTTTCTAAAATTACACAGAAGAACTTGTCCTAGCCTAATTTTAAAAATCACTTTGTAACTTATAATATTTCTTTTCCTGTTTTTGTGACTAAGATTTTTCCCTGAGAAGATCTGTCTCTGGGTTCTGAGAAGATATGTCTCTGAGTTCTGAGAATATATGTCATCTCTGTGTTCTGGAGGGGTAGACAAGGAGTGATTTTTGTTTTAATAAAAGACCAGAGTTCAGTTCCCAGCACCACATGAATTCCCACAAATATCTGAGCATTCACTTTTGAGAGATCTGATACAGACTCCTGCACATATACATACCATACACACATACACCACAAATAATAAATATAAATATTTAGGAAAATACCAACTTTATATTAGTGAACATTTCTTCTTGTATTTTATTTTTTTTAACCTGGGACTAAAATCATGTTTTCCCTGAGGAAATGGTGCTTTATCTGAGGATGTCATTATTACAATAAATTAGTCCATAATTCCATGCACATCAAAAGAGAGAAAAATGACACTGTGTAGTTTTAAAATCCATTTTCATAAAAGAAAACTATTTATCAGTAAAGTCAGCCCCTAAGATACTGAATGAAAGCCACTACAGGCACATAAAGAATGTCTCCATCATCATTACAACTAGCTAGTAATTGTCTAGTCTGCTATTCTAAAGGTTTATCCCACCCACAGGCAGTTGCAGGACACCACGTGGGCGCTAGGAACTGAACTCTGGTCCAGTGTAAGAACAGAAAGCACTCGTACTCAGCCACCTCTCAAGAACCCAGAGACATATTTTCCGGAAAATTTTTAAGTCAACAGTTTTGATGCCTCTAATTGTAATCAAGACCAAAGGAAAATAACAATAAAGCAACTTGAAGAAAAGTTTTAGAATAGCAGACTAGCTGGATTAATAACTGTAATGATTCTGAAGACGATACTTTATGTGCCTGTAGTGACAGTCAATCAGTACCTTAGAGACTGACTTGACTGATGAATATTTTATTTTACTCAAATAAACCTGATTTGAGATTCATGTACACATCTATACAGTTGTTTCTAATATCAGCATTTGTCACGCTCACTTTAAGTGCTAAGTGGCTGAGAGGAGAGTTTTCTAGTCTTACTTAACCCCCAAAATTGAGCTTTTCAATCATTTTTGCACTCTCTTAATTTAAGGAATATTGATACATTTCTTTGATTTTTCTAAAGTAGTACTTGAGAACTAAATACAGGTATTAACCCAGTTAAACATCTGCTACTGTAAGAAACATCAAAATAAGTATAGTCATATGCATCTTCTCTAAGTGAAGAATTCAAATTTTAGTTATCAAGAAAAAAGAAATTTGGGGAAACCTGTCTCATGACGTAAGCTTTATTCATTTTGATGTTGTACTTCCAATTTGAGCATTTGAATAGAAAGACTTCATATTTTGAAAAAATCACATTTATAGTGGTGGTCTGACTTGATTGTAAGGGGTCTTAGACCCCTGTGTGTTCTCCTCTCCTGTGTAGATCCGTCAGTGATGTAATGTATGTGTGTGTGTGTGTGTGTGTGTGTGTGTGTGTGTGTGTGTGTGCACTTGCATGCATGTGTGTATAATGTTAAAGGTCAGGATAACCGAGGTTGTTTGGGTCTGGAAGGCATCACAAAGCCAAGGATCTCCTCCTAGATTCTACTCTCAGACCTCTAAGACCCCATCTACAAGCAACCCAGAGCTCTGCCATGGTCTCTGAGTCAGTTAAAAAAATCTAAGTAGCCCACCCAATGGCTAGTAAGAGGACTAGAAGTCTGTTTAAAACTGTTCTTAGCCCCTTGCCAGACTCTTCAGGATTGTTTATAACATAAAACAATCTTATTACAAAGAAAATTAAACTAGGCAAGTCAAACAAAATGGAAAACACACTGTGTAAACAGGCAAAGTTCAGTTATTACTTTATGGGCAGGACTCTTACTTTGGGTCCATGGATTGATTTCTCTGGAGAGATTACACAAGACCTGTGAGTCCTCTGATGTGTAATCAAAAGTAGTGATAAATACATGCCTGGGAAATTTTCTGGAGTCTGTTTATCACATTCAAGAGTCCAAAAAGTCCTTCATGCAGACACTGTAAGGATCCATTTAACGCCAAATATGTATCAGTTTGTTATCAATAACAATGGTGATGTAATAGGAAGGTTCCTTCCTCTCCAGTTGCCCATGCTCTGTAGGCACACCCCAAGGAAACTCAAATGACAACATTAGCTATCTGATGCTGACCGTCCGTTAGTGATTTCAAATGTAAACAGTATGAAGCCAGCATGCTGCACAATGCAGCACGTTTCCGGGACAGCGAGCTTACTGCTAAATTTTAGGTTTTTAATTTTGTTCTTGTTCATCCATCCTATCATCAGCTGATCCCTTTCCTCTGACTTCAGGATAAAATGAGAGATGACATGCCATAGGTGGTTGGGACAGATAAAGATCCATAGTGCTGGTGATCCTCACTTCACAAAGTTTGTAAGTCAGTTCCTAATTTGGAAGTCTTTATTATGTTAGAGTAAAAGTCACTTCAACTTTCAGGATCGGATACAGTGGTGAAGTGGTTGGTGGGAATCTTACACGGCCTGTATAGGACAAACACAAAACTCAAGCCTTGTAGTCGAGGCTCAAAATTCTGTGTTTTATCAAATGAGACAGCTTTTCTGAAAGATATGAAAGTTGGCCCTTTTCTTCCACTGCACTCTATTTGGAAACCACATATTGGGTTCTATGTGACTTTGTATTGGGAGGTATTTAAACATGTGAAAAGTAACAAAACAGTTCTTCACTGTTCTTGTCCTAGATGTGACTAGGCAACCCTCAAAGCAAAGACAACCCTACTGCTTCTTATGCTCAGGTGCATCTAACTCATCTAACCCATCTAACAGTTTTGCTTTGTTTTGGTTTTTTTTTTTTTTTATGTCTCCCTATGCCACCTTGGTGGCACATTTATCATAGTTCTTTTTTCCTAACCCAAGGATCCATCAGTTACACAAATGTCAAATACCTACCATGTCTAACACTTTCTGCTAAACTTTAGGAATGAGAATTGGGCCCCTCACCTCACAAAGCTCATAATTAAGTAGATAGGATAACAATTAGGTTAATAAATATCCTGTATCAATTACTAAGGAAGCAAAGAAGTTGCTAAGATACAGAATAAGCACATAGGCTGGGAGAGGACATGCAGAGATCCGTTATGGGGGAGAGGACATGCAGAGATCCATTATGGGGGATACTTGAGAATGTGATATTTAAGTAAAAAGAAATCATTTTGGTGAAACAGTATCTTGGACTAGGAAAAAAGAGCCTGAAGAGTTTGCAAAACTGAAAGAAGCCTATTAGCTTGCAGAGCAGAAATTAGAAGAGTTGCCTCTAAGGACAAGGAGTTGGAACCCTGTAGATTCTTGGGCAGATATGGGAAATCTTTGCATTTTAGCATCTGTAATTAAAAAGTCAAAATAAAACTTCAAGGAGGGAAATGTCACAATTATGAAATATCATGGAGACTTTACTAGAAATACGGCAGTAATACAAAAGCACGAAACTGAGGGTCGGGAGTAAAACCACAGCACATCTACTTTACAGACATACTTATTTTGGATATTATGTTAATAAAATAAATCTGGAAAATTTTCAGTTTCCATCTATGAGCTAGGAGAATCTTGATCCTAAATACTCAACATTTTATACTCAGCATAACCCAAGGACAAATATCTGTGTTCCCAAAGATAACTAACCACCTTTGTTTATACCAGTATGTCTACAGACATGAGTAATGTGTTACACAGTGCCAGAATGACAGATAAGACATTTCTAAAACATATTATATATGTATTTACCCATGAAATAGCAAATGAACAAGCCTACTGACTATGTCCATCCAGTCTAATATATCTGATACATTCTCAGTCTCGTGTCAGAGACCCCCTTCTGTCTTTTCTTTATCTATAAATTATTTTCAGCACAAACACCAAGCATACCTTAGAAGAAAAATCAAACTGATATGTTTCAAATAAAGTACCTTGGCAGCAAGCTTAACACATCCAGGAGGCAGCAATGCTATGGTAAAAGTCTAGGCAGTTTTCAGACTTCTGAGACCCTATGAGTTTGCAATCGACTTTCTTTCAGTTGGGTTCCAGATTGTCCTATTAACTGAAAACACAGCTGATCCTGGGTTTGTTGTGTGGGCTGATGTTGACATCTCCAGACTTGCTGTGCAGATCCCACACTGGAATTTTTTTTTCTTGTTTTTCCCCTGCTTCTTGTGGTTCTGAATCAATAACTATTTTTTTAACCAAACCTTTTCTTAACAGCACATGGACAATTTTAAAGGGAAAGTCTACTTTTCATAGTCTCAATACATTGTTGTTTATGCTGTAGAATGCTGATCTGGGCTTGCTGCTATATAAGATGAGACTGGTAGAAAGTGACAATATCATCTGCTAACCACACCTGACAATGGTCTCAAAGCCGCATAGCACAGTTCACTGACGTATCGTGTGCTGACTTCAGTATAACAGTCAAAGTCTGCCAAGCATCAGTGCTATAAAACTATAGCTTCAGCACACAGTAAAGGGGGAAACAATGAGCTTCTTAAACGGTTTTCATTGTTGTCTTAATGATATTAATTGGTTGCTGAGGCAGGAGAGTAGAGTAGAGCATGAGATCAAGAAGTCCTGAAAAATTATTATAAGAAAAAAACCTGTTGCCAAAGAGAAAGGCTGGAATCCCTGATGGGACCTACAAGAACTAGATCGAGCCACTGGTACTGGTACAGGGGCAAAGTACTAAAACATACAACCTTGGGTGGAGGTTTGAGACATGTGATGAATTAAGTTGAATGGAGAACTACCTCTAACACAGCATTTAACAAGAAAGCCTGGGTTGTGTAAATGACCCCAAAGCTCCCTACTATGTGGCTTTAAAAGCTCCATATTTTTCACAATAGTTGCTGTTTAAGTGCTGAACTCCATTTCTTCCAGCCTGTTTACACACTTAAAAGTGGATCTCACAAACTGTCTTTATTTGTGACTTTCCATGTGTCTCTATCCAATTCCTTGTTCTGGAATAGGAAACCCAGAACCCTTCTTGCTGGGTTCCTTGAATCTTCAGTTATTAATGTTACCCTGTACTCAGTGTCTTTGGATTTTCTTCTGGCCAAATTCTTAGGAAGCTATAGCAACTCTATACAATAGCTAGTTGAATTAGAAGACCAGTTGAATTAGAAGATGCCAGAAATAATCTTCATGAAGCTACCACATAATTGAGAGCAGTGGGTTCCTACCAGGCACTGTGGGTTGTGTGGAACAGCCCAATAAGCCAATAATATTGCCTGTTACCATGTGCTACTCTCAGCATAACATGTCAGCTATGAAACCTGACTATATTTTTCTACAACTAGAGTTGGAGATCATTAAGGTGACACCAAGGAAATATTTAAAAAATTTTCTGCCACATTTTTGATATGGTAAAGAATCTTCTCTGGCTTTTCAATAGCCCTTTCGTCTCACTTTAATCATTGTTACTGATATGCTAATTGGTTGGCACCTCTTATTCCTAGCAGCCACTCATGATAAGACCTGTGTCCTTCCCAGCACCTGCTGCTGCTCACAGAAACAAATATTAAGGAGAAGCATCAGAGATATACATAAAGGTGGAAGGTCTTGATTTTCAGCAAAGAAAAGGCATTAGCATGGTGAACATACATTGTTATTAAGAGCCTAGTAAGATTAGAGGATTGGCAAAACAGGTACTTCAAGTAATCAGCACTGAATAAACTCAAAATATTTCCACTCTCACAAGGCATGTAGACCCTGTTCTATTTTTTCTTGCAAGAACATGTTGCAAACTATGACTTTCTATTTTAAAAACCTTTATCTGGATCCAGATCACTTAGGTTGAACCCTGGCTGCATTATTAATTCTTAAATTTGGGCAATTAAGTTCTCTGTGTCTTTTTTTTTTCTCCCTATAGACTTTGGACTGCATAGAACTGCTGAAGAGACTAAACAGATTAATATACACAGCAGACTGGATTATCATGTGACCCACCACAGGAATAACCATATCTGGGTGATAAAGTTTAATACTAAAAGATGCCATTTCTAGTGTGGTGACTGTGTTTGTCATCTTTGTCACTGTCATTGCAGATACAGGAAATATGTGTGTCTTTGCTTTGAAGGAGAACTTTCCTCTTCCCTCAGGTGGGGTTTAACTAAAGACTTACAGTCTCAGAGAATCATACTCAGACAAAACTCCCAATGTGTCAGCAGCCTCTGGATTCCTGTCTTGTAAATTCAAATGATGAGACTCACAGATCACAGAGGCTGTTTTAGAAAGGAGTTTATTATATATCCATACTGGAAGCTTAAAAGAGAAGGCAGACTGCTGTACAGCAAGACAGGGTCTAGGGAACTATAAAGCAACTAACTGCTTTGTCTCTGGGCTTTATAAAGGTCTTTGGAGCAAAAGCTCGCTGTATGGTGACACACAGGGAGAGTATGGACAACTCAGTCCAGTTACTGACTCATGAGTGTCCTGGTGACTCCTGTCAGTGTCACTGTCTGCAGTATCCTAGCTTATACAATACAAACAGAAGTGCTCATTTGAGAAAAGAAATAATAAGGAACCTGGAGCCAGAACTCTCAACAAGGAAAGACAGGGACTACAGGTTTGAAGTCCCTACCTTACCTCACCAGTTTCTGTAATTATCCATTCGTCATCTCTACTGTATGTCATCTCACTGAATTCACACACCCAAACTCTAAGGACCCCTAGTCAAAATAGCTTACTATAATACCAATAAGATCTTTACACTACAAGAACACTGTATTTCCTTGTGAATTAGAATGGAGCCAGAAGCAGAGTCTGCCCAAAACCTGTGCCACATTGAACTTGGAGCAGGAGAACGGACTGCAATACCATTTGGGGATGCTTCTGCAATGTCCTTTGTACATGGTCACTAAATTGCAAACTCCAGTGCTTCAAAGTTCTGTTTTCTCCTCCCGGAGTCATTATGTATTGCATGTAGAAGTTGCAACATGTCAATGAAATCCCAGTCTTCCCTCTTGCTTCTTCAGAATTACACGGCAGCTTCTTCTATGCCCCAGACTATTGAATTCTGCCTGTCTATTCCTAGTCTAGGTGGGCTGCCTGGTTTTTTCCTCAGTAGCTAACCTCTTCCTTATGTCCCTGGAAGCTCACCACATGCTGCCTTCCTATTCCTGTCTCTCTCTTCACCTCTATCTCCACTGTTGTCTTTTCTCCCTTAATGAAAACGTCTTCAAATTGTCTTCTTTTTTTTCTATTTCTAAAGAGAAAATATACTCCTTTCTTGTCTGTCTTCCCTTTGTGATTCTTCATGGACCCACGTTTTCCTGACACATGCAGTAGTTGCCAGTGTCTTTCTAGTGTCCCTGCAATACAATACTGACCTCTTTTTGATGCTCTCTCTGTTATCCTCTCAAGTGGCAACAGGATGAACCCTGGCTCCATCCGCATACCCTCCTGTTGGGCCTATTGGATCACACTCCCAGTTGGCTTCTCACTTCATGCTGCCTCATGTACTCTTTCCATTTATATTTTCCATACCATATACTTTTTTTTCATTTAAAAACCTCATCATTCTGGTACCCAGGAGGCAGAAACATCCTTTGAGTTCAAGGCCAATGTGGTCTATACTGTGAGACCCTGTCTCAAAAAATAAACAAACAAACAAAAAAGAAGTAGAGTAAAATGATCTGTTCTTAAGCCCATTACAACTTTCTTTGTTTCCCATCTGCGTGAAGAATTCATAATCTGCTTCTGCTATCTTTGTCCTGAGACTTGTCATCTCATGTTTTTTTTTTCTCATCCTCATCATGCATAGTCTAGGCTAAAGCATCGTTGGATAAAGGATCAATGGGAACTACAAGGTTATGAAGGGCTTGTATCACTCATTAGAAGCCTCTTCGTTTTGCTGAACTTGGTCTTGCTATCTATAAAGTGAGAAATGAATTTAAAAAAACACAGAGAAATGCAATGGTGCCCCTGAGGGGAATAAAGACTATTGTCTCCTCCATCTCCCCTCTTCCCACTGCATAGATCACTGCTTCTGTGATCCAAACTCCCAGGGTTGAAATCATCCACTGAGATTTTACTGATTTTTTTTTTACCCACTTTTCTTTCAGATTATCTGTCAAGTCTATCTGGCTAGCACATCCTGCATCCCTCCTTCCCATGTGCTTCAGGAAACCGTCGGTGTGTAGTCCGTTACCATATGGTTGCCTTGCCTCCAGTTTCTCTCTAATTACAATCCATCCTTAACAACAATGCCAGGTCAAGAGTCTAAATGTTTACTTGAAATAATTGCTCACTAAAGAACTTATATACCTGAGTGGCACGTGTGCATGAACCTGTGCATACTCACACACTTCCTGCTGTAACAGGAAGTAGAATATAGAGAAAAACTGAGCATGTTCTCTGCTTGAGTCTTCTGAACTGAAGCCTTAACACAACGTATCAATGCCAGGAGTGGAATTCATTCTCATCTGAGATCTGTACCAGTGTAGCTTTCTGAGACTTCCGTCCAGACCTATACAAGGCAATAATTTCCTGTCTTCCTCAACTAACTTTTATTAATTTTTTAGGACACAGCTCCTAGTTATTTGACTAAATGTGGAAATCATGAAGAAGTTGTCACCAGTATAAGATTTACAAGCATACAGCCTCCAAAACGCGATTCACAATCAGACGTGTAACGAGTTGCTGCTGTCCCTGGAGGCATGTGTTTGTAGTTCTTGTGATTTGAATGGAACCTCAGTCTTGAACACACAATCTGTGCACTTTGCAGTGTGCATGCCCACTCACCACACAGCACCAGTAAAGGTTGCCTGACACACCTGAGCTCAGATTTGAGACTATTCCAGGTTTACATGAGAAATGTTCTGCTTTGCTAGAAACATATGGTTTAATTACAGAAAGCAAAGATTTCATGTTTTCCTATTGTCATTCCTCAGCATGAAGTATCAATTTAGTATAACTTTGTATTGGAATATTTTATCTTAAATGTGCTAACTTGTGCTTCATTAAAAATAACATAATGAGGGTCTTGGAGTGAAAGCTTAATGGGTAAGAATGCTTTCTCTGCTTCAAGAGAACTTGAGTTTGACTACCAGCATCCACATCAGATGGCTCACAACAGATTGTAACTCCAGCCCTAGGACATCTGACACTGCTTCTGGCCTCTAGGGGCACACACACTAGGTGGCATATATGCACACACACACACTAACACACTGACACACACATGCACACATTTAAAAAAAAATCATTTAGTTTAATTTTGAGTTACAATTAGGACAGAATTTCCAAATTTCCAAAGATTTCTAAAATGAACCTAAGCATACTTCTACAGTTTTATTTATACTATGAATTGATGCAAATCAGTGTGTTTACCACCAACAATTATACAAACACTGAAGATGTTCTATGCCTTACAGTATCAAAACTCAGCAAATATTTAATTCTGTATGTAAAAATTGAGTAAGCATGCCTATCTTATTGTCATGTAAATTCACTTTCATCTTTAATGAATGCTAAAATTATATGTATATTAAAAATTGTTTGAATGGTTGATTTGTATACCTATGTTACACACACACATACATATGTAAATATATATGCAGGTTAAAATGTCCTGATGACGAGGACTCATGAGACTCATGAGTGCAGAGTTCAGGAAGACCTACTTTCAGTTTAAGAAGGATGCATTCATCTATGTAAAATTAATCTAAGTAGATTCAAAATAAGGGGATTGTATATAACAATGATAGGATAGTTCCAGATATTTTGAACACCACAGCCAAATGTCAACTGATGCAATAGGAGTCCTTCTACCTTGCTTGCTTCTGTGAGCTGCATGATATCACCTGAATCTATGCATAGCATTTCTAGACGTAACACTAATCAACATGGGAAAAAAAGAGACCATGGTTCTTTGTGCAGTACACTGCCAAGTGAAAAATCCTGGCCCTTTTCCTTTCTCCTACCTTACCACCCACAACCTGACATCTTTGATGTTACATAGGTCAGGGCTTTTCCTCCATCACCAAGCAATAATTTATAAGCAAAGCATATAAAGTACTTGACAATTAGGCAATTTCAAAATTTTTGAGTAATGCTAACAGTGGGAAATACACTGTGTGTTGGTACACACAAAAGTTGGTTACATATGCCTCCATAAAACACAGATGATAGTTACATAAAATCTGTCCTTCCAGTTCAATACCCGGGTTTTGTTTTCTATTTTATTCACTTCAAACATCATTCTGATTCTAGTGAATAAACCGATTTTAGGATCTATTAACAGCAATATCAGAGTGCCTTACCCTATCCACAATCTACTCATGATGTTAAAAAGGGGCAAACCCAGAAACATTATCAGCATCCATATACTAGAAGAGAAAATGGCTTTCTCAACCTGTCCAACTCTGCATGTCTTTAATGTGGTTTGAGTTTATGTTTACCCTTTTCTAAGACACTTTCACTTAACATCCATTTGCCAAAATGTCGAATGTTTGAACATACTTTTGGAAAATTGAAAATAATTTCAAGAAAACAAATTGACAGGCCCAGCAGTTTTTGAAATCCAAGGTCAAACTTCTTTTGATGATTTTTAAGGGAAAAAGGTCATGAGAGTTCAACTAATTTCACTGAAAATTCCCTTTCTAAATACTGTCCAAAGGATAAATCATCAAAGATTAATCAGTGATGACTGAGTTGCTTCCCCCTTGTTTAAAATGTCTAAAAACCTGAGAGCAGCTGGCTCCATCTCTTGTCTCTCTTTTTCTGATTCATCTTGTAATGACTGCAGAAAGGGGTCACCTTATGATCTTAAATCACATGAAACCTGCCATTTCCTCTGTGCAATCACCCTGTTTTTTAGAGTCATGCTCAGCTGAGGCAAAAGCTTTAGAAAACCTGGTCTTTGAACTGCTCAGTTTGTTTACCCCTCTGAGTCCATTGCTCCTAGACCATTTGTAGTTTTACAGTAACCCCGAGGTATCTGATATACCCAAGTATTTGCTGGGTACAGAATCTGTCTGAAGCTTCGGAGAACCACGTGTGAGGCGACCATGGTACCTCCTAGACAACCTCAAGTCTAATGAAAGATGAATCCCTGGAGGTCCACAGGAAAGATCTGTTCATAGTAGTGGTATCCATTGCTCTATAGCAGTTATAAACTTACCACCAAGTATCACTATGGGGCTATTCTGCTAACATAAACCACCTAATCAAGAAGCCTAATTAACTTTTGACCCAGTATTGGTCCAGTCTAAAAGAAATGCAGAGACAAAGATGAAGCAGAGGTTGAAGGAATAGCTGATCAGTGACTGGCCCATTTTGAAACCTATCCCATGGATAGGCACCAATCCCTCATACTATTAAAGATTTTATGTTGTGCTTGCAGAGGGGAGCCTAGCATAGCAGCCTCTGAGAGGCTCTACCCAGCAGCTGACTGAGACAGATGCAAATCCCCACAGACAAACACTGGGCAGAGATCAGAGACCTCTGTGGAAGAGTTAAGGGAAGGATTGAAGGCTCTCAAGGAGATGGCAACCCCACAGGAAGATGAATAGTGTCAACTAACCTGGACCTCTGGGAGCTCCCAGAGACTGATATACTAACCAAAGAGCACACACAAGGTGGTCTGAGTCTCCCCCACCTCGCCACAAATGTGGTAAAGGCCTGCCTTGTCTGGCCTTAATGGGACAGGTTGCGCCTAATCCTGCAGAGACTTGATGCCCCAGGGTCAGGGTATACCTGGGAGAGCTACCCTCCCAGAGGCAAAAGGGAGAGAATAGGGGAAAGAACTCTGTGAGGGGAGACCAAGAGGGAGAGCAGCATTTGGGATGTAAAGAAACAAACAAACTTAAAGCCGGATAGCTTTGCAGTACTATCATCCCATTTTGCAGATGCAGAAGCTGAAATTCGAAGGGCCTCAGGAAATTTTCCTTATTGAACGTCATTCAGTGGGCAGGAGAGCACAAGTTCCAAATATGATTCTCTAAGTTTGAAACATTTTGGTTCCCATTTAGTTTTCCCTTAACCTCTAAGCCTAAGAGACTTTTACCCACTTGAAATACAATATACTTCGAGGAGAGTTTTAGGAAAGGATTATAGTTTCTTGGGCAATAGAGGGAGGAAGCAGGAGTGTCAGGAGTAGGCATTAGCCCATCATGAGCCAGGCAGGCAGAAAAACAAAGTCTGTGTATGTTATTATGTGAGGTGTCCTTAGTGGAATAAGAAAAAACTAATCTGAAAAAGGAGGCAAAGTTTAAAGACTGTGAGCTCCAACTTTCCCAGCTTATAATTCAGTAGACTAGAAGTTTCCATGGGAGGAAGCATTTTCTATGGTTCGTTCATAAACTTAAGTCCAGATGACAAAAATATACAAACACATGCGACCTTCTAGGGATAAGAGCAGGATTTAATACTCCTGTATGACTTTCACAGTAAATTACAAAGGCTTACAAGTAGAAAGTTTGGAGTTTATATCCAATTACTGAAGACGAAAGAAATTCTCTGTTCTTTCTTCCCATGGTCTTTAAGAAATGGCACTAGGTAAGGCAGCACTAGGTAACAGGACAGGACTGGCTGTGTAAAGTTGGGGGCAAGCTTGACTTTACTGTTCAACCCCCTAGATGAGTGATCTAAATAGTATGAACTTTGGATAGGTCAGATATGATCAAGCAAGCTACAGAAAAGTAAATATTCAGGAGCAGAGAAGCAGCAAAGCAGGCAAATGTTTGAATGAACTTCAGTGGACTCCACATAGTAAATAACTTATGGCTCATATCACTGCAACTCCAGACTATTTTCAACATTCAAATTTAGTATTTAATTTGACAATGAAGAAGGGAGCAGTCTAAATCCTTGTTACTTATTGCCTTGTAGGACAAGCAAAGAAAGATGACATTTCTGTGACAATTAAGCAGAGTAGCACCACAGTCCTAAGGGATTTGCAGATTGCTAATAAAGAGATTAATTTCAAAATGGAAGAGTCTGAACTAAATGGCGGAATTGTTCTTGCAAGATTTGTTTGCTCAGCTTTATGACCAGATAAAATGATTCTAGTCTTCTCCATGCAAAAATTCACAACATGTCAAAGTGATAGAATAAGTGTCCGTAGAGTATCTAACTACAAACAGGACATTTATAACTATCTCACTGCCAAAGTTTAGGTACCATTACAGGATATGAGACAGAAAGATTGCAAGAGCCAGCAGTCTGGAATGAAAACAGTGTCCTCTAGATATAACTAGGTATTTTAATTTATGTCAGTAGATAATACCGAGAAAATATTTAGTACTGAAAGCCCATTATAAGTGATTAATTGCACTAAAAGGTCTTCAAATAGCCACAGTTTTATACTGCTTTTCATAAAAATTTCAAATGATCTCTCTGATATAAAGAATCGAAGTCAACATACAGCAGAGACACCTGCACATCCATGTTATTGTGAATGATGTCACTATTCATAATAGTCAAGAAATCAGACTAGGTATCAGTCATTGAGTGACTACTGATGAGGATCTCTGAAGTTACCAGATGAGGAGGTGAATGACACAAAGAGATGAGGATGAAAACCCAGGTACAGATTGACTTAGTTAACCTGAATCAGATTTTGGGAAGTCTGATGCCAGTTGGCTCATTGTCAGCATATTTAAAACACAATAGAATTTGAAAAAAGGTTTTCAGGCAACAATCATTCCTATGAACAATAAAATTTAAGGTATGTCAATAAAGAAACTCCTTTACAATGTACATGAGACCATGAGGGTGGTTTTATAGCTAAAACACTTAGAATCTGATGTGGTCTCTGATCAATAGTGTAGAGACCAGGACATTTTTAAAGTAAATGCAAAGGTAAAGTACAAAAGTACATCTCCACTAAGGATGGGTAATGGTCTAGAGAGGAAAGGGTCTGGCATAATTATTTTGGGGAATTTGGGTGAGGTCTGTCTCTGTAGCAAAAGGTGGGTGATTCTTCCTCCACAGATAACAAAAAGATTAGCAGGTCATTAACAAAATCCACTCTCAGCTTTCTGGATGGAATGTAGGTATTTGATTTTATCTCCTCCATTGAGGAGACACCCCTACATGATTAACATTCCTGGTTCACTTAGGGCTTCTCTGTTAGTGCAAGGACCTCTGTGCCCCCAGCAGACCACATTAAAAAAAAAATCTCAGTACATAAGACATAAAGAATACAAGTATTTCATTTGCAGGTAAATAGATAAAACTGGACAACATCATGTTAAGCAAAATAATCCAGACTCAGAAAGAACTATTACCTTCTTTTTAATTTATATCATCTACATTATATATGTGTATAATTATAAATAAATTGATATAGTAAACACATAAATAATATATATGTGGCATCAAAGTAGAGAAGTAAATATTTGGGAGTTGAGAGAGGAGGAGCAGGGGAGAGGTTAAAAGGGACAAGAGAGGTAATGCATGACGAGGAAGAGCCAAATATATGACATAGATATCTGAAAGTGTCCCAGTGAAACCCATCATTTTAATGAAAATATGTTAATGATTTTTAAGGAATAAACTGAAGCTAATCTTCCAAAAAATTAATAATCTGTATTTAAGCTTCAGAGCTATAGTACACACACCCCTCCCTCTCCTTTTTCTCCTCTCTTCCTCACCCCTCTCCTCCTCTTCCTCCTCCTCCTCCTCAACATCATCATCATGGTCGTTGTCATCGTCGTCATTGTTGTTGTCGTTGTCATCATCATCATGCTCTAGATGGAAAAAATCAATTTTAAACAAGGCTGATTTCTTGGAAAATCCAAATCCAACAACTGACATTTTTGAGCCACTTCTCAGTCTTCTGTCTTTCCCAGTGGAAATGTGTGGTTGTTTATTGTTGTTTCCTTTTGGTTTGCTCTGTATGCCTAACTTCTATGGACAGCATTTAAATACCTGATGAAGCTTGCTAGTCTTCAGTGTTCAGGCATTTGGTGAAACTGTCTCCCTGATATCACTGATGATCAAATGTCACTATCTCTCCAAGACTATATTTAAGTAAATATATCCTAAGTATATAAAATGCTGATGTCTTGACAATGATAAAAACTAAATGTAATGAACCTTCACCAGGTGACACCTTTAAACCCAGCTGCACTACTTTACCACTGACCATAGTCTCTGGGCTATGACACTCAATAGGATCACGGTGTTGATAGAGAAAGCTGGTCTGATTTAGAGACATCTTGCTCGTTCAATTTGAACAATGTTATTACAGAATCAATGAGTGAAACTGTTTTGCTTTCTAAATGAAGAAATCTTAGCCCCAAATATTTAAGTGATTTTTTTAGCAGCCTCATTATTAGCAAATCTAGACTTAATCTGTGGTCCTTCACAAATTAAAACTCTACCATTAGCATACTGTAGAAAAAAAACCACTAAAATCTGTATTTGCAAAATAATGGCACTTCCTTCTGGGAAGGGTAGAGAAATTTGCAATAAAGGACAGCCTGAAAAGGTCAAGTTTTTCTTAGGTATGCCCCTTCTAGGGAGGTCTTCTAATGACCCCGTGCCTCATATTCCATGCCTATATCTGCTGACTTGGCCTCTTCCTCTCCTTTCTCACAGTATTGCTATACATAACCATATACATGCTTGTAACTAATTTTCTTCACTAGATGTTAAATTTATGGAGAATATGAGGTTTAAAATGAATTTCATAAAATGAATACTAAAAAAAAGAAATAGTTTTGCTTTATTATTTCAAGACAAGAATAATAATTTATAAGATTGCTTTATAAGATTGCTGTGAAGTCTAAATATGCTTTAATACATACAAAGTGTTAGTTGTGTATAGTGTTTAATCCTAGCACTTGGGAGGCACATACAGTTATGAGTATTATACCAAATACCCTGTAGTTGTCTTTTTACTCTGGTTTAGTTATTGCACAAAAGAAAATGACAGTGGGCATTTGGAGGGCTGGTTCTGGACAGTTTCAGAGACATATTTGGAAAATCGTAGCTGCCTTATATGATGTTATGCTTGCTGTGAATAAAAATGGAACAGGTTCTGAGGTTAAGGTAATTTTACATCCTGCATTATCCCACCTAAACTTTTATTCAATATTTGATTGATTTCCAGACCAGTCTATGATTGCATTGGAATAACCAGTCACATTAAATGAAAGACAAGGTTCATTATAACAATTTCTTCATTTTATTAATTTTTTGAAGTGAGATTAAACAATCTCCACATTTTTTGTTCCCCAAGGTTTAAACAGTTGAGTCAAGGCAGCTCATCCAGTCTGGGATATAGGCATTTTCATCTTACTGCTTTACACTATATTCTTCTTCCAAGTCTTATGGTGCACAGAAACACATCTAACATTTGGTATGATTTCTTGTAAAACAAACAGGTAGGCCCTGACCCATAGCAATGTAATTCACAAATTTGGGACACTTTTTGTTCTTAGACAAAGGGAGTCCTGATAGCTAAGTATTATTAGAGGTCACAAGTACTTCTGGTCTTGACCATACTGAAGGATGTAGCAAAGGTTGGTCACGAAAAAAAATTTCTAATACAGCTTTCCCATCACCATCATAGGACACTCAGCAAGATCAAAGTCAGCATCATTCTTATTTCCAGTATCAGCATGTCTCATCAACCACTCTGGCAGCCACCATACTCCTTAAACATCCTGAAAAAACAAAAACAAAAAAATAAAAATAATTGGGTTACTTTTGCTTATTTCTTTTTTTGGTCTCTGGGCCTTAAATAGGCTGACTAACTTTGTCAAACAACAGATAGATAATTTTGACAGCAAAACTTATTCAGAGACATTATCACAAGTTAGCTATGGAAGACCATGATACTCAAGACGAGGTTGTTACACTATTCAGGGTGTTCCCAAAACCCATCTCCACCCAGCCTAAAAGAGGGGTCTCCCGCTCCTAGACCAAACAGAGAGGGGCCACCCAGAACCCCCTCTGACTGGCAATTTAAACTATTGCTTAGGCTGCGAGGCTAAGCACTGCAAGGGAATATAAATAAAAATTTAAAATATCCTTCTGGGTTCCCTGAGGGACAAACCTGACTGCATAGGGGTCGATTTCAAAAGTATCACCTCTCCAGGAAAAAGACATCATTATGGGTATGGCCCTCATGCCTCACTGAACAATGACAGGAGGACCAGAGCCATTATAAGGTCCCCTTTAACTACTGGAGGTCAGGCCTCTATTCCCTTTGTAAGATTGGAATCGCCATGGTCCTTCTATACTTGGAGAAGGGAGGAGATGTCAGGGGCAGCCTTGCTTATACACTGAAGGCCTAAAATCAACCATAGGCCTAAGTCACCCTGCTAACACAAAGCCTTGGTCTCTGTGGAAAACCACTGAAACAGCTAAAAATATTGTAAACAGGCAGCTTTGGTGGAAATTTACCAGCCTGGATAAGAACTAATGGCCATAGACCTTGTGGATAGGTAACCTTGGTGGATAGTACCAGCTTAGATAAGAAACAAGTGATTCACAGACAGAGTCATAGTGACATGTTCCCTGAACCTTCACTCAGCTGATACTCTGTTCTGGAAGATATCTGTACTCTCCCTGTGTCATCCCCTTCCCCACATCCTGCCTTTTTGTGTTTATAACCCCTGTGTGAAAAAGTAAAAATTAAGGTTTGATTTTTTTTAAAAAGTCAGTCAAATACTGGCTTTAATTCTCCTATAGTTATCTTTAGGAATGGTCTAAACCAATTTATATCTCCTAACAGTTTCTGAAAATCATCTAAAGTTTTTAATTTATTTTTTCTCAGCTGTATTGTTGAGGTGAAATGGTTTTTTAAATATAATTGGTGTCCTAAATCTATGGGGAGGGGGCTCACACTGAATTTTCTCTGAAGCAATAACCAACCCTTTTTATCTTCATAACCTATTGAAATTGGACATAGGCTTGCAACAAAAACCTTAATTTTTGTAGACTAACAATATATCATCAATATAATGAAATATATATATATATATATATATATATATATATATATATATATATATATATAACAGTGGCAATTGCTTGAGCTACAGACTTTTGGGATAATGCAGGACTATTAACCATGCTCTGTGGTAAAACTTTCCAATAATATCTCCTTATAGGTTCTTTAAAGTTGGTAGACGGAACACTAAAGACAAATTGTTTGCAATCTTGGGGTGAAAGGGAATGATATAAAAGTAGTCCTTTAAATATAGTATAATATTATAAGTATTAGAGTGAATAGCAGAGGTAATCTGGGTTGTGAAGCTCCAATTAATTCCATAATTTCATAAACATTTCTTAGATTTTGTAATAGTCTCCACTTCCAAGATTTATTTTTAATCACAAATATAGGAGATTTCCAAGGAGAATTGGAGGGCTCCATATGACAGCTGTCAAGTTGACCCTCCACTAGCTGCTCTATTGCAATGATTTTTTTCCCTGCATCAAGAGGCCACTGATCCACCCATACAGGTGAATCATTGATCTAGATAATCTTATCAGTATGTTGTACAGGATGGTCAGTGACATTGACAGAAAATACCCCAACCTTGTTTGGGATCTCCAAGTTCCAGATATGATAGGGTTCTTTATGCCCTGGCCCTGTACTTCTAGACCTCCTGGATCTCCTGTTGGTAAAAATTCCTAGGTAAACATTTGTTGTTTGACTACATCATTAGAGTTAAACAGTATAACAACCATTTTTTTCATAAGATCCCTTTCCCATAAAATTAAAGGCAGTCCTGCAACAATATATGGCTCAAATTGCTGCGTATGCCCCTTTAATCCTCCAAATTTAAGAGATTACAGCTTTGTTCAGGGCTTTGATTATTCTCTATCTCTTGTAGTTAGAGTCATAGTTGGTTGCTTAGGCCAGGCACCAGGCCATTGTTTGGCAGTGATGACTGATATATCACCATCAGTATCTAAAAAACCAGAATTTTTTCTCTTAGTTTTTAAAAATAAGCTCTGGTCATTGAAAAGAAATCGTCTACACTCATCAGGCACCAGAGAATCTAAAACCAGCATTCCCTCTGTTTTATTTTGCTTCTATTATATGTATCTATTATGGGTAATAAGAATAATTGAGCTATTCTCTGCCCTGGTTGCAGCACAGATATGTTCCCTGGAGAGGAGGTCATAATTTTTATTTCTCCTACATAATCTGACCCAATCACCCTTGGGGCTACTATAACCCCCTTCATGGTAGTATTACTTTTACCTAAGAACAAACCTACTGCTCCTTGTGGGATAGGACCATAGATACTAGTAGGTAATGCTTACATACCCATTTCAGGGGTTCATACTGTATATGTGTGTTGTGGACCGCACTAGCCCCAAGTTGGGGGTGCCAAAATAAATGTTGCAGCCCAGGCAAAATGTTGAGGCCCGGGCTGACCCACGTTTGGGCGGCCACTGTATCCCGGCCCAAGCTGCTGCTCCGGTCTGCAGGTCGGGTTTCAGCAAGAGCGAGGGTGAGGGCAGATTCTACCTAATGTCTGATGTGTATGAATCTCTCTCTCTAGTCTGATGTCTGGTTCTGTCTTCTATAGTCTCCCTAATGTCTGAATCCTACTGTCTGCGTCTGCATTTTATATGTCTTACTTCTAAGCCACGCCTCTAAGTTACACCTTTAATCATGCCCTTAGGTCTTGTCTCTAACTCTGATCTCTATACTTCTAAGTCACACACCTTTAATCTCACGCACCTTTAATCTCAAGGTATCTAAACCAAGATTATCGGAGTGTTCTCAGCTGTTGTAGGCTATTGTAATTCAAGTCTCATGTCAGGGTATATGGCTCAAGATGGCTGCAAAGCTGATAGCCACTTTCTGCTAAAAGTCGGCCCCCAACATATGTGGAGGGATCAAGGCCCAATTCTATACTTCCTGGGGTGGCTCAACAGAAGCCTCAACTGTATTTCTTTACTGTGGGACAGACTTGTTACTCCATAGCAGTTTTCTGGGGACTGGGGCTGGTCCCTGCTCCTGTTTTCTAAAGGTTATCAATCTTAGATTTTCACTTTTTAGCCCAATGCTTTTCTCTTTTACAAGGAGACACAAGCCTGGATTCTTTATCAGAGCAATATTAGACTTTATATTATCACTCCTCTATGGACATTGCTTTATTTGATGCTTCATTCTTCCACATCCAAAACAACTCCCTGGAGGTCCAGGATCTCTATAAAAATTTCAAGGCTTTTGTTGCTGAAGCAAAATTTGTTTAATAGCTTTTCCCTACAAGGCAACAGCCATAGCCAATCCTTAACTATAGGTTGGTCCTATATCCATACATAAATGGATATTCAGAAATATCTCAATTCTTTCTATGTGGTCAAATTTTTACTTGACAAACAGAGTCGACATTTTCATAGACTAGCTGCTTTACTAGTAAAAGGTCAACATCAGAATCATAAAAAATTCTACCAGCAGCTTTCAGAAGTTGATCCACAAATTCCTGAAAAGGCTTATCCAGCCCTTTTCATATTTTTGATAAGTCTTGATGAAGCATCTCTTTTGCAGTTAAGCACTCTAAGCCATGCAGTATGCACAACAGTGCTATTCTGGCATAGACACGAGGGTTATACACCAACTGCTGGGATATCCTTACATATTGTCCTTCTCCAATCAGTATTTCATAATTTAGCCCAGCATTATTAGCATGGAATTCTACTCAGCACTTCTTTGACAATATTCGTCAATTCTGTTCTCCAAAGTAAATTATCCCTTCCACTTAAGCAATCATCAGGAGGTAAAGCAACTGTAACTAAATTCTCAAGAGTAGCCATAGTGAAAGGAGTGGTATAGCCATATTGGCCACATGCAGCTTTTGTTATTCAATATTTTATTTATTTACATTTCAGATGTTACCCTCTTTCCCCATTCCCTCCTCCAATTAATCCCTTATCCCATACCTCCTCCTCCTTTTTTGCTTTTATATCATTTAAATTACATGTAAGTATTAAGGTCAGTTCTAGGTTGAGGAACTAGCAATACAGTAGATGCAAATAGTCAAGGAACAAACAAGACAATAAATACAGATAGTCAAAGAACACTCAAGACAATAAACAGAGTCCCGTGGCCACTATTTCTAATGGCCTATTAGGATGACCAAAATATCTGAGCCTACTTCCCTGTCCTACTCCAAAGTCATTTTTATGCCTGAAACCTATTTTTTGTTCTATCCTAGGATTTAGATTTTTGCCTGAAGTTACTTGTTTGTTCTAGCTTAATGTCAGATTCCTGCCTGCAGTTCATTTCCTTGTCCTTGGTCAATGTCAGACTCCTGCCAGGCAGCCCCAAAAGCTCCCCACATCTCCTCCTTTTTTATTGCATAAACCAGACTGAGCCTGTCTTAGGTTGTTTTGACAAGAATGTTTTCCTTACCTGTCATGGAATATGCATTATCAAAAGCAATGGACTTCTGTCTTATGTTGGTAAGGCTCTGTGCAGAATCTTACCCATCCTTGGCTTGCCAGCTGTTAAATTAATAGCTCTGTCTGGGGGTTTATTTTCAGTTTCAAGCCATGTACTTGGGCTGTCAACCTGCTGATGTAATTAGAGACAAGTTTTAACACAATGGGCAAGAATAAAAGTATTCCCAGGACAAAGGAGGCTAGTCTGATCAAGTTATATATACCATTCCTGAAGTTTCACCAAATTGGAAATACTGACCTCAAGCCATGGATAATTTTATCAGAACTATCTGCAGCATCAAAGCTCAACAGAGCAGTATTCTTTAACTTCATAATCTTACTATGCAAAGATAAAACATCCAGAGAGGTGCAACTTAAAATAAATACTGTAGGAGAGACTAAACCAATTTTAGCTTGACAATTATAAGAGCCTTAATACATGCACTAACCGTTGTTTGTAATCCAGATCCTGTTTCAACTTTATCTCTTGCTATCATAACATCATAGAGAACATGCAGCTTTTAATTCCTTCAATTGTTTAAAAAATATATGTCAATGAATTCTAACAAGATTGTCCTGTGCATCCTTCTCCTCAAATACAGGGCACTGTGAATGAAATCTTTGTATATCTTCTCCCTGGTCTAGAGCATGCTACATTCCTGCCTGCAATGGGGGAATAATTTATTTTTATTGAGGGCAAGAGCCTTTTCCTTGTCGTAGGGTGCATCAATGTCACTAAAGTATCCTGTCTCTTCATAGGTGTGGATCTTGACATGCTTAAATACTAGGTGTAATAATATCTCATCCTCATCATCATCCTTTTCTTCAGTCTGTAACTTTCCTAACTTTTTTTATCATTAAATGTGTAAGACATTGTATAGATTGTTGAAGTTACTCCTTTGGTTCATCCTTATGCTCTTGTCTGTGAGTTACTGAAAAAGCCTGTAAAGCCAATCCTTCTTATAATATTTTACAGCTTTTTCCTCTAAGTCTTTTTCTTCCTTAGGATCAAGAGGTTCCTCTTTCAGTGCTGTTATAGCCTTTTTAGTGTCCTCATAAACAGAAGGGGCAGTAGACTTGATAGTACTATCTATACTGAATTTGGGCTTATTAGTAAGCCCAAATTATCACTGCTAGAGGATCTAACATGACTTGAACCTTACTTTCTTATGTCTGGGGTCCAAGCTGTCCTTAAATTAAAGCCTACAAGCTAAAAGTATCCACAAAAATTTTCTCACACCCATGGGTATCATAAAGATCTTGCAATGTTTGTCCTACCTTTATACAGGTTTCTAAATTTATGGTCTCTTCTTCAGGGAACCAAGGACACACTTCCTCTACAAAATCAAAAAACGTAAGCAATTGCTGCTGGCTTATCTTATTTCCCTGTGTACAAAAAGCAAGCGACTATTTCCTTGTCCCATTCTTCTTGTTTCTACCCTAATTTTTTTCTGTTTTTGTGTGTGTGTGTGTGTGTGTGTGTGTGTGTGTGTGTGTGTTTAGCTTTCTCTAAGGGAACTTTCTCCAAGCTCCCTTACTTTTCCTGAGCTCCCTTATTATCTGTGTTTTTCTATGTCTTTTGCTCCTGAAAGTTACCACTGCCAACACTTTCCTTTTCCCTTTCCCAGAGTGTTCCATCTCCATTGGTATCTTTCACTGCTTCCCCAGTAGTCAAGATAGGTCAGTCAATGTGGGAACCACGACTGAAGTAATTTGGATGATTATAGGAAAGGCAGAAAGAAGATGCAGGAGACAAAGATGTGAGGGCTGTTGGTTAATACCATACCAAAAAGCAAGTTTACTTTCTCAGTGACATTTAAAGTCATGCAACAGAAAGCATGGCCAATTCCAGGACAATAAACAATGACCAAATACTTACATGGTGAGTTTATGGTACACAGTATCTATCTATCAGGCTCAGACAGACTCTCAAAGATATATTCATAAGTGGAGAAATGTGGCAGAGTATTGTAGATTTAATTATAAAACAAAGACAGATGTTGGCAGATTCATTCATAATTAATCACAAACAAGATGTCAGCCAAAGTTGACTCCAGAATCAATAGTGGAGTTGGCCCCGATCGTGAAGGCATGAGTTAACCAGCCATGAGGGTGTGAAAGTGGGAGAGCTAGTCCAGCCCTTTATTGCCTGATGAACTTTGGGGGCAGAGCTCCATTCCTTGACTGGGCAGCACAGTGGATCTGGCTCTGAAAGCATGTGTCCATTGACCCAGCCCCAAGAGCATGAGAGCAAAGTGGGAAGCTGACCCTGACTCCTACTGATAGTGGCATTGGGTGGCCTAATTGGGACAGTGCTGCAGACACCCTGGTGGTGTGTATAAGGAAGAGCCTATATGTTGACCAGATTAGCTGCCACCCAGGCCCATATCCAAAGCTTTGAGTTAGTCCATCCCATAATCTACATCATCTGTGAACTGTTGGGCCAAGTGAAAGGGTGGGTCCTGCCTATTCAAGACTGCAGTATTTCCATGAAACAGGTTAACAACAGGTTAACTGGGAGGAGTCCCAGTGAAGATTCAACATTGATGGTATCACAGAAGCCAGAGACCTTGAACCAGACCAATGACTTGCTACAATGAACATTTGCAAGTGAGAATGTGTGTGGACAGTAGAGTATACTGTGGAACACACCATGACATACCACAGCTTCCACCGTGAAATGATTTGTTTTGCTTTGTTTGTGCATTTTTATTGGGAGGGATGTAGAAAAGGAGCAGGGCAGGTTTGAGGGGACAGGGAAGAGAGTGGGACTGGGGTGCATGATGTGAAACTCACAAAGAATCAATGAGAAGATTTAAAAAAAAATAACCAGAAAAAAATCTCTACAGGCTAAAACTACATTATAATTTCCCCTACAAAGGAGACGTAAGTGGACAAATGAGGTTTCAGAGGCTTAATTTTGTGACTATGCAAATGTTCATGGAGTCTTAGCCCACCAGGAAGAACTTCAAAAACTATAGAGTATTCAATTTATCATGAGAGTCACTGAGTACATTATTCAGGATATGAGCAAAGCACAAAAATCTGAGTAAGGGAGCAAGAAACAAAGGAGAGAAGAAAGCAGGTCTTCATTTGCACTCTGCTTCTAACAGTCTCCACACACTCCCAGGCATGGCTAGCATGCAGGGCTCCTTTGCTTCCCATTCTCTGACCCATAAAGATATTTACTTGTTCCCAAGCAACAGAACACACACACTCACACATCTCCACATAGGAGCTCAAAAAGATTACTGGAGATGGAACACCTTTGATTCTGTTTCTCCCAAACTTGGGGAATTTATGGGATATCTTCCACCCTTCTTTTCCCCTCTTATGTGTTTGTGGGGATTGTCCCTGTTTTTTTTTTCCACAATGTAACATTTTTTTGTGAAAACCTCAACGAAAAGTTCAAGAGTAATGCAGATTAGGGCAAAGCATGATCCAAGACTCAATAATAAAACCAGTTACCTGAGTTTCCTTCTCTGGTTGTCATTTCCTCTAAAGTAACTTATGTGCCATATTTTCATCAAGCTTTTCCATCAGGGAGTAAAACTTGGACCATAGGCACTGCAGAAAGTAATATACTTCCATACTTAAATGATCTCATGATTGGCTTGTGACTGTACAATGGTAGAGCTACAACTTTAAGGAGGTGATTGTGTCCTTGTACTCTCTCATGACTTCTAGATATTGAACTGAGGTCACTAGGCTTGTATGTCAAGCCCCTTTATTGGTAGAGGCCTCTCTGTGTCCCCTCAGAATTTAAGGTACATGTGTGCCTTACATTATATTTCTTTTTTCAGAACTTGTAACAGGGTTCTTTTCACAAACTGACTTTGTCTTTGTGTTATGTGTGTGTGAGAGAGATGCAAATTTAAATGATGCTTGGCATGTTCAGTATCTTAGTCAAGTGATAAATTGTGTACACCACTTATGATTACAAAGAATGGGAGATAAAAGATTCTAATTTAAGACCAAATACATTCTCTTAATCAGTCCATTTTATATAGGCCAAAACCAGCAATAAATTACTGAGAAATCTGGTCCTAGGAAGATACACCGTTTGCCATGAAGAAACCCACAGACAAGCAAGAGGAGTGTATATAAAAATATTTCAGTACAACATAATATTGGTGATATGCTGAGTTCCAACATATGCACTATGTTTTCACTTAATTCTATCATTCAAGTAATTCTTTGTTTATACACTCATGCCCTACATTTTCTTTCAAGTATCTCAAGTTCCTTGAGAATAGAGATACTGCATGGATAATTTTATGTGCCCAGTGGCATTTACTTCAGAACCTCCTTTCACTGAATCACACTTGTTATCTAGTCTTTTACTTATTTCTCTCTGCTCTGACCAGAAGCAGGTTAGGTCAATGAAACCTAATGGGCTTCCACTCAAATACAGACAATCCCTGCCTACAGTGGTTCAGCTTGACAATTTCCTGAGTTTCCCATGGTTCAAGGTGATATGGACTCCATAGAAACCGGTCTTCAAATTATGAAGGTTGATTTTTTTTCTCCCAGCTCTATGTACATGAATGAGGCCCTTCCAAGATACTGGGCAGAGACAATAAACTGCCTCTCTAAGTCAGTCACACGGACGAGGGGAGAAACAACTAATAAAAATTGTACCTACCAAACTTGTGTGTAGGACAGGACAGCTATTTACATAGTATTTTCAGCTTAAGGTATTTTCAATTCATGATGGTCACACTGGTGTATAACTCCATTCTAAGGAAAACATCTGCACCGATGATATCCCTTATCAATTCCTTAATCAATTCCTTAATCAAGCCTGTACCTCATGTTCTACCAAATACATTAGGAAGTAAGGTCCCAAGTGACTTTTGGAACACACACACACACACACACACACACGTCTTTACTTGCAACCAAGCTGATTATTATTCAGAATCTGAAAAGCAAATGCTTACTTAGGACACTCCCACTTACTGGACTTGTGCTGCCTCAGTACAGCTATTTTGAGTATCCTAAGAGATCTCCACGCTAGCGGTTGGACTCCCTCTAAACATCCTTGAGAATGTTTATTTGAAAAGATTACCGTGTTTTCCTTCAGGGTTAAGACATGGTCACTGCAGGAAGATACAATTTGGAGCAGTGGCAAGCAATGTCTGATAGTTACTTCTCTTGCTAAACGACAGAAAACAATATAGAAAAACAAAATGCATTCTAGCCCACACACGCTAAAGACATTTTTCAAACACCTAGATTAGAGAAGATAGGTATTACAAATAACATATTTGTTGGAGAGAGTGAAGAAATCACAAACTTGCTTGGATAAACACTATTAAATGCATACTTAAGGGGCTAGTTGCGACAGTTCCCCTCTGGCATTCCCTGACAAGCTTGATTCTGGCTGTAAATTAGGTTGCAAAACTTCCGTGTCAGAGAACTCACCCTGTTAAGAGGACTCAACCCTGGCCTTGAATTCACAAGGACAGAAAAATCAATGTGACAGAAAAGCAGTTGCTGTGTCAAGCCTACACAAGGAGAAAAAGAGGCTTAAATTAATCATGATTTGAGGATGCATGGGAACAGTGCAAAGGGAAGTTCATGGTGTCCCTGAAACAAGGAAAAATAGAGCATTAAGTGCTTTGCATATGTTAGCCACAGATACTCCCTTGATTTATAAACAAGCCTGTGATTACTGTGGGAATAAGAAGGTGCTGTTGATCATGTGTGACCATTTGGATGTTTCAAATCTACATGATTTTAGCTGAAGCAATGGAGCATAGTACTTGTCCACGTGTAAGCTGTGGCTAATGAAAGCTCCATTTTCTCTTCTAGAACCTGGGAGGATCTTAGGTTCTATATTAATTTTGATGACCCACAAAACAAGTGGGGAGGCCAAGTGTGAGAAAGCAAACTTTTTTGACCTGACCTGGATGAGGTCTTGGAACAAGGACATGAAAATGGTGAAAAAGATCTGTCAAACAACACTGCTCCTTTGTATGACCATGAGATAGTACCTGGCAAACAAGGGTTCTCAATGGGTAGCGGTAAAGTCCTACCACAACTGTTCTTTCCATTAACCAGCAAAGACCACCTTAATGATTCCTGTAATAGTTACCAATTTACATAGCTGAGTATGCATTAGAAGGACCAGCACCTCCATCAGTTGTCTGAAGACTGACTGTGTTCTAGAGCCAGGTACCTCACCTCTCCTTCTCTCACCTTAGAAGTCCTTCCAGGGAGCCAGATTCCTATACCATCTCTCACTTAACAGGATGAGGATTTTGAAAACTATTATGGAACATCCCCAAACATATATAGGCAACTAATAGTTGCATGGGGTGTCCTCCCTGGTTATACATAGGCAGGTAACATTTGCTGGGGATGAAACATCTTTTTTGTAGTGTAACCACTTACAAGTTGCCTGTGTTCTTATAAGTAACTTGTCACCCACGTTTCCATTAGTAACCCTAATTAAAGTCATTGGTTCACCAAGCTAGACCTGAATGGAGTCATTTCTTTGGTCTATCATTGATGCCCTCTGAGGGAAGGGGAGTCTGAACAGACATTTGTTGTCTCCCTAGGAAGAGTTTATGTAACCAAAGCCTTATAAGTCACCACCCTTAGCTTGCCAGTTGTTGACCACAAAGTGACTCCCCACTTTATTTCCAAAATGCAGTGAAGACTTTTCACCGGGCTCTGTTTTGAAAATGTCCTTTGGGTTTCATTTTCTAGAATCAACTCTATTGCATAAAACAACCACAGAACACAAAATGTTCTACCAAGCGCTGTACAAAACAATCGTAGAGATGCTGGTCCTATCTGCGAGTTCTCTCAATAGAGGTAACAGAAGACTAAATCTCCTCTAGGCAGATGTGATTAGTACATGTAAACTACAGAATAAAAAAAAATAAGAAGTCAGTAGAAAGTAGAAAACATCTCTAAGGAAGACTGAGTTAGAGGGATTAATAATGCAAATAAATGTAATTCCTGTTGTATGCCTTTTTAATGATAAGTTTTCTAGAAATCTGAAATATGGGGGAAAAAAAGGTTTCACTGATCTATATATTCAGTAGTCCTTAAAGTGTACTTGCCAGCAGCACAACCACTTATCTACAGCTGCCCCTTGATAGCCTCTCAGTTTTATGTATTAAGCAACGTTGTTTAACAAGTCAAATCATCCCATTTTCTGGTAAAGAATATGTGAGTATCAGTGCAGTTATCTTTGAACTTAAAGAAGAGCTTCTTACTCAGGGTGGCTCACCAGGCACCTTGAAAGCACTCTCTCAAAGGACCTTCACAGTCCAGAGAGCTTCTCACCCATGCTGTGTGGCAGACTCTGGGTGAATCCTTCCGTCTGTCCCTCAGCTCTCTCATCTGAGTCACTCACTCTCCAGGCATTCCACCTGTCTGGTTTTTTACCCTTTTGTTGTTAACTCCCTCAAAGGCGGCAATCAAAGAATAAGCCAGAGTTAAGAAATATGCACCTTATCTGTATTCCAAGAATAACATGATTTTTTTTTAAGACTGGAAAAAATTTTTATGATCTCCTTGCTAAGACCAAACCCATAGGCCACAAAGAATGTTCAATGTGCCAAGTCTGATCTTAAGCTGTTGTGTTGTTATGAAAGATCTTATCCAATCTCATGGCAACCCAATGAAGTAGACATTTTATGACTCTTCTATAGATGAGAAAATAAATCTTAGTTTGTTCTCCATATGCTGTCAGAGATAGTTAGGACCTGTTGGAACTAAGAGAAGTGTAATTAATTCCTTATAGCAACTGTAATAAAGTATTGACAACATGTGGTGGCCTAAAACAATACAACTTGTTTTACACTTCTGGACTCTGAAGTCAGTCATAGAAGTGGTCTAAAATCAAGAGGGCTTTGGAACCTCTCTGGAAGAAAATACCTTCTACCTTCTGCAAGACTGGAAGATGCCTTCATCTCTGGCTCATAGCCTGGAATTACATCACCCCCTTCACCATGTTGCTGCATCCTATCTCCTTTACTTCCTTATCAAATCTCCCTCTGCTTTGTCTTGTAAAGACACCTGTCATTACACACAGAACCTACATGAGTACTCCAGAATCATCTCTCCATCTCCAGATCCTTAACATAACTTTGTCTGCAATATCCCCTTTGCCATATAAGGAGCAAGCCCAAACTCTCAGCAGTGGAACCAGTATAGTTTGGGAGGTGGAGTCATGACTTAGCCTATGAGAAATAACACTCACGCTATCTCACACTCTACCAAGTAACAATCTTCCTTCTAGATAAGCAGCTGTTACTGTGCCAAATGACTGATCTTCCGCAAGTAGGTCTGTATCTCACATAAATTGAAGAGAAAATGTGAAGTCATTTTTCTGAAGTTCAGTGGCAAGAGCCTTGGGCTTATGCTTACGAAAGTGAGTTCCCACCATTATATGTACCCATTTCCTAGCTGTGCCAGTCTCAGTACCCTGTGAATCAGGAATAGTGCAGAAGTCTCAGTGTGTCCCACTGGGGTGAGCAGTACAGGGATCCCACAAAGCATTTCGAGATTCATGGGAAATATGGAGCCCAATGTTCACTATCTCCCTGCTTTATTCCTCAAGAGCCTTTAAATGTAACTTCTATGTAAGCTATAAGCTATGTAATCTATAAGAACTACTGATAACACCATTAGAAATAACTCATAGAGGAGTTTAAAATGAAAGACTCAACTATCACAAAATGTCGTTGGTCTGAGTTTGGAAGTGAGAGAACCCCTGGGAGGTTCTAACTTGAGTCTTTCATGAGGTTGCAGTCAACATGAGGACTAAGGCTGAAGTCATCTGGAGGTTTCTTTAGGGCTGGGTAGTCATTTCCAAGGTAGCTTTCCCAAGTGGTTAAGACCTTCAGCTCTTTTCAACAAGGAAGAAGCCATAGGCTACTTGTGTGTCCTAGCACAACGGTAACTGTTCCCATAGAGCACGTAGTTCATGAAGACAAAGCAAAGTATCAGTCACAGTATAGTTTATGACCTGGCCTCAAAAGGAATGGCACCATTACTTTTGTATTGCAATGGGCACACATGCAGTAGGGATGGAGTTTGACTAGGGTATGGATATCAAGAGATAAAGTTGAAGCCATTTTAGAGGCTGGCTACTACAACATCCTAAAGACTACTTACTCAACATAGTACTAGCAGTCTAGGCAGATTGATCAGCCAAGAAAGGGAAATAAAGATCATCTAAACTGGAAAGGAGAACCTCACCTCATGACTGTTTGCAGATGACATGGTCTTACATTCAGAAAAGCCAAACAGATTCTACCCCAAAGAGTTGATTCCATGACTTAGCTATTGTGAATAACTCTGCATTAAACAAGAGTATGGTGCTCTTTCTGCTATATGCTGGCTCATTGCTTGGGTTAGGTACCCAGGAATAGTATAGCTGGACCAGGTGGTAGCTTTCTTTGTAATTCCTTGAGAATAGCTCCAAATTAGTTTTCCTCGTGGCTATACTAATTCATATCCCACCAATTCACATATTCATTTGCATACTATCTCAACAGCATTTGTTTTGAATAATTTTTGTTTGCTTGTTTTCTTGGTGATAGGCAGAATGGGTTGGGACAGAATCCCATTGTAGTTTTGATCTGAATTTCACCAAAGGCTGAAGATATGTAATGTGTTTCATTTATTTATTAGCCTTTCATTTATTTATTTTGTCTCTTGAAAGGTGTCTACTCCATTCATTTGTCCATTTATTTTTTTTGGATCATTTTTCTTATAGAATTCAACTTTTTTAGTTCCTCATATGTCCTTGATAGTAATTCCTCAATCAGGTCAATAGCTAAAGAGCTCTTCTATCCTGCAGGCTAACTTTGCACCCTGGTACTTATTTCTCTTGTTTTGAAGCAGCTTTCAGCTTAATACAATTCCATCAGTGAAGTCTTGTTATTATTTCTTGAGATGTTGGAGCCCTTATAAAAAGTTATGTCTTTGAATGTTTTTCCAGTTGTTTTCTCTGGCAGTTTCAAATGCTTGGGTCTTTTATAAAGTTTTGAGTTAACTTTTTTATGGGGTAAGAGGCCAGGATCATGTTCTACTCTTTTCTCAGTGGATATCCAGTTTCCCAGACCATTTGAAGAGACTGCCTTTTCTTCAATGCTTGTTTTTGCTACCTTTGTTAAGAATGAAACGGTGGTGACTGAAATTGTGCTGGGTTTTCTGCTTCATGTATGGCATGTATGTCTTTGTTGTGCCAACACTAAACTAGTTTTGGCATTTATTTTTTTCTTTGAGATTGCTTTAGCTATATATGGGTCTTTTGAATTCAAATGGGTATCCATTTTAATTTTAGGATTTTTTGTTGTTGTTTTATTTTTCTCATTTTTTTTTTTTTTTTTTGAGACAGGGTTTCACTATGTAACAATCCTGGGTGTCCTGGAATTCACTTTGTTGAACAGGTTGATCTCAAACTCTCAGAGATCTACCTGCCTTCACCTTCTAAGTGCTGAGATTAAGGTCATGAATCACTGTATGGGCTAGGATATTGGCTAGGATTTTTTTTCCTAGTTCTGTGAAGAATATCGTTGGAATGTTGGTGGGATCTTCAATGAACTTATGCATTCATCCTGTAGAATGGCTTTCTTTGGTATAGCTACACACACAATAATCCTGTTCATCTATGGATATAGACTGTCTTTTCACCTTCTGTGGTCTTTACTTACTATAATTTTTTTTTTTTTTTTTGGTTTTTTCAAGACAGGGTTTCTCTGTGTAGCTCTGGCTGTCTTGGAACTCACTCTGTAGACCAGGCTAGCCTCAAACTCAGAAATCCGCCTGCCTCTGCAAGTGCTGGGATTAAAGACGTGCGCCACCACCGCCCAGCTATAATTTTTATTATCGAGTTATTTCCATTCTTGTTTAGATTTATTCCTGAGTTTCCTTTTTGAGACTACTGTGTGCTTGTTTTCTTGAAATCTTTCTTAGTGTATTCATTATTAGTGCACAGAAAAGCTAATTAGTTTTGCATGTTGACTTTATATAACTGCTACTCTGATGGAGTTGTGTATCAAGTCTAAGAATCTTGTGGTGAAAGCTGTATGTTCTTTTTTAAACAAGGTCATATCATCTACAAATAGGCATAATTTGATCACTTTTCTCTAGTATTTGCATTAATCTTATTTTTTTTCTCTTGACGTATTGCTACAACTAAAATTTCAAGCAGAATACTGAATGAAATTAAAGAAACTGGACACCCTTGTCTTGTCATTGTCATTGTATCTCCCTGGCTAAAATTTGCTAAGTTTTTACTTGTATTTGATTTTATGACACTTTTTTTTTCATGCAGCTTTTCCTATATATCCCAAGTTAGCCTTCAACTCAAGACCCTTCTGCTCACGAGCCCCACATGTGTTCCTAGCTTCCTATGACCAGGTGCTCCATGTCAAGCTACTGAGACATTCTTGTTTTCAGAGCAGGCTTGGCTCTTTTCAGACTATCCCTTCTATTGATTAATGCTGCATTTTCCACAAAGATTTCTCAGATCCTACATTAGAGAAAATAATTCCTCTTGAGTTTCCATAGTGCTCTCTTCCCCTGCTTCTCAATAATTTTTAACCTTTGTTTTATAACTTAATTATGTTTTCCCCAAGATATTCTGTGAATTTTTTGTCAGTAAGGTCTATGACCTCTAATGATAGCTAAATTAAATCAATGAGTAAACTTCTTTCAATAAGTCACCTTTCCAATTCATCAACAAAGTGCCCTTAATGAAAGCCAACTATTCTGCATGCTGCTGTGTGAATATCATCAGGTTTCTATCCTCAGGTTCATAGAGGTGCTATGAACATGGCCAATGAGCATGCTCTTCTTCCTTTTCTATATTTTCTGTCTTATTTCTACCACCATTTTCTGTCTTCATTTTCAATTTCCCTTTTCACTTTGACATTAAAGGTGTCATTGCAAACATGACCATCACTTATCTCACTGGTAAAAGTCAGGTTGAGGTTGTGAATTGTATGTCTTCTATAAAACCACATACACATAAACATTTATTCCAGCCCCCCCCCCCGACACCTTTTAGAAAGCAATGAAGGAAAAAAATAAGCACTCACATATCTATAAGGCTTAATATCTTTTCCATGACTATGCAACATTTCAAGTGAGTCAAATGGTAAAACAAATGTGTAACTGTTTTAAAATATTGATTAGAGACCCATCTGTTATGTTAGTAGAGACGATAGTGCTAACTGGAATATAGATGCCACAGGAAACTACATCTTTTCCTTCCTCCATATGTTAACAGCTTAAATGATTGCCTATTGTTTAACAATGCACACTGAATATTTATTAAATGTGATCCTTGAAGCTGCTTCCTTTCATGCTAAATTGAGAAATGATCCATGTTTCCCCATTTCAAGTGGATACATGGCTTTTGTCAAATCACTTAACCCAAATTGTAGTTTTCTCTACATTACTAGTGTTTCCCTGCCACTGGGCCCTGTTGAGTATGAGAAATATGTAAAGCATAGAGTTAGAAGATTTTCCATAGGACAAACTAATATGCCATTGGTTTTGTAGAGTGAAAAATTATAAAGGCCATCTTATCAAATATGTATAAATTTTTCGCCTTAGACCTTGGGCAGAAAAGCACCTGCCAGCAGGTTTGGGTCCATCTAATTAGTTACAGAGGAGGGGGGAGTTACAGTACAAAGGCCTGTTAAGAACATCCCAGAAACTGACTGGCCAAGGGAAGAACTACACCCTGCCCCATGGTACGGCCTACTAGTGTTCAAAAAAGGTAAAACAACCAATCCTGTGCACCCGCGCGAAAGTTCGATTTTTCCCTACCCCGCCCATATATAAGCGCTATGCCCCTGAGCCACGAGGTCAGTCCCTCTATCCCCTATGTGAGATATGGGGATATGGGCTGGCCCAGAGCTCTGATATAATAAACCACCTCATGTATTTTACAGCAAGACGGTCTCTCGTGTGTCCTTTGGGTGCGTGTTATCCTGAGACTTAAGTGGACCCCTTTTTGGGGAGTCCCGGACCTTTCAGTTTAATCGGCAGCAGTAATAAAATGAAAATAAAAATTATAAAAGTAAATCACACAGGTACAAACTGAGCAATATTTTGATGCTGAATCCAGAATCCTTTCAGTGACATTTTGTTGTCTGAGACTACAAGTTTCAAAATCTATCCTCGATGATATATAATATACTAAGTAGACTGGTATTCTTTAAAGCCAGTCTTGCCATGACTCTTCAAAATGCTTATAGAATACATAAAATCAACATTTATTAAGTGTTTATATTATATCATTTATGCAAGTCTCAAAAAATACAAAGAAAAATTAAAATATTTTTTAACCTGAAGAACTTTATAGCCTCTTAATCATATTAAAAGTCCATTCCATGAGATGGAGCCCATATCTAACACTGCTAATCTGGCTAGAAACCTGAGATTAGATAGGATAGGATCTTAGGGAAAACCTGCTGCTACTATTTTGCAAAAGAAAGAGTAATAAAGTAACTCCTAATAACATTTTCCTATACCCATAGATAGGTGCCCCAGTCAACCTATATCAGGAAAGTTTGTACTTGGAGTAGATACAAATCAAGACTCACAGCTGGACAATGTGCAGAGTGTGAGAGACTTTGGAGCACTTAGCCCTAAATGGGAAGTTTTTAATCAAAATTTCATCTCAATGCTTAGAAAACTCTGTGGAACAGAAATCCAAAAGATATTAAGAGCCAGGGGTAATGGATGATTTCATAAGCACAGTATCTTCCAAATACAATAGGAGTGATGCATACATGGCCTTACAGAAACTGTGGCAGCCTGAGCAAGACCTGTATAGATCTGAGCCAGACAGGGTCCTGGTACTGAGAAGGGGGGGTGTACATGGGGGTCTCACCCCTAAAAGCTCTTTCTAATTGATACCCACTATCAAAGGGACAATAAGCTTTTTTCCACTGGAACATTAAACACACTACAGGGTAGGTAGGCTTCATGCCCAGAAAGAGTTAGCCAATACAAAACAAACTAATTCAGTAATGTCTTTGTAAACTTTATAAACTTTTTGTTTCATTTTTGTTTTCTTTGTTTATTGTCTAATTGGTCTTTTTCTTGTTTGTTTTGGTTTTTATTTTGTGGAGACTTTTTGTGGGTTTGTTTTTGAAAGGAGGAAATAAAGAATACAAGTTAAGAAGATAAAAAGTTGGGGAAGATCTGGGGGGGACTTGGGAGAGGGAAAAATATGATCAAAATATATTGTACAAAAATATTGTGATAAGAAAAAGAAAACATCTCAAATTTTTAAAAATAAAGCTGAACTAGAAGGACATTTTAAAAATCAGTCTGGAAATTAACTACATGTATAGAAAAAAACTCAGAGACCCAGGATATTAGGCATTGGCAGCAGGCCAGATACTCCATAGTCTGAAAAGCCATAAGAAAACTCAAGATTGAAAATAAAGAGGGTGGCCTTTGTTTTCATATATTAATGATAAAGCATTTCAAAATATCTTTTTGTACCTGTAGTGTGTTAGTGTTCCCCAGGGTCCAGGAGACATCCCTCTTGAGTTTAGAATACAAAGAAATTATATAGGGCTCTACTCTTTTTAGAAATCATGACCTTTACTACCTAAAAGCTAGATACAAGGATGTGCTTAGGTATTCCCTGGTATTACAATGTAAGATAAATTAGGCAGATCTACTTAATAAGCCTCACAAGACAGAGCTAGCTACGTGTGATCATGTAGTAACTCAATTCCCACCAAAGAACACTCTGTAGCAGGACCAGATTCCTTTCCCTGCAACTCACCCAGTAGACTGGCCATCTACATGCCCGGGAAAATTGCATAACAGAGATGAGCAAGGACAGGAATGTTGCCCTAATGGAGGATCTGTCCATAACAAAGAAGTGTCAGAAGTAGGGGAAGGTTCTTTAGTATCTGTTGCACACAGAGAGATGCACATTCTGTATAGATACAGTCCTGGAGCTATGCAGAGATCGTCTTCAGTAAAGATCGTGCAGAAAGGAAGCAATAAGGTAGCATTACTTTCCTAATGCTGCCATGGCTAGTTCTCAACCTGTGGGTTGTGACTCCTTTGGGGGGTTCAAACAACCTTTTCACAGGGGTTGCCTAAGGCCACTAGAAAATGCAAATATTTACATTAGAGTTCATAACAGTAGCAAAATTATAGTTATAATGTAAAAATGGAAATAATTTTATGGTGGGGCATCATCATAACCTGTGGAACTATATTAAAGGGTCACAGTATTTTAAACATTAAGAACTACTGCTATGAGCTAATAAGTTCAGCAATATACCGTTATCATCCCATGACTCTGTATGTTAAACACATTGCAATATACCGTTATCATCCCATGACTCTGTATGTTAAACACATTGCAATATACCGTTATCATCCCATGACTCTGTATGTTAAACACATTGCAATATACCGTTATCCTCCCATGACTCTGTATGTTAAACACATTGCAATATACCGTTATCATCCCATGACTCTGTATGTTAAACACATTGCAATATACCGTTATCATCCCATGACTCTATATGTTAAACACATTGCAATATATCGTTATCATCCCATGACTCTATATGTTAAACACATTGCAATATATCGTTATCATCCCATGACTCTGTATGTTAAACACATTGCAATATACCGTTATCATCCCATGACTCTGTATGTTAAACACATTGCAATATACCGTTATCATCCCATGACTCTATATGTTAAACACATTGCAATATACCTTTATCATCCCATGACTCTGTATGATGTTAAACACATTCTCATGGGGGCCAAAATAACAATGTGCAGGTGTGGTTTTCTTTATTGAGTGTTCAGGAAAACAATCTGGTTTTTGGCCATTTTCAGTTTTTAGAGACCACCTATAATTCCTTGGCTCTTATCCCTTTCCTTCTATTTTCAAAGTCAGCAATGGCCAGTAGGGTTTTCCCACTGCCATGCTCTAGCTGCTTCTTTAGCCTTCCTTTCATACATTTGAGGGCTTGTCAATGATACTGACTCAATGGGTTCTCAGTGTCACAACCTTCCATATAACCTAACCTATTTTTAGTTTCCAGATACTGGGACATGGGCATATATGGAGGGAAGAGATCACTGCTGTTGATCTGTGCATCACACTGCACTTGCCACAAGTATAGGAAACACTAGCTTTTATTGTTTTTTTTGTCAGAGTATTTGTATTTTTTTTTTCAGTAAAAAAATAAATGAGTCACACAGATAAATTTGTCTAAAAATACTACCTTCTGCCTTATATTTTACCAGACTATTGGAAAAAATTATTTAAGGTCAACATATATACTGATTTAACATTAAAAACCCTGGGAAAAGATAAATTATCATTCTTCCTGATAAAACCGTATGTCCCAAGAGAGAAATGTCTGTGTTAACAAGAAAAAGTAAGTGAAAAAAATAAAGTATAGAGCTAATTAATTGATAGATAGATAGATAGATAGATAGACAGACAGACAGATGATAAAAGTTAAATGATAGAAGATGGGTAGATAGAAAGGTAGATAGATGATAGATAGATAGATAGATAGATAGATAGATAGATAGAGAAGAGAAATGATTAGATAGATAGATAGATAGACTTATTTTATAAAGTAAACAAAGAAAATCCATGAAAAAACTCACACGTTACTGTGCTGAGAATAAGAGCAGGGTGAAAAATAATCAGAAACTGGAATGAGGACACCCAGAGGAATAGAGAAAAGAGAATCCTGAAGTGCTTACCTTACTATGTAATTTTACTAAAAAGTCATTACATTTTTATTTATTACAATGTGTATGTTTGATGGTATATAGTTAAATGTTTATAAAGCAATACACAGCAACAGCAAATAAAATTTACTTTGGAAGGTATCTGGTTAAGAACCACTGCTCATTATAAAGACAGAACAAACACCCACCCACTTTGCACTTTGTAGCCCTTCATCTCATTCCAATCCAGGAAACCAACAGATAGTTTAGTAAGCTTCTCCTGTTTGTGAACCAACAATCTCAAATACGGAAGACAAAGAAAAGTGAATAAAGCTCTCACGTGACCCAAGGTTGCTAGTCCAGCTCTAAAAATGAGTCACAAAGGGAACCTTTTCCTCATGAAAGTGTTTGAGGGAAAGCTATGTGCTGGGTTTAGCATAATTGACCACAATAATTACAGTGCATGAGGATTTATGTTGCATTTATAAGACTGCTGGGTCTGGAGGGCAAAGGGGGATTCACTGTGGAGTGGGGGCGGGGTTCATAGCTTGAAATCCACAAAAAGCCATGCACATTTTTTTTAATGTTACAAAGTAGCAATTATGGGTTGTAGAAGTATTTGTGCTTGTTCAGAGGTTCCATAGGGAGTGTAGAAAGATGTCCATCTTCTCAATAAATTCAGCTCTGAGGAAAAGTGTTAAATTGTCAAATCTATTTTTATTGTTAGCCTCATCTCCAGTAATGAGGTACAGACAGGCCTATCCGTTAAGAGAGTACACGTCTTTTCAAAAGCTATTTAGAATGAAGGTATGATTCGTGTTCTTGAAAGAGGAATGAAGTGAAGGTATGATTTAATTCAAATACTAAATATTATTGATGGTCAGATTTATATCACATATTAGTCACCAATTTTATTTCAGACCACTAATAATAATAACACAAAATCTTCTTTGTGTTCCCACAAAGAAAGTCTAGCTCCCTGGCTACTCCTCCATACACAGCTAATTTTTCTACTTATCAAAATAAAAGTATACCAAAGTCATCTCAATTCAATCCCAAATGGAGCGTAGTGTGGGTATAAAGACACCCTCAGATCAATATCATGAACTTATCGTAGCATGAAGTGACTATCTTACCCTCATTGTGGGACAAAAGCTTTGCAATTTAAGCTATTTCATAGATCATCATAGTGTTGGTGGGTAGTCCTTGTAAATGAAAACTTTGCATGTGTTAAAACCTTTTAGTTTCTTCTTCTCAATGTGAATAAAAGCACAAAGGAACAGGAGAGTGGGGCACATGCCCACACTTGGGAGGCAGAGGCAGGCAGTGTTTTTATGAGTTTGAGGCTAGTCTGGTCTACTCAACCAGGACAGGCAGGGCTGCATAGAGAGACTCTGTTGAGAGAGAGAGAGAGAGAGAGAGAGAGAGAGAGAGAGAGAGAGAGAGAGACAGAGACAGAGACAGAGACAGAGACAGAGACAGAGACAGAGAGAGGCAGAAACAGAGACAGATAGAGACACAGAGACAGAAACACGGAGACACAGAGACAGAGAGAGACACAGAGACACAGAGAAAGAGATGAATAAAAACACAAAAACCGAGACAGACAGACAGACAGACAGACAGACAAACAGAGAGAAGGAGAGATAGGATAATTTTTAACTATGCAACTAAATCATTTAGTAGCTATGTGATCTTTGGAAAACAGTTTCAAGAGGATTCACAAACCCTAAATGTTCAATCTCTTCCACAAATAAGCAACTAAAGAAACCAAGCTTACTGTGTGTGTGTGTGTGTGTGTGTGTGTGTGTGTGTGTGTGTGTGTGTGTGTATGTGTGTGTGCTCCTGTGGATGAGGTCAGAAGTGAGCCTCAGTTGTTCATATCTAAGGAGCTCTGTATCTTATGTTTTTGATCTCTCCATGAATCTGTGAATCCTGGGGTTCCTTGATAAGGCTAGCTTGGCTGGCCAGTGAGCCCGGAAGATCTGTCTCTGCCTCCTCAACACTAGGAGTACAGAACCACCACATCCTGTTTCTTTACTCAGGTTCTGGGGATTGTGCTCTGGTCTTCGTGCTTATATAAAAAGCACTCTACAGACTGAGCTATCTCCCAAGTCCTTGGTGGTGTTTTATACTGAAACTTCGATGGTTATCTGACCTTGATCCTGTCCTTGATCAAATGGCGTCCACTCCTATTAGTGCCAGGAAGATCAGACCTACACATAAGCCACAAGCAACCAAAACTCAAGCAATAAGAAAGTAGATCAGAGGCTAAACTTTGACTGAGCAAAACTAGCTTTGTGGGATTCATGCAATAACACCATCACCTACTTCCATCAGAAGTCAAGATTTTATGCCTACGCTGACTTCTGGGTTGTACTGGATTCTTACTCCCAACATATTCTAATCTGTGTAGCAAGATGAAATTCACACACTTTGCTTACAAAGTGCAAACACAACGTGAAGTGAATTGTCCCACCCTCCCAGAACCCCCTCTCTACTACTTTGCATATCACCCAGACCTGGCATTTGTGCTAGCCACACCATAGTAGAACAGAACTCTTGACAGTACAACAAGAAGTTTGAGACTCTCTTCTCTATCAGGTACTGACTCTTTAAAACTGTGGCCTGTCATGCTCCTCCGTCCCACCTCAGGATTTTTGTTTTGTAAGTGAACACTGAGGAAGGATAAGAACTGGACCTGAGCATTTTGCCCAGTGAAGCATTAACCTCACATGTTCTTTAGCTTATGAGTCACAGTTGAGATGATAATCTGTTGGTGTCCAAAATTTTCCTTGGGAACCTAGTAAGAGACGTTCTTAGTCTCCTCACAGAGGTTTGTGAAGATTGAGGCTACTTCTAGAGTATTTCAAATGTTGAATACAAGCACAAATGTTTCTTCCTTCATAGTGTTTATTCTTCCAGGGCATCCAGAAAACAGGACTCAGAAGAAGACTCTATTTATATAGATTTTAGACTTATTGCTGATTGAAATTTAGTCATACTTAGCAAAGTAAAAAAGAGACAAGTGAAATGACATTTATAACATTTATAAATGTTTGGTAACATTTATAATTTAACCAATTATATACAAATACTGTTTCAAAAGTCCCATATGCAGCCTACACTTTATAACACATCTCGGCTCAGCAAAACTACAGTGCCAGTGCTCCATAACCACAAAAAGTGTTTAGTGACTGCCACAGTGAAGGTAAGTATTCAGTTAGCAAAAGCCAATCCTCTGAAAGATTATTTTTATAGTAGACTGAACTGTGTCAAGGAGTCAGCCCTTGCTTTGAGTGAAGCAAGCTGCCAATCTAAAATAATGTTTCTGAATGATCAAAGCATACAAACTAAGATAACGTATCCACCTTACCTAATTATTGGCACAGATCTCTTCTGATGTGAAAGGATGGTAGGGGAAAGGTAAGACATCCCAGCAACTGTGTGAAATTTTTAACTCTAAACTATTCTACTTTTTCCCCACAGAGGATTCTTTTAGATTCTCAAACATGATTGTGATAAGAACTTCTATGGCATCACAAGAAAACAAGCTGAAAACACCATTATAGTTAGGCTTCCATTACTGGCACATCTCATCCTATGTCTGCTCTCTAGTGCTCTGTTCTTGCCAAAGATCATAGATGCAGACATGAAGCCTGAAGGACTGGTCTCCAATCTCCTGTTAATTAACTTTACAGACAAAAAGTTGCTGACCCTGGAAAGAGAAGCTTTCCACCACTGAGAAAGAGTATGGAATCCTTTCCTGTGTGAGAATGTTTTGCTTCAACGTAAACAAACTGAAGAGGACAGAAACAAGATTCAAGTAATCTCTCATCAGAGTAAACAGCCAAGCTAGTTAGGATATCATTTTCCTGGAATGTGTTGTGGAATCCAAAGGCAGGCACACACATGTCAGGGAACAGGCTGTCCTCCGATGGACAGAGCCTAAGGACTTAGGTAAACACATTCATGCATTCATGTTGACATTTCTTCACAATGTTCCTTTTATATTTAGATTCTATTTTGAATCTTAAGCAGAATCAAAGTATACCAACTACTTGTTTCAAGCAACAACTTAATCTTGAAGGACTGTCCCAAGCAACCTTATTTGGAGGCCTCCTTGAGTATTGCATCATGTTCTGGTATCACGGATGCCCACTTGTTCTTGAGTTTTCCTTTTATAACAAGATGGATACAACACAATGACTAAAGAAGCAAAGCTTCTGTTCAGGCCAATTGAGTTTTTTAGCACAGTCGTAAGACTGTATTTGTTAAACTACTGAGCATGAATGAGGTAGGAATATATCACCTCAAATTCTAATTGAAGGCCCACCATATTGGTCCACCCTTTGAAGATTTTTCATGGTTTGGATTGGATGAGGTGACCAAGGTACTCATCTTAGACACAAAATATTCAATACGTGTGCACGTGCACATGTGTACATGCACACATATGCGTGCATGAGTGTGTGTGTGTGTGTGTGTGTGTGTGTATGTGTGTATAACTTTTAAAAATACTTGAATTTGGTTCTGTTTCATTCTGTAAATGTTGCCTGGAGACAGAATTGGCCACCCTTTCACTAGATCCAGCATGAATAGCTGATTTGCTCAACACACATTTTGGAACAATACCTTTCTGTATTGAAAAGCTGATCCGGAATAAATGGGGCAGATCAGAAATCTGCTTCTTTCTGGTCCCTTCGACTCACCAAAACTGCTTCCCCTTTTTTATTTTGTTAAAAATCTTCTTCTTCCCGTCTTTGACTGCACATCCATTCCCTGAGATTTGCTTCTTTAAAAGACTGATCAAAGATGTTGCTAGCTAGGAGTCAGGAAGTTAGTGTCACCATTCCTCAGAGGTCAGCTGGAGGGCTGTGGCCGGCACCATGGGAAGTGTCCCCTGAACAAGGAAACAGGGCTGTGCATTTCTCCAAGGCCATGTGACAACCAAGAATCATCCAGAGCCAGACAAGAGGAAATATTCCAGGAATGGCTTTGTGGTTAGCTGTGTTTTCCCACAAACTCCTCAGGGATTTTTAAGGAACCTGTCCAATCTCTGCATGTTTATGTAAGAACTATTGCCTGAGTCCTTTGTTTCTCTATTTTCTTCATTGATTGATGTCAAATGAAACGTAATCGAGCCATTAGCAGGACTGTAAATGGAATGAACTAGAATGAAAATAGTTCATAAATAAAAAGTAATGGGTAAATAGATACATAAAATGTTCTTAGTATTTTTTGGAGGTGGTGGTTGTTTAGTTGGTTGGTTGGTTTCGTTTTAAAGGGTTTTGTTGTTGTTGTTTTGTTCTTTAGTTAAAAAGGACAATACCAAAGCTTGAAGTAAATACCTCTACACCTGCGAGGTCTGGTAACAGATGACAACCTTAACCTGACCTACTTTCTTTGTTTTCAAATGGTCTTGCTCTGCATCCTGTTCTCTGTTCTCTTTAGTTACTGCCTTACCTTTGGGTTGCACTGTTTTCTTTTCTTCAGTTAATGGAGCAATTTCCCTGCCTGAAATGGCACAAACAAAGGTGAGTTATTTAGTGCCAAAATGTTAACAGGAGCCCATGTTCTGGATTGTAAGGGGAAAATAACTACTGACCACACGGATGGGTGCGCAGGGCAGAAAAGTGATTGTAAATAGTGCCCTCTTTTCCTATAGGAATAAAATTGTGCTTTTCATGTGTCCACTTTTACACAAGTGAAAAGCCAGCACAGAGCAGATCTCCATCGCCACGGCTCGCCTGCTTTATCTCCATTGTAAAAGCCAAGGACTTTTGCTCCAATGGCCTAATTCCTCAGCTTCTGTCCCAACCATGTCTTCCTTCTTCCTGTGACAGGATTTCTTTCCAATGCGGTTTCTGAGCTTTCAGGATTCTCAGTGTGTTGACACCTCAGTCTGCATGCTTTTCCTTACCCTCACGAAAGAGGGTTGTGCTTGAATTGAATCTATATTATAGATTAATTACAGCACCAGAGAATAAGATTCTATTTACCATCAGGGCAGGTGACCTAGCATAAAGGTTAGAGGTTGGATTTGAAATGCTCTTGTTATTATTGCTCTGAATCAGAGGCAAAACATGAAGCTTTTTCTAAAGATAACGGTTGGTATCGTGTTTGTTGGCTTGTTAACCCAAGCAAAGCTACGCTTCACGAAGGCACTGGACGAACAAACAACAGTAATTCTGAAAAGTCTGTAAGTGGGGGTAGGGCGAAAACATAGCATTAAGAAGGGAATTAAAAGAAAATCTGCTGCAGAATCCTTTAGTTCTGGGATTCATCATCTATTGCTGGTAACAGTCCAGTTGTAAACATTTTAGAGTTGGTGCAACATAAACAATCTCAGTAGCAACTTCTTTTCATTTTGTGTATGTGTTTGTTGTGTTTGTTGTTTTTCTTACATTTTAAAATGTAAATGCCATTTCTGATTCCTTATTTGTGTACAAACCATCCATACACCAGACTGGGCTCACAGACTTTAATAGATTGTATTATCTAAAGCCAAAGTTTGCTTTAGATAATATATACAAAGCTTTTGAAATCAGAGGCTGGGTAAATGGCTGAGAGGCTGATCTCCCTTGATTCTCTTGCAGAGTTTAACTCCCAGCAGCCATGGCATGCAGTATGAAAACATTTGTAAGACCAACTCTGGGGGAACCAATGCCTGTTTTGGGCTTCTTCAGGTACCCACACATACATGCACATACACATAATTAAAAATAAAATAAAATAAATAGATTTAGGAATTAAGACTGAATTATTTAAAAAGAATTTCACTGGGTTGTGGTTATAGGGTGTAAAACAAGTTTTAAAAGTTTAATCCAAGGTATCAGGTCAGAAGGTAGAATTGTCAGTTTCATTTTCTTCCCCCATTCCAAAAAAAAAAAAAAAAAAAAAAAAAAAAAAAAAAAAAAAAAAAAATACTACATTTAAGATAATAATGTCCAAAATTGGAGTTTTTCTTCTTTAAAATTTTCATTAAAGTCATAAAAATAATGCCAAATAATAGCTGTCTAATACAGCTTTAGATGGCCAATCATGCATTCTCCATAAATAGAAAAATAATGTTAGCTATTGGTTTAGTTATCTAAAAGGAGAACAGGCCTTAAAACATCTATAAGGGGGAAAAGAAATGAGAAAAAATATTAATGTTAGGGAAACTAACTGAAGAGATAAACCATAAAATATATAGCTGGAGATAATAATATTTTTACCAGAAAAAAGTGATCAATGGTTGTTTGTTAAAGTTCTATAGTACTTAACAGAGCTAAGAATGTCCCTTTTGGAGGGCAAGTGTCAGCTAAACATAGAAAAACAGGGCCTATAGTCTGTTACTGGGATGACCCATTTTATTATCTGGTATCTCTTCAAAAATTACAAAAAAAAAAAAGCCTTTATATGAATTTTAAACTCTCACTTGTAACGGATTCCCATCATGTTCTCATCAATGAGGAAGAGGAGGGGGAAGAGGAAGAAGAGGAGGGAGAGGAGGAGGATGGGGAGAAAAGGAGAAGTTGGATAGTCCTGAGCATCCCTAAGGACTGCTAATCTCTACCTAATGTTACCTGTCCCTCTAGACACCATGTCTCTCTGAAGTAACACCTTACCCATGTTAACTCACCGGAGCCCACCAAAAGTAACTGAAGATACTTTACTCCACCAGTGTATCTCTGCCCTGTGTCAGTCTCCCTTTATCCCTAGCTCTCCACAGAGGCTTCCTGCTGGGAGTCTAGACCATGACAAACAGGAGGAATAGTATCTATTTTTCTCTACAGGTTTATGAGCCATGCTTATATCAAATTTATGGAAGCCGGGGGACTTTTTTAATGCATAAGATAACTGCTCCCATAAAGAAAGCAACTAGAAATCCTTGAGCACAACTATTTTTTAACAAATATTTACACCCACCCACTTTGTCTACAAATCTAACTTACCTGAGTAAGATTATGCTGTAACAATCGAGGGAATACTATATCAGTCCCATTTCACAGCCGAGAGTATTGAACCTTAGAAAGGTGAGGGATTACTTGCCAAAAGTAATAGATCTAGAAAAAAATAGAAACCAAGATGAGCCTGGATGGTTTGGACCCACATCCTGACTCACTTAATTCTATACTCTTGAGAATGGTTTTTAATACAGCTTCATTAAAATAAAAATATTTCTGAATATACTTTTAATTTGTAATGCTATAGTGCTTTGTGCTAAGCTTAAGAGTACATTTTCTATTAGCTTTTCCTAAAGGAACAAACTTGATCAAATGTGTGTATATTTACCTGTGCATGCGTGTGCGTATGTGGAATGTGTGTATCTATGCATAAGTATGTATATAAAGAAATTTATTAGACTGGCTTTTTGGATTTGGTTTAAGTAGTCCAATAATCACCGTTTCTAAGTGGAAAGGCCTAGAATCTGGTACTTGTCCAGTCCATGGGGCTGGATGCCTCTTCAGTTCCAATCTGACACCGAAAGCCAGGAGGATGGTTGGATGATAGTTGATCTTCAGTCCACATTGGAGTCTCAAAGTAGTTAGCTCTAATAACAGTGAAAGAGTGCTGCAACAGGATATGTGGACATGCTAGCAAAAGTGAGTGCAACAGACAAAAAGCAAGATCCTGTTTTCCACGTCCAGAAGGTACCATCCACAATGAGTTGGATCTTCTGCTTCAAATAACCCTAATCAAAAAATTCCCTCCTACATCCCAGAGACTTATGTTTACATGATTCCAGATGTAGTCAGGTTGACAATCATTCTTATTTCTCACACGTGGATTTCAAAGTCCCATCCCTGATTGCTGTCTGCTGAAACACTAAGGCATCAAAAAGAAAGAGAATGCTTCAACTTCAGAAAGTCCTCTGGACTCACATCTAAAGCAGCACCCCATTGGTTCATACTTTAAAACAAGCTATTTGGTACCTGCATATCCCCAGTTTCTTTTGTGTGCTATGCATCCATGCTCACCTGCCACTCCTCACTAATGTTCAGACATGTAGTGATTTCAGATTGCTCCCAAAGCTTAGTCATAACACGGCATTGTTCTTTCCCTGGGTATAGCCACTGGAAGGCTCTTTATCTGAACTTGAAATGTCCTGTGATGACACAGATATCCCTAAACCTTGACAGTAAAAACAAAAGAGAATATTAACTTTGGACATGACAGCAAAGCCATGAGTCACTCTGAGCTCTTGCTTACTCCTGAGTGCTGGAGATCTTACTGTGGCACAGTTCATCACCCCTGCCAATCCTTGGAATCATATGATTGATTTTTTGACTCCTCTGGTTGTAAAAGATGTTTGGCTGTTATACTTCATGCTATTCCAGTGGGTTTTCCCCTTATATTTACCTCTCAGAGGCTGTCACAGTTGACTTCTAGTCCCAGTCATTTTTCCTGTTTCATATTATGATGATGTGGACATCTCACTTTGTTAGATTGTGTTGGTGTTTTCTTATCATTTGAAAGAAGTCACATAACAACAGAACCAACAGAAGGGTTGGTTTTGATCATAGCATAGAATCTTACAGGCTACTGTGGTAGTGAAGGCAGGAGTGGGGTAGTAGAATCATGAAACAGCTGGGTCAGTGGGGAAGAAGCTGAGGTCACCCAGAGGAATGCCAGGTTTTACTAACACACACCAATGGCTATTTTTTTTTCAAGGAGACCACACACCTCTTGAAAGCTCTATGACCCCTCAAAAAACAAACAATCAAACAAACAAACAAACAAACAAAAGATTTGGGGAATAAATGTTTAAATGTATTATCCCTATGAGGAACCTTTCAATGTAAATTATAAAAATGATCTTTCCCACCTCTCTGAATGAAACACTCATTCTGCAATTACGAGAATGGGGTAAAAGGTCATATGAAATATATGTTTCTACACGCTCTGCATATGGGTCTTCCTTGCCAAAAGGGCAGCAAAGTCAGAGATAAAGGTCCAACTCTGGCAGGCATCATTACTGACTTGATAGTAGATAATGACTTAGAGGTAATAATGAGGCACATAAGCAAAGTTTAATACAAGAAGTATGATAAATATTTCTATTAACTTTTTTTAGAAATCTGAAACTATCTGTCTTCTGTCAATTTTTGATTAGGTAGTTACTATGGTAATATTATTTAAATGTCTCATTTTTTTTTAATTTCACAGCACAGTTACATAGTGTACAGGACAGCTACTTATACTGTAAGTGGTCATGCACAATTTGGATAGTTGTTCACAAAAATGAAGAAGGTTTTTAACACAATTCCTACATTTAACAAAAGATAATGATTGGCTATGGGCCTGTTTTTATGAATGACTTTCTCCATATACATTTACACACACATATAAACATATTTCTCACATAGCCTGTTATGAAATATATTTCATAACACACACACATATATCTTAACTATCTTAACTATCTTAACACTGTCTCTTTAAACAACATCTTTACACCAACCATCCTTGATTACCATCCTTTACAGAGTGATCAAGAGTGTTAACATAATCTGACTTCTAAATGTCACACAAGTGTTCCAAGGCAACTTGTGCTTTCTTAGAATTCCTATGACAAAGTCCTAATCCCTGGAATCTCAGAACTTGACCTTAAAAGAGGTGATTAAATTACTATTAGGACATATAAAGTAGGTCCTAAGCTAATAGGATAGGTTATTGAACACAGATCACACAGACAGGAGGACAAAGCAGATACAATTTAGAATGTGAACATCTACCAATCACAGAGCAAGATCCAAGTAGCAACCAAAGGACAGCTCCTTGACCTGGGACTTCAAGCCTTCAGAAGTGTAAGGACATAACTTTCTGTACTTTAAACCACCCAGTCAGTGACCTTTTGTTATGGCAGCCACAGCCAGCTGGCATACTGCATAACTTACATAAGTCACAAAACTTTCAACATGAAGTGGTGGCCCAGACATGTGCCCACAGACAGGGAGCCAAGGAGTAGAGTTTTTAAAATGAAGATATTAGTGAAGTTATTTACTTCCCACTGGTAAATTGCAACCATTATGAAACAGAGATGCCGAGATCATGTTGTGAGGATTAATGAGATCACCTCAGTTAAGTGCTCCTTTAGAGATTAATTCCATAATTTTGTTACCTGGGTTCATGATTTTTTTAACTCTTCTTTAATACATGCTGTATAAAGTGTGCAATGCCAACAAGCCTTATTAATCTTCTTTCTTTTATCTCATTACTAATTAATGTTGCTGGAGCAGAGAATGTGGTGAACCAAGGATAAACAAGAGAGAAAGGCAAATAAGTCAGAAAGCAATGAGTTCCTTCATTTATATCTCAACATTACACCTCTTAAATTATACTAAATCCAAATCAGCCTCTCAAAGAGGAAAAGAGAGAAACGACGGGGTGGAGAGGGAGACAAGAAGAAGATGAAGAGGAGGAAGAGGAAGAAGAGGAGCAGGAGGAAGAGAAGGAACAGGGGAGAAGGTGGAGGAGGAGCAAGAGGAGGGCAAGAGAAGAAGAAGAGGAAGAGGAAAGAGGAAAAAAAGAGGAGGAGGAGGAGGAAGAGGAGAGCAAGAAAAGAAGAAGAAGAAAAAGAAGAAGAAGAAGAAGAAGAAGAAGATGAAGAGGAGGAAGAGGAAGAAGAGGAGCAGGAGGAAGAGAAGGAGGAGGAGGAGGAGGAGGAGGAGGAGGAGGAGGAGGAGGAAGAGGACGAGGAAAAAGGAGAAAAAGAGGAGAAGGAGGAGGACGAGGAGGAGGAGGAGGAGGGGGAGGGGGAGGAGGAGGGGGGGGGGGAGGAGGAGGAAGGCGGTCAGATAGAATTCATGAATTTTTTTCTGGATGGGTATCTTGTCCTGAACTTCTGTTTTTGCATTTACTTCTTTCTAATAACTATAATCCAAGTAATTTACATTGAACTCCCAGTGAAAATAAACAAAGTAATACTAGTAGTTCTTGGTTTTTAAAAGTATCAAACAGACAACAGAATACTGAGTAATTACTAAAGTAAAATATAGAGACATGGTTTCATTGAAACAAAGTCAGAGCTACAATCCACTTACACTTGGAAGTCATCAGGAGCAAAAAGAGAAGAGACTCTTGGGAAACTGTGATCTCTTTGCATTACTCACCTTCCTACTTCAAAGATAGTAACAAGGGTAGTTTAGAGCTTTAATACATGAATCTTAAGGTGACAAACTCTGTCATACTGAGTCTAAATGGAGAACTTGTAACCTTAAGGAAAGGGAGCCTGGAAATTACCTAACTTTGCCATGGGTCTTGGAAGATGCAGAGCTGTGCAGAGAACCCCAGTACTAGGACAAATCCTGGGGTGACCGCAACCGCTGTGTATTTCAGGGAACAGCAACTAAGTGAGTACTCGTTCACTGGATAAACCTTGACATCTAATGAACTGTTTAAATATATACCAAATTTTACTTATCGAAGTTTGTTAAATTGGAATCTATGGGAGGAATTGGGTTGATCTGGGAGGAGTTAGTGGGAAGAGTTGAGGAGATACATGATCAAAATTTATTGTATAAAATTATCAAAGAGTTAATTGTTCTCTGCCTGAAACAGATGCAGAGGCCCACAGTGAAACAGTGGACAGAGCTCAGGAAGTCTAACAGAAGAGTTGTGGGAAGGACAGAGGCCCCGAGGGAATGTGAACTCTATAGGAAGACCAACAAAGTTAACTAACCTGACCCTTGGAGGCTCTCAGAGACTGAACTACCAACAAAGCAACATACATGGGCTGATCCAAGGCGTCTAGCACATTGGTGCAGCTCGGGCTTCATGTGGGTCCCCCAACAACTGGAACAGGGCTGTCCCTAAAGTTGTTACCTGTCTGTAGATCCCATTACCCTAACTGGACAGCCTTGTCTGACCTCAGTGGGAGAGGATATGCCTAACCCTGCAGAGACTTGACAAGCCAAGGTGGTGGGATATTCAGGGGGGACCTCCATCCTCTCAGAGGAGAAGGGGAGGGGAGGGGGAGTAACTGTGGCATGGGGATACTAGAAAGATGGGGAGGGGCACTGCGACTAAGATGTAAAGTGAATTAATTAATTAATTAATTAATTAATGGGAAAATCAAGGAATACTTTTAAAGGTTTGTTAATGTACTACAACATCCATATTTCAGCCTTCTTACTGGAACCTGGCAGTGATCTTAAGGATTCAGCACAGGGCCTGGTATTTGCTGCAGACATCGCTCTCTTACCTCTGCTTCTTTCTCTCTCACATCTTTCGTCTCCTTTTTGCCCTCTTGACCTTTTAGCACTCAGCCTCCATTTTTGTTTTAGCTGTTTTCCCACAATGTCAGAAGTCATCGGCAGGTTTGTCCTGTCTTGTGGGAAATCATGTAAAAAAAAGAGGCCGGATGAGGACGGAAACATGTCAAGGGTACTTGAGGACACGTGTTCCAGAATTTCTCTCAAAAAATAGGGCATTTGAAGGCCATTTTATAATATTTAAAATTCCATCTATTTTAGTGGGTGCTGAGTGATATGTAACTAAAACTACCCAGATGTTGGAGAAAATATAAAAGAAATGAAAGGCAAATTTCTCCCCATCAAATGTTTCAATTCTACTATCACTAAAGACAGCAAAAGAAAGCACATCAAGCAATTATGGACACAATAAGAATTTTGAGAAGGCTGGAAAGAAAGTATGAGTTCAACTTCAATGGATAATTGAAAAGTAAGTTATTTGTGAGTTGCCAGAAAAGAACAGAAAAGACACTGCCCAGAGCCTGAGGGACCAAAGGCAAGAATAGGATCAGAAACAGTGTGGACTGAGACATAACCATGAATACATGCACTGCATGTCTATTGTGTACATTTTACAGATATTATTCCACTTTACAAGCGAGAGGCATTAATATCATTTGAAAAACAATAAATGGGGATTTCAAATGGCCATACACTGAATATATATATTAATAATAGACCTAGAATTGGGTGTCATGTCTGTGAGGCACCAAACTCTTATGAATTATTACCCTGAATCACATTCATTAAGCTCACACTGTAAAAGATCACATGAGGATGACAAATTTGTGATGTAGACAATAATCAAGTGGGATATCTGTGTGTGATGTGTATATGATACATACATATATGCATACATGCATGGAAAGAGAGGAGAGCAAGAAGAAGCAACATGCTAAAAGCAGATTTTTAGAGCAATTCATTCAATCTTGATATTGTATAATTCATGTATGGCCAAGAATTCTTTGGACCAATTAAGAGACTGTGGATGCTGTCTAAGTCTTGTTATTGCAGTTTGGGACTAAGATGGTAAACACACAGAGATCAGTAACTGAAACCTGAAAATTAGTTTAAAGGAGAAAAGAAAGAAAAATGAAGAAAAAGCCAAATATAATCTCAGAGATATTGAAATGTAGAGTATGTACCACAGACAAACAAACAATAGAAAGCAGGTAGCTGCCATTAGAGGGTGTTCTGTGATATATTCGGCTTGAAGCCATGGCAGGAAATCTAAGGCCAGCTTGTCCCAAGCACTCTGAGTAAGACAGCACAAGAGGATGAACAACAGGGAATGAAGCAACGTACTATCGGGGTGCTACTCACAGGATTAAGACAGACACAAGGCACAATGATAAAGAGTGGGAGAAGTTTCCCCGATGCACTTGGCCTTAACAGCTGTTCATCGCCAGCTTTCCCTCAACGTGCAGTAAGCCCTGGGCCTCACAAAGCAAAGTCCATTTCTTCCCATGTCTGTTGGTTTAGATATGTTTACACCATTGAGCCTGTGTTACTTCTCTGTCATCATAAATAATAGGAACGGTAATGACTAGAATATTCTGATTTCACCTCTTACACTGATGGTATGATATATTATATCATATATATACCTATATCATATATCATATATATATCATATATATCATATATATATATATCATGTATACCACGTTGTCTTGAGGTAAACATGAGATTAAACTCAATCACTGTGAAGATTAAATTCCGGAAGTCAGCCTTTCTAATCCAGCTAACCTCATAGCTCTCTAACAAACATGAACTTTATTAACGTTGCTTTGGGTAAAATTGAGTCATCAAGGGGGGAAAAAATCTTCAAACTCAAAAATTCAACCACATAAAATTTAAATTTTCACTCGCAATAAAGCAAATAAAGCTTCTGGGGCCTACAGGCTGGCTCTGGTGTCTGCTCATGGTTTCCAATTTAGAGGCAAATAGAGAGGAAGAGACAGATGGGGAAAGTCAGCTTTCTTTTTATGGAAGTAACACAGAATGTATGCATAATACCTGTTCTCTCACCTTATTGGTTTAGGGCTTGGGGATCACAGAAGGGTTATCGGGACAAACGGCTCCTCGAGCTTGATCAGTTCAGATGGCAAGGATCTGAGAGGCAGAAAACAAGGAGAGTGGCTACAGGGGACACCTGGATTCAAATCCTTCTTCTCATCATGTGGCACTCCTCATTCAGAAAGATTTTTTCTACAGGGAATGTGGGAAGAGACTCTAAGAGAATACTGGGAGGGGGACAGTGTTCAGGATGTAAAATGAATACATAAATGAATTAAGCAAAAAAAAAAAAAAAAAAAAAGATTCTCCTCTCCAGGTGTCAAGCTGCTTTTAAAGTGACAAATTTCTCTTGTACAGCCATTGCCACACATCACGTATTACCATTTAAAGCAGAGTAAAAGTGGGCCTGAGCCTCACTGCAGCACACCACACCTTACTTTACATGAACCGATTCATTCTGAGGAATGTGTTTTGGAAACTACTCTCATGACACCCACTATCAAAAGAAAAACATGATCATCTCTAAGCCGTCAAGGGCACAAAACCATCCTGCCACATGTTCATAATGAAAAACCCTTACATCTTGATTTATCTCTATCTCCCATGTTGTAGAAAACTTCAATCTCTGTCTGGAGTTTCTACCCTGCCTTTGACCATTTTGTTCCCAGATAAAAGACACACACAACCTTTATATTTATGATAACCCTTTATCTCCACTAGTACTGGACAGATATCTAGCCTCTGTGCTATTAAAATCTATTTCCTATCGATAACCCCAAGTTACATGTTTCATCTTACATATTTCATCTGGGCTTCTCTTAACTCCAATTGGCCAGCCCTCAGGGCCATGCTTTCTTGACCCGTGGCATCTTTACTCCTCTTTACACCTTCTTCTCCCTCTTGGTGATCTCTTGTGATCCCCAAGGCCAAGAACACTAAGCCCCACCTAACTCAATTCTTTGAAGCTATAGGCTGTAAGCATCTTTATTCGCCAGTCAGAAATATCTTTGGGGCAAGGTCACATGTCACTCGGGTCTATGGGTGGAATCTCTGGGGCAACCAGGTCTTGGAGGCCCACACTTAGCATTACAATATATAGCAACAGAGTGAACCTCAACAACCCCCAGTTAATTGAAGCCCAGCCAGTGAGCATAGAGCCACTCCCATGTCCCCACCTCTCACCTCACCCTCCTGTCAGAACATCCCACCACGAGTGAATTCATAATCACATGGATGCACAAGGTGAAGTGGAGGATATTTCTGGAATGTGTTTCTCAGAAAGCTGATCTTGACAGATAGAATAATGTTCTGTCTCATTAGCTAATAAGCTATCTAGATTAGAATTTCATGTAGAAACAGAAATGAGCTCAAACCATGCCAGATTCTACTTGGCTTGTTTCACCTACAAAAACAGAGATTGGGGGAGCAGGGGGGAAATCAGTTAAAAGGTCAATAAAAATCAAAATACAAATTAACAGACAAGATTAGGAAGTTTTTATTTCAATGACTGATTCTGTGGTTTCAATTACTGAAAGAAAAGTGTCCAACATGCATGTGGGGCTATGTGGTTATTGCAAAACCCTGTGGGCTGAGACCAGGCCACCAAGTTAGTCTGGGCCTTTCTGATTTTGTCATCTCACGTCTGTCTTATTAAAATCTGTAGCTTTTACTGTTATTCTGATGTATTGCATAGTGAAACTAATCACTTTAACTACACATAGTCAAAGTTTCAAAATATTGAATGAATTTCTTAAGAACAATATCCCATAGGTCCTTGTTTCCTTACTCATTTTCTAATGAAGTTTTCCAGGGATGCTGTCTCCTGAAAAGCCCACGTTTTCCATGTAAACTATTATTGCACATATTCTCATTGTGGTAGTAAGCCCTGGTTAGCTACATGAGGTAGATTGTGCCAGTGCCCATGTTGAATGACCTCATCATGTGAATTAACAAAAGAGTTTTGTCCAGTGAGACTTCCTCATAGACCAACAGCATTCACCCACAGGCTAATAATTGCATTAAATGGCTACTTTCCGGAGAGGTGTGGTACAATACCCTACAATTCCAGCACTCTAATAGCTGAGCCCAGAGGACTGGAAGGTCAAGACTAGCTTGAGCTACATAGCAAGACCCTGTCCTTTAGAAAACAACAGAAAGGGGAAAAATAGTTCTCAAGTAGAAAACTAGAAGTGCTAACATAACTTCATTAAAGTTGTAAAATATCTATGTACTTCTTAAGATGTCTGTCAAATAACCACCACCTACTGATGTTTATTATCATCTGATGGTTTGCCATTGAGAATTAAAAAAAATTAATATAGCAAAAGATAATTAAATGAGCAGTATCTTATGAGGCACTGAAATTTTGTATCAGTTTCAATTATGTTTGTATGCCCCAAATTATGTTTGGACTTTCACATCAAGACTTATTCAAGAAAATGGTAGGGTTTCACATATGACCTTATATGGTTTCTATCAAGCAATATTTAATAAATGAACAATATGCAGTTTTGCAAGTCATAGATTCCTAGGAGCCAAGAATAACCACTTGTACTCAGAAGAGAGAATTCATAGGAAAAAAATCTGCCTGTGAAAATCTGACATGTCATTTTATCAACAACTCATATTCTAGACGTCTGATCAAGACAGCAATTAAACCATCTAAGCACTGCAGAGATAAAATCAGATTGAAATCAAATTATGACACCTTGTCAAATAATTTCCCCAAATAAAAACTACAAGGGAGCCAGTAATTCCTTTTCATAGATACCAGAGTCGTCAACTTATAAGATAAATAACCATTTAACAACTCCTAGCTCAAACAGGTGGTGCTTGTTTTCATGTGCCCTATGACCTCAGAGTGGTCTTACACAATTAACCATCATACAACCCTCAGGGCCAAGGAATAATAGAAAGAACACATCAGACCCTGAAGGCCCAACTACTAAAACAACAAACCTCTACTTATCCCCCTAATGTACAATTAATGATGGCCCTGACTACCCTGAACATATTCAACATCTACAAAACCTCCAAACACCTTCCTATTTCCCTCCATTGGCACACACCAAAATTAGCTCCCCCTATCCTAGTACAATGGCAAGATCCTTTAGATGGAATTTGGAAGAGACCAGACCCCCTCCTTACAACTGTGAGGGGTTTCACTTGTGTTTTTCCACAGGACCAGCCTAAACCTATCTGGGTCCCTGCCAGAAATGTCCAATACCACCCACCAATCAAGAAGATAGCAGCCTATTACTGACAGATCAAGAACCAAGGATGGGGAAAAAAAGGTGGAGGAGTCACCACACCCAGAGCAACAGCAGGATCTCCTGGAAGGACATCCATGACCTGGTGACGGCTGCCCAGGTCACGTGCCCTCCACAGGCCCCCCTCTCCTCTATTCTCTTGGCTGTTTTTGTTATCCTTCATGTTAACTCTGCTACTGCCCAGCCTCCCCCTAGCCTTCCCAACACCTACCATTGGGGATTCTATGCTAGGGAAACCTACAACAGACACAACAAAGTTATAGGAACCCAGGACTGCCCACTTGAAGGATGATGAACCAGGATTGAGATTCCCCTACACCCAGAATCCATCTCCACTATCTCCAGCCCTTTTCTCTGCTTTCCTTACTGAAACACAGGTGAATGTCTCCAGGAGGTCTCCACATATGGAGGTTGTAGATATTGGAGCTACAGGATGGAATCCACCAGTCACGGTGGCACCATGCTCACCAACCTTAAAACTCATTTTCAGCTTCCCATCTGTGATCCATGGAATGAATGTTGGCAAACTGGAGTCATTGGTAAACTTTACCCCAACGGCTATGCCAGATACCCCATAGCTGACCTACATGTCTTCGGTCAACTTGTTCCTGCCCCCAAATCTGCCTTTACCCATGCTAATATTATCCAACAGGAAAACTAGTCTCAGAAAGAACTACAAGCTACCCTCTTCTGGCTACAGTACATCCAATATGCAGCGGACCTCCTTCCCCTAATGACCCACTCCAATTCTTACCAATGCTTTCTCTCTCTCTCTCTCTCTCTCTCTCTCTCTCTCTCTCTCTCTCTCTCTCCACTGTTATTAACAGCCATTCCCATTAAACTTTTCCCTTTATGACCTCCATGGACCTCTGCCCATGAGGAAGACACAAGACATTCCCCTCTTTGACCTACCCCCACCTCTTTGCCTTGTAGGGCCCTCCTCAAAACCCCATCTCACATGTGCTCATGACATCACCATCACCAAATCAGTATGTGTTAACCCTCCTGCCCTCCTCTGGTGCAAAGGTACTACAGGTGCCTGTATCAACCCTCATTTTCAGGGCTCCTGTGCCCCCGTAATTATTGTCCTCCAAGTTTATCTCTACAAACCTGAAGAATTTGCCTTGCAGATGGGAGGAGGCTTAAAGAAGAGAGAGATCTTCATCCCTCTGCTCATTGGACTAGGCCTTGCTGTTTCACTTGCTTCTGGAACTGCTGGAGCAGCCCTTGTCCAAACACAACATCTGGCTGGCGACTTCCAGGACAAGCTTGACCAGGCAATGGCCTCTTCTACAGACAGCCTTGAATCTCTTCAATGCCAGATAACCTCTGTAGAAAGGTTGCTCTCCAAAACCAGAGGGCTCTGGACTTGCTGACTGCTGAACAGGGGAAGCTTGTGTTTTGCTGAGGGAGGAATGTTGCTTCTATGTCAATGAATCTGGGCTAGTACAATAAGATTTACAAATGCTCAAAGAGCTCTGGGGGAACCTCCAGGCATGCTATACTCCCAACACCCCTACGCCTTGGTGCTCTGACCCCTTGATAGCTTGGATTCTTCCCCTCCTTGGCCTCATTCTAGCCATTGGAGCCTTGCTTCTCTTGACATCCTGCCTCATTCAGTTTCTAAAGCAACAGATGAGTAACATTGCAAAGGTAACTACCAATCAAGTCTTGGTTCAGTATCAAACTGTTCCCAGCATAGGAGACACTTATTCCAATGACACCTCTCCTTTATAAAAGAAAAAGGGGGAGTTGTGGGGTGGTACGCTGTGAGAAGAAGCTGGGTGCTTGGTTGAGCATAAGCCTGGAACCCTGGACCCTTATTGGATGGCAGGTGTTCAGCTCTGGTCCCTGGCCCTGGTTCTTTTCATTCAGCTTCAGCCCTTCACAGCCTCTCCCAGAGAGAGGTCTATGGCCATCAGTCATGAGGAACAGTGCCTCGGGCTCTCCCACATGCAAATGAGGTATCTCCAAGCTCTCAGACCAAGCCAATAGGTGTTATCTGCTGCCAGACCTTAACCCACCCTGAAACTGTATATAAGGGCTCTATTTAGGGGAGGTAAAGTGCTCGAGAATCATCCTGGTGTCTGAGAGTTTCTGTCACAAGAGCTGTAACACTTGGGGAGAGATTTGCTCTCCCAGAACCTGCCTGGGACACCAAGATGCCTCCTTGCCAGCTAGCCGGCTTCTTATCGACCTAGCCTGGCTGGCTCAGTGCAGAGAGACAGGTGCAGCACCTGGGAGTAACACAGCAGTGACAGCAGTGAGCAAGCAGAGACACCAGCGGAGGCAGGCAATCTCTCCTCTCTGCTCACACTCTGTGCTCTTTGGACCGGATCTCCCACACCAGACCGGGCCAGAGACTGATGGACAGTGAAGACACAGGTGAAGGCAGTAGCAGAGACAGTAGCGAACCCTTCCTGCTCTCACTCTGTCCCCAGCCGGGAGAAACTCATGGGATGCCCTCCGGAACAAGGGACCCACAATGTAATCCCTGTATCACTTAATAATGGCACCAAAATGAAAGGGTAGTGATGCTCACAAAAAGTCATGAAGCGTTCCTCTTTTTGTTTTTGTTCTTTGGTTTGGGTTTTTCTTTTTGTTTGTTTGTTTTCTGTTATTTTCAATAATGTATATGTTTGGTGCGTGGAGGAGGAAAGAGGAACATGTGAATGTGAATGCAGGTACCCACAGGGGACAGAAGAATTCCCTGGAGCTGGTGTTACAGAAGGTGTGAGCCAACTCATGTGGGTGCTAGGTACTGAATTTGGCTTCTCTATGAGAGCAGTGCATGCTCTTAGCCACTGGGCTTTCTCTCCAGCCCCATAAAGTTAAATGTTCTTAATAAGAAAAAAGACAAGTCACGTAGTGCAATGCCTAAGATCTATGCTGAAAGGGTATTTTAAGAAATACCACTTGCACATAACTTTTACTAGTCTATTGTTAGAATTATTTGTTCTTCTACTTTATTGTTTGTAGGGAGCCGCTGTTAGCGGTGGTATAATTCGCCATTCCAAGATGGCACGGACAACGTGTCCTTCCCACTAGTAAACAATGGACTGCACAGGTGCAAAGGCAGAAAGCCCGCCAAAGCCACTGGCCAATCCCGAGGAGTATTATGGGTAATGAGTGAACAGCCAATCAGAAGTGAACACATCACTCTAGGGTGTATTTAAGCTGTGCCTCTTCCTGTCTTTGCCCCTTCCGTGTTCTTCACTTCTGCTGATACAGATTAAACCCTCGCTGTGGTAACCACCCGAATTCTGTCTCACTTGTCTCTCTTCCACGGGCGGAGGGGACACGGGAGGCGCACGGAACAACTGGAGCCGAAACGCGGAGGCCTCCAAGTTTTGGGGCGGGTTAAAAGACTACAGGATCGAGGTACACCTCTGGAAGATATGCCTGGGGTGGAAGCATTTGTGGCAAGTGGATTTAAACTCACCGCTGCTGCTCCATTAGCTAGCCTCTTGCTTGCATTGCATTTGTTTTTAACTTATTTGTGTTGTGAGAAAGAGGGCCACTCTAGCATACCAGAACCAGAGCGTGTTAGCTGGCATCAGGCTAAGGAGCCTGGAAAGGAGAAACAGGCAAAAAGGCCTGGAAAACAGAGGCAGGCCAAAGAGCCTGGTCATAGGAAAGAGTACTCAAAAGGAACAAGGGCTACTGCAGAGCTCTTTAAGCTTAAGGAACCTTCACTGGCAGGTGGAGAGAGAGTGGAGGACAAAAGGATCCTCCTTTATGACAGGATCTTTGGGGAACTGTCTGCGCTCTGCTGCCTGCAGCGGCTTGCAGCCTGGCAGAGCGAGAGCAAGAGAGCGTGGCGCGAAAGACAGGCAGAGGAGGGAGACAGTCTGCTCTGGGAAATGGCATACTGCTGGCAGACACACGGGGAGTGCCCCGCGAGCTTAGAGCAAACAATGCCAGTGATAGAACAGATGATCTTTGAAAATGTCACAGCTGAATGCTGTGCAGCCATTGTCCCTCGTAGGAACAGGAGGCTACAAGATTGGATGAGGGCCTTTTGTGGCCCGGGAAGGGAAGCTGTTTGTGCTTATTCCACAGGTGAAAACAATTTAATTCGGGCCCCTACGCGGCTGGTACAGATTGTGAAGAAGGAAGCCAGATTGCAAGATGACGACCCTGAGTCTCCTGATACTGACGTTCGATTTGGCGATAAGTATACCACTATGGGACATAGTTAGATCTTGGCCTGTTCCCTTGCCAGTACATTCAAATGCTGCAGTACTGCCATTGTTTACAGCTATAGAGTGTTACTTGGTTGCCCGTCCTCAGGGCACACCAGCCAGCAGCCTGAGTTATATAATGCTACAAGTTTTCCATTAAATTTTATACTTTGTTTTGTGGCAGCAAAACTTTACAACATAAAGGTAATCTACTTGGTGTTGATTTTAGATAGAGAAAAGTTACAACACGTGTCTTTTAAGGTTTACAGTTTAAATTTAAGGTTCAAAGTTAAAGTCAAAATGCACAATTCGGCATAGCCAAGCCTCAGAGAGCAGGCAGAGGGAGGTTAAGTACATTTACATTTGAATTAAGACAATGCAGACTGAGCTACAGAAGCCCAGGTGCTAAGCATTCCCTTTTGTTCTGGATCCAACTTTCAGAATAATTCTGATATCTTGGATTGTAAGAATGTTACATGCCTTTTGGCACAATGCTGGAATGGATCACTAGCCCTAGCCATGGTTAATAAAGTTACAGCAGCTACTGTTGTTAATCAAATTTCAGAAAAGACTTCTAAGGCTTTGACCATTTTACAGAAAGTGGATGCATATCAGACATCCTGTTGGTCAATCAGAGAGTTGATTTGCTCCAAGCCCATGTGGAGCATCTCACGGATGTGGTTCAAATGAGCTGCGTGTCAGCAACCCCACATCCAGGTATTACACCTCTGAGATTTGTGAATGATACATTTATTCAAAGCCATAATCTTTCTGCTTATTTAAAAGGGAGTTGGACTGAGAAGTTGGACCAGGTGCAACAACAATTGCAAATCTGGATCTTGAGCCTTGATGGAGTGCGGATGGACCTCGTTACCCCTGGCGATTTTACTTCTTGAATTTCTTCTGCCTTTTCCTTCTTTCTTAAATGGTGGGGATAGGCCTGTTTGGTACAGCCCTATGTTGTGGATTGGTGTTCATGATGGTTGGTCTGTAAGCTCAGAGCCCAACAAAAACGTGACAAGGCCGCTAGCGCCCAAGCACTCGCAGTCTTGGAGCAAAGATCTCCCCCTGAAATTTGGCTATCTAGACTTCTTTAAGAAAGTAGCCGATGACTGAGACCCTCAGTCGATGCACCCCAAGGGTTCAGCCCATTGCACTGGGTCGATGAGAGGTCTAAGTCCAGCCAGCCCTTGCCTAAATAGCTGTGGTACCTGAATAGTAGGTTGACAGCCCTTGCACTCCTGGGAGCTATACTCCATTGCACAGGGACGGGTGTCAATTCCTCTTTACATCCCCTTAGCCCTTGCACCCAGAGGATTTGTTTCCATTGCACCTGGTAAGGTAAGGGAGAATCTTCGGGCTGTAAGCTCTTGATCGCTTATTCCCCCAAGATGGAGTTTGCTTGATCGGGCTTAAGTTCGAATCTTGATTGATACTGTGCTTATAGGCAAAAGGCTGTTCCATATTAATAATTTAAACAGGGGGACAGGTAGGAAGTTGCTGTTAGTGGTGGTATAATTCGCCATTCCAAGATGGCGCAGACATCGTGTCCTTCCCACTAGTAAACAATGGACTGCGCAGGTGCAAAGGCAGAAAGCCCGCCAAAGTCACTGGCCAATCCCGAGGTGTATTATGGGTAATGAGTGAACAGCCAATCAGAAGTGAACACGTCACTCTAGGGTGTATTTAAGCTGTGCCTCTTCCTGTCTTTGCCCCTTCCGCGTTCTTCACTTCTGCTGATACAGATTAAACCCTCGCTGTGGTAACCACCCAAATTCTGTCTCATGTGTCTCTCTTCCACGGGCGGAGGGGACACGGGAGGCGCGCGGAACAATTGTTTATCCTTTTGCGCCTGATTTGTAAGTGAAACGTTTTCATAAATGTGTTTCTATAGGTAAACAACATAGGACATATGAGGTTCAATAATATCTGCAGGAAAGATACCTATTGAGTATCTTAAAACACATCATATTTGGATAGTGTAGACAGTCGTACTGTTGAATATTTTGTGATTTTATTAATACCATTGAATAAACTTTAAAATTATGCTCCATTTCAGTAATTTACATCTCCTCACTGTTCATATGCAGAAGTCCTACATGAACTTGACCAAGTGCTGGCCAGAATTATTTGGAAAAAAATTATACCTATGCTAAAAATATACAAATGTTTCCTGACATTATTTTTTTAATATAGTATAATAGTTATTTAAGTATTCTTTGTATTTGATTAAGTATTATTGTAACCCAGAGGTGATTTAGAGTATGGAGAAGGAGGGCTTGGTCATCTGTAGATACTGTGCCATTTTATGTGAGACTTGAGATCTGCAAATTTCTGTATAAAAGGGCATCCTGGTATTAAGATAAGGGATAAAGAAGCAATATATCTTCAATTTGCTTTAAAATCATTTCCCAACATTAAAATAAAATATAGTAATCATGCTGTATAATTCCAAAATATGTTCATGTATTCAGCTGAAAACCTTCTAACCAACAGTTTTCCAGCTCCATTCCTCAGGACCTAGCAATGATAATTCTACACTCTGTCTATGAATTTGGCTTTTCAGATTTGTATATAAAGTGAACTATACAGTGTTAATCTTTCTGTTCCTAGTTTATTTAAGATGGTGTTCTCCAGATTCACGCATCCTGTTGCTGACATCAGGATCTCCTCTTCTGAAGCACAGCATCCCACTTTGTGAGGCATGTTTCTGTGAAGTACATTTCTCCATCCATTCACCCTTCAAGGAGCCAGGTTGATCCCATATCTGGGTAATATGACTACTGTCACAACAAATACAGAACATTTGACATTTGGACTTCATTTATTTGGATCCATCCTCAGAAGTGTAACATGTGGCACTTTCATTCTTTGTCCTTTGAAGGAGCTTCTATACACTTTTCTGTGATGGATGGGCTAACCTACATTCCAGCCAACATCATGCAAGGGTTCCTGTTTTCTGTATTTTTGCTGGTGCTTCCTCTCTTTCATCTTTTCAATAATAAGCATGTGTCATTGCAATGTACGTTGTTACAGTATATTACATGTAACAATACAGTAATAAGCATGTTCATGGTAGAATCTCGCTGTGGCTTTAATTGGAACATCTCTGATCATTACTGATGCTACACCTTCCTCCATAGATCTATGTGTCACTCATCTCTTCTCTTTAGAAATGTCCTTTCAGAGCCACCATCCATTTCTAATGAGTATCTGCATTTATCTTCTAGCGGAGTCAGTTCTTCCTATGTTGTACAAAGGTCCTGCACACAATTATGCTTGTTTACTTTTGCTTTGATTGCCTGTGTTTGGGGAGGAGGGCTATTTAACAAACAATACCCAAATCACTATCGATTTTATATTTAAATCTTTCATCAGTTCTGAGTTTGTTTTTGTATAAAGGGTCACCTCAGAATCCATTCAATCCTTTGATGTCAGGAAACCAGTTTCCCAACATAGTTTATTAAAACCCCCACTTCTTCACTAGTCTTTACAGTTTTGTTAAAGATCACTTAACTGCAAGTATGTATCTTCTACTCTGATCCACAGGAATAAGTGCATTTCTCACATTGAACACTGTTCTATGTGCTCATTGCAGCTCTGCTATGTACTTTGAAGGCAGAGGTAAGGGGCCTCTGAGTTTGTTTTTAATTTAGGTCTCAGCAGTCTGGAGTCCTATGAGGCATGAATTTTTACTTAATAAGATTTGAAGGGCATAGGACAGTGTTTTTCAACCTGTGAGTTGTGACCCCTTTGGGGGTTGAACAACTCTTTCACACCGATCGCCTAAGACAATCAGAAAATACAGATTTTTGCATTATAATTCATAACAGTAGCAGAATTGCATGTATGCAGTAGCAACAAAATTTATTTTATTGGGGGGGGGTGTTCATCATGACATGAAAAACTATATTAAGGGTCACAACATTAGAAAAGTTGAGAACCACTGGCTTAAAGTAACAGTAGTAACAAAATATTGTCACAAACAATATAATGGGCACCTGATATTGATATCCATGTTTGTGAATGATGAACTCAAGTATATATGTCTTTTATAATAAATACTATCCTAAGCAGAAATAAAGCACTAATCTTATTATCATATTATTGTAGAATGGCTACAAATTGCTAAATCAAGCTTTTCATTCAAAAACTCTTTATCTCTAAATAACAAAAAAATCAAATCGAATCAAGCCAATAGTCAATTTATTAACAATATTAGTAGTTAATCATAAAGACAGTCCTATAAAGAGCACAGCTAATTTCAGATATTCTAGTTGTGACACCATAAATCATTTATTTCTCTTCTGTAATCAATTTATTTTCTAGTCTCAGTTTCTCAACCACCACCAAATCTCACTAGCAAAAGCAAAAACTGGCCTCTTACCCAGTAGTACAATGGCTGGCCTCTTACCCAGTAGTGCAATGGCAGAGAAAGTGGCTCTTTCCATTGGTTCCAAAAAAGTTTACTGGAATTGGCCCAACTGATTTCCTGTTTGCCCTAAACAACCAATAAGTCCTTATTCAAATATCTTGATTTTGTACACACACTGCTCCTCAAGCCAGAGACTTGAGTAAACCTCATTCAAGGCAAATAAAAATAGTATTACAATAAAATTTTATGTCTGTTTTACAAAAAGAAAAGGAATTTTGGGCTACAATGACAATTGATATCTATTATATTGTAAAATACTCAGGTTCTGATGAAAATGTAATAATATATTTAAAGCAATATTGTAGTGAACAACATTAATTTAATTAATAAAGTAAATTAATAATTGCAAAAAAGAAAAATTAATCATTGCAAAAGGTTTTTTTTATTGAGAAAAATCACTGGAATTTATGAGACTTGAATTTTTTATTTTCAAACCTTTCCAGAACTGTCTATTGTGTCAACTTCACAAATAACTTTAAATGTCTAAACACATTTTCTCAACTATGCCATGATAAAATACATTAAAAATAATCTCCATACTATGTTTCCCTACTGCCAGCTGACACATGTAAATAGGGTGAACTAGGTGTTAGTGCCAACAAAATGACCTACCACAGAGGTGCTTACTACCATCATGTAGGAGAAGCAAGCTCTTCTCACTAACTGCAAAATTACTTGGTATCTGTAGTAGTTTGAATAGGAACGGCTCCCACAGGATTATAAATTTAAATGCTTGGTCACCAGAGAATGACACTATGTGAAAGGCTTAAGAGGTGTGGCCTTGTTGGGGTTCCTGTGGCTTTGAAGAAAGTGTCTCACTGTGAGTCTGCTTTGAGGTTAGGAAGTGCAAGCCAGGCCCAGTGGCTCTCTCTGCTTCCTGTTGCCCGTGGACTTGGACTTAGAACTCTCCGCTGCCCCAGTATCATGTCTGTCTGTATGTTAAAATTAATTCTAGGCAGAAGGCTAAGTTCTTGTCAGTAATTTTTCCAAAACTGGCTGTTTCAATATTACCTTGAGAGCTCAAAAAAAGTACAGATTTTCAGATTTGGTTCTCCTTTGTTGAACTGGCTTTTGTTTTTTTTTTTTTTAAATATAATTCTTATGGTCTTAAGTTCTTTCTACACTTTAATTTAGAATATGTAAATTTTCTAATTATCTTTGAGTTAATAGAGTTTACAACTTATCAAAAAACTTTCCATATTTATAATCCAAGAGAGAATTTAGTTTAAAAATGTAGATTCACAAATCATAGTATAGATTTTTTAACACTAAGATATTGGGAGAAAAGGAAAGAACACATTCATTACACATTTGTGTGCTTTCTTTAGAGGAGTGCTGCTTTGTTTCACAATAATTGCAATTTTCATAACACATAAAAGACTTTTATTCTCCCAAAGTCAAATATCAAGCCATAAATTTGCAATTGTCACCAACACCCAAGTCAGAACAAAAGTGAAAATATCATTGCTGTACCGACAAAGTAGCTCATTGCTCAACCTTCATCTGAGAAACTCATCTTACAACTGGACAGTGTATAAAGAGTGAAAGACATTGGAGCACTCATCCCGAAACAACACGTCATCGGTTAGGAATCTATGCAGAAGGGGAGGCAGAAAGATTGTAAGAGCCAGAAGTGGTGGACCACTCCAAGTAAACAGTTTCTTCCAAGCATTACAAGACTGATACATATATAAACCCAGGCCCCCCGTCATTATGTAGATGGCCAACACAAAACAAACTCGGTTGTATTTGCCGTTCTTTTAGAGTGTGTATGAGAAGATGGGGATTTGGTTTGTTTGGCGGCTTTGTTTCTGTTTATTACTTGTTTTCATTTTGTGCTTTTTTGTGGGAAGGGTGTTGCTGGTTTTCCTATTTTGTTTTGTTGGGTTTTGGGCGGGTGTTTTTTAAGAGAGAGAGAAAAAGAGAAGGAGAGAGAGACAGGAAGAAGAAGGAGGAGGAGGAAGAAGAAGAAGAGGAGGAGGAGAAGCTGGGTGAGTGGTGAGCTGGAAAGAATCTAGGAAACATCGACAAATAAAAGAAATATCAAAATATACTGTATGAAAAAAATTTTAAACAAATATGCATCATATATGCCTATGTGTGGGTATGTGCACAGGGTATGTGCAATGTACTGCAGATGCTTATGTGCAGAGGACAGAGGGGTAAGTCTCCACAGCTGGACTCAGAGACAATTGGAAGCTGACTTGAGTGCTGGGAACTGAACTCAGGTCTTCCTCTAGAAAAGTCCATGCTCTTATAACTATGAGCCATCTTTCCAGCCACAGAACCTTAAAAACTATGATGATGTTACCATCTGTTATCAACCACGTGTTGGGCATACGAGCATAGCTAGCAGGTCTGTCCCCTCCTATGATGAAACTCTTTACAGATCACTATGCAGTTGAATGAGCTTTTATGGTCATGGAGCAGTAAGCATCCTTGGTCTTAAATTTTCTCTGAGGTTTCATTTAGATATCTGTGGTTTAACATTTTAGTTGTTGAAACTCCCTGGACCCAAATGAGATCACCTTGGCCATGTGTAAAGCCTGGGTTCTAAAGGGACATTTTCTTTACACAGACACACATGACTTTAAAGGTTGATCACTTGGACCCCTCTCTATGTGTAAACATGTGCCCTGGGCTTATCAGAGAACAGTTAACTGCAGCACATCATGGTTCTTTTTTAATGCCATAGGGAGGGAGTTCTGAGAAACTGAAGTGAGAAGCAAATGTATGAAAATAAGTAACAGGTGGAAAAAAATAAGACCTGAGTGTCAAAGAGGAAATACTCAGAGCACTTGGAACAAATGATTAATTCAGATATGCCGAGAACAATCTCTTGACATTGAAGAAAGTTTAATTGCAAAAAAAAATGGAGAAGATGAATCCTGCTTTGCATAACAGCATCATAGGAAAGGGGCATTTAATCCATTAATGAAGGGATGTCTTTGCCCGGCAGTTTAAAGTAGAACAAATATTCCATTAAATTGCTTGTTTGTTAATGTTACCAGGTATCATTTACCCATTGCCATAGGACATGGTACTTACATATTTAGTGTCTTCTGTAGAAAATTAGAGCAATGCTTTTTAACACTGCTTCTAGGAGCTCCAGTGCTTGTCAAGAAGCCACACATGTAGGGAATCCTTAGTAAGCTGTAGAAACTAGTGAATGTAAGAACAAAATGCTGGTGCATGAAAGACAATGAATAAATACCCCCATCCCCTACGGCAGCTTAGATATTGAGGGCGATGGGAAGTTTGTGGCCATGGGAAGTAGGTAGCACCCTAAATAGGCCTGATACCACCTAAGCTCTAAACAGGGTAGAACCAGGGGTGGGGCCAGGCTAGTGCTTAGACTGGAGAGAGATGAAGAAGAGGAGCATAGAGACAAGGCCAGTGATGGGGGAGAATTGGTCCAAGCTCAAAACAAGCAGGGTAAGTACGTGGTAACTTAAGATGATTTGAGACAAAGTAAATGTGAGGAAAGAAAATAAAAGGGGAGAAAAGGGAAGAGCAAGGGGTTGGAAATGGGATGAAGCACATTTTAACAGAGTTTCAAATGCTACCTCCAGGCAGCTGCATCTAACAGACAGACTGCATTTTAGAGATTCCCCTCCAGGATCGGTGTGGGAGTGAATTACAGTGAGGGAATTTGAAGTTTGTGTTTGTTTTGTTTTAATGGGCTAGATCATCTCCATGCTGTAGAGATATGATAAACACCTCAATAAGGAATTACCGGTGGGAATAGAAGCCAGATAGGTTTGGGGTTTGAGGTAATGCCCAATTTGAGGTATGAGAGTCTCAGGAAGCTGTCATGGGGTTCCACTTGGCTCAAGAAGTAAAGTGGAATGTGGAGGAGTGGAAGATACTGGGTTATTTGTTTGTTCGACAGTTTTTGTTTTGTTTTTTGGGTTTTTTTTTGTTTTTTTTTTTTTTTACTGCCAAATTTAGATGCTTGTGAACTCACTGGAGAAAGGCCCATTGGATGAGGGGTAAGAATACAGATTGATAAAAAGACTAGGCACTAAAGATACCGATCTGAGAAACTCTCCACAATGAAGTGGGAACTGAAGATGTGAGAGATTAAGTTTGAAAAAGTAGTCAGTGAGAAAGAAAATAGCCTGAGAACAGAACCCAGAAGATCCAGCACCCAAGGGATGTAAGGGAGGGAAGGAAAGCCCACCCACAGAGGATAAATTGGAACAGACTGAGAGAGGGAGATGAGGCCTCACTAGTGTACTCAAGCAACAAGGCATTCTTTAGTGACTTCAGTCAGAGAAATGTCTTGGAATATACGGGCAGCAGCCCATGTGGGTTCTAGAGAAATGAATAGGGCAGAATTAGGGTTGAAGAGCATAGAGGCTGGGCAATGAAGTTAGATCACAATAGTAGGAAATAAATGTTTATTGAGTTCTCTGGTGAAGTACTTGTGTGACATGTAGAAAGTCCTGGCTTCAATATGCTGATATAGATATAGATATAGATATAGATATAGATATAGATATAGATATAGATATAGATATAGATATAGATATAGATATGATAGATATGATAGATATGATAGATATATCATATACATATGATATATATACATATGATATATATTATATGATATACATAATAGATATGATATTGTGGGGAGCGGAACTCAAGATGGCGCCTGGCTGGGTGCCAGACGCCCCTGGCGTGTTGGCTCACCATTTCAGGAAGCTTGGGTGGCACATAAGCTAGGCTTTACTGCGCATGCATTCTGCTTGTTCATCTTTACGTAAGATCAGGCCATGTGACATATGTGCTCAGCACCAATCGAGAATGACTTTGTGGCAAGTTCTGATTGGAGAGGACACAGAGATTTAAGGGCTGGGAGCTAGAGCTCGGGGGGCTTTTTGTGGTAATTCAAGGTACTTGAATAAACTGTTGGGAAGAAGATCCCGTGTCCGTTGTCTTCTGTCTGCTGGTCGGTTCAGGAGGCAACATGATATATATGATATGATATAATATATATGATAATGATACATATACATACATATATATGATACATACATACATATATGTGATGGGCCCTTCTTTAGTGGGTTTACAATACCAAGTTTATACACTTGTGAACCCACCAAAGAAGGGCCAATATATTGAATGTGTGGTGTGTGTGTGTGTGTGTGTGTGTGTGTGTGTGTATGTATTATGTGTACCTGTTCTTTGGGTCTTAGTTTCAAGATGACAAGAAAAAGTGGTGGGGGGAAGAAAGAGACAGAGAGAGGGAGAGAGAAGAGAGAGATAAAGAGAGAGAGAGGGCAAATGATGGTCAGATCATGACCGGCCAATTGCTGCACTATTCCAACCTCAGGAGAAGACCATTATATAATGATCATTCAGAACACTGTAGAGGTCACTGCCTTTCATCAAGGATATTTCAGAGTGTCAGAGAAGGAGCAGTGAGGGACATCTTTGGGTCACCAATTTCTCTGTGCAATAGTCCGAGTCATGTTAATGACAGAATTATCTTGAAGGTACCTCTATTTCACACCCCAGTGAAAGAAAAGAAGGGAAGACCTTATGACCAGGGGGTGATAATTGAAATGTACACCCACGACAAGAAGACCTAGTGCCCCCCAATCAATCCCAAACACCCCCTTTGTTGTGAGCTATCTGGCACTCCACTGGAATACACTGGAGGTCTGGAAGGCCTGGCAGAGAGAAAGTAACTACTGCCTCACAGAGAGCTCAGTTCCTGACAGAGGACTCAGGCCCTGATGGATGTCAGTCAAGTCTCCAAAGAGGACTCCCAAGTTAATAAATTATGAGAATGAAAAAGCTTTTAAAGAAATGCATTTAATTCGTTACTCTGCTTACAGTTCAGAATTGGGTGTGACATTTTATTTTAGAGGACAAGGCTCACACAAACATAAAAGCAGTCCACTGTAAAGATTGGGAAGGAGGGAACAACCTGTTCCTGTAGGCTTGAATGGTAGACTGTGTAACCAATGGGTTGGTTATATTCAGTTTGGGATTTGCTGGCCATCTCCCACTGCTTTTTTCCAGTCTTTCTGCCTTTGAGAAGTTCGAGCCTCATGCCCATCTCATGATTGGATTATGGGAGCATGAAAATAGTCTGGCTTCCCAAGTTCAAGGCTAGAAAGAAATTCTGCCTCATGATGAGTGGCGTGGCCCTCGCTGTCAGGGTTTTAAGGTGTGTTTGCACAGGAAGCACATCTTGTACCGCTACCCTTGGCAGTCTGAGGACTTCCTCCAGACTCTTAGGGGCCTTCACTCAGACCAATCTGGAAGCACGTGTGTCCTGCGTCTCATCATAAAGTTGCTTATCATTGGTGTTATAATTGAATTCTATACATGCATGGCTTGTCTTCACAGGCTGTCTGGTGTGATGTAACACATGCTGACTGTGGACTCAGACTGCCCAGATATAGCTCATTAACCCAGTCTGTGGACTCGAAGAAGGCCCACATAGGCCTGATACTGCTAGTAAGCCTGTTACCTGCCACCGTACATACGACAACAGAAAAACATAAAGTATTCTCCAGGATTGGGATTTCATAATTCCTTATTCCCATCGAGTAGTTGGTTTTATCTGTTCTTCCTACAATGCCTTCTATAATTTGTTTATAATCTTTTGTCCCCAGGCAAGATCTTTTAAAGGCCTTCTTCTTTGTGTTTATTTTGCCTCTTATAACCTCTCATTCTTGTTTTTTCTAAGTCCATCCCACCAAAATTATTCCTGAGGTAAGAAATCAGAACTCCTGGTTGATATGTGGCTAAACTTTTGAAGGAATAGAGTACTAATATATAGCAAATACTTTTTTAAAAAAATGTATTCTGGTCTGAAAACGTAGCTCAGTCAGTAGAGTGGCTACCTGGCATGCTTGAGGCTCGTTTTGAGTTTAACACTCTAAAGATCATCATTTAAGCCTTCAGGCTGAGGCCAAGCTGAATCTTCACATGTTGGATTAGCACAATTGCCTGCTGTACAATCAGTCAGAAAGTTCACATTTGGGCAAATTCTCTGCCATTTGCCATAGGAAAAGCCTGGGCTCATAGATACAGCAGAATTCCTTCCTGCTGGAAAACCATCCTTTTCATAGGGAATATGTTCTTATATGGTTTCTGCTTTTACCATGGCACCTTGCTATTAAGCTGCTATGTGGATGTGGACCTTTCTGTCTGTATTCTAGATGGCTTAGAAAATGCCAGATTTCCCAACAGAAAGGCTGCCTCTGTGTAGAGTCTGTTGCTTGCAAGGCTGCTGGATGCCATGGTGATTCATGCCCTGGGCAACTCACTGGCCTTTCCACAGAACTTTTCAGAATTCTTACAAGTTCACCTCGATTATTTTGAAAGCCTAGAGACTAAAACGTCAATTCTAAATGCTCTTAGAATGTAGCAATGAAGTTGGTGGGTGAAACTAATCAAACTACCCCAGCACACACACACACACACACACACACACACACACACACACATACACACACACACGTACAAATATACAGAAATTGTTTTAGGCAAGGCCCTTGGCTCCATTAATTCTTTAATTAATTCTTTTTTTTTTTTTTTACTTATTCACTTTATATCCTGCTCACTGCCTCCTTCCCAGTCACACCTTCCTCTTCTTCTCAGAGCAGGTGAGGGTCTCCCTGAATATTCCCCCACCCTGGCACATTAAGTCTGCAAGACTAGACACATTCTTTCCCACTGAGGCCAGCCAAGGCACCCCAACTAGAAGAATATATCCCACATACAGGTAACAGCTTTTGGGGTAGCCCCTACTCCACTTGTTGGGGATCCACATGAAGATCATGCTGCATAGCTACTACATAAGTGCTGGGAGGCCTAGGTCCAGCATGTGAATGTTCTTTGGTTGATAGTTCAACAAGAAATTTTAGGGACAGAAGATGGAGCAGAGACTGAGAGAATGGCCAACCAATACAGAGCCCAACTTTAGACACATCCCATGGGTAAGTGCCAATCTCTGACAGTATTAATGATACTCTGTTATGCTTGCAGACAGGAGTTTACCATGACTGTCCTCTGAGAGGCTCCACCCAGAAGCTGACTCAAACAGAGCAAACACCCACAGCCAAACAGTGGATCAAGCTTGGAGACTCTTATGGAAGAATTTGGGGAAGGATTTCGGGCGCCGAAGGCAATAGGAACTCCACAGGAAGATCAACAGAGTCGACTAACCTTGGCCTCACTCATTTTAACTGCATGAAGTTAGAATAGGTTGTATACCCTGTGTCTCTGTCTCATCCTATCACTTCTTTATGTATAATTTTAGCCTTTGGGCCAGCAGCAAGGTTACTCAATGGATGGAGGTGCATTCATGCAGAACTGATGACTTGAGTGCAAGCCCAATAACTCATAAGGCTTATAACTCAGCAGGACTCACAGTGAACAAATAGTCCTCATTAAAATAAAATGCCTGTGGTAAGGGTGTACAAGGGGGAATCTCATCAACCAAGGTCTCACATGCCTTCTGGGATGAATCTTAACCCACTAGGTATAATATAACTTGTCTGGACAGCTGTTCTTCTCTTGAGAACCTTCCCTATCTCCCTATATATTGAAATCAAATGGTCTTAAAGGTGGTAGAATAGAGCCACATTCATATCCTCTCTAACTAATGTGGGGATCTAAATGGATACATCACCATCAACAATCTTTATTTCTGTTTATCCCTATGTTCTTAAAAATAATCCAGCAACCCTTTCCCTGTCAACCAAAAATAAACTATATAATTAAATGTACGTTAAATGTTCCCCACTTCTATTTTTTCTTCAGATGGTCTTCAGTAAGTATTTACACAAACTTCCCTTTTAAAGCTTATTCCCCTGCTACAACTAATAAAGCTTTAAAATTTCTGTGCTTATGCTATTTTACTAAGATATAATTTGTATATAGTAAAATAAAATTCTTTGTTATCTATTTTGATAAAAATTTTACAAAAAAATGTTACTCTAAGGTAGCCCAACCAATTTGTAGAACATTTTCACCAGCTCTAGACCATTTGTTCACTTCCTCTGCAGTCAGTAGTACCTTCTCACGTGAGTAGTTACTGCCATTCTGATTGTATTATGTGGATGAGTCTAACCTGTTCCCGCCCTTTATGTAAATCTAAATCATACTTCTCCTTTTTGATTCTGATCTTCTGATTTTCTTCTCAATCCCATTTTTAATGTATTGGAGTTTATTCTATTTATTGCTGACTAGTAATTATACATAATTACTAGACAACATAAATACGTTCTACAAAATGCATCGTTTTTCTTACTTGAACATATAATGGTACTCAATGTACATACAGTGAGCATAGTGTGTGCGTACATAAATGAAGATGGCCCCAGGATCACTAAACAGTATAGTCTTAAGGGATTACTATCACATGTGTGGTCTATTGTTGACCTAATAGTATTATTCATCCATGACTTTATCTATCTGATGTAACATATTTGGCTACTCTTTTCTTGATGACATTTTTCTATTATGAATAATGTTGTTTGATTCTAATGGAAAACTTTTCCTGATTGCACATGGAATGGCTTAGTCATAGGATTTTTTTTTTTCTTCTGGAAATAATCAGCTTTTCATACTGAAATGACATTTTTATATTTCCCCCAGCAAGCTATGAACTTTGCAGCTATTCTAAACAGAGTAAGGTGTACAATTATGTTTCATTATCTTTCTCATGAATGTTTGTTAGCCGATTTAATCTAGTCTTATGACATAAAGCATGTTTTCTGTGTTCAAGTTGAACAATGATGATTCTTATGTTTATAGATTTTTTAAATACTAGAAGTACATGGTAAGTTTTCCTTTCTGAAGTAAAAATAAAAGAATATCAATGGAAACCTGGAATCTCTTGCCCAAGTGGATTTCTCAATGAATGTAATTGCACACTCTTGAAATAAACTCATTAATTTTTCTTGACATTTTTGTTACCAGATTGCTAACTTAGAGAGAGTCTCTCATCCTTAAAGTGTTCTTTACACTTTAATGAGTACGTTGGGAACTCATGCATCCTTTGACTTTCATCTTGAGGTTTGTAAGCGTAGGAGCTAAAAAATGTCATCATATTGCTAGGTAGTCATTGGTTGCTAAACAAAAATAGCAGCCGTGATAAAGAGGTTTCCCTAGAGGAGATGCCTAGACTTGAGGCTCACAGTTTTGCCTAAACTGTTTCAGCATTCCAACTGGTCCTAGAATTTGAGTTAAATAGACTATACACCTGGAGATGAAATCACTTGAACTCCCTCTGCTGCTCAACACATCTCAAGTAAGCATCAGTGCTGACTAGAGAGCTCTCAGCTGCCATGAGCTATTTGCTTGTAGCCTGAGGTAAAATCAGGTGTTTCCTAACCAGCTCCACTGAGGCCAAACCAAACAAATTCAAGATGGTAGGACTTAAGAATAATTCCTTCAGAATCTGTTTCATAGTTCATTAAGTAGAAGCAACCTCTTCCCTATTAAAAAATCTTGGAGTGTCAGGGAACACATTCTGGGTTTTGGTTTGCTATGTTCTTTTACAGTGGTTACATTCAAAATTAATTAATGTATTATTTGAACAATATTTACTCTAAACTAACCCACTGTAATAAAGTGTTTTAAATATTTTGAACAAAGACGATTATATATTGTACCAGTTAGATTTTTGTCGACTTGACACACGTTGGGGCCATCTAGGAAGAGAGAACCTCAACTAAAAGGAAAAATGCCTCTATCAGATTGGCTTGTAATCAAGTATGTGGGGCATTCTGGGCCCAACTCACTGTTCACAGTGCTACCCCTTAGCTGGTGAACTACATGTGTACAAGAAAGCAAACTGAACAAGTCATGGGAAGGAAGCCAGTAACAATGTCAGTATCTGTTTCAGTTCCTGCCTCCCTCCAGGTTCCTGCTTTGACTTCCCTTATGGCAGATAGTAAGCTGCAAGACGAAATAAAAACTTTGCTCTTCAAGTTGCTTTTCCTCATTGTGCTTATTACAACCAAAGAAACCCTAAGACAGAAATCAGTACCAGAAGTAGGGTGTGACTGTGACAATCCTGATAATATTGTTTAGGTTGCTGTGTGTGTGTGTGTGTGTGTGTGTGTGTGTGTGTGTGTGTGTAAGGAGCTTAGAACTTTGAAGCAAAAAGAGAAAACAAAATATTGAGTTCTGACAGGTTAATGAGATTCTTGTATGTAAGAGCTTGGGATTCAATAATGTTGAGGGAAATACAAATGATGAAGGCATGGCTTGGGAAGTTTCAGAAGAACGTTTGATAGTCCTTCAAAGAATCTATCAGAGCTATTTATGTGGAATTTTACATGAAAAATATGTGGTTTCTGATTAGGTGGCGCTGAAGAATTATCTGTAACAATAGACTAGTAACACTAAAGTGAACTCTTTGTTTTACTGGAACAATGGATGCTTATTATCTGTGGCTAAGGAATTAGGTATGATTACAAAGAGACAAACATCACTGAAGCAAAATCTTCCAGGAGGGTATTCTTGTTGTCAGCATACAGAAGTTTTGGTTCAGAGAGGGCCAAGGCTGCATCCTATGCTGGCAGCCAACATTGAAAATGTGTAAGAGTCTTCCAGGTGATACTGGTTCTGTAGACATGAAGAGGTCATGGAAAACATTTAGTTGAAGCATGGCACTGCAAGAGAACGTTGGTGAAGGTGCAGACTCGGTTTTAGTGGGAACCAAAGAATTGAATAATCATGGTGAGAGCCTGAGGAGTGGTATCATGTAGCAGGAACAGTCTGGAGTAAGAGCAAGAGGCCTTTCTTGGTGAAGGTGAAGTCTATGGATACTCCAGCATATTGGAAGTACAAGAACCACAGCATGACTTCCAAGTATAGAACAGATCTGGTCTGAAACTGTGTGGGTTCGGAATGGAAGATCCAGAGAAAGTTAGTTGTCTGAGCTCTATGAAGGACAGGAGATTGTTAGTGATTTTCAGATGTCAGACATTGGTCTGTGTTATTTAATTTACATTGTTGGAGTTCAGTTTTGACTTGATCTTATGGCTGTATTTTCATTCTTCCCTTATGGAATAAGGAGTGTATAATTTATTTTTAGATCTTATAAGACACTTGGGATTTTTAAAGATTTTGGATCTTTTAAAGAGACTAAACTTTTGAAGACTATAAGACATTTAGAAGTTAGAATAAGTTTTTGCATTGTGTTATTAATATTAAAATAATAACTTTTATATTGGTTGGATTAAAAATTAATTAAATATACCATTTTATTAATATTTATTCTGGGTAGTCCACCATAATAATAAATTTTTATCTTTCTAAAAACAAAGATGATGGTAATTATTACATATCTCTGCCTAATGTATTTCAAATAACTAATCTGAGTTCTAATGTTTATCTTTATTAAATTGAATTACTTGTCTCTATAAGACTATATGCATGTATGTTTGTATTTATGTGTACACAATTGCCAGCTCCATAACTAATCAAACTTGAAAACTTAAAGCCACAAAATCATGTAAGCCAGGCACATCAGCTTTCAAAAGTCTACAAGGAGTCAGCTATCTATTACCTTTTCTGGACCCTTTCAAAGCAACCTTTTATAATAAACAAGAAGTGGTTGAAAGCTGGAGTCTACAATGCTCTTAAATCAACAGACACTTTATCTAGAGGTCTGAGCAGTAGCCAACAACACTAGTACTGATTGTAAAATGTTTTTCTATTCCTTTTTGGTCACACATTTTTTTCAAATCCCATTATGATCATCTCAAATTATAAAAATATATTGTTGGTCTGCTCCCCTGGAGTCTCAGGAGCATCTAGAATATCTGTCTCCTCTAAGAAAATAAGGTGTATAGAATTTCTTTCGGAGGCTATGAAAATGGATAAAGGAGCAAGCAAGAAAGTCCTTTATTAATATTAAGGGCAGAATATTTCTTATTCTTTAAAATCAGGAATGCCTCAATCACATATTGCCAAAAGTCTATATCTAAATGAATAAGTAATGTGTATGGTGTTTCTCTCTGACGGCTTTATACTTTAATGAGTGGACAAATAAGATAAAGTATAAATAGAAAAAAATGATATCAATATCCAAGATAAAAGCTGAGGGGAGAAGCCAAATTTTAAAAAACTGAAAAAAAATTCACAAAATTTTGGAATATCCACTTTCACTAAAATACCCACTAACAGTGATACTTGGAGATTGTAGAAATTAGACATCAATGTCACTGTTCTTTTCAGGTATATCTGACATTTGCAGACTGTCACTATATGCAGCTTAGCCATGGATGCTGTAGATCAGTATTCAGCCCCAGTTCAGAGTCACTCCTTTATTTTTTCTTCTGATATTTTATAGGAGACACATAAAAATGGAACACATTATTGGAAAGTTAAGGCCCAGAAGGATTGTTATCCTATACTGTGGGTGTGGCATATAAAACTTTAGGCAAATTTGACCAGTTAGGAAAGACAAACACTAGTTGGTATGTTCACATCAATAGCTGGTTACAGAACACCTTTGCAGCCAAGCATAATAATAAGGTGAAAGCTTTGAATGCTCGTGTTCCTGTGAAAACAGGTGTGTTTTGTGACTTTGATGGAGATAAGTATACTTATTTTTCTAAAAAAAAAAAATCCCCATACTTGCTTATATTTCAACATCTTTTATGTTATAAAACAACTTCTGTGAAAAAATATGGGAATATTGCCTTTTTGTCTTCCTATTTGATGGTAGTTGATTTCTTAGGAACAGCTTACAGAGAAAATGAGAAACTGGACAAAACAACTACATTTAGAATACGTGCAAAAGAGACAAATGTTACCAACACAGTTAGGATACAGATGAAGAAGAGAGCCATTAAAGGGGACCTCCAGAAAGACAGCAGGTGTTAGGCTGAACAGTGAGCAATTCATAACAGTAGCAGAATTGCATGTATGAAGTAGCAACAAAATTTATTTTATTTTTGGGAGATTCACCACGACATGAAGAACTATTAGAAAAGAACATTAGAAAAGTTGAGAACCACTGGCCTGAAGTAACAGTAGTAACAAAATATTTTCTTGTAAAGATAAGAAAAGTAAGCTGTAAGGATAAGGCTTCTGAGAGAGACAGTGAAAGGAGAAGACTTCAGTTTGGCAGAGCTGGAGCAGCAGACACTACACTGTCCCTCCTCTGAATGTTCTTATATCAACCTGTGTGCTACAGGTTTCACATCTGTGGTTGCCCATTTGTCTGAGACTCATCTGTTCTCTTGATTCTAGTTGCCTGAATTCAGCCCACCTTGCACATACCTTATGGGCTCTGAGCTTTCCTTGAATGACAACCTCACCTGATCATCAGAATCTATAACTGCTTATCAGAGATGGCCTCCTACCCCTGAGCTTTAGAGGAAACCCCTATCAGGTCTCAGACCCTAGTCTATTATGTACTTCTCCACTTAATGAAAGTACCATTACCATCTGTCAATGTCCAGTTCACCAAAAAATGCCTACTTCCCAAATAGACTTATTTAAAGTGAATTCTGCATTTAACTAAAGAATTTGGTCCTATTTTTTTAAAGTCTCATTTTTGACTTATGAATAAGGTTTTGTTTACCGGATTTCTGGAATATGGTGTTCCTGCCTAAAATTTGCACTGGAGAATATCCTTAAAGACTTAGGCATTACCTAGCAAAGAATGTCAAGTATTACCCTTCACAAAGAAGAAAATTGACCTGCTTTTATTTTAGATTTTCTGGAGGCTTATGGGTCACCTACTAACTGATGTCCTGCCTTCTGCTTACCTGTAGTTGAAACTGGACTGACACCAGAATTGTGACATTTGTTTAATGTAAAGTTGGTTTCTATATGTAACAATGTCTAAAGGGAGAGTCTCTAGAGAGAGCCACAAGGCTGAGCATTTAGTTTAAAAACTGAGTGCAGCAGAAAGCAACTCACACTCCCCACACTAACAAGGAGCAAGGTTGGCTTGATTAATACAAAGACTTGTATCTTAGGCAACATGTTCACTATTTAAATTAACTGAATCATGACAAATGTTGCTTTCATTTTTTTTTCTCACAACGCTTTTTCCCGTTCTTCAATCTCCACCTTAATTTCCTAAGATCCCACCATCAATTCTATAAATGTGAAGAGGTTGGGCCATGTATCTTTTCAACTAATCTACTTAATTACCCAACTTAGCCCCGAGCCATGTAGGAACTAGAAAGACAGCATGTTTGCTTAGTGAGTCTCTGTATAAGGCAAAACTTGATCAACCAGCTTCTGCTACCTGTGAATTTGCCCTTTTGAAGCCCCACAGGGTAGGGCACTGTGTTGCAAAGACTGAAAATTTAAAGATTTATTTTCTCTGTGCTTTGTCTTCCCAATAATCTTTAATACACACAAAACTTATACATATTAAATTTAAATATACATATAAAATACATACATATGTATATATACATATATGTATACACACACAGACGCACACACACATACACACATACACACTTCCCAACAAGTAGTTTTTAGATCCCTTTCATCTCAGTTTATCTTCTGGTCTGTCATTTATATTTCTTGTTCCTTCTCCAGTTTCTCAGAAGTATAACCTACCCTCCCATTTGACTGAGAATCTGGTGAAATGTGACCTTTACTCTATTATTCATCTAAGGCTATTTCTTTTCTCCTAAGTTGCTGAGTACAGAGAACATTTCTTAGTAGCCTCCAAAAGCTAGTTTGATCTTTTGACTAGTAACCACTTCCTCTTTCTTAAAGTTATACTAACCTGGTTCCTATGTCTCCTAAAGTTATACAGACCTTATCCCTACGACTGTCACAGTTATATTGGCCTGGTCCCTCTGGCTTTTTGTCTTACTGGTTTTCTCATATGTCTTCATCTTTATATTAGCCAGGCACCCTCTTTAGCTCAATATTCTCCATCTGTGTTGTACTATCTTTCTAACTGGTTTATCTGAGTCTGTGATTCAAACACCATTTATGGCCTAATGTCTCCTGTCTTAAGGTTACTATTTCTATGATGAAACACAAAGACCAAGGAGAAGGGTTTATTGACTTATATTTCCACATTGTAGTCCATCACTGAAGGAAGTCGAGGCAAAAACTCAAACAGTGTATGAACAGGAGGTAGGAGATGATACAACGGTCATGGAAGGGTGATATATACTGGCTTACTCCACATGGCTTGCTCAGCCTGCTTTCTTATAGAACCCAAGACGATCATATCAGGTGTGGCTCCACCTACAAAATGGACCCTCCCATATCAATCACTAATTATGAAATTGCCCTCCAAGCTTGCCACAGCCTGATCTTCTGGGGCATTTTCTCAATTAAGGCTTCCTGATCTCCAGTTGACATAAAACCAGACACCATATCCCCCAAGTTCAAATCCCCAGTGCAGTTCTGACTGGAGAATCTGACCCATATGCTGACTAGGGTAGCCATATAATCTACATTATTACATCCAATTAAATTGCAAAACCAGACTCAACATGCCAAAAGCTACAATCATTCAATTTTCCTTTAATTTTTCTTGTTCCTATGTTCTCTAGATCATGATACTTCCACTCAAATACCTTAACTAAAACCCTGGGTTCCCTTCTTGATATTGGCACCCACCCACTCATCCCTGTAGGTAGTCAATGAAAGCACACTCTAGATTACTTTTCTTCTAAAATCTAATTTTTCTATTATTCCCAACTATTGCAAATACAAGGTTCTGGACTCTATTTAAACACTGTGGCAACCATCATGATAACCTCATGTATACCATTTCCTTGTCTATTAGCCACTAATGTTATATCAGAAGTGTGATTCTCTTTAATGTCTCCAACATCAAAAAATCAAGCTCCTTGGCATGAATAAAATATCTTGCCCATCGCTACAGCTGTCATTCTTGCCCCTCACCCTCACCTTTTCTTCTTTAGTCAGTCTCACAATTTACATGTTAGAGCCCCTAAGTGCTGTGGTTTCCCATACAGTATTTAATTTCTTGCTTTCATCCATCATCCAGATTCCCTCCCTTCCCATTGTTTCTTAAGCGTTCTTTCAGCTTTGCAAACATTCTTCAGCTGCATAACTCCTACTTGTCCTTTAATAATGAGCAACATATAATCTGGAGTTTTGGTTTATGTCTTTTTGTAGTATGTAATACCCCCAGTACATCCCCAGGGGCTGAGTTGAGTATCATTCCCTACCACTACCAACCCAACCCGACTCCAGGTTAAGCTGTCTATCTCTTCTGTGATCTCACAGTGCCTTGCATTGGTCTTTCCTGAAAACCCATCCCTTAGCCTTCAGCACAGTGCTCTGGTGCACATTTGGCTCTTGAGTTTATTTGCTGAGTGAATGAGTGTAGAATAACAGGTTGGCTTCCTGCTGACTGGGCTTTTAGCTGCGTATAGACTTGATATATGATGTCATTTCTCTCCACTGAGCAGGAAAGCATGACAAATCACTTCTCACCATTTCTGACAGAGTTGCCTCTTAGCAGTTTTGCCTCATGACTTTGTTCAAAGTGTCATGGGTTTGCAGAATTTCAAACACCTCTAGTTCTAAATGTGGACATAACATTATATTCTCTTATTGTGGAAAGTTGTGACACACTTCCTCCAATACAGGAGACAATGAAAGGTTGACATATTTCTGTGTCCTTCCACTCCACATTTCCTCATTGGAGATGCCATGGCACTGGTCCAAGTTTTCCCTATATATCTACTCTTTACATGTTCTCTGGTAGGTGTAGAAATAGAGTAAATGAGTGGAAAGTTTATGTCCAGAGAAGAAGGGGAATCTAAAAGAATAAGAACCATCACCCCAAGAATCAAATAATAATGTGGTAGATTTTTATACTAAGCATTTTAAACTCTAGACAGAAAGAGCAATGCTTCCTGTAACTCTCAAGTGAGCGCCTGGGGTCTGTCCCACAGGAAGCATCTGGGTTCCAGCAGGTCAGGGCAGAGGCAATGGTGGTCATGTTTCACGGGGAGTGATTAAATGGACGGAAACTGGAAGTTTGAGAGAATAGGATGTGGACACTTTTGAGGACAAAGGCAAAAAAGGATAGACCATAGAAATGCTGAAAAAAGAGATCTTGAAACAACATTCAAAAGGAATCCAGAGACAAATACAAAATGTAAAATAACTAGTGCTAACACTGTTGCAATGACACAAAAGGAATAACTGAAACATTTATATTTAACTCAAAAAGTAGAAGAAGAAACAACTATCTGCAAATAACCATGTCCAACATGCTTTACTTGGGAAATGGTTGAAACAGGGAGATGTGGCAAGATGGAAAAAAGTCTTTATTTCATTTTAGTTTTTAAATGTTTTGCTGCATTTTATCTATCTATCTATCTATCTATCCATCTATCATCTACACATCTATCTATCATTATCATCATCTACCCATTCATCCATCTATCCATCCATCCATGTATCTATCATCTATCTATCTATCTATCTATCTATCTATCCATCTATCATCTATCATCTATCATCTATCTATCTATCATCTATCATCTATCTATCTATCTATCATCTATCATCTATCATCTATCTATCTATCTATCTATCTATCATCTATCATGTGTACAGAGGGGCACATCTATGGAGGCCAAAGTACCATGTGAGGTCTTGAGATTTAGTTAGGTCCTCAGGCTTGGCAGCAGGCACCTTTACCTCACTGAGCCATGTCACCAACCCTTTCCATGGCTTCTTGAGACAGGGTCTAACTATGTAGCCCTAGTTTCCTTGAAATTCGCTATGTGTATCAGGCCATCCCTCCTGTCCCTGCCTCTTCTGTGCTGGGGTTATAAGTATGTGATATCACATCCGGCCAGAAACATTTTTGGTTTTGTGGTCAGAAAGTTTGACAGCTGTATTCACAGCAAAGTCTTAGTAAATTTTTTAAGAGCATAAACCTTCCTTTGTTAATGCTTATACTATATGTAAACATCTTCATTTAAATTTTTAAGAATGATTCTACAAGACAAGCATGGTAATGTAATCCCAGTCTTTGGGATGCTGAAGCAAGAGGAGGATCACTTGAGCTTGAGACTTTGAAACCAGTGTAGGCAATACAAAGATTCCATGTTAAAGGCTAATGACCTGTTGGTACCTATTTAAATTCATATTTTAAAAAGGACTAAAGGCAAAAAAATCTGTCAGAGATTAAGAATTCTTGCTATTAAACCTGACCACCTGAATTCAATCTCTGGGACCCACATAGTAGAAGAAGAAAACAAACTTCACAAAGCTGTCCTCTGACTTCCATACATGCCCCATGATACATACATTCCGCAGACATAGATATGCCTATGTACCCATAATAAAAATATAAATATTTTTATAATTTAAATCAACAAAGTAGTTCCCAGCATAGGTGCATTCTAACAAATTGTTTCCCATGGATATATGCAAGAGAAATTAGGCCAAAAAACAGGCTAACTAGAAAGGGAAAAACTAATTGAAAAAGATAGAATAAATGTGGTTTAGTTGATCCAAGCTGCTATAACAAAATATCACTATTGGATCATTTATAAACAATAGAAAAGTCTTGCTCACAGTTTGAGAGGTTGAAATGCAGGATCAGGGTAGCAGCAGATTTGGAAGAGCTCTCTCTCTCTCTCTCTCTCTCTCTCTCTCTCTCTCTCTCTCTCTCGTGTGTGTGTGTGTGTGTGTGTGTGTGTTGCATAGGTCACACTTTTTGCCACATCCTCATGAGAAAAAAGACGCAAATAAGCCACTTGTGGCATTTTTATGGGGATATTAATTTAATTCATGAACTTCCCACCTTCATAATCTACTTACTTTTTATACTACTACACTGGAGACTGGGTTTTCATGGTTTGGTTTGGTTTGGTTTGGTTTGGTTTGGTTTGGTTTGGTTTGGTTTCATGGTGTGGGTATCTTGTCGGCATGTGTGTCTATGTATTTTGTGCATGAATGGTGCCTGCAGAGACAGAGAGTGTGGATCCACCAGAACTGGAGTTGCGATGGTTGTGAGCCTCAGTGTGTAGTGGGAATCAAACCAGGGTCCTCTGGAAGAGCAGCCAGTTCTCTTAACCACAGGGCCATCTCTTCAGCCTAGGGGACCCAGTTTCAGGGGAACATGAACATTCAGCTTCCAGCTGTAGGATAAAGAGATCACTTAAATTCCTAGCTGACTGGTAGATTTACAAATTAAATATGGAAGTAAAACAATGTGAACATGGATATGACAGTTTCATGTATCTATTACTTTGACAATTTTTCACACACAGACACACACACACACACTAACTAAGCAAAGCAACTTAAAGGAAGATTTATTTAGGCTAAAGCATTTAGAAGCATGAGTCCATGGTCAGCTGCTTCCACTTCTTGGGTCTAAGGAAATCAGACTGTCATGACAGCAGGAGTGTGTGGCAGACAAGGCTACTACTCACTCTATGGCAACCAGTGAGTAGAGAGAAGGGAAGTGTGATACAAAGTATATCTTTTGAAGGTTTCCTTCCTCTCTCTGCTTTGTCCAGCTGTAACATCCTAATACGCATTCCACTGTGAAATCGTCCATGAATTAGTTCCATGAAAGAAGTTAGAGCCCCGTGGTCTAATAATGTCTGAAAAGCTTCAAACAACTCTGACAAAAGAGCCTTCCTTTAGGAGATTTCAAGATGTAATCCAAACAGTGGACTCCAGAGACAGACTGTCTGTTCAACTACAAGCTTTGCCATAACATATCTGTATGACCTTGGTCCACTTGTAGCCATAAAATATGGATTCTAACATTTACTTCTTTGGATGGCTGAAGTGGTGAAAAAAAAAAAAAAAAAAAAAAAAAACTGTAAGAAATGCCCTAAATCCTGCCTGCAGTGCTCTGCTCCACCAGCAGCTTGTGATCTGCTCCTGCTTCTAAACCATTCTGTAATGTAGTGCTGCTCTCTCATGAAATTTGTTGCCTTTTATCTGCCATCTCTCTGCGTATTAGAATCCTGGCCTCACATGACATTATTTCCATGGTTCTCACAGGAAATGTAGCACAAATTAAAAATCCATTCAGATTCTCTACTATGAGCTCCATATGTCAGCTGGACCCATAAGCAATGGTGGATGTACAGCTAAGACTATGGCCTTCCTTCTCTGCCTGTCATTCTCTATTTTCTTTTCCCGGTAAGTACTGTCACTGTCGCAACAGTTGCATAAGCCAGAGTTCCAGCTAAGAAACATAAGATCCATTCTTCATACATTCAACACTCTGTCGCTTGTTCAATTTCCCCTCCTGAAACCCTCTCACTCTATCTCTGTCTTCCTGCCTCCAACCTGAAATGCCTCATGGAACACTCCCCTGCCTCCAGAAGAGCTGACAACATAGGAAAGGAACACGCAGTTCAAATTCTAGCATTGTTGCTCATTAATTATAAGTCCTCACTAACACTCTGAAAAGAATAATGGGCCCCACAATACCATCTATTGTAGATTGTTCAAGCTATCTCTGCCCACTCAGCTGGGAGATCCCTGTGGATAATGTTGCCACAGTGGTGCTGGACGTGCAGTTCCATGCAATGCCTGGCAGAGAACCAAAGAAATGAAGCTGAAATGAGTTGAGTCGAGGTAGACTCCAACCTTTCTAGTATTCGCTATGAGAATCTCCACTGTTTCATTGGTAACTGTGCCCCAGAGGACCTGCACAGAGGCATGCACCACAAACTCATCATTTGACCAGTAGAAACAATATAACTATCTGTCATCTATTAAAGGGAGGGTGAATGGCTGGTTTTATGTCAATTTGACACAAGCTTGACTCTTCTAAAAGGAGCAAACCTCAACTGAGAAAATGCCTCCATAAGACCAGACTTAATTAAAATATATATAAAATTTATATAAAAATAAATTATATTTTATATAATTTATATATAATTTTATATATTATAAAATTATAATAAATAAATTATATAAAAATAATTTATATGGGAAGGTTGGTCCTAGGAAGGTATCCCTGGGCTCTATTAAAAAGCAGGCTGGGTAAACCACAGGTAGCAAATCAGTAAGCCTACCTTTCCTTGGCCTCTGCAATAACTCCTGCCTCCAGTTTTCAGCCCTATCTGAGTTCCTATCTTGACTTCCTTCAGTGATAACTATGACATGGAAGTATAAGCCAAATTAACCCTTCCCCTTTTCTCCTCAATTGCTTTTGGTCGTGGTGTTTCATCGTAGCTATAGTAACCCTAACTTGGAATGGGAGACTGCAATACCCTGCCATATTTTTCATTCACGTTAAGGTTTTGCATTTTAAAGTACATTCCATCCCTCTTATGTGCATATGTACAAAATGGGATACATTTTCTCTTTCTATTACATTGACTAACCAAATCCTTGAGAAAAATCGCTATGAATTGATGAGAATGATACCCTTTTAAAAGTTTTTCTTCAAAGACAGAAAATGGAAGTGGAAATGGGGTTTATTATACTTTGCTTCCCTTTCCAAAAGTATATTATGTAAATAGATTCTCACTTATATGCTCTCTTACACAGCACAGCTAAGACAATGATTTGAATGAAGTTTGGAGAAGAAATAATTTTTGCTTGCATAAGCCCCTGAAAAACAGTTGGGTTTCAAACTGAGAAAAAAAAATGTAAGTTGCTGTCTATCAGGTCTCAACTACACACAAAAGTATGAGATGTTGCCAGCAAGCACAGCAGAGCTCTGGTTTGGGTCTCCAGTGTCATGAATGGGTAGAAACATCACTACTAGAAACACCATGACTAATGGAGACATCTTCTCCCCTACTGTCAAGATAGCCCTGTCCTTTGCTGAATCTTGACATTCTGAACAGGGTGAGGCCCAGCACAAGGTCAACTTCTGGCTACATGTGTTTCCTTTCATTAGCACCCAGACATGGAAATCAGGGTCAGCCACCACTCGCAGAATGGACGCCTTAGCAGTGTCCACATTAACCTAAAGACCAGCCATGATGAGAGTCTCTAGGCCAAGAAGAGAAGAAATGGAGATAGCAGCAAAGCCGTAAAGCTTCTTGTCCTCTGGTAGCAGTGAACTGTGATGCTTTCCTGTGGGATACAGGAGTTATTCAAAGATTTATGGTCATTACCATTAGTTGTTTTTCTACATAAACTATTCATCAAATGACATCATTTTAATGGTCTTTATTTCAAAATTTGGAACTTTATTCTTTGTCTTTGTTTTTAAAAAGAAGTAGTACTGTGGTGGGATATTTATATTGATAGGTGTGGCAAACAAAGAGAATAAAGATCTGATTCATGAGATAAATGCTAACTACGGTTCTCTAACCATATCAATCCAAGAAAATTCACCGCAAGCAACTCTACTGAAATACTCTTAAGCACAGGCTGCGTTTCTGACTCCGCCCTCTGTCCTTCAGAGTATGACACCAAGACCTCTACACATGGGGGATGAATTCGTGATTGCTGATCGTGGCTGCCACCCTCGCGCTAGTCACCTTCAGTTTTCTACAGTTTAGTGAAAAGTGTTCTTTTCTTATTACCAAATTAAAGTTACCGGAAGTGTACATTAGTACAGAGAATGATATACAAATCAAGCAATCTGTGTAAGAAATTTCTGTTGAAATTTAGAGGTAAAATTGTTTTTTTCTTCTCATTCTCTTTTTTTTTTTCTCTGCTGGCAGCTCATTTAAGATGTGACAGCCATTAACTCATGGACTCAAGTGATTCTCCCATCTCAACTTCTGTTTAGCTGGGACTATGGATACATGTCACTACTATGCTCCAGCATTTTTTGTATAAAACTTTTAAAAATTAAAAGGAGTTATGTTATACCTACATTTTTATAAGTGTCTAAAACATTTCAGGCTGATTTCTTGCCTAGTAAATCATTATGACAAAGAACACTGTTACAAAAAAAAAAAGATCTATTGCTATTCTCAGATGCCTATATGTGCTAACACAAGCATTCAACTAAAACAGATAAATGAATGAATGAATGAATGAATGAATGATTCTGTTTATGGACAGTCAGATGATTATTTTATTGAAGTGGTTTTGGCAATATATGATATCAACTCACTCATTAGCATTTTGTAAACCCATGCTGACTTCACAAAATGAAGAAGGCAGCCTTGGTCACCAATCTCCACTTTAACAGTCTGTGAGATGGTGATGATCCAAGTTTTAAAGCCAGGATTCAGACCTAGGCTGGACTGAATCCAAAAGTGCCTCCTTCTTGCCGTAGCACACTGCCTGTCAAATACACTGACGCTGAAGAAGAGCCTTCTGAAAGGACGGCCTACATACTGTAAAAAGACTACCATAAGAAATGACGTCTTCTACACTCTACACCAAGTCCAGTCACTGCCCACCCCAGCGTGGCACTGCCCACCCCAGCGTGGCAGGACAGCTGTTCCTGACCATCTGTGTGGAGCCTGCTTCACTGGTACCGTCAGGGCCATTGAAATGGCAGACACATTCATTCTGAGGAAAATCAGAATGGATTTTCTTTTCTCTTTCAAGAAAGCTTTTTACACTAATCCACTTAATCCCATGGCTGATTTGCCATTGAACTCTGAAGCAAAGCATCTTTTATGGAGACTTTCCTACCTTTGAACAAAATTTAAATTAGCCAATGAGCTCTTTCTATTATCCCTTCTTCAGTTAAAAAAAAAAAAAAAAGAATATATGTGTGTACAGAGTGAAGGAGGGAGAAAGATGCAGCAGGGCAGATGGGTCCTTTCAGTGAGATGAATATTATTTTACTGCAGAGGCAAAGTGTGTGTTTCAAAGAAAAAACAAGCACAAAACTTGGATTATTTAGTAGCAATTAATTTAATTTTGAGTAGGATTTTGGGTACATGCCATGACACATTTATTCAAAGCAGAACAATGCACAACATAAAGGAAGACCAGACTGTGAACTACAGTCTCTGTGACACTGGAGGTGTCAATGGAGGCTTATAGTCTTAAATGCAGCCCCTGGCAAGGACCCTTCATGCTGGAGGGAAAAGGGTATATGAAAACCATATTCTTCCTATTCAGTTTTCCTATGTCTCTGAGGAAAAAAAAAAAAAAAAAAAAAAAAAAAAAAAAAAAGCAAGCTCTGGGTGTTTCCAAAGCAGAGCTAACATAACACAAATAAAATGTCTACATCTTACAATAAAATAAAAAAATGTTGCATTAATTCAAGTGCAATAATCATAAATGGGTGTTCGTGTGGTAGAAGTTTGAGGGTTGCAGAGTTCAATAAAAAGAAGTTCTATTTTCATAGTCATCTGTCTTGGGTTTTCCTCAGTCCTTGAGAACCTCAGAGTATCCCAGTTCTGAGCTCAGCCCTTCATGGCTGCATTCTCATCCTGGGAAAGGGTAGAGATGTGTACGACCTAGAACCACTATCTTAGTTTTGTGACAAAGAAACAACTGGAGAAAAGACAGGTTTTTGTTGGCTCACAGCTCAGGGTGCAATCCACTGTGGAGGGAAAGTCTAGCAGGCAAGTGGGGGCGGGGCAGCTGCTAACACCACATCCCATCAGCAGAGAGCCAGAAACACTTGTGTACTGCTCATAGTCTCCATTTTATATGGGCCAATGTCTCACACCATGGACAGTGTTGTCCACATGGGCAGGTCTTTCCACCTCAATTAACTTCATCAAGATGACCCCCTACAGACAGTGCTAGATGCCCATCTTCTAGGTGGTTCTAAATCTCATCAAGCTAACAAGTGAGATTAACCACTAAGCCAGAAATTCTTCAAACAGAGCCAAGTCATCTGATTTTTCAGAACTCTCGGGTGATTTCAGAACAGGCCAAGGTCCGACATTACTATTTCTGGCATAAAACTAATGGGTTGCATGGCTGGGTCTTTCTTAACCTTAGTGTTAAGCTGCCTTGGGAGGTTGGTAGAGTACCTACTTAGCATGAATCATTGTCGCTCCCAGAATCCAGGACTTTTTTTTTTTTTTTATCAATATGTAAGTTACCATTGAAAGCCAACCCTCCCATTTCATCAATATGGATTCAAATTTCAGGAATCCCAGAGTTAAATCATCTGTGGAAACATAGAAACAATATCCACTTTCCAAGATTGCTAAGATAATGACTTCACGCCCATAAGAGGAGTTCACCCAGAGTCTGGCATATAAATACTCACTGAGCATTAACTGTTATAATTATCATGTATCTGGGATGTTCAAATAGTTTATGGACATAATTGATAAGTGATATTGGAGAAACTGAACTTTGAGTCTGCTAACCTCTCTTGGAGTCTTTATAGGAGAAACTACACCGGATGCATTATATATTACTTTCTATTCCAAAGCAGGTCCCATACACAGGTTCTCTTCCTGGTCAGTGCAATAAGCCGTGAATAACAGTCCCATCTCTGGAAGTGCATGGTCAAAGAGTGAGGCTGATGTTGTACCAAGCTCACTGGACAAGATAAAGAGAACAACAGAGTGATGTTATAGTTGATAGACAGACACGACATTATTGGGTAAAAGACTGGTGAATGGAGCTAAGCTAGGAGAAACACAATGACACACTGGAGAAGAGTAAACTGTGCAGAAAGATAAATCGAAGCTATATAGGCTGCAGACACAGATACAGGGTGTTTTCTACAGCTTAAGGAGTGATGCAGAAATGATGGAGTAAAGGTCACGGGTGGCTGAATGACAGAATAAAAATAATAAAATAAAAGGGTCTCTGAACATCCAAACATTTTTAAAAGGGAGAAGTTAAGTAAGTTTCATCTGTGATTTAAAAAAAAAAAGTCTTATCTAGTTGATCAAAGGAGCCATGCCAAACCCTATGGATCTAGGTTGGATCTCAGAGTAAACAAGAACCCAACATAGAATGAGCACAGTGTGCAGTGCAAGTGTGTGTGTGTGTGTGTGTGTCTATATGAATATATAGACATCTATATGAATATATAGACACACACACATATATATATGGAGGGTATGTATGTGTGATTGAGGGTATATGTACTATATATATATTATATATATACATAAATACATATACTTATGTGTGTATGTGTATTTGTGTATATATATGTACATATATACATACATATATGTGTTATGTGTATATGCATGTATATGTGAGTGTGCACACACATGCTGTGCGTGCCTTCAGTCTTTGATAGCCAGCATGATTCCTACTAACAGGTCAGGAAAGGGAGTTAAATCCTCCAGAAGATGCCAAGTCTAAGAGCATCTTAGCTTAATTGGCACCACCTCAAGTCTAACTTTAAATTACACCAGGGCTCTTAGAGCCATGCTCGCAGGGGTGGTGGACAGCAGCAAGGCTCATTTGTAAAATGCTGCCAGCCCACAGGACAGAAACAGAAGCTGCCACTGAGTGCTCAGAAGCCTTTCAACAGGTGGCATCACAGTAATGACACAGAATCAATTCCCTAGTCATACATTCTTATTGAATGTATAGGCATGTGGATTGTCGTCAGACAGAAACTATGAGAAACACTAGGGCTTTTGGCACAGATTTTTTTCTTTGTTGAAAGAACCAACCAGAATCCTTTTTCTAACTATGAACCTGAAACAAGTCAAATACAATAAAGTACTTGGTATCCTAGCGCAAATATGAAATGTCAGATCAGAGTGTTATTGGGGACCCTGTGGGATCCAGTCCCTGATAAGCATCTCAATTCTTTACGTTCTATGAACTCTTGACCATTTGAATTCTATAACATTTCAAAATCAACAAGGTACCTAAAATGTATTAAGAATTCTGGTGTAATAGCTGCCACAGAAAACACAGATCTTGGAAAATCTCCTCCATGTTATTAAATTAAGATTATACTCTTTGGACTAAAATTTAAAGCCACAGTAGTTTTATCTTCCATACTATTTCCCAGGGCAGAGTTACACATTAGTAAGCAGTTGGATGCAGGCCTGACCCAGCCTGTCCATGCCTCCGGATGGCCTCCCTGCACTCAAGGAATTGCTGAGTCTCCTGGTATGGTGGGACTGATTAAAGACAGCACTGAAAACAGACTGCCATGAATTATTTTTTCTGGAACAGAGTTAATTTTATGGACTGCGCTTGCTTCCTCTCTCAGTGGGATATGGCCCTTGGCTAACTTTTAATATAAGCTGTGTGTGTGTGGATCTAAGTGTTTGTCTGTATTCAAAATAGGATGCCGAAATTATTTGCTGTCATTTCCTTCCCTCAGACTTTTTAAGAAGATTCTTGCTGTCTAACAGGTAAGCAGAAACAGAGGAGAAGCTCATCAAATCATTGCTGAACTTAGCCTTGGCAAATACCGTCTGCTACATGTCAAGGGTCGCTCTAAAAAAAACTTCCTGAAATACACGTCTGTGTCCACTAAGATGTGATGGCTGGGTTTGCTTTTCATAATGTACTATTTCTGTGAGAAATTCCTGTTCATCCTTTTTACAAGCAATGGTAATGGTTTACCTGTTTAATTAAAAGTTCTCTCTCTCTCTCTCTCTCTTTCTCTCTCTCTCTCATAGATTCTATAAGTGATCAAACACTTCCTCTTTCATCCTGGCTTGCCAATTAGTGCCAGATTCCCAGTCCCTTTGAAGCACCTCCATTAGCGTCTGTGGAAGGTTTGTATGTTCTCTTTTGTTCTTAGCTCTGTGTTACACCCCACTCTAGGTTGCATGCCATTTCCTCGCCTAGCTATAATTTGTTATATCTTAGAAGAAATTTCCTCCACTGCTTAAAGAAAATATCCAGTTAAAAGACAATGGAGAGGGAAGATGAAGAGTCCGCAAAAGACGGCAGAATGAGAAGACATCTCAAGAGAAGGCAGGTAAGAAGGTGGACCAGGAGAGAGGGAGGGAACGAAGGAGAGAAAAGGAAAAGGAGAAGCCTTATCCTATGATAAGGAGCTAGACTAACAAACAGTCTCACAGAATTCAGTAAGAATTTTATAAAGAATGAAACAGACTGTAATGGACCAGAATTAATATAAAAATAGTCTGAAAGCCAATATCCAGACTGTTCTCCCACTTTGTCATTCATTATCTATTTATTGCTAAGTAATAAGGTCCACTTTGAAATGAAGTGGGGTGTGAAATGAACCTTTCCTTTTTGTTTTAGAAACATAGAGACATAACTAAAGCTTCAAATGGAAGTATGAGAGCTGACTCTTAGACCCTTCCCAGTCTAAAAAATCATCCTCTGGACACATCCCTTCAAGGGATGTCCTGCGTTAATGATGTCCAAACTAGTTCTTCAGCTAACAAGTTTAGCACCGACATTAAGGTGAGAAAGCAGACAATGTTGTGTTTTCCATGACCACTGGTAGTAAGAATGGAGAAGAACTTGATACTCTTGTCTCTTTTCTTCCCTTCCCTGTGCACTCCACTTCTTATTCACACACACACGCACACGCACACGCACTCGCACACACACACATGCATACATACCACACACACACACACACGCACACGCACTCGCACACGCACTCGCACACACACACATGCATACATACCACACACACACACACACACACACACGCGCGCGCACACACACACAAACACACACACACACACACACACACACACACACATGCATACATACCACACACCATACTATACCTCAAGCCAAGACAAGAATGGCAAGGAAGAATTTCTTGTAGAGACCAGAGTTATGTTTTCTGTAGGAAGACACTGGTTCCTGGCCACCTGCTAAGCACTTGGGGAGCCATCAGATCTCAGATTGCTTCCCCTTCCGAGAAGGCTTAGGAAAATATGACATGTGGATCTCTCTCTCCAGCTTCTGGGCTACACTAAGTCAGGCATAATGGTTGTCTCTCCTCAGCTCCACGAGGCCGGAGGTACCTAATAGAAAATTCCACAAAGCTAGAGTACAGGGGCCATGGTGGGGGTGACCTGCACCCCACACAGTTCTAAAATGTAGCAGAATTACAGATAATAGCAAGGTTTCAATTACTCTGAAAGACTGCTGAGGGAAAGGTCCCCCCATTGTGTAGAGGACAGGAGGGGAGGACCCCTGCAACAGACAGGAAGAAGGTTCAGAAAGGGCAACAAGTGTGCATCCCCACCCACTTGGGAGGAGTGGTGCCGTGGATATCCTTGAAGGGGCCTCCAGAGGCCCCACTAACACACCAGGCCAAAGACGAACACTGGGATTCCTCCACAAAGCAATGACCGGATGCAGCACAGTGAACACAAGGGAAGTTTTGGTGTTTTTCCTCTGGTGCCTAGGGAAGGGATGGGTTTGAAAATAGCAGAAGTCTAATTCTAAGCTTTAATTAAACTTTGCATATTTCGAGTACCCAGATGTAGCCACAGAAAACAACAGGATTCTAGGTCCACAATGGAAATCTTAGGAGAATGTCTGTTTCATACCTGGTTTCTCGGCTTAGCTTTTTCCCATAAATCATTTACATTATTTTGGAAATTTTAACTCAAAATGGAAAAGCACACATATGAAACACTGCTTAAAACAAAATGAGACAAGCCTAAAAACCTTGTAAAGTATGTGCATTTGTCCCAGAATATGGGCATTTTTAATTAAATGGGAGTTTTAATTAAAACTAAATTGCTAAAGTCACGGCGGTAAAGCATTATTTTTTCCCTTACTCAGATAAATAGCTGGTTTTCCTTCATGCCTTTCTTTTCTCCTCTGCCTAGATTCCCCTTATTTTTAATTTGCATTTCTCTAATTAGTTTAATTGGAGTGACGAGAGGGGGGAAGTGGGCAGCATTTGTGGGTTTTCGGGGAATGAGTTCAATTCTGGCCTTGTCGGAGGACAATGTCATATAATATAGGAACGTGTAGCCATGTGACATTTTCATGTACAGTGAGCTGGATTTTGTATGTAAGTTAAAAACAGCAGTCGTTAAAAACAGCAGCTTTGTACACTGCATACTCTGTAAGGACCTAGCAACTCTGACTCCCTCATCCTTAGTGGATGCAGGAAGTCCTTCTCACCAGGCTCTCTTCCCACCACAGCCTCCTTTGCTTTCTACCTGCAGCAGTGCCAAATGGTCTCCCATTCAGATATCAAATTGCACACTCAGATATCCTAAATCATTGCAAATTGCCTTTTTAACTGCACTCTAAATTGAGCCTTCAATTTTTTTTGTCCCCATAAAAATCAAGTTTTCAAAATGCACATAGTTCATTTTCTTTCCCACTGTCTGCTTCCATACAGAGTCTATCTCAGCTCACTGGAAACAGTGGCTGGAGCAGAAAACCTGGGCCGTAGTGTCCAGTCCACTGGAACTCACTTCTTCTTTAGCAGCTGGTAGCTTGGTAAAGGTATTTAAGCTGAGTCCTCCCCACTAATGATACAATTAATCAAAGTGACTACATCTAGGTAAATGTATTTAAAACCTAGAAGACAATTAAAGTTAGATCAGTTGGCCAGTAAATTAATTTTTATGGACTTCCACAGGTGAAGACTTTCAAAACTAAAACTGCTTAGTGATTGTTTCAGAGGTATTTTTGAATTTTCTAACATTTAATTAAAGTGGTCATCAGGCACAGTACCTTTTCTCCCCATTTTATGTTTAAGTTTTGAGATCATAATATAATTACATTTCTTCCTTTTCTTTCCTCTCTCCAAATCCTTCCATATACCTATCCTAGTCAAGGGTTTCTATTTCTGTGAAGAGGCACCACGACCACACGAACACTTATAAAAGAAGGCTTTTATTTGGGGCTGGCTTATAGGCTAAGAAATTTAGTCCATTATTTTCCTAGCAGGAAAACATAACAACATGCAGAAAGACATAGTATTGGAGAAGGAGTTGAGAGTTTTACATCTTGATCCATGGCCAGAAGAAAGAGACTGCCACACTTGGTGGTCTAATTGAGCATAGGAAACCTCAAAGCCCACCCTCACAGTGACACACTTCCTCCAACAAGGCCACACCCACTCCCACAAGGCCACACCTCCTAATAGTGCCACTTCCCGTGGGTCAACATTCAAATGCAGGAATCTATGAGGGCCATTCCTATTCAAACCACCATAATACCCCTCCCCCTCTTTCCTTTAGATTTATTGCCTCTTTTTAAAATAATTTTTATTGCATATAGTGTTAAGGATCTCTAGAGTAACAGAACTTACATATCACATGTATATTATATATGTGTGTATGCAATATATATATATGTATATGTCTGTGCATGTATAATATATATGTACATATACATATATATGGGATTTATTAAAATTACAGTTTGTGGTCCAGCTAATCCAACAATGTCTGCCTACGAACAGACCATCCAAGAATTCAGTAGTTATTCAGTCCACAAGGCTGAATGTCTCAGCTGATCTTCAGTTCACACTAGAATCCCAAAGGAAGGGACTTTAAAACGCCAGTGAAGAAAAATATTTGCTAGTGAGGCCAGAGCAGAATGGGCAAAAACCACAGAGCTTCTGTCTTTCATGTCCTTATACATGTTTCCAGCAGAAAGGATGGTGCAGACTAGAGGTGGGTTGTCCAGGCTCAGAAGATCCAGAATGAAAGTATATTTTCCTACCTCAAATATCCAGATTAGAAGTGGATCTTCCCACTTCAAATTAAGCAAAAATACCTCACAGGTGTGCCCCTCTATTTTTGAGTTTTAGTTAATTCCAGATGTAGTCAAGTTGACCTAGAATAGTTATCCTATACACACATACATATTCATATATTCTGAACATACATACATACATACATTCTATGTATGGTTACTTGTATGCATGGTTTCATGGCTGAACATTTGGCACTGTGGTCTTTCCTAGAAAAGAGCATCTCTCCGACTCCAGTATTCTTCAGCTGCCTGTGATTCCTTGTGTATGGTTGAAATATCATAGACTTGCATGTCCATTGTTTCCATCCTTGTTCAACTTACATTTGATCAGTGATGTTGGTGAGACTTTTACAGGTGTAGCTTCTGATGTTGCTAGGAGACACAATTTCACTGAAAGCTCCATGATCCTCTGGGTCTTACAATCTTTCTGTCCCCTCTTCTGCAGTGTTTCTTGAGCCTCAGGACTGGAAATGTTTTGAAAATGTATCCATTTGGGAGTGGGCTCCACACATCTGCACTTTGCTTGGTTACGGTTTTCTGTAGTGGTCTCTGTTTGTTCCAAATAGAAGTTTCCCTGATGAGGGAAAACTACAATTATCTGTGTGTATAAGAACAAATGTTTATACATTGTCTTTAGTAAATGTTTGTTTAATACATTAGAGGTTATAGATACTCTTCCAATAACTATGACTTCACTATCACCAAGTTTCTAGTGATTAGATCATATCTAATCACCAAATATGATTTCCCTCTAGTTGAGTACAGTTATACTTCAGTTATACAGTTATATGTCAGTACAGTTAGGGAGTTGTTGAGTGCCACCGAGGGATGAGTGCTACCACCATCAAGGTAAGTGCAGTATCTTCTAATGGCATTTTCCCCTCTCTGTGCCTGAACCCAAAATGGAAGACATACTTGCTGAGAAACTATTATTTGGGATTCCTCAAAATACCACAGTGAGATATGCACACTGGCCATTGTGAACTAAAGGCCTTACTGGACTGAGTGGCTGGGCTTTCAGCTGAGGTAGACTGGAACACCCACTCATGGCTCTCCTGTGTGGTGGTCTTGTTACAGGTTTATTTGATAAATACTTTCTTCCTAAAGGGAAACCCAGGAGGAAGTGGCATGGTTTGCTTTTGAACTGCCCTCAGGAAACACAGAGGCTATTCGTATTTTGCTGGCTCTGAGCTACTAGGCCCATACTACATAGGAAAAGACACGGATTCTATGTTACTGCAGAAAGTCAAAGAACTGTGATTCACTTGCCCTAATGAAGCAATTCCTCTACCACTCAGAACATGAATTCTCACACAATGTAGGAACCTTTGGGAACAATATTATTCTTTAAGATTCCAGAGTGAAATACAAGGTATTTTATTTAGAAATATACAAGATTAAGTTATTTAATTTTGTTTAAAACAAACACTTCAGCTTACCAGAGGTTCTATCTTAAGATGCTTTGAATATTTTCACCTAAGTGGCATAAAATCAAACTTTGAAGATTTTGGAGCTCAACATGTTCCACAGAGACTGAAAGATTTCTATGAATAATTCAACTAATGAACTGGTGTCTCAGCTGTGCAGCAATTAGAATGCTGACACCACCCATTGTACAAATTTCCCAAAAAGATTCTCATTCTATGAACTGCACAATAACAAGCCTTTAAGCTCCTGAGGATGTAGGGTTATTTAAAGACATCTTCATCCTTTTACAATAGATAAAGTACTTGCCTGTCATTTGTTCAGAGGAAGTTAGAGCAGAAACTAACTAATCAAAGCTTTTCTCCATGTGGGTAAGACACCTGAGTTATTCTCAACAAGGTGGACACAAGTGCCTTCTCACACCTGTGGGTTCCACATCAGCAGATTCTACCAACTGCTGACTAAATGTGCTTGGAAAAAAAGGAGGTCCCATGTGTACTGGAAGTTCTCTTGCAATTATTTTCTAAACTATACTATATAACAGCTATTTACATAACCCTTATTGTGTTCGTTATTACAGATAACCTAAGATGTTCCAACGTGCACTGTCATAACCTAAAATGTTCCAACGTACACTGTCAGAAGATGTATTGAGGTTACCTGTAAAAACTATGCCATTTTCTTTAGGAGACCAGAGCTTCAACCACATGAGAGCTTCTGGGACCTATCTCCCACATATGCTAAGGAATGACTGAACAAATGTTTCAATGTAGCAATTAGTAGCTGGGGTACTTCAGAACCTCACTTCTACCCAGAATGAGCCCCACACCATCTCTCTTGCCCACTTATTCCTTGTGTAGCCAAATAATACAATGCTGCCAATTCTATGTTTGCTCATCCCTTCCCTCTGAATTCTAAATCCAATAGAAGCAGAAATGGCACTTCTGTCTTCTTTACATCTTAAAATACTAGATCCTACAAGACTCTCGATACATATTTGATTGCACCATTCCTTGACTTTGTGAACACATTGTATCTGGAGTTTTAGAAAGTATATAAGCATGTGTTGCTCATTTAAAAAGATTTGGATACTTGGCATTTTGGATGCTTCCTTGCATTACTATTTGACTAAGCAAAACCAGAGGTTCTCCATCTCAAAAAAAAAAAAAAAATCTAATAAAACTCCAAGCCCTAACCTCATAAAATCTAATTTAGTTGCACAAACATTCTTATTATTAAGAACTTTTCATCTTGAAATAAATTTAGACCTTTAGACAAGCTACAGAAATGAACATTTTCTGCATATTATTCATCCAGCTTTTACTAATGGTAACAGCTCACAAACTACATTTATCACAACACAAATTAACACTGGTAGAGAACCAGAAATAGCATATGGCTCAAAGTTTGCACTTCTCCAATAATTCTAATTAATACTGAGGTTTGAAACACACTCACAGGTGGTCTGTGAGCCTGATATATGATTCTCCTATTTTGCCTGCTAATACAGTGTCCCTGACACTTGTAATATGGGTTATTAATAATGCTTAGTTCCATATTTAATGGACTGTAACCTGGAACTGTGGTCTGCAATAAATACCTTTTTCCTCTAAATTCTTTTTTTCAGGGCAGGGTATTTTTTCAGAGGAACTGCAAAGAAAAGAAAACGCTATAGAGAATATCTGATATCCCGCTCTGTTCTTTGCAAACATGCTCAGGCAAGCACCTACACACACACACACACACACACACACACACACACACACACACGCCTACCAACTTTTGCCAAGGGTACAAAGGAACTGAAATTCTTATTCAATGCCAATGAGAAGGTAAAAGGGTGCAGCTACTTTACAAAATGTTTTATCAGATTCTTAAGCACAGATTTATGTCTGATCCACTCATTCCATTCCTATACATTTACCAAAGAAGGATAAAAGCATTCTAAACAAAGATCTGCACATCTGCACACAAATTTGTTATAGACGTGATTCTGGTGCCCACCAGCAAATGCATTCCTACATTACAGGTTTTTAATAGAACAAATGCATTCCTACAATCCAGGTTTTTAAATAGAATAAAACATTGCTGAGAAATTATTTTTAAGAGATTGACACACATAATCTTATTCTGTTTTAAGGAGCTAAACTGTGTAGAGTGAGAACTGTACTTCTTTATAGGTCCAGAAACTACAGGCTGATCTACAGTAGCTGAGAAGCAGATAGATGTGGACTGAGTATAGCTCAGCAGTAGAGTGCTTGTTAGCATGCGTGAGGCCCCAGGGTTCATCCTCAGCACTGCTCACACTAGAAAAGAAAGAGAAAGAAAACAGATGAGTGGCAGCCTAGACTGTCGGGCAAACATAGGGAAAAACGACCAGGGAGACTAGGGAAAGGCATGAGAGGATACATAGATAGTTCTGTTACTTTGATGATGTTTTCACAAGCACGTATATCTTAGTTACTGTTTTATTTCTGTGAGAAAAAAAAAACCACCATGAGCAAGGCAACTTATAGAAGAAAGCATTTATTAGGGCTCGCTGCTTACAGTTTCAGGGAGTGAATCCACATCCATTACAGAGGGGGGTCAGGAATGGCGCTGGACCAGTAGCTGAGAGCTTACAGCTCATGTACAAGTTGGAGTTGAAAGAACAAGACTAGGCCTGGTAGGAGCTTTCAACCTCAAAACCCAGCCCAGGAGCACACCTCCTCCAACAAGGCCATACCTCCTAATCCTACCCAAAACAGTTCCACCAACTAGGAACCAAGCAGTCAAATATAGGAGCCCATGAAGGCCATTTGTAATTCAAAATGCTACAGTATACGTATGTCAAAACTTGTATAGCCCAATGTACTTTTAATTTTGGAAAAACAAAATTAGAGCCAAACATTTTTTATGCATCCACATTTGAAAATAACCATCTGATCTGGCCAGCCAGCTCAGTGGATAAAGGCACCTATTGCCAAACCAGACAATCTGAGCTTAAATCCCAGGACCCACATGGTAAAATGATACAGTGGGTCCCCAAAATTGTCCTCCCATTCCCCCCATGCTGTGACATGTCTGAGCCTACAAATATAATTAAAATAAATGCATAGAGAAATAGAGAAATTTAAATACATGCATGCATACATACATACATACATACATACTAGATATTTGGATTTCTTTGCCCAGATATTTAGACTTAACCATAGTGTTATAGCATAGATATCAAGGCTTTTATAAAATATGTGATAAGATTTAGGAAACACTGTTTTGTTCAGGTCTCTACATTGTAACCACAACCAGAGGAAGAAAAAAATTCACCTAAATTAATGCCCATAAAAGCCCAGCCACGATGCTGGAGAATGCAAGAAGGAAAAGTAAATTCTTTCCTCACTTCCAGAAATCATCTAACATTGATGGCTAGTTGTTAATTAGCACCTTCTTAAGATGAGAAATAAATTGATGTTAAAAGCCTTCTGCTGAGACATAGAGTGCTGACAACTAACAACATGTAACCATGTTGAAGCATGGACGAAACAAATAACAGAAAACTTGAAGTTTTCTACAATGGCCTGCATAAAGAGAAGGATGGAAGGTTCGAGAAAAACCATTAAAATGCAGGACAGTGAGGTGGTTCTCCAGAAAACAGATGGGAAACTAAGTCCACACTTCTGGCTGTGGCTCTGGCGAGCGCTCTCTGTCAATACAGCACCTTCACCTTTTATTTGGTATTATCTCTTTTTTTTTTCTATTATATAGAATTTAAAGAGGTCTTATTATTTTTAATGCCCTTGTTTTATTATTCCTTCCTTTAGAGAGAGAGAAAGGGGGGGGGGAGAGAGAGATGTTTGAAGTTCTTTCTTTCTTATCAGCCATGCACATAGCTGTGTGGTTTTGTTTGAGTTTGCTGGTTTATTAATTGTAAGGACTCATGGCTCTCTTTGATGTGCTTTTACTGTATGGATGTTTACATTCTTGCACCAACTACCAGTTCTTGAAGGACATGAAAAAAGCAGTTCACCCTGCTCAGCCCTCAGCTGTCTGCTCCCAGCCGCTGTCACCAGCACGCAGCAGAATTCCTCTGGGAATTAGAGAAGATCCAGAAATTGTTGCTTTCAGCCAACTGTCCCTTCCTACCAGGAACTCACATCTGCCTGAATTCCATGGAAATACTTTGCGGTTACTAATAAATCTATCAGAGTCTGCTAAATACTTCACTGTCAGGGATTTTAAAAAGGCATACACCCAAGAGAGACATAGCAATGCTTCCAGATCGTGTTTGACCTTCAAGCCAATATGAAAGAACTAAAGGAGGGAAAAGACAAGATTTTTATGAAGAAAAATGTCATCACTGCTTGCTTACTAGAGACGGCAAAAGGACCATTTTATTTCCAAATGTTTTATATTGGTAATGAAACTTTTCTATAAATGATGCCAGCCTCTTTCTCCAAGGAATGATAACAAGAAGTACAACTGTACATTATTTAAAACGGGAAATATTGCAAATTAATAGATTATAACGTCTTCTAAATGTTTGTAACATTCGATCAAAAGCAGAATAAATAAAATCGAATTTTTATTCCGCTGTTGTTATTAAACTATTTCTCTTAACGGCTTCTAATATCTAAGAACTATCTAACAATTTGAGAGTCATACATACAAAAATAAGTTTTGAATTATAAACAGATAGTGACCAAAGCCTTGATTTAAAAATTGGGCCTCTGTGGCTAGGGAGAGGGCTCGGTGAACACAGTGCTTTTCACACAAAGGTCTGCAGCTCACATCCTCAGGACCCATGTAAATGCTAGGCAAGCATGGTGGCCACCTGGAATCCCAGCATTCAGGAGGCAAAGACAGGGGATTCCTGGAGTAAACTGTGTATCTAGGCTAGCTGGAATTAGGAAGATCCTGGTTCAACAAGAAAGTCAGACTTAAGATTAAAGTGGAGAGGGAAAGGAGAATACCCCTGATGTCAAGTTGAGACCTCTAGACCTCCATACACATGCGTGCGTGCACACACACACACACGCACGCACGCACGCACGCACACACACACACACAAATAAAATGTGTAACCACGCACAGGAGAGTACACAAACCTGCACAGGCAGTCACTACATACACATGCACACAAACAAAAACTTAGTCCTGTAGTTTATGTTGTCATATTTATTAGAATAGAAGGTAAAACAACGTTGTGGTGCTTAGAGTAAGAATGGCCCCGTCACTTCATATATTTGAATGCTCTGTCCTCAGTTGGTGGAACTGTTTGGGAAAGGAAATTGTTTCAGCCTTTTTCAAGAAAGTATGTCAATGGGAATGGGTTTTGATGTTTCAAAAACCCATACCAGACCCCTCCCCCGTCTGCTGGCTACTGCTCCAACTCCATACTTACTGCCATGATAATAATGGATTAAACTTGTCAAACTGTAAGCAAGCCCCCAATTAAATGATTTTTATAAAAAAGCCTAGATCATAGCAATTCTTCACAGGAAGAGAAAAATGACTGAGACAAATATCATACCTGTAAGACATGGCTTGGATCAACTGGACCACAGAAAATGAAACAGGTATAGTTTAAACAAGTCTGCTAGCCAGAGGAAAATGGAAAGACTTTTGTATGACATGAAACACAAGTGTAATAGACACAAGAACTGTGAAAGAAAGGACCATGATGGGGGAAGGAAGGAATTCACAGGAAGCATCCTGTGTGTCAATATTGATGATTCAACTACAGAGAATAGTAAACTCACCCAGCATACCAGACACAGTCATGACTAAAGTTTTAGATGAAGCAGGTGACTTACGATTTAAATAGAATTACTGAGAATAAAAGTGACACAGTGAAAAATGCATTAGAACTAGACATAACCCAGCACTATCTGGGGGAACCAAGATAATGACCCTACAAAGAACAAGGGGCAATAAGGTGAAAAAAAAATTAGGCAGTAGTAAGAAGATAAAGCTCTTGCAAAGCTGTTTAAATTTAATGTGACCTGTTATTGGAAGCTACTACAAAGTATTTAATTTCTTATGAAATAAAATTGGCACGTGTTACGTAAGCACAGCTGATGAGATTATAGCAGACTAAAGGCAAGACGCCTAAGGCGCTATACCTACATAGAGAAAAGGTGGCAAAGGTGAAGACACACATGAGATGGAGCAGCGGATCGAATCCAAGCAGGCGGGAGGCCATCCAGCTAAACCCTGTGTTGACAGGACAAACACTAGAGAGAAGACAGAGCATAAAGAAAAGAAATCTTGGAGAATGTGGAAAAGGTAATGACACTCAGGAAATATAGGTGTGAGAAATGTACAGGTATGGGGATAGAGCACAGTGAGGGCGATTAGAAGAATCCAGAAAGTTAAGGGAAGTTAGAATTGTGAAGATGGCTAAAACACTGCAGTTGTGGACGGTGTAGACAAGACAGTCAGAGGTTAGAACTGTGTTCGGGGGATAAGGAGAGACTTGACTTGGCAGATGTCACCAGAATGCCTCAATGAGTAGAAAAAAAAATTAGTTCTAAAGATTCAATGGGGAGCTAGTAAGATATTAAAGTCGTAGGTATGAAAAATGAGAGATGGAGGGGCCATTGAGAAGTACTTGAAATCTTTTGTACACAATATATAAATCAATTGAAAGTGTAATTGGAGAAGAGACATTTCATAAAAGTTTGGAGAATCATCCATGAAAGCTCTTTTTTGTCTTGCCTCTAATTATTGCCTTTAGCATGAGGAACGTGTTTCTCTTCACCCATTTTGGAACTTCCATCCTTGGTAACATTAAACTTTCCTTGGTTTGCTGATTAACAACTTCAAGCTCAACTTTCACTCAAAACTTCTGTTAACTAAGCTTCAGTTGAACTAACATTTATGAAGCTAACTAAAATAACTTAAACTATTACTCCCTTCTTAATAGGCACATTTCTAATTTTGACTTGGTTTGAGTTTGTGGGGTTGCACTTGCGAAATCTTAACAATATAGTCATTCGAATAAGACATGCACAATGACAACACCAACTGAAATACCATCCCAGTTGGGCCATCCCACAAGGCCCTACCCCAGACAGAGAATTATAATTAACAGTTAATAAAAAAAAAAAAAAAAAAAAAAAAAAAATAGACATCTCCTCAGACAAACCCCAGATAGGTTATCCAAACTCAAGGGCTCATTTTCTCTATACATGTATACATATGATATATATATATATATATATATATATATATATATATATATATATGTGTGTGTGTGTGTGTGTGTGTGTGTGTGTGTGTGTTTGTGTGTGTGTGTACAATTGAAGAGGAGGTCATGAAGAGGGATGGGAGAGTTAGAATGGAGGGAGTTTGGAAAGGAAAGAATGTAAATACAGCCTTTATATATGAAATTCTCAATAATAATAATAAGACAAATGTCACAAAAAGTCCTTCTTGTTGAGAAACACAAATGGGAGAAATGGGGCGTCTCTTCTCTTAAACAAGTTCTTCCAATGTGCTATGAAAGGTAGAACCAGGTTCTTCAGTCACCTGTAAAGTTTGGATTAAAAAAAAAGAATTCCACAGTTGCAATTTCAATTGCTTGGCAATGAATTTAAGCCATCTAGATTTATTTTCTAATTCTAGATGTTTAGAAGGGAAGAACACTGCAGATGCCGACATTCACAGGAATGTGGTATCACATGTAATACTTTATCAGCTGTCTTTTTCTCCTTCGATATAAATGGTTTAGACTCCTGAGCCAACTTCTTTATGAAACATGAGTTGAAAAGACATACTGCCCTTTCTTGTTATCTCCTGCGTGTTTTTTTTCTGAGAATTTAGTCTCCAGTCAAAGCTCCTTGTCTTGTTCTTGCAGAGATTTTAAACAGCACCTCTTCTTCACCACTTGATTTTGATCTGTTCAGTTAGTTTCATGATAATCGTGAATGGCTCCCACACCTGCGATGTGACCCGTACCTTAGAGTGGGCTAACACACAGCCACATGCGGCAGCCCTGGGGAGGTGTTGCTCATGCTGTCCTGCTGTCCTCCCTCAGTTCTAGTGTACAATCACCCAGATGAAGTAAAGTAAAGATCTGGAACCCTAAGAGTGAAGCAAACCTTCAATAAAAACTATGTAACACTCAGTGATAAAATACCAAAGGGAGAGACCAAGCCCCGGAATGTAATGACTAGATGCTGAATCCTCTCTAATCCTCCCAGGACTGCCAAGCTCTTACTTAGTGGTGGTGTCCTGGCATGCCTAAAATGATGACATCAGCCTCACCTCTGCTTAATACTGAAAGCCTATGGAAGGAAGCGGCCCACTGTATGGTAATAGTAACCACACTGTTTAAAGGGGGAAGAGGTGATACCTAACTGACAGCCTTGCAAACTTGTACTTGCCAATGAATCTGTGAGCATTTCTTAACTATGAATTATTCTTGACTGATAACACATTACTATCTTCATACATGAAGACATTTAAAGAGGAAACATAAATAAAACTTGCAATTACTGGAAGGACAATTTGGGTTGGGTTTACCCCTTGAATTTTTTCTAAGAGGTACCAGAAGCAGCCCTCTTTCTTCCTAGTGAGTTGTAATAATCTCACTGACAGCTTAGCTTCTGCCTAACAAGGAGATGTGCATCTGGTCCCAAATCATACCAGATCCAGGCAACTCTTATGCAATAAAAGTAAACATTGCTATGTTCTATTCAGTAATGGGGTCTTGATGACACTGACTATAGACTCTGACCTATTAAAGAAGTTACAAACTATAAGGCTAAAACCTAATGTATAGGTGAGACTACAGTGTATTTACTGAAGCTCCTTGCTCTTGGATGCAGTCCTCACTTTCCTATAAAGTGGTTTTTATATGAAGTCAATGATACATAAATTGGGCTGGGAGCTAAGAGCATGGACAGCGTGGGCATGCAATTAGAAATGTGGCCCCAAACTCGCCTTTGTAGGTTAAATATAGTCATCTTCTTTTTGTTGGCTTTTAGTGTGCACACATTTTTAAAACTATTTTTTTTGACTCAGAGAGGGAACGATGAACTGTTAAAACTGGAAGATTGAACAGTGATGTCTACATTGGATTTCACATGTACTCACATGTACTCACATGTACTTCACATGTACCATGGCTCCTTAGCTTTGCCACCTAACTTTTCACTCTATTTAAGAATCGAAGGACCACCAGGCGGTGGTGGCACACACCTTTAATCCCAGTCCTTGGGAGGCGGCAGCAGGCAGATTTCTGAGTTCGAGGCCTGCCTGGTCTACAGAGTGAGTTCCAGGACAGCCAGGGGCTACACAGAAAAACCCTGTCTCGAAAAACCTAAAAAAAAAAAAAAAAAAAAGAAGAATTGAAGGACCAGAGAGCTGGTTTAGTTGGTAAAGTGTTTAATATGCAAGCATGAGGACAAGCGTTTGGTCCCCAGTACCCAAGTGAAAATATTAGACATGTTAGCCTGTGCTTGCAATCCTAGCATTGGACAGGCAGAGACAGGCAGATTCCTAAGGCTAGCTGGCCAGCCTGCTTAACCTTAATCTGTGAACCCCAAGTTCTAGTGAAAGACCCTGCCTCAAAAAAACACAGTGATGCCTTCTGAGGAACAGCATCAGAAGCTTACCTCTGGGTTTCACACACATATACGTATATGTATACACACACATGCACATACACACCTAAAACAAGTAAAAAATAAGGATACAATGATTGATTGGCTCAAGCCAATGAAGACATATTCAGATCATTACTTGAGTAGCAAACACTTCACGCAGGGTTTTCAGATTATCTATCAACTTAATTTGACTACTGCTAACCTCCCTCCCGAATTTAGTCAGTGATTAGTAAGATAGTACTTACTGAGCACCCCAACCCCTGAGGCTTCTTATGGTTTTATGAGAAGCTCCTAACACTTCAAGATGCTACACAGTCAGAAAACCTGTCATAAAATAGCTTAAGCCCCCAGCTTGCTAAATCTGTACACATGTTCCCCAAGGCTTCACTTCTCTTTGAAGTTAGCAGACAAGAATGCTCGGTTAGATTGGCCTAAGCTTCTTTCCCATCGTCAGTCCATGTGGATTTCAAAGCCTTTTGTCAAATTTGTGCTGATGAGGTGGAGGAATGAAGAATACAGACAGAAGTGGCCCAATTTGTCAAGATCCCTCCTTTCCGGAGGCAGGGTTTCCCTGCTATTAAAGCATCATATTGCTCTAGCAAAATCATAATGTTCTAAACCCCTCAGCTTGTGAAGGACTCCTTCAGGTGCTTAGTCCCAGTTAAACTAGGCAGGATCCGACTCTTTAGAAATGTCACAGACGATTAGAGTTATTTTGAGACCTTGTCTCCTATTGAATAAGGATAAAAATGAAAAGAATCCATGAAGGCTCTAAAACAGAATCTTGAGTTCTGTTTGGCCCAACTTTTGGCTGTTTCATCCAGAATTGACTGAAGGTCTGCAAAACCTTCGTGGGACGCAAACTCTGAGATCCTTTCCTGAAGAAGCTGAGTATTCTAAAAGCACTGAGCTTGTGTTGTGGGAAGCAGTAGATTCCAGGGTCAAATTGAAATATCAGTAAGAAATTGGTCAAGTTGGAAATCAGAAAAAAAAAAGATAAATAAAAATAAAAAATAAATAAAATGGCTTTCATTCAAAATGAAGCTAATTACTCAAGCTTACCCATTTCTTCAGTGGAAAAACAGCTCTTGTTTGTTTCTGACACATTTTTTTTTCTTTGATCCTTAGGGTGAACTGACCCTAAAATTTTCCTCTTAATCACTGTCTCTGCCTATGCCCTGCGCGAGCCCACGCCTTAAGTGTAAGTGAGGCCTCTGGCTTGTGTCATACCAATAGAACACACCTAACATGATGTGCTGTATACAGTTATGTGCCATAAAATTTTCAAGTCTTTTTTTCTCAGAGATTCTTAGCTCTAGCATACCGGTAGCCATGTTTAGATAGACTAAATGTCAGATCAGATCACTAAGGGATAGGCCACAGTCAGCGAGGAACTGAGCCTCTCAGTCTGACAATGCATAAAGGGTCCAAATCCATCATCTCCCACTTGGATTTAGGAACTGACCCTTCACCAGCCAAGCTTCTGATGAGTTCTAGTTAGCACCAATAGCGACCCTTTAAGATGTGCAGGGAGCCATATCAGCCAGATTGAACTTTAGAACTTTATCCAAAGCAACTGTGACATAAAAAAATGATGCTCTTTTAAGCTGTTACCCAGCAACGGATAACTAATGGTAGATGTTTGTCTAGCTATAGTCCTCAATTTAAACTATGCCCTTGAGTCAAATTCATCTCTTTTCTATTTCTCGCTCAAACTTTTGTTTAGCTTCCACACTGTATGCTTCCTGTTTTAAATCTCAATTGTTTTTTTCCAGTTTTCAAGGCCTAACAGAACTGGAACTTATTTCTCTCAAATATAGTGCTAAGGCTGATAAACTTTATAGCATCGGCCACTTAGGAGTGATAACCTTGTTTATCTTGTAATAGGGAAGCTTTTTGAAACAGAAATTAATAATCCAATGTCTTATGTAAGACAAAAACTCAAAGTGTATTATTTAAAAACCAGTAGACAGAAGACCCAAAGGTACAAACTGTATTACAAAAATCATATAGTAATATATAATGTTTACCAAAAATATTTAATTGTGGTAGAAATAAGTACCAACCACTTCTCAAACCAAATGTGTGTGTGTGTGTGTGTATGTGTGTGTGAGTGTATGTGTGTGTACGTGTACATGTGTGACTCTATATGTATGTATGGGTGAGCTCATGAGCATGCTGGTGGTTCTGGGTAGTTTAGACTAGAAGCTAGATTGGGTTTTTAAGTTTAAGTTAAGGAAAAGGGGACAAAGAGACAACAATGTCTAACACGGCCACTTGGAAGTAAATGTGACAAGATTTTTGTCAAGTTGAAATGAGTTCCCTAGAAAAAAGAACTGGTGAAGTTTAGTGTCTGAGCATCTGGGAAGCATTAAAGCCTGAACAACAATTCACTAAAAGGGGGTAAAAAGTCTGTAAGACAGAAAGGTTCAGGTAATCCCTCTTATGGTGTCAGGTGTGTCATGACGCATGTGGGTATCTAAAAGCACCAGAGCAATGGGCAGTTCTGAATAGATGGAGACAATGGTAAAGATGTAAAGATTAACATTCTTCTAGGAATAGCGGTTAAGCCCCCAAGAATATGCTATGTACCTTTCTCCCTTACAAATAAATAAATAAATAACATACTGGGGATGCAGATTGTTCACCGTTTCAGCAGCTAGGGTGGCTGAGGTGCTGGTCCATACCATGTGAGACCTGAAAGTTGGCTCAAGTGATGGGCCTGGGAGATGAGAGTACAAACTGTTATCCCTTGCCCTAGGACTGGGCAGAATGATGTGAGCCACCACTGAGCCTGTGATAAAGAGGAAATTGACATCAGCCCAGGTGTAGTGCTGCAGACTGAGAAGGTATATCACTCATGACAAATGATTATGGATCACAGAGAGCTAAATAAGGGCCCCTGGCCTCCCATCCATGTGTGGCTATTCTTACTGTTGCTCTTCTCACAGAACAATTGGTAGCAATGCTGAGATTTTTATTCCCAGGCTCTATCGGGCCTTGTTATTTCTTTAAACTCCTCAGCCACTGAATTCTAAAATCAATTGTCACTTGCTTGGAATGGACACTAAGGAGTCAAAAAAAAAAAAAAAAAAAACCTTCACATATCATGATAAAAGGCTCCATTAAATAATGATAACTCTTGGGTGTCTTACAGGTTTGGAAAAGCGTCTAGAAAAACAAGACAAATCAGTAGTTGAAATGTTTCTATAAGGGATCTCATCCTTTCAAATTGTTGACCAAGAAGATCACACACACACAATATACACTATTAACACAAATCCTTGTGAGAGCTACAAAATGGATGTTAGTTCCCTACTGCCACAGACAGATGTTGCACTCTTTGTTTGCAGGACACGGAAAGATCAAGTTGGAACTGGGGTGGAAGCTTCCTCTCCTCTGGTTACGTTTCAGAGTTTTGAGTAGCACTATATGGACTGCTAGGTAACAGTTTTTATCAATGACCCTGCGTGGCTATTGAGTGCATGTTATATTACAAAATATTGGGCTGCAAGTGTTCTTTAATGTGATACTGGTACAATTATATAGGTATAATCAGCTACTTTCCAATCAGATATAAAACCTGTTTTACAGAAGAGAACCCATGTTTGGTACTCTACCAAGGCATAAGCCTAGGGTAAGAGTGGCCATAGGATTTAGTGGGGAATCTATTACTATTGTTTTGTTATCTAATATGCTTGTCTAACAATTTGCCTATGAACACTTGTATTTATTCCGCGATAGATTACTACTGATATCTCTCTTGGTCCAGGAAGCTTCTTTTTTGCAGTTAGCTCGGTTACTGTGGAGACTTACAACTCGTCAAAGTACTGAGAATAAGTGGGTTTTACAGAATGGTTCGATGTACAATCATGAAAGGAAATACGATATATCGTATCATCCCTTCCAAAGCTCAGAGAACATCACAGAGATAGAAAGAACGGAAGAACGGAAGAGGGAGTGTTGTGTAGCTGTTTCATACAGATTAAACCTTTCCATCATGCAGTGATGGAAGAGGCTTGTGAGGTTCACAAATCATAAGAAGCTGACAAGCTTAAGAGGATTACACAACTTCCAAGACTCGCATGGCTCCTGCTGGTAGTTACATAAGGAATGAACAGTTATTTGAGTAGAGGGGAGTCTGTGGTGTAGCCGCCTGCTAGTTGCATAAAAGCTGCAGAGATGCAGTTTTCACTCATGATGGGGTGGGATTATTTTCAGGGATGCAGCTGCTGTTGAGTCTCCCATGATGCAGTAAATAATGCCGCATCCATGCTCCTGCAAGTAGTCACAATAAACTCAACAGATCAGCAAGCTGGATTTCAATTAATTAACTTCTTTGATTTGAAACTGTCTAGTTTATATGAGATTAATAAAAACAGTTTCTCTTATCAAGATCATAAAGAAAAGGCTAACCTGGGCTACACAGAAAGACTGCTGCAAAAACAGGAAGAAAAATAGAGGAGGTAAGGAAGGAAGGAAGGAAGGAAGGAAGGGAGGGAGGGAGGGAGGGAGGAAGGAAGGAAGGAAGGAAGGAAGGAAGAAAGGGAGGGAGGGAAGGAGGAAGGAAGGGAGGGAGGGAGGGAGGGAGGGAGGGAGGGAGGGAGGGAGGAAGAAAGAAAGAAGAGATAGAAGAAGGTAGAGAAGAAAAGAAGGAAGTAAAAATTGCTTTCATTTATTTATTTTTGTTTGTTTGTCTGCCCCCCAGCCCCACATCTTGGAAACATGTACATGCTTCCAAAATGGTACTCACTAGAAAGCTTTTAAAAATCAAAGTAAACAAAATTTGTGGTTGGAAATCATCTTTAAAAAAATAACGATAATTGCTTATTTTAAAGTTTATCTATATTTTAAGTAACTCATTCACAAATACAAGAGATTCTTCAATATTTAATCCTTTAAATATTAAGCCTTATCAAATTACTCATACTAATGTATGCAGCGACGTGATTTCAACTTCAGGGTGAGTTGGGATAAGGTTAGAGTTGCCTCCCTCTGACCAGGCCTGGTATGTGACTCTATGAGAGGCTGTGTGACCCATCCAGTGACAGTCTTATGCACACAATGCACTGAAGTCCTGCTCTGAGACCCATAGACTATCCTTTAACAAAGCAGAAGAGTGGGAGCTTTGTCTGTGTCTGTGGACTATGAAAATACACATTGCTGTTCCAAAGAGCAGCTGAAACCATACAACCAAGTATGGACAGACTCCAAGTCCAGTGTGAAAAGACTGGTACGTACCCACTCATTCTCTTTCTTCTAAGGGAAAAATCAAATGAGCGTGACTCAGATGAGTGGGTACTGACCATTCATTCCCAGCTGAGAAAGGAGAGGGTTTGCCAATCTTATCAACTCAAGAGAAAAAAACCCTATTACGTGTGTGTGTGTGTGTGTGTGTGTGTGTGTGTGTGTGTGTGTGTGATGCATGTGTGATATGTTTCATACATATACATATTATATTGTATATTTTATACATATATACATATATATATATGTATATGTATGTTTTTCTTCAATTAAATGTATCCTCTTCTTTGCTTGTTATATGTATCAAAATAAGACTTTACAAGAAATTGAGTATGGTAGAAAAATTTTTATTTATTTATTTTCAATTTTTATTTTTTTTTTAACTAAAATAGCTGATAGTTATTGTCTCCATAGTTTACAATACAAGTGAAAACTGCACTCTTTTTAAAAATCCCACTTCTCCCCTCCAAAACTATTATCTCTGCTAGGAAGTAGGGAAGCCTTCCTTGTCATGCAGCTAAAAACATACTCAGACTCATCACTGAGACCTCTGGTGAAACAGAATATGTAAGACAAGACTGACAGAGATCCCTTCTGCGCTTGTCAGTCTGGCCCAGTGGGACCATCAAAGAATGATGGAGGCCCAGACATCATGGGCATGTGGTCTCCCAGTGATGATCTCATTCCAGGAGCAGGACCCATGGGCATCATGTCAGGAGGAGGAGGGCCCACCAATGACATCATGGGAAGGGCTCCCATGTGGAGTGCAAGCATCATACCAAAGCAAGGAGGAGTGGGTGACTGGAGGGAGCTGGACCATGGTCCCTGTAAAAGGAGAAGTAGAGGTTAGAGCTAAAGTTCTCTCAACAACTCAAGTGTTGTTTTGTCAAGTGTTGTTTTGTCAATCAGGCTTTGGGTCTGCTCGTCCGTCCAATTCTGGTAGGAGTCTCTCATGTTCTCTGTGTTTCCTATCACTGCAGATGTCTTTCTCTCAGATGAAGAATCTCGAAGGTAAGATACACATCACTGTAGACACAAGAAAACTTATGCATGCTGTTTCAGAGGCAGTTGGTTACTACCTTGGTTACCATGACATTTCGTGCCACTGGGAAAATCGATGTTAAATATTTAAAAATCAAAAGGGCCAATGCAACGTGTACACAAGGAAACCATTTAAAACAGCTGTGAACTCAAAACTGTCACGTCATTATTCAGTTGCCTTAGTTTCAAACATTCTGCTGAAGTCATGTCCTCAGCCACTCGTTCTGGCCAGTCGTTAACTAAAGCAAACCTAAATTACTGAGTAGTTCAAAACTCCTTCGTTTTTTTCTTTCCTCGGGGAGCTGAGATGATTTACCTATGGGAGTTCTTCCCTAAACATTTTGCTCTGGATGCATACTAGCTTCCGTTACTTTCACAAGCAAGAAATGAAGTGAAACTCCAACCTCTCCTGAATCCCATGAAGACCTGAGGGAGCTAAGAAGGAAATGGAAAAGCTTCCGAAAGCACTAAACCCGTCTTCCTTAAACATAGCCCTGGGGGTCAGAGGCTCAATATAAGGTGGTTTGTGGGCTGACAAAGAACCCTGGGTAAGATCTCCAAGTGTTCAATTTCCTCTTCCCAAGCCTTTCCTTAAGAGTAAAGGATTTTCAGAAGAACCATCACTTTCTCTATTGTCCATAAGAATCTAAGTCAAGACTATTCAGGGGCAAGGACCAAAATGGGTGGGGTAGCGGGCAGTGAAGGAAGAGCACAAGAGAGATCAGTGAAAGAGAATGCACATCCAATGAAAAGACCGTAATTGAATCCATCACTTTGTATGGTAACCGTAAAACCCTTTTGAAAATTGTATCAATTAAATAAAAATCTGAGTTAAAAACAGTATCACAGACAGACAGACAGACACAACTTCACTAGTATGTAGCCCTCAGTCCTCTCTTCAGAGTCTTCATTTAACCAGTATCATCAAATCCATGTCATTCAACTCCATGCTTTGAAGGAAGTCAGCAAGCACACATTCTCCCCGTCTGCCCTTGAACTCCTGTTTGTGTTTTCGGTGCCAGCACTAATGATGCCACTGAGTCATTCCTTCTGTGACCCCTGGCATTTTGTCAGTGTTAAAGCCACTCTTTACAGTAACAGATTAACAGTCCCCCACCTCAGTATCAACATCTAAATAGGAAAAGATTAGGCCTTGGAACAAAGACAGAAAGATGCTTCTGGGGTTTGGTTTTGGGTTTTTGGCTTTTGGTTTTGTTTTGTTTTGTTTTGTTTTGTTGTTTTGTTTTGTTTTGTTTTGTTTTGTATTGACTTGGCAGCCTGCCTACCTCCTAAATAACTCAGAGAATACCCAGGAGTCTTACCTTTATTGTCAGGTAAGGCAGAGGAATTTCCAATAGAGCGAATGGGCTAGAGTTGTATTTACCTCTACCAAAACACCAATGGGTTTTGAAATATTATAATAAAACTAGTTTAGAAAATTTGAAAAGCCAAGTCCTGAAAAGAGTGTGCTTTTTAGTTGTTAATAGAATTTGGGATACGCTAATTCTGCTAATTCTCTGGCTTCTGGAGATACGCCCAAAAGCACTGGCTGCTCTTCCAGAAGACCTGGATTTAATTCCCAGCACACACATAGTGGCTCGAGACCATCAGTAACTCCAGTCCCAGGAAATCTAAGTCCCTTTTCTGGTCCCCTCAGGCAAAAGGCACACAGTGGAGCTTGGGCATGCATGTAAGCAAACACCCAGACACTATGTGTATCATTAAAACCTTGAGTTCCATCCCCATCTGCTTCCCAATATAGCAGTTTCTGCTTATAAATCCTGATTTTCAGTATTTTATTATTACTATTATTACTATTACTATTTTATTATTATTCATGAATAAGTTGCTTTATAATAGGGATATTTTCATTGCTGTAAAGCTTTCAGTAGTTCTTAAAGTTAATAAACACAGAAAATTTTCCTTTGCTTAGAATTCTAACTTTTCTTTGAAATTTTAATATTATAAATTTTAATATTATATGTATATATATATATATATGAAATAGTTTGCTCTGTGTATGTGTGTGTGTGTTTTGCAAGGAGATTGAACTGTAGACCACCATATGCATGCCAGGCAATTGTTCTGAGCTACATCCCTGGACCCACTATACTGCAGACCACCTGGCCAAATGTATCACATAATCATCAATTTTATATTTTTATATCCTTCCTAGACTCTTACATACATGAGTGGTCACATGTTTATGTGCACACACAAACACACACACACATACACACACACACACACACACAGCTCACATACACACTCTAATCTAAATAATTGTTCTTTCTGCCCTGCTGCACTGTTATGTAACTGTCATAGGGAGATGCCTCCCGCCACATTCCTGATGACCCGTTCTTCCATGTCTTCATACACTTTAAATTCCTTACTATGAGGAAACACTTCTCTGAGTGGCTCTCCTTTCCATGACATGAATTTGACATGTGTATGTGTCTTCTCTGACTTCCTGTCTCCAGGTACCTTATATCCAGGAAGGCACATGTGATTGGTTCTCTACAACAGGGATGTGAAAAGACACACCTGAGATGTCAGCACTGGAAAGGCTGAGGAGGGAGGATCAGGAGTTCAAGGACAGGGCAGGCTGGATATTAAAATCCTGAAAAGAAGGAAAAGGGAAGGGAGGAAAATCGGCAGTCGCCATCATAGGCCAGATGGATGTCTAGCAAGTAGATGGTCTCTTTTTATGCCAACTGGATTTCCACACAAGTCCACTCCTGAAAGCATTTGTTGTACTTGCTGGGGTCTCTAACAGCCTGTGTCCTTTAATGACTAAGAGTTTCAGAGCTCACCTCAGCCCTCCCTTAAATTGGGCAACTATGTAAATGAGGAATATAATCTTCAGATGCCTTTGGCCACGGAAATAAGTTACCCTGTCACCTTAATAATCCAAGTTAGAATGCCACAGTTAGAAATCTTCAGAAGAAAAGCATTGCCCTTGCCTTTTGCTTTTAATCGCTATTAAAATTATCCCAATCCTCTTCATTTTTTCTATTATTGTATTTTGTTTGCATTGTTATGTATTGTCTCTGTCTAGCAGTCTCCTTTTGATTTGAGCTATTCTTTGCAGACAAAGCAACTTGCAATAGTTTAGTAAGGGCATGTCCATGTGTACCTTTGCTTTGCCTGGGTAGCAAACCATTGCAGTCCTCACTCTCAGATGCTTGCTGTTTATTTCACTGATTCTTTGAAAAGACCTTCATGTATTTTTCTTACCGTTCGTGGAACTCTGGATGGGGGCCATACTTGATTAATCACACCAATTTACCCGAGTCTGTTAGATCCATTTGTCTTTGATTTTACCTTCTTGCCACAAAGTTATATTCTAAACCTTATATTATTTTCTTGATCATATATTCAAAGTTGAACTGTTATTCCCAGGTCTCTAATTGCTGGGTTTCTTCCATCCCTACTTTTCACACATAGTAACAAAACCTGGAAAATTTCAGTAAGTTGCTCTGTATGTTGCATGACTCTGTTTTCTGGTCTATCTCTCTGTCTATCTCACAAACATCACAGGATGTAGGTATGAGTGACTATCATTTATAACGTATTCTCATGTCATTAAAATATTTTTTAAGGTGGTCATTCTCAACCTTCCTAATGCTGTGACCCTTTAATATGGTTCATAGTGTTGAACCCCAACCATAACAGCATTTTCATTGTTACTTCATAAGTGAAATTTACAACTGTAATGATTCATAATGTAAATATCTGTGTTTTCCAATGGTCTTAGCCAACCCCTGTGTAAGGCTGAGAACAGCTGTTCTAAGCCATCATACCCACGTATGTCACAGACTAATTGAAGACTTGAAAGAACGTGGCTTCACTGGCTTTTAGATCTTAAAACTGTTTTATTTATGATAAACAGGTTCTTCAGGGTCATTTCAGTGTAAAGATTTATCGAGGAGGGGTTGGTAACATTCTGACCAATGATAAGACCCACTGAATCTTAGACATTAAGAAAAATAGCATGTAAATTGCACTTAAAATAAGAGGCAAAAATAAATGGTGGGCTATTTTCTCGTCTGCTGTGTACTGTTCTGTCTTTACTACAAAAAGGTAACCTCTACTTTTGACTTATTGATTTCAAGCATGATTTTTAAAATGGTATTCCTGATTATAGAAGCAGAACATGCTTACTGTAGATATTTAGAAATGTGGAATTACAGAAAACCCCAAAGGAAGCAACAAAATCATTAGCAACTACCCTACTCAGGGAAACCCCTCGTTATCAGTTTGCTTTATAGCCTTCCCACCCGTGCCTGCAATAGACCTCTGGGAACTTAGAAGGCTGTGAGAGCTGACTTCATTATTGTCAACACATAGTGATTATCTTTCATGTCACTGAAACATTATTTTAAGGTAAAGTATCCAAACATATGGGTGGATAGAATCTACTTCATCTCCTATTGCTCCACATTAGCTGGTTGCCAGTTCTTTGCCATCCTATCAGTGCTACAGCGACATCCTAACATAAAAACCAGTTAATAACTCACAGTTATTTCCCTGAAGTGAAAGCCTAGGACAGGCTAGGAAGGGCATGAGTAATTCATAGTTTCCAAACCTCCGATATCATGCCGTACAAACTTCCAGCCAGACTGTTCCAGTTTTGCAGAACCAATAACAATGTGCTAAAGAGCTTACTTGTCTGTAACTTTATTAAGACAAATTATTATTTAAAGGCTTGTTTTATTTCAATGACTGATCCATGTGAGGCCACAGCCTCTATGTTCAGACAAGAGGAAAGCTTTAGTCTCTTCCTCCTTGGACAGAGTCTTGATGATGTCCTTCTTGACCTGAGGTCATTCTCCCAGCACTTTCATGCTTCCTTAATCTTAGACATGCAAGCCTCAGCCTGGTCAGTCAGGAACTTCTTACAGGCCTTTTCTGCCTTCAGCTTGTGGTTGTGTTCCATGAGAATCTGCTTGTTTTTTTTTGAATACATTTAATCTTTAAGTACAGGCTGTGATACCTACGGTGGTCATTCTTCTTAGATTAACAATATTGTCTGAGAAGCCATCAGAGTTCATACTCTTCTCATCCAGGTTATCTTCTCTGGCATTCAAGCATGAACAGTACCCTTTTGCTTCCCCATGCCCGATGGCTTATGCTTTCAACCAACCATAGTGGGAATGGTCACTCACAAGCTCCAGAATGATCAGTGCATCTTTGATCAGCTTCCATATCTGCTGACAGTAATTGGCATTGTCAATTTCATTAGTCTCATCGAGGTACAATCAGACCTTCCTTCTACCACAGAGGAGAAAACTACAGGAAATCCTCTTCTGAAGCCTGAGCACACTTGTGGCTGCAGACACATGCATGAGCAGGGAAACTTTATGGGTAAGGGCGTTTTGCTGCAGTTGTCTTGATGACTGCAGATTCATAATCAAGAATAAGAGACATAGAAGACTTCAGAGCCAACTTCCCTCAGTCTCTCCCCAAAGAAACAGTTCAGATAAGAAGCCTTTGAACAGAGTTCTTAAAAATTGTGATAAGGATGCTGAAGTCTAGCTCTTCATAATTGATGGGCTTTCGAGGGGATCAGGTCAGGGTGTAGACAGACAAAGATAACCTCACTCAGTTATCTTTAACATTCTGGCCACTGAAAGTTTGATCATGCCCCAGTGAGTATATGGACAATACAAATTAGACATGGTGTGTTTTTACTTCTTTTTGTGGGGAAGGACACAGGGTTGGGAGGGTGGACCTGGAATGAATAAGAAGATAATAAAATCAGGGTGTATAAAATTCCCAAATAATCAATAAAAATGTGTTGGGAAAAAGACAGATTATTTCATATGTATTTATTTAATGAGTTCACCTCATTAACCTCTATTCAACCAACATTAAATGAAGAAGAGTTAGGTAATAAAGCAATACACCATTAGAGTTTCCAAAAATGTATAAAATTCCTACATGGACATGGTAGTACACACTTATAATCCTGGGACTGAGAGACTGACGCAGAAAAGTCTGCCATGAACACAAGGCCAGCCTGAGCTACATACTGAGATTTTATCTTTATATAAAGAGACAGAAAGACAAACAGAGTTCATAAAATTCATGATTATTTTGTCATTTTAAGGCAGTCCTATTAACATATTTTTTCAATAATGTCCTTTACAAGAATAGACTGAATTGGACAGCTTGATTTAAATGTAACAAATAAATAATTGAGACAAATACTGAATGCTTTCGAAATGTCACATGGTTGCTGTCTTTTTCTCTATTGTTTTAATTTGAGATAATATACGGATAGCACAGACATTTCATGAATATAATTTATATCATTTCATGGATAGCACAGAAATTTCTCCCTTTTCCATTTCCATTAACTTTTGTCAAATATTTAATTTTATAAACATCCCCATATCAGCAGATTAGAAGCATAGCAGGAGCTGATATGTGCATGGACAAGCAGCACCAAATTGCCATGATTAAAAAGTAAATGCTCACTGGAGCACAATTATGGCAACTTAGTGATGTCACTGTGTTCTGTACGAACTGAATTATTCCTAATCAGATTCATGCAAGCCACATCATGGATGCCTCAGTTCCTGCTCCTCTAATTACCAGCAATGTTGAACATGTTTTCTTAAGTGTTTTGATTGGTTGTTGTTTCTTCATTTCCAGTGTATGCCTTTCATCTACATTGCAATGTGTGTAATTTAGAATTATAAATGCTATTTATGAATCGAGAGTATAAAAACTTGTCATAATTGATTTGAATAAAAATACTTAATTGAGCATAGTTAATGTCTGCATATGGTTTATGTGTGTGTGTGTGCATCTGTTTGTTTTAGACCTACAAATGCTCTTAATTCTTATGTATGCAATCAAACAGCTCAATGTTTCCTTGAAATTATTTTGTATATTACTTTAAAAGATGATCTGATCTGATTTACCCTCAATTTCTTTCTTTTCTTTTTGTGAAGGATAAGGTAGACCTCATTTACATGTAAGTAAATCAATCTACTGTTATTCCAGTTAGTTTAACTTAGGACTATATTCTATTACATGTTGTAACCAATTAGTTGAATTGCATTTTCTTTTTTGAAGACCAGACTGGCCTGAATTCTCAGAGAATCTGCCAGTTAGCTATGCCTGTCCAATGTTTCAGTCAACACTCAGCTAAGAAGCTCATATCCTCCTCCGTACCAGCACTTCTTACTAGTTCCTATTTCCACCTGACTTGACATAGAATCTCATTTCTATAGTATTTAAATATACTTAAAGTCTTAATCCAACTGGATCTTCATGAGAATTGCATTCATATCAGTGATTAGTTCAGGAAATTTTCCATATTCATAGCTGTTTTTTCTAGCCACCTTTGTGCTGTTGAGTTATGCTCCGTTAATTAGAAGATAAGATTAGTAGGATTGCTCAGTGGAGAAAGTACTCTCTGGGCAAGACTGGGAACCCGAGTTTGATTCAAGGAAGCAACAATGGAAGTTATCCTCTGACCTACACATATATGCATGCCACATGCGTGCCTCCACACCCACACACACAATAGTAAAAGGCTAAAATGTAAAAGAGCAATGCATTTACAGTGCTCAGGAAATATGCAGGTTTCCTCATAAGTCCTGCATATTCTCAATCGACATCTTTGTCATAGTATTACTGTGACTTTCTCCCAAACTTAAAGTAACCAGTTTTCCTTCTTTGCCCAGGACTATGAAACTTAGATTTCTGAGAGCAAAAATCAAGGAGGGGCCGGAAACATTGCAATGGTTGGCTACCCTATGTCTGCCATACAGCTGACAGAACGACAACATTTGGATTTGTCTCATTTTAGCACGTTTCAAATTGTTTCTCTGGAAACTTGTCCTAAGTGGACTTTCTAGTTTTCATTTTGAATATGACGTATAAATGAGAATTTGAAGCTCTAGGTTTTCTGTCTTCAGAGAGATTTAACTTTGCCTGAGCACTGAAGTGAGAGTGTTGCATTCTCAAATGGTTGAGGCGGCTCAAAGCTGGCATGGTTTTCCCTCTCACTAGGAGGATATGAGTGAGTCTTTGGGAAACAGCCCAATCAAAAATGAGAGTATTTACCAGAGTAACTCTTCTGTGGGTTCTCTACTCTACTTTGAGCCATCAGCAAATCAAGACTGCCAAACGTTTCCTCCTCCCCTGCCTCCTACAATGAGAACTGAGAACTCTCTAGCTGTTTCCTGTCACCAGTGATTCTAACTGATGGGTACCTTAAAGCAGGAAGGCTTGCTCCTGCAAAGCCTGCCTGTGGTACCTTATTCTCGAAGAGCTGAACCCCCATGTCCTTAACCCCTCAGTAGCTCTTCCATGTCTTCAGAGTCAGCTGTTGTTAGCCAGGTCATTTGAGTTTTCCTCAGTGGACCAAGATGGTTTTAGAGAAAGTCACCTAACATGGTCCTAAAGAGGAATTGTTCTTTTCTTTTCACTAATTAATTGCTGCTTTTCTATTAGCTCCTTTCATCTACCTTCCTTTGGCTTGTTTTATACACATTGCTTTTGGCCTTTTTAGGTTGAATGTTTGTGCTTGCATTCTTTCCAGACATTTCTTTGATGCAAGCCGATTTTGAGATTATAAACTAATTTTCATGAGTAATAATGAACAATACTACAAGCTCTACCCCCAAAAAGCTATACGACAAATAGTTGATGTTTTGCTGTCTGACATCTAGTATCCACTTCCTACTTTTAAACAGTACTCAGATTATGGTTCAAGTATCCGCTACTCCTCTGCCAGCTAACCTTCTTTGACTGATTCTGGTTCTGTTCCCACCTCCAATTTTAGGCTTCAAAATGGTTTTGAATCAAATTATACATGCTGTTCCTTTTGCTGCAGTGACTGGTTCAGGTCTACACATACGATCTAATGAAATTTAGTCTGAGTCATCCCAAGAATCTTACTTGGAATCTTAAGATAAGAATATTCTTTTTCTCCTCCACAGTAAAGAGACTACATCATGCTCTGGTTTTTCCTCCTCTTCATTCTGCAGCCATGAGAGAAGCCTGCCAGGGACAAGCATGGTACAGGCCTGGAATTGGACGGAGCTGTGGGAGTCTGAGAGCTGGCACTCTGATTACACCACACTGGAAGCCATGGTGCCCTGATTACACTACACTGGAAGCCACCCTCCAGCTGGCATTTCTCTACTGAACCAATAGATTCCTCTTCTTATTTAAGCAACCTTGAATCTAATTGACTTTTCTTTCACTCACAGCCAATTACCTTCTAACTAATATACTGGAGTATATTATACAAACATTTTGTAAGGATGATTATGTTACAAAAGAGTAAAACTAAAATAAACAAAAAAAGCAAAATAAAATTGGATTTATGTTAAGATTATATTCATTGGCTAATTAAATCAAAAGACAAGCCATCAAGAATCTTGTTTGTCTTTTTAGTGCATTCCTAACACCTAGTATTTGACATTTTTAAAAAGAAATACACAGTAAGTGCATGTTAAATAAGTCAATAGTTATGGTTATGTAGAACATTTTTGTCTGAAGCTATTGGCATGAACTTTCAAGTACTAGGAGTTATCATTTTCTTGGTATGTCAGATATCTTAAGCCTGTGACTAAGAAGGCATCTCAGCATCCATGTGATCTTGTTCAAATGAAATGTTTTGTCCTGATATTACCAAAACTGAAAGGGTATATTATAAACAATGTATATAAACTTCAAATATTTCTAGCAATAAATGCTTGGCATACGTTTCAATAGAGTATAAATTTACTTGAACAGCAGCAGCTTATAAACCAAGCTATAGGATGCCTTCAGCTCCACTATTTGTAAAATAAGTTAACAACACTAAGATCACTTCTAACTTAAAAACTAACATGAGTTTAGAATTCTTAAGGTATTCTCTCTTCATTATGGTGATCAAAGCTATCCACATTTGCAGCCTATTTTCCTGGTAGTCTTTGTGTGTATTGGACCTACTGGCTCTGTTTTAGAACTCATACTACAATAGCATAATAGGCAAGCATTTCCATGTCCAAAGACCAACAGCACTTCAGCAAGCACTGAAGCACAGCTGACTAAAGACAGCATAAATCAACTCGCCTCTTTATTGAAGGGAACACGCACACACGCACACACCCTTCTTCAGAAAGGAGCTTTGTGGACAATATGAGCCTAACAGGATAGTGTACCAAAAAAAAAAAAAAAAAAAAAAAAAAAAATGGCTATTGATGGGGCAGGGGAAGTTGAGGAAGGACGGTGTGCTTATAGACTCTGCTCGGGGTCAGTTATCACCAATATTCTTATATTTTTGCTGATGGGGAAGAATTTGAACCTCTGCCAAACTAGTAATAGCAAATGCTTGGATCTCCATGTGTTCCCCACCCCAACATCTGCCGTTGGAGAAGTAGCAGGCAGGAGAAGGCTGAAGGGACTGGAGTCCCCAAAGCCCTGGATGGTGGAGGAGTGACAAGAGTCCTCAGCACAGCACAGGTGGCAGCCAAGTGGCAACTTGCATGCCAGATGGAGAGTGTTACATGCTGCCCTCTGGCAAACACAAAGGCCATTGGAGGGGTCTTAGAAGCCCTCCATTTCTCAAATGGACATATGGTGCCAAGAGGAAGATACAGAATTTTACTCTAAAAAAATAGTGAACAAAACCAAGATATTTCTTATTTGGAAAGGAGCCTCAAGCAAATGAGACTCCCAGTTAGGATTTTCTGATAAACATAAAACTCTCATGGTAATCTGAAGAATAAGAAAACTAACAAAATCGGTCCCATCAGTAAAGGACATTCTTCAAGGGAGATATGCCCGGCTTCCTTTTACAATCCAGTTCCTTCTCTCCACATTAAAATGTTGCCTACCTTTGCTCTATCTGCTCACCCCAGAGCTAAACTTTCTTCATGTTACTGACTAGTGGAGAGAGCAATTCCACTCCACCAACATTCCCCGTTGGCACAGTAATGGATTCCTTCAAATAGGAAATTGCTACTTTAAAAATCACAGGACGCTTTGAAATCAAAAGAGCTGAGAAGATGTCATTGTGAATTAGCACAGCAGACAAACAGGATCTGGAATGAATTCCTTCCACATTATTTGGACATGAAGAAGGAAGTAGGTCAGAAAATTATGACCCCTGCATATTCAGCCCAATATACATCCTCATTCCAGGGAGCTAATTGTGGGCTATTGAAAATGAAAGTTTAAAGAGAATAGCATGAAAAAGACATTCTCATAGCTTCTCCTCTGAAGAGCCCATAAATAGCTTGGAAGTCATCTCCAGGGACCTTTGCAACAGCTTGTGGGCGGGTGGCTGTAATTAAGAGCAGCCAGATGAAATGTAATCTATTTAAACACTGCTACCATTTCTTATGGTTTTTTTTTTTCTTAAAATTATGATTTTTCCCTAGTTTCTTAGCTCAAGAGATATATTTCATTGCCCTCTTCATCTTCCTCAGACATCAAAGAAAAAGTGCAGCCCAGTGACGCAGAAAGAAAAACATTTCTGTGAGGGCGTAAAATCTTTCAAACTGGGAAAGCACACAAAAGTGACTAACACCATTATATCTTTGATTTCTGTATTTATCACCTGTGTATGAGAGCATGGGATATACAATCATTATAATAATAGGTTCATGTTTTTCCCCCCTACTGAACGTAAAAATGTTCAATCGTGAATCTGAAAGGGGCTGGGAATGTTTAGACAGGAGAAAGATCTGTGCTTCTTCTTAAGGGACTCAAACACTGGAAAGAAGAAACCTGAAAAGTTATTTTAAAAATTTATGAAATTATTCAGAACAAAGTAATAATTTTCAAGAACAGTCTGTCAACATATTTCCTAGAGGAAGAAATAAATACAAACACTATTTTATCTCATGGATTAACTGTTGCCAGAATTGAGACATTACCTTTTCTTTCTTTTCTGGGAAGAAATGGGTTCCTCTTTCTGCCACATAAGATCTTTGCAGAGTGAAGGCTCATAAATATACTTGGTTAACTAGCACCCTAATTCCATGCGTACACTTGGGTAGCAATATGGTTTGAAAATGGTTCCCATGGTAACCATTCAACTAATAAATTTAGGTTCAGAAAGTAATTAGGTTTCTAAGCCTTTGGTGACCTCTGTAGAATGTCCAATTCAAGGAGCTCAATGAAAGTTACAGTCTTACGCATTCTTGCACCAGATTGAGTCTTAAATATCATACCCTAGGTGCCTCTGTCCGTCTGCTCATCCAGACACTAGGCCTCCCTCTCATAAACCTGAACTGCCGTGGAATAGTCTGATAGAGCACTATTTTATAATTGGTGTGCATAGTTATTTTTATAAGTCTCATCAAAACCAAATTAAGTCATTAACTCTACCTAAAAATGCAGGCCTGTTGCATTTAAAAGTTTAATTTTTTTGCTTGTTTGACAGAAGGTCTCTCTATGTAACCCTAGCTTGCCTATAGCTCACTATGTAGACCAGGCTGGCCTCAAACTCAAAACTCACAGAGATCTGCCTGCCTCCAAAGTACTAGAATTAAAGATGAGTGCCACCATGCCTGGCCCAGCTCAAAAGTATCAATTTATGGGTCATGGTGGCACACTCCTTTAATCTTAGCTTTCTAGAGTCAGAGGCAAGCAGATCCCTATGAGTTTGAGGCCAGCCTGGTTAACATACAAGTTTCAGGATAGCCAAGACTGCATAGTCTCAAAAAAAAAAAAAAGTTTTTAAAGAAGTATAAATTTCAAGCTTGAGTCACCACAGAGCAATGAGTTCACATTCTCTGAAATACTGCAGTGCAACTATAAACAAGCAAGCCTTAGCACTCGCACACTGTGCAGACATAGCCCTCGGATGGTTAGAAACTACCTTGAATACTTGCGAGTTCTGTATTCATGTCTGCCACCTTTATGGGGCCCAACAGCTCACCTGCCACTATCCTAATCTCAGAATTTATCATTTCGGAGAATGGGGTACAAATACATCCGGGTTGTCTGGATGAGAACCAGAAACGGCAGCTACTGAGAACTTACTGATCTCATTTTGATGGTTGACCTCTTAGATTCCAGATGCCACTGGCAAAATACCTCTTTGGGCTTAGATTGTCAGCATTGACCTGTGTTCCTTGTAGCTACTCAGGCTGAAAAGCAGGCTCCTCCTTCATAGTGGAATTGGGTTAACAGCTAGGGTAATAAAAGAAATAATACAGTTTCCACCCTGAACATCCCAGCACACCATCAGTAAACAGAGATTTACTCTCGTTTATTTCATTAGCCCATAATTAATGTATATAAGATCATGTCTTTTTTCTCCCATGAGGAACTTTATTGTGGTTTTGCTTGTTTGTTTGTTTTTGCCGTTATTTTTGTTTTGTTTTTTGTTGTTGTTGTTTTGGTTTTTTAGTTCTGGAGATTCTTGAAGATTAAAGAGTTTATAAAGCTTAGGATTGTCTATTAAATATAACCCCCTTGGCTGCTGATGTTAATTCTTTTTAGCTATAGGATGCATTCTCCCAACAAAATATCATTTTATTAAAGCTGCCTTTTTTGATCCCACTAAATTTTAAATATCCACTGAACATATTTTGGAGAAATTTTTATTTTTTTAGAGAAAATGAGACCACATGGTTCCACATTGGTATGTCGAATATAAAACTTATTTTTTTTTAATGCGCTGAAAATACATTTTGCTTTTTAAACGTGCAAACATCTCAGCAGCTGTTATGTGTTTAATTAAATGGGTTGCACATGTGTTTATAGTGCACAGAACTGTGGCCTGAGAAAAGGGTCCCTAGGGCGTATGGTCAGCCTTTTGCCTCGCTGAACTCTGCTCCGGAGGTCATGGGAAACGGGGTACACGTTTAGGTTTTCTCTTTTCCAGTTCACATGTCCCCCACCAACTACTGGTGGATAAACAAACCCATGTTGCAAAGGCTACACTGTGGCTGATCTGGACCATTCTGAAGTGCCAGACCTATGGGCACATCCTCCGCCCAGCCCAGCATGAGGGTCCAGTCCCACTTCCCCAGTGCAGCAGAAGCCTCACCAGAGATGTGCTTCTTGCTATCTGCTTTCCCTGGGAGTCCAGATCCCAGATCCCAACACCCACTAGGGAGCATGCAGGCAGAGACACCACCAGCTCTTCCTCAATGAGCTGAAGTTCTCCAGATGGCAGCAAGCACCCGCCCATCATGCAAATTCCTGGCAGCGGGGAGCTGTCAAGTGGCTACTGCTGCTTATTGTTATGGCCACTCCCCACCCCCTTCACACACCGGCAGAAGAAAGACCATCTGTCGCCATGGGGCAGAGAGGGACTTTGCAAGTGGCATTCTGTGCAGTTTAGCAGCCCAGCGACAGCCTTGGGCTCAGCCATGTCCTAAGACATGTCTAACCCGCCCCGCCCTGGCTGGATCCCCAACAAAGGTCCACGAAGGGAGGTGCAGTTTGCTAGTAGATTTCTTTTATGATAATGCAACACAGATAGAAAAGCCGGTAGTTTTCCTGGTTTAGTTCTGGTAAAGGAACTGACTTAACATCTCCATCACTAGTGAGAAATGGCAGAGGAGAGCTAGATGAAGAGTGCACCCGGAAGAGAAAAGTATAACCGGAAGTTCAAAGGACCCGAGGCTATGCGTGTGGTTTCCGTTTGTTCGCTTCCTCAGCTTGACCAAAAGCTGCATCTTCCAGTTAAGAGCAAGCTTCCGTTAAACTTTGATTTTTATAAACAGAAAACGAACCATTGTTCAAAAGGTTCTAGGCATTAGAAAGTCCCCAAATACCTTTTCCATATTGGAAATCTGACTCTATTGCTGAGTGTTTTTCTTGTCTGGTGTTTCTGATCATATATATTAAAACATTGTTGTGCCGTGGTTTCTGCATACTTGGTGTTTTCTTGGTAAAGACAGGGGTTGTCCACTGACATCACTTCTAATCACATCTTCTCTTTATTTGTGTAAATCTCTTTTATTTAAACAAATAAAACTGAGTCTCCATAGACATAACTAAGCTCCCACAATGCATGAAATTTCGTCTTTTCAAACCTACCATCCATGTATTTTCTTAAATGTATATCCTTTAAAAAAATTCCTAATATTCAATTGTTTTCTATGTGTAGCTCTTGATTTGCATGTGATAATAAACTATAAATTGTATTTTCTCATTTTTTCCACCAACTTGACACTTTAATCTCACGCCAGACCCCACCTTCCTCTGAAGAGCTTTTTCTTAAGTGTCTTTCATTATGACTCTGGGAGAGCTTGTGACTTCTTGGTGGGTCAGTTTGAGAATACCTAGATGTGCTGATCCCTTCTCAGGGGCCCTGGTTACCTGCAGAACACCCACTTTCTCCTACTCAGAGTGAAATCCACCAGGGTTCTGGCCACAGCATGGAGGTGCTACCTTCTGTTTTTCAGTTAGCCCCCTTCCTCCCTAAAACACCTCCAGAATGTCGCCATCGGTAATAAAAGTACCACTTAGACAGTCCATCATTGCTTCAGTTTTGTTTTGGAGATTTAGGTTGGTTGGTTGGTTGTTGTTGGTGGTGGTGGTGGTTTGTGTTTGTTTGTTTGTTTGTTTATTTGTTTGTTTGACACAGGGTCTCTCTGTGCAACAGCCCTGCCTGTTCTGGAACTTGAGTTGTAGTCTAGACTGCTTTGAACTCACAGAGATCCATCTGTCTTTGCCTCTCAGGATGCTGGGATTAAAGGTGTGGTCCACCAATGCCTAGCAACTTTCTTTTTCTTTTTCCTCAATTTGCTCGGAACCCAAGCACGGTAGAAGATATATTTGATTTTTATTGAGAGCCTCCTGGAAGGCTAGGGCTTGAATGAACCTAGGACTCATGGTTTACATCCCTCTATTGATAAAAACATAGAGGTATCTCTAACCCTGGGATAAGAAGCAGCACTGCAGTGTAAACTGTAGCTGATCTTTACTACGTTGTGGTTCTTCTTTTTCCCGCCCGTTATTCCACCCACCCTCCATTTCACCCCATCACTAGATAAGAGAGAAAGGAGGACAGAAGGGATCGAGAGACAAAGATCCCTGAATCTTAATTTCTTTCCTTCTTGTTTCTTCTTGGAGTATGACCACTAAGAAGCCATAACCAAATCTCCTGAATGACCAACAATCACCCCTACCCCGACTCCATCTCAGGGCCCTAGCATTTATATACCCTCTGGAAAGTTCCCAGAATTCTAAACGTCACACAATTGCAGAAACTATCTGTAGCTGGCAAAACCACACCTCTGGTGAAGCACATGGCAAATCACAGTCAGCTGCTGCAGTCCAAAGCAGCCTCATGTCCCCACACCTGGGATTAAAATGAAAACATTCTTAAAATATTTTTATGTTTTTAAAATAAACTAAAATTTCAAAATTATCACTATAATGAACAGGTCTCCCAGTTATGGGAAGCAGTTCTCTGGGTGCATACCAGGAGTTGGGTTGTTGGAGCATAGAATTTTTCTGGGGTACTACAAGGTAGGGTAGTTGGATCATATATTTTTCTCTGGGGTGCATACAAAGAGAGGAGGTAATAGATGATCACATTTCTCTTGGTGCATACCAGGAGAAGAGTGGTTGGATCATAGTTCCCAAATGTTTAATTTTACTAAATATTGTCAAATTACTACTCAAAAAGGGGTCATCCTCCTGTGTCCAGCATTTTTGAGGATCTGATGTTCTATTTTGAATGACTGTTGGGAAACATCTGTTGATATTTGTATCCTTCATTTTTTTCTCACCCCCATGCATTGTGAACTTCCATTTCTATATTCCGTTCATGTTTTATTGGGTTCACAGATTTTCTGACTCATTTGATTGATAGCAGCATATCCATGCATTGGTGCAGCGTGTATCCAGTGCAATTATCACCTGTCAGTTTTCACATTACAAAGGTCTTGCATTCTACACCCACATGCTCTTTGCCTGTGGAGTTCTTTGTTAAGCAGAAAGCTTATATTTGGATATTGAGGAGTACATTAACCTTTCTTTTTCTTCTTTGTGTTTTAGGCACAGCTGGGGTCTCCCCAAATAAAATCACAAAGATAAATTCCTGTGTTTCTTCCATAAAAGCTCTTGAGTTTTTTCTTTCAAATTTAGACCATCAGTCAGTTGAAGAGGAAGTTTGTTTTTCTTTTCCTCTTTAAATGCAGTGTAAAGTATCATGCCAAATTATGTTCTTTCATGTGTAAGCTAACTTTTCTCTCTCTTAAGTTAAGAATGTTATCTCAACCATTGTATTTTTCCCTATTTTCCCGACTTTATCCTGTCCCATTGTCTACCTATCTATGTGTTTCCTGAACCAGTGTTATTTTTTAAGCAATATTTTTACAATACTTCTTTATTTCCACTTGGTCTTCACTCTTTTAACTTTCTCTCTTCACAGTCCTTTATCTACCTATATGAATTATAGGACTAAGTTTTGAAGTTACTCATAAGTTTTCTTTGAATCTTGACTGAATCGGATAGAACTCAAAGATCGAGTTTTGAATGCTTAATGTATAGAATGTGAAGTGTGTTGTTCCTTTCAAGTCCTTTTATGGCACTGATAGTATATTGTGTCTATACATAAATAAGGATCTTTTATCCTCAGCCTATGGCTCTCAGTGCCTGCCTGCCTGCTGCCACGTTCCCTGCCATGATGGTTATGAACACACCTCCTGAACCTGTAAGATCCCAGTGAACTCTTTCTTTCATTAGTTGCTCATGGTGTCTCATCACAGTAGTAGAGAGGTAACTAAACTAAGACACTATATATGTCACTCCCATGATTTACATATACAATGTCCCCATGTGGGCTCAAGTGTTAAAATTGGTTCCTCGGAGGCTGTGGGACCTTTAGAAGGAAGAAACTAACTGAAGGAAATGAATTCCTGAACATGGTCTTGAGAGATTCCAGCCTAGCCATTTCCTTGTCCCATTCTGCTTCCTGATCTGCTGAGGTGAGAGCAAGCAGCTGAGTCATGCTCCACACAGTCACTCGCTACCCTGCCTTACAGTGGACCACATCGCCTCGGATGCAAGCTATCAGTCCTTCATCCCTTGTGTTGTTTCTTGTTAGCTATTTAGTTATGGCGATGAGAAAAGTTAATAATTCAGCGCCCTGACCTGCAGCTCCTACGGAAGATTGTACCATTTTTATTTTTATTTTTATTTTTACTGTCATTGATGTTTTACATACATTGATGTGTATGTCTAGGTAAGGGGCCATAACCTCTGAGCTGAAGTTACAGACAGTTGTGAGCTACCAGGTAGTTGCTGGGAATTGAACTTGGTGCCTCTGGAAGAGCAGACTGTACCATTTTTACGATCTCCTTATCTCGAGTCCCATTTTCATTGCTTATCTTTACTTTTCCAAGTGGATAAAAACACCATCCAAAATGAAGGTGAAGGACACAAGGAGCAGGCGCGTTGGAGTGTTCGGGTAAAAATGGCTGAATATTTAGCTTCGATATTTGGGACTGAGAAGGACAAGGTTAACTGCTCTTTTTACTTTAAGATTGGAGCCTGCCGGCACGGGGATCGGTGCTTCCCGACTCTACAACAAACCGACTTTCAGCCAGACCATAGTTCTGCTCAACTTGTACCGGAATCCAGAGAACACAGCCCAAACTGCAGATGGATCACACTGTCACGCGAGCGATGTGGAGGTGCAAGAATACTATGATAACTTCTTTGAGGAGGTATTCACAGAACTGCAGGAGAAGTATGGAGAGATTGAAGAGATGAATGTGAGTGACAACGTCTGGGACCACCTCATGGGCAATGTCTATGTTAAGTTCCGGTGGGAGGAGGATGCAGAGCGGGCTGTAGCAGAACTCAATAACCGCTGGTTCAACGGGCAGGCTGTGCATGCTGAGCTGTCTCCAGTCACTGACTTCCGAGACTCATGCTGCCGGCAGTATGAGATGGGGGAATGCACCCGAGGTGGCTTCTGCAACTTTCTGCACCTACGACCCATATCCGGGAACTTGCGCCTGCAGCTCTATGGGCGAAGACCCAGGCATAGGTCACCTCCAAGGTTCCATACAGGTCACCGTCCCCGAGAAAGGAACCTACGCTGTTCCCCAGACCATCGGCATGGTCGCTTTTTAAACTGGTGCCTTTGTTCTTCACCCAAGGGCATAGATGGTCCTGTCCAGCAACCCTTCTCAAAGTGCCCTTCACTTTCCAGTCCCATCATCCCCCGGCTTCAGAGCTTCATAATATAATCTGTTCAACACAGGAGCCTCCTCCTCCTCCTCTTCCTCCTCCAATAAAGCTTAAGAAGTTTGTCAACCAAAAAAAAAATAATAATGAAGGTAAAGCTTTAATTTGTATATTCCCTTATATGAGACCCTCTGTATACACAAAATGTTTTTATTCAATTCTTTGACATCTCATCACTTTCCTTGTAGGGTTCCTACTGTTTCCAAAGTCTTTAAAACTTGTAGCGAAAAACTTTAGTGTAAGACTAGAAATGTAGGTCAGTGGTAGACAACCTGCCTCACAGGTGAAAGGCACTGGGTTCAAAATCTGATACTACAGTTAATTTGATTGGTTCAATTTTAACAGCATAGCATAAAAGACCATATAATAAAGATATAATTTGATTAAAATGATATTTCTAAGTAAACCAAATGGTTATAACCTTCACATACTTCTTTATATTCTACCACACAGACTGAGGAGTCTGATTGACTTTCTCCAATTTTAAGTTACATCCAGCTTATCTTCAAAGTGAAGCACAATTAAAAAAGGAAGATTTTCTTTCCCTTTGCTTAAAATTATTAGTATCAGGTAGGAAGTTTCAAGAGTCAAAATGGCGTGTCAATCCAGGAATGGCTGTCACATTTAGGGTTAACATTTTCTAGGTCCTAGGCTGTTTCCCATATTAAAGTACTCAGAAACGTGTCTTTTAATGTGTCGCATAATATTTCATCAACAAGAAAACAGACTACTTTGTCTCTTATGAGGTCTATATTAGAAATTTTAAAACCATACCTAGCAAAATGGTATGCAGTTGGTTACCATTTATTATGGTTATTTTGGTTAGCTCAAAATAGTGAATTTGAAAACTATACACAGACTGAAATTCTCTAATTCCCCTCCGTTGCTATCATATTATGACAGATAGTAAAGTAATTTTATCATTTAAAAGATCCATTCTTGTGACTTTCTCTTTTTTCTCTCTCCTTTCTCTCTCTCTCTCCCTCTCCCTCTCCCTCTCCCTCTCCCTCTCCCTCTCCCTCTCCCTCTCCCTCTCCCTCTCCCTCTCCCTCTCCCTCTCCCTCTCCCTCTCCCTCTCCCTCTCCCTCTCCCTCTCCCTCTCCCTCTCCCTCTCCCTCTCCCTCTCCCTCTCCCTCTCCCCCCGCTCTCTCTTTCTCTCTCTGCAAGACACAGGAATTAAAGTCTTATTCCTGAGACAATTGTAATATGGAAAAAATTAACTTTGTGAGACTCTGTGAGACTCAAAACCAATTCCCAGAGACTGACTTAGGCATTTAGTTGTAACTATCACACATCATACACCGCAACTATAATCTTACGTTCTAACCAGTCAGATTACACAAGTCCTTGACATACTCAATTCTGTTGCTGCTCTAGATCTGGCCAAAGATCTTACATCTTCAAAGAGAAACTGGCAGCATATGGGCAATGAACTCCTTATAAGGAAATTCTGTAAGTGCTGAGAACATGCCCTGCTCTTTCACAAAAGTCATTGTTTTTTACACTGTTGGCAATTAAACTTCCATTAATACCTTGTAGTGTTTCTAAGTGGAGATAGGACTTTTTGTTGCTCATACTCACTGATTCTTTGTTCCCTATTCACTGTGTAGACAGCTCTGTCTTTTTTTTTCTTTTGTCTAATGATACCTATTTTATATTTTTATCTTTGAGCCTTCTATAATTCAGTCCTGTGTTTGCATTTTTTTTGTTAGCAAATTACCCTGTGGTTCCAGAATCTTTCTGGAGTAATTTTGAGGTGGGAAATATATTTAATTGCATATATCATAATGGACATGGCTTTTGAAATAGGTAAATTATAATTCCAAACTGTGTCACTTACCTATGTATGTGACAATATTAGACCATTCACTTAATTCTTTGAAGCTATAGACTCTACCACTTAAAATTTTAAAGTTTATTAAAAATCAGCAAATATATGAAGCGTATCTGAGATACAAGTTTCCAAGAGCAAAGTATAAACAAATTACACGAAAGCATTATTCTGAAAAAGAAACTTTAAGCATCAAAATAACCTGCCTAACATGCAAAACTAATTGGAAAGTTTAGAAATACATTTGTCCCACAAATATGCATTGTAACTGTCAAGTTCACAGTATGCTTGCAAGCAGTGTGCATGCAGATCAGAGTTCAGAACTGGCTGTGGGAAACAATTCGTGGGATGGGTCCCCAAGGCACCATAACTGCCAGGCTCTCCACTAGGCATTTTGCACAAAATCCATAAAACATTACTTTAGGGTAGATTCCTTGGCCTCTTCCTACAAGGTCTGTGTTCCATTACAATGTCACGCTGTGAAAAGGGTTGACTTTTACTCCTGGCAGAGGGGAGCTTTTTGGTATTTCATCAAATCTGGGATATCATTTCTTGTAAAACACATCATTATTTTACATACCACTCAGAAAGATTCAAAGGCTGCCAATTAAATTATGGCATTCTTTTCTATCTCTTAGAATTTTCTATTGCAAACATGCTAAGAAAACCCATTCAGATTTACTTGGGGTTGTATATCATACATATGCCTTTATAAAAAAGAAAAATATAAACAAAATAAATAGGTGAAGGTATTTGAAGAGCTTTTCCACATTTCCAGATGAGGCATCCTAAATCATGGGTAAGAATCTTTGGTGGGTGTGTTTCCCCACAGCAGCAGCATCTGTGCCATTGGGAGTGCAAATGAGACAGAATTTATTACTGGGGGCACCCCTGTGAGTCGCAGTATACTTTTTCTGAGCCAGTGACACAATTTTGCAAAGTCTTGTGCATATGAACAAACAGCAACATCTATAGTGTGAATGACACCTAACCAAGACCAGTTATAAAACACATAACTTGGGAGTTCTAAAAATGTGAAGACCTACACACCTGGAAATCAGGGAAACACTGTGTTCAGTGCACAGACTGTGTGACCCAGGCAGAATCTTTGATACTTCCTAAAAGGCGTAACAGTCATAGACTATGTTTTAGGTTATGCAATCATTTTCTTCTGATGTTCCCTTTGCTCCATATTTGAGGAGTAGGGGCCTCTCTAATTTTATTCTTTAGGGGGTCTGTGTCTCATTCATCACTTGCTTAAATTCCACAAAACAAAAATATAATCAGTAGCCAACAAGAGATTCTTCTCACATAAGAGGGTCTTGAAGTGGGAGAACTCCAGCAAATGTTAAATATCAACTCAAGAGCCTGGGTTAAGGAATTTACTACTTAGTTTCATAGATTAATTCATAGATCAAGATTTCATAGACCAACTTCCTAGATCATTTCCTAGATCAATTTTCTAGAGGTCTGTGTGTCCTCTGTGAGAAATTATCTTGACAGTTAGTTGATGTACCACTGCACATGGTACCCAGCCTGGGCAAGCTATCTTGAGGTGTATAAGCTAGCTTCGTATCAGCCAGATAGCAGCGGCATTCTTGGTTTCTACTATACTTCTTTGGCTGTGAATAAGAACTTTGGTCGGAGGTGATGCTATGTGGGATGGCAAGCAAGCCTGCCTTCAACCCTGCCTTGTGTTCCTGGCTCTTCACAATGATGGACTGTGATGTAGGATTGTAAAAGATAGAACTATAAGCTGAAATAAACTCTTTGCTCTTCTGAGTTCAACTTAGTTCAGGTAATTTATCACAGCAACCGGAGTGAAAATAGAACAAACTGATTATCTCAAAAAGAGAAAGGAAGATGGGTTGAAGAAAAAAATTAAAATGAGGACGAGAACAAGGAGGAAGGAAGAGAGGAAAATGAAGGAGGAAGAGGAGGAGGAAGAAGAGGAGGAGAAAGAGAAGACCAGCTCTAGGGGCCATTGAGATGGCTCTGTGCGTAAGAGATCTTGCTACCAAGCCTGAGGACCTGAGTTCCGTAGCTAGAACCCACATGGTGGAGTAAAAGGGAACTTCACAAATTATCCTTTGATGTCTACAAGCACACCATGTAACAAGTGCATTTACAATACATACACGTGTGCCCATGCATATAAACACACACACACACAATATGTGTGTTTTCTTTAAATATTAGTTTTTTTCTATTACTAATCAATGGGCTGGGGTTCTTTATCTCTTTATGGGTGGAAATCATGAATAAGCAAAGGGTAGCTTCCTAGATGTTAGCCTTCCAAGCTTGAAATACAAAGGTTCTATGGGGCTGGACTACCAGACCAATGGGTTAATGTACTGGGTTCTGAGAACCAGAGGCTTATGCCCCAAGGCTCTGCAGACCAAACACCTATAGCTGTAGGTGCTCGGGTCACGGGCTTATTACTCTTGACTTGGTTGTTAATGGTCTCATCATACTATTAGAGACCTGTGATGGTGTTGGCAGCTACAGGCTGTGGCCAGGATTGGGGTGTCCAAGCTCTCTTCTATGTGGAGATACTCAGCCTCTAATACTGTCTAGAGTCACAACTCCTGAGCCTTGAGGTCTACTTATGAGTACACTATGACTACATCATTCAGCTCTTCAGCCTTCTGCTGCCTGCTCTATTTTTTTCTACCATCTTTCATTTTCTCAGCTACTTCTGCCCTTCACCATCTCTGTCCTGCTCTGTCATTCTTTGTAATGACTCCTGGGGAGGAGTGGCTCTCTTTCATCTCAGCACTAGTGTTGCTGCTGCTGTTTGCAATACTTTATGCTAGTAAACCAGCTCAGCCCAGTTTGCTCATAATAAAGACCACAAGTAGGCGAAGACCACTTGGGAGAAAGTCTTTTCGTGGGGCCAGTGTTAATGTGCAAAGAAGTTCACCTTGCTGACTGGAATAGTGGACCACACAGCATAGCTACGGAGGGTGTGTGATGTGCAAATATGGTGCTTACAACTCCCACGAATCACAGCACAATTTCCCCTTTTTTTTTTTTTTCAAAACCAATTATAGGAAAGTATAGATAGGTGCCACCCTTCCGTCTGTCAATCACAAGTTTTTAGCTCAATAACTAAAGAAGTTCTTCCTTCTTTCGACCTTGTTGAAGTTGCTCCCTGCCCAGATAAGCTTCTAGAGTCAAATCTTCTCTGCAGATGAGGATATCCGAAGTTCATACAAGTTTTCTTGCTTGAAATCAAGGTACCTACTACTGGTAATAGCCATGACTGGAACAAGGTCTCCCGAAATAGAAGCCATGTCTTCTTCAAAACCCGTAGTTAAATAAAATGGCCCTTTTAGCTGGAGTACAGTTTTCTCTGCATAGGCCCCTTATTCAAGATTGACAGGTATAAGGGAAAGGTCTGTCAAAAGGCCCACTCAAAACCTTCATTTATTTGTTTGTTAACATGAAAATGACAAAGGATGCTGTATTTAAAAAAAAAAAGATAACATAGGCTTAAGTAATGGTCAACCACATTTACCCCATTATCCCAAGAGTAAGTAAGGAGTGTTGATTTATCTTATATATGCTGCTACTCTCTGGTCCCAATAGTTTAAAAATAGTTGATAGCATGATTTCCAAATGATAATGGAGGACAACGGTTTCATATGATTCTCAAAGCTCATTGGCTACAGCATCTCCAAGAATTAAACCGATCTCTTAGAGCTGCTAGTAAGTTGCTACCTTGTCTTCACAAAAAGTCTTGTCTTTAGACTAAAAATAAATGGAAGACAAAAATGCTTGAGAAGAATTATAAGAATAACAAAATAGTTTCCCAATCCTGAACAATGTTTTATATAACCCTGTAGTGTGCAATTAATAAAAATCGATCCACGCTATTGCTGGCTTTTCACCAGGTGACTGTCTTGGTCTGTTCCCAGCTCGGTACAGACCCCGGACAGAGACTGCGTGTTTCCTCTTTCCAAGGCCTCTCCTACCAATGCTGTCTCTGCCTCTCCAGAGCTCCAAGATTGGTCTCTCCATCCCTGTGGGCAGCTGTGTATGTATTCTTGCCAGCCCATGCTCTGTTGTGGTTACCTTTTCCCTGGAGCTCCGTCCTTCTCAATCTTTCCATACCAAAGCCTGGCTGAATTCCGCCTTGGCTATGTTCTTTCCCTCTGGCCCACCTGAGTTGCCAAGAAATGGAAAATACCAGACAATCTTAGTTTAGAATCAACAGATAATACAACCGCTGGGTCCAGAATCTATCATCCTAAACTCATCAACTATTCAATGTTAGAAATCTTCTGGTGGCAGATTCTGGTGGATTCCGCCACCAGATCTAACAGTCCCCAGTCTACATTTTGCCTGCTTTCCCTCCTGCTCTTGTTGCACTAAGAGATCGGTTTAATTCTTGGAGATCCTCTAGCCAATGAGCTTCTCTCCTTACCATCCAAAACAGAGTGCCCTCCTCCTGAGTTCCCTCTTCCTCTCTCGACCCAAAAGGCCCGCCTCCTCCTTGCCCAGTGATTGGCTTCTTGTCATCTTTTTATCCAATCAATTAGGGGAGAATTCTGCTACATAATCTATTTAACAGAATTTAATGAATGTATATATGATGAATGAATAAGCGTTTTAATCAACTTTCAAAAGATTAATTTGGGATATTTCCTATGAAAACAATATAATAATACCCCCTTATACGAGAATAACACTTTGCCCAAAATGCGTTCTACAACTTTAACTTCAAAAGGTTAACTTATGAAAGATATTCTATTTACATACTAATCGCAATAAAGTATCGCCATCATGCCTACTAGCATTTGAGTTTAAACTTGCACTTTGACGTTCTATCTACATGTTCTTCTCCTGACTTCATCTATACATATCCTCAAAGATTGCTGTTTGTAGGAGATTCTCTGAGCATCACCACTTGTTACAAACAGCCACAGAGATGGCCAAGCCAGTAAGGGTTTCACTGAGCAAGCATGAAGGGCTAGGTGCAGGTCTCCAGCACTCAATAACAAAAAGCCAGGAGTGGCGGAATGTGCCTACAATCTCAGCACCAGGAGAGTGGACACGTAAAAGTTTCTGGGCTTATGGCGAGCCAGTCTAGCTGAGAACCCCAATCCATTGAGAGACTCTGTGCTTAAAAATAAAATGGACAACAACTGATGAGGACAATGGATGTGAACCTCTGGCCTTCACATGCACACACAGGATACCCACAGCCACCCGCAGTATATACACATGTAAACACACACACACACACACACACACACACACACACAGAGATGTGTGTGCTGTTGTAAAATATGAGCTGCCTGCTCTTTTCTTCTCTAATTGCAATTATTTTGATTTTCTAAGTCCTGTTTCAATAAAGGGTGTTGAGAAATAGAATGTGTTTTGAGCCCTTTTCCCTCTCCTCTTCTCCAAGAAAACCATTATCTCTTCTCCCACAGAAATGCTTAGTTTTAGTCAGGAATTGTTATGTGGGCTAACTCACATATTTGTACTAATTTTCTTTTTAGTTTTTAATAGCAAATCACCAATACTAGTCTCATTATATACTCTAGACTCCAAATCCACCCATTTCTATCTCACAATTACTGATTAGATTTTATAGAATTTACCACAATACATCCCTATAATTTTCACTCTTATAGGTCTGTGGTTCTCCTGAGATTTTCTTTCATCATGTTACCCTGCAGAACCTGTGACTTTAACTTCCCTTAGATCCTAAGTCAACAGAAATTGAGGAAATTGTCTTACGATACCTTGGATCCCTGTGCTTGCTGAGGGGGATGAATAATTCTTCCACTCGTTCTTTTAGGAGTTTCCCAAATGCACAAGTTCATGTCTTCATTGCAGCATTCCACCAGCGTGCTTTCGTTACAATTCATGCATCCACACTTCTGAAATGGACACACGTGGCAAACCTAAAGATATTTAGATTGGTGGACCTTGAAGTGTGTCTCCATTTGTGATGTAGCATCATCAGGGCATGAAGATGGGCTCCATAGAAGCCTGGTGCACCTTGATGGTGGAAATTCAAGCCACTAAGAGTCAAGAAAATGTCAATCATGCTACAGTGGGATATGCAGCAATAATGGCACCTGTAAAGTATAGGACTGGGTTGTGGGGAAGGGGGAGTGTTGACTTCTAGTTGTTGTTCGTTTTGTCTCTCCTATTTAAGGTTGCTCACTTTGTTCCTGATATTGTGTTACAACAGTCAGAGGGTTTTAAAACTTTCAACGCTGCCTCCTGTCAAAACAAACCCTATGCTTCTCATTTAAGTATTCTGTGTATGCTGCGGGGTCATTGGAGCTGTGGGATTAAATGATTCTCAGAATTTTAATTGTTACAAATTAGAATCACCAAAGTAGGGAGCCTCAGCTGACCAACTGTCTGATTGTGTTGATTGATTATGGAAAGACTCATTCCTAGTGTGGGTAGTACCTTCTGGTGGCAGCCCAGGGAAAAAGAAGGAAGTTAATCTCTCACCTTTTGCCAGCTTGGCCTTCCCTCTTGCTTCTGAGTTGACATGCACAGGTGTTGCCACTGCTGAGTCCTTCATAATATCAGAACTAGCATTTCCAGGTATTTATTATGAGCCTGGGACCAGAGGCCCTCTAGGAAACTTTCAGGCTCCCTGCACCAGACTGGGACTTCTGAGTGATTGTCTCACAGATACACAGTGAGAGACAGCTACTGTAGACTATCTGACTGTTGAGGCATTCAGCCTTAAGGACTGAGTATCCAGTTCTCAGATTCTCAGATGTAATTTGGTATAGTTGTTGGTATAGTAATTTCTGAAGTGTGTGCATGTGTGCATGCATGAGTCAGTAAGTGTGTGTGTGTGTGTTTGTGTGTGTGTATGTGTGTGTGTGTGTGTGTGTGTGTGTGTGTGTGTGTGTGTGTGTGTTCATCATCCCCTTTGTTCTGTTCCCCTAGAGAAGCCTGACTAAAATACCAGACCTAGCTTTTGGGAGTTGAAACAGAAAGATCATGAGTCTGACGTACCCACCAAGACTATCTTGCAACCACCGAAAAGAAAAAGAAAAAATCTGATCATGTAATAGAGTGAGAATAATTTCTAATTTATTTCTTGAATTAGAAAATTAATAAAGACCTGGTTCTAACTTTGGAGTTTACAGTATGTTCCTATTATCTATTGTTTTTGTTAAAAACTGGGAGCTTACTTTCTTTTCTGTTGTGCAGCCAACCATCTGTTGACAAGTTCACCTACAGACGAGGAAGACACACAATTGTCTTGGTAGACATCTATCTTGTCTTCTTATTTTCACTGACTCTCAAACCACTTAGACTGATGACTTGATAATATAGGAGACTTGTGCACACTGTCCTCCTTTCAGAATATAAACCCAGATCTTTTCTGTTTCTTACAAAGATCTATTATTCAAATAATGCTAACACTCATGGGTGATCAGTTGCAAATACACACAGTTCCTCTGATGCATATCTGTGATCAGTTTTATTCTGAATGAAAACAGAGCACCTGAGGAAACCTCTTTGTGCTGTCCTGTTTGAACCATTGCAGAGTTTCTCTTCCTGGGTTGCACTTTTAGCTAGTTTTGACTGGTCAGTTCAAATCTGGAAGAACAGTGACAATGGAGTGGGGATTCAGAGAATGTTTCTACCGCTGTCAGGTCCTGTGGTCCACACTCTTCTACTGGTAACTAGCAGCAGGATCATATCCCCACCTCCCTAACTCCCCGAAACCCTTAACCACACCCCATACTTTCCCACTCTGCCTGCTGCTGTTGTTTTGGTGATAGGTTTGGGTTTTTTATTTGTTGTTGTTGTTGTTGTGTTTGTTTGTTTGTTTGTTTGTTTTTCTTTCTTTTTTTTTTGAGACAGAATTTTACATATAGCCCAGGCTAGCCTCAAAACTCATGATCCCCCTGCTTCGGCTTCCCGGGGACTTAAGAGTATAAGCATGTACCACATCTGGCTGAGAAATCATTCCATCCTTTGTTCTATGTGTTCCTTTTCTTTTGTTCCTATTTATTGTCTGGGGTCCTTTTAGCCATTACAAGGTGACTGTTCTCTCTCTGTCCTTCAGGTTCTGCACATACTTCCAAATAATTGCCTCCTTCTGTGTACCTCTTGTATTTAAACATCCTAAAAAGCACATCTGATTGTGTCCTTAGACTTCAGGCATCCTTTCCAAGGCAAGTTTTTAAAGTCAGATGGTGTTGCCGGCCACCAGCCACTCTATAAACAGCAGTTATTCTTGAATGAAGTGTCCCTCCTTCCCCTAAACCAATTAGCTATGGCCTTTAATATTGGCAACTGTGTGCCTGTGTGTAAGGGTCTGTGGTGAGTGTGCTTTCAACATGGAGTGAGAGGGCACAGAGCACAGCTGTTTGGGGGCAAGCCAAGTATGGCTGCTCCCTTTCTTTCGAGAAGATCCCTAGTCAGGGATGAGGACTTGTCATCAGTTGTCTTAGTTTGCCATGGGAAAAATAATATACAAGGTATTTATTGACAATTTGATGTCATATTTGTTTTAAGAATGTGTTGGCTATGTCTCCATGTACCCTCTCACAGATCTGGGGAGGATGTGAGGAGGAAGGAATGCTCAGGGTTTCTCTTGTTCCTTAAAACAAGTCAGAGCAGCTTTGCTCATCATAGACTTCAAGTGAGTTTTGCTCTTGTGCACACCGACACTTTGGGAACAGTGCCAGTATGTTCGTCCGTCACCTAGCATCATGATGTATGGAGTTGTATGGAGTGTACCTAGCAAGTGCCCGGGACCTACACTATCATGATTTCTTTTCCTGTTTTGACTGGATTTCATCTAACCGGATCTCTTTCCTTCGTGCTTGTTTTTGTTTGTTTTTACCTCTCATCCCATGTATCTTTTTAAACATCAAGTCTTAATTTCACAAGTAGATACTAAAAAATGATTAAAGCTAATACTTTTTTATTAACACTATTATCCATATATACTAGCCACATTTCCGTGAGAACCATTCATATCATGTGCTGATCATATATGGCCAAGTCCTAGTCTATAAAAATACTTCTAAAAACTTTGATGAGTAGATGAATTATACAGTTATTGCCAAAATATCAAAAGATGTCAAATTGTACACAGCAAATATCAAGCAAAATATACAATCGAAAATAAGATCATTTTGAAGAAACTATCTATTTATAATATAATATTGATAACAATATTGTCAGATCTCAAATTGGGATTCTTGGTAGCTACAATGTCTCTGTTCTTTTCACCCCACCACAGTTATGAATAGCATAAAAGTGGGACTAAGTTCATAAAGCTTATGAGAAAAATCACATAAATTACATTTTATAACCACTGAAAGGAAGGCAAACCAGCACTTTGGACACAAGTTGGGCATTCTCTCTGTCCTCATTGTAGCCTTACTATTCATCATTGTAACCTGACTTTGAATGAAGTTGTATTTTCATGTTAGTGTCTTTTGAAACATGCAATTCCATAAGCATTCCATTGTGATAAAAAGCCCTTGTGTCCATCCAAACAGAGAAAACACTGTATCACAGCTACTGGTCTCTGGCAACTATTTAAAGGAGATGGAAAAAAAAAGAGAGAGAAAGAGAGAGAAGAATTCAATATAATTCAATCAAAGACTGAGGAATACACATGAGAGAAAACAAAAGCTGGATAGAAAATTGGTAAAGTCAGCATTATTACTGAATGTAATGCTTTACTGTAGTTGAGAAAGGGCTAGAAAAAGTGTGTTGTGCTGGCGCGATACAACAGCCAATTCATATGTATAACCACTGAAGTTCACATGAAGACTTAGCAGTGCTGGACACTAGGGAATCTGATGTGAGGATGTCACCTCATGTTTCTAGATAGGCAGATGGGAATTCTTTTCATTAGTCATGGAAGTCAAGAAATGGAATGTCACCAGTGTCCTCTGCGTCCTGTGACCTGCTCTTGTCTGTGTCCTGTACCATTTCAACGTGTCAACAGGGACAACAGTGTTCAAAGGATGCATGTGAGAGAGAGCACAGCCATTCCCACTGTGATTTCTCTTAGCCAGCCAGCTTTAAAAAGCCTTCTTGTACTCAAAGATAAAAGCCCTTGACCTTTTAACTCAAAACTGCAATGTCTGATCCTTAGAACCGATAGTCTAATGTGTCCCCTGGATAAATTCCCTTGCAGGTCCCAATGGGAGCAGTGATTTGAAACATCCTCTTGGTTTCAGATTCTTATTCACCACCTTTTAAAGGGGAAACATGGTTGAGGGTGAAATTTGGACTCATAAAACACTGCATTAATTACATACTGACTCTGCACTATTAAGACAAAGTCCTTTGAGGCCTGGCCATCAGATATCTTTCAGAGGAGAGGGTCTGGGCTGTTATTCTTACTAGCCCCTGAAAGAGCCCCATCCTCTCTCCTGCAGCCCCTTTTGTCCCCAGCCCTTCTTTTTTCAATGGTTGCCATGGAATCAACCATTAACATATGAAAAGCCATACACAACACTTTTCCCTTTACCCCTTCCTTCCCCACAACCAAATGCCTGTTGCTAAAGCCTTGGTCCTTAATATTCATGTAAAGGAGGGTGGGATGTGAGAACAAAAATAAATTTCTAAGTGAAAACACAAAGACATGTTCAACTTGCATCCTCTGGGGGCAAAATGGTCCATTCTTTTTTAAAGAGATAGAAGTTTCTTAGTTTCTGTCCTCTTATTGAATGTCCCCAGACTATGGCAGCCATGGTCCTGTGCTATAACTGAACTTGTTCACCAGAACATATTTGAATACCTTCATGTGTCAGAGGACAGACATGCACACTTCTTAACATACTATGTCAATAGCTTTTGCTCCATTTGGGGGAGCAAGTATCAATAATCAATTCTCACCTTTAAAAATACTTTTAAAAATTTATTTAAAAATTTGGCTTGGTCCTCAAATTGGTCACCTCAAATAACAATCTTCCATCTTAAAAAGAATAAAATCCAGCTTATTCTGGATCCATTCTGAGTAGCCATGGCCCAGAAACACAGACTAAGATACCCCAAATTCCATGTTCTAACATGGGAGCAATTCCAGGAAGTTTTCTAGTTTTACAGAACAATGAAAGTAATAAATGAAGACACGTTTAAAATCCACTGGTGGATACATCTGAGAGGTGGGTACAGCAAGGTGGGGGAAGCTTATCTTATAGGTCAAAGATGTTATCTGCTAATACTCTTATCTTTGGGTTTGGTAGAAGGTAGTGGATCTACTAAATTAATCGTTTCCAAAGGCTTTCATCTGTTAATCACAGGATGTTGGTCTGACACAGAGGCAGGCAAGGAAGAGCTGTTGAGGGGTGGAGGTGAAGTTAACTGAAGATAAGACAATTAGCCTCTGCACCTGTAACATTCAAATCTCTCCATAGTACTGAAGTTCTAATCAGTTAATCCATCTCAGCAGACACAACTTTCTAGGAATTCTCCTTCACAGTCCAGAATAGACACAAAATTATATATTGCAGAAAACTATCTTATTTGCTTTGCAGATTACAGTTCCTAAGAACTATATAGATTAGAATTGTGCTTTGGTGTCAGGTAGCCGATTTTATTAAGATACGCATTTCTGTATCTTGTATATGTTGTCAAATTAATACTATATTGTTTTCCAGCCTTCACACTGTACACCTTTGTTACTGACTCTATAAGACTGAACTCACTAAAAAGTTGAGGGTAGGAGTGCTGGTAAGAGGGATTAAAGTTCTTGCCTGCAAGCATGAAGACCTGAGTTTGATCCCAAGGACCCATGTAAAAGCTTCTTTGGAAATATGCTCGTTATGGTGGTTTGTATATGCTTAGCCCAGGGAGTGGCATTATTAGGAGGTGTGGCAATGTTGGAGGATGGGTGTCATTGTGGGGGTGGGCTTTGAGGTCCTATGCTCAAGCTCTGCCGTGTGGAAAAAAGAGTCTGCTCCTGGCTCCTTCAGAAGACAGTCTCCACCTGGTTGCCTTTGTAAAGATGTAGAACTTTCAGCTTCTCCAGCACCATGTCTACTTGAAGGCTACTATACTTCTTGCCATGATGATAATGGGCTGAAACTCTGAAACTCTGTAAGCCAGCTCCAATTAAACGTTTTTTTTTTTTTTATAAGACTTGTCTTGGTCATGGTGTCTGTTCACAATAATGGAGACCCTAAGACACTTCTATTAGATTGCAGAGAATTGAGGAGGTGAGACAGAAGAATCCCCAGGATTGACCTAGCCCCAAGCTCAGTGGGGGATCCTGTGTAAAAAGATAAATGTGAACAGAAGATGAGGAAGATGACTAATGACAATGACCTCTGCTGTCTGAATGGACACACATGAACACCACAGACAGACAGACAGACAGACAGACAGACAGACAGACACACAGACACACAAACACATAGACACACAGACACACAGACACAGAAGGAGGGGCAAGATTTATTAAAATAACAAATATCTTATAAAGCACATTATACTTCATATAGTACAGTCATATAGACTATTCTGAAATTACCACCTACATAATATTCTGACCCAGCATATAGACCCAGCATTTTCTGGGCTTCCAGACAGTTTTATTTTCAACCTTGTCCACAGCTGCTCATGCTTATGATTCTTTAATCTAGCCAGTGGGGCCTTGTGGAAAGAGATTTATTAATAGTGGAAGCAATCATGGGAGTTAAGGTAGAACATTTTCTATTTGGGGCCTACAGTAGTCAACTGTGTAAGATTTTCCAAGGAGAGAAATTCTGGTGACCATCCTTCTGCCCAAGATTGACCACATTGGTTTGGACAATACACTTGAATATCTACAGATCGAGTTCATCGGAACTCATTTGGTTGTTAATAGAAAGAACCAATTTTAAAAAATGAGCAAGAAAACGAAAGAAGAGAAGAAGAATGGACTCTTGGAATTGAAAGACATTGGAGACAATTGATTTAGGCATTACTGAATTAGTAGGCCAATGGACACCCAGGATGTATTATCTCCCCTCTTCTTCCTTCCTACTTCCTGCCTCCCTTCATTGTGTAGCTCCTTTCTCATGGTAAGGCCACCTTCTACTCTAACAATGAAAAGCATCTAAAGAAAATTCCAGATGCACATATACTCTGTTCAGTCACCCTTTGAAAGAAGTCACTGTCTTCTTTTGGTTTCCCTGAACCACCATCAAGAAAAGATAGTCACCAGCCTGGCTTGGCCAAATGCCCAATTTTATGTTTATCTCCTTAGTCAGAGGTAGTCACCCAGGCCTTTTTTATCCCCCACCTTCTTCTGTATCAATGTTTATTACACAATGAGATAAGAAAACTGCCAAAGGTGTCTAGAAAGAAGAGTTATATACACAGGCCTCTACTCTTCCATGCCTGAAGTTGAGCAAAGTTCATGTTAAATCAGGGTTTCTAATATTCAACTTCCTTAATTATCTATGCGAATGGAGGTAATAGATTATATCTACTATCATAAAAGAATGTAATATTTAAATGCGCCTCATATGAAATTATATCTTATACCTGTGCAACGTGCATCCTGGAGAAATTCGAACAGGAAATGATGCACAGGCAGAGGAGAGGCCAATTGTATCGAAAACAAGAGTTTTAAAAAATAAGCTTCAATCAGTCAAGATATATTTATTTATTTACTTCCCATGTGATCCAGTTGTGCCTTTAGGTTCTAAGGGAAGAGACAGAAAAGAAGAAAGAGGTGGAGAGAGAGACAGAGTCAGAGAGACTAGATGATTGCGTTAGCACAATGTTTGCAGCATAGCACAGAGCCTGGGGATAAGTAAGAAATAGAACTGATTCTTGCCCACCAATACAGACAGTTAGAAATTGATAAGGCCATCCACCTCCATCCACAAATAATGGAAGCCTTGAACCTCGGGGATACCTTTCCCTTCCTGCTACCCACTAACATCCCTAGATCCTGTGATAGCCTGCACACTCCATGGTATTAGATGAAAGATACTGGATTCAGGCTTCAAAGGGATTGGCATAAGTCACCTTGAAAACCCAGGCTTGTCCTTGCTGTCATATTCGGATTCAAGTTGAAACAGCTCAAGTGTTGCTGTGAATTTTTAGACCATCAGGAGTTCCCCGAAGCCTCCATTATATATGTATATGTATATATGTATATATACATACATAAATATCTATGTATGTATATATCATTCCTATGATTTCCATCTATCAAGCATCTGAATGTATACATATATATATATATATGTATATATGCATGTATATATACATATACATATATATGTATATATATATACATATATATATATATATATATATATATATGTATATATATATATTTCCTATGATTTCCATCTATCAAGCATCTGGGTAGATTTACGGGGGCTTATCTTCAGTTTGTGACACTTGGAAGCCTCCCAATCACCACACAAAAGGAATGGAAAACAGGAATATGAAAAATCTAAGGGTGATATGTAGGAAGAGCCAAGGGGGAAGGAGTACCGAGAGGAAGAGAAGGAGTAAGGAGAGGAGAAGAAGAAGGAGAGGAGAAGCTAGGTGATGAGAGAGAGAAAGAGAGAGAAGGGGGGAAACATGGAGACAGATGTGTCTCCACCAGTCAAAGATAGTTTATATATCTAGGTTGGGTATTGGGTTACACTTCTGATTGAGCATTACCAAACTTATAAAACCTTTGATTAACATTTTTTTTAAAAAAAATGTATAAAAGCAAAAAGGAAAAGGGAGCATGAGATAGGGGTCTTCTGGGGGGGATGGAGAAAGGGGATGGCATCTGAAATGTAAATAAAATATCCAATAAAAAAAAAAGAAGAATCTAAAACCTCCCTAGGATGAATCCATAAGTAATTTAATTTACACAAAAGGTCTGTGAGCTGCCAAGAGCTGTTGTAACTAGGACCCTCATTGGGCCTTAAAGCATGTCTGTAGTCTTCTCACCAATCACTCCCCTTTCAGGTTGTTTTGGCTCAGGAAAACAAAACAAAACACCACTACCAAAAAACATCTGGGAGACTGACCCACTGATAATCACACACCGATTCACTCACTTTTAAACCACAGTGTTGGCTTTGAAACTCCTGCCTAACACAGTTTGTTTAACAAGCCTGAAGACATTGATGTTCTTACTGCTTTAAATTTCACTAATGCTGTTTATCATCAACTCATAGTTCTCTTGATAAATTAAAAGTATTGCTACACAATGCTCTGTAATGTCTTAAGGAAAGTCTCCTTTATAACCAGATACCCTTCCATTTTACTTCTTCAAACATTGTTCTGGAGCCAATGAGATAGCTCAGCAGGAAAGGTACCCGACAACAAATGAATCCAATCCCTGGAGCTCATCTGGTGGAAGGAGAGAACTGACTCCCACAGCCTGTTTTTTGACTACCATGCATGTACTATAACATGCAACTCCATAGTCAAATACATTTGAGAAAAAAATAACGTAAACTCTTACATTGAATTTTAGTGCATTTTCACCAGAAGCCATCCTCTTTTTAAGACGATCCTACCTTGATCTAACTGTAACTTTATACTTTTACCGATATTAATGTGAAATCAGTAGATAATCCACAATCAGTTGAGCATCTATTACATCCTTAGCTACAAAAAAAATATTGAGGGAAAAGAAATGAAAAGTGGAAGAAAGAAATAATTTTTCTCTTGAAATATATACAGTCTTTCCAAAAACATATTATTTATATAAGTAAAATATTTTTTAAAAAAGCATACTAAAAGGTAGACTTGCTAACATATGGCTCAGATAAAAGTTGAGTTCCTCACTTTGAATTACCATTATTGAAATTTCAGTGTGTCCAATATAGTTAGATTCTGAGGACACCAAAAAGATTAACACTCCTCACATGGCTCAATACTCAACAGGTAAAGCAGGCATATACACAAATAATTGCCTCGGTAAGTCACAAGCACAGATTCTGAGGGTATAGCTCCAGAATCACAGAACAGGGTTCCTAAATCATTCAAGAGTAGTTTTTCAACTTCAGCACCACTTACAGTTTAGATGGTGTAACTCATTCGATGCTATGACTATCCTGTTCACTGAAGGGTAGTTTTCAGAGTCCCTTTTCTCTGACTACTACATTCAGATTAGCATGACCACCACCACACAAGCTATGCTAATCCAAAATGTCTCCAGGCGTTAGCAAAAGTTCCTGAGGATTCAAATAGGTCCCAGTGGAGAATCATTGCTTCAAAAGGCTCCAGAACAGTGTTAAAAGACAAACAGAGACTTATCATACTCTCAGTGTGATTGGGGGTCGGGGCTGAGGAGCAAGTGGGGCTGGACAGATGAGAATTAGAAAATGTAAGAGGTGCATCAGCACAGTGTGTCTAATCAGTTCCTGCTACATTGCAGAAATGCAGAGGGCAATAAATAACATCCATTTATATCTGTTAAAGAATGCGAGCATAGGTGGAGGACCCTGAGCATGCTGTAATATACTGGACTTGGTAGAGTTTCCTAGGTAAGATGGGATGCCAACCTACAACCAGAAAGTACTATACTAGTATATCTGGAAAGTGTCCTCATGAGAGCTTAGCAAAGAGGATCTGAAATCTCTAAGGCTCCAACAACTATTGTGGTTTATTTCCTCATTCTAAATAAATATTCCCTTTGAAACTACATTTGTATTCATCATCATGAAGAGAATCTTCTAATTGTTCAACTCTACTTCCCAGAACCTCAGCCTGGCCTGCTGGGAAGAGATCCTCAATAAATCACTTTGCCATGTCAAGGTCACCCTTGACCTAGGCTTTGAATAGAAGCCTCTCCTGCTAGGGAGAAAAGAAACTGTGTTCTAAGTGTGGGAGTTTTGTCTCTGAAATGATTTACTTGTATATGCACCCAGAACAGGCTTGGAAAAAAAATGGGTATGCCTTGGGATTTTCTAATTTCCCATCGTTGAACTTCATAGAAGACCTAGCCCAAGCACGAGATTTTAAATTTTCCCTGCATTTACCAGCCCTGCATTTATCAGACTTTGACTGAGAACAATGAATCAATGAAAGGAAGCATCTCTAACTCCATGTCCTAATTGGCAGGTCAACTTCAGAACTATGAAGCCACTTGCTAGCTCTAGAAATAAATGTTCTCCTTCCCCTCTGTCTAGATCTGGACTCAGTGGTTCTTTGTGTGAGCTGCATTTTCTGTAAAGTTAAGCATAGATCCATTCCTAAGCTTGTTGGCATGTGTTAACACTGCTAAATAGCTCAATCCATATCTTCTGGAAATGTAAGGAAAGCCTATCTGAGATAGTCATTGAAACTCGAGATCTGGCATTGAAAGATTTCTCATCGTTGAACTCTTATAGGACACAGTCTACATACAAGAGTTTAAGTTTGCCCTGCATTTACCAGGCTTTGAGTGAGAGCAATGCGTCAGTGATTTGGGTCTCATATCTACCCTCTTCCATTCAAGTCAACTGACTGGGTCTAACATCATGTTAGACTTAAGGAGTTGTGGAGAGTTTTGACGAGGTGAGTGGGTAGGTAGAGTAGATGAGCATACAGGGGTTAGTGTTTGTCTGAATGGTGTTTGTAATGGTTTCTGAAACCTGACTACTTTGACTTTCATCTTATATAAAGGCTAATGGAGAAGCCAGTTAAAAGTCCCGTCTCCCACTGTCTCCATCTCACTGACTGCTCCAACCAACCACATATGCTTTTGTTAGCTATAGCCCACCAGCACTGCCACTCTGCCAATAAGACTTTCCTGAGTTACCTCAGCTTTGAGTTCTTTGTAGTAGCCTCAGAAGCTTAATCTCTTTCACACACACGCATGCACATGCACACACACACACACACACACACACACACACACACACACAATCACTGGCAGAAGCAGTTGTTCTCATATACGTCTGGTTCCCAGGCTGTGTGTGTATGTGTGGAGTTGGGAAGCATTTCCCCAAGAGAAGTTATGACTGAGCCTGAGTTGAGAGTCACCGTAGCTAGTTGATTTTCTGAGTTAGGACAGATACAGAGTGGCTTTTCCTATTGTTCCTGCATGTGTAGACAAGTATGGCAAGTGTCCATGGTTTGTGTTCCTTACAAAAGATCCATCTGGCGCATACCAGGCAAGAGAACCTGGTGGCCTCTCTCTGACAAGCCTCCATAGGCATTCCTGCATGATGCCTCTCCTGGTGTGGGTCAAAAGGGATGAATTAGTCTCTGGCTCACTCCTAAATGGGTTCTGGGTAGTCAGGACTTTACTGTTCCTTTCTCAAGCATCTGGGCACAGCTTCCAGGACCTTACAAGATCTTTCTTCCTGGGTCAGTCCACCTACTAGAGTACAAACTAGACATATTTCTACACCTCTTGGCCAATATGAGACCTAGGGATAGTGGTTAGAGGAGCTGTGAATGAGCTGTATGACAAAATGTCCCTCATGCATGTGTGGCCCCAAACATGGCAGGATGAAGGCAGGCTAATCAAAGATGCCACACCTAGAACCAAAGGCCAAGAAAGGAGAGGGTAGGTCTCCCTAGACAACAACTCCCAGAATCAGGAACAACAACTCCAGGGCATCAGGAAACATGATAGGAGCCAGCCTGTAGATTACTGATGAAAATACATTTGTTATGAGGAGGACTTCACTTCTCTTCACCTAAGGATTTTCAGTGTTTCGTCATTGCTCTTCAGTGTTCAAGCTTACAGCATGTGGTCCACCATTTTCACACCCACCGTGGGTCCCCATGTGCATTCAGTGAAGACCTAGAGCACATGACTTTGACTCATGTTCCTCTGGGATATTTTCTTACTTGAAATCAACAACCATGGACGCTTTCCAAGGCTTTGAATGAATGTCCTGAGAATGCGCTCCAGTCAACAACACTGTCTGCTTTTATTTTATAAGAGGGGTTGTTAACTCTGGCACCCCAGCCAGATTCCACTAGGTTCCTATTGTGCCTTTTGCTTCCCAGGCAGCTCCTAATGGGGTAATGAGTCTGTGCCCATGCAATGAGGGGGAGGGGCGGAGGGACCTGTAACCAACCAAATCAGGAAGAGCAGAGCCTCAGAACAGAAAGTTTCTGCTCCTTTAAATTCATTTTTGCCAAACTTGATTTCAGAGGGTATTTTTTTGGGGGGGGACAAGAAATAAAAGGGATGGTCTCTATTTTTTTTTTCCTGTGAAATGTGGATCATGATAATGACCCTGGTCTCATAGGAACAATGTAAGCAGTATCTCAGAGACCAGGGTCGGTTCATAGCATACATATGAAAGTGCGTATGAAATTGTCCCTTCTCTCTGACTTGTTCATCTTTTAGGATTTATTGGGGTTTTAGATAGGATACACAGGTGTGGTTTAGGAGAAGAGGAAAGTGGTGAGCCTTAGGCAGTGAAAGTCCATGAAAGGACTGAATTCACACTTTATAAGTGTGGCACCAGTGTCAAAGTTGCTTCATGATCCGGCCAGAATCAGACAATAAGAAACTTAGAGCCAAATAAGAGTTATTTCCAAACAATGAATTTTCCCACAGAATCTAGGCAAAAACCATAAGGACCACCAAAAAGGTCTCCAGAGTGACCAATGGCAGCTATTGGAATAGCAAGCCAATGGAACTTACTTTCCCATAAGAGGAGACAAGTGGCCCTAAGATCAAGTTGCTATGGAATGTCCTGAAGGTCCCTGCCCAATCCAGGGCCTCATCCAGATCTCTGTCACTTCACTGAGAGCAGGCAGGCAACACTGAAGGCCTGCATGTTTGTATTATGAAATTCAAGGCTCGGGTTTCCTCAGCATAGAGAAAGATCATCCTTTCACACCTGCAGCCTTTGCTGTTGGCTCACAATAGGTACTGTACTAACTGGCTGCCCAGATGTCTCTTTCAGAAGTGGGAATTATAGACACAAGTTGGGCTGAAACCCAGTGTCATGAGTGGGGACTTAGGAGCCTTTCTGTCCTCCTTCATTATGTGCTGAGTAATGGACTAGGTGCCAGATGTGTCATCCCTCACACAGACTATCCTGAGGGCACTCACTGCATGTTCTACAGATGCACTCCTGCTTAACAGTTACTGATGAGAGAACTGTGACAAATGCAGTGTGGAACAGCTTAGAGTACTTTGGGATCAGGGAAGGAATTAAACAGCATTCATTCTTTACCACATAGGCCTATCTGGAGTATTCTAATGGGGTATGCAAAGATGGTCTTTTATCTTCATCCAAATTTGGAATTACTGATATACTGAGTGGTTCCACCATATCAGCACCCTCAAAGAAACCTGAGCCAAAAGATACTTTACACACTGGAAAGAACAAGACAGAAATGGCTCTCCCTTTGCAGACCGGTTCTTCCACTTGCTAGTCATGTGATCGTGGCTTAGATATTTAATCACTATGCATCTCCGTGTCCTCATATATAAAATAGAGCTAATAATAGCCACACTGCAGAACCATTATGCAGATGAAATTAGGTAACTCTTGATAGTCATCCAGTATGAGAAAGTTTCCATGGATGGACAGAGAATGTGCTGTTTGGAGGAGCCCACCCCTCCTTGCTCCATGTTAAGTCCCTGGTTCAGCAGGAACACCTGTGGTGGATTCTGCCCCTGAGCCCGGTTACTACGTCCTTCCCTCCCAGTCAAGTAGTCTAGTTGTTCCCATGGCAAACACTAGTGTCAGGATCTAAGTTTAGAGAAAATGACTTCAAAAGGCAGTGAAAGGCCCCTCCCCTACCCCCTTTCCATCTCTTATGCCTGCCATACATGGTAGGAAACAGACTCGGGAAATACCATTTGGGAAAAGAAGGGAGTGCAGTTTATACAGGTGGTGACTGACCTATCAACAAAAATAAAATATTTTAAAGGACAACAGATCCCTTTAACGGCCCCTCTGCCCCTCTGCCCCTCTGCCCCTTATCTCCTCTGAAGTTGAATGGTTGGATGTCGACAAGGGGTTTCTCAAAGACCAGGGCTCGTGTTGGCTTCAAAGTTATTCTGAACCCAGCACTCCTACTTTTAAATGCCATGCATGCTTCTCTGTTGAGTGTATGTCCCAAGAAGAGATGCACCCCAATTCCTTTCCATCTGTGCTCATACCTTACCTAGAGTGTAGCCTAGATCTGTGATGTCATATAACGCTTGTTATTATCACAGGACCCAATTATCACTGACATTATGCAATGGTGTTTTTAAATTCCGTGATGCTCTAAAGACTGATAGCATACTTTGGCACACTGTTGAGCCTGACCTCATCCAGAGCTTCTCAGATGTCACAAATGAAGTCCATGAATGGCATTGGGTACTCAAGGGCGTGCACACCTCTTGCATAATGGAGATAATTGGACAGGGAGGGAAAGTGAAGGGAAGCCCTTAGATGGAGAATCTAAACCATTGGAATGAGAAATGGGTGGGAGAGACCTGTACAAGCAGCCTTCATCTCCCCACAGGAACGGGGAAGTCTCATCTATTCTTTCTTTTATCTAGCTTGTGGATCTTCCAAAATGGCTGAAGGGTGGCTGGAGACAAACTTCAACCTTCTTTGCTAGTACTGAGAGTATCATTTTGCAAGCACGGAACAAAGCTTTGCTGCTGACTAGAAGATATGTCAATGGAATCAACCTCCACAGGTGGTAAAGCAACACATCAGCAAGACGTCAGAGGAGTTGGAAACGAATGGAGGATAGCCCAGAAGGCTCCTGTACATTTGCCCCCAGGAAGAGGTTGCTAATATGCAGATGAAAGACTTGCTTTGTTAAAGCTTTGTCTGGCATGCACAGACACCATCTAAATCCTTAATCCAGTTTCTGAGAGAGCAACCAGAGCATTCACCATCATTATTTAAAGCAAACAGAAATGAAAACCAACAAATGAGCATTAAGCCCTTATGTCTTTGGGCATTGTGATTTCCTAGGGAATTAGCATCCCAGATTCACAGAAAGCTACAGCACCCTCAGTCAAATAGAAGACCAGAAGGAGAACTGGAGTCTAATACCACAATGTTCAGGCTTCTTCAAGGCACCCCAGCCACCCTGTCCAATAGCTGTGAAGACTCTAGCAAAGCACTTGGGCAAGTCTTATTATTTACAAGATAGGCACTTGGCCCACAAAGCCATATTAAATGTAGAGCTCTCAGTTTGGCGTCTGTCACTATTCTATAAAGGCCACTAAAATGTCATGGGAATCAACGTACATCAAATTGATTGCCAGTCCCCCTTGTGAGAGACATGACTTTCCACCAAGACCAAACCCAGTACAGCTGAATGCCATTGAAAATAGCAGTGGCTGTCAAAAGAAGACCGCAATCCCAGACAGCTATATTCTGACACTGAGAATGTTCTGCACAGTACTCCGTGTAGTAGTACTTTCTGCGATTATCTACCGTTTGCCAGTTACTGAATCTGCAACAAATTAAGGCTTTGGAAACTTGCAGAAGAAATAGCCAAGAAGAAGCCCAGGAAGGCGTTTTTGTCAACAGAACATTCTTAATGGGTGCTGAACATGAATAGTTAGAAACTGGTTTATATGCAATTTTTTTTTATGGAGATGAATGTTGGGCTAGTCATTTCATTAAACTGCCGGTGTGGAGGTATATAAAGTCATCTTACCACCACCACCCCTTCCCTTTATATCTTAGCCATGGCTGCGAGAATTTCTCTCAGAAAAAAATTTTATTTCTCTTCTAGAATAAACAACTTAAGATCCACTAAAGTTGTTTATGGGCCTGATGTAGGAGAGTCACTGTACTAGGGATGGTGAAGCACATTTCCTTCAGGATGTCTGGTTGAAAACAGCAAATAGAAGACCTGAAAAGAGTCCAGTTTCCCCAGAAGTCTTAATTACTAAATCAGTATAATTATATGATCAATTAAATTGACTGTGGATCAGCTTAAGTGGTTCAAAAAAAAAAAAAACCCTCATTGATTCTTTAGTCTATGTAGAATTGCACATGAAGCAACATGGCCTTTTTTTAAGTACTTAACACTGTCTTACTCTCTTAATCAACTTTCCTTGTGATTAAACATCTTAAACACAAATCCAATTTTGTATATAAAATATTAATTTTTTAGCGACTCTCAAGCTTATTTTAAAATTTGTCCAAAGTCATTTCCAACTCTGATACCTGGTCCCCCTTAAAACTTCATTTTCTACTCCACACCCATTACCTCAATCACAGATCTGCTAACTGGTCCCTCTTCGCCTCCTTGAGCTCATCTCTTGGTACTTTTGAGCCTGAGAACACACTAGCTCCTGCTGCCAAAACACTAAACATATAGCTGCCTGGGGGCCTTGGTACCTGTCTTTCATGCCTAGAGAGATCTCATCTTCAGATATAGTCCATCACATACTGTCACATCATTCTGGTTTCTGCTAAATGGCCTGAGACCAAAAAGGTGTGTCTCTATAAAAAAAAGTTTATTCTACCATTTTACATCTCTAACTCTCCCAGATTACCTTGTTTTCTTTTCTTCACATAGTCATTGATCCATTTCATTGTATGTGTTCCATTCTAGATGATACACATTGGACATCTATCTCATGCTTTACACAGGAAAAAAATATCATGGGAAAATAGAAAAACCAAGAAAGACACCTTCTTCCCCAACACATTTTAAGTCTTGCCAAAGAGAAAATATTTACATGAGTGAATTATTTCAAAACCAGATAATATTTGATGAGGTTGCTGACTGTAATTCAGATGACAGTAGAAGGTTCTAAACTTCCAATGGGCACTAAATGTCATTTGCTGAGGGATGAACTAAGGTATGGTCTGAAGATGCTACTGTGACATAGTCTTTGTTCTCTGTGCCGTTTTATCCCCCACACCAACAACAGGTGAACATTTATTCAGTGAATCAGCATCACTGAGCATTTCTATGTGACAGATCAATTTTCTTCCCTCCAAATGCTTATTGGTTTTCGGGGTTCTTGTGAATGAATTGGTTTTGATGCCAGGTGATACACTGACTTCATGGCTTTCAGCAAGATTAATGATGCAGAAGGTTCTCACACGGTCCAGGTGGAGATGCTTTGCTATCTAGCCTCTGCATTCCCAGGCAGAGCTGACTATATCACAGCCTTTGTTATGTTACTCTGATTTAGTAACATATTTTCTCCTTACAATAATATCCATAAAAAGATCTTTTCTCGGGTGGGCTGTGACGCCACATTCCCACAGCCTCAGTACAGTACTTAAAAGGTAGGGAAGGAGGATCTGGAGTTCCAGGTCATCTTCAGCTGGTTAGCAACCTTAATGCTTGCTTAGCCAACATGAGAACCTGGGACTCCAGCTCAGGAAAATAAAAAAAGTTTTCTCTCTCGGTACAAGTTGAAGTCCTTCCAAGTCTTTCCAAGCAGTGATTTTTCCCATGAGCACCTTGTATCTCCGTAATCCCATGTGTCTTCACAACAGAGAGTCCACCACAAGGAAGCTTGAAAACTGACATGAAGCTAACTAATTTTGTATATGAACACAAACAGTGTGGGCTTTGTGCAAGACTCTGGCCAAAATGTAGGACAGTTCCTATGCTGTCAAACATGATTAGCCATCCAAAAGGGGAGGTTAATTACACAACTCTCCATACAGTGAGGAGAGAGAAGCAGTAGTGAGTTATGGGAAATGGGAGGAAGGCTGTTCTCTTGGCTCTGGGGAGTGTCGATGGTTGATACGGAAGATTACACTGGAACAAAGATTGCATTGCAGGCTTATGTCATTTGTGCTCCACTTGTAGAACATTATTATAGACTAGTGCTATTGTCTTGGTGGACAATGGAAGGTTTTATTTCAGCATTGTGTACAGAATGCCTGCATGATCTCTTTCTTCTCTCCTCCAGATGCAGGGAGATATTCGGTATCAAGTTTCTAAAAGGGCCATGTCAAAAAGAAGTGGAATGAGCATTTCCCTCCCCCGGCCCTGCCTCACGTGAGCTTCCCAAGGCCAGTAATTCCTGTTGTTTGCAATGCAAGAGATCACTGCATTACATTATAGCCATCCTGGGCAACTTTACACAAACAAGAATGAATACTAGCATAGATCTCAAATGCTATGAAGAGCAAGCTGAGCAAACCTGGTCCCGATAATTTAAGAGAGTAAACCACATTAAATCTAAATTCTCCAAATAGTCTACTTTTAGTTAAAAATCCCTTATTTTTCTTTCCCTTTCCTTGTTCTGATTCCACACCTACACAAGAATACTCTAAAGTACTACCTACCTAGAGAGACATACAGATATGAGGTATGGCCTGTGCATTCATGATAATTGTTTTAATATAAGCACCAATTATCCAATCATCCAACTGGGACCTATATTCTGTAGCATTGCCATAATTCATAGTCACCTAAACTCTTGTGTTCTAGCCGCCATCTTGTTCTCTTCCCAGCATTGAATCAGGGATTATCCTTGTCAAATAGAAAATCTTTTATAAGTAGCCAGTCAGAATTCATTCAACACAAAATTAAGAATAAGCAAGACTTTTTGTTTCTTAACTTGGACAAAAAGACAAAAATATCCCAGGTAATTCCTGACAATTCAATGTCACTGTCCTAAACTTCCTAAACTATTTATACCAGTTTTGGCAATTAAGGTCCATATTCATCTTCCTTCCATAGCTCAGCGTTAATTATTTCTGGTTAGCCTGTTCGTTGCACATTTATCCTGATTAAACCACTTGACTGTGATATAACTGCCACCAAAGCTACACCAACTCACTTCTTTCTACAGAAAAATTGGTTTGAGTAATTGCTTCATCAGATTCAATTCTTCCTGTCATAGTTTCTCCATTATCAAACCAGAAATGCCTCATGGGTCCAGGGGTCTGAAGAGAGTTGAGCAAGAGCATCCGTGGGCTCTCAGCTCTTGAGGGATACAGGTCCTAGAAGGCTAGAAAGAGAATCTGGAGACATATGGCATGGAGGACGGTGATACCCAATGCTGTTAGACAAACTCATTTCTAGTTACTGACCGAGTCGATTTCATAATGTTTACAGGTAATGACATAACTGCTGTAATGTAATTACCAGCTGAACATTTGGGAAGGTTTAGCATAAGCAGGGCTGATTTTATTGGTTTCATTAATAAAGACAAATTTAATTCTCTGAGAAAATTAAAACTAATGCTCTCAAGTCATAGTTCTTTTCTCCTCTACACGTTTTTTTTTTTTTTTTCAATAACCCCATCATTGGTTATCACACCAAACCTCCATACTACAAACACTACAATAACTTCCCAAGTGGCCTGGCTCCCTCTGCTGCCCCGCCCTCTCTAGTTAATTCTATAGATGGCCCCCACTCCCATATTCTTTAGAATCTATGCTGGTTGCCAAGGTCTGCTCAAAAGTTCTGATAGACATGCCCTGTCTATAAAGTCGGGAACAAACCCTTAACCCACAATTTGTCTTTTGACTACTCTTCCATCTCAAATCTTTCTGCTTCCTAGACCAAGGATAAACTGCAAATGAAATGTAGAATGCTTTCTGGTCCAGACCTTTGTGAGCCTCCATGTGGTTTCCACTGTACCTACGCAGCCTAGTGTTGTCCTCACTACTCACGACCAAATTTCTTCAGCTCCAGAAATTATCCTAACTATTGTCAGAAATATTCAAATTTCTGAAGCATGTGTTCTGTCTCACAGTGATGTCATATCATCACTACCTGGACTTGACTGAGATGCAATCCAGGTGGCAAAAGTCATACCTTTAGAAAACAAAACCAAGACTATGCTTTGGGGGTGGGGGGATGGCAGGAAGTGGTATTGATTCAGTTACATGAGAATCTGCCTAAAGAACAATAAAAGTTTTTTTTTTTTTTTAAAAAAAAAAAAAAACACATAAAGTGTATTTTAAGAAAAAACATATCTAAAGAAAAAATATTTTTTTAAGATTGAAGTGAAACTAATGTTATCTATTGTATTAGTTATTTTTCTACTGCTATGACAAAGCTCCATAACCAAGGTGACTTATAAAAGAACAAGTTTATTGGGGGCTCATGGTTTTAGAGGGTAAGTCCATAACCATCATGGCATGGAGCATGGCAGCAGGCAGGTAGGCAAGCAAGGCACAGGAGATAAGAGATCACATCTTCGTCCACAAGCACAAGGCAGAGAGTGCTACCTGTGAATAGCATGGGCTCATGAAACCTCAAATCACACATCCAGTGACACACCTCTTCCAGCACCTCAAACCGTCCACACTGGGAATGAAGCACTCAAATATATGAACCCATGCAGACATCCTCATTCACTTCATGACATCGATCGGTAAGATAACTACCCAGCATATGAATAACATATGAAATAACAAGCCATCAAAGACAACTTTCCTAGTTAGGTTTTTGTAAACTTGACATAGCGGGGATCACCTAGGAAAAGGACACGACTGAGAAAATGCCTCCATCAGACTGGCCAATAGGCAAGACAAAGGGGGTCATTTTACTGCTTGATTGTTGATGTTCAAGGTCCTGGCCCGCAGTGGAGAGTTCACCAGTAGGGTGGTTTTGTGTCACACAAGAGAACAATCTGAGCAAGCCAGCAAGCAGCATTCTTCCATGGCCTCTGCTTCAGTTTCTGTCTCCAGGTTCCTGCCTAGACTTTTTGATGTAACTTCCCTTCATGATAGACATGATCAGAACATGTAAGCTAAATAAAGTCTTTCCTCCCCAGGTTGCTTCTGGACTTGGTGTTTTAGCACAGCAATAGAAAGTGCATGACAACTTATTTTGGAGGGAGGAGGAACTCAAACACTATACTCACATGAATATTGTCTGCACGAATAGTAAATATTCTCACCTGGGTCTGGTGACACAGGTCTGTCATCTCAGCTATTTGGAGGCTGAGGCAGAAATATCACAAGTTCAAGACCTTCCTAGGCTACAGAGTGACTTCAAGACCACTCTGGGCAACTCAGTGAGACCCTGTCTCAAAATAATAAAGAGTAAAAAGATATCCAGGAATATATTTCAGTAATAAAGGGCTCAAGGCTCCAGGGTTAATCTCTAGCGGCAGGAAAAATGTACAACTTCTCAGGCTAACTCAACACTTTCACAAGTCAAGACTGGTGATTCTTTCCCATCAGAGGATGTGCTGGTATTTCTGAAACCAGCTGGTCATTTGCATCACTAACCACCTTGTAGTTCTAAGCCTCAGCACAACTATGAACAAATCACAAAGATGATTCAGTGCACAAGACAGTGCCTGTCTAGATAATGAACTCCATTAAATCTGTGCAGAAGTTCAGACCAGGAAATATGAAAACCTGCCCAGAGACTATGTGCACACGAGTCGCTGAACATCTTGGCAAAGAAAAGCACAAAAGTTTATAAGTATATGGTGATTTAAAAGTGATATCACATTTGTCAGAAAGGTCTTGGATAATCTGATAAAGTAACAGTAGCTATTTTTTAAATAAAGAGATATCTAGTTCTATTTTATAAATTTATTTTTATTTTAGTATTATAAAATAATAAATCCTTTGTATTTTTAATATCATGGAGCATTCATTATTCATCACACAAATAAAAAGTAATTATTGTACAACTAGATTGCCATTAAACAGTTCAATTAAGGAAGTGGCCTAACTGGCCTACGTGTGTTGCTTTTTCTATCAGAAGTCCTAGTATTGAAAAGACTGCCGGTATTTCTTGTTTTCCAAATAAGAAATGGTAGAATGTGGGTTTTCTTCCTTTATTGATTTAAACTTATTCTTTGACTGACAAGTTCATACATGTCTACAGTGCAGTCTGGCCCCTTTCATTACCAACTTTAAACCCCCCTTTTCCTCTCAGGCAGGGTATTTTGGGTCTTTCTTTGTTTGTCCTTTTTTTTTTTTTTTTTTTTTTTTTTTTTTTTTTTTTTTTTTTTTTTGTGACCTACTAACCTTGACTAGAGCCATTGGTATGACCACAGTTTGGAACCTTATGTGACCCAGAAATTCAACTAAAAGTCCTTTTCTTTATCCCGCAATTCCTCTTACGTTTTAAATTTTCCAAAGAACTATTTAAAAAAAAAAAAAAAGGAAAGAAAAATAAAGAAACCAAAACCCTGACCTTTAAATCTCATGTTAATCATTTGTATGTTAGAGCCGGTATAGGATTAGAGAGCATGATTGTGTTTCCTTGGGAAAGGAAAGAGCAGAGCACGAACAACCAATCCCTGTAGAGACAGAAAAAGATGAAGCTAAAAAGGAGCAGGGAGCAGTGGAGAGCAGAGTGCAGAAAATTACTCTGGAGAGAACAAGACAGCAATCTGTGCCTTTCCCTCTTCCCAGTTTGGGTGAAAGTATCCTTATTTCACTCCTACAATCAATGGATTCAAGTCTACCTTAATCATCGTTTTGAATGCTGTATGTAGTGCTTCTGTCAGGAGGTGGTAGCTGCCGCTTCCTAAACAGAGCCAACTCTCTGAGAAAACTGCATTGCACACAGCAAACTGAACTGCAGATACCAAGGGAGATGATTCAGGATGAGGGAGATGTGCATTTTATCACAGAAACAAAGACACAAAGGGTATTGGTAAGTCAATCAGAAAATCAGGAGACAACAAAGTGAGAGTGTATGGGTCTCCAGATTATGATTTCAATTTTTTTTTTGTCAAAAAAACTTGATCTTTTTGTTGCATTTTTGCCCTCAATCATTTTGAGAAGGATTTTGTGTTTATTTTATATTTGATGATGTGTTTCAGTGGTTTTTGGTTTTGAAATACTGATAGAATCATAACACAATGTTGTCATGTGTTATAAAAAGGTAGAGAAGAAGAGGTATGTTTGAGGGAAGGTGCAGAAAGGTGTAGGGGACGAGGGACCAGCCACAGGATGGTATAGTATAGAACAGAGTTTATTCAGGGCACCTGAAAAGGAGTCAAGAGAAAGGGAGAGAGAGAGAGAGAGAGAGAGAGAGAGAGAGAGAGAGAGAGAGAGAGAGAGAGAGAGAGAATGGGAGGGAGGGAGAAAGGGAGAAAGGGAGAAAGGGAGGGAAGGAGGAAAGGAGCAAGCGAGGGAGGGGAGGGGAGGAGAGAAGAGAGGAGAAGAAAGAGAGGAGTAGAAGGAGTAGAAGGAGTGGAGGCCGGCCATGAGCACGTGGAGAGAGAGGGGGAGGAGTAAGGAGCAGGAAAATAGAGGAAAGAACAAGAGCAAGAAGAACAAGAGAGAATGGAGGGGCTAAGCAGCCCCTTTATACTGAGTCAGGCATACCCGGCTATTGCCAGGTAACTGTGGGGCGGAGCCTAGACGGAATGCCAACAGATATTATATACTTAGATAACCTAATACACTCACTAACAGTGGGTCCTAGGGTGAGAAACAGCAGCCACACAGCTGAAAGCAGAGCTAGAAACTGCTCTAATAGGAAGGCAGTCTTTTGACTCACAATAGAGGATAGAGATTATTTCTAGCTGACAAGGAGACATGGGGATCGGGGCAGAAGGCCACAGAAGGGAGAAGAAAACCTGTTTTAGCAGCTGAAGGCTTAAGGGAAGGAGTGTTGTTAGAATCTCTGCCATTAAAGAAGAGAGTGAGCGATCTACTTTTCAAGGCTATGTTACTGTTTACCTTGTAGGCTCACCTAAATTGCCTTGTGCTGCTTTTTCTAAACTGATTTTTCTCATTCCCCTCTTTCAAAGTGGAAGTACCTGGCCTATGTAGCAAGCTCAAGGCTGACCTGGTACCCTAGTCTCTTTATTGCTGTAATAAAACACCAAGACGGACTAAGGGAAGAAAAGATTTGTTTAGCTTATGTGTCCGGGTCATAGTCTAGGGCTGAGGGAAGTTGGGGCAGGAACTGAAACAGAGGCCGAGGAGGAACACTGCCTGCTGGCTTACTCTGGATGGCTTACTCAGCTTGTTATTTATACAACCTAGGACCACTTGCCCAGGGGTGGCAAAACCCACAGTGGGTTAGGGCCTCTCAGATGGATCATGAAAATGCCCCTACAGACTCCTACAGGCCAGTCTGATGAATGCATTTTCTTAAATGGGGCTTCTTCTCCAGTAACCCAGTTGAAAAAAGTTGGAAAAAAAAACAAAAAACAAAACAAAACCAAAAAACCCTAGCTAGCACACTTAAGTTACAAAGTGAGACCTGTTCTAAAGTAAACAAACAAAACTCACATGTTAATCTATTACACCTGAGTAAATACACTCTGGCCCAGGCCTAAGCTATAGCCTTGGTAATAAGCCCTGAGCCATTCTTTAGCCTGATATAACTCCCTTTTCTGTGCACAAAACAGCAAAAGTTCAGGGGGTTCTAAGATTTACCTTCCTGACTAACTCAACAAAAAAGGGAGCTAAGCATATGGCATTCAGTATAAAGGCCTGCAAATGCAATCACTTCTGGGCTGCGGTTTTCATCAGACAAGCAGAGGTTACATTTTAATGTGATCACATGCACATACCAGGGCCTGATTTTCCTAAATTGCTCTCCCTAAATGGAATTCCTTTACCAAAGCACAGACCCATTTCCCCCCCAAGGGGCACGCTATTGTAGTACTCCAATGAAACTCAATTCTGTACACGTTAACTCCGAGCCAAGGCTGTAATAAATCCACTTTAAACCCTTCCATTTACTTATTGTGAAATTATTTGATTCTATATTTTCTGTTTTAAAAGATCAGAATACGTGTAGCAGTGGGAGATAACCCCTTAGGCTTTTAACCTGTCCGTTCTCTCTTTTAGAGAATGACTAGTTCTTTCTGATTAGATGCGTGTTTATCGTGATGTCATTGGCTGAGTAAGACATAAAGTGGAACATTTTGCTGATAGCGTAAGACTCGGAAAAGGCTAACGCTCACTTGTTCTCATGTGTCTTCTCCAGATCTTCCAACACTGTCAAAGAATGTCTGTTTTAGTCGGATTTTAGAGATGGGTATTTTAAAAACTCTGGGTAAACTTAATTTTGAAATCTTTAAAATGCTGATAGTGAGTACTTCCCTGCACACAGCCTTTAGGAGAGCAGCCCCGGTTGTCATGGTGAAATGGGTCAGCGCTGTCTGCCAGGCAGCCCATGGAACTGCAGGCAGGCTGTTGGTACAGAGTTAGCCACACTGGCCAGCAGTTCGTGATCTATAGCTGAATTGAGGTCACTGGGATTCGTTGATGCTGCAGCTGTCCCCCTGGTACCTCCATCTCCTTCAGTGTCCACAAATGTCCCATGCACACTGGGTTTCCTTTGTAGCTGCAAACACTGCCATCTTAGACCCTCTCCTTCTGCATGGTAAGTATTACTCTTTACATTTAATTAAAGACTCTCAGCCATGTAAGCTGGAAAATATTACATGTGTTTGCCCAACTCCCATGTGTGTCTGTGTGTGTGTTTGTCTGTATGTGCATTTATGTACACAAAACTTGACAGAAATATACTGGAGCCTGCATCTCTCTTATTTAAATGCATATTCAAGCGGAATGAGCTAAATATTAAAATCACATTCCTCTGTTAATGTAAACATTAGCCAGCAGCAAAGCCTGGCAGCTCATAAAAATGAAGAGTGCTCAGGCTTTTTCCCATCCACACCATGTGCACTTTTCTCCCTAGGTACATAGTTTCACTGTGTCTGTGGTGTGTCTCGAATGGGAGGAATGCGGTGGTGCAGGCTCATGGTGAAAGACCGGAGCAGAGAGGCCTCAGTATCTTTCCCCACTCCGCTGCTGCTGACTGTGCTCTCCTGCAGCACTGTAAACGACGATGTGTCTGCTTTGGCTTTCTGAGAAAGGGTCTCCCTATGTAGTCCTGATTGTTCTGCTATGTAGACCAGGCTGGCCTCAAACTCACAGAAATCTTCTTGTCTATGCCTCTCAAGTGCTGAGACTAAAGGCACGAACCACCATGCTTGGCTACCACGGATTTTCAAATAAAGCAGTGGAAATAACCTTTTTTTTTTTTTTTTTCTGTTGTTTTTAAAGCGATGTCAGGAGTAATGGTACCTGCCTATATCCCATCACTCTAGAAGCTAAAGCAGGAAGACTGTACATTCAAGTTAGCCTACACTATCTGGTAAGACCCTATGGTGCTTAGACTGAGAATAGACCCCATATGCTCATGTATGTAAATGTTTGCTTCCCAGTTGGTAGAGGATTAAGACGTGTGGCCTTGTTGGAAAAAAGTGTATCACTGGAGGTGGACTCACTTCAGTTCTCCCCTCCCTCTCTCTCTCTCTCTCCATCTTGTGGATAAGATGTAAACGCTCTGGTACTGCTCCCGAGCCTGCCTGCCTCCCACCATGACAGTTATAGTCTAACCCTCTAAGACTGTAGGCAAACTCCCAATTAAATGCTTTCTTTTATAAGTTGCCTTAGTCATGTCTCTTCACAGCAATAGTAACCTGAAGACAAATTCTATCAATCAATAAATAAACAAACAAATGAATGAATAAGTATATGAACTGTATTTTGAAATAAGAAAATCTTCTTAAACATTGCTGTTTTCATGATCCTTTTCTTCCCTTTTGGGTTGGTTTTTCCATTTGAAGTAAGTTACTTAATACTGAGGAACAGTCTTCTCTTCTAATAGATTGCGCCATTTGAGTTAAGATTTGCAGCTTCTCGGGCTGAAGACTACACATACTCGTATCCTAGCAAGTCACTAGCTACTACCGGCCTAGCACGGTGAGTCTTTTCTTAATTAGGTAAAGAGGGGAGAGCAAAGCCTTTCATCTCTACAAGATTAACATTGTGGCATAGGAAGAAAGGTGAAGGGAATGGGGGCCGAATGAAAGGGTTAACCTTGCTATGAAGACACAGGATGATTACAGACACACACACACACACACACACACACACACACACAAATTGAAGCGATAGGAAGTGGAGTGAATTGCTTTCTCCAGACATGCACCCCGTTACTGATGACTACAGTGGAAATTCAAACCCACATTTACTTTGTGAGGATGGTGTGTTAGCACTCTCCTGCTCTGTTGAAGACAGCCACTCTGCCCCACACTTTGGGGCTAAGTGCTCTGGTCCGAGCGGATCAGACAACAGGTCTAGCAAGAGAGAGAGAGAGTGGGGATAAAGGGGAAGAGACACGAAGAATGGAGACAAACCAGATTGTGTGACCAAGTCTCGTTTCTCGTTTATTGTCTCTCTCTTATTGTCTCCTCTTTTATTGTCTCATTTATTGCCTCCTTCTTATTGTCTCCTCTTATTGTCTCCTCCTAGTGCAAGGAAACCCTGGGTATTTATAAGCACAAGCAGGGGAACACAGCTGAAGACACTTTACCACGAGCACCTTGCAGCTGGTGTCACTAAACAGCAAAACAAGATATGTGGGACAGACAAGATGTTTATCAGAGTGTGCTCAGCTGTTGTAGGTTGTTGAAAACAAGTCTCTAGTCAGGGTATATGGCTCGAGATGGCTGCAAAGTTGATAGCTGCTTTCTGCTAAAAGTCAGCTCCCAATACTGCTCTTTCACCAAGACTTCCCTGCAGGACGGGGTGATCAAAGTCTCTGTTGCATCAGTTTCAGACATGGTCAATGCGTGTTGTGCACATGTGTATATAAGAGGTTGTGTGTATGTGTGTGTGTGTGCTTGTCTCTGTGTGTTTCTGTGTGTGTGTGTGCTTGTCTCTGTGTGTTTCTATGTGTGTGTGAATGTATGTATGTGTCTCTGTGTGTTTCTGTGTATGTGTGTTTGTCTCTGTCTCTCTCTCTCTCTGTCACTGTGTGTGTGTGTGTGTGTGTGTGTGTGTGTGTGTGTCAGTGTGTCTGTGCTTGATTAGTTCAGCAGCCAGAATCTCAAAGATTGTCACTGGTGTTTGGGTGTTCAATTATGTATTAGGTACTCAGATTCTCTAGACCTCAGGTTCAGCTACACAGATTGGGCAACTCTGCAGCCATGTGCCCTTCATGTGCTCCTTCCAGAAAAGGGTGTACATCCATATCCCCATCACATCATTTCCTGTCAAGAAAGACACCCTCTTTCTTACTCAAATCCTTCCTTCCAATCAACATCCAAGTACCCACTCATGTTGTCAGTGCCCTCCAATTCCTGTTGCATGAATTTTTGTGCCTTCAAATGGCACTACTTGTGTGCTGTCAGCAATTACCTTGAGTGATCTCTCTGAGCATGCATCCTGTCCCATATCTAAAGACAAAGCTTCCCGAGGGCTGGACTTGTGTTATAGCTTCCTCTTCAGCATCTACCATGGATTAGCTTTAGAAAAAAAAAAAGCTAAGCACTTTAGAAACAAGATTTGACTTCAGTATAGTCACTGAAAATAAATACGAAATCTATGCAAATGCCATAGCATAAACTGGGACAGTGTTTTCATCTGTCTTGCCACTGGAAGGTGAGGAGGGTACAGTGGTCAAGGGTGATTATATGAAAAAACAAAACAAAAAATCTTAAGCAAATGCAGAAGTCCGGGAGTGAATCCTGAATGTCCCATATTCCTTCGTCACATTCCGTTTCAACATTCACCAGTTCCTCATCTAGACAGTTTGCTCTGTGGAAAATGAAAAGATTAAGAGCTAAACACTTAGAAACTAAAGAACCTTTGGCATATTATATAATCTCTTTGAAGTGTAGTTTTCACTTGCTAAGGGAAGATAATAATTCTTATCTCAGAATTCCTGCTGTACTCTCATGGGGCTGTAGCAGAGATGAGAAGAAATCATGTGTGTAAGTCCCTGGCAGGCACACAGTGGATATCTGGTTTCTTTTTAATTTTTAGAAGATACGGGTTATTACATGTACTTATTTGTTTAATTGGATGAAGCACATACCATGTTGCATGTGTGGATGTCAGAGGACAATGAATGGTCAAGAGTTGACTCTCTTTTATGTCCTGGAGATTGAATTCAGGTTGGCAATTTTGACAACAAAAAGTCCTTACCCACCAAGCCATCTCAACAGCCCTAATTACCTATTTTATGTCAGTGCCCCCCTTTCTCATTTTCTTTGTAACAAATTAAAAATAAAAAACTATATTTGCATAGCTATTAAAAAAAGGTTCCAGGAACTGTAGACATGGAATGTATCTGCAAGTGGGTGCCAGTGAAGGATGAGGACCTAAATTCAGATCCCCAACAAACACACATGACACCCAGCACACATAAAAGCCACATATGACAGAACATGCTTGCAATCCTAGCTCTAGACAGGCAGAGACAAGATATTCCCAGTGGTCTTCTAGCCAACTAGTTTTGCCCAATAAGCAAGTTTCAGGTTTCCTGAGAAACCTGTCTCTAAATAAATAAATAAATAAATAAGGTGAAAGATGGCAGAAAAAACCTCTATTATCAAGTCCTGACCTCTTCACGCACATATATATATACAGTATCACACACACACACACACTCACACGCACACGCACATGCGCGCACACACACACACACACACACACACACACGTACACACATGAGCATGCGCATACACACACACACCAGGCTTCAGCCTTATTTGCATTTAACATTTGGCTAAAAGTTTGCTGCTTCCAAGGGGCATATAATCATCAGAAAATTTCCATAAAGTAATCAAAGAAGGAATTGATAATATATTAATTTTAGAAAAGAAAAAACTTTCTTCAGGTCCCCATAGGACAGTTTACACAAAAAAACTTATTCAACTACTCAACTTAGCACAAAACCTATCCTAAAACCCAGAGAATCAAGATCTACCTACCTGTGTGACTATAGTAAAAGTCACATTCAATTTCATGCTCTGGACCACTTCTCCAAGAGATCTGACTCTTTCTCCTCAATCATCTAGGCTCTGCATTCTTCTAGGATTATTTTGTTCCCACTTGTGAACAGTATGGGACTATGGAATCATCTGAAGTTCTAGGAGGGCAGGCAGAGTAAAAAGAGGAGGAAGCATTGTGGACATGGCAGAATTTAATTCAAATAATCTCATATCTGAATGCCTTATTGTTTTTTTAAGAGAATCAATTTAGTTGGCGTTAGGGGTAAGTGATAATTCATAAAGATAGTAGCAATATAATGTTCTGTATTTGTGAGTATATTCTATAATCTTAATATAATAATCATAATTTATCTTCTGAAGACAAACTTGAAAGTTGGTTTGTAGCCCTGAATTCTCAGCAATTTTCCTGTCTCTGTCTTTTGAATGCTGGAATTACAGGCATGACATTATGTCTGGAAAAATAAAATGTCAAAAAATATGTGTACAATGTTCTCAAAAGACCTAAAGCCCTAAGTATAAATTTAATAAAAGTCATCCCAAGCCTTTATACATAAAACTATGGCATTGCTAGGTAATTTTTTGAGAAATGGAGTATAAATCACACACCTGGCAGGACAATTTTAAAATAAGCAACAAGCTGATTCTAAAAGGTATATAGAAACACAGGGAATTAGGAGAGTAACTCCTATTTGTAAAGACAATTTACAGAACTTGACTTAAGGCTTTCTATATTGTTAAAGCCATCAGGATGGTGGAATAGAGTTCAGAAATATGCGGTATCGTGTGGTAGGCAAAGATTTATTAAATGAAGGCAGGAAAAAATTAAAGATAGTATTAAAAAATTAAATGTTTTCACTAGATTAAAGCATGATGATGTATATCCAGAATGTGCAAAGTACTTTTCAAATCAATACAGTAAACAATGTAACATATCAAAGGAGAAAGGACTTTTATAGACTTCTGTTTTGCTTTTAGCTTTTCTGTTTTTGGAGACTAGTTCTAGTCTTATAGCTTAGGATTGGAACTTGATACCTCCCTTGGCACATGACCTGCAGTTACTTCAGTAAACTTTTCAGAATATATAGTCATTCAAACATCCAACATTTGTTGTTTGGAAACTGTATATTAAAATTATGTTATGATACTATTTTGTACCTACTACACTGGCTGAGATTTAGAAGCTGGCTGAATTAAATATACCATACTGAATGTATAAATGTGAAGAAAGTCCTCATGCACTGCCTTTGAGGATACAACATGGTTCAAATAGTTTGAAAAGCACATTGGCAGTTTCTACAATGGTCAAGCACCCTTGATATATTACCCAGCCATTGACTTAAGAGGAAACACTCATATGCACAAAGAAGACTTGCATATAGATGTGCATGGTCATTTGGCTTACAGTAGACCAAATGCAGAACCAACCCAACTTCCACCAACAAATGGATACACAAGTTGCATTTATTTATATAACACTATAGCTACTCAATGGTGTAACAATATATACCGTCACAGGGATGAACTGTATCCACATAATGGACACAACATAATGACTTCAGAACAGAAATGTTCATTATAATAATAAAAGTCAGTTTAGCAGTTTCCTCAACAAAGTAAGAGAAACTACAAATGATTCCCTGAAAATTCTGAAGTGTTTAAATATTCTATATTTTAGCTCCATGGTGTTATGAATGCATATATTTAAAATATATGATGTTATTGCATATAAACTATATGTTGGGAACATTTTCTTATTGAGCATAATCATACTACATAAAACATACTATTTCTATTCTTTCATAAAAACCCATAAAATGTAGAATCCCAGAGCTCACAGAAATGGGGCAGGAAAACCATGCATTTAAGATCAAACTGAGCTTCATAGCCAAAACCCCTTCAAAAATATAAATAAATAGAATAACGCCCCCCCCCCAACATGAAATCCTTCATTTATAGAAAAGAGATTATTCTATATTGAGAAAATTAACACTTCTGGTCTAGGAAATGTTTCAACTCATGTGGTCCTCAGACCACCAGTTTCAACACTGCTAAGATAGCAAATGGGGAAAGAGACTCACGGCTCCCAAGCTGAACCAGACAATGATCATGCCAACAAAAGTCTTTTGTAAACATTTTGTTATGTAAAATTGCAAACTACACTAGAGAACAAAGCATAACACATATTTACAGACTATTTTAGCTTCAGCAGTCATTATACAGACAATCTGGATTATCTGTACCCCTCTATCTCTCTGCAATCCCCAGATGAATTATTTTAAGCAATCCAAGTTCCATATTGATTCTTCTGTAAGTATAAGTGCTCTGGAGCTATGAATCCTTGACCGGAGCCACGTTCCCATCCTCTACCTGAAATGTTTGCTCCCTGCTCTGTAGGCACATAGCCCTCTCTGATCTTCCAGAAGAGACCTGGACAGGAAGAACTCAACTGTGCTCCAATCTAAAAGGCCTCCCTTTCACCTCAGCCCAGATAGTTTTCCCCTCTGGTAATCTAGACCCAGTCTTTCACATCATTTCCCATAATTTATAATTAGTTATCACTTATTTCTGTCTGTTTTTCCAACTACATTCTACATGCTACTTGTGATAGTGCTAGCCCATACCAATACAGGGGTTAATAAGTACGTATTTCTATGAATTATCTAAACAGATTATCAGCTACAACTTTTCAAACTCCAGCAATAACATTTATCCATACTTGGTGATGCTCTGGGTAATTACTGAAAATAAGTTGATACCATTCATTCAAAATGTCCTAAAAATTTCCCCATATGAACCATCCAATAGATGTCCTTTTGTAAGGGCCACTGAGTGTTCCATATGGAAGAAACATAAGAAAAACTGCATTCTCAGGTCTGTAGCTTTTAAATGAAAAGGCTCTTCAGATGACATTTTTGTCAAACAGAGAACAGATCAAAAAAACATCTAATGTTACAGCACTTATGAAATACAAACGGCCATGTCCTAAGATCTTTGTCTAGAAAAATATCAAGTAACTTGAGTCAGAGTTTAATCTCCTGTAATATCAGACAACACAATTCTCTTTTACACTGTGTGTATGTAGTACATTCTGTAAACTATTTATTCAACAGATACTTATTTCATACCTATGATATACCCTGACCCCTTCTAGATAATTGCAGATACAAGAAGGAACAAAGCAACAAAGCTTACAGTCTTATCAAGTGTCAGCTTTCAATAGGACACCCTCCTGATTTAATTATGAGATCATGGCAACATAGAAGAAAACGGTGTTTTTTTTTTTTTTTAAATCATTTCTCAATAAAAGCAGGATACACATTTCTTTGTTTAGCATGTAATACGAAAGTTGCAACATGGTCAACTACCTTCATCATCTTCTAAGCCATCAAAAGTTAGCCCTCTCAGAACACAAAGTTTCTATCAGCCAAATTGTGAGAACAGTTGACCCTAGGAATTTCCCTTCTATTAACTCACCAGCATGGAATGTGACTGCAGGGTCCCAGGCCTCAATAACAACTGTAGGATGACAGGAAAGATAGAACAAGAAACTCCATGGAATCCAGAGCACTCAGCATACCTAGTACCCCTCTGACTTCCATATGATCCAGAGACACAAAGATTCAAGCAAGTCATATTTAAAATTTAAAAAAAGAAAGAAAGAAAGAAAGGAAAAAAAGAAGGAAAAAGAAAAAGCACTCCCCACCCCACTCCACTTTCTCCAAAAAGCTATACAAATATTTCCATCTTCTTGTCTCATAGCTCATTTAGTCTTGCCGGTGTCCTAATGTGCATCTGAAGCTTTAGCATGGCATACTGATACTTTCTCAGATGCTGCATACAGAGTCAGGGACAAGTTCAAAGGCATGAAGGGAAGAGGAAAGAAGTAGGCCCGGGCCTTGAAAGGAAAGTCTTCTAGTAGTGGAGGGGCTGCAACAGTTTCTCTGTATCCTCACCATGTCACCCTGCACCACGTCCAAGAGAGAATTCCTCACTTCCTGGTAACATTCTTTCCAGTCTGAATATTCATTTGCCTTTCTCCTGGCATCTCTGGGCCTCTGACGAGACTTGTTGCATCACCTGGAGACTAAGGATGCACAAATATCTACTTCAGAGGACAATATAAAGAAAGAGTTCAACCCTGGCCCAATGAGACTGGGATGTCTTCAACAGTGAGAAATTGACACTATATTAATCTTACTTTCTCACTCCTCGAAAAGAAAGTACCATGCACTGCATTTAAAAAAAAATTGTAAAGTAATGCAGATTTCTTATTTTAACAGCTGAGATCTCAGTTGCCAAGTAACAAACCCCACAAGTTCTCTGTGCTTTCGGTGAGCTTTCAACGTTACTCTCTGACTTACTTCAGGGCAAGGAGGGACTTGTTGCTAAATATAATGCACGCTCTTCCTGCAAGAAGTTAGAGGCTTTCTCGGGAGAAGCCAGTGAGTGTAACAGTGACTGAAAACTTTTTCTAGCCTTTCCTCTGAGCTGTTGAATCTGTTACTAATTCAAGACAAATACTGATTGTTCCTGCTCAGAGTGAGCACGGATTTGAAGAGCCAGAGGCATTTTTGAAAAGACATGATTATCCTGCTAAATTCAGGAAAGAATGTGGTAGCGAGCAAGACCGAAAGTCTATCTCAAGAGTAGCTTTCTAATGCCCCTGATCCTGAAAAATTCTAGCACAGGGAACTAGATACCATGCACTGTCTCCTCATCTTCCTGTTGCACAGTGTCAGTGATAATCTGCCTCTAGTTCCTCTAACCGTTTGTAGACCTGACTTCCTCTGTAAGCTCTTGGTACTTATCAGTGTGTTTTGTCAGTTCCTGAACTCGATTATTACCAGGGTCCAGGATTACTAAGGTCAGTTTCTAAACTGGATTACCAGGGTCCAGACAGGCAGAATCCACTTCTTATATATCCCCCTTGGATGGTATTCAATGCATAGATTACGAATAAATGTTAGCTGAATAGAATAAATGTTAGCTGAATAGATAGTCCATGTATGTCCCAGACAAGAGACAGAAAAATAATACCTGCCTCAATTTTCTGTTTTCTTTGCTAAATCCCAAACAACATACACACACACACACACACACACACACATACATACACACACACACACACTTCTTCTATGGACATTACATAGAAAGCCTGTGTAACTCCATTAATTTCTAATTTTTCTTGACTTGTCCTGACTTCTCACAGTAGATATATTTTAAAATGGGTCTATGCTTGGTTTCACACTGGTTGTCTTTGATATTACTATTTCACAGAATCATTACTCTCTGGTGTTTTCTCTATATCTCATTTTTTTACAGTCTCCACCACTTCTAGCCTATGGTCTACATCATGGTTGCTGGCACTCCCTTCCATGTACCCAGATATTTTTTTAACCTGAGGCAAGATCATTCATTACCATCAGTGCCCTGGTAGCTACCAATTTTCAATATTCATATTTACTACCTGTGGTATTTAATGAGAAGATCTCCCATGTGCTCATCCTTTTGAATGCTTAGTCAGCGTGCAGTGGAACTGTTTGGGAAGCATTAGGAGGTGTGGCCTTGTTGAAATGGGTATATCACTGGGAGTGGCCTTTGAAGTTTCAAAAGTCCATACTATGTCTGCTTCTGTCCACGATGACCATGGACTAACCCTTTAAAACTATAAGCAAGCCCCTTGATTAAATGCTTTATGAATTGGTTTGAATCTAGTACTCACAGCAGTTGAACAGTAACTAAGACGCTATCTCTTCTGAGTGTTAAATTCCACACTGTCTACTGAGCATCTTCATGTGATACTTCAAAGCCATCTCAAATCATGACCCAAGCCAGAGCCATCATTTCCTCTCTAACTCTTATTTCTGGTTTCTAAAATCAGTCTCCAAATCTTACCCTTAACTTTGCTACTCACCAATCAATGAGATCTCTTCCATATCTCTTTGTCTCTGTGTTTATAAGGCTAGTACAAACACCAGCACCTCATCACATCATTGACATCCTTATTCTGACTGATATCTCTGCAGATGGCTGCTTTTACACCTTCAGCCAAAACCTGAAACATGAACTGCTAACTCATATTCAATCCTATTTATGCTTACCTAGGGCTTAAAAGTTCAGATTCTAGTAACACAGTATCATCAAACAAGTATGAAATTCAAATCAGAAAAGCAAAATTGAAATACAAGCTTATTTATCAACTTAGATACATAAACTTGAACATGTGGTTCACTGTGGTGAAGGTATGAGGCATGTCATCGAAGAGGCTTTTTTGATAGTTGATGGATGAGCTTATGGGCACAATTGAGTCAGGAACCTTCTAACTCATCAATGGACTTATCTATTGATGGAGTTACATTTCAGTAGCATTATTTGGAGATGGTGAAAACTAGGAATGTGGTCTAATTGAGAATGTTTATTGCTGGATGGTTTAACTGGAAGAATCTATCTTGTTTCTGGCTCCTTATGTTGTATGATACTATTATTTGGAGACCTGAACAATTGTCTATTCACTCCAGATAAATAATGTGAAGATCAAAGTAAGAATATCATCAGAGTTCTGATGAGTTTATTGAAGTACTTATAGGAGTGTGGGCTAAGGGATTACTTACAGGAAGAGAGATGACTCCATGACAGCTGCATCACCAAATGCCTACTCAAACCTGAGTAACCGCTACTCCTTGAAGGCAGCTCAACACATTGGATAGTTTTTCTTCTAGGATCAAATAGTCTAAGCCTTTTCTAAGCAGCTTAGCTGATCTGAGAATATCTCTGAATAGTCCTTAGTGCTTATATAAGTTTGGGGAGGGGGAAATCTAGCAAATCTTGTCTGTTTCGGGGATTTCCTAAAACTATTCAGCCATTTACTCCCTGAGTTTTTCCTTAGAGACCTGTATGTCCCTGACAGCTTCCTGTCTTGGATTCTAAGAAGAAATTGAGTATCTTTGGAGTTACTCCTCTTGTGGGTAGACAGCCACTAGGCAAGAATTGCCTCTTTCCATCTACAGACAAATTACTGTCCAGAAAAGGATACACTTGCAGAATAGTTGCCTGATTATATCTGCCTAGACAGAGTAATCAGCCCTTAATAATTCTGCATCACTAAGGTCTGTCAGATGATTCTGGGCCAGAAGGCTGAAGATCAGATGCTCCAACATTCTGTAGTATAGGGACTGTCCAGGTGATCAGTGGTCTCTATAAATTGGCTATGTTTTAGAAGCTATGCTTTGTGCTTCCCATAATTTCAGTTAACTCAGTCATTCTGAATTTCTGATGGGGTTGAAAACTTATAGTCTCATAGCCAATTCTAGCTATTTACTTTGAGAGAAAAGATTTGAGTGGATGGTTTCCAGCTGACATTCATTCTAAAGCCAAGAAAAAAACCAGGTTCAGAACTAAGTGTTTTAGTTAGGAGAGATGACAAAGGTTCTGGTTAGTCAACAAAATGATGGACTGGGTATTAGGACTATCTTGTACCTACCTCACTGGTACAAATAGGCATAATTATGCTCTAATTGTATTTTGAGAAAAAAGTTTTATTTTAACAGGAAGGGTGATATGTAGGAGGAGCTAATGTGGGAAGAGTACCGAGAGTAAGAGAAGGAGTAAGGAGAGGAGGAGAAGAAGGAGAGGAGAAGCTAGGTGATGAGAGAGAGAAAGAGAGAGAAGGGGGGGGGGGACATGGAGGCAGATGTTCACGTGTCTCCACCAGTCAAAGATAGTTGATATATCTAAGTTGGGTATTGGGTTACACTTCATATTGAGCATTACCAAACTTATAAAGCCTTTGATTAACATTTTTAAAAAATTGTATAAAAGCAAAAAGGAAAAGGGGGCATGGGATAGGGGTTTTCTAGGGAGGGGAAATGGGGAAAGGGGATGGCATCTGAAATGTAAATAAAATATCTAATAAAAAAAGAAACTTCCCTTCAAATGGAATATTTTCTTGGGGAGGAAATGACATATAATCCTTTCCCTCTCAGACTCTCTCTGCTCTCTAACCATGAAATGAGTATCTTTTGCTACCATGCCCTTTTACTGTGTGTGCTGGCTAATTTTATGTCAACTTTACACAGGTTAGAGTCACCTGAAAGGAGGGAACCTCAATTCAGAAAGTGCCTTCACAAGATCTGACTCTAGAGCTTGTAGAACATTTTCTTAATTAGTAATTGATATGAAAGGGTCTAGCCCATTGTGAGTGAGCCCAGCCCTGGACATGGGGTCCTGGATTCTTTTAAAAAGCAGGCTGAGAAAGCCATGACAGGCAAACCAGTAAGTGGTACCCCTCCATAGCCTCTACATCAGCTTCTGCCTTCTGGTTCTTACCCTGTTTGAGTTCCTGTCCTAATTTCCTTCAATGGTGAACAGTGATACAGAAGCATAAGCCAAATAAAACTTTTCCTCTCCATGTTTCTTTTAGTCATGGTGTTTCATTGAAGCAATAGAAACCCTGACTAAGCTACTGTGACAAACCATAGCTGTTTAAGACATGAGTCAAGAGAGACTGTGTTCTGGGGAATAGCCTACACTGTTCAAGAAACCATCAGAGGAGGCAAGTCTCACTGAACTGTAAAGGACCTCACTTGCAGCCATGCCAAATATCTGGCTACTTGATGAGACATCCTCAATCTGGTCCAAAGAAAAATAGGACACTTTCTTAGTGCTCAGCAAAACACTTGTGGTCAAGTATGACTGTACACCTATGATTATACTTCCCCCAAACTGAAAGTTGTGCTGTTATTGGTGTTAATTACAAGCACCATGTTTGTATGGTACACACAAGCAAACACTCCCTTCCGATTATTGTTGTTCACACTTTCTGAGTCAGCCAGAAGATACCCTCCAATAAAGACAACAGATGTTGCACTATTAGGCCAAATATCAAGGTCTTCCCTGAGTGGATGCTCTTTTCTGATCTACTTGTGATCTCTGTCCTGGATGTAGAAAGCTGATAGTAGCATGGCAAAGAGGCAGTGCTGATGGCTGCTAATGGAAGCAGAGACTGCTGCATGGTAGATATGGATGAAAAAATTCAGTGTGGCCTCCTGCATAAACTGAGTAGAGCAGGGACAGCCAGAGACAGGGAGTGGGTAGGGAAAGAGAAGTTAAGAGAAGGTGTAACCCCATGACTGTGGAAGGTCACAATCTTGTTAAGTAAAATATGAGAGACTTTGGGCCCTGGAAGATGGAGGATTCTAAGGAGCTGCCAATTCCCTAAGGCCTAGAATTCTAGTAGCCAAGAGCCAAGGTCTATGATTTCAGCCGCTGTTAGTAGCTCAAGGTCCCTACACTCAGCTTTCGTACTGTCCATCACCAGTACAGACCAATGCTAGCTGTAGTTATACATGAGCAGTGGAGGCATGGACCAGGGATAGCTGTGTGCAACCACTCATAGTTCATGCCCAGAGCAGCAAGCCTCTGACCTAAGTTGCTACAGCTTTAAGTTCTGGCTTGAACAACTTAGAACCAAGCTTTTTGTTCTCAGGCCCCAGATTCTAAGAGGGCTTGAAAGTGCCAACATTGCTTCTGGTCTGGGCCAGAGCACTGAGCAGATTTTGGGTGGCAGCTCTGCCCCCAATCTCTAAGAACCCAAAGGAAGTGGGGATCCCAGGTGCTCTAATTCAGGCAGTATCTTAAGGTAAGCAGACAGCAAGGCCGGCCCCAAACAGGGAGTAACTGGGACCCACAAGGACCCAGGAAGTCACTCTGAGCCCAGAGCACTGGTTCCTTTCAGTCTGGGCCCAGGAACTGAGCAGATCTTGGGTGGCAGCTCTGCCCCCAATCTCTAAGAACCCAGAGGAAACAGGGCTTCCAGAGCTCTAACCTGGGCAGCATCCTGTCTGCGCTTGAGCACTGAGCAGATTCTGGGCCCCAGCGCTTACCCCAGTAGTTACGCCTGCCCCACAAAGTTCTGATACAACCAAGATAATAGGAAAGACAGGCTCCAGTCAGGGACAGGGCAGGTAGCACTAAGGAGATACAGATGGCAAAAGGCAAGCGCAAGAACATAAGCATCAGCAACCCAGGGTATTTGGCATCATTAGAACCTAGTTCTCCCACACTAGAAAGTCCTGAATTCCCTATATCACCAGGAAAGCAAGATTCAGATTTAAAATCACTTCTAATGATGATGATATAGGACTTTAAGAATGACATAAATAACACTCTCAAAGAATTTGAGGAGAACACACTTAAACAGGTAGAAGCCCTTAAAGAGGAAACACAAAAATCCCTTAAAGAATTACAAGAGAACACAACCAAACAGGTGAAGGAATTGAACAAAACCATCCAGGACATAAAAATGGAAGTATAAACAATAAAGAAATCAAAAAGGGAGACTACACTGGAGATAGAAAACCTAGGAAAAAAAATCAGGAGCCATAGACACAAGCGTGACCAACAGAATACAAGAGATAGAAGAGAGAATCTCAGGTGCAGAAGATACCATAGAAAATATCAACACAACTGTCAAAGAAAATACAAAATACAAAGTTCTTAACACAAAATATCCAGGAAATCCAGGACACAATGAGGAGACCAAACCTAAGTAAGGATAATAGGTATAGATGAGAGTGAAGATTCCCAACTTAAAGGGCCAATAAATATCTTCAACAAAATTATAGAAGAAAACTTCCCTAATTTAAAGAAAGAGATGCCCATAAACATACAAGAAGCCTATAGAACGCCAAATAGACTAGACCAGAAAAGAAATACCTTCTGTCACATAATAATCAAAACATCGAGTGCCCAAAACAAAGAAAGAATATTAAATGCAGTAAGAAAGAAAGGCCAAGTAACATATAAAGGCAGACCTATCAGAATTACACCAGATTTCTCACCAGATACTATAAAAGCTAGAAGATGCTGGACAGATGTCATACAGACCATAAGAGAACACAAATGCCAGTCCAGGCTACTATACCCAGCAAAACTCTCAATTACCATAGATGGAGAAATTAAGATATTCCATGACAAAACCAAATTTACACAATGTCTTTCTACAAACCCAGCATTACAAAGGATAATAGCAGGAAAGCTCCAATACAAGGAGGGAAATTATACCCTAGAAAGAGCAAGAAAGTAACCCTCTTCTAACAAATCTAAAAGAAGATAGCCACACAAAGATAACTTCACCTCTAATAACAAAAATAACAGGAGACAAAAATCACTGTTCCTTAATATCTCTTAACATCAATGGACTCAGTTCCCCAATTAAAACACATAGGCTAATGGACTGGACTCATAAACGGGACCCAGCATTTTTCTGCATACAGGAAACCCACGTCAGTGACAAAGACAGACTCTACCTTAGAGTAAAAGGCTGGAAAACAATTTTTCAAGCAAATGGTTCTAAGAAACAAGCTGGAGTAGCCATTCTAAAATCTCCAGCCTGAGGACACAAAGGCGGGGGACTCATGGCTCCACCTGTATAGGTAGTTGAGGGTGGCCTTGCCAAGCATCAGTGGAAGTGGACAGCCTTGGTACCTGAAAGTTTGGATTCCTGCCATGATAATAATGGGCTGAATCTCTGAAACTGTAAGCCAGCCCCAATTAAATGTTTTCCTTTATTAGAGTTACCTTGATCACAGTATCTCTTCACAGCAACAAAACCCTAAGACAAAGGGCATCTAAGTTCTAAGCCTGAAACTTACTTCCCAGGAGGATGACTCATTCTCATGAAAACTGGCAGCTGGATGACTTCCTGAGTAGGGCCATAGGGGACCCAGATCTCAGCATCACACCCCCAGAGCCATGAGTTATCTCCAGACTTAAACTACCTTCTCAAAACACCCATTCACCACACTGTCATCAGTTCTCTGGAAGATCAGCTACTGTCCAGAAGACACATAGTGCAAAATAGTGAGAGGCCCAGATGAAGCCTCCAAGTGTCCAAAGCTCCTATAACAAAGCACTCTGTAACAAAGTTTTCTGTACCAGTGGACTCTGTACCAGCTATCTCTTGGTCCCTCTTGTCTTTTATTCCTTCCCCTAAAAACCTACAAGGACAGTTATGGCCCCTCCTATACTCAGGACTGACCAATTCTGACATGTGTACATACTTTCTGTCCCTCCAAAAGCTATTCTGCCAGCTAGCATCTTGTCCTGTGCACCAACTGAAGGTGTCCACCTGGCAGCCAAGTCTGTGTCATGGCCATCTATTCAGTCACAAAACAAGGCAAGAGTTTTAATACACTACCCCACCATGTTTGCATGTAGAGGCCAGAAGTCAGATTTGAATGTCATATGTCATTCCTCAGGCCCCATCTAGCTTGTGTTTTGTGAGGCATGGTCTCTCAGTGACCTGTTGCTTGCTGATTAAGTTACAATGACTGGAGAGCGAGCAATTCCCAGGAATTCGCCTGACTCTGCCTTCCCTGTGCAGGAATTACAAATGTGGGCCACCACACCTGGCTTTTGCACAGAGATGTTGGGGACTGAAATCAAGTTCACACTGACACAGCCTGCACATCTCTGGCCATGCTGTCTCCTCATTCCTGAGACTAAATAATCTTCAGCCAGCTCCCTCTGGTGTATGTTTGCTAATATTTTCTTAAGCTGAAGCAGTAGCCACCATCAGATAAGATGTCCTCCATGTCCTTGGCCTCTCACCCAAGCCCTCCCTTCATCTAGAGAGCTGAAAAATAAAATCCTTCCAGACTTTTCAGGGACGTCTGGGTACAGTTCATGGATTAGAGGTCCCACATAGTCTTTCTTCTGTCCGCGAAAAGGTCATGGAGGGCAGCATTCCAAAGCAGGTAGCCTCCTTACAAAGGGTTAACACCCACTTCACATTTTTCTGACTTGCTTTTAGTAGCAAGCGAAAAGTTCTTTCGCATACGCCCAATTACACTGGAAAGGGGAGAGCCGGTGAATTTAGAAATTTGCTGTCAACACTTGGCTACAAGTAGATATTAATTGATTTAAATCACCATGGAACGCCGACAGAAATGCAGTAGACGCCAAAAAGCTTTCTGACTGAGAAAGGTAAGAACAGTGCAATAAGTGGGTAGGATTTTCCATTTCTTCACTAATGTTGCTACCTACACACTTAACTCGGGAGCACTTGGACTCTCACTTTCATTTATAATTAGCTAGCATGTATTCATTTGCATAGCCCTCCGTGAGTGGTTTTTCAGCTGTTTCAAATCAAAGAACTGAGTATTCAAAATGAACTTATAGGTTAATGATGATGTTTTCCTCAGGTTTACCTTTTTCACCAAAATACTCAGAGAATGTGCTACTTATAAGCATTATTAGGGAAGGGGGGGATAGGAGTGTCACAATGCACTACACGTTTCAAGGACATATATTAGTTCTGAAGTTATTTTAATTGCTTCTCTACCTTATCAGTTTGGGGTCATAGAGAAAATGTTTGTGGTATTTACCAGGGCCCTAGCTTTCCTTTGAGACTAGAGGATGTTTTATTGTGTCATGATCTTGAAATTAAATTTACAGCAGGCGTAACGTCTTTTAGTGAGCGAAGTATGGGTGTCTTTCCAAACCTACATATTTAATTGCTGCTGTGATACTCTCCCAGCATCCTTCTCACCTGTCTCAGCTGCCATGGAAACACATGTTGATGTGGAGATACAACATGGAGCCATCCCAGGAAAGGATGCTATCTTTAAGAATGATAGTTACGACTATGAATGACCAAGAAAAGAACAAGGCTTGCCAAGTGAAGATAAGGAAGCAAATTTGGATTCCTGGTACTCATGTAAAAGTCAGGCTTGGTTAAGGCTGTATTCTATATTCTTCAGAGCAGTGCTTTACAAGTACAAGGTCAACCCATTCAATAGACCAATAGGGGATATGTGTAGTGGTCATTGTTGGGAGTTTCAAGCCTACATTCCTCTTCCGTAGAACACATTCTTTCTCTAGGAAAGGTCCCTTTGCTCCTCTCCATCCATATGGCTTGGATGGAGGGTTGCCTCACCAGCTGGCTCCAAGGGGAAGCCCATGACTCAAGCTGGGCCAATTGGTTTTTTTTTTAAGCATATGCTTTCCATCTGGTCCTTCACAAGTTAACAGAATTTTAGCCACCAGCTGCAGATGGTCAGCTTTACCACTATGTGAGCAAGTCTGTCTAAAAATAGGAAGGAGCCAGGGGGAAATGTTAAAATAGAAATGGAGAGAAAAGCAAAATCATAAGAAACATTATTAGACATCTTCATTTCGGCCAAAGTTAGCCTGGCATTTTCAGTTGCATGAACAATAAATTTCAAAGTTATTATTATTATTACTTTTTTTTTTTGTTCAAGTCATTAGAATTGTGTTTCTCAACAAATAATAAATGCTGGCCAAGATGTGGGGAAAGAGGAACCATACATCCCGTTAGGGGAATGAGAACATACACGGCTACTATGGAACTCAGTAATGGAGGTTCCTCAAATAAAACTAAAAATAGAGGTTCCAAATGGCCCAGCTGTGCCAGTCCTGAACGCCCGAAAGACTCTAAGTCAGCATGCCATAAACATCCTTACACATGCATGTCTATTGCTACACCACTCACTGTGGTCACAATGAAGAGTCAAATCTGACGTCCTGCAACACACGAATGGACAAAGAAATGTGGTGTATATGAACAATGAGATTTACTCAGTTGTACAGAAAAGTAAAACGATGACATTTACAGGGGATAAAAAAGGTGGATCTTGGGATCATTGCATTAAGTATAAGTCGGATGAGAAAAATCAATGCTGAACATTTTCTCCCATATGAAAGACATAAGATTTAAATGTACATATATGTAAGTATGTATTTTACATGTATATGAGCAAGAGTATGTGCGTCCAGTGTGAGAGTAGAAAGGGACTATGAGAAGACAAGAGGGGGTCTAAAGGGAGGGAAAACAGGAGAGGCTAATGAAATACGTGTGTCAGTAAAACAGAAGTGAACTGCTTAGGGGAAGAAAGAAAAGCAGGGATGTTTAGATAAAATAAAATTTGATACACATGCACACACACATATATACATATATACATATTTCATATATATATATGAAATTTCACAATGAACCCATTTCTTTATGTACTAAGCAAAAAAAACCAAAGATAAATAATTTTTTCTTTCAGAGAATAATCTGGCTAATTCACTATAACACACACACACGCGCGCGCACACACACATGCACACACATACACACACCCTACATAGTCACGTGTTTGATGCCTCTAGATATTATGTGACACTCTCCTTGCCCACTGATTCAACAATCTCTCTTATTCTTGTAGCCTGTTTCTTTACCTATCCCCTGACCCAATCCACCCCTACTACCAGGCTTGTCACAGCCCTCATCTTACTTCATTTCCCCACATCTATTTTTTTTCTCAGTTACAGTACAGAGATACACGAACATTAACAGGGATTTTTTTTTCTCTAATTGTCGCTGAGCCACTTGAAGTTCACACACCTACCACTTACGTTTCCTCCGACATCTCCCCTGTTTTTAACATGACAGAGTTATTTCCTCCATCATCCCAGCAACATTCAGCATTTAGACCCTCAATAAGTATCTGTGAAATAAGTGAGTCATACTGGAGCCTTTATTTTATATGTATATATAATGTATTTTGATGGCATTTGCATCTCATTACTCTTTTCCTCTCTAGCCCGCATTGATCCTCTTTCTTTTTCTCATTAGTCATCCTTCTACTTCTCTCTCTCTCTCTCTCTCTCTCTCTCTCTCTCTCTCTCTCTGTGTGTGTGTGTGTACATCCATGCAAGCCAATGAGCTTAATTACAGTTTTCACATGAGTAACTGGAAGTTATCTCTCTCCCCCAACCATTAGCCATCATCCTCAGGGAGAGGTGGAGCTACGTGAACCCCTTAATCTTTCTCCTTTGCCACCACCCCCCATCATGCAGGCAATTAGCTCTGCTCTTGCTTGCCCATGAGAATGATATAGAAGACCCTGTTGCTGAAGACACCATAAACATGGTTGCAAGACACAGAGCGATCAAGCTGTAATTTAGCTGGAAGCTCCCTATCTGCGGGCTAGCTTTCATTGTGCTGTACACACCAGTGAGGGAGAACTGTTTTTAACAGTCTTATTTACTTTGAACCCTCTGGTAGTACCAACTGGCTGGGTGAGATGTACTCTTTGGTTCAATAATGTACTAAGCAAAAACAAAAACAAAAAACAAAGATAACAAACAAAGATGCTGTTGTGGCAGTAACCAACCACCTTCTGATTGGACTTGAGACCTGCTCAACAAACGGGAATTGATATCTGGTACTTTAAACCCAGTAAAAGTCTATAACTTGTGGAAGGGTTATAGGCCCTAGTAGAGAATCTACTGTTATTATTTTGCTAAATATGGTGTACCTGTTAAACTGCCTTCTAATTAGTTGTGTTTATGCCCATAAAATAGTTCTGCTATTAATTCTGGTCAGAGAAGCTTTCTTCTTGCTGTGGTCAACAATAATTCCAGAGACTCTTAATTAGTCAAAGTGCTGAACATGAGATGAATGTTGAAGATTCATCAAGAAATAGGGCATTTATGAAATACCCCCTTCTAGTCTCAGGGAACATAGTGGGAGATGAGAGAGGCAACCCAAGACCAAGAGGAAGGGAAATAGGGACTATGACATGACTGTAACACTCCAGAAGTCACCACAACATGATTACCCAGACATGATTTTCATGAGATGGGGACAGTTGACATGCAGGGTAGGGGATCATAGGATTGACTCTCCTCTTTCCTCAGGATTTATACAGATCTTAGTTAACATGGAGAAGGAGAGACATTTTCTTCAGTAGCCACTGGTGAGGTGCACAAGGTCCTGAAAACAGCCCTAATGAAACTTACTGGTTCACACACACACACACACACACACACACACACACACACGACACATATACACATATACCCATACACACATATGCACACACATACACCAGCACACATAAGCACATGTGTACACACATGCACATACACCTATACACACATGCATGCACACATACACACACACATATACATACACATACATATTCTGCAAGCACTCTGCAGCTGAGCTGTAGCTCAGGTCCTGTTTCCTTCTTTTTACTTTTGCAATATTTGATGTTACTCAATGTCCTCTAAAAGCACTTAGCACAAAGCTATAATTTTTAATGTGCTGCAGATGGGTCAATTGTGCTGTGACAGACCATCAAGAGGGAAATCCCCGGGTAATACAACATGGAAATGATGAAACAACCACATACACATGTACACACAAAGGTATACACATGGAGAGCTATACAAATATACTCATATATACATATGTGTGTGTGTGCATATATACGTATATGACAGATACACATCACACACATAAGCATACACATATAAAAGTACACACATATACATCCATGTATACTCTACATGGGCACACAGACACAAAAATATAAAAATACATCTATATACCATACATACCCATATATACCTATATATACATACCATACACACATAGGTACAGATATACATACACACACACACATACACACACACACACACATATATATATATATACATATATATATATATGGTACACACATAGGTACAGACATACACAAATATATATATAATATATATATATAATATATATATATACACATCCATTTACACACTACACAAATATACAGGCATATACAGACACAAACAGATACATGCCATACACACACATAAATATGTACTGTATACATATAGACCTGCACACATATAGTACATAAACATATATACATATATACATACATGTATACAACAAAGAATACAGAAATACATACACACATTACATATAAACATAGACATACCTATATATACACATAAATACATAAACACATTTACACATCTATGTATACATACACACAGACATACACATACCACATATGTGCAAACACACAACATACTCAGAGACACATCCACACAAACACTTAAACACAGAGATGCAGGCAAATATTCCATAGTTAAATAAGTAAACTCATTTAATTAAATTGACTATTTTATTGTGACACATGACATTTAAATTACAGAAAATTTAAATTACATGAAAACACTGCAAAAATGTATGTATGTACACACACACACACATATTGCAATTGACACTTAAAAAGAGAATTTGAAAAGTCTACCGATGTGGCAACTGCATCCTGGGGGAGGGAGCCTGCTGGGGTGCTGGACAATCAATCTGCTTTAGGAATCCCCTGTGATGTGTAGAGGAAGTGAGGACATAAATGTACTGCCCCAGAGTCCCCTAAGAACCACAGAACCCTCTAAATTTCCATTGGTGAGGGAGGAGGGTGAAAGGGAAAGAGAAAACTAGGGGAAAGTCAGACAAAGGCATCTGAAGGGGATGCTGAAAGGACCCAGGGCCAGGAGCAGAGCCTGGGGATAGTCTCTGGCCACCACCACCCTTTGCCCTAACAGTGGCCTGGGAGCCATAGCTGGGAGGGCCAGCTATCTGGAAGAGAGCTGTAAACTCCAGAAGGGAAGGTAATACTTCTCCCTGGGACTTCCCTGGCCGGGGTTTCAGATCTTTCTCTGTAGCAACCTCAGGGCATGTGACAGGGTTTCAGGGAAATGAGACAACTCACATGCAAATGTCACCGGAAATTCAGCCAGGCTGAGCCTTGCTGAGCAGGAGAAAGAACTCCACAGCCTAGAGGAGAACAGAAATGGGTGAAAGGAAGCCCCCAGAACCAGGCAGCACTTTACCAGGTCATCTGTAATAATTAGATGTACTATTGGCACTGTGTGCTTAAACTCTGAGCACTTTCTTTCCCCCATTCTCCACTGTCCAAAGAAAGAAATACTCTCATCACAAAAGCTTTTGGTTCTGTGTCTCCTGATAAGCTTAGGTCTATTTATCATCCGCAAGATTATGGAAAATCACAGCGGAAAATTAGCTGATTCCTGCCCAAGTCTATCTGTTACTGACCAGTTGTGCAGAAACAGACAACTCTTGTAGATTCTTTGGGTCTCAGATCTCTCAGCCATAGAATGGGGCTACCGAGGGGGGTCTCTCCAGCCTTTGGCCTCTCCAACGCACAGGAAGTCATCCCACACCAAACTAAACAACAACAAAAAAAAATTACAAAGTTACCATTAAATATTTTTAAAAAACAAACTTTGCATTGGGCTTATTACGTTCTTGTTCCCTACAGATAACGGACACTTCAGAGGATTTAGCTTAACAAATTAAAATATTTTTAAAGTTGTGTTTTGGGGATGACCATGAAAAATGGAGACAAAGTACTCAACGTTAGCTCTCTGTCAGCAGAAATGCTCCACAGGGAAAAAAAAAAAAGAAAAGAAAGAAAGACAGAACGAAAAATCAAGTCAACATTCTTCTTCCTCCTTCCCCCGGAGTAAACCATCACTCACCGTGGGAAAATGATTACTTACAGGAAGTGGGGCCGGTGAATCATCGCACTGTTGTTCTGGGACTCTGAAGTGAAGCAGCAGAAATTAGCGAAAGGACTGAAAAGTTGGGGTGTGGACTGTGATTTACCAACAGCTCCATTCTGGGCATTCCAGGCTGAGGAAAAGCACGTAAGCTTTGGGGATGTTGAGTCACAAGGCACTACATCACAGTCCTGTGCTGGGCTGTGGAATCCTGGACAGCACCACACAGCTCAACCTCGGGAGTCACACTCCGTGAGCCTGAGTTCTCTGAGCTCCAAAGAGTCATTGATCGGCAAACACCAAGTAATGCCACCTCTGGGCTTGTCCTGACAGGCGACCTGCTAGGCCCTGCCTGTTTAAGAGACAGCCTCCTCACAGAAAAGATCAGCCAGCATCAAAGGAAGACTTCAGTCACTCAACACTATGCTTTCCTTCTATAATGGAAGGACACATGGACACCTCAATCAGACTTCTTATTGCGGTCTTAGCAAATAAATTACTGTACTTATACTTTCTCCTCTGTGACTAATTAACCTGATGCAAATGCTTTTTCTATCATATTTTTCTAGGTGCCCTTTGATGCCCTTAGAAAATGTCTGAACAAGACGCTGTTCTGTAATCAGAGGCATAGAGATGCACAAGAAATTTTAGGACAAAGCACCTACTTCATATGCAAACACCTAGGAGCCTGACCTAAGAGATGGGAACACTGATCTTTTAATGGCCTGGTATTCTCTACTCCCTTTGTGTCTTGAAGGCAGTGAAAGGAAAAGTTTGGTCAGAAGATATTTAAAATTCTCACAGGCCAGGATGGGCTATTAGAACAGTTTCTGTTATAGCACCTGGACTGACCAGGACTCTATGGCTGAGATCACCAGTTCCAGGGTCATTTGCTATATTTAAGTCTGCCTACTTACCAAGTTAAAGTAAAAAATAATCACAGACTCTAATATGTCCATTTTTTATTGGTAAACTACATAATTGTGGTAATTGTGCTATAGACAAATTATGGAAATACAAAGCACTCAGAGAATTATTTTTAAAAGATGACATTTAAGCCGGGCAGTGGTGGTGCATGCCTTTAATCCCAGCACTTGGGAGGCAGAGGCAGGCAGATTTCTGAGTTCGAGGCCAGCCTGGTCTACAGAGTGAGTTCCAGGACAGCCAAAGCTATACAGAGAAATCCTGTCTCGAAAAACAAAAAAACAAACAAACAAACAAAAAAAGATGACAGATGACATTTAAGATATATTTGCTTGTATTAATTACTCTTCCGTTGTATCTCACTGAGCTATGGGGCTTGTGTACCCTCCCCCCCCCCCGGGCATAAACGTTCTCATGTCATGACCACTCCACAAATTCTAAGCCCCACTCTCATCCTGGTATACTTCATCAACTGCTATACAATTTTCAGTTAAGGGTGTCACCTCGTGAGCCCTTCCCACATTCATGCTGGAGTGTTGACTGGCTTAATCTTGCATAGATCTGCAGGTATCCACAGCTATTCTGAATTCATGTGTACAGTGGTCATGGCATGTGCAAAAGACAGCATTTCATAGCACTCTGCCCCACCTTCTAGGTGTTATACTCTTGGGACAGACACATCCTGAGTGCAGGGATGGAATGTTGACATAGATGTCTCATTTAGGGCTGAACATTCAGTTACTTCTCCACAGCACTTAGACCAGTTAGAAGCCTCTGTCTTGACTGCTTCTCTCACCAAGACTGAGACAACCCAGATCTATGGGATCAAGCTCAAATATTTAGAAGGCAGTTTGACAACATGACCACTTAGCAAAATAATGAGAGTAGATCCCCCACCTTCCTAGGACCTATAATGTCTCCAGCTGTGGTTTTGTGGGAACAGCTGAAGACATCTTCTTGGTGACATCATCCTCCTTCCAGTATATCTAATCTTTCAAGAATTATTTCTACAGAACACCAAGGTCATGTGAAAGGTAGAGGATGTGTTTCACACTGGTGGCCACGCCCTGGGTGATGACTGTGCAGGGCTGTCTACAGTGACTGGGCTGAAGGCAGGTGATCTCTCTCTTGCCATGGAGAGAACAATGAAGTGTTTCTCATGCCCAGTAAAGTAAATATAGGTCTGCATCCAGGATGCTGAGAGGAAGTAGAAAATCTCAGCCCCACACTTACTCTTCACCTAGCTGTCCTGTCCCTGTGCCTAAAGAGTTCCATGCTCTATACTTAAAAGTGTGTGTTTGCCTATGCTCCTGTGTCATCTCCTTCCCCACATCCTGCATTTTTATGTTCATAACCCCTGTGTTAAAAAGTAAAAATTATGATTTGATAATAATAAAAAAGTGTGTGTTTGTTTTATAAAGACATCTCACAGAGAAACCTACTAAACAGCCACTCCCATTGTGGTGTGACTTTTGTGAAGGAGTTTCCTAGGCTCATAAAAGTGCAAGGACTATCAAATGTTGAGGAGGGTGGTGAAGAAGAAAGGATGAGAGATTGAAACCTGTTTGGAAGATCCACTGATTTGAATGAGGGGACTACAGGTGGAAAAAGTAAAACAAACCTGCAGAAGATAGATAGGACACTTTGCTCAGAAGCCATTCCAGCTAGTCACTGAACTAAAAAGGATACCTCAAGAGTGATACCTGAAATGCATGGTTTGCAGAGAAGACACGAAGCCCTTCCTTACCCTCAGATCAGAGCAAGTGTGAAAGAAAGTTCGGGAAGCGGGGGTATGTTGAAGGGGGGTGACTCTGAAGGATAATACACCCAGGCCTTGGGGGCTTGGGAGGCTCTTTCCTCAGCTCAGTAGCTCACTTCCACTCTTTAGCAAGCTCTTTCCCTGCACAATAAGCTGTCATTTCTACGCAAGCCATTTCCTCCTGGTGACTGCCAGGGTTTTCTCGTAACCTTTACTGTCTTTTATCTTACACTCTAGTAAACTGTCCTTGCGCTTCCTTTTGAGTTCATTTCTGAGTTCTGGTATTAATGAGAATAAAACCCCCTGGAATCTCTAATCTCAGATAGAGACAGAAGGAAGAAGGGTTTAAGGCAACACTGTGAGTTCTAGGTCAGCCTGAGCTACATGAAACCCAGTCTCCAAAACAAAAAACCAAAAGGAAAGGAAAGCAGAGAAAATGAAACCATTCTCCTGGCATCCACTCTAAATCTTGGTTATTTGGGGGGGTCAGTTCCACAATCACTGAAACAAAGAAAGAAGCCTAGCACTTTTATGGCCTCAGAGTTGACCAGAAGTTACCAAAATTCCCAGTGAGCATATACTAGACTTTCATAGTCCAGCAAGGAAAACCAGGGACATTCCATTGATGAATCACATCTAGAAGACAAGGGACACCATACAAAGCTTTCCCAGACAAAATGAATCTTATAAAATTGGGGAAAATGAAATCAACTTAACAGATTTGCGACCCGTGGGCATATTTCCCAGAAAACATGAGAGAACATGAAGTAAAAAATGCTTGAAAACAAAGACTGGGCCAAGAATGATGCTTGATAAGAAGAGAGAACTCAGTGGTAACAGAACTGATACCGAGGCAGATAACACTGGAAAGGACCTCGGGACTGAGTCAGCCAGGTACAGGGAGATGCCACCATTTCCTGGAAGTGTTAGAGGCAAGTTCAAGGGCTTTGTTCATTTTCTGTTGTAACTGAATATCTGAGCCCAGATCATTTACAATGAATAGGGGTTGGTGGGCCAGTTTCATTTGTAAGGCTTTGACAAAGAGTAACTTAGGGGAAGGAAAGAGATTCACTTTAGCTTACAATTCTAGATCACAGTCCATCACTGAAAGAAGTCATGACAAGAACTTGAGGCAGGCCTGTTTACTATGCTAAACAGAACTCGGTTCACGGCCCAAATGTACAGCAGGACACAGTAGATGATGCTTACTACCTAGCTTGCAGGTAAGTTTATATCAGCGAACTTTCTTACAGTTCAGGACTACCTGCCAATTGGTGATTCTCCTCTGCACAGTGGGTTGGGTCCTCCTACATCAAGTAATGATCACGACAATCCCTCACAGATAAATTCATAGGCTAATCTGATCCAGATCCTTCCTCAGCAGAGGAGATCCTCTCAGATGAGTCTAGGTGTCAAGCTGACAACTAAAGCTAATCATAACAGTTACTGATGCCATGGTTCTATAGCCTGCTATGTCCAAGAGCATGGTATTGCCTACCTGTTATTACCTGCCCAATGTCTTTTACTGTGACATCACAAAGCAGGCAGCACTTCAACAAAAGAAATGTGCCTGGGGACTCTTGTTTCTGTAGCAAATTAATTTGACCACAATGCACTATTCCATAGATGAATTAATCCATTCAGGAAGGCAGTGCTTCGATCACTCCCTGAAAGATTACACCTTCAAAACCATTTACCTATGGTTTTAAAGGTTTTATTTCTATTGGATTATTTCTGAGGTACATACATTTAGACAACAACAGGAGGTAACATGTGAGCTGTGCATAGGATAAGATTCTGTAATTTTTCTTAAGAAAAAGCAGAGATGACTTTGCCAGAAATGTTTTGCCTACAGATCCTGAAGGGATCATATCATTAGGGGAAGCTGTGTGGATGGGAGATGACTATATATGGATGAGAATTCCTCAGAAAGGTTTTTCTTATCGAAAAAAAATCTCTTGTAAAGGCTCTGGCATCAAATCTGGCATGACACACACAAATGCAAAATACCAATTATATATGTGATACTTTATCCTACATATACATAAGTAGCTTTGATCACATAGACTGTCAGTGGGAAAGTTCTAATCATGTCTTGACACTAAACGTATTAGACTACATATGATGTCAAAAGTCTCTGAATGAAAAGAGACGAATACAAGCAACATTTTTTCCTGCAAAGACCAGACATCTGTTTATTTCAAATGACTACACATGTATTTCATAAAGCCACAGGATAAAATCTTATATATCACTATCTATGACCTTGGGTTTAGACATAATTATTTTCCATGGTCTTACATAAACATTGCAAAATAGTATCAGTTCTGTAACCAACAGCTGAGTCCGATAATAGTAATTCACTTGTTTGTTGTAATCCTTGCTTGGCTTCCAAATAACTGAATGTGCATGTAAGCCCAACCTGTGGGTTGCAACCCCTTTGGGTCACATATCAGATACCCTGCATATCAGATATTTACATTATGGTTTATAACATAATGAAGTTATATTTATGAAGTAGCAATGAAATAATTTCATAGTTGAGGTCATCACATGAAGAACTGTACAAAGAGCTGTGGTATTAGGAAGGTTGAGAACCACTGCTCTAGGGAAACAGAGTAGACGGAATGAAAATGTACATATACGTGAACACATTCATTTATATATAATTTACTAGAGTCACTTACAGGCTATTGTCCAGCTAGTCCACAATGGCCATCTATCAACAGAAAGCCTAGGAATCCAGTAGTTGTTCCATTTGTGAGACTGGATATTTCAGCTGGTCTTTAGTATATGTTGGAATCCTAAAGAAGTAGGCTCCAATGCCAGTGAAAGAGTAAATTTGCCAGTGAAAGCTAGAGCAAACAGGGAAAGAAAGAGCTTCCTTCTCCCATCTGTCCTTTACAGCCTAACAGAAGAAGGTGTGGCCCAGACTAAAGGTGGATCTTCCTATATCAAAAGATCTAAATTAGGAGTGGGTCTTCTCCCACATATATCTCTCACAGGTCTACTGGGCCACTTGGGCTTTAGTTAATTTCCTATGTAAGTCAAGCTGACAACCAAAAATGGCCTTCACACCCATATTTTATGGGTACACAGTAGCTCATCCTGTAATGAGCAAGATGTAGAATTACATTCATCTTCTTCTATATGTGGTATACACACCATTTACCTTGGATTTGAATAAGAATATTTTGCTAATAAAGAAGCATTTCTGTTGTAATTTTTCATCTCATGGCAACCCGCTAACACTAGGGCAATAGCTTCCAGTTATGTGTGGGGAGCAGCAAATGCTCAGCCATGGTTCTTCAAAGAAAACTAGCTCTGACTCACTAAAATAGAGCTGAAAGTTCTTTTTGGGAGCACAGAGAACAGGTTAGCTCATTTGCATATTAACTAAAACCAAATCTTCTTTACCTCTTCCCAAAGGAGCTTTGTCCACAGTTTTGACTTTGTTGGTTGCTTCGGTTCAAAAAAAACTGGAAGGCGTGGGTATGGCTTTAGACTGTGTCCATCATTACGCTTGATTGGGACTTTTTTTTTCCGTGTCTCCTTTTGGTGGTTTCTCGCCAGCTTTCCATACTTCCTCCTTACCTCACACCCTTTGCTTGCCTCTGGACAAACCTAGTTAGTCATACTTGGTTATGGATCAAAGTTCTGGGGCATAGAAAGAAAAGCAAGCATGATCATTAGGCATGGGGCTTTTCATTTTAGTTCCCAAATCACTTGAAAACAGCTTAAAACTATTTTTTTTTCTTCTCTGACCTGGCACATTGTATATCCTAGACAAGTAGGTACTGGTTTTTAATGTGCTGATTCTGGAAATTACAACCAGTCAAAAACAAGACTCTGGGGATATTCTTAGATATTTACTTGCTATTCAAAGTCATAACATAGTTACAATCTATCACACATACTGGGTAGAGAGAAGTGACCTCGTTGGCCCCTCCTTGCAGGACCAGACTGGAACAGGCTGTGGACTTCCACTTCAGCACCTACCTTCTTTAAATTCCTCGGTTCCCTTATGGAGAATGGGCTGCATAGACCCATGGCAACCATTGGTGTAAATCTATAATTTCCCCCCTTCTACAGGAAACATAAGTAAAGCTTTTTTTTTCTAACTTTGTGCAGTTTCAGTTTCAGCCAGGCAAGTATGTAGATTAGAGTAAAATGAGGCCAGACTCTGCACTCTCAAACCATCACTTCGATGTCAATTCTGATGCGTTCTTCCCTGATGGGTATGTTTCAGACTCATTTCTTCATGCTACCCCATAATGTTCTATGTCATTTTCAACTTCCTTCCACATCCCTGCTCTCTACCAATCAAAGTTAATTCTTACAAAAGAAGAAAAGGCATTAGAGGGTTCTAATGAAACTACATGTTGAAATATGAATCTTTCAAAATTGAGCTGACTCTGATTCAGGTCCTACTCCAGAAGCACTCTCTGAGCTACCTCCCTTCTGGAAGTTCAGCATCTCTGGTCTGTACAACCAGCATGGAGCAAGGCTTGGTGGCACTCAACCATATTCCAAGTACTCAGTAGGCTAAAGCAGGAGGTCTGAGTGTTCAAAGCCACCCTGGGCAGAAACCCTGTCTCCCAAAGGAAAAAAAAAAAAAAAAAAAAAAAAAAAGCTAGAACTTACTGCCATTATTACAAAAACTTAATCAGATTTATATACAAATACACACATGTATATGTGTATTTATTTGTTTTTACATATATAAGCACAACATACACATAACATAGTCACATATGTATAATACATGCACGCATATTTATATATGGTGATATTCTATAGCATTATGTAATACTATATATCATCATCCATATGACACTCATGAGTGCACACAGATACCCATACCGTCACACATACTCATACTCTGTCTAGTGTTGAACTTAATATCAGTCATTGCTTCAGCACTTAGTAAGTCTTAGGCAAAGAACAATATTCAAAATGGGTACAATTTTAGTCACTTCCTTGCAAAGCTTAAGATGTGGTTTAAAACTAAAATAAGATGCCTGAACCATAACACATAATTAGGAACTATATTGCATAAATTTACTATGTATTTCATAGCCATTATAAAAACTACCCATAAAGCTGGGTTAAGTTTTTTAAATGTTGCATACACACAAACCTCCTTTGGATATAAATGTCAAATTATCTAATAGAACTGTATTTAAATAGTGTGAAAGGGATTGCCTGCTTTACTCTATAGCCATGTAATGTATGTAATATATAGCAATATATAGTTTGGCCCTGGGGGTAATGTGTACCCAGGAGTGAGCTCTCGTATCATCTTCTTTTCTTGACATTCAATGGCATCTAACTAGCTTCAAAGACTATCAGACAAGAGATGTGAGTCCTAAAGCCTTACCCTAGTACAAGGTTACTGAATGGATGTCAATTTTATATCTTTAGCCTAAGAATTTAGGACCTTGCACACAATAATCTATGTGGGTTTTTTACATATGTATTTTATTTTAGAGAAATTAAAATTTTATGAAGGTTATTTTAAAAAATCACAATTCATAGCCTGGGTGTGGTGGTTTACACCTTTAATCTCAACCCTTGGGATGCAGAGGCAGGTGGCTGGATCTCTGTGAGCTCCAGGCTAGTCTGGTCTACATAGAGAGTTCTAAGGCAACCAGAGGTACATAATAATGACCCTGTCACACCACACCACACACACACACACACACACACACACACACACACACACACACAATTTATGAAGCAAGCATTGAAAACTGGGATCACCTGCCTGTAATCCCAGTTTTCAAGGTGTAGAGACAGGGATCAGGAGTTAAAGGTCAGTTTCAGCTACGTAGCAAGTTCTAGGACAATCTGGCTTACAGAAGATTATGTCTTAAATTTAAAAAACATAAAATAATAATCAAGTAATGAAAAAGGAGCAAATACCACTAGGAGAACTTGTGCATTTGTTCTATTTGGTAAGCAGGGAGTGTCTGGTTATCATTCATGAACTAAGCTAGAAAATCATGCAATGCTAAAGAAGTAATCAAGTGGGGAAATAAAAAGAACAATAAGGTGAGAGAGAAAGAAAGAGAGAGAAAGAGAAAGAAAGAAAAGAGAGAGAGAGAGAGAGAGAGAGAGAGAGAGAGAGAGAGAGAGAGAAAAGGATGCCTGGGGATCTCCTACACCCTGGTGCAGTCAGAGATGACTACTCAACAAGATGTTTTGCTTGGATTATCCATTCATCCGTCTTGCTGTGGAGAGTATCTTTACACGGGTAATTAGCACAATATTGTAAGTACCACAAATGGTACATGTATAAGTTGCTTGGGAGGCACATAATTTCAGAAGACAGGTCAAACTTGGTAAATGTCAGGAAGGACCTTGGCAAGGGGTGTGTCTGCACTAACAACCAGACTCTAGTAGAGGCCCTAAAGTTATCTGCCTCGGTTCTTTCCTTGGCAACCAATACTTTTATTTTGGCTAGTAAGCCCCAATACCTGTGTGTCCTTCTGGGAAATGCAGCTTGGCAACCATTTCTGAGGGCAACCAAGCCATAAAAATGAGCTCGTGGTTGTTACAGACTGCAGACTTCTATATGGATCTACACACGTATGACCTCAAAACTGCTTCCATATTGTATTCTTCTACTAATACTTACAATTAACTAGCTGAAGAATAACTAGGTGCTGGAGGAGAGAAGAAAAAAGGAAATGAAAAGAAAGAATTTGTGGGTCCCGTTGTCATTCTGCTCTCAGGAGTTCTTGGTGAATGGTGTGTGTGTGTGTGTGTGTGTGTGTGTGTGTGTGTGTGTGTGCTTGCAATGTTGTTCCAAAATTTTGAGAAATAAAAAAAATATTGAAGGTTCTTAAGATTAATTTTATTATTTTTACTTTTCAATTATGAGAGAGTAGATGTGTATAATGTACTTGGAAGCCAGAGGTGAAGCTCCCACACCCCCAGAAATGGCAGTGGTGAGCTGACTGATCTGTGGTCTAGGACCTGAACCTGAGTTCTCTGAAAAACACTGCACAGTCTTAACAGCTGCAATGCTTAAACATAAATGCATAATGCAAAGATGCCCTTAAATCTGTCCAGCCCCATTGAAGACTTGGAAAAAATGTTCACAGTGTTTCAATAGGTAGGAAATGTCTTTCCAATAAAAGAACTTAGTGTCACATAAGAGCTGAAGAAAATATTATTGTAGTTCTCATGTTCTAGGCATAGGCTATGTAACCACCCATGTCACTAACGTGTCAAGACCGGGGTCATCCATTCAAATGCACCATTTCTCCAGGCCGCATGCCAGCCTTTGTCTTTCAGCAAATCCTTTGTTCTTGTGACTCAGTCCTGTGCATTCATATTCTGAATCTTGGGGGTTGTCTGTTAAATGTTCTGTCCTCTGTTGGCTTTCTACCTACCATACATCTGCCTTTGCAGATGTCCCTGAAAAATCAAACCCAGAAGAGCCTTGATCACGTCTCTTTGAGGTCATTGTTTCTGATTCTAGAACCACTCCGTTTTAACACAACTCTTGTGTGTGTGTGTACTCCATTCTCTTTGTTTTTTAGAGCAGTGGGGTTTTTTAGAGCATGGTTTCACCATGTTAAACAAAACAAACTGTGCATGGAAAGATAATACTTGATCTCTCTCATACAGGAAACCTAAGAGATGATCTCATACAAGTTGAGAGTCCAGGTTACTAGAGGCAAGGTGGACTACAAGGAAGGGGAAAGGTAGCAGGAGACGGTGATTAATGTGTTCAAAGCCACAAGCAGATGAGAAAGAAACAGTATAGCCACTAGAGACAGTACTGGATCTCTATTTTTAAAGTAAAAGAAAGCATTTTTAAAAATTGGCAAAGAAATAATAAACATTTAAGGATATGTGTGTCGTGATTTAAACATTAGATAGTGTGTTCCTGTGTAGACTTTTTCATGGTGCTCCATTACTGTGCATGTTAGCATGTACCAGGGGAAATATCTTCAGAGAGATAGCTGGGTGTGGTGGCCCAGCCCACAGTCATATCACTTGGGACAAGGAAGCGAAGCAGGAGTAAACAGAGAGACGGGAGGTGAGAAGAGGGAGAGAAAGATTACTCAAAACTTAAAAACATTTGTCATGAGATGAAAATACCCTCCAATGCAGCAAAGGAGGTAGTAAAAACGCTAAGGTTGGATGGGATGATTATCAGCCTGAAGCTGGAAAACTTCTGTCTCAAAAGACAAACAAGAAAACAAAACCCAAAACCTAAAATCAAACAAGGAGGGAAGAGTGAGCCTCTCCAGAGGATAGAGGGCAGCTCTCAACTTCTCCAGCTGGGATTCCCCATACTTTGCTAGGCTCTCTCACTGGGCTCTGTGAGGAGACCTGGGACCCATGCATTTCTGGCGGTGTTTTTCATTTCCTAACCCCTGTAATCACAGGCCTTTTGGCCTTTGCCAAAGCCATTCCCCTAGTGCCAGCCAAACTTGTCATCCTTGAAAAATAACAAATAAAATCCACAAATATTTGGATATGTCTATTAAAAAACGAAACCTCTTATCATTTTGACAGAGCACTTTCTACCAAGGGCAACGGTGTTTACAGGAGTTTAAGCAAATATTAGCATGAGGGGCCCTCACCTGTTACAACAGTAGGATAGGGTCCAAAGTGCAGCACCTACCCAGGCTTTCCAAGGGCTTCCACCAAGTCCCTGGGAGTGGCTTTCCTGGCCTATTGCCCACGTCTTTGAAAAGGGCATATCAACTTTACCCCATCACTTATCAAAAAAATGTGTCCATGGCTGAGTCAGATAAAATTGTTAAAGTGCTCATTTGAAATCCTTAGCAGCCGTTCCTGGTTCAGACCCGGAAAACAGTCATTTTAAGTGACAACCTGAATCTCCTCATAAAAAGAGATAGGGGGGAGCAAGAAAGAGAAAAGGACGAAAGGAACTGGAGGACCTTATCCAGACCCTGAGCATTCCTTTCCTTCCCAGAATGTGACCTGAAGATGAGGGTGGGGAGGACTGACTTTTCACCAGGAAAATCAGCACATCTGCCTCCTTTCCCTCAGATTGTTACAAAGCAGAGTGCTACAGGAATTCAGAGGTTTCAGTAGAATGAAATCAATTCAGAACTTTAAAGAAAGAGAAGAGACAGGAATGTCCTCTGTCCCGTCATGCTTCCATATGCCTACAGTCACCACTGGAATCCTCTTTTATAATATGCACGATATATCATAGGTCATTCCTGGGGAAAGGCAACTCAAACCCAGTGAACAGAATGGGTAGTAGCTGCCCCACATATACAGGAGCCTTGGAAAACAAGACATAAGGACAAAGACAGACAGACAGCAATGGCAACTCAGAGTGCACTGACTTCCCTGATCTCTCAGTTCCATGCTTGCGTAGAAAAATAAGTGCTGTATGTATAGACAACCCTTCTTTTATTTCTGTTTAAAATAGCCATGACTTTTCTCCCATTGGAGGCTAGATTAGACGTCGCTTATGTTTACTTGAGAAGATTGTTAACGAAGGAATAATACAGCCCGATCTTACTGCTTCCCTAAATAATGCTCCAATACTTCAGATGTAAACATTCTTGCCCATGAGTTAGCGCCCCGCAAAAGAATGCCAAAAATATACCCCATCCCTATAGTACTGACTCTGTCCATTGGTTTTTTTTATTTGTTTGTTTGTTTGTTTGTTTCTTAACTGAGATGGGCTTCATTGTGTCTCCCAGGCTGGCCTGGAACACTCGGGGTAAGAAATCCCAGTGTCTCTGTCTCCTGGAGAGCTGGAAGCAATGGGGCACACTCTATTCTAGGGTAAAAGCTCTGAGCTCACTTCTGGGTTTAAAAATTCAACAAACCCCACTGCATTTGCCCCAAGCTCAGGACTTGTCACCCCATGAGTCCCCACTCTGGAAATCTCTACCCTGGAAAACTCTGCCCCCCTAAATCCCTTATATAACAAGCTTTTCTCTTGCTCAGTTCCCTGCTGCTTCTAGCCCCAGCAGAGGCAGCCACCTCTTGTGTCTTTCCCAATAAATCTGTTGTGTGAGATTAGTTGTGCTCTATGGCTTTATGGTATTCCTTGGCTCCCCATTTCCAGGATACCTTCCCCCTTCGAGCTGTCACACTTCCATTGGGAAAACGTTCAAGTCAAACTTAACTAGTGAGCTCCCCAAGGACAAATAATGTCCTGAAATTTTGGGCCTATGGTTCTTGGGAAATAACAAGCCACATGTCTTTACTCCCCTAAACAAGTTTATTTGCACCAGATGTACATGATTGGATGTGGGCAGGAAGTACATAGAGAGGAAATATGTATGCTTGCCCCTGATTGGAGCTGATGGGAAATACAGTGTTCCTACAGTTTTGTCCTTTTAAGCTTCTGCAAAATGTGACTCTTTGCCATTTCCTGGGAGCCCAGGAATGGACCTGGCCTGAGTCCATTATCCTGGCCAGTATTTAATAAAAGCTTGCTTCAAATTTGGCTCAAAATTGTGGAACTTGTTTTTCTCTCATGAATCTTGAGTTTAACAGAAGCCTTCCTGCTAAGAGCTTTAACACTTCCACCGTTCCCCTCAGAGCTGTGACAATTATAGCCACCAGTACACTCAACTTAGTATTTTGTCTTTCTTCCAATTAATGGTTATTGCTATTATGGTTTTTGCAGGGCTAGGAGTCAACCTGAGGCTTCATGCACACCAAGCATGTGCTGTACTGTTAAGCTATAGCTCAGCCCGCAATCCACTTCAATTGGCCTAGTGGCTTTCACCTGAAAGTCTCTGGGTGGAGCTCAACTAATGAAAGGCCAGAAGGTGTCTATTCATTAGCCAGAAGCAGGTAAAAATCTAGTGAAGCTGCAATGCTATGAGTTGCCTTATTTTGTGGCACATGACTATAATCCCAGCATTTGGGCTGATGGGGAAGGATAACAAATTAGAAGTTAGCCTGGGTCACAGAGCAAGACCTTGGGGGGGGGGAGGAGAAGGGAAGAAAGAGAGAGGGGAGAGGGGAGAGGGGGAGCGGGGGAGAGGGACAGAGAGGGGAGAGGGAAAGAGAGGGGAGTGGGAAAGAGAGGGGAGAGGGTAGAGGGGAGAGGGTCGAGGGGAGAGGGTAGAGGGGAGACGGGAGGAGAGGGAAGAGAAGGGAGAGGGGAGGAGGGGAGAGGGGAGAGAGGGGAGAGGGGAGGAGGGGAGAGGGGAGAGGGGAGAGGGGAGAGGGGAGAGGGGAGAGGGGAGAGGGGAGAGGGGAGAGGGGAGAGGGGGGAGAGGGGGGAGAGGGGGGAGAGGGGGGAGAGGGGAGAGGGGAGAGGGGAGAGGGGAGAGGGGAGGGGGGAGAGGGGGGAGGGGGGAGGGGGAGGGGGGAGGGGGGAGAGGGGAGAGGGGAGAGGGGAGAGGGGAGAGGGGAGAGGGGAGAGGGGAGAGGGGAGAGGGGAGAGGGGAGAGGGGAGAGGGGAGAGGGGAGAGGGGAGAGGGGAGAGGGGAGAGGGGAGAGGGGAGAGGGGAGGAGAGGAGAGGGGAGAGGGGAGGAGAGGAGAGGGGAGAGGGGAGGAGAGGGGAGAGGGGAGGAGAGGGGAGAAGGGGAGAGGGGAGAGAAAAGAAAAAAACCTTACCAAACCTGGGTGTTTTCTGCTCCCAGTTCTCAAGCAGAAGAAATGTCAACTCCTCTGCAGCTGTTCATGGGAAGTTGTTACTGTAGTTCTGTTCATGGGAAGGAGCTCAGATACAAGCATAGAGCTTACACCTTACATGGAGACTTCTCTCACAGAATTGCAGGGAACTGTGGTAGGTTTAGTTCCTTTATGACTGCAGGTAATGGCTGCTCTGTTTACCATTTCACTTCTTTTTAAGGCTCAAGTGGCCTATAAGACATTGTTGTAAGATTTCCTTGTTTGGGTTTTGGTTTTAACCAGTGCCCTGATCGTAGGCCAGGATCTGGATGTGTTGGCTCACACTGCAGTCCCAGGACATTGAAGGCCAAAGACTAAGCCATGGCAGGGGAATTACCTCACCTGTTCGGTCCAGAGACTAGGAAGAAAGCTGAGGGAAGGAGAAGAAAGCAGAGGAAAGGGAAAGACAAAGGCAGACAAGGAAAAGAAGGAGGAAACTGGAGGCAGACAGGCAACCTGGGAGAAGAAGGCAGGAAGTCTAACTTGTTCATCCACCTCTTCCCTCGAGGGGAGATGATTTCTCAAAGATAAAGGGTCAGTGGTGCCTAGGTTCTTTAATTACCTGGACTTCCTCCCACTAGCAGAGAAGAGGAGCCGGAAATCAAAACTGTTTTGCATATCCACAGGCCTGTGACAAAATTGTGGCCTTGGGGAACAACAACTAGGCATGTCCGGCCAGCCAGCTGACTTAGTAACACTGGTGACTCTTTGTTTCTATGCTAAAAAAAATGCACCTCCTGGACCTGCATTCCATGAGTGTGTGTGTGTGTGTGTGTGTGTGTGTAGTGAGCACAGTGGTCTGGCCCAAGAACCAAGTTGTTGTTGCACAAGATCCATCCTGACTTTGTGGTGACCTTAATACTTTTTTCTTTTATTTAATTTTGGGCTGGTTTTAGAGCAATTCATTTTCTGTCTGCCCTAAGCTGAGAATATCTGCATGGAAACTTACCATGCTACAGTGGCCCACATGGTCCTACTTTCAAGAGCTCTTTTGCTCTGTGGTCTGGAAGCTCGTGATTTTCATTCCCAGGAAGTATTATTTGTGAATAGAAGTGAGGCAAAGAGATACCTTGATGTCTACTCTCAGGGCAGTCTGTCCAGCTCACTGGTATGTGAAGATCTATATACTTAGTCATCTCAGTTTCAAAAAAAAAAAAAACAAAAAAACAAACAAAAAAAAAACACACCAGACTTCATGGCTTTAACATTAATACACACATACCAGTTCATACAAATATCCTCTGTTTCCTCTCAGAACTGTGTCTGAATCTGTTGAAATTTCTCTTGCAAGTGGATATATGGAGTCAACTAGTTTAATCTGCTAAAAGCCAAGCTTTCTCAAGTATTTACCCTGTCAGCTGCCCTATAGTTGGTTTTGGGAATGACCCAATGTCCTAAGACTTGCTTTGGCAAACCTTGGTTGAATTATGGAGATTCTTGAGGGTGTCTTTGCTTCAGGTTCTTTTATTCATTAACATGCTAAAGACTGAGCGAGTGGCATATATCCCAGACAAGCACGTGTATGGAGCAGTCTTTCCAAAACACTTTAGTAAAATATTCTACAGAATTAAAATTGGAAAAGATCCTTCTAGAAACAAATTTCCCTTCTACTTTAAAATTGTATGACTTTATAAAAAGCATCACAGGACCAATGAGAGTTTGTCACACAAGTCTGATGACCTAAGCACAGTCCCCAAAACTCATGATGGAAGGAAAGAACCATCTCCCCAAAGTTGTCCTTTGACCTCCATACACATGCATCATGGTACTCCCTTGGAGACACGGAGACACACACACACACACACACACACACAAATAATAATAATAATAATAATAATAATAATAATAATAATAATAATAACAACAACAAATAAATTTTTAAAATAAAATTTAAAAAGTGGTGCAGAGCCAAGTGTGAGTGGTGCAAAGCTGTAACAGCACCCCTACCGCAGTACTTTGAAGCTTGAGGCAGAAGGATCACTGCAAGTTCAAAGCCAGCTCTATGAATTATAGGCCAGCCTGGACTATATACTGAGATGCTGTCTCAAAAAGAATGCAATGCAGAGTTTCACACATTTAATGAAGTTAAAAGTTTTCACTGATGGTCCCATAGCATCAATAAAGGCTTTATGTCACCAGACGAAGCAGAAAGGTATTTATTATCTTGGTACTTTTTGGAAAGCAAAAAACTCAGCATGGAGAAGCAGGAAGAGAGGCTCAGCCCAGAACAACAGAACCTCCACTCCACTGCTTACAGCTTAGCTCTCACAGGCCTAGGAGAGAGAAGTGAAACTCCATGTGTACCAGAGACACTGTGCATGCTGAAAGGTGGTTTCCCTGTGTATAGGCACTAACCCACTTCAATTCACTTCTGCCTCTGAGTAGCCTGCTGTGGGAGGCCACATTCTGAACAGGCTCCCAACTTTCCTCCTCTGCAATGTGTGTCCCATGTACTACCTGTCCTGGAGTATGAGCTGAGCATGTGAATTTGATCAGACAACAGCTCATGAGCTTATCCTATTATACCTCATAAAAGCATTTTATCAATGTAAATAAGGTCTCTAGTCAAATGAGTGTAAGGGAAATAAGAATGAGGTTATCTTGGATGATCCTGGTCTAATCAGGTGAGAATATTTTCCGTGTGTGTGTGTGTATGTGTGTGTGTGTGTGTGTGTGTTGAAACAGGGTCTCATGTTACCCAGACTGTGTAGTCAATGATACCTTTGAATTGATTCTTCTGAGTCTAAGTCCGGAATGCTGGGTTTATAAGTGTACACCACCATTCTTGCTTCAATTGCTAATGCCCTGAAATCACCAAACCTGTGAAGCAAAGTAAGCCTTATCTCTTCATGAGTCATTCATCTTCCACATTTGTCATAGTAACAAATAGCACAAGCAGTCACAGAAAGTTCTCAACATGTGCAGAAAGCCCAGGGTTCTCCTGGAACTCAGGCTGTAAAGCATTGAGGGAGTATCATCTCTAGCTTTTCATGCTCTTAGATCTAGTCTGGGGCTGGGTATTGTGGTGCACACCTTTGATCTTAGTGCTGGAGAAGCAGAAGCAGGCAGGTTTCTGTGAGTCCAAGGTCAACCTGGTCTACCCAGTGAATTCCAAAAAAAAAAAAGACCCTGTCTCATCCCATTCTGCACACATCCCTCTCGAAAATAAAGTCCATCCAAGAACTTAGAAGCAGTTGGTTAGTTAGGACTGAGCTGAATTCTAGTACTAGTTATCCCTTCCTTAGAAGATTTCTTCCCAAAACATATTTTAGAGGCATATGACAAGTTAGAAAAGTTTCTAATTGGTTTCATTTGTTTTCTCATTGGTAGTTTTGAGATGGCAAAGGTCAGCCAGTCCATTTTCGTACTCATAAAAAAGGAATCAGTATTTCTGTAGGGAATCCCCTAGATGAATCAACTGTTTCAGTTCATGCAATAAGTAACATTTCCTGCTTTAAAAAAAGACCTTCTTCCTAAGGTTCTTCAAAAAGATGACTGCTGCTCCAGGAACAGTCCGCTGAGTGCTGGAATTATGGGTGGGCACCACAACCCCAGCTTCTCTGACCTCATGCACACGCTGCTGTGTGTTCCCAGGTTCCCGTCAATATTGTGCATAGTGATTATATTCCCAGCTGGTTTTTTAATGAAAATCAAATTATCTATTCGCAAAACAGAGCCAGTGAAACAAAGATGTTATTTTTTAAAAAAAAGAAGAAGAATCTTTCTGAGTAAAAGCACTAAAATGTTTGGTTTCGGTTTTATCTTACAATGTACTGATTTTTCTCCAGGCAGTGGAAGAGGATGGGGACCCACAGGATCCCAGGAAAACAGTTCTTTTGTGAAAATAAATTTGCTCTTCAATGCATATATATCATCCCCCATAGCCAAATGCCCAGGGTGTTATACTTTCCACAGTGATATGCTTCTGTTCTCACATCAAGTGTGCTTTAATAATCCCCCAAGCCTAGTGAATACGTCCAGACCCGACTTCCTCTCACTGCAGAACACCACTGGTGAGGAGTGGTAAATGTCGCGAATGGAATTTAAGCAACGGTAGTCTTCAGGAGCAAAACAGAAAGCCTTGTGTTGCTAGACCTTGTGTTTGTAATTTCCCACATCGGTACTTCAAGGACTGGCAAGAGGTCTCCTTGGGACACTATGCAACTTCTTACAAAACCATACTTTGTGGGTTTCCCAGGTGCCTGTCACTTCCTGAACAGCACACACGAAAGGAACAGTTTCTTAACTTGTACAGTGACAGGAGTGTGACGCACTCTGTGAAGCTTAGTATTTACTAGTTATAAATAAGGGACTTGCCTCTAGACTCATGCAACTGCCTACACTCTAACTTGATATTCCCTCATCTGCTAACCCTGACTCCTGTCCCTGTAGCAAACCCATCAGTGAATATATAGAGAGAATTATTCACTAGGTAATACTCCGCTAGTCAGTCTCATGAACATATTATTTCACACTCATGAAATGAGCACATGGATACATTGGTGTAGTGATTTGAATATGTTTGGCCCAGGGAATGGCACTATTTGGAGGTGTAGCTTTGGAGTAGGTCTGTCACTGTGGGTGTGGGCTTTAAGACCCTCTTCCTAGCTGCCTGAAAGCTAGTCTTTTCCTGTTTGCCTTTGGATGAAGATGTAAAACTCTCAACTCCTGCTACACCATGTCTGCCTGGATGCTGCCATGCTCCTGCATTGGACTGAGCCTCTGAACCTGTAAGCCAGCCCCAATTAAATGTTGTTTTTATAAGAGTTGCCTTGGTGTCTGTTCATAGCAGTAAAACCCAAACTAAGACAATTGGTATGACCCACAGTCTTGAGCATCAGTCTGGATCCTGCCTACCTTGGAGGCCTTATTTTTTATCCCATGTAACAGGCACATGCATGAGAGTACATACAGAGAGCAGAGCAAAACTGGGAGTATTGATTCTCAGGTGTTACCTTGGGTATATTTTGTTGTTGTTTTGAGATAGGGTCTCTGATATGGCTAAAATTAATATCTCTGATATTGCCAAGTAGGCTGGGTTTGCTGACCAAAGAGCCCCAGCTATGCCAACTTCCTCAGAACTGTGATTAAAAGCATGCCACCATGCCCAACTTTTTATTTTATTGTGGAGGCTGGTGATCCAACTCTGGCCCTGATGATTCAAGACAACAGCTTTACTGGCTGAGCTGTGCTTTCCAACCCCAGGAACATCTGTCTCTTATGTCTGTACTGATGCTTCCTTGCTTCAGTCTGGAATTCCTGAGGCTCTCTTTTTGTCTAAGTTGCTTTTGTTCCCTGGAGACTCTGTCAGCCTTTACCTAGGCTGTCTGTAACAAGTCTATCTCATAGACCATTGTTACAGCTCTGGCTCTTGTATTTTCTGTATTTAATACATGGCTATGTGCACTAGCACTGAAATATTTGTAGAATTTGAATTTCCAAAAGATATGTTTATATTGGCTTAGTAAACAAAAACATAGGTCAGCCTTGGCTTTCTACCTAAACTTGTACAATAGAGACAGGGTACAGGAATCAATTAAAATTATAACTTGTTAATTCTTCTTGACAAATTTTGGCTGAGGTGTACTGGAGTTTAAGGGTGGAGAGTCAGGGAATCATGACAATGATCTTAGGAAAATCCTTGGAAAGGCCCTAGAATTCAAGTTCCCCCTTACCCCATGAAATTCTCCCTTACAAAGAACCTGCCACAGGGAGGAGAGACATACATTTTAATCCACTGGAGTCTTCAAAGTAGGTTCTTCTTCCTCTGGGTTACACAGACAATCACAGAGTACTGTGAGAGACAGGACCAGGCTGCTCCTACTGCCTGCCGTACAATCCTCTAGCAGCAGATCAGTTTGTCAGACTCAGGGACACCAGAGTCCTGATAGACACGCTCTCGGCACTGCAGTGTGACTCGTGCAGCCCCTTCCAACATAGTCTTCCATCTGCTCATTCCATAGCCTTAGACCAAAGGCAGCAGGCTGCCCCTCCTGTCCCTGTAATGTTCTTTCTACTTTCTTCTGCACACATGTCACTCTCCTGCACACCAAACCCCAGGTATAAGTCAACTGGCAGAATGCTTACATAGCATTCAGGACACCAAGAACCCCATAAACCAAATATGGTGGTACACACTTACAAGTTCAACACCCAGGAGGTATAAGCAGACGGAGATGAAGTCCAAGGTTATCCTTGGCTGTATAAAGAGTTCGAGGCCAGCCTCAAATAGGAGACTCTGTCTCTAAACAAGCAAGCAAATAATCAAAGGACCTAAACTGATGCAAACTGATGGAGGTAGTTTTTAAGATTTTGGTCTAAAGACATATGTTGTGTCAAATACCTGTCATTTCCTAACTTAAGAGCATGAGGAAGGAGGATCACCACACATTATGGGGGGCCTGGCTACCTAAGACGGACAAGCCATTGGAGTGAACTGCTGCAGTCACAGGTTCGTTCTGCTTTCAGGACCATGTGTTGTTCTCCAGTCAGCCTCCACAGTGTGACCAGCTTCTTGCTTCTCCTGCCAACATGCACTGAGGCCCGTCAGCAGCCATGCCAACTGTAACAGACAGAAATCCCCTGAAACCATGAGCTGTCTCTCACTTAAGTTGCTTTTGTCAAGTATTTTGTCTTAGTCACAAGAGAAGTAACTGGCATACATACATCTCTGCTTCCCAACTACAAGATTATTTAATAATGTCAAGTAAGCTTTTCAAAACTTCAGTTGTTGAAAGAAGATACTAGTGTATTGTGTTACTCGGTCCTGAATATTGAGACTTGCTGGCCTGGATCTAACATTCTTATTTTATAGATTAAAAAATATTGAAGTCTTAAACTACATGATCTGCCTAAAACCATAAATTGATTTTTAAAAAAAAAAAAATCTGAAATTTGTACATCAGATATTACTATATGGATTCACCTTGACAAACTTGAAAAGATATGCTAAGGGTTTTGAGAAACAATGAATATCATAATCAAAATATAATATCTATCCACAAATGGGAAAAGTGACGCTATTTTTTGCTATAGGATCCTTTCCTTCTCTCTGTAACAAGGGATAGAAGACAGTTTCTCTCTCTAAAGGGCCTAACTAAACAGACCAGTAAATAAATGGCATTGACTAATGAAGTGGGGCTTTATTAACTATTTATTTATTTACATTTCAAATGTTGCTCTGCTTCCCAGTCCCCCCTCCATGGTTTTAATGATGGGGAAGGCAGAGTGATACTTCAGAGCAGAGGAACCGAAGCCACTGTTGAGGAAAGCTCAACACACTACCAGACAGGATGCTGCCTGTAACTGCTCTATCTGAGTGAGCCAGTGGTCCTCACCAGCATGCCTTGCTTACTCACAGCTACCCTTGCACTATTGCATAACAGTTTCCTCACACGACGCCACAGCCAAACAGTTCTTAGAACTCTGTAGAAACGTTCAGGATTATCCTCAATGCTTTTGTTCGTTCAAATTTCTTCCTCCTTTGTTAACTGTATTAAACTGCATGATGCAAGAAAGAGAAAACTCATTGCTTTTATCTTGAAGAAAATTTTTCCTTCACCACCTCTTGTGCCTTATTTATGAAAGCTTAACTCCTTTAGTGTACTGTGTAAATAAAAATACATAGACAGAAGCATGGCTCAGTGGTCAAGCCCTTTACCAAGCATCTAAGAGACCCTGGATCTCCCCAGAATCTGAACCAAACTTAAACTTAAGAGCCAGGCATGGTGATACTCACTTGCAGTTGCAGAATTTGGGATGGGGAAGCTGGAGGATTAGGAGTCCAAGGTCATTCTTAGCTACATAACCAGTTTGAGACCAGCCTGGGTCATATTAGACCCTGTCTCTAAAAATACAAAACAAAACAAAACAAAAATAAAGTAAAATAAATCAAAAATATTCTATGCATAGAAATCTTATCATTGAAAAACAGACTCATTAACTAAAATTTCACACCAGATGGGCATCCTGTGCTGTTTTGCTCACACTGTAGAGTAAGAGTTGACAGATTTTGGGCTGTGCTCTTATGTTTGCAGTTTGGTCACCTCTACTTCCTTCCCACCTCCTCCCCGCTGGCTTAAGCATTGGCTTGGGTGAGCAGTGTGCCAACACAGCCCTTTGCTCAGAATACAAGAATCATGCCACCCACAGACTGGTGGCTGGAGGCCAGAGCCCTTCCAGCAGTACAGGAGAGGAGCTAGGCTGTGGCTAGATCAGGAATCTCTACTCAGGGTTCCTTCCCTGGAGTCTTTTGGTGTCACAACCACCACCAGCTGAAGGAAGGCAAGAATGAGAAAAAGAGTCAGGGAGTTGCCTCCCACCTGAGCATGCTCTATATGGGAGATCATTCATTCACACCCCTCTCCATTGCTTCTGTCTACTTGAAAGAGCTACTGTGGCAAGAATGTAAACCAAACCAGAAGGGTTTAGGCTGCAGTTCTGTTAGTGAGGGAAGGCAGGCAGTCTCATAAGTCCTTAGTCAGAGAACAGATAGCAAGGCTCCCTGGAGAACAACTTGACAGCAATTGTCAGACTTCCAAATGCTCAGGCCTGTGGCTTAGGGGCCCATCTTCTCGAATCTCAGTCTCAGGGTATAATGAAGAAAGCACAGAAAGACTGTGTAAAAGGATGTTTGTCAAGGAGCTATTTGCAACAGAAAAATATCAGAAACAACTAAATGTCCAGTAAGAGACTTAACAGTGTACTATGTGATTATTTTAAAATGTGAGCATCTTTAAGGGCTACTGATATGGAAAGATATATAAAATATAATTATCTGACATAAACCAACTCATAAATTTTTTGAGGGTAACACACACATGTACACAGAAAGGGGTGTAGAAATATACACTCACCAACCTATCCAATAGGATAGCTTCATTTTATTTTTTAATCAACTTATTTTTTGTAATTTTACATTTCACAATTATATATATATATATATATATATATATATATATATATATATTGTATGAGGAAAACTACACTTAAAAGGTAGATAAAGGGAACTTAAGTGTGTAGCTCTATAATAGAGTAATTTTCTAGCATTCATAACTCTGGGACTCTATGCCTAGTACCTTTTCCCAACCACACACACACACACACAAAATATATATATATATATATATATATATATATATATATATATATATCTCACAACCATACACACACACATATATATATATATATATATATATATATATATATATACATACATAAAACATGTCTATCTCATGGCTGCTATCAAATGCTACTCTTACAGCAGATACAAAAGAATTTATAAGATGGCCTATCTTCCTTCATTGCAAAGATATATTTGTCCTATCAGTTTGTGACAGAAAAAAAAATCACAAAATAGTTTTTCAATAGTCAAACATTGCTCAATACTTAAAACTCTGACATATATTGTTGTTTCCTTAGGGTGAGCATTTGTAGTAAATTTCAGCATGGTGTCATTGAAGGAAATGGTGGCACACACACACACACCACTGTAAATGGACAACGTCTACCCATTTGTTTCTGTATAAAAATCTGTCAGTTTTGACCTGTGAGATATGTCACATTGTGATCTACAGCAATTATTTCATTTGCAAATGGAAAACTCCAGTTCTGTGGCCAGCTCCTTCAAAAAGTCTCTGTAGAACCCCAGGCGTACACAGCCTGCCCGTGCTAGATTCAACTCCTCTACAGAATGAAGGTCATGTTGGCAGAGTCTTTGAGTGAAACTTAGCTTATGACATAAAACTCTTACAAGTCTCCTAAGAATGAAGGAGGAGCCTTTGGACAAGGAAAAGAAGAAAGTTTAGATGACTCACAGAAGAGAAACCAGGGCTGTTTCTCCATAAGATGCTACAAAATTCCTTTAACGGGCCAGTTCCAGAACTCTTACAACAACCACGTCTTCAGCCCCTGCTGGAATCTGTACTGTCAACATTCACACCCAACTTGTAAACACTATTATTTTTATTTGGCTCAAAGCTTTAAGGGAAATTCTTAGCCCACATTAATTCAGAATTACGTTTTTTTTTTTTTCAAGAAGTGCATATACCTTTAATGTAAAACTATTTAAAGCACATAGTAGTCACTTTCTAAAATGAAGCCAAATACTAAATCAGATTCTATGGAATTATCAATACACATAAATACGTGGAAACATGGATGATAAAAAGTAATTGACATCTGTGACCACTGTGCCACATTTGTCTCTTTTATATAAAAACAACAACAACAACAACAACAACTCATCCATTAGGCAGCATGAAAGTCCATCATTAACGTTAAACAACTGAATCTAATGGAAGAATAGATCACTATTCACTGTTTTAAGGTTAGTAGTTATTTTGGAAATGAAGGTCAATATTTCTCATGTTTGATTCTTCCAAACATTTGCCGTAAGTTTGTAAAAGATAATAGTTAGTGCCGTGGTTTCATGCTGTCCTATCGTGTGTACTGTTGATCGGCTCCTGATTTCTGCAAGCCTTTTATCACTCAGCTCAATGTATGATTTTCAAACAGCTGTGTCGTCTTTGTGAGTCATGCATATGTCTACAGTGTCTGTAAAAAGGGATAGAGTTCTGGCTTTCTCTTCAAAAAGCTTTCCTTTTTTTTCTCCTTCTCACCTTAAAAAGCAGTGTCAGTAAGAAGATGTTCCAGGTCTTGTCAGAAAAAAAATCTTCTATTTATACATGTTGCCATGTGTTTGATCGTGCTGACAAAACAAGGAAGGGGTTTCTGTCTACAAAGAGATTTAGAAAACCCTGGTTATTATGGTGTAGCTGTGTGCGTCATCTGTGTGTCAGCAACAGGCCCCTCCAAAACAATCCAACTAAAACTAGCAACTTACATCGGAATGAAGTACTAATCCGAGTGCCACAGAGAATCTAATGCCATCCCTCTGCTATTTACAATTCCACAACAGTCTTCCTCAGTCTCTGTCAATAGTCCTGCCAATGAATTTGCAATTGAAAACTTGCTATCTTTATTTACGAAATACTTCTAGAGGCTGATTTTTTTCTAAATTCATCAGAAACTGTGAAGAAAAAATATGGTAAAAAGTTATCGGTAGGTTGAGTGTGGAAGAAGTTATCTATTATCTTACTACTCAGGAGATAAAGAATAATCAGGTCAAAGTCTTCCACAGATACAAAGTGGGTTTGAAGACAACCTGGACTGTGTAAGACCCAGCTCACAAAACCAAACCAAACCAAAGGCCCTCAAGTTACACCTACTGTAGTAGTGGAGAACAAGAGAATGGTGTCCATTAGTTATAAGTCCTGTGTGAGATACGGGGCTAAATCAGTTCTTATGTTTTAGTATAGTGGTTGTTTGTTAAGATGGGGGTTTTATCAGTATCCTTCACTGACCTGAAACCCTCAGTCCCCATACCTCTGACATCCAGGCGTTGAGATTCAGACATGTGCAACCAATGTCTGACTCACTGTGTAGTTTTCAGTTCAACATACGTGAGGGAATACTGTAATCTGCCAGAACCCAAGTGGAAGCTACAGTGTGCCTCTTCGTTCCATTGACATTCTCCTGCAGTGAGCCCTTCCAATTGTTCTTGTCCTCCCAGGCACTTGAGCATCTTTTGATTGCTTAACTGCAGTGTCCTCTAACTCCTAGCTTCCATTTCTCTAGACTCTCCCTTCTCAAAACTAGCTGAGTTGATCCTTTCAAAATGTGATCCAGACATTTCAATTCCTGTGCATGAAATCTTCCAAGAAATTTTGCCCATAGAGAAAATGTACACTTGCCTTCACATGTTTAGCAATCTGTGACCCGGACCCCGCTTTTACTTAGCTCCCTCCCTGTCCTTCCCATCTTCTGCCGCACTTGTCCCTCTGAGATCTAACCATGATTTCTTGTTCGGCACTTGCTGCACTCTCTGATTGGAGCCTTGTTTCTACCTGCTGCATGTCTGACTGCTTGTCATTCAATGTTCAAGTGCTACAGAGGACAGTCCAACCTCTCTGTCACATTACCTATTTCATTTTTATCATATATTAGTGAAAGGTTTGAAACTATTTTGTTGATTTGCACTGTGTATGGGTGCATGTCTGTGTGCTTCTCTGTGTATGTGTGTATGTGTGTGTGTGTGTGTGTGTGTGTGTGTGTGTGTGTGTGCGTGTGTTTCCCCATCAGGCTGTGTCTTAGTTAAGGTTTCTACTGCTGTGAAGAGATGCCATGATTATAGCAACTCTTATAAAGAAAAGCATTTAATTAGATAGAAATGGTTTATAGTTCAGAGGTTTAGTCCATTATTATGACAGCATGGAGGCAGACATGGTACTAAAAAGTAGCTTAAAGTTCTACATCCAGATCTGTAAACAGCAGGAAGAGAGAGTGACACTGGGCCTGGCTTAGGCTTCTGAAGCCCAAAGTCCACGCCCAATGACACACGTCCTCCAACAAGACCACACTTCCTAATCTCTCCCAAGTAGCACCCCTAATGACCACACTTTCAGACATATGAGCCTATGGGAGCCATCCATACTCAAACCACCACAGACTGTAATTTTGCACAATATTCTTCATATTTGGCTCATTTCTAAATTCCCACTGTTTATAGCTAGGGGTAATCAAACTTTGAATAAAAAGGCCAGAAAATAAATCTGTTTAATTTGCAGGCCACTCAGTATTATACTGAACAATTTTGTAGCAAAATATCAGCTGTAAGTGTAAGTGCACAGGGCATGGAAAGTATATACAAGATAATCAGGAATTCAAGGCCAGCCTCAACTACATATCAAATTTAAGTTCAACCTGGGCTCAGGAGCCTTTATCCCCACAAATAAGTATTTAATCAAAAACACTAAAATTTGAGTTTTATTTTTAACTATAGTCTTGTTTTGTTATTTGGGAGTATATGTTTGTGTGTGTGTGTATACATATGTACATGTGACAGCATGGTGTGATTATCTGTGTGGGTATATGTGAAGGCCAAAAGTTGAACCTAGAATGCCTTCCTCACTCATGTTACTGAATCTAAAACTTGTCATTTTGGCTAGATTAGCTGGTTACTGAATCCCTAGGATCCATCTGACTCTGTCCTCCCTCAAAGAGCTGGAACTATAAGTAGGTATATCTGGCCCTTCTGTGGGCACTGCAATACTGAGTATCAAAACTCAGGTCCTCATTCTTACACAGCAAGCATTTTACTCTATTTTGTTGGTGGTGGTAGTTTTTGTTTCTGTAAACATGGTCTCATCTTGTAGCCTAGGTGTTGTGGATGGGCCTGGTGCTGTTTGTATTTCTGATGTCATTCTACTTTCCTGGGAAGGGCTGCAGACAAGGAGTGAATCACGTACTCAAGTAACTTCTTGTGAACCAATCCTCTAATAAATAAAGGAGCCAATCACTGTGCAAGTAGGAGGGACTTCCAGGTTGGATAGGGGAAGGGAGGAAGAGGAGAGAGAGGGTTATTTTTGGATGGGATAGCGATAGGGCAAGATGTAGCTACTAATGTCTCCTGGCTTATGATGAATCTGCCAGGATTTGCCACCAGAGGATTTAGATTTAATATGGTTTACAAGATTAGCATTCTAATTGTTGCACCCAGAGATTGAGTTACCATGGTTTCTGAACTAAGTTTATGTGGTGCTTTCCTTCCTGCAGTGGTTCTACTGTGTTCCAGAAATAAAGGTATGGTGGCAAAGCATGGGTTTGCCTGATATGCACCAAAAAGGCCATGGGGGGGTTGAAGCATGGGGCTGGCATGGTAGTGACCCGCCCGTGGGAACTTAACAAACTGGCCGGTGAGACCACCGAGGCTGAAAGTAGGTGGACATAGCACAGGAACTTGCCATTTTTTTTTAATATTCCCCACAACACTTAGAAAAGCTTATAAGTTAATATATAGCCAGGGTGGCTCCTCTCCTGCCTTACCCTTCTTATACTGGAATTACAGTATAAAACTCTATGTCTTATTCTTTGTTTCTGAGAAAAAAATTCTCACTGCATGGTCCAATTCTCCTGCCCAAATTTACAATCCTCCTAATTCAGCAATCCAGCATCTGAATTTTCAGGCCTGGGCCACTATGACTCAAAATTTGTTTTTGGTTTTCTTGAGACAAGGTTAACCTCAGCTGGCCTCAAACTCATTATAAAATGGAGGATGGCCTTGAACTCCTGATTCTTCTATGTTCACTTCCCAAGTGTTAAGACTGAAGGCATGAGGAAATATGCCCAACCTAAAATTGTAACTTTTCACAAACTTTTCCTTCCTTCCTTCCTTTCTTCCTTTCTTCCTTCCTTCCTTTCTCTCTCTTTCTTTCTTCCTCTTTCCTTCTTCCTCCCTTTTCCTCCTTCTTCTTCTCCTTGTTTTCTTCCTTCTTCTTTTTTTCTTCTTCTGCATATAAACATGTACAAAATTGGAAACCAGACATGGGCTATGCAGTCATTGTTTACCCATCTGTGGCCTCGGATGTTTAGGAGGACTTCGGGGATGGTTCTTTAACTGTAGAAAGAAAAGAAGGGAAGAGGGAAGAGAATGAGGGGGCAGAAGAAAATGGATATTATCTTGTGTAACATAGATCTGCCTGCTTTGCCCAAGGGTTGACATGATTATGTGTCCTACAGCTTCAGTCCTCAAAGTGGGTTATGTGTTTGGCTGTTCATGGGAATGCAAGATTGGTACCTTCAGTCAACAGGTAGTCTTTTGTTTACCTTAGCTGTAAAAGTAACTGGATTAAGTTCTGTATTCAAAATCAGACCATATATTTGAATTCCACAATGTTTTTATTATAACAAAAATACTTAAGAATATATTCCTTTTAACATATATATCCTGGGAGAGGGAGATGGCTCAGAGTTTAAAGCACTTGCCACAAAAGCATAAGGACCAAAGTTTGGATCCCACACCTAAAAGCCAGGTAGGCTTGGTGGCCTCCTATACTCCAAGCACTGAGGATGCAGAAGCAGAGAATCCTGGAGCATAATAGCTAGCTAAACTAGCTGGCCTGGCCAGTTCTGGGTTCAGTGAAAGATCATGCATCAATAAATGAGATAGAGAGCCATTGAGGAAGATGCACAATATCAACCTCAAGCCAACATACTTACACTTACACACACAGATACACGTATATGTACCAAACCATAAACACATACACACACAGGTGCATTTATGTATCTTCCTTTTAATATTTATAATACATATATGTGAGTAAAATCTTCATAATAATTATAAATAAAATATTTTCATCTTTTCTCTGACTTTCTACTTCAAATGATTAGGAACATATGGTTTCTGCTAAAACAATTTGCTAAAGAAAGCAAAAGTTTAGGAGTCTCAGATTAGAACTTTGAAATGTGCCCTTACTCTCAGGCATGTTTCTCTGTGGACAGCCATTGTGTATGTGTGAAATCCAGCCCGCCCCCATTTAACCACATCTACTCCTCAAAATATCTGAATCAATGGAAGACTTCTGTCCCTAAATTAAAATGAGAAGAAATGTTAATTTAAGGCCAGTAAAGAGACAAGACAACAAGTGTCAGAAAAGCTTGAGTTTTGTTTGTTTGTTTGTTTATTGTTTTTTGATACAGAATTTCTCTGTGTAGTCCTGGCTATCCTGGAACTCACTGTGTAGAACAGACTGTTCCCTAACTCAAAGAAAACCACCTGCCTCTGCCTCTGGAGTACTGGGGTTAAAGGTGTATGCAACCACCACCCAGGTCAAAACCTATTTTCAATAAAAGACAAACTAAATCATCTTTCTAATAAGTCAGATCAAATCTCTCACCTGATGTTTGAAAAAAAAGTTTTGGAAAGCGGAGCCAGCAACCATTTGTACAGGTGCTCAATGGAAGAGTTTGCAGAGGACATCGGCCTTTGCTGGAAATAAGATAAGTATCAGAGACCATGGCTGACTTGGGAGCAGATTCCTCTGATTCTAAACTGTCACTTCCAAATGTGAGTCAGAGACCAAAGAACTTTTGAGTGACTTCTTAGGCTCTCCCTAAGATGCATTTTATATTTACAGTTTACAGTCTTGATCTGATTAATAAAGTACATAATGGAGTGGGGGAGGCCAAAAGATTGCATTCATTTTTGTAGGCTTTTCTAGGAAAGGGAGAAGGAGAAGAAAGTAAGAGAGGAAGTGCTTTATCCTCTGAGCCATCTCCCCAGGCCAGGATATATATTTTAAAAGTAATATATTCTTAGGTATTTTTACTATAGTAACCACATTTTGGAATTCAAATACATGTTTTGATCTTGAATACACAATGTGCTCCAGTGAATTACCTTTTTCTGCCACAATAAACCAAGAATCCTTTGCCATCCTTTTCAGTTTGAAGTGTGAGACAGGATTCTGTTAATAGTCTTCTTGTTTGAGTGCACCTCAATTTCCTAAGCTTGAGTTTATGGGAACTTTTTTAAGGCTAGCATAGCTTTTGTTTGTTTTGGCTTGGTTGGGTGAGTTCAGACAGTGCCTCATGTAGACTAAGCTAGCTTCAAACTTTCGATATTGCTGTGTCTGTCCTTGAACTCCTGACACTCCTGCCTATCTGAGATTAGAGCTATCAGATGTCACACCATCATAGTGCTTGCTTGGTTTTGTTGAGCCTGGCCTGCTAGTACCTGTATGGAAGCGAAGCCAAGCCCTGAAAAGTCCTAAGGCTATACTGATGGTTCTGGGTGAGAACCGCATGGCCTTCAGAATCAAACTTGTCATATTTGCCTGCATTATGTATTTGATGAGATATTGGGAGTGGAAGGAGGAAGGCGGTTTCACAGTTCATTGTACAGATAGAAACTGAATTCAACAAACACCTGGTTTTATCTATCCACCTGCAAGCCAGAGACTTTTCTGACACACACTGGAGAGTCAGTAACCACCGTTGTGTCAAAGTACCACCACATCTCAGTGTGCTTGGCATCTCATTCTCATGGGTCAGGTGGTGCTTTACTCTCATGAGGAGACAATGAATGCATGAAGTCTGCACACATATACCATCTCATGTGTGGTCATTTTCAGAACAAAACAACTGTTACCACGAAAACTAAGAAACAGAGGTGATCATGACCTTCTGAGATAAAAGCCAGCAATGGCCTCTAGAATCAAAGTAGACAGTGCTTCCTCTGAAATGAAGAATATCTCTCCTCCAAACCAATATGTGCTATGTGCTACCTAGTTCATGATGAAAGATAGGGGAAGCAACCTTATTTATTCTGTGTGGTCTTACAAGAAATAAGACAAAGCTGAGACTCTGCCCCATCATCTTTCCTAGTTGTTAGTCTGCCCAATACAAATATAGAAGGTAATGAAGATGGAAGGGACAAAGAGTAGAAAGGAGTCCAAGTGGGAGATAAGAACGTCTTTGAGTAAGTTAAAGAAAGGTTATCAAAGATTTGGATAAAGCACAACCCCTTGATAAGAACGGGCTCAAGGGCAATTCTAGTCAATAAGAATCTGTGTTCCTGAGGTCAGAAACTGACATTTTGATAGCAGCCTAATTAGAATTCTCTCTAATACTTTTTGAGTTGATTCAGGAACACACTGACCAGAAACCCCAGTTGTTGGGAAATGAGGGCTTAAGGAATATCAAAATAAATTGAATTTATCCAAACCCTAAGTTTACAAATGGGAAAATTGAGTGTAAGAAGATTTAAATGGAACCAAAGCTCACTTAGAAAATTAGTGTCTGCAGGTACGACCAAAGAATAACAAGAAGATATTCTGCTCATAATAAAGGACGGTTGAGGAGTTTGGGGCAAGCAGAAAATGCACAAACACGGTTTGTATAGATTGCCGAGTTATGCATTGGGCATACACACTATGTAAATGTATCTTAAAATTCAAATTCCAGAAATGCAATCCTCAATATGATTATAACCAAACCCAAGGAGAGATAAGAACAACAGCTGCCTGAGAACAATGCTGAATGACTCCTTGTGAGAAGTACTTAAGATACTGCTTACTAAGGCTGTGGGGCAAAGTGGTATGACTCTCTTAGCCCCCACCTTGCCAGGAAATGGATCATATCTCTGTGTCTTCCCAAGAAAAAAATAATATTATGGCATTTACCTTCCTGTCTTAGGTTTGCTAGGACTGTCTATTCAACATGGACAGAGTGCATTGGCCAAGGAAGATTGTTATAATCATCAAAAACAACAACCATATGCAATATCTATATGTAAATGAAGGTAAGGTCAGACTATCCAAATACAGCCACTGCCTCCATCAGTCTCCATACTATGACCCTATATAATCTTCAAAGTCCTAACATAATCTGTATTGTTTTTTTTTAATTTAACATACATACATACAAATTCTAAAAAGAAATTTAAACACATGCTAAAGCCAAATTTCACAGTTTTTCTGAGCAAAGAAAAAGAAACGAACCTCAGGAGATGACTCAGTCTGTAAAATATCCATTAGGCAAGCAGAGTTCCTGAGTTCAAATCACATAGAAAAGCCCAATGTGGTTATGCATAGTCTTGTTTTAATGCTCCGAAAAAGAAGGAAAGAACAGGTGGGTTTCCAGAGCTCACAGGTCAGCCAGTCTAGCCAATCAGTGAGCTCAAACTTAATGTGGTGTTAGATCAAGACAAAGTAAATGAAGCCGAGGAGGAAGAGGAAGAGCCCCAGACAGAGAGAGTCCTTTAACATGTTAACTACAGTAGGGAGAATCTCAATCTCCACTGACTCTTCTCATTTTGCTTCCCAGAATGACTACTTCTAAAGCCACTGTGCCAAGAGTCAAAAAAACTCTCCGAATATTTTAGGACAGCCTGGGCTACATAGTGAGTTCAAGTCTATAGTAGGCTATATAGTGAGACCTTGCCTCAATTTAAGAAGATGGATGTAAATACAGAGTTTGGAATGGGAATGAACAGGATAAAGAGGCCTGGAGAAGAAAGGGCAAAATGCCACTGGAGGTTCTGAAAGGTTCCGAGATGAAGCAGCTTCCTGTGTGGGATCAGCTGCTCAAGAACAACTCAATGACTCGCTCCAAGAAGTACTTAAGGTACTACTTATTAACGCCACAGAGTGAATCGGTGTGACTCTGTGAGCCCCCACCTTTCGGAGAAATGAATCCTATCTCTGTATCTTCCCAATAAAAATAATATTGTGGCACATACATATCGTGACTCACATAAAAGTTTCTTATTCTCATTTTTCTACTGAAACACAGCAAGCTGATGAGGAGGAAAGAGGTGTGTCCCATATGACAGAACTTAGACTTTCCCGAGACTATCCTCTAACTTGTGACAATCCCTCTGCCTCAGCCTCAGAATGGTTGGGATTTTCAATGTGAGCCACCCCTCTTGGCTCTATGTGGATTATATTGATTCATTCAAATAATTCTTTCTCTTTTTTTTCTCAGTAAAGCCTTGCTTATGTGTTCTCAACTTTTTATGAAGCTGTCTTATGGAAGGATTAAGCAGCTCCAGTGCCAACCATGGGAAATACTAAGGATCAAAACTGATGAGAGAAAGTGGCAGACCCTCACAGCTGTAACCATAGGCCTTCTCTCAGTTGAATTATAATCTCTGTAGGGTAAACTCCTGAGAATACAAAGAGAAAGCCATCTGACGAATGTGCAGGTTGACTAGTGCAAAGTAACTAGCCTCAAAATAAACACTAAAGGCTACAGAAATGGAGTTGTTTCCAAAACCAAGAGCTGGGAGTTGTCTGAAGAGCTATGTTCTAGTATACTGACTATTAACCTGGGAAACCTTAACAAAAATCACCTAGCACATTTTTTGCAGCCCCTACAGCATATATATATATATATGATATATATATGGAGAGAGAGAGAGAGAGAGAGAGAGAGAGAGAGAGAGAGAGAGAGAGAGAGAGATTACAGTTTCAGATGGTTAGTCCCATGACCAGCATGGTGGTAAGAGAGGTGACTGGGAGGCAGGCACTGCTCAGGGTCAGAAGCTGAGAGAATTCTCCACATCCTCTGGAGATGGGAGTTCTGTAGGAATGTGTCAGAGTATAAGAAGTCTAGCAGACAGGCACTTGTTCTTCAGCCAGTCATAGAGCATAACTATGGAGGAAACAAATTATCCTCCAAAATAACTCAAGCATATCAGAATGTGTAAAACTAACAGACAGACATAAGATGAAGAACTCAGAAGTTCAAACTTCTACTACCTGGATCATATCTTCATTAAACTCTATGTCTATCGAAAATAATTAAAATAAATTTATTTCAGTTATCTACTGTTTACATATACCTGGATAGTTTCTTTTCCTTCAAATTTTGGCTTCAAATTGATATTATCTACACAAATCTTCTATAAATTTCAAATCTGAGGCCTATTATTTACTGAAGATGGAATCAAGGAACACGTTTTTTTAAAAAAAAATATAAATTATACCTAGTCTAAAAGTAAGAAAGTGTGATTTACTAGCAAGAGCCACTTGTTGAGATTAAAGACAAATTTTAAGAAGAACATCTGTCTCCTGTCAAGGGTTGCTGAGGGACCACAAGTATCCAAACAAATTTATGTTGTAAACATAAGGATTACATGGCTCCACCTCCTGCCAGCTGTGCCTTTCAGTCTCCTGTACTGGCTTCCTGGTTTCCTTCTTTTATATAACACACACACACACACACACACACACACACACACACACACACACACACATATATATATATATATATATATATATATATATATATATATATATATATACACTACCTGGTATGACTCCTTTCAAGATTCTGAGGATGCATTATAAAAATAAAAAGTAATTCCAAAAATCTGTAAAAATCAAATAATATGGTATAGTTGGCCATACAGCTCTATGGAAAAACATAGTTCTGCAGTTTGCAAATGAAAACCCTAGTGTTGGATGTGGGATACCTCTCCTCAAGTTTCTGGTCAGAGGTATCCTAGAAAACTCCTAAACAATACAGGCCACCTCCATGAACTGGATGTTAAGACCCTATTGTTATTGTTGGGACCAAACACACTGGTTCCAGGACAGAGAACTCAAGTGTATTGTGAAAGCTTCCCTCCTGACTGATAAATTATTTTGTAGGTGTTATTAAGTACAAGGTGTTACTCAAGGTCCTGGGAGAAATAAAAAAGTTATCAACCAGCTGTGAACCCTGAGAGCCACACTGATGACAAGGTATATCCATGGGTGAAATAATGGCAGGAATGTTATAAGGACAACTAGTTGCTTTCTGATTGGATTTAAGCCTTACACTACTGAAGGCAATACATGGTATAAAAACTCTGGACCACAATGCATGGTTGGGGAGCTCACAGGCTCCAGTGGTGAAGCTACTACTATTGTTATTCTGCTAAATAGATATAGTATCAAACTCTCCTCTAAATGGCTGTCTCTCTTCTCATGGAGTCTCAGAACTCATCAGAAATTCTTTGTGTGGTAGGCAGTCATTAACACAGAAACTCACAACTGGTCAAGGGAGATGGGTGGAAGGGGTGGTGGTCAGATTCTGTTTATAGTTACATTCTAACCATTCCATTCACCCTGTGTTCCAGCCCCAGCTAAAGAGCACCAACTCAAAGATGGGGATGTCAAGAAACCTTAGTAGGACAGACAGGACTTTGACGCTGAGGTGTTCTGTTTCCCAGTGTTGTTTGACTTTCTCCATAAGGATGGAGCATGTCTGCATCATATTGCTGTAAACAAAGGATGCCTTGAGACCCAGAGAGATAGCATATCTGGTAAGGTGCTTTCCACCAACCTTGACAACTTACCTGCCTCTCCCCCATACACATAAATAAATGAATACATAAATAAATAAATGGCTCAATAATATTTACTTACCAGTTTATATATTCCAGACACTCATAAAAATAGGTTATATGCTGTAATCTGTTTAACCTTTATACCAATCTTACTGGGCTAATAACATTGTTATCCACTTTTAAAAGAAGAAAAAATTATGCTGTGTCAAGAAAGTGCTCACAACATGAAAATACTAGTCCAATTGACCAAAGTAAATTCCTAATTAAATTATAATAGTTATAGTAAGGGGTAGGAAGTCCAAGGTCTGTACTCAAACCCTATTTGACATACTTGTATCTTGTTTTTATTATTCCATCATGATTTCCCTTAAACATAGTCATTACAATGGCATTGTTTTTTCAGAAAGAGCAGTTCCAGCTTCAGTGGCTGACTCTGGGAACCCACTATTTTCAACAGCTGGTTAATGAGCACCCACTGTCTTCAACAGGTGGTTACTAGGCACCCACTGTCTTAAGCAATATTAGCACCAAGATAGAGTCCAAGGATAAAGAGTCACCTTTGTCCCTGTTCACCTTCCACCACTAGGGAAAAAGGGAGTCCCTTCTGGACAGGGCTAGAACAACCTTAATCCTCTGACATTGGTCCTTAAACTTCTTTATCCCACAAGCTCCCACACCTGTTCTGCTAGCAGGGCCACAGAGTTCTCTGAACATCAACAACAGTGGAAGGGTTATCGTTTCCCACATCCCATTTTTAGATTAAGTTAATGGATAGAATTTTCTCCAGGCTCCATTTTCCTTCAACGTTTGGCACCTGTTTCTACATGTTGGTGTGACAAGCACTAGCAGATGACAGCATGAATTAACACGTCGCATATTAACATTAGCAGAGAAATGGAGACACAGCCGATCCCATGAGCTTGGTAGCTTGGAGTTATTTTTGTGGCGCTGGGTGTTCACAGTTGTGATTTCACAGTATGGGTATATATAATTTAAGTAGGCATGCTTTCTGTGTGTGAGAGCCAGCCTAGCTCTTGTGGTGAAATTTAATCTATCAGCATTCCATGGTGTTCAATGACAACAACAGCCTCCACTCTCAGCACATTTAAGGATTCCTGGACTGCATCTCCCTTACTTGGGCCCCACACAGTCCCTCTCTCCCAAGTCCACCAGGAGAATTTTCCTTTACCAGACTGAGTTCTCAAAAGACTGGAATTGCTTTGTGTCTATGGCTCTCCAGTGGCACTAACAATTAGGAAGCAACAGTCATATTCGGTGTCCTGTAAGCTTCTTTGAATTTAAGTTGATCCCAGAGTTTGTCAGTGACGTAGGTTTTAGCTTGTCTCCTCTCCTGTCAGAAGCATCCACATGGTAGATGGTGGCTCTCGGCCAATAGAACAGAGTCAACTTTTAAGCTGTTACTTTAAATCTTAACACTACCAACAAAATGCTAAAACAAAATCCACCCCCTTTAAAAACTTAGTTTTTAACCCAGTGAGAATATAATTACACACTAAAGATGTCTTAAATCCAGTGATCTTCTAACACTTAGTGTTTCTAAATATAGATATATTCTCTTAAAGTAAACCCATTAGAGTTAAAATTCTACCAGGACTCAAAAGCAAGATTTTAACCAAAGAATGTTCTTGTCTGTTGAGTCTTAGGGTAGAACACTCACTAAAATGAAGTAAAACTTCAAGTGGATTTTCAGTATCCCAAATGATAATTTCCAGTATATCCTCTTAGCTCAGCCATCTGCAATCCAGGTCTTTATGTCTGACACTATCTAGCTGATAGAAGCATGCTGTCAAATCTTTACTCTCAGAGCAAAACATAGTAAACCCTCCACCAAAATATTATGCCAGTCAAAAGATAGAGGAGTTAAATGACAAAAGTCCTCTGCCTCCTCAGGCATTCCATTTAACTGAGGTTGTATTGCAAACAGAAAACTTTAGGGGCAAACAACAAAACAGTTATATTTCTAACAAAAAAAATCTACAGGGAAATTCCCTCCAAACAGCAATTTCTCTGCTTAATTTCAAATACAATTTGTCTTACAGGAATATGATATTCAAATTGAGTGGAAATCTGTTCTATGAAACACCCAGCTGGGTTGGTTGTTTCTCGTGCCTAGAAGTTTCAACTTCTCCAGTGGTACACTTGCCACCAAGAAGCAAAACAGACTTGGAAATATTCTACCCCAGTAATGATTATTTTTTGAGAAGGAGTTGAGATATTTTGCCTCTTTGTATACAGTTTGGACAGTACCTCAGTTTAAACAGACTGTCCACAGAACGGTAGGACTCAAGAAGGCGAATGTGGTTGGAGGCCCTGAGTTTCCTGCCATGACCCCTCAGCCTGGTATAGTCACACAGCTTCTGGCTTCAGCCCACAGGCAAGAATGACCCTCAAAGTCTGAGCACTTCCGGCTTTGGGAGCCACAGATTGTGTTTGTTGGAAAGTAGAGACATTGTTGCTTATCAACTAAGCATCTTTTTTTAAGTGCTGAAAATTCCCGTATGGTGTGCAAAATTCTGCATTGGAAATATCCCCAAAGAGTCGTAAGCAGAAATTCCCAGAGAGCTCAGTTATCATCTGTTTAACTGTCCACGAACACTAGCAAGAAATGACTCCTTGATAGTGTACTCCACACACACAACAAATGAAGAGATCTGGCAATCTGGTTAAAGACAGAAGACCCAAGTTCAAAGACAGACGTAAAAATGAGGCTTATCCTCTCAGTGATTTCTAAACTAGCTGAAATTAAAGCCATTGCTTGTTAAAACTCCTCTGGACTTTCTGCTTCAGTTGATGCAGTTTGGAAGTTGGCATTTTAAGTGTGTGTCTGTGTGAGTATTAGTCACTGTTCTATTGCTGTGATACCAAGACTAAAGCAACTATTATAAAAGAAAGCACTTAATTTTCTAATGGGGCGTGCTAACAGCTTTAGAGACTTAGTAATTATTATCATGCCATAAAACATGGCTGTGTGCAGGCAGATATTAGTACTGGAAAAGTAGTTGCAAGCTACATTTTAATCCACAGGCCACAAGGAAGAAAAACAGAATGGGCCTAGCATGTGTTTTTGTGACACCTCCAGTGGCACATTTTCTCCAACAAGGCCACACCTCCTAGTCCTTTTAATCTTTTCAAATAGTGACACTCCATGTTGACTAAGCATTCAAATATATGACACTATAGGGGCTGTTCTTACTAAACCACTACAGTGTGTGTGTGTGTGTGTGTGTGTGTGTGTGTGTGTGTGTGTGTGCATGTCACTATTAAACATATGCCTTTAAAGCATGCTAGAGGAACACTCTACCACTTAGCTACATCCCCAGCTGTATTAGTTTCTTTTCTATCTCTATGATGAGGTACCATAACCAAGGTAACTTACAAAATGAATTTTAATTGGGCTTACAGTTTCAAAGGGTTAGAGTCTACGATGGCAGAGGAAAGGTATGAGAACAGGCAGCTGTCGCAGAAGCTGAGAGCTCACATCTTTGTCTTCAAGCAGGAGGCAGAGAGCACACTGGGAATATCGTATGAGTCTTTTGAGACCACACTTCCTAATCTTTCCTAAACTTTTCCACCAACTGAGATTCAAGCATTCAGACATATAGATATATAAGGGCAACTCTCATTCCAACCACTGTATCAGCACTAGAAACATAAGCTGTTGAGAGCCGCTGATCTAAAAAAAATATCAGCTGATATGATATGTAGGGAAGCTGACTTTAGTGTATCGTCCTACACACTCTTAAACCCTTGGTGTGTGTGTGTGTGTGTGTGTGTGTGTGTGTGTGTGTGTGTGTGTGCCTAATGATTCAATTTCCAGAGAAATCTTTCCACAGGACTTAGTTCTCTTTGGGGTTGAGAAGTTTGTTGCCAAGCATGGCAGCAGGAAGAACCAGGCAACTTGACTTCTCTTATTCCAGGTGGATATATGAATAATCTTCCCTCAAATAATTTTGGTTAGAGCATTTGTTAAGACCAGATACAATGACAGAGAGTGGATGGTTCTCAGTCCAGGAAAGGGTGGAGAATAACAGTTCCTACTCCTGCCTGTAAGATGAAAAACCCAGTGGTCCTGGAGGAGCCAGGTTGAGCTACTCTTCCTTGTAGGAACAGTTCTGCCTTCAGGCTCTGGAGTAATGGAAACAATCAGGCTGGAGAGTGGAGTGCTGGGAAGTTCTGATGGTTCCCATGGAGAATGAGGCACTGATTTTTTTTTTAACCAAAAGTAGTGAAGCCTTGCCCTCAGACTCCATCATTGCACATCCATCGTAATCTAGCATCTCTAACATGTGTACACTAATTCTAACTCCTAGAACGAAGCTGTACTTTAACATTGTGGTGGTTTGTATAAGAATGCCTCCCACCTCCAAGCTCATATACTTGAAGGCTTGGCATCAGGGAACCGTTTGAAAGTAATAAGAATTAGGAGGTGCCTCCTTGCTGGAGAAGGTGTGGTCCTGTTGGAAGAAGGGTGACACTGGAGATGGGCTTTGATGTTTTTAAAGCCAGGCCCAGTCTCCTCCTCTTCCTCTTGGCCTATAGATTAGGATGTAGTTCTCGGCTATTTCTCCAGCACCATATCTGCCTGTGCGCTGCTGTGTTCCCTGCCATAATCAAATAGATTAGAGCTCTGAAACTGTAAGCAAACCCCAATTAAATGCTTTCTTTTCTAAGAGTTACCTTGGTCATGCTGTGTCTTCACAGCAATAGGACAGGGACCAAGACAGTCATTGTGTTCAGATCTTAAAGCCCTTGGGTTGTAAATAATTTATAATATAATATGGTGATGGAAGGTAGAAGGTTAAGTTATAAAATGTCATTTGCTTACTAGCTCTAAACTCCAAAACAATATTTTCCAAAGAGTCCTTTAGAAAAGTGGAAGAAGAGGTTATCAGCTCCAGAAGTATTGTACATGTAGTCTGTGATCTGCAGATGTGCACTACTGCACTTGTGTGACATCAAATACTTATTCAGTATTTCCCAGGTCAAAGTCCTTTGTCACTATCGATCATTTATGAAGCCGATACTACGCATACGAATTCTTCCACACTTCAATATTCCTGGGTTAATACAAAGTTCTACCTATTGATTTTCTTTCAGGGGACAGTGGTTGGGTGAGACAGTGTCTCATTAACTCATGATCCTCCTGCCAAAGAATCCAAAATGCTGGGATTATAGGCATGTGCCACCAAACCAAGTAGGGATATCCTTTTATTGTGTGTGTGTGTGTGTGTGTGTGTGTGTGTGTATGTGTGTGTGTAGATACAGATATATATGTGTGTATATACAGATAGAGTTATATGTGTATATGTGTGTGTATATTTTTATGTGTGTATAGAGATATAGATATATATGTATAGTATGTGTGTCTATATTTACATGTATGTGTGTATATTATAGATAGATAGATAGATAGATAGATAGATAGATAGATAGATAGATAGATAGATAGTGCTTGTACTACAGGCAAACACAGCCATGCCCAGACTTAAGAGAACTCTTTTTCATCATGTGAATAACTTTCCTGCTCAAAGGCTCACAGTGATCAACTGCCCTTGGGGCTCAGGCCAAAGAAGGCTTATTCTTTCGCCTGACTCAGTCCCTTACTCAACTACTCCTTCAACTCTCATGTAACCAGAGCACAGCAACCACACCTAAGCCACTCACTAGACAGGTCTCCTTTTGTGTGTGAAGGAGTAACAGACTCCACCTATTGTTTTCCTACTAAGTCTTAGAAAATGCTCTAATCAAAATTATTTGAAGGAAGATTATTCATATATCCACCTGGAATAAGAGAAGTCAAGTTGCCTAGTTCTTCCTCCTGCCATGCCATGCTTGGCAACAAACTTCTCAACCCCAAAGAGAACTAAGTCCTGTGGAAAGATTACTCTGGAAATTGAATCATTAGGCACACACACACACACACACACATGCACACACACACATACACACACACCAAGCACACATTTTTTTCTCACACACATTCATATCTAAACACATACAGTCACATTTAACATCAAATAAAACTCAGAACTCAGACAAATATTTGTACTCCTGTTGGCTTCTAGGAATTTAGGGATTGAGCATCCATGCTTGGCTTCCTCTGTCCCTCGTTTGCTTTTTAATACAGAGGGTGCTTGCTCAGATTCCTAGCAAAAGTGGAAAAAGTCTGAACTCAGCCTTGAGTCTCATCACAAACTCATCTCATCTTATACCCAGAAACATCACCACCAAATAAAGTTCAAAGTCTCAAAGTTAAGGCACCTCCTATTTGGTACAGTCCTTTCAGAGAGCAGGCCTTGCAAACTCCACCCTGTTTTCATCTGGGACCTATTAAAGGCTCACCCTAGGCCTGGAGGCCACAGAATTAGCAGAGCTCAAGTGACTTGTGAGAACAGGGACTTAGGAGCCAGACAGTGCTTGGTGAGGATTAAATAATATAATGTGTTAAGTGTCAAGGGCCGAAGGAGCAGACAGAGAAGCTGTGCTAAGCCAGTGTTGGTTACCCTGCACCTCCTCCATCTAGAGACAGCTTCCCCACCCCTTCTTGCCTCTTCTGCATTTCCTCCTCCACTTCCATCTCTTTACTCAGCCTTCTTTTGCTTTATATTCTGTGATCTTGAAAAATCTGCTCTTACATCCTTTGACTAAAGTCAAATGACTGATTGATGATTTAAGATATGCTTCCCTTCCAGACGTTAATGCACTCACTGAAGTTAATCAGACTTCTTGCAGAGACACTGAAAGCTGTTTATCTGTGATGCTGTGGTTTGTGGGTCCCAGAGCCAAGCCACTTCTACCCAGATTTCCCATTCTCCATTCAACTGCTGTGTGGCTGGGGCAAAGGACTTAGCACTTTTGCATTTACAATTCATCTACAGAAATAAAAGCACTCTCCTGGAGCTGAGTACTTACATAAGCAAGTCCTTGAGTTCAACCCCAAAACCAAATCAAATGCAAAAAAAGAAAAAAAATCATCCCAGCATTATGGTAAACACTAAAAACACAAACAAAACAAACAGACAAACAAACAAACAGACAAACAAATCTACAGAGGATGCTCCTAGAAGACTCTACGTACTGGAATTCAAGCCTGAGGAAGCTACAGGCTGTTTCCCGGATTCATGGCTGTTCTTTGCAATGTTGACCAGAGCTTAGTACAAAGTGGGAGCTCTAATGGTTGTTGCGTAAGTAAGCACATAAAACATGTGTAGATATTAAGGAGCTGATGCAAATAAAGTAAATGTTCTCCAAACACTATACCAAACCAAAGAGAATACCACAGTATAAAAAATTATAACTAACAATGAGGGAGATTTACCCTTGGAATGAAAAGATAGTTCAACACACACAAACCAATAAATGTGGTACACCACATTTATAGGACAAAGGACAAAAAAAAACCAATCACCTCTACAGACAGTATATCATATATCAGCCTTAAAACAAGGCTACCCTGTTATTTGTCACAATTTAGAAGACATTTTGCTTAGTAGGTGTCCTGGTTGGTTTATTGCCAACTTGACACAAGCTAAAATCATCTGGGAAGAGGGAATCTCAATGGTGAAAATGTCTCAAACAAATTCCTATAGGCCAGTCTGTCGTCTGTAAGACATTTTTTTTTTTTTTGATTAATGAATTCTGTGGAAAGGTCCATTCCACTGCAGGAAGCTCTACCAGATGCTACTGGATAGTATAAAAAAACAAGCTGAGCAAGACTTGAGGAGCAAGCCAATAAGCAGCACTCCAATACCACTTCTGTGTCAGTTCCTGTCTCGAGGTTTCTGCCTCAAGTTCCTACACTGTATTCCTTTAATGATGGATTTTGACCTGTCAGATGTCAAAACAAAAGGTAAATCCTGTTTTGCTATAGACTTTTTCTGCAAAGGAAAAATACTATGCTTCTTGCCAAGGAAATAAAAGTATGTTGTTTATATTCTGTGGTTTGAGGTCACCTTAGTTGAGTACAAGGGGATCAGAGAGCAAGAACCAGTCTCAAAAACAAAATAGAGGAGGAAGCAAGAGCCAAGATAATACGATTTTATAAGCTGCTTCAATTTCTCCAAGCACAATAAGGCTCCACATAGAGCCCATAACACAAAGTGGTAATTGATTAGTAATGTCTTTTATGGGTACAATCACATGACCTTGTTGGGACTAGATCAGAGTCTGCTTTCTTAAATGAATGAGAAAATAGTCACGACCCCTAATTCATTTCAAAATCTTCGTGATATATCTAAACTGTCTTTATGATCATGGTGTGGCATTAGGCAGGATTCATTAGAGGAACAGGAACAGAATTGATAAGATGTAAATATATATTATAAGAAGGAATTTACTAAAGTAATTTATACCATAAAGGAGGAGTCCAATAAATTCCATTTGCATACTGGAGAAGCTGAGAATCTCATAGCTACCTTAGTCCATGAAGTTGAGAACCTAGAAGATTCCTGGAGAGTTGCTGGTCTTCAGTAAACATTGGAAGGCCGAAGAAGCTGGAGTCTGGTGTCAGCAAAAGGTGCCAGCTACAACCCCAAACAACAGCAGAGACAGATACACATACCTGCAAGAAGCATGGGCAGACAGGCAAGCCACACTGCCTATGTTTTTGGATCTCTTTATATCTAGGCCAGCCACTGGTAGGTGTGACTCACTTGAGAGTGTGTCTCTTCAGTTAGTCTTCTCCAAAACTTCCAGACTGTATCAAGTTCAAAATCAAGATTAACTACCAGTCACCAAACAGGACTTAATTCAGCATCAGTTGAGGGAAATGTAGCTCAAAAAGACCCAAGGAAGAAGAGACTGATTTTGGTCATGTCACTGAAAACCCCAGGAAACGTCATGACTGTTTTCTATCCTTTAATCAGGAAAAAGCATCTCTTCTCAGCTAGGATAAATCAGCTTTCTCAGCAGTTTTAAGCTTTGTTGTACTGTTCTTGGTGCCTTTTCCAGTTGTGCCAACAAATAGCCATTAGCTGACATGCAGGATACCTGGGATCACATGACCATTCACATGAGTCGTTCTTGACCAGAATAGTCCATATAAGCCACACAGACCACCATAACTGAGACACCAGAGAACTCTATCTCAACAACTGGGACAGAATGAGGAAGACTCCTTAAAGAGTAGTGAGCATGTGACGTACAGAAGACAGGAGAATGTATAAGCACACGAACAACAGGCGTACAAGCCAGCACCCTTTCAACTTAGAAGGGGAAGGAAGCAGTGAAGGGCATACGTTGGTCAGCCCTAGGCTCGCACTTCATTAGACTGTCTCACCCAACGCTTAGAGCAAAGAGTCCAGACAATACGAGGTCAGAAGCACTGCACCATGAAGTATTTTGGAAAAAATAAAAGCCAATGCTCCTTTGTTTAAAAAGAGGAAGTTGCCGTCATTCAAGTGCCCAGAAATAGAGTATATTTATCTCTGAGTATCCCCTGCTCTGTATATATTAAAGATTGTTATAGATTGAAAGACAGCAAAGACAAACAGACATCAACCTTGTGTAGAAAGGAAGGTATGTAATTTGATTTAAAATTATGTAATAAACTCTTATTTTCAAGTTCATATGTATACTAGCAGTAGTTCTTTAGCCAAGGTAAGTAAATGCATTCACATTATCTGGGAGTAAGGAATAGTGTGGACTAGATACAAATTTTATTGCTATAAAGTTTTATTTTCTTAGCGCCTGCTGGAAAATGTTTAATTCCAAATGACTCAACACCAGCAAGATGTGTATATGGCGCTTATCTGTAGTCTTAGACCTTGAGAGGTAGAAGCAGAAGGATTAAGAGTTAGAAGCCAACCTCTGCTGTACAGTAAGTTCAAAGCCAGCCAGGGATACTGTGAGAGCCAATCTCAAACAACGACAAAAGACTCCCTTTCTTAGTTCACCCTCAAGTCTACACTTCTGCAAAGTTTTCAGAAGATGGTAAAACCGGGACAAATTAATCTGCTATTAAACCTGTTTGGCTTCATGATTCATGTATCTGAACTATATAAATCAGAAACATAAGCAGAAGCCTATATGGTAGGTAGGCTTTTATGATTAATCATTGACAGAGAAATAATTCATGAATGTTGTTTTGAGTCCTGTCTCTGAAGTCCAGGCTGGCTTTAAGTTTGTAGTTATCCTCCTGCCTCAGTTTCTCAAGGGTTAATATTAGAATAAAGACACCTGGTAAGAAATAATTTCTTAAAAAAGATTGTAGACTTCGAAAATAGGTTTTACTGCATGTGAAGGTTGTACATGCCTATGATGCTAATACTCTGGAGGCTAAGATGGGCTAATCATGTATGTAAGACCTGCTTGAACTCCATAATAAGTTTCAGGCCAGTCGGGCTATGTATCAAGACCCTGTGTTTATAGCTTTATACTGCGGGAGGATACCTTCAGTGAAAAGAGACTGATTTCTCAGTTCTCAACATCAGAGATAAGGAAACTGGTACCATTACACATCGTCATGTGTTAATTCCACAATAAACCCTTGATTAATCAAGTAGGCCATTCTCTCAACTCAAGATTGTCTTTCATGATCATTGATGGATAAAGAACAGGCTCTGTCTTGGTACTCCAGACGTCTAAAGCCTGCCTGGGCTACAGGCTGAGTTCAAGTCTACCCTGGCCAATTTGGTGAGATACCCTCACAATAAAATGACTGAGAAGTAAAGAGACAACTGAGGTCAGAGCTCCAAGGTAGAGTGTTTACCTAGCTTGTGAAATAAGGCTCTAGGTTCAATCCTTAGTATACTGCATGCATGCAAATTAAGTAAAAGGCTTCTGTGGGCTGGGGGCTCAGTAGTGGAGTTTTTTCCTTACCATATGCAAGGACCTGGGATGATACCAAATACTACAAAGAATGAGATAAATGTTTTAGGTCACCCCTGGTTGCCTTAGGCATTTCATTCCAGTCTTAACAAACGCTTTCCCTTAGAAATGAAAAGCTGATTTGCAGTTGCAGGTCTATAAGCCCAAGTACTCAAGATGCTGCGGCAAGAAGATTGAAACTTCAGAGCCAGCTTGGTTAGAGTCCATGCAAGATGAGTTGGACAACTTAGTGGGACTCTGTCTGAAAATAAAGAGTGGTACCTACCTAACATCTATGAAGTCTTGGGTCAGCGGCTAATTGCCTAGTTTAAAAAAAAAAAAAAAAAAAAGAAGGAAAGTGGGTAACAGATAGAGTGGGGGCAGGGAAGACAGAAGAGCATGGGCGGGGGGAGAAAACCAATGAAAGGGAGGGAAGAAAGAGATTTTCTTTTTATATATCCATCAGTCTTTTACCTAAAAGTTTCTCATTCAACATTCACAAAATATTTTCAGGAATTATTTTCCCCCCAGTGGAAACAGAGAGACGTAATTCTGTAAGTATGTGTGTAGATCAAGATGTTTAGCACTACATCTTGATGATAATACATTGGATGATAATAATTTCAACCATCCAATAATTCTATTTAAAGTTTATTTTAGTAGAGGGATGTTTTGTGCCAGGGTCAGAGCAAGATTTGAGGAGAGTTAGTTCCTTCCACTCCCTATGTTTTGAAACTCAATTTATCTTTTATCTTGTAGATAACCTATGTACTCGAGGCTAGCTGCCTCTCAGCCGAGTCTGTGCCATAGCAGTTTTTGCCACAGGAGTTCTGGGACTACAGATGTGCAGCACTGTGTCCAGGTCTCAGAGTAGCAGGTCCTATACTCATTGAGCCATTATTCCAGCTGCTTAATAATCCTTTGTATCCCTTACTTTGCTGCTGTTTTGGGTTTCGATTTTAACTATACCCATCCAGTTTCTCAAGATGGCCTCACTGCAGAAATGTTTGCGGCTATTCCCACCTCTTTGGTGGCTGCTTTGGTGGCAATGGGAGTAACTTCCTGGCAGGCTTTCCCAAAGGTCCTTTGTTTGGTCATTATTTACAAATAACCTTTTTTGTTTTTTCCTCTGCAAATAGAACGACGGAGAGACAGTGACATAGTGAGGGTGCTGAGATGGTGTGCGGGTATGAAACAGCATCCTGAGATGAACCGGATACGGTAAACTGAGTTTTAACTAAGTCCGGTACAGTAGGATGGACTGTACCTTCTTGTAACTGCAGAAGCAAAGGCCGTTGGATTATCATCAATTACCACATGAGTAATTGGTAAAGCACAGCTCTGCTTACAGCTTTCTATTTTCATCTTTGCCTTCTCAGTCGCTGTTACTGGAGCATGAAAGATACTCACATAGATTATGGGAATTTTGCCAGCTATCACTCATACCTTGGCTTCTATTGAGTCTATACATTGTACTAATTATTAGCAAAAATAAATTAAAAGAGTTTACAAAGAGTCAACTAGGTAAATCTGGTTAAACTCAGTTGGTTCATGCATTGGCAGATTGAAAGAAATTTTAATTCATTCTCTGCTAGATTCTTTGTCTCTCTCTCTCTCTCTCTCTCTCTCTCTCTCTCTCTGTCTCTCTCTCTCTCTCTCTCTCTCTGTGTGTGTGTGTGTGTGTGTGTGTGTGTGTGTGTGTGTCTGTTCTTGTGTGTGTGAGAGAGTGAGAGAGAGACAGAGAGAGAATATAATGCATCTGTGGAGGACAGATGACACGTGGTTGTTTTCATCTATTGCCTTATTATTTTGAGACAGAGTCCCTCACTGAATATGAAACTTAACAGCTGGCATGGCTGGCTGACGATTAAGCCCCAGGTACCCTCCAGTTCTCATCTCCCAGGGCTGGACTTGTGTTCCAGTTCACCCCACACTGCAGAGTTTCACCTTCTTCTTTCTGCTCCCTTCCTCTTATATTTGACCCTAGTGTATGCAGAGGTTTTGGTTTAAATGTTTATTTGTTTTTATTTTCTCTGTATAAGGTATTTTGTCTGCATGTATAATATGCACCACATGCATACCTGGTACCCTCAGAAACCAAACAAGGTGTTGGATGCCCTGGAGCTAGAGCCATCATCTGCGAACTGAGAAACAAAGGGTCTTCTGAAAGCAACAAGTATTTGTAACCACAGAGCCATCTCTCCTGCCCTGCAGACAGGGTTTAACGACTAGATACTTCCCTCAATCTACCTGTATTAGTTTTATGTTGCTGCTATGACAAGTGATCACAGACCGAAACAGCACGAGTGCATACTTCCTTTCACAGAGATCAAAAGTCTGACAAGGCCCGAGCTCCTCCTAGAGCTCCAAAGTACAGTTCTGTACCTTTTCCAGCCTCTGAGAGCTGTCTACAGTTTTGTTCATGCTCCTTTCCTGATCATTTGAGGCCAATCTCTTCCTCACTGTTACACTTTTCTCTCAGTTGACCAGAAAAGGGTGTCTAGGGTACAAAGATACCATGATTACTCTGGTTCCACTTACATATCTGGAGGGATCTTTCCATCTCTATATCTGACCTGTAATCATATTTAAAAAAAAAAAAAAGACATATAAGGTAACAAATCCACACAAGGTACTGGAAATTAGTGTATAAATATTGGGGGTGGGGTGGGGTCATTGCTGTACCAGCCATACTGACTGCCTTTCCTTTTTCTTACCTGTGAGCCCTTTCAGGGTTGCTGTCAGAAGAGCCGTTGACGCGTGCAAGGGGCCTAAAGCCACATGTAGCACACATCTTTGTAAGCAGCGGGTACCACCATGTAGATAATGATACCGCAGATAAAGGCAGATGATTGTCAAATGCAGAGAGGATCTGAGTGGGGAAACCCAACAGTATTGAAATAAGACTGAAATCATATCAAAGGATGAGCAATCCACAAGCCACTTGGAAATACTCTGGAAATTCTGAAGTCCAAAGGTGAGTGTGGGATACTTCTATTTAATGAGAGATGATGGGTGATCTTAACTTAATTATCTTTCTGCAATTATAGTAAAATTGATTAAATTATATGATCTATGATGTATATGATATGAGATATATTATGCATTATATGTTACATATTATATAATATATTATGTATTATAGTAATTATATATTATAAACATATAAATATGAATAAACATGGTACAGAAATGTACAGATTTTTTTTTTATAAATTCAGGCTCTAGTTTAAGAAAGGTTTTGTTTAGAAGGCAGCTGAGCTGGGTAGGTACAAGAGAAAAAGAAAACAAGAAGAATGCTGGACAAGTAAACAGGGCCCGTGTAAATCAGGTCTGATGCCCCGTGTCTGTTATTATAGCGCTCAGCTCAGAAGCCCAGCTTGGAGAAAATAGCAAGATACTGCTTCGAAAAGAAAATAGCATCTGTCCTCACTCCTCATCATACAGAGAACACAGTTGTGAGAAATAAATGGCTTTTCCCACTGAAAGAGACCTGAATGTAGCCAGAAAACCTAAAGGGGGACAAAGCAAAGAAGAAATGGATTATTTTCCAAGAATTTTCATTTAAACACTTTGATGATTTATTTACTTTATTTTATGTGCATTGTTATTCTTCTGCATGTATGTCTGTGTGAGGGTTTCAGGTCCCCTGGAATTACAGATAGCTGTAAGCTGCTATAAATGTACTGGGAATTGAACCCAAGTTCTCTGCAAGGGCAGCTAATGCTCTTAACCCCTGAGTCATGTCTCCAGTCCCAACTTTCTAAGAAAATAGTGTATTATTTCTCTTCTGTTATTTTACCTAGTGCTAATGTATATTTGTTCAGTATATTTGGCGTCTAAGAACTTCTGTCTCCCCACTATGTCTTATTTGAATCTCTGTTCAATAACAAAACATTTCAAAGAATTTTCTGTAGTTAATCTGTTCTTAATTTAAACCACAAGTTGAGTACCTAAGTGTTAGAAGAAGAGTTTCTACAGTGATAAAGTCTCCAAAGAGGTATGTTAAGAGATTCACGCACTCCCTGACATTAACCTTAGCGTATAAGTGAAGTCTCTCTAGGTGACAATTCATGGAGAAACCAGTTTACCATTAATCTGGCTAACCATTGTGTTCATTCTAGAACTTATTTCTACAGCAAATATTAAAGCAAATTGTGGAAAACTTATCATTCTATTATAAATCGAGCCTCTATAGTTTACCTTTCTAGATTCATTATATGGAAGTTCTACAGAGATTTGTCCTCAGAACTGGTGGATAGGTATGATCACAACAGTCAAACTGTTACTGTGACTAGCACTCAGGTAAAACTAACCTGACTGACTTTAAGCCACAATATTTGTTTCACTTTGTTTTATTCACTGCTGTAGAGTTTGAACATAGGTGGGTGTATGCAAAAAGCCCACACACAATTTGTGTGTTTAAATAAAAGATTTGTGTGTGCAGTTTTACAGATTTCCTTGATGCAGAGAGCAGAAATGCAATCATGTCTTAGCTAGAAAGGGCTGGCTTCCTATTACCATGTAACTGACATCTAACTGTGATAGCTATAACAAGTGGACACCCAGACACACATTCTACAGAACCTTCTGAAGGTAGCATATAGAGCCCTTGTCAACATGGCATGAAGACACACATCTGTAACCTCAGTACTTCAGAGGTGGATGCAAGAAGATCAGGATGTCAGGGTCATGTCAACTACACAGAAAGTTGAGGCTATCCTAGGATGCTTTAGACACTGTCAGAGAGAGATAGGATAGAATAGGATAACTCATAACTAGACTAGCTAAAGGGAAATGTGTACTGTTGGTTAACCAAGATCATACAGAATGAACTGAATTATTTCCTGACTAAAGAAACTGATAAACTATTGCCTAAGGAGACTAAAAGTTCTCTTGACTATTTAGAGAAAAAAAAAACCTCAGTCTAAACGGATTAGCTTCTATAAAAACAAATTTTATTAAACATACTAAAAATTTTAAGAAATATAAATGGTGTCTAAAAATAAACTATATAATGGTGGAAAATCTACAGTGTGAAGAAACTTGTGTCTGTGAGCAGACCCAGCAGAAATAGCCCAATGGAGTCATTTAAAACATCACTTGGTGATTCAAACAAGATCAGTTCCAGAAGCAAAGCAGGTGGGAAAGTATGCTGTTCCTACATGTCAAACAATGATAGCTGGATAACAAAGCAAACCATGGAACAATCTTGCTATTTCAATGACTGAGACATCTAGATCATTCCATCCACAGAGCGTCCAAATGATGTCATAGTACCCGCTTCCAGCTGGCTTCAAAACCTCTGTCTAAACAAAAGAACTTCAACTAACTTTGACTCAGATAATGGATCTGTATCTTTTGATAAGAACAAAGCAACTATGAATGTCATTGATGGTGTGTTAGTTGCAGACTCTCATGTTTGAACTGACAAAGGCTTGATTTATGAAAGTCATATTCAGCATATTATCTCTAGATTTTTAACAAAATAATTAATGTATTAATAATTATATACCAATTGTATAATATTTTAATTTGCCAAATTAATAAATAATTATCAAGCACCTATTATGTTCTCACAGTGCTTGCTCATGGAATCTGTCTCACTTTTCTATTGTTGTGATAAGACACCATGACCAAGACAACTTATAAAAGAAAGTGTTTATTTGGCGCTTACATTTTCGGAAGGCTACAGTCCATGGTTATCATGGTAAGAAGCATGGTAGTGGTCAGGAAGACATGGCATTGTAGCTAAAACACTAGCTGAGAGCTTACAATTGATTCACAAGCATGAGGCAGAGATAGCTAACTGGAAATGGAAATCTCAAAGCCCACTGCAGAAAAATACCTCCTCCAATGAGGTCATACCTCCTAACCCTTCTCAAACCATTCCACTAACTAGGGACCATACATTCAAATATAGGAGTCTACAGATTATACTCTCATTCAAAACACCACATGATCCTCGCTTAGAGAAAACCTAAATTATTTTCAAAAAGTCAGAAAATGACCTGAGAACTTTATAAGATAATGTTCTACAGATTTTCCACACAGGAAACAGAACAATAATTCAGAGAAGGCTAACATGGTGTGACCAGATGATATTTAGTGAATCACACAGAGAGGTGACACCTGGGAGTGAATAGAATAAGAAAGTTTATAGATTCATAAACAGGGTAAGAGGTACAATTGAGTGTTATGAGTGAGCAAAGAGATATTCAGGAAGCAAGAAAATTTTTCCCCTCACCCAAATATCCCATTCTTGATCTGGAGTGGCAGAGACAGATGAAGACCAGGCTCTCTCCTCCACAGCTTTATCTTATCATAAAGTGCTGTGATATCTGAATTTTAAGGACCAACCTGTTCTCTGAGGAGCCTCTGAGAACTAACTTGTGGGCAACAGGGATTCTGAGTCTGAGTGACGTGCTTTCACTGAAAGAATGAAAGTAAGCAAGAACAGTAGAAGACTTTCCCTTAACAGGAAGACTTTTATCAAATTTCACAGCTGTCATATGGGATAATTATATGGGAAAATGCTCTTTCAATTAAGAAACACATGCCAAGAAGGAGGAATGTTCCAGATACTTCAATAAAACCATATGTATATAATATGCCATTAGCAATGATTAACAACTGACTAACATTAATTCATGTCTATAAAATCATACCAAACAACAAGCTCACTGAGAAACCAGGAGGGAAAACATCCAATTCACAATAGTTCAAAAGCAATTTATGAATAATTAATTGAGTAGGTAAAAGACCTCTCTCCTGAAAACATTGAAACAATGAAGAAAGCAATTGAAGAAGACAGCAGAAAGCAGAAAGATGCCTCATGCTCAGGGATAGGACGAATTAACACTGTAAAAATGGTTATTGTACAGAAAGTGATCTATAGATTCAATGTACTCCCATGAAAATTGCAATAACATTTGTCACAGAACATGAAAATCATATATATATTGTATATATATATATATGGAATCCAAAAGGAAACCAAACAGCTAAAACAATTCTTAGCCAAACTAAATCAATGCTGGAGTTAATACAATAATCAATCTCTAATTATGTCACAGTGCAATAGTAACAAAAAGCACAAGATACCAGCATAAAAACAGACATGTAGAGAAGTAAAATCAAATAAATAAATCTACAGTTACAGACACCTATCTTTTCCACACTTGACAAAAAATATAAATTGGATTAAAACAAAACAAAGAAGCACCTTCTAACAAACAGTGCTGAGAATCTGATTTCCACATGTGAAGGAACAAAATGAGAACTAGGGCTTCTTATCTTGAACAAAAGAGATGATGGTTCAGTGGTTACAATCACTTGCTGCTCTTGCAGTGGACCTGGATTTGATTCCCAACATGCCTAGTCTACCTAGTGAGTTCCAAGACAGCTAGCTCTATGTAATAGAGGGACGTTGTCTTAAAACAACTGGAAAACCTTAAAGGGAAGACCTCCTGCTTGAAGGAAGAAGTCATACAATAGATAAGCCTAAGAAATAAAGAAATAAGGCACATCTATATCTCATAAAGACAACATAAGAACTCAATGTTGCCTGGTAGTGGTGGGGCACACCTTTAATCCCAGCAATCAGGAGGCAGAGGAAAGTGTATTCTGAGTACAAGGCCAGCCTGGGCTACAGAGTGAGTTTCAGGACAGCCAGGACTACACAGAGAATCGTGTCTCAAACAAACATACAAATTAACAAAGAACTCAATGCTTTCCATGTACAAGGAAGACGAGCATGGACTTGATGTAGACATAAATAGAAATAAGCAAATGTACTTGTTTATCTTTTATGAAATGAGAACTATTTCATAAAACTATTTCATGTCTTCATTAAATACTGGAAGCTGTTATTTTAGAAGTTGTAAGAAAAAAAAAATACAGAATACACTCTGTGTCCCAGCTGCTATTACCAAGTTCTATGGGTGTGCTGAAGGTTTCCTATCATTAACTAATTGTTAATTTCCCTAAAAGCTAGTCCTTAATACCCTTCTCTGTAGGTAAGAAAAAATGAAACTCAAAGGCTTGGATAAAAAATTGCATAACTTTATATAGTCTATTATAGTAAAAGCTGAGTTCAAACCAAGGTTTCATCAGCTCTCATGTGCATCCCCATTCCTCTCTGTGCACCTCCCTCTCAGACTCTAAAAAGCTGATAGACACGTTGAACTCTTATGTTGTCACTAGTAACTGGCTTTCTGCAGAGCTTGGAACAGAAAGGGACTAGAAGGGGTCTATTCTTCTGAAGACCACATGTCAAGAGAAACTGCCCTGAAGACTGTAGAAGGCACACAGGAAACAGAGTTCAAGAATTATGGTGAAGAAAGTCATTAAGTTTTGCTTTCAAATAATTCAGTAACATCTAACAACAGACTTGAGTAGTGTATAACACAGTTTCCTCTCAGCCGTTGTGTCCCAAAGTATGTTTGGTCTAAAAATAGTTACAAAGCCTAACAATTGCACTCACATAGTACTGTTCAGAATGGGGAAAGAAGGCAAAAATCAAGTCAGATATTCTGAGCACTGAGTGATCTGTAAACAAAATCAGAAGTCAGTACATTAGGGAAATTAGTACCATGTAAATTAGGATTATGTGCTAGAGTCATTGAAAAGGTGACCTGAGAAATCAAGTCAAATTGGCCACTTAGCAAACTGGGCCTCCAAATTCCTTCATTTGCAGGCTCAGTTCTGACCAGCAGTGTATCTCTCCTAGACCTTCCGGCTACCCGTTGTCACCATTCCAGAGCAAAGGGACCTTATGTGAGGCAGGAAGAGCTTATCTAAGAGCCTGCCTGCCTCAGGACTTCTGGTGTTTGTAACAACGAAAAGAATTCCTTCATTCAACTGGATTTTAATATTTATTTTTACTCTTTTCAGTGTATATATCTGAATGGTGTGTGTGTGTGTGTGTGTGTGTGTGTGTGTGTGTGTGTGTGTGCTCCTGAGTACACATGTGCTAATGATCGTGGAACATGAATGGAACAGAAATGGCTGTTGGAGTTGGAGTCTCTGGAACTGAAATTCCAGGTAGTTGTAAGCTGCCATGGCGTGTAGTTTCTGAACACATGTACACATACATACATGCAGGCAGGCACATACATATACACAGAAAGCTAAATATCTTTTTCTTTTATGATAGTATGGAGTTTGTTTTTTCATTCAGTCAACAAATATTGACCAGGTGGCCACCATTTTATGTATAGTCTTATGCTAAATATATAAATAAATATATCACCATGACTTTCAAAGCCAAAGTTCCTTTACAATGAGCAGAGGGAGAAGGTGAATTTTCATCACAGTCTGAAGAGAAAAAGCCCAGGAACCAAAAGTGAGCCATGTCAGCTGCTAGAGTGTTGTTGTTGCTGCTGCTTTTGCTGTTGCTGTTGTTGTTGTTGTTGTTGTTGTTGTTGTTTAGGATAGGATAGCACTGCATAGCACTAGTTGACCTGGAACTCACTATATAACCCAGTCTGGACTTGAACTCACAGAGATCCTTCTGCCTCTGTCTCTGGAGTGTTAGGATTAAAGGAGTGTACCCACACACAACAATTCCTATTGAATCTTAACTACAGATTATGAAAGAAAATACACAGGGTTACACATGGCAGCTGCAGCATGCAGTCACTGTAAACATCCGGCACAGAGGGTTGCATGGTTCTTTTCTAAACACTTTCATTCAGCTCCATTCTCCTGCATCCCTAACACCATCCTGAGATGTAACTGGACAAACACATTTTAATATTCACTTTAGAATTTAGGAAATTAAGGCACACCAAGGTTAGTAGTTAGTGTGCTTTCTTTCCTTTACTTCCTATGCTAGTGATGGGGAAAATAGCAGGACTCCATGTCCCCGGGTCCTAGAAACCACTGCGTTGACTGTGAGCCTTTGGAGCCTGGGTTAAGAAGTCAGCACAGAAGTATACAAGTAGCCTAGGTGAACTTATTTCTATCTGCCTTTGATGGTGGCTGTCATGTCACCAGATACCTCAAGCTTCTGCCACGTGTCACTTCCCTGCAATAATGGGCTGTAGCCTTGAGTTGTAAGCCATATGAGCCTCTCTCCTGTAGGTTGCTGTCAGGATATTTTTTTAAATCAAGTAATGGTGATAATATTAATACTGAACATGGTGCCAGGAAAAAAACAACAACAACAAAGAATCAGCACAGGTTCCATACTGGCCATGACTCTCAGCTGTACAAATCTAACCAGTGGTTTAATCACAATAAGTGATTTTCTTCCCTCTGATTCTTTGTTCAGTCTTTAATAGAATCTAATTCCTGTTGTTGGCAGATGTTTTATCCTGGAGCAGTTTTATGGGGTTCATTGTACTTAGAGGCAAACATCTGTGATCTCTTTGGGATTCTTTGTTATTCCCAGTGTCATGCATGACTCTTTCTTTATGAATGTTTGTCTAGGTTCCCATGTCATTAGAGAAACTTAAAGGCCTCTCCATCCACTAATGTAGCTACAAAGGAAGGCCAAATCTACATGTGATACAGTAGGTTTACTTCCTCCTGCAGCAGAGTGGCCTGCCAGCTTGGTCCGTATTCATCCATTTAGGAGTCCTTATGAGGCAGTTGTTGCATGTCTGACATAGTATTAGAATCAGTAAGAAAGACCTAAGTTTAACCCTGGTTCCTAGTAAGTTCACAGAAGAGCAGAGAAGCCTTTACGTGAACACAAATACCTGAGAAAAAAACCAACCAACCAACCAACCAAACAAACAAACAAACAAAATCTCCTTCAACACACTTTGCTGTGGACCTGCTATGCACTTGCTGAATTATATTCCCAGCGGGGCAGGAAGAACATAAACTTGAGGCCACCCTGGGCTACCTTTTGAGACCTATTCAGAGAGACACAGAGACAAATAGAGACAGAGACAGAGTGCACAGAAATCATCTCTGTACTCAAGAAGGACAAAGAAAATTTTAGCTCTTCGTGAGTTGAACTTGAAGCAGTTCAGATTAGTCGAGTTATCTCATGCTGTCCTGTAATCATTGTGAAGTCTCAACATTCCATTTCTTAGAGATGAAAGCTGAGTCCATTTCCCAAGGCCACAGGATGAACAGGCAAGGCTCAGACACAAATCTTCTCACCCCAAGACTCAAGACTCTCTATGATGGGGTTAAAGAATGATTTGAGACTAGAGGTATTTTTCTGTTTATAAGTAAACTGCTTTCAGAGAAAAGCAATATTGTTGATTTAGATGTCATTTCATTCCAGGAAGTCAACAACCAGCTGACTGCTTTTCTACCCTCAGGCACACGAAGGTACGGGAGAATGGAATGGGAGTTGGGTTCAGAGCAGCCTAAACAGTTTGCCTAAGAAAATGGGAGGCAGGGGATCATCATGTCTTCTGTAGCCTTCATGAGAAAAGCATAAACCAAGACAACCTAGCTGAGTCTGATCATTAACCATTCTCATCTATTTCTGCCTCTCACTTGAAACCATAGTTCCCTGAAACCATAGTCCCCTAGCAGGTGTTCTGGTGGGCACCTCTAGAAATATAAACAGAAGCAATTTTGGTGCCTCAAGAATCAAACTTATTAACATCCATTTTTTCTACATTTGGTAAACATATAACTAAGGGAAACGCAGTAAGCCATTTGTCTTGTTCTCAAAGCCTATGCATGTGCAGTAGGGCTTTCTCTTGGTCACAGATTTTCTTTTGACCTTTTCCAGTATGTACCCAGATGAGCAGTATAGTAGTAACTCAAGCATCAAGACCATGAAAAGGCCACAATTATACTAAAGCAAACTAGATTTATCCCCAAGAAAAGAGCTAAATACCACTAAATAAAACCAGTGGCAACTGAACCTCACAGTATCATGCTACTTTATATGAGTATTGTCTTTTGTCCGAAGTGCTCAGATGTACAAATTTTCAGAATGTTTTGAATTAAAGACTTATCAAGCAGCAAAGTTGTTTCCCTGCACAAAAATGAATCAGAGCAAAGCAAACTGCATGGTTTCTTTAAAATATTTCAGACAAGCATGGGGTTCTCTATCAGGAAGTAGACATGGGTATTGTGAAAACAGAGGTATGTATTAGGGCAACATATGCCCCAGTACCCCACCTTTATCATTCTTCTGACTCAGATTAGAGGCAAAGAGCCTATGAGAGACTGAAGCCAGCCAGCTCCAGTAAGGATGAGTCTTCCCTTGGAGAGCAGGAACAAGTTCACATTCTACATTCGTGAGCTCTTATCATCTTAAATATCGACGCAATTTCCCTCACTGTCTCTTTCATACAAACCTGGAGCCAATGGCTTGCCTGGAGATCTTGAAACAAAAACCCTGCCCTCAGCTAAGTTCACTTTGGGGCATAAGAACTTCATGGGTCTTTCCTTTCCCCAAGCCAAACCACAAATGGGCCCTATAGCTACTCCCTCCTTCTTCAGTCTCCCCTAGAAAACTATCAGGCAATGTAAAGCCTTTGAGTTGATATCCCAGCTCAACTCCTCACCTCAATTTCTATATTGATATCTCCTATAAATTTTATGCCTTAGATCCACCTAAGCTTCAGTCCTGTACCCAACTCACTCTCCTGGGATCCAAAACTACTGAGGCATCTGCAAAAGTTTAGATATAAGTACGCTGGTATCTCCTTCCTTCCCAGCCTCTGTTCCAAACAATACAATCAAAGACTTGCAGCAGGAAAGAGGCAGAGAGAGAAGTTGGGGAAAGAAGGAATCAAAAAAGCATGAAATCTGAAATGTCACCTGTAGTCTCAGTGTAAACAGATCCTGGGAGACTCGCCATCAGCGGCATTGGGTCAGATCTACACACCTGCCCACACAATATGCACTAGGGAAACTAGAAAACAAACAAAATGTTCAGAGCAGATTACACAGTTGAGCTTCAGAAACATATGGTCTACAAATAATGGGAGCCATTTATTTATTGCTTAATACAGACAGCATTTGGGTGTGGTGTATCCTATTTTTTTCTATTCACTGGAGAGTTTGGGGCTAGAGTGTTGTCTCATTTTATAGATGGTAAAGCACAGTGAGAGAAGTTCTATGCTCACAGTGTAGCAAGTACCTAAACTAGGAGTAAAGTCTGGAAGTCCTAACTTGAAAGGTTACTTTTTTAACTACAGTGACACTTCCCTCCAACCTATTTTATGAAGCTAAAACATTTCAACCAAAATGCTTATCTGGGTTTTAAAATAATTACCTTCAATGCACTTGATACAAACACAAAGAATTGTAGTCTCTTTTAAAATGTTACCTAATTGATCTGCCCAGGATATTGTCATCCAAGTCAATGATTACAAGAATTACATCACTTGTGATTAAGGCAGCTCTCACTCACAGTCACTCAATATTTATCCAACAAACATTTGAGTAACAGGCCTCACTTATGCTTGGCTCCAAGAATCTAGTTGGGAAATACAATCTGGTGCTCCCAGGAAGCACCAGAGCTAGAGAAGAAGGAAGGTTTGCAGAAGTACCTATGTGAGCTATCTCAAGTTCAACTGTGCAAAAGAGGGAGCTATTCCTTGGGGGTGGAGTCAGAGACAAAGAGAAAATACCTCCCTAGGGGAAGCTATGGTTTTCTAATTTATTTATTTTTATTTTAAATGCATTGGTGTTTGCCTGCATGAGTCTGTGTGAGAATGTTGTATCTTCTGGAGATTTAGACAATTTTGATCTTTCATGGGGGTGCTGAGAATTGGACTCAGTCCTCTGGAAGAGCAGCCAGTGCTCTTACCTACCGAGCTATCTCTCCAGACCCAAAGTTCAGGATGGGTTCCCAGAGCAGGGAAGGGGAAGAGTGGCTCACACTAGGCTTTCAGGAGGACCACGGTTGTAGATGTTGAGAAAGCTGCAGGTTTGTGAGCCTTGTCTCCGACTCTGGAGCTGTTTAGTATGTGTTGTCTAGCACCACAACAAGCATGGCTGTGGCTGCATGAGGCAAGGATTTCCAACGGCACTGTGTGCTTTGGCTCAGAGTATTGTTCCCATCTGTTTTGTTTGTCTAGAGTACACAAAGGATGTGAAAGATACGGTGGGAACTTGTCCAGGTGAGGCCATTAACTACCCAAAGACGGCCTTTGTCTAGAAGTCTCCTTTAAATAAAATAGTAGAGAAGAAAATCTGAAGTGAAGATTTAATGAAATAAAGAAAACAGAAAGAAAAAAAGTTATTTCTCAGTTAGGAAATAATATCAACAAAAGTATAACAGTCATTTTTATCTTAATACATTTAGGTTTTTGTTCTGTTGTTAATTGTGGTTTCTTTATGCTTCTCCTCCTCCTCTTCCTGCTCTTTCTCCTCCTCCCCCCTACTTCTCTTCCCCTTCCTCTTCCCCTCCCCCTCCTCCTTCTTTTTTCCAGATAAGTCTTGTTATATAATCCTAGCTAGCCTGAAACTCACTATGTCGATCAGACTGATCTTGAACTTGCAACTCTTCTACTTCTGACTCCCAAGAACTGAGAGGTAACAGGCATGAACTACAGCTGGATAATCATAGTCTTTGGATACCACTGTCTCAGAAACAGTAATATATGCCTCATGTGCATTGTGCATAATCAAAGTCTATAAACCAACAAAGCTTTTAATACATTTCTTTTATTTAATTCTATGTTTATAGGCATGTGGCCTATGTAGGTCTGGACACCACATGCATGCAGTAACTAAGAAAGACAGAAGACAGTGTTGGGTAACCTGGTCCTGAAGTCATAGACAGTGACTATGAACCACCATATGGTGCTGGGAGTTAAACCTGAGTCCTCTGGAAACCTATCAAGTGCTCTTAACTGCTGAGCTATCTCTCTCCAACCCCTCTTTTCTTTTCCTTCTTTCCCTTTCCTTTCCTCTCCTCTCCTCTCCTCTTCTCTCCTCTCCTTTCCTTTCCTTTTCTTTTTTTTCCATGTAAAACATTCACAAAAACAGGCAATGGGGTTCGGGGCAGAGTCATATTGACTAGCTGTGGTAAAGTACAACATTAATCCAAATGTCTATAGAAAATTGCATATGTAAGTTAACAGACTGCAAAAAAAATAGAGAAATATGGTTTAATTATACTTTTTTCCCATAAGTTCATATGCTCAAAGGTCGAGTCCCAAAACAATAGCGTCGAGATGTAGAGTGGATAAAGAGAGGCTTAGTGGAAAGTAATTGTGTAATAAGGACTCAATTTCAAGAAGGATTGATGCTCATCTTATGAAAGTGGGTCAGACCTTTCAGACTGGAAAACTGAGACCAGTCCATATTTGATTTTTTTTTTCTCCACACAATGCTTGTCACTCCTGCATACCAGGGACCTTCTGCTGCAATAGAGCAGATGTCTCTCACCAGAGGCTGAACACACAGTCCTGTCTGGTCCTTGCCCCTTTATCCTCCCAAACTGTGAACTACATAAAAAAGCTGCCTTAGGGTCTAATTGTTGTGACGAGACACCATCACCAAAAGCATCTTAGGGAAGAAAGGTGTTTATTTTGCTTACACTTCCAAAGCACAGTCTGTCAGGAAGGAAGTCAGGGCAGGAACCCAACAACAAAAGCTGATGCAGAGACCACCGAGGAATCTGTGAACAAGATGTTTGAAAACTATTATTGTAGCGATCTGCTTTCCTATGGAACTCAGGACTACCATCCCAGAGACGTCCTCATGCACAATTGATTAGGCCCATCCATCAATCACTAATTAAGGAAATGCCTACAACCTGACCTTATTGGGGCATTTTCTCAATAGAAGCTACCTCCTCTCAAATGACTCGAGCTTATGTCAAGTTGACATTAAAAACTAGCCAGGACATTCTTCTTCCTTTCTTTCCTTTTAAAAGCATGAGAGAAAAGCCACTTACATGTGTATAGACATGACAACGGCTCTTCTTTATATGACAAAAAAAGTTAACAAACATGTAAATTACATCCAATATGTTTTTACAACAGGGTATTTGCAAATATCTTCTGAGTAAAAGAAAAATTTTGACATTCACTAATCTCCAGGTTTGAAAACATTTTGGGAGCCTATGAAATATTTACAGGAATACTCTTTAAACAAACCATACAACTGGCAAGATGGCTTAGCCAGGGCTAAAGTCTGAGGTCAACCTCTGGAACCAGAACAGAGAAGTCATGTCTTAAAACCAATCTCACACCTGAGCTGTGGCACACACACAGATGCACACTCATTCATACATGCACACGGTGTGTACACATGCACTCCACATAAATAAATGGTTTTAAACATTTTAAAAAGAAGACATACATCTAAAAGTAAAAAATAATATTATTAAGTGCTTACGGCAAATGTTATATGATGCTAGTAGGGCAATATCAACACTAATAAAAAATTTGTTTGAAATGGCAATTCACAATAACTAAAAATCTAGCTAAAAACAAATCCTACTGGAATATCAGAAATGCATTGCACTCATTCAAGAATACAAGTCCACTATAAATCAAAGGAAGAACACCTGGTATTTGATTTAATTTTAAAACATACTAATCATTAAATTCTAAGTGATTCCTTTCCCCAAACTGCCAGTTATGTTATTTTAATGCACTGTTTCCCCTTTGGTGTGATTATCACTGAGTCAGGGTCTTTCTTGTAACCAACATCCAGCTGGTCATCCTGTTTCAGCATCCCATGAAGTAGGGACTCCAAGGCAGCCACTTCCATACCAGGCTTAAAAATTATGGCTTAAGATAAAATTTTAAAATATTAGCTAATAATTGTTCTTTAAGAATCAGGTTACTGATTAAATCAATGACTTTTTTAGTATATTTCCTTAAATTTTAGTATATTGTTAATGTAGTATATTCATGGTTAATTTTCCTAGATATAATTTTAATCAAGTTCTGAATTTTTTAATTCCATTCAAGTACATAAATTTTTACTGTTCTCTGACATTATTGTTTTTATAATGGACAATTTTCCAATGGCAAATGCTTTTGTTCTAGAATACAAAAAAAATTGCTATGTAGCTCGGGCTAGCCTAAGTATTTGAATCCATCTGTCTTTGTTTCAAAATTGCTAGGATTGCCTTTACATGTACCTTAAGCCTTCCCAGACTGCCAGCCTCAGGATGGCAGAAAGTGGAAATTCTAAACCTCTGTCAATCCCTCACAGAAAGACCACACTATAGAACCACTAAATCCAACAATGGTGGTGGCCTCACACCTGCACAAAGAATCCAGCTCTAGACTCTAGAGAGAGGTGACACTTACATTAACTTGTTTCATTCCTCTGTCAGGAAGACAGCAATTGTTAACATATGGAACACTAAGGAGCTTCAAAGCTCAGGGCTTCCCAAGAAAGGGAGGCAGAGTTTGGCGGAGAGAGAAAATGACACATGGGTACTGAAAACCACCTGAGAAAAAACCAGTAACTGACAGGCTGTTCAAAAAAAAGTTGAAGTCATTCAGGAGCCTGGCCATCCATTCAATTTATATATCACATTTAACATTTCATTGGTTTGGTATATCTGTATTGAAACGTAGTAAGATACTTGTTAGGTCTAGAAAATAAAACACATTCCCAGGAGGCTTCAATGTAGTGAGAAAGCTGGACAATTAACTCAGTTAGAAAGAAACCAAGTGCTTCATTCCATGGCCACCATCCGTGCAGTGATGAGAAACAGAAAATAAAGTTTACAGAGTCCAGCCTAGCTCACTGAGAGGTCTGGGGAAGATAGTGCTTGATGCAACTTCAAGGAGTCTTCACTTAGCCAGATAAAATGGGGTTCAGGGGTGGGAAGAAGTGAAGCTAGAGGAAGGGAAGACAGAGAGTAAGGGACTGTCAAGAAAATCTAGGAGAATTTTTGGCAGAGCAAAGCAGGGTCATTCAAAGGATCATTCCACCCACCATGCTGAGGAGACAGACCTCACTGAGTACTCTGTGGGGGCCACTGGTGGACTGAAACTGGGCTTAGTTAATACCAGCTTGCATCTTCAAGACTGGGTTGGTGCTGGATTTGGGGAGCTGGTTTCAGTAGATCAGAAAAACTAGTAGCACTGCAGTCAATAAGTGATATGGTTGGGACAGTGGGTCAGAGCTAATACATTTTACAGACTTTGGACAATTGACTCAAAAGCTCTATTAGTCAGGGTTCTGATAATAGAGAACTTCTGCCACAGAACTTATGGAATAGATAGATAGATAGATAGATAGATAGATAGATAGATAGATAGATAGATAGATGATAGATAGATAGATGTAAATCTGGGATTTATTGGAATAATTTATAGGCTGCAGTCTAACTAACCCAACAATGGCCAGGTATGAATAGGAAGTCCAAGAGTCTAGTAGTTGCTCGGTCCCACGAGGCTGGGTGTTTCAGCTGGTCTTCCGTATAAGCTGGAATCCTGATGAAGTGGGTTCCAACAGATGTGCTGGCAAGTAAGTGCAAGCAGGTGAAGAAGAACCAACCCTTCTATTCTTCACTGGCCTTATGTAGGCCTCTAGCAGAAGGTATGGCCCAGATTAAAGGTGTGTACCACCATACCTGGACCTAGGCTTTTCTTTACTTGGAACCTGCTCTGTCCCAAGCTGGACCTGAACTCAGAGATCTGCTTGCCCCTCTCTCATGGGATGAAAGGCATGTACCACTTTGCCTAGGCCTTAGCTGTTTCTGGACACTATGCCTCAAGCTCAGGAGCAAAGTCATGTGTTATCCCATATCAAGATCCACATCAAAAACCTGTGTCTTCCAGCTTCAAGATCTGAATCGAAGGTGTGCCCTCCATTTCTGGATTGTAGTTCATTCCAGATGTAGTCAGCTGACAACTGGGAATCGCCATCACAAAGGCATTCTGTGAAATTCAGTGAGTTTTGTCATAAAGGGGAGGCAGGGGGAAGCCTAGGATGATTGCAAGCTCTGCTGAAGAAATTAGGGGAAAAAATGAGAGAACAAAATTCAGAAGAACTTAAATATTTTCCATCTACCATGTAGTGCAGTCGATACATATGCCCATAAACTAATTTAATCTTCATAATGACCCCAGGACATAGTTAGGCAGAGTTTTTGTTTCCTTATTACATTTATTTTCCTGCTTATGTATATGATGTAGCTGTGCTAGGACATGTATGGGGAGGTCAGAACAGAGTTAATAAAAGTCAATTCTCTTACTCTTCTACAATGTAGGTCCCAGGGACCCAACCCAACTCAGCTTGTCAGATTTGGCACCAAGCACCCCTATTCACTGTGCCATCTCATTGACCCTAAGGGAGCAAGTCAGAATAAAAAGTAGATTTTTGACACAGGCATATAATCACAGCACTGGGGAGAAAGATTGAGAGGGGCTAAGGTTTTGGCTCACGATAAGACCTTGTTCTGAAAAAAATGTGAAAACAAACAATAGCAAGAAAAAAATTAGATGAGCTTGGGGAAGGTTAAAAAGATGGTGGAAGACACAGAGGGTGAGAGGTTAGCAAGCACTGAATTCCAACACAGGAGCCAGGGGCAGAGTGATCAATAGTATTATTGACAGCTGAACAAACAAGATCCTAGCAAATGTTTATTGTGATTGGTAACAGGAGTACCGATGGTATGTAGTGGCTAAAAGTGTAACTAATGGGACCCACGATTTATGAGAAAGCAACTCAATGTTCACCACTGTGCCTGTGGGCACTCCCATGCACAAAATAGAATGTAAACTAAAAGCTATCCAGTTTATTGGGTGATTTGGGGCTCTCTCTCTCTCTCTCTCTCTCTCTCTCTGTGTGTGTGTGTGTGTGTGTGTGTGTGTGTGTGTGTGTGTGTGTGTGTGTGCGCATGTATATGCGCACGTACGTGGTAACTGTGCAGGTGCTACCCAATATGGGTGGAGATCAGAGGACAACAGTTCTTTCTTGCTACCATGATTTCCAGGGATAGGACTCTGGTTGTCGGGCTTATGTGACAAGCACTTTACCCACTGAGCCATCTTATCCACCCTATTTGTTCTTTGTTTGAGATAGTCTCACTATGTAGCCCAGGCTATCTCGAATTTACAGTCCTTCTATCTCAGCCTCCCAAGTATTAGAATTAAAGGTATGTACCACTATACATTTCTAAAGAGTTCCCCATTTTGATCGAGTCAATTAGATAACTTGAGGAGGGTAGCTTTATGGTCAAATTTGAGAATTTTAGATTACAGTTGCTTTACTTCAAGGATATAATGTAAAACCAATAATACAAGTGTCTTTGTAGTCCATTCTGAGAAAATAACTTCTAGGCAACCAATAAACCCAAGCTGTTTGGGAGCCGAGGATGATAGCTGAGGAAGCAGGAGGAGCCTTAAATTCAAGTTCAGGCCCAACTTGTATAATCAGCCTTCGTCAGCTCGGGCTAGAGAGTGATAACCTGTCACAATAAATAACTAGAACTGAAAGGAAAAAATGGAAAACTCAAAATATCTGATAGGACAGAACAAACCCTAATTACAAGGAAAACTGTCCTACTTTGTGACAAATTTGATGTTCCTGCAATTAGCTATGTCACCGAGTCCAAAGCACTGAGAAATGCTAATCCTATGTAAAATTTCAAAGTCTGTTGGGGACCAAACCTGGGCCCCTGTGAAGCTAGTCAAGAACTAAGCTCCATGCCCACCCCATTAAGATTTTCAAAGGAACGATAGATTTTTTTTAAGCTACTTTCTGTTGTATCCATAAAGACCAGAACAAAAGCAGGTTGGGAAGGAAAGGGCTTATTTCAGCTTGTGTGTTTCAGTCACAGTCCATCATACAGAGAAGTTAGGCAGGGACCCAGAGGCAGGATCTGAAGCAGATGCCACAAAATAAATACTACTTATTGCTTAGTCAGCCGGCTTTCCTATACATCCCAGGGAGTCATAGCCTTAAATGGGCTGACCCTCCCTCCACATCAATCACTAAAATGCCACACAGACTTGCCCATAGGCCAATCTGATGGAGATGGGCAGTTTCTCAATGGAGGGTCCTTCTTCCCAAAGAACCCTCAGCCTTTTTCAAGTTGAAAAAAAGAAAAAGAAAAAAAAAAAGCCCAATAGGATTCACAAGAAGCCAAGCAACAGGTCAGATACTAAATCTGCAAATCTGTGTTTCGGTAGCTTTAATCCCTACTTAACTTTAGCACTAAAACACGCTCAACTTATTGTTCAAGATATGCAAGCTCACTTCTCACCCTTTACAGAACACTCCAAAACTTTATTTTCCCAGGCTCTCTGGGCATGTCGTGTTTTAGATATCTTTATTACACTTCCTTGTATCCTATCTTGAAATGTGTCCTAACACCCTCATGGGGTGGCATCCTGGAGATTTTCCAAACTCTCTTGAACCTCATCTCACTCTGTCACCTTGGCAAGCTTGTAGGATGGCGGAACAACACTGTCAGTGCCGACTTTGCCCTCTTGTGCCTTGTGTTCCTCGGGAGACAGATCTTCACTTAGACCTCGGCAGAAGCCTCAAACATCCTCCCATCAAGGTCAGTAAATCCTCTGCTGCCCGAGCAGCCCAAGTGACACCCTTTCCCCCTTCCCGCTCCCCCACAACCCTGCCCCCCCACACACACACACAGCCTACCTCACCACACCTTTATTGTGAACCCTCCAGGGGAGACTGGCTCAGGCAAACATTCACAGTCAGACACATACCACTCAGCTCTGCCTTGGCACCAGAGCTTAGTGACTGCTCTTTTACCTCAGGCTCCCCTGGGTAATGGAGATTTCATAGGGAACCACACTTCACCCAGCAGCTCCCAGGGGTGGCTGAGCCACAGCCTAGAGGCAGTAATCACAAAGTGGTTTCCCAGAAGCCACTGTTCCCATGAGCAACACTGTGGGCAGGACTTACATCTTCTCATAAACACTGTTGTGTTTAACTTGACTCTTTAGTCTTCTGAATTTTTCTGTTCAATTGTGTTATTTTTTTTGTGACTTGGGGCGTGGTGCATTGAGACAAGATTTCTCTGTATATCGCTGGCTGTCCCAGAACTCACTCTGTAGACCAGGTTGGCCTTGAACTCATAGAGACCTATCTGCCTCTGCCTCCAGAGTGCTAGGATTAAAGGTTTTTGCCACCACTGCTCAATCCTCTGTAACTTTTTTGTTTATTTATGTAGAGATAGGGTTTTGCTACATAGCTTAGTCTGGCCTTGAACTCATTCTGCCTTAGCTACCCAAGTGCTGGAATTATAGGTGTGCATACGGTACCTGATTTATTGGCTTATTTATTTATTTATTTACCTATTTATTGAAGAGGAATATAGTGGTCTTCTTTGGATATTTATCAATATTGAACCCCAGATACATAATAAAGCTTTTGAAGACAGATCTGCAGGTAACTTATTAGAGTCCATGAGAAAGCATGCAGAGGAACCCTCTCCATTCCTGCTTCTAGTTTGTCACTCCTACTCTCCTCTAAAGCCATAAAGAGCCACAGAGTAGTTCATTCAGGACCGAGAGAGATGAGAGTAGCTTCCAGGCAGGGTCATGTATCAGTCCCTCCCCTTCTCTCTGTCTCTCTCTCTCTCTCTCTCTCTCTCTCTCTCTCTCTCTCTCTCTCTCTGCCTCTGTCTCTCTCTGTGTGTGTGTCTCTCTGTCTCTCTCTGTCTCTGTCTCTGTCTCTCTTTTTCTCTCTTCCTCTCTCTCTCTGCCTCACTGTCTCTGTCTCTCTCCCTCACTTACCCCCTCTTTTTCCTCCTCTTTCTTCCCCCTTTTCTTCCCCCCTCCTCTTTCTTTCTTTGGGACAGGGTCTCTCTACAAAGCCCTAGCTGTCCTGGAACTCACCATGTAGACCAGGCTGGCCTCTACCTCCCCAGTGCTAGGATTAAAAGTGTGAGCTTCTGGGGCTGGAGAGATGGCTCAGCGATTAAGAGCACTGACTGCTCTGCCAGAGGTCCTGAGTTCAATTCCCAGCACCCACATAGTGGCTCACAACCATCTGTAATGGGATCTGAGGACAGCAACAGTGTACTCAAATATATAAAATAAATAAATCTTTAAAAAAAAAAAAGTGTGAGCTACTGCTCCCATCATGCTTCCTGTTTTTCAAATCTCCACTGATACTCCAAAGCCAAGGAAGAGATTTTCTTGTCCAGTCTTCAGCAAATCTGAGATGAGCTCCAGATGACCGGCTGCTTTTCTAGTTTGTCTACTTGGTACATCTCTGACAGTGCAGCTTTTCTCCAGGACTTGGGTTGGCCTGTGACTCCTCATTGGCATTCATTGGTAGCCCCATGCAGGAGGCTTGGGTTTGCTTGATTCTCTTTTAAACTGATTTCCACATGCCCTCTGTTTATATATGATGCTCCCTTAACTCCCCCTACATGAGGTATGTACACCTTGGAGTCAAGGGTGTGTACCCTTCCTAGAGAATATGATCTGCACACTCAGATCCGGATCTTACCAGTTTGTGTACTCCCTAGGATTTCTCAGTCTGGTCTAGAACACATGACAAGTATAAATCCTGTCCCAAGGAGGCCAAGAAGCCACACTGACCTACAGACCCCAGGTGGAGTAACTCACATTAGAAAGTTGTTAGACATGTGACTGTCAAGCTACGTTCTCTATGAAACATAATAAAGTAAAACAAGAAAATTATTGTTAAAAAGTAGAAAAGCCATTCCCTAAAGCTAACAATAATATGAAAACAAACTAATAAAAAATAGATCAAGCCCAAATCAGAATCAAATGACTGAATTTAAGTCAGAGGTTGAAGTAAGTTGGGAGAGGGATAGGGGACGAGCTCAGTGTGGGGCAGAAATGAGCTTGTTTTGTGGCATGCTTACTCACAGTGTCCCATCTCCACCCTATCCCCCATCCAAGGTATGGTGGCTCACCTATAATCTCAGCATAAGGGACAGAAGCAAGAGAATCAGAACTTCAAGACCAGCCTTGGCTGGTTCAAGACTAGCATAGGATATAGGAGACTCTGTCTTTAAAAGGAAAGTGTGTGTGTGTGTGTGTGTGTGTGTGTGTGTGTGTGTGTGCGCGCGCGCGCGCGCGGGGGGGAGGGGGCTGGGGGAGGGGGAAAGAATGTCCTAAAGCAGAATAACATGATCTTTCAGAGGGAAAATAGGATGTTATGTTAGGCCCTAATTTTTAAGCGGATTTTAATATAACCTCTTAAAAGTTAAACATGTACATGCCAAACAGTTTTACATTTTCTTCTTCCCTTTTTAATTATAATTACATGTTTAATTGTTCTCATTCATTGATGAGGTGCAGATAGAAGCTGCTGTGATGAATAGGGAAACACTAATGAAATGATAATAAAGCCATCCAACGAGTTTTGTGGCACACTCCTAGAATCCAAGCCCTTGTGGAGGCCGAAGCGGAAAAGGGAAAAGGTCAGGAGTTCCCTGTCATTCTCAGCTAGGAAGCAAGTTGAAGGCCAGTCTAGGCTACCTGAGACCCTGTTTCCAAGGAGAAGAACAAAAATAACCATCAAATTTTACAGTTGTAGTCAATCAACTGTGGACAGCTCTTTGGTAATTAAAAGGCATTTCCTGTTTGTTTGTTTGTTTGAAGAAGCACTAGAGAACTCATCAACAGCAGAGAGGGCATGTTTTAGATCAAATGAGAATTTCAGACTTTGCAACGTGGCTCCTTTTGTCTTGATTTTTTTTTCTAATTTCAATTATCCCACACTGAAGCTGGAAGGAAAACTCAGCAGATCCTTTGTAAACACAGATAAAGTGCCTGCCGTAGAGTAAATAACACCCTGGTGAACACCCAGCAATTGAACTGCTAAGATGCAGCGTGGGCATAAGGGCGCAGTGGACTCCACAGTGAGCAGTTGCTTGACTCTGTGTGTTGAAGGTGGAGTGGAAAGGGCAAATGTCTGTTGGGTCAGGCCTGTCTCCTGCATAGAATAAGAAACTGTGCCCAGCCTTCAGCCCCTCCCTTCCTCCTGCAGTCTCCACCAACCCTGATGGACTTGTCACAATGAAGACTGCTCGCCTTGAGCCTTGGCAACAGCTCATTCCTGTTCTCAGTGATTTCCACCAGGAGGAAAGTCAGGACCACTCTCTAGGCTTTTCTTAGAGTCAGGAGAAAAGTGTGCTTCAAATAAGACTTCTGTGGCCCCTCTAACAAACTGCCTTGAGGACTGTCCTTTCAGGACGTTGGAAGTAATAAATAGCCAGGCTACTACTCTCTTTTGGGAAAATCTAGAATTCACTCTGACACCTCAGACAATTTGAATATTTGCCTAAGCACATCTAATACAAAGAATTGCCAGAAGATCCATGTTCAGAGCTGAATCATATTCCCTTCCCCCACCCCATCCCAAAGTCATCCATCCACCTTCAGAATGTTTGAAGATAGAGTTTTTGCATCAAAAATCGGATTAATGTAAGGTCATTTATAAAAGTTTTACCCCATTGTGACTGGTGTCCTTCTAACAGGAGCATTTTTAAACCCAGATATGTGCAGAGAATGAAGAAACAATGGCCAACTATAAGCCAAGACAGAGGCCTAGAACAAATCCTGGCCTGGAGGCAAAGGAAAGAACCAAACCTGTTGGACAACACCTTCATCGGGCACTTCAGCACCTATAAGTGTAAAGCTATTGACTAAGCTGCCCACTCTCTGGCACTTTATCATGGCAGGCCTAGGAGATAAATACAACAAGTAAACATAAGAGTCATAGCTGGGCATGGCAGCACATGTCTGTAATCCCAGCACTCAGAAGGAGGAAGTAGAAGATGTGGAATCAGGTCACCTAGCAAAATAGGGGATTCCAGACCAACCTGAGAAACAGAAGAGAACATCAACTCAAAAACAATTACCCTCTCTAACTCTCTTGATCTTAGTTGGTGAAGGGTCCAGGGCTGAGAGACAGCAAAGAGCTCCTCTTGTCATGCTCTGTGTAGATGTCCAAACTTGGCCATTTCCTGATGCTCAGAGTAATGAGCCTTCACTGCCCTTAGTGTACAATGGCCCCTACCACCAGAAAGTCATGGAGAATGGCACCATGAAGGGTCACTAAGCTTTCTTTCATTGTAGGTGCCAAGCGCACTTTGGAGACCCCAGACTCCACCAACAGGACTGGGTGGTTTGAATAGAGATGGACCCCCATAGGCTCATAGATTTGAATGATTGACGACCAGGGAGTGGCACTAGTAGGAGGTGTGGCCTTGTTGGTGTAGGTGTAGCCTCGTTAGAGGAAGTGTGTCACAGGGGGTGGGCTTTTGAGGTTTCAAATGCTAAAGCCAGACCCAGTAGTTCACTCTTTCTTCCTGCTGCCTGTGGTTCCAGACGTAGAACTCTCAGCTGCCCTCAAGCACCATGTCTGCCTGTATGGCACCATACTTCCAACCACGATGACAAGAGACTAAACCTCTGAACTATAAGACAGCCCCAATTAAATGTTTTCCTTTGTAAGAGTTGCTGTGGTCATGGTGTCTCTTCATACCAATCGAACTTTGGCTAAGACAGTGACCCATCCTAGGGCCTCTTTGTACCTCTTCTGGAGTCCTCAGGGAAGGGTTTAGAGATAAGTACAGTCAAGTTTCATTTTCATACAACTAGCTTTGGGGATTTTCTATCCCTAGGGCTAAGAACTAAGTTTTCACCAACTCTTTCTTCCACTCACTGTGAGAAGACAGGCATTATCTGGTGTCATGACCTGGAATCTTGACAAATAGTCCAAGAACAGCTGTCTGGGAGCTCTCCCTATCTCCTACCCAACACCTGTTTTTAACATCTCTAAGACTAGAGGGCAAAGGTCTCAAGAAGTCAGGCACCTAACATAATTGCAGAGCAAATACACATAACATCTCCATGACTCTGATGCTGTGTGGTAAGTTATGGTTACTACATTATTTTTCTCTGGCACTATAAGAAATTTCTTAGGAGGGACCTACTGAAACTTAGAAATAACAATGTTTCTGTGTGACTATACCATCAATCTCCTTCTTAACTGGAATCAGCAGGGTGTGGTTGACACATGCCTATAATCCCAGTACACATTTTGGGAAGAGGGGGGCTTAACCACAAAGATCGAAAGTTCAAGGCCAACCTGGTCCATACTGTGAGACTGCCTTAAAAATAGCAATAGCGATACCAATGACAATAGAAGCAGTAGCAGTGAGTGGCAATTTTAAAAATGGCAAAATTAAACTGAGATTTGAATTCCAGTGGTGAGTCAACTCAAGATGAGAATCCAGGGAACTCAAACACTCAGGGGAGGGCCAGGCACGATGATGCATGCCTGTGTTCTCAGCACTTTGGAGGCTGGAGAGAGGGGGTCAGTGTAGAGGGAATCTTTTGTTCAATGTATGGAAGGTTTACCTATCAATAGAAAGGCCTATGGTCAATGAGCTGAAGCAGGATTAGAATGTGGGACATCCAGCAGAGATCGAGGGAGAGAGAAGATTCACCCAAAGAGAGGAAAATGGTCACATGAAACTGCGGAACAGCTAACCAGCCACGTGGTTACCATAACATAGAATAGGATACAATGCAATACAGTACAGTACAGTACAGTACAGTACAGTACAGTACAATACAATACTGGGGTGATTGAGTTATGAGCTTTTGGCCTAGACAATTATTTACATATAAGAAGTTTCAGAGTCATGATTTCAGGGAACAAAAAGGATAGGTAGAAAAACACAAGGTTACAAATGGCACCAACTACAGTTCAGGACTGCAAGTACATCCTCAGCTACATATCAAATTCAAGACCAGCCTGGGCTACTTGAGAACCTGTCTCAAAAAAGGAAAAGACAGTGAAAGACATGTGAAAGAGAAAAAGAGTAGACAAAACTCAGATCAGTGAAGAAAGCAGAGCTTTCAGTTTCTAACAGTGAACATTTCCTCCCATGTGGGTAACGTATTAGTGGCATTAGCAACACCAATAATCATAACAGACTCCACAACCAAAACTTAACTTTTATTCATCATATAAGTTAATGACATGTTTTGTATGTCATTTGACCTACTCATAATTACTATTTAATACATATATAAAATTATAGCTATAATGTGACACTTTTTGATGACCACATTTCAAACGCTTCAGTTCTTCAATCTTTTATGGTCATTCGTGCTTACATTTTTATATTTTGAAAGGTAGGCTCGCTGTCTTGCTCAAGCTATTTCAAGTGACCCACCTGTCTCACTGTCCTGAGTAACTAGGACAGTAAACATATGCCATCCAGCCTAGTTTATTCTGCATTTATGAACGTTATGTGGTTAACAGCCCACAGGATCATCATATTCCCATGGTGTGTGTATATGTAACCTGATAGTCTTTGAACTCACAACATAGACCAGGTCTGCTTCCAGGATCTCAAGATCTTCCTGTCTCAGGTTGTTGTTGCTGTTGCTGCTGTTGCTGCTGTTGCTGCTTCTACTGTTGTTTTGTTTTGAGACAGAGTTTCTGAGTAGCCATGGCTGTCCTGGAACTCACTCTTGTAGACCAGGCTGGCCTAAAATTCAGAGATCAGCCTGCCTCCACCTCCCAAGTACTTGGATCAAAGGTGTGTGCCACCACTTAGCAGGAATGATTGTTTTTAATTTGTCGATTGGTTTAAGAGGTTCTTTGAGACACATTGCTATGTTTTACTAGCTTAACTATTGCAGGTTAATCCATCCTGAAAGGACTCTGAGAGCATAGCAAGCTCTGACAGGCCTGGCCTACTCTCCAATTTCCTCTGCCCTGCTTGGAAAAAAAAAGGAAAGAAAGCAAGAAAAAAAGCAAGCAAGAAAGCAAGCAAGCAAGCAAGAAAGAAAGGAAAAAAGGAAAAAAGAAAGAAGGAAAGAAAGGAAGAAAGGAAGGAAGGAAGGAAGGAAGGAAGGAAGAAAGAAAGAAAGAAAGAAAGAAAGAAAGAAAGAAAGAAAGAAAGAGAAGGAAGACTACCACCAAAAAGCCCGTTAGATTACATGCCTAAAGCTAGGTCTATTCCCTTATTTGGTCACTTCCTCCTTCTGAGGCAGACTACCAAGGTCCAGCTACCAACGTATTAAAGTCCAGCAATCAAAAGCCCTCTTCGGTTCACCTAATTTATATGCCCAATCAAAATATACCACCAAATCCTAGCCTATGTAACATAGCCGTCTTCTTATCCTTAATAGTTACATCTACAAGGTCATTAGCAGACACTTAAGCTTTTCTCCGCTGCTTCCTTAATAAAGGATCTCTCTGTGTTTGGACACCGTTTGTGCCTAATCTTAGGTCTGCAAGGAAACTCCCAATGTGCAGCGTCTCCTAACACTTCCTATCTATCCTAAATTAATTACTTTTCCATTTCTGGCTGAATAATTCAGCATTAAATAACAATTAAAATTTTATTTAACTTTTATTAGCAAAGAGAGAAAAAAAGAATTTTTAAATTTAATTTCACTGAATGAGACAAGACTTCAGTGTTTATCCCAACGTGTGTCTCTTTCCTCAAGAGCTTTCATTGTTCCAGTTCTCTCTGCTCTCTGACCACCATGAACGGAGCAGCTTCATCAGGCAGATTCTCCACTGTGGACCCATCTGACTCACCCTACAGCCAAAGCAATGGACCCAACGGATCACGGGCTAATACCTCAGAGACTGTGGGCTTAAACAAACCTTTCTACTTTTGAAATTTATTTTGCTTCCAGTACTTTGTCATAGTAACAGTAAAAGAAAAAAAACAAACACAATGTCCATAAGCATTTCTGTCTGCTTGTGCCGAGAACCCTCAGAGTCTTTTCTTCTAACTAGCTATTTATGAAAATGTAACAAGCTGTAAACTATCTGCACACTGCTCCCCTTAGGACTTGACCCTTTCTATCCACCTGTGTCCATGCTGACTGAACGCCACAGGAACAGAGGCTTTGATACAGGACACAGGGCAAACACACTGGGCTGAAGCTCCTTGGGGGCTCACTTGTTTTTGAAGTTTTCCTTTGCAAACACCTAGCCTTGAGGTAGGTGATTCTTCTTGTGTTCACACTGATAGCTGTCTGCTCTTCTGGCAAGAAACTGATACAATTTACAAAGCTGTAATTGGCCTTTTTCATAGAGAGCTACATAGACTTAGGTGTAACAGGTTTTTCTTAGCAGCCCTGTAAACTTCAGCTTCCAGTGTTCAGAGTAAACAGAGTAATTACAGTCTTGCTGAGAACTCTGAGTTTGCTCCAGAATTGGGGCTGGCACTGCTCCTCCAAGCCACAACAGACACCTGGAGGGCCTGCTGGCTCTGTTCACCTACACTGTGAGGTACTAGAAAGTCTACAATAGTTCCTTAGAAAGGAAATATTTTGTTTATGTGGATAGATGGATGACAGATAGATAGGTAGGTAGATAGATGATAGATAGATAGATAGATAGATAGATAGGTGATACATATAAATATATATATGTGTGTAATGTACATATTTATACGTATTATAGTATATCCATTTGCAATCTTTTTTCTGTGTATGTGTGTACATGCATATGTGTTTGGGAGTACATTTGCATGTTAATGGACGCATAGGGCTAAAAATCAATGTCCAGTGTCTTTCTTCATCACTGTGTGTGCACATGTGCTGTGGCACATGTGTGCAGGTGCAGGTCAGAGGAAAATCTGCAGGAGTCAGGTCTCAATCCACCATGTGGGTCCAGGTTGCTTTGGTTGCCTGAAGTCAACGAAGTCATACTAAGGGTTCCAGGGAGTTAACAGAAACAGCTCTATGTGAAGAGATTCGCTCATTAGCTCAAAGGAATGAATGTCTGGGAGAACAGATCTATCCAAGGCAATTCTGGTTAGAGGGGCCTTTCTCTTTCTAGCAGGCGTAGCGCAGTGAACTGTGTGTGTGCCTAAGGCTATCACGTCTGCCTTCCTCTGTGTACAATCCTATGAGCACGGCGCTAAGGTGGATGTGGCATCAGCTTCCTCTTCAAACTCAGCTTTTGTCTTCCTAGCTTCTTGTCTTTGAGGCTAAGACAGGGATTATATGGATCCCAAATCCCTCTCAGACCTGTGACTTCAGAAATTTCATTACAGGCAGACGTTCACTAAGATAGTGAATAGCAACACCTAAAAATGATTCTGGGTAATTCTGATCTTGTTGTTGTTGTTGTTGTTGTTGTTGTTGTTGTTTGCCCCCTTCAACCTGTAGTATCAGGGCCAACCATATTCTGCTAATATTTATCATCTAAAAGCACACCTTAGACTCAATGATCATTGTAGAGAAATGGCCACTAAATAATTCTAACTTGAATGATAGAAAATGATGGTGTCATTGTGCCGATGACCTAGTTGGAACGCTTCTGCAGTGGGAATAACCCTCTAGCTTGACTGGAAATAGGGACTATGGACAGCTTCCTTCTCATCTAGGACAGCCAGTAGCCTCTTTAGAAAGTTCTGGCTGCATGAAGAACTAGGAACTACGATCTTCACTTGCTGCTTCTTGTTTGGCTGTTAGAGGAGTTCTGGATGTGCACCCAGTGCTTGGCACATGGGAAGAAAGCTGGCTCCCACTGAGCTGTGCCTTCCTGTCCTTTCTTGCTGTTTAAGAAAGTTCATAGACTGTTCATTTAGCTTGCTCTAATTCAATTTTAAGCTAGGACCCTGACTTGAAATAGTCCTGTGCTCTGCATCCCCACCTGCCCATCACGATTCATTTGCTTCTTCTGACTGGCTGGCATCTCATCCATCATGTCTCTTTCAGGTGCTTCTGTAACCTGCCAAGATCACGCGGCACACCACCTTAGTACTATTCCATGTAAGGTAGTTTCTATGCTTGCCCCAGTTTTACAAAGAGGAAGCAGAGCCATAGCGATACTGGCATGGGCAGCAGTCAAGATTTAGAGAGAGAAAGAGGATGCAACTGTGAAGATCAAATGAAGAACTACTTAAGGAAGCCAATCCAGAGGGCAAAGGCGGATGCAGAAACTTCTCTCTTGCTTCTGCACACCAAAGCCCACTTTGTGCAGAGAGTAGAAACTTCAACTCTTAAATGACTAGTTAGTTGGAGGTTGTTCTTGCCATAAAAACTGATGTGTGTAAACAACTCCTGTGTTAATTAGTTCTGTTTAGGTTATTCATGTATTCTAGAATACATACATTATAAACACATACAATTTTGGTAATTTTTTAAATATTACTTAATTTTTTAAAAGGAAAGACATTATTAGAAGTCAGCCATGAAGCCACACACCTATTATTCCTGCACTCAAGAGACAGAGACAGGAAAATCACAGCAAGTTACCAGCCTGTTATACATAGTGAGTTCCAGGCCAGCGAAGGCTGCAAAGTAAGACCATACCTCAAGAACAAATAAGCAAACGAGACATCATAGGAGGAAAGTTTCTTATGTTACACAGCCCATCTTGAAATGAGCCTGCTCCAGCCAGTTGTTGCTGAATCCACACTGTTTTTCATTGTCACAGATTTAAGACATTGCCCTTGGCACATTTATCACAACAGACAGAGCCATGTGCGGCTCTGTTCACTGGCTTCTGCTGTAGATATTTCCTGCAGATAGGAGGATATAATGCCACAACATATAGATGTGTAATACCATGAAAAGGAACAGGACCTTGTATATAAAATTAATGACATACCAAGTCCATAATCTTCAGTAAATAACAAGTATAGTGCCCATCTTTGAAAGCTTGGGATGAGAGAACTGAAAAACAATTATGTTTTTCTTCATTTTAACACTTTGGTTTGAGAACTGACTCCACCATGTTTAACATGGTGGCCAAGGTTTCTGAACCTCAGTTTTCATACACATATCTATATGTACATTCAAATACACACACACCCAGACACATTCACACATACATGTGCACACACATACATACACACATATATACACACATGGACACACATACACATATACACACACATGCACACACATATACACACATGCACAGAGATACACATATACACACATGTACACATATGCACACATACATATACATGCACATACACAAACACATATGTAATGGCAGTGATAATATAGTTCCTGATAAATTACACTAAAATCTTTTTAAGTACTGTTATCATGTTATTTATAAAGATTCATTTATTTCCTATCTTCCCAGTACTAGAACTTTATTAAGCCTCAAGAATACAGAGAGAACTATTTTCCTTTTAACTCCTCCAAGTCACTTGAACATTTTTTTCAGATGACTTATAGATATGAAACAACACTACTCATAACAGGAATGAGAAGTTGATAAGACAGATAAGACTAAGAAGGTCCAAATGTAGAGAGAGCTTGGCCACATGCTTGCGATGGGTGGGCCACCTTTCTGCTCTGGCCTTCTCCACAGCCAACAGGAAACTGCAAAGTGGAACAAGACAAAGTTTCCGACCTCAGAGAGCCCAGAGTCTCCTTGAGGAAACAGATGTGTAAACAAACAATTACAGGGCAAAGTGACAAATGCAAAAGTGGAAGTTCTCCAGCGCAGAGGAAACGATGTCTTCCAGCTCTTAAGTGATGGAGAGAGCTGTGTGGAACAGAGACAGAGCAGCCATGCGAAGATCTGGCCTCTCAGAAGGTACCATCAGTTCAGAAAATGAAGTGCTGTGGGGATTGCACGGAGGGGCTGAGGAGGGTGTGTGGATGCTCTCTAATTGTTTTTCAACGAAGTTATGAAGACAACCATGTTTAGTGCTATGAGACAGTAAGAACAATAAACATGACATCATCAGAATAAAGAAACTGATATTATGAAAGAACAGGGGGCACCCAAACTACCTCTGTCTGCTTGGTCGGTTTAACTTGGCCCTTCTTAGAGACATGTTTAGAAGAAGGGTCTGTGCTTTAAGTACGAATGCTAAACAAGTCACAAATGTCTTAATACAGAACCTGGAAAAGTTAATTAAGTGAAACATTAGGAGCTCTGCTTAATGGGTCGTACCTGTATTCCTAGCCCTTGGGAGGTAAGAGATCAATTCCAGGTCATCCTAGGATTCAAGACCATCCGCAGAATCAAGATTTGAGATTGCCTCAAAAAACTACAAGTAATTAGATAAACGATCCAGATAATACCCAACAAGCTACATATTCTATACATGAACAATTGTTCAGTAGTGGTTGTGTACTTGACAATAAAGGCAGCTAGGCGTGGTGGCCCAGGAGGATAGAAGTTCAGGGTGATCCTTAGATACCGCCAAGCAAGTTTGAGGCCATCTTGTGCTAACTGAGATGCTGTCTCAAAAAAGTCAAACAATCAAAAACTATATGTAAGGGAAGAAATGGGGGAGGGAGGACAGGAGGGATTTATAGCTACATTTGTAAACATTTCAACTTGTGTAAAGCTGTCCTTGCATCTCCGAGGTGTTCTGTACAAGAAAAATTCATTGTAACAAACAGTGAATTACTATATCTTGGCAGAACCTTTCTGACATTGTTTTATAGTTTCTGTTCATTTAAGCTATTCTCCCAGAAAACTTATATCGTTGTGCCTGATGCATCTTCTTTCCATGGTAAGTCCTAAGACCTCATTGTGGGCCCTGTCTGCCTTGGCTTTCAGTTAAGTGGCTCCTGATCTCTGTACATCGATCGGATGCATTTAAGAAGATGAAGACAACAGCGGGGAACTCTTCACTGTGTCCATTAAAGTCAAGAATTGTTCTTGATAATTGTTGATAAGAGACAAAGAATTGTTCTCTTATCGCTCTCTTTTAGAAGCCTTGCTTCCATTCTGTTTGTATTGCTTGTGGTCTGTCTTCTCCACTTAAGTGGGGCATGCATGCATATAGTCTCAGCACATGAGTCAGAGGCAATCGGGTCTACAGTTGGAGGCTAGGCTGGGTTGCAAAGAAAGTAAGGCCAACGTGAGCTAGACAGACCCTGTCTCAAAATAAACCAATAATCAAGAGCTAGGGATGTGCTCAGTGGTAGAGGACTTGCTTAGCGTATGAAAGACCCTAGGTTTGACCTTATCACCAAGAAGAACAAGAAGAGGAAGAGAAGGAGAAGGTACTTTTAAAAACTCACAGGATTTTCTGGATGCGAATGATTTTGTACACTACCGTCTATAACATGGCATGAAATTTGGATCTTACTGCATCTTCACTGGTCTCAGAACTTGCTTCCCAGGTGACCCTGTCCCTTTCTGGTCATAGTGTCAGTCATCCTCAATGCCATTATGATCACTACATCTGGAGAAGCCGATTGAGAACAGCCTGATTGTTCAGTGATGAACATTGGAACAGCACAGCATGTATGGAACCCGTAGCTGCGACATCTGCCAGTTTCCTTCACTGCACTCCTCAGACCTTTTACATGTGTTTCTCTCTCCTCCCAGAACAACTACTCACTGCCCAGTCACTGTCTCAAGAGGCTCAGGATATGATGGACATGCCTATGTAGCCAAGGATAGGCTTGAACTGTACGTAGATCTCCCAGCTTCCACTTCTAGAGTGCTGCTGGGATCACACGTGTATGCAATCACAATCAGTTGTATGTCAGACTGGACACAGAGGAAGTGTTTGTGAGTGCTTAAAATAGATCAGTGATATAGCACTTGCCTAGACTGTGTGAGGCCCTGCGCTCAGACTCCAGCACTAAGTGAATATTTAATTTATTTGTTGTTATCGTTGTTAGCTACATAACTCTAAAACACAAGGAGCTGGGGGTAGTAGTAAAATCCCAGTGGTTGGCAGGCTGAAACAAGAAGATTGCCTGGGCTCCATAGTGAAATCAAATAAATAATAGTAAATAATAATTTTAAAACATATAAAGGTTATGGCCAGTATAAAGTTACACGAAAAAAGCCAAGAAGCAGAAAGACTTAAGGTCCTGACAATTAGCACAGTGTACTAAGTGGTAGGGTGCCCCCATTTTTCCACTAGCCTTAGTCATACCTACTGTCCCCATCATACAAAGGGTACAGTCACTCTGCGCACTTCTCCCCCATGCCACTAGAATATCAATGGCTTATTATGAAAAGCAGAAAGCTGAATTCCCAGTCCATTCTACCACATGCCAAATAGCTTGCCTCCCAGGATCTCAGTAATCTCATCTATAAATTGGAGTCAGATATAATTGCTTTATTTATTTGGGTGATTACAAGCATTTAGCACAAATATAAATAAGAGAGTCCACTGAGATGTCCTGTACAAAAAGTGTCTGGAGCAGAGGGGTTTCAGAGTGTTTGCTCCCCTACTCTGCATCCAACAGTGTAATTGTTTAATTAACTAGCTTCACTGTAATAATATGTTTGTTGTAAAATAGGTATTTGTTGTAATTTTAGGTGTTTTATTTTAATTTTATTTTTTTATTAATTTGAGTATATGATATGTGCATATGACAGCAGGTATCCATGCCAGGCATGTAAGTCAAAGGACAATTTTAGGAGTCCATTTTCTCCTTCCATGGTGAGTTCCCAGGATCAGACTTCATCATGGGGCTGAAGGGCCAAGCATGTTTGTTTACTAAGCCATCTCTTCAGCCATGTTTTTAGCTTTTGTCTTGAATGAATCTACGATGCAACTGTCTTTTGTTGTCCTAAAGCCAGGTATCTGACAACAGCTACTTCCACCACAGAGGCCAAGTTCAACTTCAACAAGATTTACCTCAGATATGTGCACTAGACTGATGGAAAAGTCACTGTTGCATTTTCTCCGGCCCTTGATTGGTCCAGCTCGGTCTGTCTCCAAAACCAGTTGGTGCGCTAACATCATTATGGCCTCTGAAGACTTAGAGGGCCTGAGAAGTATTTGGAAACTGGCCATTGGAGAAGACAGGCATGGGTTGACCTGGTGTTCTCTGCCGAGGTCATCGAAGCCCTGAAGGAACCACCAAGATGCAGAAACAGAAAAGCATTAAGCCATAGAGATATATACTTGATAAGAATTCCTCCATTGCTGGTGAGACTGTGACCTTTAGAAACATTAGTGGGCCAGGTAAGCTCTGTCTGTGAGCTGCAATGTGTGCAGCCTCCATCCACTCAACGCTGACGACTCTATCAACAGCATAGAGGTATCCAGCTAAGAGTGTTTACAAATGATTATCACACAACAGAAACCCAACACAGCCAGAACTTAGACAGTTTCAAGTAGCTGAAAATGTCTGAGAGACACTCTCCCTTGACCATTCTTAGCCAGTCCTATCTTCATTTGTTGCTAGGAGTGGAGGAGAGGGCTGCCCTTGGGAAGGCTTAAGGGTCAGGGTCTATCTCATACAAGACATTCTACTCACTTTCCTATAGCCTACGTCTTCTCATTCCCTCCTGAAACAAATAAATCCAAATTCATTCAATTTTTAAGACAAAATTCCACATGTTATTTCTTGTGTCAGAAACAATTTATTCTTGCCTGCAAATGATTTTTATAGCTACAATTATAGTTATAAAAACTGAAGACTCAGTCTCTATCCCTATATAATTCAGGAATGTACCATAGCCGTTATTAACATAGATAATTATACTGATCTCTCTCCTCTGAAATGATAGTCAGGAACCTACATACTACTGTGTCCCTGGCCTAGGGACTTTAATACTTTCTTTGCATCACAACCTCCACTAGACAGCAGAACACTCATACCACACACAGGCACAGACACATGCACACAAATTTCAAAGTAAGACTCCATTCTCTTTCATTTGCAAGATGTATACATAAGAGATGAAAAATTTGAGAATGAGAAATACCTTTTAAACATCTTGTGTCTTTCTTGAGATTGTCAAATGAACTATGCCTTTAATGAGAGAATGCAGTATCAGTGATATTGTAAATATACCTTGTTTTGTATTACAGATATCTATATATGGATGACTTGAGGACCTAGCTAGAGCCTAGAAGATCTGGAGCAGGTGTAGAACATTTGGATCAGATTTTATAATTTCTAAAGTTGTGATAGCTGGCCTCAAGTCTGTGGAATATGTCTAGCTATCTAATAGAGAGGAATTACTTTTATATAGCTACTGACCACTTATCTAAATACATATAGCCCCTTGAGAATTCTCATTCATGTGGGCCTCTGTCAGTCTTGACAGTGTGTCCCTCTATAATCTGTACTGTCACTTCACTCCCACTAGTTATTTTGCTTTTTTTTTTTTTGCAAAAAGTAAATATAAAAGATATATTCTAGAATTAAATACACAGTATATTTTGAAAATTTAACTTAAGCAGATAATACCCGATTGATAATTTTATATTAACTACATGGTGAAAATATACTATTTTGCTTATGTTAAACAAAATAAAGTATATCATTAAAAGTAATTTCTTATTCCCTCTTAATGCAGTTGTGGTTTACACTGTGGTTTGGATTGAATGTCTACTGAACTACTGTAGTCTAGTTGTTAATTTTGTCATGTAAGTGGGATATTTTCTCATTCTACAGTACCAAGTCTAGCCAAAGATCTTCAGCGGCCATGTTATAGCTAATATGTCAAGTATTTAATGTTTATTTATTACTTAAAACTCTGCCCCCTAGGAAATAAAATGATATACATACCATGCCATAGGCTGTTAACTCTCAATGTATAAAATAACTGAAAATTATTATAGCACAAATGAAATTACATATATTCTGAAGAATTCTTAGTGGGAAGACCACTGTAGCTCTTGCTTTTGAGAAATTATATCTGGCATATAAATGAATGGCAGGGTACTTATATCAATGACACCAAATGACATGTGCCAAGAGTTTGATCATTGTTAGTCTTTGGGAAAACTGCCACCATCACCACCACACAAATGAAAGAAAACTTTGGAACAATTTTATAGATATGTTCAGAGTTAGTTTATGGCTTTTCCCATTGTTCTCTTCCTCCTCTGTTTCTTGTTTTTTGAGACAATGTCACTCTACAGCCCAGACTGGAGTCAAACTAGTGGCAGTCTGCCTGCCTCAGCCACCTAAACACAGCTTGCAGACACAGGCCACTGGCTTGATGTTGTTTTGTTTTGCTTTTAAAAGGGAAATAATTTCATTTACATTGCAAAGAGGGTACTGAGAACTCAGTGGAAGAAGAAAGGAAGAAAAGGAACCACCTGCCACTCTCCTCTCAAGCTGAACTTTCTCATTGTTAAGTCTCTTGTCTCCTGCCTTACTTGGTCACCACAGGCTGGCCTCAAACTTGTAGCTATCCTCCTGCCTCTGCCTCAGAATTGCTGGCATTACAAGCATATTGCCATCACACCTGGCTTGGATTTTAATTCTGAAGCAAAATAGGAGGGAACCCAGGTCTTTGAAGGGTCCACGGAGGTCTCACTTGTCCAAATTGCTCTGCTGTTGGAGAATGAAGCATTCTTTCAAAAGGACCTTCCTCAGCCAAGCATGGTGGAGAATGGTTTCCATCTCAGTGTTTGGGAGGCAGACGCAGGTGGATCTCTGTGAGTTTCAAGGTTAGGCCAGCCTGTTCTACATAGTAAGTTCCAGGACAACCAGGGCTATGTGGAGAGACCTTGTCTCCAAAAGCAAAAAGCAAACAAGAAAAAGTCCCTTCCCCAAATGCACTTTTGCTTAAGACAAAGTAAAACAATCCAGACAAAAGGTTTCCTGGCTAACTTTACCTCTCATGCAGTCCTAACTTCTTCCCCTTGCCGAGGGGACATGAAATGACCTTCACTAAAGGCATCTCACTAACCTAACCCTGCAAAGCCTTCACAGACAGGATTCCTCAATTTGTCCTTCCTTTGAATAAACACTCAAAGCATACACTGAGGCTCTGAAGCTTCACTGGAATCAACTTACTGGGTAAGAATGAATCTAATTGTTATGCTGGCTTCCATGTCAGCAAAATAACAGATGTACCGTATAATAGAGGAGAAAAAAAAAAAAACGTGACTGTTGGATTGTTCAAGCAGGTGCTACATGAAAAAACATCACATGGAACTTTCTCAAGTGCATTTGGAAACAGCTGGAAGGTAGCCAGGAGGAGAGCCCTGACTCAAACCCCAGGACATCCAGTTGTGAGCTGGGATTAGACTGGGGACAGCTGAGTCAAGGAGCATACAGACACCCCCAGCTTTGTATTTCTCCCTTGCCCTCCAACAGAGACACCAAGGATCACAGTCCCTGAGGAAACATGCTCTTACACAGAGTCCAGCTGCCTGTGTGGCTTTCAGAGAGCACCAGATAACACTTACTGAGTGGTCAGAGGGGGAAGGCAAGTTACCATGGTTCTCTGGCTATTATTGCACCCAGCCCATAGGGGGATGGAAATAAGTGCACATGTTCAAAAAGGCCCTTTGGGAAAGATCAGGGCCTACACTGGGACACAATGGCAGGCTTTGTTGCAGAGAAAGGCTTTGGTCTGGCAAGTATCAGCAGTCCTGCTGGACACTGGGTTCACTAGGCAAACTATGCAGGGCTTGCATCCTTCGAAACAGCAGGCAATTATTGTAATTAAAAGGTTGTAGATATAGCTCAGTCAGAAAATTGCTTGCTTCGCAAACATGCAGACCTGAGTTTCATCCATAGAACCCAAATAATAATAATAATAATAATAATAATAATAATAATAATAATAATAATAAATAGCTGTCCTGGAGAAAGCAGGTAGAACCTGCTGGTTGTAATTGTTCATATAATCCTCTAAGTGCTTCTGTTCATGCCCATATAGTTATAAGGTGATCCCAGAAACATAAATCATATGCCGGGCGGCTCAATAAATGCACAAGAAAGAGGAGGCCAGAAAAATATGGGAGAATGAGAAAGAAATGAAAATTGAGCAGCCACCACCTTTAATTTGCTGAAGAAATCCTGCCCTTTCCTACTCTGCTCTGCGCCCAGCAAGCTCACATCTAGAATATGGCTCCCCTCGGACCTGCATCCTGCCTTGATAGATAAATTATTTGGAGGAAAAATTCTTAGAGTCAAGGTTAACAGAAAACAGCTGGGAAATAAACCCTGAACCATGTCCTAGATCCCTCCAAGTACAAGGAGTCTCCTCTCTGTTTTGAAGAGTCAGCACATCCAGAGGAGTGGACAGAATCAGAACTTGGCAAGGTCTCTGGAATGTGAGAAGAGCTCAAGACTGTGGGGCTCCATCAAACGGGCAAGAGAGAGGAAGCAACTGAAGACATTCTGGCTAAAACGCTGCTTCCCTCTTGAATATTCCCACCTAACTAATCAGTACAGTAGTTCTATCTTTTTCAATCCCTCTCTGTCTCTGTGCCCCCCTATCGCTCACCCACATGACTCTGTGTGTGTGTGTGTGTGTGTGTGTGTGTGTTTTCATCCCAGGTTGATCTAGAACAGCATAATCAAAGATGACACTGGACTCCTGATCCTCCTGCCTCCACCTCCCACGTGCTGGAATTACAGGCACAGGGCACCACAACCAAGTTAAACAGTATTAGAAATTTACAGGAGACTTTGAATATGCTCAGCGAAGCACTCAACCAAGATGACTGCATCACCAGCTCCACTCTCTGCTTTTCCTTTGTAATAGTTTCCAGAGGGGGGAAAAATGTTCCTATCTTAGAAAGCATTTAAAAACAATATATCACACTGTATAGCTTTGGTTGTCATTGAAATCACTATGTGATACAATCTGGTTTGGAATTTCTGGTAATCTTCCTGCCCCAGCCTCTTGAATGCTGAGATTTAATTTGGGATTTATGAACTATTAACTATATTACATAAAGTGATATATGCACCATATAGAAAATGTGACCATCCTGATAGTTACGAAATAGAAATAGACTGGTACCCTTGCTCAGTAAATTATATTATTTTAAAAATATGTTTTTTCGTTCGTTGTTACTTTCATTATTTTACAAAACTTTACTCTTCTAGTGAATGTCCTGTGAATATAGAATATTCTGTGTTAGAGACCTTTATTATGCCAGCATCTTCACAGAAATCAATTTTCAACACTATCTTTTCTCTCTCTCCCATGCCCATCTTTATCTCTCACTGCTACCTCTGCTTCTATGTACTGTGGCCCTGTTACCAGAGGCTACTCCAGAACTGACCAGGGTTACTGTGTCAGGACATGTCTGCTATGTCATATTTTCTGTCTTTTAGGAAATTAAGAGCTGGAAGTTCGTGGGGTGATGAGGAAACCTAGAAAAACCCACAGAAAAGTCAATGGCACCCTGAGGCATCAGAGTTCATGAGCTGGAGAGTAAGAAAGAGAGGAACTATGGCTGCCAAATCGAAACAGTCGCCCTGGGGCTGAGCTGGTACTCAGTGAGAGAGTGCATGCTTAGCATGAATTTGGGGTTGCAACCCAGAAGCACGAATCACACACACACACACACACACACACACACACACACACAAACACATACACACACAGCCCTGCCCAACCCAGAAGCACACAGACACACACACCTACCCAACCCAGAAGCACACATCACACACACACACACACACACACACACACACACACATATACACACCTGCCCAACCCAGAAGCACACATCACACATACACACACACACCCTGCCCAACCCAGAAGTATACATCACACACACACACACACACACACACACCTGCCAAATGCTCCAATGTGTTAACTACCCACAGAGACATTAACCATTAACTAACTGTGTTCAAAGTGCATCTACTGTGCTGTTCTATAAAGACTATTCCCCCTCTGAGTCTGTGAGTGTTGTTCCACATACCTGCCCAGTGGTCTATGTTGCAGGCTTTCCCACCATCCCCATTTTAAAAATGGGAAAACACAGGATCAAAGTAGTTGAGTGCTTCCCCAAAGAGCACACATAGAAGGAATTCTGATGGTGCTAGGTCTTAAACTGAGGGTACTCTTTCCAGGACCCGTAGTTTAACAAATCTGCCAATCACATTCCAGGTCTTCAGGTGGCACGTAAAGAATTGCTCTTCATCCTTAACCTCTCCTGTAACTTTAATTTTTTCAAGCCTTGTTTTTAATGATGGTTCTTAAATGCGTTAACCTCCCTTTTAGCCCACCACCCATCAGAAGTAGTGAGAAAGAAAGACTACGGTGGGTTGGGGGGTTGGACTTGTTTAGAAAGTTTTTTTTGGAGCAACTCCCATCTGTGTTGTCTGGAAATTAGTAATTCAATTTGCAGGTTGGCAGCAGCAGCTCAATCCACTGGCAAACACCTCACGGATACACCAGCAGTCCAGTTTGGTAGAGTTGGGAGAGCAACAGAGGTGACAATGACCTAGCAGAGACAGTCAGGCCTCAGCCTTGGCTCAAGTCAGCAGGAAGGACCGAGAGGGGAACTAGGAGAAATTCTTGGCTGTGCCTCTCTCAGGAAATCAAAGAATAGCAAAGATGCAGATTCAAGACCCACAAGCGTTGCACAGCTGGCTATACCAGCAAGCCAAGCTCTGTCTCTGTCACTCCGTGGAGTCCTATTTATACCCTCCAAACATGATGTGTCCTCCATGTGCCTTGCCTCAGCATATGCATCTAATTCGCTCAAGCACAAAGAAGCAGCAAGAAACTGCAGCACATGACCAGAAATTTTTTGGTGCGTTTCTCTCTACAGAGTCCCAACAAATGCAGCTCAACCACTCAGTGTAAGGTGGACCAATACATGTGTGTTGTTAGCAAAGAATTTACCATCACATGTCCTTTTTATGTTTGCTTTAGCAGAACATCCTCTCTCCTGTGTCTGCTTCAGTGAAACATCCCTTCATGAGTCTGCCTTAGCCTTTCACACCTGTGTCCATCCACTTTTTTTTTCAAATATTCATATATTTATTTTATGTACGTGAGTACACTGTAGCTGTCTTCAGACACACAAGAAGAGGGCACTGGATCCCATTACAGATGGTTGTGAGCCACCATGTGGTTGCTGGGAATTGAACTCAGGACCTGTGGAAGAGCAGTCAGTGCTCTTAACCACTGAGCCATCTCTCCAGCCCAACCTGTGTCCATGTCAATGAAACATTCCTTCTTGTGTTTGCCCCAGAAAAATACCATTTAACCAACTTTCCAAAGAATCCTGAGGTTCCCATTTCACTCTCAATTTGCTCTTACGGTATATTCTTAACACCTGAGGTTAGTTAAAAGTCTTGGCATGTGTCAATTTTTTTGCTACCTAGTCCACTGTTTTTATATATACATCTATTTGTGCACATTTGTGCATATATAGAGAGACATGAAGAGATTAGGTATATATAAATTTGTGTGCAACTTGTTTGTGTCTTTATGCGTGTATAGTAAGATTGAAAATATCAATTTAGTTGCTTTGCAAGCATTTGAGTAGTTAATTCAAGGAAACAGAAAGTGTAAAAGCTTGGCATGGCTAAGGAGTGACTTCAGATTGGCACAGGGTTTATTTGGGGAGGGTGATGAAATGTTTTAAATTGGTGATTTGTAATGGTTGCACAACTCTGGAAACATACTAAAATTTATTAAACTGTGTAATTTAAAAGATGTCAATTTTGCTGGCATGATGATGGTGTATATCTCCAATCTCGACATTGGAGAGATAAAGAGAGAGGGGTCGGGAGTTCAATGATGGCCTCAGCTACATAGAGAGTTCAAGGCCAATGTGGGGTACATGAGACCCTGTTTAGAAAGAAAGAAAGAAGAAAGAAAGAAAGAAAGAAAGAAAGAGAAAAGAAAGAAAAGAAACAAGATGACAAGGTGTAAATTTTAATTTTGTAAATTACAAATGATTCAAAATGACATTTTTAGAAATCACATTGCTAAACCATGTTTCTTGTGAGCATCACTTCCTACCTGTGCTTACTGAAAGTCACATCAAAGGGCTGGAAAATACCCTGCAAGCAACTAACTGCCCAATCCCTGGCAGACTTCCAAAATCCTATCACCTTCTGAAAAAACATCAAAAATAATTGCTTATTACTTAGTCATCCTTTTTTTGGAGGGGGAGTGTGGTTCAATTCAGGGTTTCTCTGTGTAGCCTCTTAGCTGTCCTGGAGCTCACTCTGTAGACCAGGCTGGCCTCAAACTCACAGAGATCCACCTGCCTCTTCCTCCCTAGTAATGGCATTAAAAGTGTGCAACAACCTCCTCATGCTTTAATGAAATGTTCGACAAATAAAAGCTCCATATTTGTGCAAGAAAAAAAAAAGTAATTTTAGTCAAGTTGTCCAGAAATTCTTAGTAGAGTCACACCATGAAGATTTTGATGGTAATATACATATCTATTTTTAAAAGTTAAACAATATTCCTTACTTTTTCTGTTGCTGTGATAAAAATACTAAGACCAAATGGAACTTAAGGAAGAAAGAATTTATTACAGCTAATGATTCCAAGGGAATAGAACCCTCAATGCAGAGAATGCACAGCATAACAACAGAAGCAAGAAGCTGACTGATCACACTTTTATCCCACACGGGAAGCAGAGTAAAGGAAGAGGAAGTGGGGTGAGGCCATAAGGCCTTAAAACCCACTCCCAGTGATAGACTTCCTTCAGCAAATCTCCATCTCCTAAAGGGTTCCATAATCTCCCCAAACAGCACCATCATCAAGAGACCAAGTGTTCAAATACATGAGTTTATAGGGGACATTTCTCATTCAAACCATCACACTAATGATCCAGTAAGTATAAGCGTGTAATGACAATTTTGCAATTTTGGTTTTATTTTTAAAAAAATAAAACACAGAAATAATATGAGAATATGTTTTCATTTTAATCCCAGGTATAGGGATATGGGGCTGCTTCACATTGTCCATAGCAGGTGACTATAGTTTGCCTCATGCTCTAGCAGGGATATGAGTTTGCCAGCTGCAAATAGTTTCTGCAATTGTGTAACTTTGGAATTCTGGGGACTATATACAAATAGGAAGGCCCAAGAGGCAGGCTGTTGGTTGTTGTTTTGGCTGTTGGTTGTAGTTTATTAAGAAGTCATATGCAAAGGAGAGATTAGATGTCCTTGTGGCAAAGAACAAACATACCTGAAGGAATCCAATGCCCTCAATCATCAGGAAATAGTTTAATGACTTTTTCCCTCTCCTATCTAGTGTTATGGGATTGGAATGGTGAAAAGGTGGTGGAGAAGGGTTAAAGACAGAAGAACATGCAAAGTAACTACATAAATGTGCTGAACATTGTTTTCACCTCTGTAATATAGAAAAACTACCAGTGAGTTGTAAAGGTATCTTAGAATGTGCTCCCAACTGAGAGTGAGCTAATGCCTGACAGTGGTGGCACATGCCTTTAATCCCAGCACTTGGGAGGCAGAGGCAGGCAGATTTCTGAGTTCGAGGCCAGCCTGGTCTACAGAGTGAGTTCCAGGACAGCCAGGGCTATACAGAGAAACCCTGTCTTGAAAAACAAACAAACAAACAAAAAAGAGAGAGTGAGCTAATGTTAGCTAGTGGTTCATCTTAGCACCTACCACTAAACTTTCCCTTCATCAGGGAGAGCCACCAGACCCAAGAGTTTCTAGCTGATCCTCCAATCTCCACATCCTATCTCACCATAGAGGTGCAGGGATTGCAAATGTCCACACCTGTCCAGCTTTAATAAATGTTCCAAGGACTAAACTCAGATCATCAAGCTATTATCTACTGAGCCACCTCCCCAGCTCCTGTTTTGTTTTCTTAACAAAGAAGTCACAATTCTTTTGCCTAAATAATTATCTTCACCTTTTCATTCTACTGAATCACCATGACCTGACTGGCTTAATTCCCTTCTGTTTTACTATTCCATTTCAGTGTTTGTTTCTTTTTTTTTTTTTTTTTTTTTTTTTTTTTTTGTCTTTAGGACTGTACCTAAGACTTTGTGTACTCTATAACCACTGAGCTATAACACTAACATTTGTTTATTTTTATTATGTATTTATTTATTTGTCTGTTTATTTGTTTATGCTTTTTGAGACAGTATCTTCTTGCCTAGTGTGCTGGTTATTTATTTATTTATTTTTTTTTTTTTTGTCAACTTGACACAAGCTAGAAAACAGCTTCTGTGAGATCTGCCTGTAGGAAAATCTGTGGTACATTTTTTTTTTTTTTTTTTTTTTTGCTTAATGGAACACCTAGACACTGTGGGAGGTGCCACCATGAGCAAGTGGTCCTGGGTCATATAAGAAAGCAAGCTGAGTAAGCCAAGGGGAACAGGCCAGTAAGCAGCATGCCTCTGCTGCAGTTCCTGCTTCTAGTTCCCTGCCCTGACTTCTCTTCATGGTGAATTATGAGATGTAAAGTAAAATAAACCTTTTCCTCCACAAGTTGCTTTTGGTCATGGCAACAGAAAACAAATGAAGACACCCTGGGTGGACTCAAACCTGCTATGTGGTTGAGAGTATCTTGATCTTCTAACCCTTTTCTACCTATCTTCCAAATTCGGTGATCACAAGTATGCCTGATACCTGGCTTCCAATTGGTTTTTGATATACTACAGATGACATAAGAACACTCTAATATATATAATCATTTTGGGATGGACGTTGGGTCAAGTGAAAGAACATTTTCATGCTGACTCAGTCTATCATTGCGTTCTAAACAGCTATACACATTTAATTGTTCCTCTATAGAAAATAGCAAAGAGAAGTCAATATGCCTCTACTAGTTTAGGAGAACCTTGTAGCATTGTATAATTTTTTTCTTTCTTTTTAAATGTAAAATTCACATTTATTCATGGGGCAAATGGCATATGTATGCCAACTTTGTGGAATTTGTTTTCCCTCCACCATGGGTCTAGGGGATCATATTATGTCATCAGGCTTGGCAACAAGCCACCTAACCTTGCTGAACCATCTTGACAGTTCCATGTGACACTTTCTCCATAGTGATATGTATACCCCACATTATACTTTTTAGATTAAATATGACCAAAGACATATAATTTAGCAGAATGAAGATTTTTCTAAATTTTGTTTTGTAACAAAACTGAAATGTTCCTGAAGACAAAGACAAAGGCAAGTATCCTGGAACATTTACCACAAATGAGATTATAGATTCATGACTGACTAGTTGAAAAATAACAACAACATTTCATGAACTGTGTTGCAATGTTCAACAAAGTGAGTAGCTTGCTAAAATGTCCAAAGAGGGAGGGAATGAAGACCTACCCCCACCGTTGACAATTCATTCACTAGCAAAAGCCACTCAATATACATTTATTTTAAAACCTTGTTATGGTACAACGTATCACCAAAATTTATCAGATAAGATTTGTTTCCGGGTGAGACCTAGGGCTGGAGATATGGTTTAGTGATTAAGTCTTCTAGAGGACCAGAATTTGAGCCCCAGCATCCTCATCACAAACACCGAAGCATATACCCATAGGCACTGATACTCATGAGCATGTACCACACACATACCAAACACAGCGCATATTTAAGTTTGTTGGTTTCAATCTTTAAAAGAAGTGCGACATTTAAGAGATCGTTTATAAGAGTTCTTACAAAAGCCTTGATGGACCCAAGGGCATTTGTTGGCCCCGTCCCACGTGTGAAAGCTATGCCAGAGGCACTTGACTGAAGATGTGAGTGCTCTTGTAGGATACTGCTCCTGCCTTCCAAGACTCCAGCACTGTGAGGAGTAAATTTCTAAATGATGGAGAAGACTTTTGGGCTGAAATGTGGACAAACAATTTCAGGGACAAGGTTCTAAATGAGACAAGAAAGATCAAAGGAGTCAGGGAATTTGGTGATGACATTGAGAACAACATGAGATTAAGACTGAGAAAGATCTGGCTTATTTTATAAAGTATATATTTTAAAGTACAATCTAGAGAGATGTGCATATTCTGTACCAATTGGTATGTCAATTACCTGTGCTGAATAGCAAATTTCTAGTGACACATACCTGCTGCCTCAGCTACATTGAGAGGAAAAGACAGGAGAATGGTGAGTTCAAGTTCAGCCTGGACTAGATAACAAGACCTTGTCTCAAACCAAATTTTACTACAGTGTGTGTGTGTGTGTGTGTGTGTGTGTGTGTGTGTGTGTGTGTGTTACTATGCATTCAGTATGTTATATTTCATAAATTATTACTCTGGGCAGTAAATTTGAGAAACTGAGATCTATATATAAAATGTTATAGGTCTGGGATTGTTCAGAGATTCACCAATCGGATCATGAACAAATTTCAATAAATAAGAAGCTTTATTAAATACTGGCCAGGACCATTGATAATGACCAGATTCACACCCAAAGATTCATGCTCAGAGTTACAATAGTCAAGAGTTTATAAAAGCAAAGCCTACAAGGCTGAATAACTTCTGCCTTTGTTTAATCAGGGGCAAACACACATCCTAATGTACTTCTTGCTTACTTATATCTCACCTACATGTAATCAGGCATACATCCTTGTGTATTTGGGGCAACTAAGCTTGTTTACAAAAGAAGAAAAAAATGGCTTGTTATTTTACATGAGCAACAGCCCCCTGAATTCTAGGAAGTTATCTGTCCTTGGGCAAGTAGGGCTCACATGTTAGAGGCAGTTTTATTTTATAGGTCTCCTAGGAGAGCACAGTAATTTAAACTTAAGACATAATGTTAGGCATCACATTAAGACCATTTGTACCAAAGCATCCAACAAACCTGGGTTCTAGTCCAAACTACAAAGCCACATGTGGTGACTCATGCTTGTAATCCCAATAGTCAGGAAGCTGAGGGAGGAGGGTTGTCATGAATTTGAAGTCAACCTAGGACACATACTGAGGTCCAGGCCAGCCTGAGGTACAGACTAAGACTATGCCTCAAAATCTAAAAGAGCACTAGCAAATGCATCCTTCACCATCTAAGTGAAACGAGACTATTTCATTAACAATAACCAGATATACTTGCAGTACACTGTATCTTAGTCCTTATAGAAATCAAAAGTAAACTTCTGTGCATAGGATATCTGCCTGTAATCCCAGGAATCAAGAGGTTGAAGTACTGGGCTCTTGAGTTTGAGGCCATCCTGGGCTATTTAGATAAACCTAAAAGACATGCAGGCAGGCAGGCAAGCAGACAGACACACACACACACATGGTAGGGATGACACTACTTTTGGGTAAGTACCATCGAGAGGCAACAGCTTGCTTTTTCTTCTGACAATTCAGAGTGAGCATTTCCCCAAATCATAAAATTTCTGAGGAGAAAAGCTGGTTTGGTTCAGATCTAAGTGCCACCTAATACCTGAAGGTCAGAGTACAGGGTAGCCATTCAGGAAGCAACGATAAAACAATGGCCATTCCTGCTTCCTAGGACAGAATCCCTGTGAGTGTCTCCCACCACCTTAGAATGTGCAGGGCCTATTCCCAGAGGACATCTCTCTCCGATTGACAGTGGGATTTAGCTGTGTGCTTGTTTGGCTGCTGGCCCAAAGTGGACATTGAACTTCCCGAAGCTTTTGTAGAAGCCACATGCTTGGCCCTCTCCCTTCTTTTCATTCTACCTTAAGCTCAAGGAATAGCACCTTCTTCCTCATGGAATTAGAAGGACACTCAGACAGACAGACAGACAGACAGGTTCATCTTCTCAGGCCAGAAAATGAAAACTGAACTTTATTTATTGTTTGTTATGAACCATTGTGATTTTACAGTCTCATTACTAGGCCAAAGTTTAAGACACAAAAACAAAACAGTGTTTGCCCAATCTCACGCACTCAAACTAAACAGCAGAACCAGAACAAGTGATGAATTCTTCTGTCATACAAAACAATTTTCTAATATTTTCAGAGCCTCTTAAATAATCAAACACATATCTAAACAAAGCTTTGCTGTGATGTTTTTAACAGTCTCCCGAAGTGATTTGCTCCTTGATTTAAACTTTTCTTTAGTACGTTTCTCTTAACTGATCATTTGCTGGGGCAGCTTGAGGATCTGACTCATCCATGTGCCTGGCACTTAGACGGTGATCACCAACCGCAATGACCACAAGTACTTTGTCCCGTGTCAATGGGTGGGAGTAGTTGCTTCTTCTGCTCTCGTTGATCTGGCCATTTCCAAGGGCCTGTTATCTCTACTGAGATAGGAGACTCTAGTAAAGCTGTCCTGGAGAGTCTTATCTTTGGGCGTGTGGACTCTTTTGTACTTGGTTTCCCTAAGTGGCCTTTTCAAAGTGTTGGCAAATCCTGTCAACATCTCACATCGGTCCCCTCTGGGTGAAAAAAAAAATCAATGTAGACTCTTCCGGAAATCATTCTCAAGCTGGCTATTGTGATGAAGACCTGTATTTCCAGAAATTGGGGAGGCTGAGATGGGGGATTGTAGTGAGTTCGAAGCTAGTTTGGCTTACATCATGAATTCTAGGCCCAACCTCACACACATAGTAGTATCTTGTCTTAAAAACACCAAGTTCAGGCTAGGGAGGTGGCTCAGTGGGTAAAATACTTACCATGCAGGCACTAGAAACTGAGTTCGTATCCCCAAAACCCACATGCAGCCAGACACAGTAGCCATAGCACTCTGTTTATAATCCCAGTGGTGTGAGAGATGGAGACAGGACAACCCCTGGCAGCTTATGGGCTAGCTATCCTAATGTATGCAATGGCCATAAGCTGAACAGTCATGATGGGCTGAAACCTTTGAAAGTGACCTAAAATAACCCGCCACCAAATGATTCAGATATGTTATCACAGCAGTCAAAAACAGTATACAACTAGCATGAGAACTGCATCTCAACTGGATATCAGGAGAAAATATTGGGATGGTGGTACAGGCCTGTCATCCTGGCGCTGGGAAGTGGGAAAGGGGAAATTAGGAGTTCGACGTCATCGTAGGTATTACAGGAAGCTAAAGGGTAGCCTATGCTACGGGAGACCTTGTTTCAAAACACCAAGAAAGGAAGGGATGGAGGGAAGGAAGAAAGGGATGCTCAGCTTGCAGATAATCAGATGAGCACAGGCACAAAGCTAAGGAACTTTATCTAATGCCTGGAAGGCTGAATCCAACCCGACAATAAGAGGCTACTCCCTGTCTCTACTACGGCACATTTTCCTCTCATAGCAACACATGGTACTTACAAAAAGTAAAATTTGATGAGCCAATGGACTCAAAAGCACTCCAGTCTCTTCCCAGGCAAATGCATGTTTTCACAAGTATGAGTAGAATCGTTCTAACACGTTCCAGGGCAGAAAACCTAAAGCAGAAGCCAAGAGAAGACCACACAGGCCGGAAACAGCAAGGCAGAGTCCAACTTCCCCAGACCATTGTTAAACACCAGTCATTTGGTTTCAGGTTGTCCTTATTTAAATTTTAAATGGAAACGTATAAAGTTACATATACATACTTTATAGCTTTATAGCTTAAGTGGGCATTTCACAAATACCCATGACCATGAAATTCTTTTCTAATTGCAAGATAATCAATTCAGAATGTATAGAAATGTGAGTTTGTATGTAGAGCAGAGAGCAGGGAAGATCTCTCATTGGAACAAAATTATCAGGTAGAATATTAAGATGATGATGTAAACTAGAGAAAGCACATGTTTTGCATCTCATTATTGAATATATATGCACCTGTGGGGTGTGTGTGGTGGTGGGGGGGACGCAGCACATTGTAGAGAAGACACGCTTCAGAAGTCTCTTTTCATGTTATACCTTTATATGGGTTCCACAGTTCACAATAATGTGGTGAGGCTTAAACAGCAATCTCCCTACATGCTGAGCCATTTCTACTGCCCCTCTTACAGTGGTATTTTAGATGCTTTCCCTCCATTCTAAACATTGGTCTTCTGAGTGCCTCTGCAGGAAGCTGAGGCTTGATAGATCCGTAGAGAAATTCTTCTGCAGTTACCAACCTCCTCCTGAGAGCTCATTCCTTTACTTCTCTTTCATTCTTGTCTCTCTGCCATCACTCTGACATGGCCTCTCCCCCGTCCTCTCCTTCTGGTGTCATTAGGAATTTTCTAACTAAACTTTTACATTTTTGAGCAATAGCTTCATTATGTGGACTCTGATTATAGAGCCCGTTCAGAGGTAACTTTTCGTTAGCCAGCAAAGGTTACCATAGTTCAACATATGTTTGACATTATTCTAAAAAGGCTTTACTCCCTGGTGAATTACAGAAAAATTGTAAGACTGCAAATCTCTGAGCCAGCAGCCAAACACACACACACACACACACACACACACACACACACACCACGACTTGTGCTTGCTGCTTTCTGGCAACACCAAGATTTACTTTGTTTGTTTTACTGTTTGTTCCTTTGTTTGAAGAGTCTCCTGTATCCTAGGTTGACCTCAGATTCCCTAAGTACCCAAGGATGACCTTAAGTGCTTTCCATCCTCCTGCCTCCACCTCCAAAGTGCCAGAGTTACATGCATGAGCCACCACATTCAGTGTATTCCACTAGATAGATATCCTTCTAATTTTGGTTAAGTAAAGATAAACAGGAAAAGAAATATATTACCATCTCCAACAGCACTCTTGAGGTATGGACTTTCTGAGGGTTCTGCTCTTCATCGAGGTAGACATAAAAAAAAAAGTTCTTGTAGAAAGATTAGAGAGAGGCCTCACACAGAGCATCCAAGCTTAACCTGAAGACTTTTCAGAAAAAGGAAAGTTTTGATAAAAACAACTAATGTGACATAGAATCCAGTTTAGTATGGGCATGAATATATTGTTTCTTGCTAAAGTATTTTACTCTTAGACCTCGAAAGATGGCTCAGAGAGTAAAGGCAAGTGTCTACTAACTCCTGAACGTTACCCCCCCACACACACACACCTACATACACACATCTACATACACACACATGCTCAGACATATCCTTGTAAACACTAAATACACGGAAGAAAAAAATGTGGCTTTATTTTTAGTTGAATGCTAGTGCATGTTTTTCCTTCAGACAAAGGTAAATTACTTCAAATAAATTAAACTCCCTCTCTCTTTCTCACTCTCTTTCTCTTTCTCTCCCTCTCTCCGTGTGTGTGTGTGTGTGTGTGTGTGTGTGTTTTAATAGTACGCTACCTCAAAGTGTTGCTGGAAGGATTTGTAAGAATGTTAAGTGCTTTGAAGATGAAAAGCAATATATAAATACTTAAATGTTACTATAAAAGCTTAGTACATGAGCTCATAGCACGTGATCTAAATGGAATGCATGTGAACACACGAGCTTCACATAGTCAACAGCAGAAGACGCTTTGGTTCAGCCACATGACACCAATCCTTTAACATCAGCAGATGCTTGCAAAGCTTTCAGAAGCATTGAGCACTTGCTCACTCATCAGAGAAAACAAGACTCACAGTACTAGTCTGGGGCTGACAGATGAGTAGAGACAGTCACAGACAAGAAATAAGAGCCCAGATCTCCTTAGAGCTAGCCATTCTTCTCATAAATATCTCACTTGGCTTCATCTGTAGGATGTAATTGTGAACATAAATACAGTATATAGAATAAATATAAATATATAAATAAATAAATAAATAAATAAATATAGTGTATAGAATAAATAAATTTATAGAATAAATACAGTATATAGTATTTGTGGCCACCCATGCAGATTAGAAAACATGCTCATTGAAAACTGAATTTCTTTTCATTCAGAACACCTGCTTCTGTACATGTGTGTTTGTCTCTGAGTCAAGAATGACCTTGAACTACTGGAGAATGACCTTGAACTGGGGAAGGATGAACTTGAGCTTGTGATTCTCCAGCTACTACCTTTAGAGTGCTGAATCACAGTCGTATGCCACCATGCTCTGTTTTCTACTAATCTGGAAATGAACCCAGGGCTTTGTGACTTCTAGGTAAGCCCTCTACCAAGTGAGCTACATCCCCAGCCCTTTCTGTTATCTTAGAAGGATATGTTGGGTCATCGAGATTGCTCAGTATGCAAGGCCACTTGCCACCAAGCCTGAGGACTTGAGTTCAACAGTTATGACCCACATGTCTCCACATAGAGAAGACCTGGTTCCCAAAAGTCTCTGTTTAACATCCACACTCTCACAGTGGCACCTGTGCCTATATACCATAGACACATATTCTCTCTCTCTCTCTCTCTCTCTCTCTCTCTCTCTCTCTCTCTCTCACACACACACACACACACACACACAGAGTTTGCAAGCTGGAATATCGCACAGTCAAAGATTATTCAGTACATATACATCACTTTAATAAGCCTGCCTTAAATTCTCAAGTAAATTAATGGCTCTCAGTGGCTATCTGAATTATGCTTATTATAACTCGGTAACTCAGATTTCTGGTACTGTTTCCAGGATTTGGGGTTCAGGATAGCTGAGGCTGGCCCAGATAATTTGCATTTCTAACAAGCTCCCAGAGGATAATGATGCCCCTACTTTTTAATTTGTTTGTTTGTTTTTTGAGGTGCTACCAATCAAATGTAGGACCTTGGATATGCTAGGCAAACACTCTCTACCACATAGCTCTGTCTTCGGCCCACAAGCCCCTGATGATTGACAGCTACACTTGGAGAACCTTGGTGGTACAGAAATCACACAACTAGAGCTGACAGGAGTGTTAGCTCTGATCTGTTTAGCTACCTGCATAGAGACTTGAACAGAGTGCACAGGGCAATCAATCCAGTTAAGTTAGTTAAACTTGAGGACTGGAATTCATAATTAGCAAGGTCAAATCTGGCCTGCATGAGTTTTTGTCTTACTTGAAGAGTATTACTTTTTAAAATTACATTTGTTGTTGACAGTTAAAATGAATGATATTTTATATAAAAATCTAACCCATGACTCCTGTCAACCAAATGAATTGGCCAACAGTGGGTCTTAGATGCTCTCTATAACAAGAACCAGTCTCCGTTAGACTTTATCTCTCTGTTCAGAGTGCCCTGTTTTCCTCTGTGTTCCTGAGTAGTTTTTTTTTTTTTTTAATGAATCTGAAATCTCCAAATAAAAACTTCCTCAGGTTATCTTTCTTTCAATCTACCACTTTACTAAATGAAGTAGACATTCCACTGTTCATGTGATGTGGCTGCATCCTATTGAAAGCAATCTGGATGTACAAAAAAAAAAAAAAGATGAAAATGGAATCTGAAGATATGGGCTGTTCTCCATAAAACTGGCCCAGCAAGGTGCCATTTTGACTTCATTTTGAAGTAACTGAATGTCATTGTCTTAGTCAGGGTTTGTATCCCTCCTGCACAAATATCATGACCAACAAGCAAGTTGGGAAGGAAAGGATTTATTCACTTTACACTTACCATTGCTGTTCATCACCAGAGGAAGTCAGGACTGGAACTCAAGCAGGTCAAGAAGTAGGAGCTGATGCAGAGGCCATGGAGGGATGCTACTTACTGGCTTGTTTCCCTTGGCTTGCTCAGCTTGCTTTTTTATAGAACCCAGGACCACCAGCCCAGGAATGGCACCACCCACAAGGGGACCACCTCCCTTGATCACTAATTGAGAAAATGCCTTACAGCTGGATCTCACGGAGGCATTTCCTCAACTGAGGCTCCTTTCTCTGTGATAACTCCAGCTTATGTCAAGTTGACACACAAAACCAGCCAATAGGGTCATATTACTTAAGTCACAAAACAATTCAAAATTGACTGCTTAAAAAAATAATGCTTGCATTATAGACTTAACACTCTCCATTGAACCCCCACAAATACCAAAATGTTCAGTTAGGCACCTTACAGGAAGGGACCTGGTGAGTACATGTCATATCATCCTATGTACTTTGAATCACCCCAAATATTTTAACACACATGTGTCCCACCATCAGCACAAGGCTGTCTATGATGAATGTGTACTTTAACCCTTACCTTCCACCTGCTGGAGCCCTTCTAGGCGACACCCTACCCAGGGTGTAAATGGCCAGCAATACGTGAGATGGGGGCGGGGGGAGGGTGACTTCTAGACTTTATTAAAAAACTGCAAAAATTAAAACACCCATAACATAAAACTTCCCTTCAATAAGTGAAACAAGCAGGCAGTTCTCAAAAGTAGAAACACAAATGGTCAACAAATACATTTATACATTTTTTTCCAGGTTCAACTCCTTTAGTCATTGGGGAGGGTTTGCATTAAAAGTGATTTAAGACTCTAGCTCATCCCAATCAGAATAATTGTGATTAAGAAAACAGGGTTCCATTTGTGTCAAGGATGTGGAAAGGAGGACTCCTTACCCACCGCCAGCAGGACTATAAAGCAACTGTTTTAGAACTGCTACAGAAATCAGTATAAAATTCCCCCCTCAAGAAAATGAAAAATGAAACTCCCATGTGACCCATATATATATAGCACTCTCTGGCACGTGTATCCAAAGGACTTTACTGTACCACAGACACACTTGAACATCGGTGTTAATTACTTCATAGTTCTCAACAGCAAGTGTGGGAGCATGAAAAGATAGCACGGATTCTGGTGGAGCACTAGCTAGAGATGTTTGGAGACCAAACAACCCTGCAAGGGACAGCATGCTTTTCACCACGGTCCCAGACTCCAGACTCCTGATATGAGGGTGAAGACCTCCACTAATCAGCGCCTTTCAGTCACGTAGGGCAACACCCCTACCAGCACCTCCACAGGTAGAGGACATGACTACAGGCCGCAGAGCCTCAAGAGATCTCCAAATTAATGAGGTACCTAAAGGCCAGAGGATGTAGCCAATTAAGTATTCCGTCCCAGACCCTCCTCCTTACAAACCTCAGGCCTGCCCTGAGGACACAGGCTATGGGGTACAGCTACATCCACTTTCTGCCATGACAATAAACCTTTTAAAACCATGGACTTCCTCGTGTCTTTGGGACCCGCCATGGAGAACCGTAGAGGGTGCCTTCAACTACTGAGCTGCTGCTGTCTAATCTCATGTGGAGGACTTCTCTACATTTCAGCCACAGAGCCCTGCCAACTCAAGCAGGCTATCTGAGCCAGCCTTGACCCAGCCAAGCGAAATCGAAATGACCAAGAGTCTCTACCTAAATGACCAAGAGTCTCTACCTGAGGGGCACCGCAGAGCTTCTCACTCGATGTAGGCCGGACCAGCCCATATGCCCCTGAGTCTCAGAGACCACCAGTCTCCTGGTCAGCCGCTTTGCCCCAGAGACCCCCAACCCAGGAACTCTGTCTCGGGACTTCAGGCTGAGACCTCTCCACTCCTGGGTGGAGCCCCATCGCTTCTCATAGCCCAGCGTCCACTGGGTGCCTTGGTGGAGTGAACTCAGTCAAATTCCCATGCTTCTGCTCCCTGGTGGTTCTAGTTGTCTGTGGCAGCAGACACACGGGATCCACAACTCAGCCCAAGAGGACCCACACCCATGAGCGAGCTAAGGTCCCGGCCCCACAAGCAAGTACATAGAACCAGCCTAGATGCCCATCAACAAACCACTCGAAAGTGAAAAGGCAAATACGTACAATGGAATTCTACTCAGCTATAAAGAAGAATGAAAATTTCAGGAAACGGACTGATCTGCAGGGTATCATATTGAGTGAGGGGACCCCTACCTAGACACATAAAATTCACATGTTCTCTCTCATATGTGGATCCTAACTTGGTGTTCATATGCTTATAAATGAGGGTATGTAAGAATGAGTATACACCGTGATACTAGTTAGGAGAGAACCTGAGCAAAAGATGTTGAGAAAGGAAGAGGGCCAGAGATCAGGTGACAGGAAAGTGGGAAGGAAGATCCTGTGGATGGGAGCACACAGACAAGCTCTGGTTAAGGGAGGGGCAGCAGCAGGAAAAAGAAACAAATAAAACAAATCGAATTGAAAAGCATGCCTGCCGTGAAGAAATCTAATTCTTTGTCTGCTGATCCATTTTATCAATAGCATATAAATCCGATGTAAATACTGAAGAGGGAAACGAAAGGAAATACACTGATCTGATCAAAATTCTATCACTGGGACCCTAAGTTCTCTCGGCCTTTGGTGAACCCAGGCCATCTGTGTTTCTTAAAGCTCTCAAGGTGAGTCTTCTGTGCATATTGACAACTGTTTGTATCCTTCTCCAACCTCTGCGGTGACTTAAATAACACATCTCGGCCCTTAGCCCTTTCTCCCCATGGAACACAAAGCTGCTTCCCATTATATAAGCAGAGATAAATCTCATAACCACACAAGCCTGAAGAGTATCTCATCTGAAAGGGCCTAAACACAAAGTCACTCTGTCTATGCCAAGAAATGACACAGATGTGTGTAGATACTGCAGTCTTCCAAATACCTTTACTACAGAATTAAAGCCAAGCCACTATCCTTTTGGTTTGACGATCAGTGAAATTGGCTCAACTCCCCAACTTGCTCTAGCGTATAGCCACAGCCCACAGCAAAAGCTGTACACGCATGCAACCCTTTGCAGAGCTCAGAGAACACCAATCTGTAATTCTATTTTGTAGGAGGAGTGTTGACACAAACCCCTTTGGTCTTTTACTAGGGTGTTACTGCTAAACATCAGATCTGGGCCAGAACTCAGAAACAGAATCTTAATTCTTTCTTAACAGCCCCCTTCAAGACTACTTTTATTTCTATATTTATTCTTTATAGCTCCTGGCATTTTTGTAACAATGGTCTCTTCCTATTTCCTTATGGCAACCAGCAGGGTCTTTGGTTTTTGACCTTTTGGTATCAAAACATGCATCAGAGACACCGTTTTGAGGTTGTTTTCTCCTTTGATTTAGGGAAGTGGCCAGAATGTGTGGAGGGATCACAAAGTTCACACTTCCTCTTATAAACAAAAGGAAAGGGCAGCTCACTGAAATTCTCACCGAGTTCAGGCACTGCTTTCTCTCAAAGAGGCAGCAAGAAAGAAAAGAAAATCCCGGAAACACATGATTTTAAGTTACCCACCAAACAATAACTTGAAGTGAGCGTTGCGACACTAATTTTCAGTTTCAGAACAATCATCCTAGGTCTGCAGATGTGAGATGGAATCCTCATTCTAAATACCAGCTAATTTACAAGACTTCAGGAAACTTGCTTCACATCCTAAATCTTGTTTTGCATTCTGTAAAATGGTCTCATAGGATTCTTGTATAGATTCAGATAGATAATATGCTGAGAGCATGTGATCATGCAAGCCCACCATTGTTAGCAATGTAGCTAGATAGATCCCTGGAGATGAAGGCTTGCCACACCACCCAAACTCTTCTCTGACCACATCAAACTGAAGTATTAATGAATTATAAAGAGAGGTTTGGGAGATTTTCCTGGAAAACATAGTTACAAGAGTAAGGTGAGAGTGATTAGACTTGTAAACACAGTAGGGCCAGGAAAGTAAGTGGCTTCATGGTAGAGGTCTTGCCTAGCATGCCTAAGGTCCTGAGTTTGGTTCCCTGCACTGCAGAAATAACAATTAACCCCATCATAGATGAAAACTGGATAAGCAGGTTTCTATAAAGCAGCATTTACTCAGAGAACTAATTCATAAACAGAAAACAAAGCCAATGACCAGTAACCAAAGTGGACAGTAAGCTTGTGTTAAGGGAGCAAAGCCAGCAACTGTCACAGCAAAACACAGCTGTGCATACATTTCAGTGACATTAGGGACAAGCATGGCTATGACCAACTTATTGAAGCATTGGCCATCTCTTCCAGGGGTCACCTATGCCAACCTACACTCAAGGCTGTTGATTGGATACAATATGGGAGTATCCAAGCCAGCAACAACCCCACTCCCTCTACACCCTAGCTTCTTCTCCTAGGGGTTCACGTTCCAAGCTGTCCTGACCAAATACCCGGGATCCCCCAGGCTCCCTGCCTGAAGAATCCTACAGCTGAAAGAAAACACTCCAGGAAGAATGAGGATAGGGACTTTTTAACTCCCAAGCAGATCTGAAAGAGTAGATGTGTCTCTGCTCTCGCAGATGAAAGAGAAGTGGGCTTGTGAATCACTGAAAATAGAAGGGCATCAGACAAGAGGGGCCTTGTCTCAGAGTAATAGCCTCACTCAGAGATTAAAATAGGTCTGACCTTTGTCTCTGGGATTGGGATGTCTCAGTCATATTTAGTTGCCCCAGCAGAGGACCTCTAAAACCCTCCATCTGCATGTTTCGAAACCGCATTTCTGGGTCACAGGGTGGTCTCTCTGCACAGAAGAGTCACTGAAGCAAGACTGCCCTTAAGTGAGGCTTCTATGCCAAGAAAATGGAGTGCAATGAAATTCCAATTGTCTTTTCCCACTTCCTCCCTCCTTCCTACCCCCACCCCCATTCTGCAAGTAATGCTGAAGTTACAACTAGTTTCTCAGCCCTGGCAGGCACCCCACAATATGGGGTTTCTCTGCTTAGAATGGTCATGGGAATACAAGCCTTTCCTCTTGTTTGGAAACTTCAGGGCTAAGCTTTGTGGAACAGGATCAGCAGAACAGAAGCAAACTATTTACAGCCAGAAGGCCCTGGATCTAGGAGCCTAGAAGCCTGTTTTCTGCTTGGACCTGGCCAGTGAGTCACTGTCCCAAAGCCAAATGATTTCCGGTGCTTCAGTTTCACCTTCTATAAAGTAGAGATAATCATACCCATTCCTCCCCCCCATCCTAGTGCAGTGTAAAAAGATATCATTAAATGTGTGGGCCCTAGGGAGGGGAGGCTGAAATCAAAGCATGCTTACTGCTTTTCCTATTGCCAAATAATCCCCTTAATAATCATAGCTTCCTTTCCTAATAACCCATGCTATCACTGGCCTGGTAACCCAAATGTCAGAAGATGCATATCACACTGAAGGCCTGGTTAATTCACATAGCAAGGGATTTTTCTCAGAGTCAGCAACTCAGATTTGTGGGTAGCCATTTACATGGGTAGCTTTGACTAAGAGGAAGCAGAGTCTGAAGACTACAGTGTCCAAGTGAGCACAGTAGAGGTGAACACTAAGTGTCAACCTTCAGTCTCAGGGTATAGCATTTGGTTAAATAATAGTGGCAACACCTCTCCTGGCTTGTCTGCAGTCGTTCTTTCTGACTTGAAAAGAACAAGGTGACATTGTCTGACCACATGTGCTCCTTGAACCATTCAACATCACCAAGTGTTACTACAAAGCTTGCCTGGGAGAGTGGGGAAAGGGGGTAGGGGTGGGGCCATGTGGTCCACACCATTAAGTTCTACTTTTGCTACCTCTATCTGCTGTTCTTTATATTAAGTGATGGCATGAAGCTATTAAACCTGAGGTTCTGTTTTGGCTCTATGTATTTTTTTGTGGGAAAATCTGCCCCTTAAAACTTTTCATCATGGTGTATGTGTGTGTTTGTGTGTTTGTGTGTGTGTATGTATGAGAATGAGAGAGAGAGAGAGAGAGAGAGAGAGAGAGAATGGGTATGTAAAAGTGTGTACACATGTATAAAGTAATAGAACAGTTTTCAGGAATTGATTCTCTCCTTCTATCACGTGGCTCCTGGGCCTTGGGTTATGTCATCAGGTTTAGTAGCAAGGACCGTTACACAGTGAGCTACCATGAAGGCCTCTTAGCCATTTTAAAATTAGTTTTAATTGGAAAATATGCACAACACAAAATTTTATGTGAACTATTGCATTGTTATTCTTCCATCTTTAAATTCCATTTCAACATTTTTTCATCTTCTCTACTGGAATAAAACAACTTTGTGTCTTGAGACACAGTCTCCCTATTTAGCCAGTTTGGTCTCAAACTCAAGATGCCCCTCCCAAGGCTGTTGTACCTGAAGGTCTGAATCCATTGAGCAACTCCTCCAGCCCCGCACAAGCACCATCCCACTTTCTGCGTTCATGCATTGGACTCCTTTAGGATCCACATGCAAGGATAACTTTCTTTGAGCAGCTGAGTTCATTTAGTGTCATGACTATAAATTTCCTTCACCATCAGAGCAGATATCAGGACTCCCTGCTTTAAGACTAAATACAATCTAGTTGGAGGTATGAATCACAGACTTTTAAAGGCATGATCTCTCAAGCCTTTAATTTCAGCTCATGGGAGGCTGAGCCTGGGAAGTCTGCCGTGAGTTCAAGGATGGCATAGTTTCAATTTCTATTTTCCAATTCGTTGGGAGTATGTACTCAAGTCAAAGGTTAGTACATCATGTGTTAATATGTTAAAGTTTTCATTCCTTTTTTCTTCTCTTCTCTCTTTCTCTCTCTCTCTCTCTCTCTCTCTCTCTCTCTCTCTCTCTTTTTTTTGTTGATGTTTTGACAGTCTCATTATATACCCAGGCTATCCCCACCCTCACTATGTAACCCAGACTGGCCTGGGACTGGTGATCACTCTGCCTCTGCTTCTTCAGGGCTGGAATTACAGCCGTGTCCCACCATGTCTGGCGTCTCCTTTTTAACTTTTGAAGAATCATCATACCACTGTTGATAGGCATTCCCTTGGCAGTGAAAAAAATCTTGATTTTTCCACATCTTGTCCAACACATCTTCTGGCTTTGTTTATGGTTTTGATAACTGTCATCCTAATGTGTTGTAATTCCATTTTGACGGATGTGCAGGGAATGTGGGCTGAGATTTAAACACGGTAGCAGGCTTTCTTGTACTCTTGTGAGACTTTTCGTGAGCAAGGTGTTAAAAATGTAAACAAAATGACTAAAAGACATCGGGAAGAATTGGATTTCTTAGTTACCCTTGCTCTGATCTGTCTGAAGAGGAAGTTTTTCTTTAAAAGGACTTGCAAAGAATGGTAGGGGTTTTCCCTTTTGGTTCCAAGTCAGCAGAATAAAATGAGCCCAAGAGGCTACAGTGTGTTGAGCCATATTCTTCCGCCTGTGTTTTGTGCAAATGTTCCGGATGACTCTAAGGTGCTTTTGTGTGTTTCGCAGTTTGCATATCTTCACCATGGAACTGCCTGGCCAAAGCCGATAAGCAGCAGAAGGAAGAGAGGAAGGGGTGGGGGCGTGTTGGGGGCGGGGTGTCTTCCCAGGAACTGGGTAACAGAATGGGGAAACCAAGTTACTGCTAACCCTAGCCAAAGGTAGAAAGAAAAGAATGAAGGGGAAGTCACGCTGCTGTGCCCCCCTCCCCCACTCAGGCCTGCCACCAGCTGATTTTAGCGTCAGCTGTTTGGTTTGAAGCTCACTTCCCCTTCTAAACTGCTGATGCCATGGTCCACGGCAGGGAAGAGCCGACCCTGGCATGCTAATTCTGACTGCCCACAATCCCCCTCCTCCATTCTCTCTCACCCAGCCTCCCCAATCACACCTAGGCATTTAAAAATGACATATTACTGAATACGTACTAATTATGAATATCAAAGAGGATGGAATAACTTCAGTCTTAAATACATTTTTATTATGAAACTGTGTTCAGAACAAAGTTGCTGTCTTTCACACGGTGTAACGGGGATTCAGCAATTACAACTGTTTGCTTAGTACAGGACCTTCGTTGCCTGTAGAAAATTCTTAAAATTCTAAATAATTTCGAAACTATAAAAAGCTAAAGCGTACAATAAGCTCAAAGTCACTCCATTTTATTTTTGAATTTTTATTTTTGACATGCTCTGACAGTTATAAACTATGCCATTGAAACTAGGTATGCTGCTACATACTTGTAACCATAGTGCTTGGGAGGCGAACAAAGTGAGGGTCTGTCTCAAATACACAAACAAAAATACAGCAAAACACAGTGGCCACCCTTATTAGTTTCCTTCTAAATTGTCCAGACTCTGATAGCTGCCAAGCCTCCGCTTGAACCCCAGCTGTGCATCACTCTGTAGAGAAGAGCAGGAGCCTGGGCTGTGTCAGAGTGGATCGACCTGGGTGCCTGGGGGAGTGAGGGGCTAGAATGGAGCCTAGACTAACTACAGAACAAAGTCTAGACTACCCAAGACACACTGACCACTTCCTTCACCCCCCTCCTTTTCCAGCAAGTGGCAGGCCTCAGAAGTACCCCCAAAAGGAGGGGCTGATATTTTTTATAACTACTTATAAAGATATTTAAGAAACTTTGCTAATCTAATTTTGTGATCAAGTCTAAGAAGTGTCCACAATCTGGTGAGACGGGCTGGTAAGATGATTCAGTGGTAAAGATAAAGGGCTTGTTTTGCAGTTTGGGTTTAATCCCCTGTAAAGATGCGTAGAAAAAACAAACGCCACAAAGCTGTAACCTGATACACAGATACACACACAAACACACACACACACACACACATACACACTCATAAGGATATAAATAATTTTATTTTAATAAAAAAATTAAAAAGAAATGTCCACAATTATAGTGTGTCTTTTTGCCATTTCCACAAACATGCAATTAATAAAGTAATTTATGTCTATCAAGTGCAGATGGAGCCAGCTTCTCAAATTGTTCTTTTGAGAATTGTGCCAAGTGGTCTCTTGCTGCTTGTCATGAGACAGAGTCTCTTTCTGTAATCCACACCAGACTTGAGTTCACAGTCTTCCTGCTCAGCATCCCGAGGGCCAGGGTTTTAGGTGAGCAAAATTGTTCTCTGGCTCTAGTGCCCTGTGAGCTTTTTTTGGACAGTTACCTCATGCGTCCTAACAGGAAAAGATGGAAGAGGTAATAAGCCTAAGGCTAAAAAGTAAGTAGGAACAGGAGGTCAGAGAGTACAGGAAGTCTTCACACACACTCACGCAGACAGACTCCACACATACACACACACACACACACACACACACACCTCTACACCCATAGCAAAGCCCTTTGTTTTATGAACTAATTTTAGGGAAGTGGTAATAATGAAAGTATCTGTAAGGAAATTTCCTGTATTAAGAAAGGAGAGAGAAAAATGAGCAAATGCAACTTTTCCATTTGTAACTTTGTGGTTTTACTTTGAATGGCCTCTTCACATCTATCTGACAGTTTACTAAGCCTAATGACATATACCATCGATCCTAATATTTGGATATTTGAAGGCCTCTAGAGGCAGAGGCAGGCAAATCTCTGTGAGTTCAAGGCCAAACTGAGCTATACGTTCAGGCCCTATCTCAAATTTGTGTAGTGTGTGTGTGTGTGTGTATGTGTGTGTGTGTGTGTGTGTGTGTGTATGGCTGTATGTATATGGCTATGTGTGTATGTGTATGGCTGTGTGTGTGTGTGTGTGTGTGTGTGTGTGTATTTTGTATGTATGGCTCTGCATGTAACTGTGTGTGTACGCGCACAGCTCCTTGAACTCAATCTGTAGTACAAGTCATTCTCAAACTTTCCATCCTCCTGCCTCAGACTCCCAAATTTCCAGTTTTACAGGCCTCCATCGCCATGCCATGTGAAGGAAATATTCCTTAAGGCAAATTAGACATGAATTCATGGTAAGTAACTTCCACTTTTTCTATGACCATTTTATATTTATTCGGTTTGTGTGGCTTATTTTTATATCATTCAACTGTAACATTACACACATACACACACACACACAAATATATATCAGGAAACTTTAGCAATGCCAGAAACCAGCCATAGAATATTCCTGTAGTCACAGAATGCCTCATATTTCAAACATTGTCTTCCCCTTTTTAAACAGATGCTAAGCAAAGCTCCCTGTATCTCAAAAGCCAGTGGACTGATTTTGAGAGCGACAACTCCAATATGTGTATCATTTCTCGTCTTTAAGTTGAACTAAATGTTGTTCCAAGGACTCAAATGGTAGCCTATATCACATTTATGTCTCTTAAGGTTCCTGCCCTTGTGGAGTAAATAAAATCAAACCAGCCAGTGTCATCAATAGCGTGCTGCTTTGAATTTCTAAATATTTGAGAGAAACTGAGAAATGAAAGAAATAAGAGGGAAACCTGTTTGCAATTTTTGAAAAATTCGTAATCGAGGTAAGACAGGATGGTTGCATGCTGGAGACACTGGTGTATAGGATATAGACAATTCTACTTCCTTGGTGAGTGGGGGTGAGTGGAATGGGTTTTGTTTTTGTCTTTGTTTCTCAAAGTATTTGGAAGTTGCCTAAAACTTCTAAGCACTGTTTTAAGTCTCTCATTTTAGGCAAATTGCCACATTGGGGCTGGAAAATGGCCTAGCAATTAATAAATACCATACACTCCTAATGACCAGAGTTTAGATTCTAACATCCATGTACAATCCGGGCAGTGAGCAGGTGCCCGTGACCTCTGCTCTGACAAGATTGCAGACAAAGGCCAAGATTTGGGAAGAAACCCACATACACACAAGGACAAACATAAATAAATCATCTTTTAACTTAATTTTAACTTGTAGCATTAGTAATTTAAAAAAAAAAAATCAGATGTGGCAGTCTAAGGAATTTTCTGAACTGTGTCCTGAACATTGAGAAAAGACCAGCCGCTCTCTCTTCCAAAATCAGTGGACCTGCAGAATCAGCCAAGGTGCTGACACATTCTCTGAAGCCTTCATGGATGATTCCAGCAAGGGGATTTCCAGGGCCATTTAAACCCGTTTTTCCAGGGAAAGGCAAACATCAAAAGTGAGTGAATTTGGGACCCAGTTCTGAGCCAACTTTATTCCATTTTAAACTCAACATAGAGAACATTCCACAGAGCCACTCTCTGAAAAGCCTCAGCACCAGGGCTGAGCTGCCGAGGCCCTGGAGAATGATGGTAAATGGAGTGTAGCAGCCCCCTGAAGCCACTTTCCCAATGACACTCAAAGCTGAATAGGTAGTAGATTCCAGGAGCCCCATGCCCCTTGAGTGAGTGGGCAGTTGTTTCTTAACTTGCTTTTGGGAAATGCAGCCAGTGACTCAGCACTCAGAGACTGGCCCCTGTCAAGACATCAGGGATATTCCTTGTGTAAGGTGACTTTCCCAGGCCCTGATGTCACCTACTAACAGCCTTGGTCTGATAAGAAAGGAAATTCAATAGCTTAGAGGCTCTGCCAGAGCCTGACAAATGCAGAGGGAATGCTCACAGACAACCATTGGACTTAGCACAGGGTCCCCAATGGAGTTAGAGAAAGGACTGAAGGAGATGAAGAGAGTTTTGCAACCTCATAGGAAGATCAGTATCAACCAACCAGACCCCCCAGAGCTCCCGGGGCTAAACCACCAACCAAGGAGTACACATAGAGGGACCCATGGCTTCAGCCACATGTGTAGCAGAGGATGGCCTTGTCAGGCATCAATGGGAGGAGAGGTCCTTGGTTTTGTGAAGGCTTGATGCCTTAGTGTAGGGGAACTTGAGGGTGGGGAAGTGGGAGTCGGTGGGGGAACACCCTCATAGAAGAAAAAGAGGGGGGATGAGATAGGTGGTTTGGGGAGTGGAGACCAGGAAAGGGGATAACATTTGAAATGTAAATAAAGAAAATATCCAATAAAATAAAATAAAATTTAAAAAAGAAAAGAAAAAAAAAGAAAGGGCCGAGCAGTGGTGGCACACGCCTTTAATCCCAGCACTTGGAAGGCAGAGGCAGGAGGATTTCTGAGTTTGAGGCCAGCCTGAGTTCCAGGACAGCCAGGGCTACACAGAGAAACCCTGTTTCAAAAAACAAACAAACAAACAAACAACAAAAGAAAGAAAGAAACAAACAAACAGAGAGAGAGAGAGAGAGAGAGAGAGAGAGAGAGAGAAAGAAAGTTAGTTCAATGAACAAATCTTTAACTGGCCTTCTAAAGCCTGCAGGAAGTTTGTTCAATTTGCCTTTAATCTTTAATCTGCTACCCAAAGCAGGACCCTTCTGAGAATAAAATGGGGCACCATAAAATTGTGCTGCCATGGCAGGTGTAATGGAGAATATTCTAGACAAATCAAGTCATTGGATCATCTAATCTCATCTATAACCCTTGAGGCTTTGCCTTCCAAGAATAAACATGTGCATTTTCCAGTTTCCTCATACTGTGATGAATGCTAGAGACCCCAAACTCACTGTCCTTATCCCAAAAGCCTCAGACAAGTAGGAGACACAAATACACAAACTGATGTTTATGAAGTGTTAATGGACATCAACAGCATCCCAGGGGGGAGCTTACCACAGCCTGAGGAAGGAAAGAAACTTCTCAAAGGAGGCACCAATCTGCCTGCATCTTTCTGAGACAGTGAGGAAGGCAAGAATTTCAGGGTGAAGAACCAGCAAGCAGTGTCGGTGAAAAACACAAGTAGTTACTATGCAGTGACTACTCTCTGCCCATCGGCTACATCATATATAATGTCACCTTTAACTTCTAGCGCTTCTTGACTGGCCTCCAACTTGAATCAATCCTGCTACAGCTTGATGACTTGTGGGATTATGGGTATGCCCAGGTTTCTCTTTATATTTTGTTTGTTTGGTTGGTTGGTTTTAAGTTTGGCTTTCGGGTTTTGAGATGGTTTAGGCTAGTCCTAAACATCTTTATAAAAGATAAGTTGAATTCCCGATCCTCCTAACTCTGCCTCTTAGGTGGTGAGATTATAGATGTGTGTCACTATGCCCAGCTTTTGTCTAACTTTTTCTTGGGGGGGGGGGAAGGGCTAGGATTCTTTTTTATCTTTTAAAATTGCAGTTGAATGTACTGTATGAAGGTGGGTGCACATGCCATAGCATACATGTGGAGGTCAGAGTCCAACTTGCAGGAGTCTGTTCTCTTCTGAAGATCTGGTCTCCATGCCCAGCAGAGAGTGCCTTTACACACTGACTCTTTTCATCTGCCTAGTCCTTCTGTTTAAGGGATAAATCATTGAAATAAAATATGTCTCCTGTCTTTAAATCTCACTTTGAGCAACAGATGACACTAGAAGTGACACTATGTGACTTCTGAAACTCTAAGGGCCAAGCAGCACCTATGTGATTTGTGGAATCTATCTGTTGGACACTTGAGTTGCTAACGAAATATCCTCCTACCTGGCAGCTGCCATGCCGGAGTGCTGTGTCTACCCAGCCAGATGGAGTTATGGTGGTTGGCAATCCTGCTTGATCCTACCTTTCAAGCACCCCAGCTCTGGATCCAGACCAAAGAAGCCATGAAAAAAACAAAAACAAAAACAAAAAAACCAAAAAACAAAAAAAACAAAACAAAACAAACAAACAAACAACAACAAAAACCCAGATCTTCCACAAGAGCCTGGAAAAAACCCTGGCTACTCTCATAACCAGGACATTGGGATTTTTTGAGCTTAGAGCAGTGGTTCTCAGCCTTCTAATGCTGCTAGTTCTTCACGTCATGCTGACCCACAACCATACATTTGTTTCATTGCTACTTCATAAATGTAATTTTGCTACTGTTTTGAACTGTAATGTAAATATCTGATATGTAAGCCCAAAGGGGTCCCCACAGGCTGAGAACTGCTGGGTTAGAGTGATTTTTGTTTTATGACACTAAATTTTGCGTGGTTTGATTCACAGGAGGAGAGCCTGAGTCATAAATGCTCAATCCTAATCTGGCGGTGGAAGTAGGTTCCAGTCCAGAACAACCAGCAGAGGAAGCCATTCATTCTCTTCACTCTTCCTTCCTGATGAACATGGCATCTTTGTAAGTTGCTGATATGAGAAATCCGGTGAAGGCCGTGATTGGAGGAGAGCTTGGGGATACCTCAAAAACCACATGAAGACCTTTGAAGCCATAAGGAATCAACGCTAAATGTGAAACCTTGATCGTAATCTCATCTCTCTGGAAGCAGACTGCGAGATTGTCATAAGGCAGATGCAAGTCTGCTCCACACAGTGGATTCCAGGCCACTCAGGGCTACATAGCCAGATTCTGTCTCAAATCAGGGAAAAAAGAGCAAACTGAATAGGACAGGGGCAAGGGAGATGAGGGAATCGGTGTGTCTTTCTCTAAGAATCCCCAAGTATCCTATTTTTGCTACCAAATCTGAAACTGGGAAAAAAAAGAAAATCTCTAAGTTGTTGTCTTAGTCGCTGTTCTGTTGCTGCAAAGAGACACCATGACCATGGTAACTCTTATTTTAAAAAGAAAAAACAACATTTAAACTGGGAGCTTGCTTACAGTTTCAGAAGTTTAGTCCATTGTCATGTCAGGGATCTTGGTGGTAGGCTGGTGTGGTCCTAAAGAAGTAGCAGACAGCTACATCTTGATCTGAAAGCAGAGAGAGACACAGGACCCAGCATGGACTTTCAAAACCTCACAGTCCATCCCCAGTGACACACTTCATCCCACCACAGCACACCTCATAATTCTTGTCATCCTTTTAATTAATGCTATTCCCTGGTGTCTAAGCATCCAAACATATGAGACTATGTAGGCCATCTTTAGTCAAACCACTGAAAATGTCATACAAATGATTAGAAAATGACTCCAGAGATGCTCTGGAGTGAACACACAGACTCAGGCCTGTCTGTGAACCACTCCTTCGCCTGGTCTGCCCTTCTCTTCCCTGTGGTGCCTTTCTTTCTTTCTTTCTTTCTTTTTCCTTTATTTTCCCCTGAGCATCTTCAGGTAAAGAAGGAATGAAACATGATAGATCTGGTATAAGTAGAAATTTAATAAATGTAGTTTTGTTTTCTATCATGTAAGTCAAGGATCTCGCGGCCAAGAAAAACTAAAAGAGCAACAGAAACTGGGTAACCTCTTACCCAGCACTCAGGATGCAGAGGTAGAACCCCAGCTTAAATATTGAGACCCTGTCTCAAAAGAAAGAGAAGCTGGGTATGGTGGCACATACTGTAATTCCTGCAAAGCCCGTAGGATTGAGAATCCAGTATGTAGCAAGTTTAAGAGCAGCTTGGGCTACCTGAGAAGAGAGGAGGGGGATGGGAGCATTTTCAAGCTGTCTTCCCCCAAACCTTAGACTACCTAGGAGGTGATTCAAATACTCCATAGATATTTAGTTGATCCAGGCTTAATGTTGGAGTCCTGTGATCCTGCTCAGAAGTCAAAAGCTGAGGCAGGAGGATGGCATGTTCAAGGCCAACCGGGGTTGCAAATTGAGGGCAAAAAGAGCCCTAGCAACATATGTCTCAAAATAGAAAAGGAAAAGAGGACGGGAGAGCTCAGTTGTCTGCTCATCATGCTCATGGGAGGGCCTACGTTAATTCCCAGGACCACATGAAAAAATAAGAATCTTAGGTCTGATTTCATTACAAGAACATATGTGGGGGCTAGAGAGATGGCTCAATGGTTAAGAGCACTTGTTGCTTTTGTAGAAGACCAGGGTTCAGGTCCCAGCATCTGCAACTCCAGTTCTGGGGACTTCTGACTTCTGTGGGCCCCAGGCATACATGTGAGATATATATATATATTAGGGAAAACACTCATAAACATAGACTGGCCCAGGAAGCAGTACTATTTGGAGGTGTGGCCTTGTTGGAGCAGGTGTGGCCTTGTTGGAGGACGTTTGTCACTGTGGGAGTGGGCTTTGAGACCCTTCTCCTACCTGCCTGGAAGTGAGTCTTCTGGCTGCCTTTGGATCAAGATGTAGAACTCTCAATTCCATGCCTGCCTGCATGCTGTCATGCTTCCCGCCATAATGATAATGGACTGAACCTCTGACACTGTAAGCCAGCCCCAATTAAATGCCCCCTTTAAGAGTTGCCTTGGTCATGGTGTCTCGTCACAGCAATGGAAACCCTAACAAAGACACATGAAAAATAAAATAAATAAATATTTTTAAAGAGCCTATATGCCATCAAATAAAAAATATTCAAATGGTGCTCAATTTCTCAACATCCTGGAACATAGCACACCCAATAAGCATGGTCCCTGTGCAAAGATGACACAGATTCAAGAAGCATTCTATAATTTTGTATTTATACATATGTGTGTATATAACAATAATAACTGAAATAAATGAGATTTTAAATTTGAAATGAGGCAGGGATATGAGGAGAAACATAGGGAGAGTTAGAAAGAAGAAGGAAATAATATGAATGAAGTACTCCTATTTGAAATTCCCAAAATATAAATTTTAAATCAAAAGGGAAAAAATAAACAAAATATCCACTTTTAACAATATATTAAAAATGCCAGGCGGTGGTGGCGCGCGGCTTTAATCCCAGCACTTGGGAGGCAGAGGCAGGCGGATTTCTGAGTTTGAGGCCAGCCTGGTCTACAGAGTGAGTTCCAGGACAGCCAGGGCTACACAGAGAAACCCTGTCTTGAAAAACCAAAGTATATATATATAAATTTAAAAAGAAATTTGCATACAGTGAAATAAGGTCTTTACCAAATAAGAATATACTAAAGTATTAAAGTATACATGGAATTTTTTACTATTCCCTATAGCTGTTTGAATTTATTACAAATATATCATTTTGTTCATGTATCATTTATTATAAAGCATACCTGTAACTATTTTAATTAAGACTGTTTCAGCCTATTATTTGTAAAATTGTAAATTCAAGGCACTATTCCTTTTGTTTAGAATTATGACTTTTCTTGAAACTGTGAAGTTCAAATAAGAAATTGAGGCTGGGCATGGTACAGCATTTCTGTAATCTCTGTACACAGAGACTAACACAGGGGGATCTTGAGTATGAGGTTAGCTTCAACGGCACAGGAAGACCATGTCTCAAAAACAAATAAAAACATTTTTTAACTTAAAAAAAATACAAAGTAAGGCCAGACATGTTAGCACACCCCAGTAATATTAGCACTAGAGAAGCTAAGGCAGGAGGATCAGAAGTTCAAAGCCATCTTCCACTGTGTAACAAGTCCTAGGCCAGTCTAGGCTACATGAATCCTGTGTTGAACAAAGCAAAGGGCTTGGCTAAGTTGTAGGTCTGAATAGAAAGCCTGTTTGTCTTGTATACATGGGGCCCTGTCATGGTCAGAAAAAGGGCTAATAAAAAAAAAAACTGGTGGAACCCTGTGCCAGATATCAAAACCAGGACCAACAGGGACAGCCTTAGTTACCCTATAGACAGCTTAAAAAGCAGATCTTAAAATGTACCCTCATAAACACGCTCTTCTCAGACAATATGGTTTTCCTCTGTTTTATTTACTATTTTTAAAGTTTACGACAGGCAGCAAGGGAAGAAAAGAGTTCTAATTAAAAGTTGAAAGTTGTCTCGGCTGGTGACAAAGCTCAGTAGACAGAACTGCTCACCACCAAGCCAAACAGTGGAAAGAGAAAATCTTACCTTCGATGTCCACATGTACACCTAGGCATGCCCAGAAGCCCATGATTGTGCACATACACACAGACACTCAAACACACACACACACACACCACACACAAACATACACACACATACACTACACATGAATACACACACACATGCGCACACACACAATCACATCCATGCATGTGTGCTTACACAACCAATCAGTGAATTTTAAAAATAAAATTAAACATTTGAGAGTTTCTGTAGCCCCAGCAGTTAAGAAGCCCAGGAAACCTCAATTTTGAGGTCAGGGCTAGCATGTGTTGGGAACTCAGAGTATAACTTGTGGGATTGCTTCTATCCTTTTATTATATAGGTCCCAAGGATCAAACTAAGGCCATCAGACTTGGCAGCAAGTACCTCTATGCACAGAGCCCTCTCATGTCCCACTCTCATTTTACTACAAAACACATCCCACATTCACACACACACACACACACACACACACACACACAATTTGAGGACAGACAGGAGTCTGGGCTACAAAGACCTTGATGTAAAACAAAACAAGGACCAAGGACTGAAGAAGACAAGAGGGGAAGAAGGGAGGAAGGGGGAGAAGAAGGGAGAGAGAGAGAGAGAGAGAGAGAGAGAGAGAGAGAGAGAGAGAGAAACCCAACCAAAGTTTGTTTCCTGAATTGTTGTTTATGGTATTGTTTTCAACTAAATTCAGAGTTAAGATTGTGTGTGTAGCCGGGCGGTGGTGGTGCACACCTTTAATCCCAGCACTTGGGAGGCAGAGGCAAGCAGATTTCTGAGTTCAAGGCCAGCCTGGTCTACAGAGTGAGTTCCAGGACAGCCAGGGCTACACAGAGAAAACCTGTCGGGGGGGGGGGGGGACCGAATAACAAACAAACAAAAAAATATTGTATGTGTGTCCTCTTTCACTGTGCAGGTGATCAATAAGATCAAAGCATGGAATATGTCACTGAGGAGACTCATGACTCTGTCCTTAAAATGACATTGTTGGCCAGATAATCAGGAACAGGGCAGAACTGACAGGTAAAGTCACTGGGAGCCTCTTCCAGTATCATCCAGGAAGCAGAGATTTTTATATCACATCAAAGGCAACTGATTAAGTATAGATAACTTTATTTCTCTCCGGGTTCTTATCCATCCCCTCCTCAGCCCCACCCCACCTGATGCAATAGCCCCACCTGGCCTGAACTTGCGATCCAGCCTAGGATTACCCGGAACTGTTCCTACCCGTGGTCTTCCTGCATCAACTTCCTGCTTGCTGGAATCACAGATGAGCTCCACCTACCAAATTGGGTTTATAAACAGACTTGTAACCTCTGAGAATCAGGAGCTCAATGGGTAGATCCTCTCATACTTGAAAGAAAATGATTAACATTTAAAAGCAGGAAACACCTTTTATGTACTTGTTGGGTTTTTTTGTTTTTTGTTTGTTTGTTGGGTTTTTTTTTTCAAATCCTCTTAGAACTTCTTGGAGAACTGGTTGAATTCTGAGAGAAGAACTGAGAAAACTTTGCCACCTCAACCTCCACTCACTCAGAGATTTATCATATAGTGGGTACCCAAGGGTACTGCTGGTTTTCTTACAAAACATAGGAAACCCCAAGCCCCTAAAAGTACAGACTCAATACCAAGTTTAAATCATCTTGTACTAAGAAGTTATGTGTAAATTTTATTTACTAAAACAAAACAAAAACTGTGGGTAGAGTTTTGAGACACAGTCTTTTTATACAAGCCCTGGCTGACCTGGAATTCACTATGTATACTAGGCTAGCCTCACACTTATAATGATCCTCCTGCCTCTGCCCCCTCAGTGCAGGGATTACCAGTGTATGCCACTGCATCACTCTAAAAGTAAAAGTTATATTTTCCTAATTCAGTTCTATACTGGTGAACTCTTTTGCTTCCCCCTTCTCCCTCCTCTCACAGCTCTCCAATGATGTATTGATCTTTGAACCTTACGTTCCAATTCACTCTGTAGATACAGAACAGAACACGCTTCCCAAGAGAAACATAAGATAGCTTCTTCCAGGCTCTCTGAATGACTGAGGTTGCAGAACCAGTACAGACTTGGGTTATCCCTAGGCTCTAGCACAGAAAGTCATGTGAGGTTTTATAATCACAGAACAAAAGGGAGTTATTGATGTGTTTACCAAATACTTCAGTGGGGACCTCAGATACTCAGGGCTACAGCAGGGACCAGAAGCCTCTTCGGTAGTAGCAGACAGATGTCCTGACTATTTGTGGCCTGGGGGTGGTTTGTAGAAGCTGGAGGTCTGGGAAGCTTAGACAGTCATTCCAAGAATTTAGCCACCGGCCTTGAAGATGTTAGATGAGATACAGAGGCAGAACTGTTAGAAAGGACGAGAAAGATGACTCTGGGAAATTTTGAGTCATCCAGCTACAGTGGTCTCACCATCCACAGCAAATAGGAGCTTCTCTGAGAATGTTCCTTCTTCAGGGAACTTCAGTTATTTAAAAAAAAAAAAAAAAAAAAAAAAGTAGCTATTGGTTGTGGGCGGAGCACAGGACCAGAGTGCTTACCAGAATGGCAAAGCTCGTCCTGTAACCTCAGCCCCAGGCGGGGGGGGGGGGGGGGGGGGGGGGGCCGGGAGGAGAAGTTAAAACATGGGCCTACCTGCAAATTTAAATTTCTAAGCTCACTTACTTTTTGTTAAAATAAGGAGACGTGATACTGAGAACCTCTTCATAAACAAAGTGAATCCCCACATGCACAATGTAGTCTTCAGTTTTGTAGCTGGAGAAAACTGGCTTATTAATTAAGGCAGAATATATGCTAGGACAATAGTGGTTCCTGTCTTATTTCCAAAGTTTCTCCTATTACTCTCTCTTCTCCCTCCACCTCTCTTCTCACCCCCATCTTTTCTTGAGACAAAAATCTCAGTATGCATCGCATCCCAGGTCAGCTTCCTGAATGCTGGATTACAGACATATGCCACTCTGCCTGAGTAGTATCTTCCTTTACACATACCACCAATGTTTGTTTGTTTGAGACAGGATCTCAGATGACACAGGCTGACCTCAAACTCCTGACCCTCCTGACTTCACCTTCCCAAGTGCTGGAATTCCATGCACGAACCTCCATGATCAGCTGAAACCATGTATTCTAAAATACTTTGTCCTGAAAACTGCATGTAAACATGTGTCAATCAAACATAATTGTCCAAACCACTTCAAAATAGCAGCGCCCCGTCCTGTGATGAGATGTTCTAGCTAGAACTGTAGCTGACAGACCCGCTCTGGGTGTGCTGTGAATCACCATTTTTCAAAGCCTCAGCAGCACTTTGTACCTTTGTCAGGTCTCCTCTTTTTGTTTAGTTTGGGTGGGTTAATTTGTTCGTTTTAGAGACAGGCTCTCCTGCAGCCTAGTCTGGCCTCAAACTGGCTATATAGCCAAGGAGGTCCTTGAACTCCTGATCCTGTTCTTTTACCCTTCCAAGTGCTGGGATTACAGGAGTGCAGCAATGTGTCAGGGCGCCAGGTAAGGGATCTAGTCAAAACAAAAAAACAGAGAAAATAAGTAATAAGATACATTGAGATGACTTAGCAGGTAGACGCATCTGGCTAGCTGAGTTCAACTCCCCAGGAGCAACATGTTAGAGGCACAGGACTGACTCCTGCATGTTGTCCCCTGACTGCTCCTACACACACACACACACACACACACACACACACACACACACACACACATACACACACACACACACACACACACACACACACACACACACACACATTAAAATGTAATAAAAGATATGTAAGGTACTTAAAGTGTTAGAACTAATGACAAAGAGTGGAGATTTTCTTTTGGTAATGTTTTCAGAGGAAGAAAAAGGCAGGGTGGGGGAAGGAAGGAAGGAGACAAAATATGTTGGAACACTTTCAAAAGATATTTCATTAAGCTAGCCAAACAGAAATGGCTCCACAAGGATCTGCACTCCATTCTGAAACAGGCATGTGTGTGTCAGTGGCCTGGGGGGTCGGTCTGGGAGGTAGGCCTGGACTCCAGTCACTAACCTCTGTCCTTTAACTCACCCTCATTCAGATGCCAGATTACAGCACAACCCGGCTGACCTCAGTTTTCTCTACATCATTGCAGTCCAGGCCTGGATTCTTTGCAAACACACCCATGAGAACTTGGGAAACACCCTTCACTTATCAGCAGCAGAGTGGGTTTCTCCTGACAGGAAGGAGTGCTCTCTTCTACTCTGTGTTGATTTTACTAGTTAGCCATGAGAATGTGAAGTTCTCTTGACGTGGTTCCCACATTTTGGGGACCCGCTGTATTCAAATGACAACACGAATGACTCAAGTAGAAACGACATTTTATGTGTAATTCTATTGTTAAGGACAACTGTGTTGTGTCCCCAACATTCATGCCCTCGTTTGTACGTGCTCCTTCCAGAGTTTAATAATAGCAGGATAGATGGCTTTTCCTCTCGCCGTTTATCAGTGCTGAGCAGACAGAACACACTCATTTAATTAGATGTCTGTGGAATCCTCACTGATGGGAACCTAGTGGTTTTCCACCATTTTCTATCTGAGTCAAGTGTGACCCAAGGACCCTTCCCAGCGCTCACATTCCCTGGCCCTTCGCAACAATGCTCCTTCCGGGTCAGCAGCCCCAGGATATAGGAGCTGAGATTTATTGACCAAAAAAAAAAAAAAAGTCTTGCAGAAGTTGGAAGCTGGGTTTATCATCTCTCTCCCTGTTCACCTTTACCCTCAGCAGCTGGAAAGTGTTCTGAATTTCCGTATCCAGATTCCTTAGTTATTACAGCAAAACAGCATCGAGAGCTGTTATTTTCCATTTAACCTTGTTTTAAAATGTAGAAATAGCCACTAATGTTCTTTATTAAATATGGAACTTTAAAATAGTAATTACTTTAAAAACTCTTGATATATAAGCTTGGTTTAGATTTTTTTTTTTTTGAGATATTTGAAATTTTATTTTCTTGAATCTTCCCATGAGGTGAGTTTTCATTTAGGAAAGTGATTTTAGAAAATTATAGTTATTTTTTTTTTTTTGCCAATTTTATAAAATCACTAAAACACTTATGAGATGCTGAATTCTTCATGGGTGAGGTCGCACTAATGGGGTTTGGCAGCAGAGATGAGCAACATGTCTCTATTTACAAAAGAATATGAGGCAGTTACCTAGAGATGTGGCCCCAGCAGCTAAAAACCCTTATCTGTCAGTTCAGCGACTGTGTTCTACATAGCTCCTATCAAGAGGGTCTCAAAGCCCTATAACTTCAGAAAGCAAGCACTGGAATTTGCATGTGAAAAGATGCATTTTAGTTAACAATGCCTGGTGCTTCAATCTTATCTCTTTATAGCATTGGTTCTCTTCTGGTCTCCTCTTCTGATCTTCTGAGCCACAAATGCACCTCTCCTTGCACACCAGAGGCTGAGGTAACGATCATGAACTCAAGGCTGGTCTGAGTTGTGATGTAAAACTTAAAAAAAAACAATAAACAAATTTTGTGCTGAAATCATGATTTGTTTCTTGAAGAAATAACTATTGACCTTGGCAAAGATGTAGTCTCTTTGACTCTTGATTGTCTTCCATAAACCAGACTACACTGAGAATTAATTAAGATTTCAAGAGGAAAGGAACTAGAGCAGCTTGGGAACGTAATCTACAGCACTGACATTGTCTACATCTTTTGGAGATGCAAACGTTTAAACTTTTCAAAAAACAAATAGAATAAATATTGCTATTTAGAGTTTTCATTGTGTCTCTTAATAATGAGAACAGCTAGAAGAAAACTCAACTCCCTTTCCTCAAGAGAGGCAGGTCATTTGTACAATGGAGAAAGCATCTATTTGTCCATAAAGCAGTGGTTCTCAACTTTCCTGATGCTGTAACCCTTTAATACAGTTCCTCATGTTGTGGTGAGCCCCAACCATAAATTTACTATTGTGGCTACTTCCTGACTGTGATTTTGCTACTGTTATGAATCATAATGTAAATATCCGTGTGTTCAGATACTCTCTACCATCAGATTGAGAACCAAAGCTATAAAGAGATAAGATTGAAGCACCAGGCATTGTTAACTAAAATGCTTCTTTTCACTTGCAAATTCCAGCACTTGCTTTCTGACTGCATCTCAAGTGGAATCCAGCAACTTTCTCCCAACAAACTAAGAGGGGATCAAGAAAAGAAAATCAAGATGCACTCAGAGACACAGTGCAGGATTTCATGTGACTGACATCCACTTAGAACACACAAACAAAACCTAGGGTATCAGGACAGACAACTTAGACCTTCACACAGCTTCACACAGTGAAACTGGCTGCTGCACTGGGTTTCACTGAGACACATGACCCCTGATAAGTGGACTCAACTCACCTAGAAACACACAAGTTAGCTGTTAATGGCTCCTCATAAGGAATTGCTCGCAGATCTTCTAAGAACACTAAGCATACTCAAAACTTGAAGTGGCTAAGTATATTAAAGAAAGGGGGTAGCCAACAAGACTGTAAAATGTTTTATCTATGCTTTGATGTAGGATGGCCAGGGCTTCCCACTAACTGTTGGTGTTGACATTTAAAAAAAAAAAAAAAAAAAAAAAAGCTATGCATAAAGGAGAATTCCCAAGGTCCCAGCTGCTAGGGAAGCTGAGGCAGGAGGATCCACTTAACCCTCAAGTTTGAGACAGCTTGAACAATGTCAGAACATCCATACTCTTAAAAAAGGAGAAGGAAAGATAATAAATAGACACATTTTTTGTGCTCCACGGCCTGTCTGTCTTCATCTTTTCTAGTTTATTCTTTTTTCCTCTGCATTAAGCAAAGAAATTAATTTAGTTTTTTTTTTTTCTTTTTGTAAACAGAATCTTAGTAGTTCAGGTTGGCCTTAACTCAGTATGTAGATAAGACTGTTCCTGATTCTTCTGTCTCCATCTTACAAGTATCAGGGTTATATGAGTGACCCACCATTCCTGGTATACAACAACAGACTACAAAATGCTCGTTTAAAGAATGAGTTCAACTTCTATTTCCTAAGAATTAACAGACTGAGTTCGTGTGATAGACTTACAGCTGGACTAAGCTCATGAGAAATGTGTTCTAAGCAGAAGATTGCATAGCCCACTTTGCCCATCGTGGTCTTGATCAGTGATTGTTGTCTGGCTTTCCAACTAGCTTGGACTTAGCCATCTTTCTTTATTCTTTTTTGTGGGGGGAGGGGTGAGACTGGGTTTCTATGTGTAGCCCCGGCTGTTGGAATTCACTCTGTAGACCAGGCTGTTGTCAGAGTCAGGGATCCACCTACCCCTGCCTCTAGAATGCTAAAATTAAAGGCATGCCTGGCCACTACCACCACCTGGTTGGCTTTGTCATCTTTGATGGCTCCTATTTGGATGGAATCTATGTGTTCTATCTGTTTGGAAGTGGTAAAGCAGTTCTTTAAATTATTTTAGTAAATTTAAATTTTAATCTATTGATATCATTAACCAATTGCAAGCAGGCATTTCGGACAGTTTAGTGAGACCTACGAAGCCCCATACACCCTGAAATAGCATCCTGAAATACTCTGATTAGATACACATAAGAATTAATTATTTTATATTTAGTTGTTGGGTGATTTGAGGGAAGCTCCCCAGCTGTCTTAGCAAAAGTTACTTTGGCTATGATAAAACCCCATGACCAAAGCAACTTAGAGAGAAAAGGACTTCATTGGCTTGTTTCCACAGCATGGTGCATCTTCGAAGGCTGTTAGGACAGGAACCAGAAGGCATAGGCCATGAGGGCAGCCTACTGGTTAGCTCATCATAGATCATTAGCTCAGCTGCTTTCTTTTTTTATTTATTTTATTTTATTTTATTTTATTTTATTTTATTTTGGTTTTTCGAGACAGGGTTTCTCTGTGTAGCCCTGGCTGTCCTGGAGCTCACTCTGTAGACCAGGCTGGCCTCGAACTCAGAAATCCGCCTGCCTCTGCCTCCCAAGTGCTGGGATTAAAGGCATGCGCCACCACTGCCCGGCAGCTCAGCTGCTTTCTTATAGCACCACCAACCTAGTGGTAGTACCAATGGACTGGCAGGGGCCCTCCATGATAAATCACCAATTAAGAAAATGTACTACAGACTTGACATATGACGACATTTTTCTCTATTGGGTTTCCTCCTCTCAGATGACTCTAGCCTGTGTCAAATTGACAAAATAATCCCATTCTTTATAGGAAAGCCAGAAAATCTACAAATCATTAAAGTAATGGTTATAAGAACCTAACAGAATTGGCTATGGTAAATAATGCCTGTAATCAAAGCACTTGGGAGGCTGAGACAGAGAGAATACTGAGAGTTTGAGGCCAGCCTAGCCTACATTGCTAAAACCTGCCTTAAAAACAAGAAGAAGAAGAAGAAGAAGAAGGAGGAGGAGGAGGAGGAGGAGGAGGAGGAGGAGGAGGAGGAGGAGGAGGAAGAGGAGGAGGAAGAGTCTCATTGGATATAAATGAATTAATAAAATGTTGTAATTCCTACCCTCCTGGGCTAAACTTGGCTTAATGTCATGTCTGAATCCCTTTTTAAGATAGCTAGCTTGACCCTTCTGGAACTCTACTGTGCACTTATACTACAGATGTGTGTAGTACTAGCTTTGTTTATTATTTACTTATTTATGTAGACAGATCCTCACATAGTTCAGTCTAGAGGTGACTAGACTCCTGATCCTCCAGCTGTCACCTCCCACATGCTGAGACAGAGACATTCTCGACCATGTTGGACTACATTGCTGGATTTGTCACCTTGGGTTAGAAGGGAACAAAATGATCTGCTTGCTCAACCATGCACTCAAGTCCTTAACTCCTTGCTTTGTGGGTTGGCTCTGGGCCCCTGAATGGGTACAAAAGAAACTCTAGCTGGATGTTAAGTTTAAGTTTGTGATTTTGTTATGCAGGAGCAGTGCTGCTTTATCAAGCAAGGCCTAATAATTTGAATAGCACTGTTATTAAACAAACTTAATCATATATAATAAATAACACCATGACTATAAAAGTCAGCATAATGACCTCACTGTGCCTGAAACACAGTAAGATTTGAATAACCTTTTGTCGTCACGTATAACTTCCTTAATGCAGTCAAGCCAGACACTACAGCTGAAGGTCTATAGACAGTTCATGGCTTTGGGGTTAGGGAGAGTCAGTTTTCTTCATGAGTATGGCCTGGATAGGTTGAGTATGTTCTGGTGGATAGCAGTACAGTCATACATTTGGGTAGCATCAATTTTGGACTCAGTGAGAGATATACACGTGTGTGTGTGTGTGTGTGTGTGTGTGTGTGTGTGTGTGTGTGTGTGAAATTATCAAAGAATAAATAAACTTTTTAAGAGCTACACATGTAGATCACGGGATCCTTGCCTAATATACATCAAACTGGAAACTGGAGCCCAGTATTGCATAAAACCAGGCATGGTAGTGCACACCTGTGATCCCAGCACTTGCAGGTAGAGACAGGAGGTTGCCAAGGTCATCCTTAGATACATAGCAAGTTCAAGGCCAGTCTACACTACACTAATCCTATCTCAAGAAAAACTAACTAAAATTTGAAAAGTATTTTGTAACAGCAATTGATTAAATTTCATAAATAAGGTTACGGCTGTATACCTTGGTTTTCTTGTGGGACTCCATAGAGTCTGAAGTTACAGAGGAGGAGTGAATGTGGAGGAGGGAGTGGGTATGGGGACTGTGAGGAGAGGCGGGAGGGGAAACTACAGAAGGGATATAATAGATGAGAGAAAAATAAGTAAAAATTTTTTAATTTCACAAATAAGGCAAAATATGGGATACAAATAATATCATGATTTGAGAAAGAGTCTAATACTAGGGTCAGAATTCTAAGATTTCATAAAGATGTGCCTATGTATCATGGATTCTGTCTGAGGGAACTGGAATTCGATAGCACAGGGGAAGTCAAAGGGCATTCTGGGTTGTTCTGAAATAAAAATTTATTTCAAGGTATTTACTTATTAGACTTAAAGGGTATACATTGGCTATAGGTGTAGGAGGAGCTAAGGTGGGAGGAGTAAGGAGAGGAAGAAGAGGAGTAAGGAGAGGAAAAGGAAGAGGAGGAGCTAGAGAGAGCAGAGAGGTAGGAGGATGAAGAGCCATGCAGGTATGGAGAGCAGTCGTGGGTAACAACTTTATTTAGGTTAGCTAATTGCAAAACAACTCTCTTTGTATGGGCATATTGTTATTGAGCATTACTAAATATATAAAGCCTTTGATTAATATTTAAGCATTAGAGTCTCATTTTTGGACCGAGCCCACGTGGATGGCGGGATGGTCTGGGCTATGCCCAGCCTTGGGGAGACAGCATGGAAGATTGGCAGAGCTATCTCCCACACTGGTGTCTCGTGAGTGGCAGGGCTGGTGTTTCTGGCTGGCTGTTTTCAGCTGCGGTGTGCATGTGGTTTCTGGCCACAGAACATGGCAGCTGAGCTAGGCAGATCCGCTGCAGCTTAGATAGTCGGCATGACTGGAGGCCAATATTAAATATTTATGACAACTTATAGGTGTGGAGTTTCATATGTATATATTTTGGAACATGGTCTCATGTAGCCCAGGCTGGCCCAGAATTTACGGAGCAGAGGAGGGTGGCCTTGTACTCTTGATCTGCTGAGGACTAGGATTCCAGGTATTCAACTTTATGAGTACTCATCAAGCACCCTATTAGGTGAGCTACATCTCCAGCCACTAATTAATTATTTTATAGACCGGGCCTGGCTACGTTCCCTTGGCTGGCCTAAAACCTGTAGCAATTTTCCTCAGTGGCTGAACTTACAGGATTTGGCTACCACATCCAGGTTTGACACTTCAACAACGGAAGCATTTTTAAAGACAGAAGGAGAGATGAATAACAACAGCCTTGATCTTTTCTTGCCCTTTTATTACTTATAATGATTGTTATGTATATTTATAAAATCGAGAAAAATACCAGAGAACTCAAGTTGTCCCCATGGCCTATTTGTGTCATTTTGGATCTGTAGGGTGATACTAACAATAAAAGCAACCCCCTTGGTGCAGAGGAACTGACCCTCAAATGTGCTTGATTTAGTAGAACCAGAGGCAATAACACTGGCAGTTGTGGGTCCCTGTTCTGGAGGGAGTCCCACAATGATCGATCTCTGGCCTGGCCTGCCATGGGAGGGTCTGAACCAAGGGGACAGAGTGTGAGCAGGGAGGGGAGATTGCCTCCACTGCTGCCTCTGCTCCTGTCTCTGCCGTACCGCCCAGTGCCCAGTCACTTCCAGGTGCTGCACCTGTCTCTCTGCGCTGAGCCAGTCCAGGCTGTGCCGGTCCAGCTTGCTAGCAAGGAGGGGAAGGTGGCGCTTCGTGGGGGAGCAGATCTCTTCCCAATCTTCAGATCTCTTCTCTTACAGCTCTTGCGACAGAAACTCTAAGACAATGGGATGATTCTCACACATCTTTACTTCTCCCGAATAGAGCTCTTATATATAGTTTTGGGGTAGGTCAGGGTCTGCCAGCAGATAACACCTATTGGCTTGGTCTGAGAGCTTGGAGATACCTCATCTACATGTGGGAGAGCCTGAGGCACTGTTCCTCATGACTGATGGCCATAGACCTCTCTGTGGAGCAGAGGAGGGGCTGTGGAGGGCTGAAGCTAAATGAAAGGAACCAGGGCCCTGGAGCAGAGCCAAACACCTGCCATGCAATTAGGGTCCAGGGTTCAAGGCCTGTGCACGACCAGGCACCCAGCAGCCTCTCTCAGCCCATCACCCCACAGGCAGTTACACCTTTTTGGTCTTCCTCTTGTCCTCAGACACAGGGTGTGGGGGCTCATTTGGCAAAGCTGACTTTAGACTTATAACAATCCTCCAGTCCTAGGTGTGTGCTACTATGTGCCACCCCCTCCTCTCTCTTTCTTTCAAAGTCACAGCATAGATGAGCCAAAGTCCAGCCCTGCTGTTCAAATAATGTGCATTCTGCAGCTGCTTTTGGACTGGAATGATCCAGAGGGACGCTAATCCTACCATTGATCCCTCCAGCAATGTGACACACTCATGGGACAGAGGAACCCCCCTTTATATCAATGGCTTATTGATATTGAAAAACTATTATCTTTCTTTTTACCCACAGGTAGGCTAGAGGCACCACTCTCTGACTAAGTAGCTTTTATATCCAGAAAGACTTGTGATTACTCTGAGGACAAATCAAGACCCTATTTGTCTCTTTTTTCTCTATTTCTGTGCTTACTTTTTGTCTTAGGATGGTGTGTGTGTGAGAGAGAGAGAGAGAAAGAGAGAGAGAGAGAGAGAGAGAGAGAGAGAGAGAGAGAGAGAGAGAGAGAGAGAAAGGGGGTTCACTGTATATTCCAGGCCAGCTTTATACTCAAGGAAATCCTCCTGCCTCAGCCTCAGTAGATTAGAATCTTTGTAATGTTCTCTATCCTGCTCCCACCCGACACACTCTCAAGGAATCAAATTTAACATAGCTGGCAGTTTGAAGCAGCTTAAAGTAAAATTCGAGAAGATGCCATAGCAACACACCAGACATTTAATGTCAGGCTCCCTTATGTTCATTGCATTGCAAAAGGCAAACACCAATTATGCAATTTTGGAATGATATTTTACTTTGTAATTAAAAGCCAAGCTCTTCCCACTTAGTGTTTGTAGAGCATATGTGCAAAGCAACTGCTTCCGGGGAGGAAGATGGCATCTCTGCCCTTTGAGAGATCTCTGCCGTTAACACTGCTGTAAGTAAGCCACTCTTCTTCGTCATCTTGAACTTAAACTCACTATCCAGGAATCACCACACAGCATGCAAGAGTAAGCTCATTATCCAGAAGTTGGTGGAAATGTTCTTAAATGGCTCCTTTGATATGACAAATGTCACCTTCATTTAATTATAAAGCTGTAAATTTCATCTAATAATGTTCTCGGGCTGTAATTTTTTTTACCTATCTTAATCTGACATTTTTTTTTTGGACAATTCAAATATAATTTGATCAACAAAGTACTATCTGATAGAAAGCTAAGGAATTTTGCTATAAAATTGCTGTAAAATTATCCCCAAATGCAGGTCACTTTTGATTTTCCTTCTGTGCATGTCTATTAATAATTTAAAAATAAAACCATTTCCTTAAGTCTCTTAATTTGAAGTCCTTAGAGTTTAGTATATCTTGAATGATGACCATATAGGCTTACCTTACTCTGATACAAGATAGCTGTCTTATTGTCTGAACTAGAGTGCTAGGTTGGTGGTGCCTCTAAAGGCAAAGACGGTTAAGGTAAAGCAGTTCAATAGAATGACTTCCAAGCCAGCCAGGGACACACAGTGAAAAACACTGTCAAACCAAAAGGTCCAATAAATTAAGGTAAAAAACATAAATATGGTTATTTTAACAAAAGCTGTATTCTGATTGAATACTAAGAAGAGACCAAATATCACCACTTCAGGTGATAATTGTTTCCTTCAGTGAGGGCTAATCCTTTTTGATAGTAATATTATGTATAAATTATACAATTTTCTACCATCTTAAATAAGGCATAATACTCAAAGTAAATTGTAAGTTTTCAAACTGAATCAGATCATCAGTTGTTAAAAATTTCTAAAATAGGCTGCCTCTTTCCCTCCTTCCCTCCTTCCCTCCCCTCCCCCTCTCTCTTCAAGACAGGGTTTCTCTGTGTAATAGCCCTGGCAGAACTGAACTCACTTCGTAGACCAGGTTGGCCTCGGACCCAAAGAGCTCTCCCTGCCTCTGCCTCCTGAGTGCTGGGCTTAAAGGAGTGAGCTACCACACCCAGCTTCATGCAGTCTATTACAGCCAAGCCTCCAGTGAGAGACGTGCCTGTGGGAAATGACCCCAGACAACTGTGTGGCAATTCCTTGAGCATGTTACAGTTCGAGGTTCCTCTCACCATCTGAAAGTTTGGCTCCTGTCTTGTTCTTACCAGTGTGCAGTCTAGGAGTAAAATATGGGTTTTTATGTTGTATTCTATTCTCCCTTGGTCTTTGTAAGTATATCAAAAAAACTGTCACATCTGCATGAGAAGAGCAACCCTGAGGACACAGAGGGGCAAGTCTGTCAATCAACAACCTTTCTTGGGTGGGATTTGTAACATTTATTTAGTCTGCTCAGGAATCTGTTTTTCTTCTGTGCTTTTGCTTGTTCAGCTGGGTTGAGACTGGGTCCTGCTGTGCAGCCAGGATGTTCTCTAACCTGATTCCTCTTCCTGACTCAACCTCCTAAATTCTAGAATTACAGGCCTGTTTTTTCAAGTGGCTGAGTTGCTGCGTTTATTGGGTTATTGGGTTGTCCACGGCAAGTGTTTCAGTTTGACCCAATTGATTGGACCTCACAAACAGCAGGAAATTCATTACCCGCTTATAGAAAAGAACATGAGCTCTGTCTGCTTGCTCCTCTGGAAGAGCAGAGCTGGTTATTAAACACTGAGCCTTCCCTCCAGTCCATTAGGCCTCTTTTATAAAGACACTGGTTCTACTCTTGAGGACTCTTCTTGTGATGTAATCACTTCCCAAAGGCCAGCACTTCAACATGTTAGTTGCCAATGCTGTATTTCAAACATACTTTCTACATTTATATACTGATGGCATTTGGAGGTAAGGTTTTTGGGAGATGATTTGGGTTAAATCACTAATATTATATATACATATATATGTACATATATACATACACATATATATATGTGTATATATACACATACACACACATACATATATATATACATATATATGCATATATATGTATATATATATATGGCTTTATAAAAAAAGAGCAGACATACCACACATTGCCTTTGCCATATTGTAATACAGCTAGCTTCTTCACTCACCAGATATACCATACCTGTGCTGGTATGAATGAGAATGGCTTCCATAGACTCAGATATTTGAATGCTTGGTCCCAGTTGGTGAATGATTTAGGAAGGATTAGAAGATGTGGTCTTATTGGAGGAGGTGTGTCATTGAGGGTTGATGTGTTTATAAAAAGATAAAGAGAAGAGGAATATGTTTGGTGGATATGTGATGAGGTGTGGGGGAGGGGGAGTGCCTCAACGGGCTCATGCTCAGGCATCCCTTTCCCCTGAGGGACCAGCCACACGACAACAATACAGTATAGTATAGAATAAAGTTTATTCAGGGCATAGGGAGGGGAGCTAAGAAGGTAGTAGAGGTGGAGAATGGCAGAGAGAGAGGAAGGAAGAGAACAAGAGAACAAGAGAGAGAAAGGAGGCAAGGTTATAGTGAGTCAGGCATACTAGGCTGTTGCCAAGTAACTGTGGGGCAGAGCTTAGACAAAAGCTAACAAGAGTCAGCTTTGAGGTTTCAAAAGTTTATACTAGGCCTAGTCTCTCGCTAGCTCTCTCTCTGTCTCTCTCTCTCTCTGTCTCTATCTCTCTCTGTCTCTATCTCTATCTCTCTGTCTCTCTCTATCTCTCTGTCTCTATCTCTCTTTGTCTCTTTCTATCTCTCTGTGTCTCTGTCTCTCTGTCTCTGCCTCACTCCACCCCCCTATAACTCTATAACTGAAAGCAAGCCCCTAATGGAATGCTTTATTTTATAAGAGTTGATTTGCCTTGGTTATGGTGTCCCTTGAACAGTAACTAAGACAATATCCCTAGATTTCCCAGCCTTCAGAATCACAGAGCTAATAAATCTCTATTCCTTACAAATTACCCTGACCCTGGTTAGATTGTTACATAAATAGAAAGCAGACTAGAGCATAATATGTTGGGATTTAGGATCAATATTTTAACATCTCAGCAGTCTGCCGTGCCTTTGGAAGCTAACTCAACACTCTAGGTCAGCTCTGGAGCATCTGTCTCTGTCCACGGCCTGGAAACCTTCTTGTCCTTTTCTTTTATGTTTCCATCCTTTTTGCTTGTTTTGTTTTCTGACAGAGTTTTGCTATGTAGCTGTTTTAGTTTGGGCTACAGTTGCTGTGATGAAACACCACGACTAAAAAGCAAGTTACAAAGGAAAGGGTTTATTCAGTTCACACTTCCATATTGCTTATTGTTCACCAGGGAAGAAAGTTAGGACAGGACAGGAACCTGAAGGCAGGACTGATGCTGGAGTCATGGAAGAGTCCTGATTACTGGCTTGCTCAGCCTGCTTTCTTATAAAACCTAGGACTACCAGCCCAGGGACAGCAACATCCACAATGGCCTGGGCCCCCCCCCCCCCCCCCACATCAATCACTAATTTTTAGAAAATACCCTAGAGGCTTGCATACAACCTGATCTTACGGACACATTTTCTTAATTGAGGTTTCCTCCTCAAGTCCCTCAGATGACTTTACCTTGTGTCAAGTTGACATAAAGCCATCTAGCATAGTAGCTCACGTTGAACTAAAACTTATGATCTTCCCGCCCTTCCTGCCTCTCCCTCCCAAATCCTAAGATTACTAAGATGCATCACTACTCCTGGCTCAATTCTCATTCCTAACTCACAGAAAGGTGGAAGCAGCTACAGGTTGCCCCACCAATAAGCAATTTCTGGAGAAGATTTCTTCTTCATAGCCTTTCAATGTTTTCATGGAAACGATTCAAAGAACATCTGGAAAGCCTCTTTCTATGAAGGAAGAATTTTCCTGAAAGCTGAGAGCCCTGCCCACACACTTCCTACACAGACAAAACCAACATCTAAATTTCCTCCCTTGGGAAAACAGCAGTGCTTGAAAACTCATTTTGTTAAGGATGGCACAAAACTATATTACAAACCTATTAAAATAATATTCAATACATGTACATACCGTGGGTAGCATTCTCATTTGCATATGCGTATATGGAGGCCAGAGGTGTCTTTTTCAATTACACTCCATCTTGTTTGTTGGTTTTTAATTCGTTGTTGTTGTTGTTTTTGAGACAGGATCTCTCATTGCTTTTTGAATTTGCCAGTTCTGGCGGACTGACTAACCAACAAATCTCAGGGGCCCTTCTGTCTCCACCTTCTTAGTGCTAGGATTACAGATGCATGCATGCTGTCACATCCTACCTTTTTATTTGGGTGCAGAGGATTAGACCCAAGTCTCCATGTTTGCACAGTAAGAGTCAAGTAAGTTCTCCAGCTCACTTCTAATTTTGAGGTGGGGGGGATTTGTAGGATAAAAATGTTTCTCCTTGGCCAACATTACTACGCATCTTCATAATTTATATTTTCTTATATTTTCATGCTAAGAGGTCTCAGACTTCCCATTATTTTATTTTAAAGGAAAAATTTCAAGGATACTTGCTTTTATAGAATCCAAAAATAAAAAGTACTTTAGAAATTAGCCAGTGTAAATCTTCATTTTACAGATAAATTATACCCAGAGGGCTACCAAATCATATGCTTAATCATAATACTGGAAGCAGCTAATCAGACAGGTCATGTGTTATGTAGCAATTTTCTTTTAGATAAAACCCATCCAGCTTGAAGGAGAGCTCTTTAAGACATAAGATATTAAAATGGAGGTGAAATGTTCCATCCACAGGGAAGCTCACTAAAACTCAGAAAGTAACAATTCAATAGGTTCAGGAAGTCCCTGAAGCAGAATAGATTCACTAAGCACCCTCCCCCCCCCCACACACACACAATGTGGTTTAATTAAAATACTACCCCCCATTGACTGAATATTTGGTCCACAGTTGGCAGAACTGTTTGGGAAGGACTGAAGGCTATGTTCTTGTTGTAGGAAGTGTGTCATTGGGGATGGTCTTTGAAGTTTCAAAGGACTCATGAGATTCTCAGTGCTTACTCTACCTCCTACTTACAAATCAGGATGAAGATGTGAGCTGGTGCCACTGCTATGGATTCGCTCCAACATCATGATCTCTAACCCTCTGAACCAATAAGCACTAAATTAAATGCTTTCTTTCATAAGTTGCCTTGGCCATAGTATTGTGTCACAGCAATAGAAAATTAACTAAGACAGTCTCTCTTGCTCACATGCATGTATATATACATATATACATTAAGGACTGCTTAGAGACACTTTGAGTTAGGTTGAGCTGCCTGGAAGAAACAGAGATTAGTTGAGCAATCTGAAAAGGACACCCTGCAACATGCTGAACTATCTGTAGGTTGTGCAGTGTACTTTAGGCTTCCAGCTTTTGTGATCTATTATAGATTCTGGAATGCTCTTTCAGTCATCTCTGCTTCTCTAAGTAACCCCTCACCTATACTTCTAAAAATAACCTCAATAAAACTTATTGGTTTACTGCACTGGACATTAATAATGTTATAGCTTGATGTGTTACCTGTTTCCTCTCTGGTGGGTAGACATTTCTTCATGGATTCCTCAGGAATAGTGTTACACACCACATTTTGTCTTACTTCAGGGCATTTAAAATCATGATCTATGTGGCTCCATTGATAGAGGGCTTGCCTAATGTGCATAATGATTCTTGAGTATCAGTTTCTATAATCCTTCTTGACTTGGTGAAATACACCAATAATCCCACTGCTTAAGAGGTGGAAACAGCAGGATGAGAAAATTCAAGATCACTTTAAATTACATAGTGAGTTTGAGGCTAGCCTTGGCTAATTGAGGTCCTGTCTAAAAGAAAAAAGTCACGGTGTAAGGTGGGACTATAGTTCAGTACAAGAAGTTATGCTACTTATGTAGAAGGCCTTAAGTTTAATCCATAGCATGGCTCAAATTGAATATTACATATTAGACCAAAGTATGACCTAATTTATAAGAAAGAAACCTATAGAAAAGTAACCAACTTGGAGAAGGCTGATGACTCACACCTGTAATCCCAGCACTGGAGAGCCAGAAGCAGGATTGCAAGTTTTAGGCTAGCCTAGACTACTTGGTGATGGCATATCTGGAGAAACACTAGCAGAATGACAGTGGGCTAGAGATGCTGCTCACTTCTTTGAGTGCTTGCATTGATTACACAGATAGTTTAAGGCTAGCATGAAATATATGTTTCTGTCTTAAAAATAAAATAAATCATTTTGTAAAAACATGTAGCATTATAGCTTAAGTGTGTTATTTTCAATTTTAAAAACAAAGGGAAAGAAACAGCTCTACCTATTTGTACTTAAGAAGTCCAGTTCATTGTTTTTTAATCTGTTCACCTTTGTGTTCTGATCTTAGGTCTGATTTAGGTCTATAAATCATGCCTGTCTCGCTGCCAAGCCTATCAGCCACACTAGGTCTGACTCACCTTGGCTAAGTTTCCTTTGTTGTGGCTAGTACAAACCAGACAGATGACTATTTTCCAGGCAGTCTGGGACTTCCTTACTTATTGATTGAATTAGCACTAATAGCAGTTGAATAAGATAAATGCATGCGATCACATGATCCTGAGTACTCACAGGAGTAACCTGGGAACAAAAAAGTGCTTGGCAAAATTCTGTGATGCGTTTGTCGTTCAAAGATAAAGTAGGTTCCAGTTAGCCCTGGTTTATGCTCTTAGCTACAGAAACTCATTTTAGAAGTGGTAATAACTATCTCAAAGCAAAATAGAAATTTAAGATAAGAATTGCTGAAAGTCAGAACACATCTCCCATATAATAAAACCTTCAGTTGAACTCAAAAGTGAAATTTTTTTCTAAAGAAAAAAACACTTTTAGTCCATTTTTTTCCTTCGGGTGATTATATATATTGAGACAAGGTCTCACTATATAGTTCTGACTGGCCTGGAACTCACTCTGTAGAAGATGCTGAATGCTGACCCCAAACTCATAGACATCTCCTGAGAATAAACCACACTCAGTCCCCCCTTCCTTTTCATTTGTCTCCTGTAAGCCAAGGTCTAGGGTCTCAGTACCTTGGTATGTAACCAAGATGACCTCAAACCCACAAGTAGCCCAAATGCATGATGCTCCTGACTCTGTCTCCAGAATGCTACACTTACAGTCATGTGCCACCACAATCAACTTTATTATTTGTTTTATCATTGAAAATAATGGCAATTATAATTAAATGGTCATGCATATCTCACTGGGATCAGAGCAGATCCTAAGGAAAGCACTTTGTTTTTTGTTCCTTTTCTGTCTCTGAGCTAAGCAATCTTTTTCGCAGTTATAACCATTCATGGACTCCTGGGCAAAGTCTGCTAACTGCTGCAAGGAAGCCTTTCACCTCCTTATGAAGAAATACTGAGAAAGCAAGGGAAGGGTTGCTTATAATTTCACTTTATGATCCAAACTAAGTAGGGGCATGACAATGTGAAGCGAAGATAAGACGTCCATAAACCTAGGTTTTCTTTTCACTCTTCCATGTTACTTCTGTGCAAGAACATCCATGTCAAAATCCAGGTCACTCACTTATGTCAAAATTAGGATACAACATTCTCTTTAAGTTTTAGACATTTCCTTATTTTTTTTTTCCCCACTGTTAGTATCTTAATGTGAAATTGTGATTTGTTTTCCTATTTAAGAAATAATCTGTTCTGTATTTTGAGAACTAAAAACATCCAAGCACACATTAGGAAGTCACAAAAGGATTAAAGGAAAGAGGATTTGAACGGGCAGTACTCACAGTGTCACCATATAAGCATATGCTACGGAGTAATTGTTATTGCACTAGAATTATGTGAATATAATCTTTTTATACATACGTGTGTATGCAATTTGATATTTGATATTGATCAGATTTCTCCTGAGGAAGTTTTAAAGAAAATTATATTACTCAAATCGGGAGAGGTCAGTGGGTAAGAGCACTGGCTGCTCTTACAGAAACCCAGGTACACTTCAGAGCATTGTTACGGCAGTTCATAGCCATCTATAATTTCAGCATCAGGACATCTACCAGCCTTTTCTGGCCTATTGGGGCACCAGACATGAAAACATTACTCAGATATATATGCAGGTAAAAGACCCCTACATATAAAATAAGATAATGTAAAAAGTGTGTTTTAGAGACATTTTTAAAGAGAATTTATCCAAAAGGGTGGTGCACATCGATAATCCCAGTACTGGCAAGGCAGAGGGCCAACCTGGTCTACACAGTGAGTTCCAGGACAGTCAGGATGGACTCAGTCTGAAATTCTATCTCAAAAATAACAAGAACAAAAAAGGAAAGAAAAAAAAGAAGGAAGGAAGGGAGGAAGGAAGGAAGGAAGGAAGGAAGGAAGGAAGGAAGGAAAAAAGGAAGGAAGGCAGGCAGGCAAATTCTATTACTCATAATGATAGATGGTCCTGGCAGTTCACACCTCTGATCCCAGCGCTAGGGTGATAGAGGCAGGAGGATGAGCAGTTTGAGGTCATGCTCAGCTGTGTATAAGGTTCTAGGCCAGCTTAGATGATGTAAGACCCTTTCCCAAACAAACACACATAACTATCTGGGCTTGGTAGCACACACCAGTAATCTCAACACTACGAACTTAGAGATAGGATCAGGAGTTTGAAAACAGTCTCCTCTATATTGTGAGTTCAAGGCTAATCTAGGATATATAAGAGCCTGTCTCAAAAGAACAAAACAAAATGTAAAGGAAAAAAAAAAAAAAAACAAAGCATGATGAATTAGCTGCCCCTATCCTCTGAAAAGTATAGAGAAAGAACTTTATGAGATGTCCTAGTAGCCATGAATGGTTTTCTTCCTTCCTTCCTTCCTTCCTTCCTTCCTTCCTTCCTTCCTTCCTTTCTTCTTTTTTTTTCTTTGTTTTCTTTTTTCTCCTTCAGGCAAGGTCTCACTGAACAAACATGTCTGGCTTAGAGCTTATTATGTAGACCAGGTTGGCCTTGAACTCTGCCTGCCTCTGTTTCCCAAGTCTTAGAACTAACAGTTTGCACCACTACTCCTAGTACAGAATCAAATATTTCTTTAAAATAGATGTTTAGAGTAAATGCCCACTAACTTCACTGCCCCTGATTGCAAAGACTACGCTGACTACATGGAGATCATACAAGGTTCTGCCTAAAAATGCTCTGGCCCAAGAGAATCTCAGCATGTAGACACCTGTAGTCTACTGTGCCACCTCCTACAGAGCCAGAAATGTATTCTCAGGTCCTCTCCTGCCCTTGTCCACAGAGTGGGAAGGTCTCAAAACTCCTGTCATCTACTTGGCCATCTCTTATCTCAGTGTAAATAAAAGTACAGGACCCGACTAGTCCAAGTTTCAGTTCTCTCCAAAGTCAAAGATGATTCAACATCACTTACAAGCCTGATGAAACTTCTTAGCAGCAGAGATTTCATAGCACTCTTGATGCCTCGGAAAAGGTTCCTGTTTTCCAAAGTATTATTTCCCCCTGTGTGGTAAAATAATATTTTCTGTGTTTAGTTACAAAGAAATATTATTTATGACAGATTCAAACATTATTTTTGTTACTTATATTTATGACTTTCTACTGGGCCAACTTTAGTGCACATTTGTGCCAAGAACATTATCATGTGATGCCTGGTGAAGTAGTTAGGTGTGTTCTGGCTCTTTCTCTGGGACTTTGCTTAGTCTAATTTTCTGCCTCTGTGTTTCCAAAACTCATTCTTGCTTCCTGTCCATACTATCACTTGTCACATCATACCTCATTTTATAGCAACAGCCATGTGTTGCATGGCATTTTGGTCCGTGATGAGCCATGCAAGTGAGAGTGGCGCCATAAAATCACAGAGATCAATGATAGCGTAAGTATCTTAGTTTGTGCCGTCGCCCTGCGATATTCACATTGTGGGGAACTCCCCAGCGATTCCTCAGAACATATTTTTATCATTAAAGAACACATGACTGCATTTGTTTAAAGTACAATGACAACTCCATGAGGCAGAAGAAGCAGTTCCATTCAGCCTTGACCTTCTGCTTTTTAATGTTTTTATTCAGAACACTCATAACCAACCGCAAAGCTTCACTCAGCGTTGGTCCACTGCATCACATGGTACTTTGCCCTGCTCATCTTCAGAAGGTCATAGAGATCATATGGGATAGAAGACATGAAAGCATTGTAAGAAAAAGAAGAAAGGCTCCATCCAAATGGAGGGCATAGTTATTAACATTAGAGACTAACAGAGTTGGAGTTTGGAGAGATGGCTCAGTAGTTAAGATTATTTACTGCTATTGCAGGGGATCCAAGTTCAATTCCCAGCACTCACACGATGGTTCATAGCCATCTGGAAGTACAGTTCCAGGAGAGCTAGTGTCCTCTTTTGACCTCCAAAAGCACCAAGCATGAACATGGTGTACACACACACACACACTCACACATATACATACATACATTCATACATACATACATACATACATATGTACGTACATATGGACAAACAGACATTCACACATACACATTAAAAAATATACTTTTAATGTACATGTGAGTGTACATTTGTGGGTCATTGCCTAGGTCAATTATTACAATACTATATTGATGTCTTAGACCAGTAGTAGTTGTTCTCAGCCTATGGGCTGAGACTCCTTTGGGGGTCAAACAATCCTTTCACAGGGGTCATATATCATGTATATATACACATATATATGTATGTGTATAACAGATATTTACATTATGATTCAGAAAAGTAGCAAAATTACAGACATGAAGTAGTGATGAAAATAATTTATGGTTGGAATATTTATGGAATATTGAGAACCACTGTGTTAGACATACATACTCCTCAATACAGAAAAGAACACAGGCTGTTTAGACAATCAGGCAATCATATAAATCATGAAAGAAAGAGAAATGGTGTGTAACATTTTTTTTTGAGATAGGGCTTTTCTGTGTAACCCTGACTGCGTTGGGACTCTCTGTAGATCAGGCTGGCCTCAAACTCAGAGATCCTCCTACCACTGCCTTCTGAGCGCTGGGGTTAAAGTTGTGGGCCATCATGCCTGGCTAGAAGCAAACTTAATAGAAAGGTAAGCCAGGAGTCAGCAGGTGAGCAGATAGACAAAGCAACATTAAAAAGAAAGAAGACAGAACGCCTTAATCTCAGCACTCACTGAGGCAGAGGTGGCTAGATCTCTTTGAGTTCGAGGCCAGCCTGGTCTATATAGTGAGTTCCAGGACAGGCAGGACTACATAGAAGACCCCATCTCAAAGAAAGGAGAAAAGAAAAGGAAAGAACACAAGCGAGGGGTATAGCTCAGAGGTGAAGTGCTGGCCTGGCAAACCCAAGACCTTGGCTTTGTCTCCTGGTGCTGCGAGATGTTAAAGAGAATGGGAGGGACAATGAGAGAGAGACAGAGACAGACATACAGAAAGACAGACAGACAGACAGACACAAAGAAGTTTTTGCTTTCTAACATCCTGGCTCTCTGAAACCTGTTTAACATCAGAACAGATATTTGAAACAAAAGTAACTTTGAGACCATTCTGTGGTCCAGGTTGGCCTTAACCTCATTGTGTAGTGTAGGGTAGGTTTTAAGTCATGACCATCCCCTGCCTTGAGATCCTAAGTGCTAGTGTGGTCCTAACTACCTGCCACACCCAACTGACATCCACCTTAAATCCAAACCAGCTTCAGCTCCTACTCCGTCTTCAGCATATATCCAAACACATCAAGTCTCTCCATCACTGCCATGGTGGTCCAAGCCACCCCTCTTTCATGAGTTCAGAAGTGACCCCCTGACTGGTCCCCCTGTTTCAGAGCTTCCTTCCTTTTCCAGTGTGGGTCAGATCATGAGACTCCCATCTCTCTTGGGTCAACTGTCTGAACTTGTCTTCTCACTGTCTTCCATAGACTCCATCCACACCACCTGCTGCTGCTACTTGAAAGGTCTACCAGGTCTCTGCTTGAGGACCCTGTGCTTGTTGCATGGGACAGTAAGGTCTCCTGCTCAGGTCTGTGTGTGTTACCCCTCCAAGGAAGCCCTTCCTTACAATCTCACAGCCTCCCATCCCATCATTTAGTGTCCTACATTACAGTCTTCCCACATTCTAAACATTTTGTCTTTCTGAGACAAGGTTTCACGTAGCCAAGCCCTGAGCTCACTATCTAGCTGAGAATGACCTTGAACACCTGAACTTCCTTGACTTCTGAGAGCTGGAATTCTAAGCCTGCATCCTCATATCATGCCCAGTTTACCAAGTACTGGGATCCAACCCAGGGCTTCAAGCCCAGTAGGCAAACACTCTAACAACTGCTACATCCAAGTCTCTAGTTTAACATTTTATTGCTTTTGTTTGCTCATAGAAAGTTCAATGTGTTTTTTAAATTAGATTTTCTCATTTTATTTTACGTGGGACTGCTTTGCCTCCATGCATGTCTATGCTCCACATTCTCATAGGGGTAATTAGAGAGCAGGGGTTGCTCTGGAATTGTAGTTCTAGATGGTTACGAACCACCATGTGTGTGCTGGGAATCTAACCTGTATCTTCTGCAATAGCAACAAATGATTTTAACTTCTGAGTCATCTCTCTAGCCAGTGTGTGTGTGTGTGTGTGTGTGTGTGTGTGTGTGTCTGCCTGTCTGTCTGTCTCTCTATGTGTCTGTGTCTGTGTGTATTTTCTCACTAAGATGTAATTCTGATATAGCAACAATTGTGTATGCTTTTGCAATGCAGCCTAAAACCCAGAACATGTCTCTTAAACTGAAATATGATAGCTGTGTGATTTGCAACAGTAGAATAGTCTGTCTTCTGTTTTTATATAGAGTAGTATGCAAAGGATTATTATTATTATTATTATTATTATTATTATTATTATTATTTGGCTTTTCAAGAGAAGGTTTCCCTGTATATCAGCCTTGGCTGTCCTGAAACCTGCTCTGTAGACCAGGCTGGCCTCGAACTCTTAGAGATCTACCTGCCTTTTCCTCCTGAGTGCTGAGATTAAGGGCCTAGGCCATCATGCTCAGCATGAGGAATTTTTAAAATAAGATTCAGAAGACAAAAGCCTGCATGATGACATACGTGATAACCCTGGCACGGAAGGCAGTTCGGGGTCAGCCTGCTTTTCACAGAAATTGATGTCTGAAACAAAGCAAAAGGCTGCAAGTTCTCTTACCCTCCAGTTTTAGAGGTCACACTTAGATCCTTCAAAGTTATCCTAATGGCCACATGGATGAGCCTACATCCATAAAGGAAGGATATTACAAACGGGAGAGTAGCAGGAAGCAGGGTCACCTGGCTATCATGCTGGAAACAGGCCACAAACACAGGGACTTATTAATACTACTTACCTCTCTGAGTAATGGGATAATAACTGTGCTTTGTGTGCTCATGTGCACATGCCAGGGATTGAACTCATGACCTCTTACAAATTGGTAAGTTCTCTATCACTGAGCAAGTCCAAAATACCATATTTGTTTATTGATGGATGGATGAATTTTTTTTTTTTTTGAAACTGGGTCTATAAAGACTAATCTGGCACTTAATCTTCCCAGTTTTATCACCTAAGGGCTGTATAGATATACACTACATCCTGTCTTTGCCAATTTTATTTTCTCCCTCCCTCCCTCCCTTCCTTCCTTCCTCCCTCCCTCCCTCCCTTCCTTCCTTCCTTCCTTCCTCCCTCCCTCCCTCCCTCCCTCCCTTCCTTCCTTCCTTCCTTCCTTTCTTTCTTTCTTTTCATTTTTTTCTTTTTTTTGGATTTTTTAGATGCGGTGTCTCAATGTACCCCTTTTGGCTTGGAATTCATAATAAGTCAGGATGACCTCAAACTTACAGTGATCTTCTTGCCTCAGCCAGTGGCATGCTAAGAGTTCAGGTGAGTACCACCATGCTCAGCTTTTCAAATGCATTATTTTAAATGAGAAAAAAATACATCTGTCCATTTTATGCATTTATATTATAAATGCAGTTTATGTGCATTCTTGTATGTATCAATGTACAGACACATACACCATGAAGGAAACATTTGTTATACATGTCACCATCCACAGCAACAAACCTAGCACACACGCTTCTCTAAAGTCTCATCATACTCAGAATTGAATAACTTTAAGCCTGGACATAAGTGTCTATTCATTATAGTTCATTCATTCATTACATTCATTCGTTTCAATCAAGTCATTTGTAAGAGGGTATAGCTGGTTTTCTACTATAAAACAAATTATAGTATTTTTTAAATTCCCAAAGATATATGTTTTAAATTTTTTATTATATTTCTCTCCCTTCTTTCCCTCTGTCTGTCTGTCTGTCTGTCTGTCTCTTCTCGTGTGTGTGTGTGTGTGTGTGTGTGTGTGTGTGTGTGTGTGTGTGTACGAGCTTGTTCATGCATAGTGTATGTGTGGAGGTCAGAGGACAGTTTGTAGAAGTCAGCACTTTCCCTTCACAGCATGGCTCCTGGGGATCAAACTTGGATGGTCAGGCCCAGCAGCAAATGTCTTAATCCACTGGCTCACATTTGACAATAACAGCTATACTCAGAATATCTGATAGCATTGTAATTGAAAAGTTATTTTGGTGGCAGATGTGGGAAATGGAGGCATAAACATGTCTTCAGAGGTGTAGACACTGGCATATGCAAATCTACAAAAATAATCACCACAGAAAACAAGCCTCATGGAAGTTTCATTGGTGGCCGAACGTTCTTTGCTTTATCATGAATCAATTTCATATCTAAGTTCTTTTCTCTTCTTTTCTGTTTTGTTTTCTTAAGGGAAGATCCCATGTAGCCCAGGTTGACCTCATACTTGTTTTGGGGCTGAATGCTGCTCCTTTGAAGTCCTGGTCCTCCTGTTTCCACCTCCCAGCTGCTAGGGCAGAAACCATCATTCAGGGCTCTGGGGGTAGCCCCTCTCTGTTCTCACCTGGCCTTTTCTCTGTGCATGCACAGCTCTACTAAGCCATGTCTAATATCTTATTCCCTTCACATCAGAATAACAGTCCTATTGGATTAAGATACAATCCTTGGGACTTCATTTAAAACAAATATATACCACTCCCTATCTGCAAGTGCAGTCCGATAGAATCTCCAACATAAGACATTTTGTGGACACACAATTTTCCCATAACAGGTTGCATATAAAAATGAGCTTAGGCAAACATAGGGGCAGGAGGATCAGAAATGTGAAGTCATCCTTGGCTGTGTAACAAGTTCAAGGCCAGCCTTGGGTACAGGAGACTCTACTTTAAAACACACACACAGAGAGAGAGAGAGAGAGAGAGAGAGAGAGAGAGAGAGAGAGAGAGAGAGAGAGAGAGAGAGAGACCACTGACAGTTACAGAGACCTCAGAAAGGACCATGACTGCCTACTCTTGGACTTCTCGCCTCCTGAACATGTAAGGAAAACCATGTCCTCAGTATCTTTGTTAGGGCAGGTCTAGACAAGCACTTTATTGCATAGATTGAGATGGTAATCAGAAAGCACTTTTCAAAAGGAAATATTTTGAGTACCGACAGCAACCAAATTAATCTTCATCTGAAAATAACACAAATTAACAAAATAATCAGAACCATTCGTGTTTAAGTTACTACTCTTCAGCTTGTAGAATTCCCTTTCTTCTTGTGCATACATACTTTGTATTTTATTGTTACTGTGGAGGGAGCATGTGTGTGTATATGTGCCAAGGTGTATGTATGGAGGTCTGAGTACAACTTTCAGGGCCAGGCATGGTGGTGCACACCTTTTAACTTCAGCATCTGGTTGGCAGATGCAGGCAGATCCCTGAGTTTGAGACCAGTGTGGTTGAGCCTAAGCCAGCTGGGGATACATAGTGAGGCCCTGATTCCAAATATGTGTGTATGTGTTGGTATCTCTTCATTATTACACTCTGTGGCTTTCTTTTCTTTCTTTCTTTCTTTTTGAGAAAAGGATTCCTATATCCTAAACTACCCTCCCTGTGTAGTTAATGATGCCTTTAAACTGGATAGTTCTGCCTTCACCTCACATGTGCTGGGCTCACAGGACATACTGCCATTCCCAGTTTATGTAATGCTGGGATTTGAATTGAAGGTCTCATGAATGCTAGGCAAGCACACGCCTACCGCCCCAGCCTTGCACATCTACTGTCTGAGAATGTATATTTGACACTAACACTTAGTATTACACATTTAGGGTTAACATTACGAACATTCTATCATTTTCATCTGGCATCTATCTGTGTTAATATTGGGACATACAAGTGTAAAGGTACTCAACAATGGATGGTATAATAATAAATGTTTATATTAGGAGATATATATTAGCAAATACAAAGTAAATTACACGTGCTAATGATAGATACATAATTGAGAAAAACCACCCAATCCCATTGCGGTATTAAGAAGGATGACCTTTGGGTTATGAAGGGGCTTAGTACTCTAATAAAAATCACAAGAAACCTCTCTCTCGCCCTCCTCTCTCTGCTGTGAGGATATAGGAAGCCAGCTGTGTGCAATGGGAAAGAGGCTTTCATGACCATGCTTCCTCCCTGGTCTCAGAGAAGCAGATAGATAGATTGATGATGATAGACAGGTAAATGAGAGATAGATAGACAAATATATCTATCAATGTAAGCACACACATACATTCACATTTATCTGATATATATATGTATATATACATATATATATACATATATGTGTGTATATATGTATCAGCATATCATAATGCTTTCCCTTAAAAACTCTTCAGATACATAGTTTGCATAGATGCATAGCATTCCACAAATATAATTCATGTATAGATGATCGTTTCAATGGTTGCCCAGTGTTTGTTGTAGACGTATGCCCTAAGATTTCTTTGTACTGTATTTACCTTCTTGTTTGAAATGGGTTATGGTTATACACATGTAACCAAGCCTGGCCTTGAATTCATGACAATCCTCCTGCCTCAGCTTGCTGAGCACTAGTGTTACAGAGGAGTTCTTCCATGCCTGGCTTATATGTACTTGATGACACATACTTCTCTTCAGTAAGAGCCTAGCACCTATAATAGTGTAGAGGCAATTGGCCTGTTTTTCTTTTCCCATCCTGGAACTACTGTTTGGTTGGTTTTGGTTTTTCAAAACGGAGTGTGTCTGTCTTATCTCTGGCCATCTTAGAACTCACCCTGTAGACTTGAATGGCCTCAAACTTATATCTGCATGTCTCTGCCTCCCACGTGCCGGGATTAAAGGTGTGTGCCACCACCACCAGGCATGGAAGTACTTTTTATTCAGTGATAGCACTTCGTGGAAAGATGCAATGAGCTAAACCAAATTATGGATGTCTTTTTACGTCAAGAGTCAGTGTTTTGGGTCTTGTGGGTGGCCTGATTCTAATTTCTCAAACATACTTGACACAGAAGCGTGCACAAACCATTAGAGAGGGGGGCTGGGAGCTGTGACTTACAGTGTTAGTTGAAATGTGGACATTAATTTCTTCCAAGCTTTAGGTGAGATTTTTCTCTCAGGAGAGAGACCAGATCTCTTCTCCTGTATACAGTGCAAAAGTTCCCAAGGCACAAATACTGTGAGTGAAGAGAACAGCTACTTCCTTAAATGGGGAAAGGGCTGTTACCAAGGGAACAGATGCTAAAAAGGAAGAAGCTGTTGAGGAGGTACCATATCCCAGCCCAGAAATGTGTGCAAGTGCCTCTTCTCCCCCCACCCTATTTCCTTCTTGTTTCTTTGTTTATCACCTGAATTTCTCCCCAATTTTTCCATTTCAATAAAGCGAATATAGTTGGTGTTTTTTTTTTTTTTTTTTTACGTTACTGAACTAAGAGCATTAAGTGTAGGTGGAGAAGAGTAGAAAAAATCAGTTTCTTTGACGAAGTGATTTCTCTGGAGGAAAAAGCTGCTAAGATATGCCAGTTTGCTTTTTAGTGTAATTGCATTTTATTTAATTAACACTGAAGCAAAGAACTGGGTTTTGGTTTTCACTAGAAATACATAGGGAGGGTTGGTCAGGCAAGCCAGTTTTTAACTGCTCTCACAGGAGCCAGTAAGCTTATCAAGGAATCTGATACATCGATTGTTAAGCAAAGGCAGTATGCAAAACTATGTTATACTATGTTACCTTAAAAGTAAAAAAAAAAAAAATCATTAAAATCTGAGGTATAATATGCATAGCTTAAGTTCCTAGTGGTTTGTTAACATTTTATTATTTTACATTTTTTATTACATTTTCTTTACTTATGCACTTGTGCATACATACTATGGAGTACTTGGGGAGGTCAAAGGAAAACGGTGGTGGTAGTCAATTCTCTCCTTCCACCGTGGATCCTGGGGTTTGGCATGAAGTGTGTTTACCTGTTGAGTCACCTCGACAGCCCTACATTTTACTATTAAATATTATCCCGAAGTTACTTATGTCTGTCACGTGGTAGAATGTTAAACAAAAGCATATTTCTATGCCTCTTCAGCTATTGGTTACTTGAAAGCAATCAAGGTAAGAGTCTGGGCCTGTTCCAGGTGAGATAGTGCATGCCTCTAATCCCAGCATTCAGAGGGTGGAGGTGGGATGACCCAGAGACTTAAAAATTGTCTTCAGCAACACAGCCAGTTCAAGTTCAAAGCTAGGCCGGGCTGCATGAAACCTTGTCTCAGGAGGGAAAAGAAATATCAGTTGCACCATAAAAATCACTCAATAGAAATACAGCATTTTCTCCAGAGACGAGGCTTCCTGAGAAATCTGTAACATGAGTCTTCTCAATACTAACTGTGCCTTCCGGTATCAAGGAAATAGCTTTGGGCATGTTTGGATTTTTTTAGTTAGTTTGTTTCTTTCTTTCTTTGTAGGTTTTGTTTTGGCTTGGAAGGTCAGCGTGTCACTGTGTAGCCCATGCCAGCTTGCAACTCCCAAGTCTCCTTGCCTCGACTTCCCCAAATGCTGTGATGAAAGCTATGTGCTACGGTATCAGAAGAACTTCTGCCTGAATCAAACCGTGTGTGTGGACACCGGTTCCAGGAGAATTGCTTGCAAACTGACTCGGCTCAGAGGTTGATCTCGAGATGTTTGGCTTCAGTTCTGTTCACTGATCTCAGGCCTCATGCATGGTAAGCCACCATGCTACCAACACACTACTATCCCAGCCCTGTTTGTAAAATTTAACAGTCAGAACACAGGCTAGTTATAATGCTAAAATATCCACGCTGCTGTTCACGAACTGCAAGAGTCAGGCTGAGCAATTTGTCTCCTTCAAACTTCCCTGCCTTTCCTGCCCGTCTTCTAATGAATTTTTTAAAGAACTTCATTTGTTTTTCTTTATTATTTTGTGAGTATGAATGTTTATGTACATGTATGTCTGTGTACCACTCTCGTGCCTGGTGCCTATGGAGATAAGAAGAGGGTACAGGATCCCCTAGATCTGGAGCTATAAACTGTTGTGAGCCACCATGTAGATGCTCAAGATTGAACCTGGGTCTTCTGCAAGAGTAGCCAGTGCTCTTAACCACTGAACCATCTCTCCAGCCCCTACCATTGGCTGTTTAATACTCTGTCATTTCAAAGTATACAAAGCATTGAAGTTTGACTTTTTGCTGTTGTTGTTGTTGATTTTTCATGCCTTTTGTTTTTGCTGTTCTGGAACTCCTTTTGTAGACCATGCTCACAGAGATTCACCTGCCTCTGCTTTCTGACTGCTGGGATTAAAGGCTAAAATTTTCCTGTTCTTTAACCATTACATAAACAGTGTAATCCCTTACAGCACGCACAAATTAGCTTTGAAATAGTCTACCAGCTTGACTCTGTAAACAGGTGTCTTATTGGCATGATAAAAGTTCTGTATAGGGCACTTTGATTGTAAACCATACATTAATCCCAGCTTTACCACTTTCATGTTCATTGTATACTTCTGAAAGCCCATAAAATGTGCAGGGTAACAAACTTTAAACCCTGCCTTAGATACTCATACTTCATGTTTCAGGTTAGAAAACATTTATGTTCAAATTCTATGCTGATAACATGCTTTCCAAAAGCCCAAAAGTCTCTTTGTCCATGCATGCCTTAAACACAGACTTCACCATGCCTGCACGTGGCAATGCGGCTTCCACAGATGGAACTCAAAATGAAAGCGCGCGGAGGAGGGGGGGGGATGATGGGATTGTGACACAGTATTGTGCTGGGGGAGAGAAATATACAGCCGCCAAAAGAGGAAGGTAACTGAGTCTCAACAGCAGAAAACCGTACACCTCATCAGTTTTCAGCACAGAAGTGTCTCATAAAAACTTGGTTTGGGATTGGTTTTGGATTCCTTGAGTTTCGCTTGAGGTTTACGGTTCGGCTTTCATTGACCTCGCTTTCCTCCTCCGGGCTTCTCACTTTTGCAGCAGCTCCAGCAAACTTAATCACGATGAGGCAAACCTTGGAAAACTCTCAGCACACCTGGGCTGGCTTTAGCTGTGAGGCAACCTGGCTTCCAGGCTTCATGGCCTGAGCGCGCGGCCCCGCCCGGATCGGAATGCTTAGGATGCAGGGTTGTGTGTCGTAGTGTTGGCACCAGTCACTACCACTAAGCAGCAAGTCTCCCCCGTGCCACACAACTGCTCTTGAACGTTCTGTGTCAACTGAGATAACACGTGGATCAACCTGGGACACTGAGCACAGGGAAAAGCCAAGCTACAGTAGGAGAAGCGTCACCACCTTGCACACAACTAAAAGAAGGGACCAGACTTTAAGGAACCAGCCACGGAGTACTGGGGAGAACGAGAGGGCATGCTGGAAAAGTGATCATAAAATTGCTGAGATGGCTATTTGTGCTGAGCTGCTGGTTCCACGTAGAAACTTTTCCACAGCTGCGGCCATTTGTCTGAATCAACTGCAAGCCCTGTTTTGTTTGGGGGTTTTGACAAATCACAGAATTCTATGCTGTGCTCTCCCGTGGGAAGAAAAGAGGACAAGATCTGTAGATACTGCATCCTGTAGCTTCACACTTTCCCTAGATTTCTCCTAGGCTGGGAAGAGGAAGTCTTGGCCTTGTGACAGCCTGACGAGAGCCGGGCTTGGCCTTGAGGACTGTCAGAGCCCTGACTGGACTGCTGGGATTGTGGAAACCTGGATTTGGTCCTCACCCCCATGCCCAGGCTGCTCTCCCAGTTTCCACAGCTGCTTATCCCAGCTGTTGCTGAACTTGTTTCACCTACCGCCCTCAGACTTGCCCAGAGGACTTTTTACTGGAGAAGACAAAGCCCTGAATCAGGAAGAGAGAGATACAGTTCCCTCTCCTCCAGGTCTCCTAGAAGGGTACCGAGGAAACAGAATCAGTTCAGAAAGAACAGCACAGGACATATTTGCATTCTTTTAATGTGAAGATTTGGTATGATTTCAGACAAAAATAAGAATAATCTCAGTGCTTGACTATTGGCCCACTGACATGCACACAAAGATAAGGAACAGTAACTATTGACTCATCCATCAGACAGCCTCTCCGCAGCCCTCCTGTAGCTGCTTCCCAAACAGGATTACAGTGATGATCCACAATGCCTGGCTCTGACTGACTGACTTTCTTTCTTTCTTTCTCTCTCTCTTTCTTTCTTTCTTTCTTCATCCTTTCATTACGAATTTGACAGACAATAGCGTACATCTTTAATCCTAGCACTTAAGAGGCAGAAGCAGGCAGAGCCAAACAGATCTCTGTGAGTTCAAGGCCAGTCTGGTCTACAGAGCTAGTTCCAGGACAAGCCAGGGCTTCAAGCCCTGGCTTGAAAACAAAACAGAGAAATATAGATGAGAGACAGATATATAGTTAGATATAGAGAAAGAGATAGAGAAATAGATGATAGGATAGATAGATGGTAGAAGAATTTGTCTGTGAAGAGGAGAAAGCTGACTTGAAGAAACTTAGCATAATGGTGAGGTCTTTTTAATATTTCTAATTGAGGTCTAGCAGGAGAAAGAGAAACATGGGTTCTCAAGCATTGCAAACTGGCCTTGAACTCATTATGTAGCTAACAACGGCCTTGAATTCATGGTTCCTCTACATCTTCCTCCAGAAGACTAAGCTTGCAGCTGTGTCTCCTGTGCCCAGCTTCAGCCTCTTGTTTCTATTTATGGGCCTCACCTTTACTTCTGGACAATTATTATGATGGCACAAGCAGTGACCCACTGGGAGATGTGCTCAGTTCCAGTCCACCATGGCCTGGGAATGGGCCTTACGTGGAAATGAGGGTCTTTGCAGCTGAATCTAAGCAAGGGAATTGGTATGACATCGCCCTATATATGGGGACAAAGGCACCATGGGAAAACAGAGGCAAAGGTTAGAGCTAGGCAGCTCTAAGCCAAGGGACAGCTGGGAAGGGAGAGTTTGAGAAAGGGGCGGGGCACTATTCTAGAGAATGAGGCCCAACCAACACCTTAATTTCACATTTCTGACTACACGGACTGTGAGTCAACAAATTTCTGTTGCTCCAAGGCAGCAAATGTGTGTCAATTTATCCCGGCAGCCTCTGGAAATTAATGCAGTTAACTAAGGTCTTTATCAGCTTCTATTTCCACAATCATGGCTACTTGAGTATCTAATCTGAAAATAAGCACAAAACTGAAATGAGAATCTGTCCTATAAAACACTGCAAACTATAAGGATTTCACATGCATGCTAAGAAGTGCAGGAAAACACGACAGTGTTGTTATGTGTGCGCACAGGAAGAACATGACCACTGTTTCCTGGGGTGGTTGCAAAACTGTTCAAAGGGAAGGGCCTGCAGGTGGAAAGATGTTTACTGGACAAGAGGGTTCTGTGGGGGTTGGGGAGCTTTCTTGGAGAAGCTGGTCACAGAAACAGACGTATAGAGGTATAAAATCTTGTGGCTGCCGTGGGGACTGGGTGTGTTTGAAGTGTGCCTGATAAGATTCCAAAGTAGGTACGGTAAGGAAAATAACACTAAGGCCAGATTCCAGAGGATCACACTGACCAAGACAACTGGCATTCACTGTGTTCTCTGGTAACTGGGGTTTTAAGCAAGGTGCTAAGATGGTTCCATCTGTGCTTCAGGAAGATCACTGTGGAACAGAGGCAGCAGGCTGCCCCGGAGACTTAATACTAAGACAGAAAACCTCATGAGGCAAGTTCTGAGGAGGATGGGGTATGAACATTGGAGATGATGGCAGGCTAAACTAAGAGGCAGAGGAGATAGGAGAGAGTCCAAGAGTTGGAGAAGCAAGAAGCAAAGAGGGTAAATTCTATTAAGTAGTAAGAGATGATATCAAGAAGAGTACCCACCCTGTGTGCTCCACACCCATAATCCTTGACATTCAGAGGCTAAGAAGAATGAACATCAGGGGCTCAAGGCTAGCCTTGGCTATGCAGCTAATAGTGACTTTGAGGTCAGCCTTGACTATATGAGGAAAAGAAGAAGGTGTCGGGGAGGAGGGTGAGCAAGCAGTTAGAAGCCAAGCAGGGTGGAGACTGAGGAGTGATGGCTGTCAGAAGATGTTGGAGGAGATGGTCTCCACTAGCAGTGTGAACTGAGGAGAAGTCAACTACCAAGCACGAGATGCGGGGATTGCTCAAGACCTGTAGCTGTCACAGTGTGTTTACACTTTTCCCTTAGCATCTAGGCAATTTGAAAAAGTTTTGGATCTTACTCTTACAGAGTCAGACATGCTGGTACAGAGTTATTATACATTCTCTCTCTGTCTCTGTCTCTCTGCCTCTGTCTCTCTGCGTGTCTCTGTCTCTCTCTCTCTCTCTCTCTCTCTCTCTCTCTCTCTCTCACACACACACACACACACACTGAGTATTTTATTTTATTAACTTGGTTCCTGCTTGTTGTCATTGTTGTTGCTGTTTTGAGATGGAGGCCTTATGTAGCCTAAGGAGACGTTGACCTCTCTGTGTAACCAAGGGTGACTTGGAGTTTCTGATCCTCCTGCCTACAGCTCCCTAGTGCTGAGACTCTGCATGAGCACCGTCACACCTGTTTTATGCAGTGCTGAGTCTACAGCCTGGATCTTTCTGCTGCTAGGGAAGCTCCATACCAACTGAGTTACAGCCTCAGCCCCCAGATGTGTTTAAACAGCTTCTGATGCTTCTGACACTTGCTGACGTCTGGGACCCACTGTCCATACTATGCAGGGCCTTCTATTGGAAATGTGATCTTTGGACTGTCAGCCTGGGCATCACCAGGGAGCTTGTTACAGACACAGAATGTGAAACTCCGCACCTGCCCCAGTGAATGACAGTCTGTATTTTAACAAGATCCCCAGTGACTATGTGCACACTGAAGCTTAAGAAGCTCTGTCGAGGGCTTTAAAATCTCTGTAGCTTCCTTGTCCAACATCAGAGATCATGGAGTACATAAGTCCAATAAATTGCTAGTTCAAGGAAGAGGAGACAGTTCTGTACATACCAGAATTTTCTTCTTTCCGGTAAAATAATGAGAAGATAAGGAGTGGTCTGGTGTCATATGTCTGTTATACCTACTACTAGTGGCAGGGCAGAGTAGTTAAGGTGGAAAGATTGAAAGTTCAAACCTTGCTTAGGTAACTTAGTGAAATATGTCCCAAATATGTTTTTAAGTGAACACAGTACTGGGGATATAGCACAGTGGTTGAATGCTTGCCTAACCTGTACAAGGCCCTGGGCTCAATCTCTCAGACCACAAATAATAATAATAAATAACAAATAAACTGTAGCTTAAAGGAGACCAGATGTGATCAAAGTAATGTGGATGCTTTCTATTTATTTGGTATTCAATCCCAAGTTATAGAAAAACATTTTTTCCCTTTAAAAAAATCCCCCAAACTGACTGGAGTTTATTATATTGTTCTGGTGGGAAATCCTATCAAGTCATTAGAACTTTATTCAAAACAGCCTCTTGGTATCCTTGCCAGAGGCTTTGTATAGGAACAGATAAATCTTTATATGACTGAGGAGAGAACTGGCTATGGCAGGAAACCAGTCAGATTAATATCTGGGCAAGTTTGTAAAATATGGCCCAATAAAAGAAACCTAAGAGCAATTTCTTTTGTGTGGATATAATTTGGCTCAAATGTTCTCAGACCATGAGCACTGACATCGTCGATGAGCTTGGTAGAAATGAAAAGTATCGGGCTTTGCTCTGCACGTTTGGATCAAAGCTTGCTGAGAATAGGAGGCAGGAAGTTCTTCAATGAGTGTCCCAGTGACTCTAAAACTAGCTCAAGAATTAGGGACTTCCCTTGGGCATCAGAGACATTGCATACAAAACTCATCCTGCATCTCCCCTCTACCCAGGAGATGTCTTTTCCACTTGGGATCTTTCATCTCCTCTCAAGTTTCTTTCTTTCCTCCTTCCTCTTTTTTCCTTCCTCTATCTACCTAGGTCTTTCTGTTCTACTTTTTCACTTCCTATTTCTTCCCTAGCTCACTTTAACTTTGAATTGCTCCACTCTTGAAAACACATACAAGTCCCTCACTTCTGCTCTAGAATTTGCCAGCTAAGCAAGTGCGTGGGATGCCTGGGCTCAGCCTTACTTAAGAAACGAAACAGAACCCAGCAGCTTTGTGCTGGACACAATGCAGAGTGTCCAGCACAAAGCATAGAACCCGTCACTGCGTTTCTCTGGGCTACAAATGTAACTGTAATCACCAGGGGTACTCATGACTGCCATGTGCTCATTACCCACAGAACGTCTGCTGATATTAAAGGGTATGAAGAGTTTTAGTCTATAAGCAGTTTGCCAGAACATGTGGGTCCTGAATTAGAATGAACTGTTTGTGACTTTGTATAGGAGGTGGCTAATAACCACAGTAACAGCAGATACTAAGGATTAAAGCAGTGCCCATTTGTTTAACAGAGATAGTTTGCCTTTATTCTATAGCCTATCGCTATAGAATAGTAGATGCTGATTTAATATTGAATATGGTCCTGACTTTTTTGTGAGTTTTGTAGTTATTAAGACATTTAAATCTTTCTATCCAGCTATGAGTTAAATGTCATTATCCTCTCCAGTGTAGAGATAGGAAACGAAAGCTCAGAAAGTTAAGTTTGCCCAAAGTGACCAGCATGGAAGTAATTGATGTGGGATTGCCATGTTGGAAGTCTAGCTTCGGGGTCCAAGATAGCAACCACTGTACTACAGGGCTTCTGAAGCGACAAAGAGTTGAGCACTCCAAGGTTTATCTGGAGGTTGTTTTCATGCTGAGAGGCCAGGTCATTAAATACATTCATGTCCTGATGCTTTCAGGGGGAGCCTCTGCTCTCACCTCAGAACCAGAAATGATTATTTATATCCAGTGTCAGAAGCGACTAGAGCTGAGCGTCTGTGAAAAAATTCAAGCTTAATCTTAATGGGTCAGAATTTCTTTTCTTGTTAGAAGAGATTCCTGGTGAGGGAAGTGGGGAGGGGTTCAGAGATGTGGCTCCATGGTTAAGAGTGAGCACTGCTCTTGCAGAGAACCCAGGTTTAGTCCTAAACAGCCACATCACGTGACTCATACCACGTGACTCATACCACATGACTTACAACAGCTTGTAACTCCAGTTCTAGAAGATCCAATGATCTCTTCCGGTCTCCATGGGCATGCCCACACATGGTGCACAGAAACTCAGAAACACACACACACATATACAGAAACAAAAGAAAACAATTTAATGAGGGGAAAAACTCACCAGATCATGTTAGACTTCCCCCGACCCAATGTTCTGTGAATTCCTACAGTGAACTGAGGCTGGAGGAAATGAACAGCCTTGGTGAGAGCATATGTAGAGTTCCAATTATTCTCTTAGCCTTAATATATCATAATCTGACATGGCATAGTTTGTGGTTATGAAGACAGGGCAGAGATTTGCTACACTGTGAGCAGCATACATAAAAACAAAGTAAACCCAAGCAATCTGCTCAGTAGTACAAGGGTCAGAAGTAAGGAACCTTTGTCAAAGCAAATTACCCCAAATTTGGTGGTCTAAACAAACACACATGTGTTATTTTTCAGGTCTGGATACCAGAAATGCATTTCACAGGGCTAAGATCAAGTACCAGCAGGCTGCACCTTCTGCTATCCAGGATAAGCCTGTTTCCTTGTCTTCTCTAATTTTATCAGGTGCACATTTGCCTTGACTGGTGGTACCCTTCCCATTTTCAAAGCCGGAAATGTAGACTGGGTCCCTCTGCCATCACCTGCCATAACCCTGACTTCCCTTCTCCCCATAATACTACCCCTGTGATTAGATTAAGGTAACATCTCCTCTATATCCTTAACTGAGCCATAGATTTGTAACCCCTCTGCCTTGGAAGAAAACAGTCATAAGTTTGAAGAATTAAAACGTTGGCATCATTGTGGGGGATATTCTTCTCACTATCGTGGGAGCATTCGTGGAATCTCCAGGTAGCCTTCTGCATTGGCTAGTTTTATGTCAACTTGACATACACTAGAGTCCACTGACAGAAGAGAACCCCAATTGGTATTAGGCAAGACTGTAGAGCATTTTTTTAAATTAGTGATTGATGTGGAAAGGCCCAGCCCATTGTAGGAAGTGGCACTTTGGGCTAGTAGTTGTGCATTCTGTAGGAAAGCAGGTTGAACAAGCCAGTGAGCAACACTCCTTCATGCTCTCTGCCTAGCTCCTGCCTCCAGGTTCTTTCCCAGCTTGAGTTCCTGCCTTGCCTTCTCTCAGTAGACTATGATTCAAGATATAGAAGCCAAATAAACCTTTTCCTGCCCAACTTGATTTTGACTATAGTGTTTCATCACAGTAAAACTAACCCTAACTCTGACACCTTCTCTTTCATATACTTGGAAACAAAACAGGTATACAATACTTATCATCTCTAAACACTCAAGAGGCTGAAACAGGAATACGTTTGCAGGATCTCTCTCTGAGGGCAGCCTGAGCTGCACTGTGAGACACTGTGGCAGCAAACATCAATAACAGCATTTAAAAGAGCAAAGCCACATTCAAATAAAAAAAAGAGGTTTGATTATGAAATGTTATGAATAATATGAATATCAAGATCCCTTTCAATTTATTAGATGCAATTCACAGTTAAGAATAAAGTTCATGGGTTCATTTATTGAGGATTACTGGGCTTAGTCATTATCTTATTTCTATGAAGAGAAACCATGAACACGGGAACCCTTTTTTTTTTTTTTAAAGTATTTAATTGGATTTACTTACAGCTTCAAAGGTTCTTGGTCCATTATCCTCATGGCAGGAATCATGACTATACAAAAGCAGATAATGTTCTGGAGAAGTTGTTGAGAGATCTGCAAGCAACAGGACGAGAAAGTGACGTTGGGCCTGGCTTGGGCCTTTGAAATCTCAAAGCCAACTCCTGTGACACTCTTTCTCCAACAAAGCTGCACCTATTCCAACTGGGGCATGCCTCCTAATCTTTCTCAAGAAGTACCACTCTCTGGTGATTAAGAATCCAAATTTGCAACCCTTGGGAGGAATTCTTATTCAAACCACCACATTACTTTGAGTGCAAGAGAATCATGGAGCCTCAAAATGCCACACGGATGATCAAGAGGACCTCTGCAAACAGAAGAGCCAAGGCCCATATGACCTAGTGAATGACCAAGCTATTGTCATTGGACCCTCTGCCTGATGCCAAGTCCTGATCTACTCCATTACTGCTCTATCATGCTGCTTCTACCTTTTCTCCTTACCAATCATTTCTGAAATGCCTTGTGAATGGTCTTAGCTTGATGTTGAAGGAAGAGTCTTGGATATATACCTTTAGGCATTCCAGGCACTACGGATACTCTCTCCATAGCTAGTGCTAATGACCAGAGTAGGTCTCTAACTGCCTCTTCCTCCTTGAGAATGTACAGGAAAGGGCAAGATACTACAGGAAGAAACAACCTGTCATGTAAGGATGAGAAGTAGGTAGAAAAGTCACTGTCACAGGAAAGCAAGAAAACCACAAATGATGTGCTCACGGAAAACATTCTGTAAATCCCAAATATAACTCTTAAAATATGGCAGACAGATGTGTTTGATGCCATGTTGATAATTTTATGAATGGTCTACAATGCAAACATTATATCGAAGGCCAAAGTATATCACTCCAAACTTAGTTCAGGTCTTGCAGTTTGTCACAGATTTCCAAGTCAAGACTTTGTTACTAAAAGGAAAATTCTAACATTTTCCATGGGCCAGAGGAAAAAAAGAGCAGTTCTCACACTTTGTGGAAGAAAAAAATAGAAGTATTAAAATGTCCCTGACCTTATAGCCGTTCTGACACACTCCTGTCATTAACTCCTGCCACTAGGAAAACATCTTAACAAAAGCTAAATAGTTTGTGATGCATTCAGTGAATCCCAAGAAAGCATTTGTTGAAATATAAACTCCATTCCTGTTTTGCTTTTGTTTTTGTTAATTTCCCCCTAGCAAGATAGTAATGAAGAGAAGTTTTCTCCTATAATCCTATTGTGGAGTTTTTGCAGATTCTGACATTAAAAATTCAAAAAAGGAAACTCATGCTCTAGAAAGTTTAATCCATTCTTTCTTTTCATATATCATATATCATATACATTATGTGAGTTTAATCCATTCTGACTTTGCCACTGATAAATAGAACAATATGGATAAATAAATAAAGATTTAAAAATAAAGATCAAAATACAAAAGCACATAAAGGAAATGCAGGCGACAGAACACATAATAGATAAATCAAAGACCTATAGGAAGGAAGAGAGGCCAGGAGGAAAGGAAGGAAGGGACAGTCAAAGAATATAAATAACTGTTAATAGTCCACAGTGTATAAAAAAACAAAAAAAAAACAAAAACCAGACAGACATGGTAATACATGACTAACCCCAGCAAGCTGAAGCAAGAGGATTACCAGTTTGGACTAGCCTGGGCTACACAGTGACACCCTGTCTCCAAGTTAAACAAAACAAAACAAGAAAGAAAATTGCTGTTTATCATAGTTATTCAGAAACTGCCGAAGGGGTATGCCCTGCTCTAAAGTTTACAACAAATGAACTCAGCAGTGGTGGAAGGACAGACATGATGTCTCAGAAACAGTGAGAAATGCATGCAGTAATGTCATATTAAAATGAATTATGTGGTTATGTTGGGAAGTCTGAAGATCCATCAATGATGGATACACAAAAATTCAGCAGAACAGGAGCATGGGTGAGAAGGGAAATGAAACCACAATGCACTTCATATTCACCCAGAGCCTACTTTCTGCATCTAACACTGGTGCTGACCTGACAAAATTTCATAACAAGTAGGATTATGTGGGAGGAGGGGGAGGATGCTTAAAGATATTATAAAAAAGCTAAATCATCTTATAAGGAGAGGGATATAAGACAAGGAAAATGGAAACAATTACAATACAAACATAAAATCAGAACTATAAAAATGTGTATTATTTAAAAATACAGATTTGAAAACATTTGCCTTAGGTCACAGAAAAGACAGAGAAAGTTGGAAGACAGGACATTGTTTTTGTAATACCTCATGACTCAAAATTATGTATGTGTATCCATTACTAGAGATGGATGTTGAGGATCTGTATGTAACACAGGCTGATCTCAGGCTCATGATCCTCCTGCCTCAGTTACTTAAATGCTGGGTTTGGAGATGTGCACCATGGCAGGACAAAGCGGGAATTTTAAAAGACTAATCTAAATTACGTATTGTGGTGCACATTTGCAGCCCCAGCATTTGATGGCTGAGGCAGAAGAATAAGGCATTCAAGGTCATCCATGGCTACATAACAAGTTTGAAGTCAGCCTGGGATATATGAGTCTCTTGAATGTAATATAAAAGACCATGCTTATTATAAAAGATGAAGCTGAGGCCGGTAAGAGGCTCTGCAGGTAATGGTGTTCGCCCCACCAAGCCTGATTACCTAAACTCCATCCCCAGGAACCGCATGGTAGAAAGGGATACAACTCCTCAGGTTATCCTCTGACATCTCCATATATACCGTGGCAGATATACCATGGCAGATACACACAGATATACAGAAACACATATACAATAAATAAAACGAATAATTTATTTTTAAATGAAAGTAGGTTTTTATAAAGGATGTAGAGGAGAACACACTGCCTACATGTATGAATACATATCATGTGCACACTTGATGCCTACTCAGGCCAGAGAGGGAATCAACTTGCCTAAAAGCAGAGCTTCAGGTGATCCAGCACCACCATGAGGTGTTGGGAGCTGAACCTGGGTCCTCTGGAAGAGCATCAAGGGCTCTTAACAAATTTGCATACTCTCCAGCCCAAGCTTTAAATATTTTAATTGCCCCTTGAAAAGGTTCAATAGATGTCTTCTAAATATGTGCACCTACTTCTAGTGCTGTTCATTACTGTACAGGGATCCAGGTCTATATTGGACATCATTGCCTCTCTACTGGAAGGGCTGCCATGAGCATCCTGCAGCGTAAGTCTGACTGATGAATTCTTTCAGCTTTTAATGTAAAAATACTAATAGGAGAATGAGAGAAAGGAAAACTCAACTTATTAAAAGATCTCGACAGAATACACAGCAAGCATCATATGCAACATTGATGGGAAACGTTAAGTTCTTATATGAGCAATGGCTGGGCCCATTGAGAGTGTCCTAGAACTCCAACCAATATAGTCAAACAGCGAACAAGAACACTGACTGGAGTAAGGACAGGAACAGCAACAATGACGACCACAATAACAATAACAAACCACAGACTTCCATAAAATCCCCTATTGAAAAATAATCAAAACTGCCAGCGATGGGAAGAAAGTACAAAGTTAGAGACAAAGCCAACAGGCAGAGTCAATCTAATTTCTAAGCTCCAGTAACAAATTATTAGGGGGAAAAAACATCTTTCAAAAGCACTCGCATAAGTCAGTCACATAAGCCTGCTGCATCAAGGCAACTTGTCATCAGAATACATGGAACAATACCTGATTCATAAACTACAGAGAAATAATCAACAAGTTTGCCTATTGAAGTTTAGAAGATATACCTTCTGTAGCCAGCATTGCTTCAGGTCCAGACCCGGCTGGGGTTTCAAGGGAATGAGGGAATGCAAGAAAGACAGACACATAAACACGTATACACATGTGTACACATGTGCAGAACCAGATTTGTGTAATCTAGGGTGGAGAAACCACAGCACAGTAGGAGCTGAGAGTGTATCTTAGAGTTGAGCAAAGGGATGAGGCTGCTGAATATGGAGGAAAGAGGCGGGGTTACCACATACAGGCAAACCAGGAAGCAGGGTTTATGATATACAGCCGGATCAAGAGATTTAGCTAATCTCAGGAGGATCCGTCTCTGTATGGGAGTGGTCTTCAGGTTGTAAATATCTGTAGGAACGAAAGCTACAGTGGACATTTTCTACAGATACTTTCAATATTTACACTTGACCCAGAGGAAGGTTTCGCTGTTTCTCGCTGGATCTGAGGCTTATGCCCATGTTAACAGCACACATTCGCTTAGGACTTGACACACTACGGACTTCCTCTACTCCCAACAGCTGCCCATCGGAAAGTGCAGAGAAAGGAGACAAAAGCATGCAGAAAACAGAATGAGAAGCCCAGGAGAGAGCCTCTCATCAGCGGTCCTGCACTGTGGGTCTATGGGAAAGGATAATCCATCAATAGCTGGACACGACAGCTGAAAATCAGTGTAGAAAGTATTGAACATGGACACACCTGAGGATTAGAGTCACCAAGCTTCTGCATGAAGACACATGACAGGCAATGGGCTCTCAAACATCAAAACCTTTGTGTAATGCAAACACTACCAGAAAATCCTACAAACTGGGCTAGGTGATGTTACACGCCTTTAATCCTAGCATTCTGGAGACAGAGGCAGGCTAATCTGTGGGTTTGAGGCCAGGCTGGTAGACAGAGTGAATTGTAGGATAACCAGAACAATACAGAGAACACCCACTCCTCCATCTTAAAAAACAAACAAACAAAAAACCAAACAACCAAAAAAAGTAAAAAAAAAAAAAAAAAAAAAAAAAAAAAAAAAAAAAAAAAGAAAAAAAAGAAGAAAAAAAGAAAAAAGAAAAAGAAGACAGGAAGAAAAAAAGAAAATACTACAAAAAGAGAAACAAATACAATACTACGGCAGTGCTAATGATAAAAGTCAAGGCGAAGAGCATCATAGGTAAGTAACAACCACCAAGCTACATCCCTGCTCTCTCTCTCTCTCTCTCTCTCTCTCTCTCTCTCTCTCTCTCTCTCTCTCTCTCAGATTTATGAAACATTGCACATGTAATGTGATTACATTCATTCAAAGTTCAAAGTAGCAGCTGGAATAGTGCTTCCTGCTTTCCAGCAGACCTCAGGCCCCATCTCAGGCAGCTCACAGCCTATTTACAACCCCAGCTCCAAGGAAAACTTCAGCTTCCTCTTCTTGCCTCCGTTTGAGTCTAAATATACATAACCCACCCCCATGCACACACACACACAAACACACACACACACACAGAGGGGACACTTTAAGATAAAAGTTAATTAGTTAAAAAGAGTTCTAACGAAACAAAAGCCATCCATAGTATGCACGGTGAGTAAATCCTGGAGTGGGGAGTTTTAGGGGCATCAACCAAAAAGGTGCAGTGAGCGATTCGGTTGTGGTCCTGGGTGTGTTTTATACTTTACACTGACTAAGTGATTGATAGGAGAACATATATACCTGTAGTCACTTTGCACACTTAACTTTAATCAGTGTGATGATTAGAGCAAGACTTCCACAACATAAAAAAAAAAAAAAATTAAAGGATGTGATGTGAAGTCAGAAGTCTAACTGACAAAATGCAGTTGCATAATACAATTAACACAAAATTAGTATCCAAAATAAGGGGGAAACAGCTTGTATCTTAGAAAGAACAAGAGGATCCAATCAGGAGATGCACAACAGACTAACACAACAGTCAAAACATAAAAGGATGACCAAACTGGGTAGTTACTGAGATAGTAACTGGAATTACATTTTATTTCACAATGACCAGAGAAGCAAAAATTTAAAGCCCATCCATATAATACATTGACAAGAATGTGGAATAAATGGGTTTAGGGATTGTTGAGGAGCGTATGAATTGGTACAATGGTAGTAATGGCATTTTGAGTAAATCAAAGATACACATCATCCATGGCCAGCAATCCCTGATGTAGGCTTCTGGCATAGAGAAGCTACAGTCCAGTGGACACTTAAGATGATTCAGGGCAGCAATGTTTATACCGCAAAAATCTGGAAGTCCCAGGGTACGGTGGCACACCCCCGGAACCCTCTGATTCCCAGACAGGAGGACAGCCTAGGGCCAAGTAGCAAGTTAATATCTTTAAGGGAAAAAAAAAAGTTAAGGTGACTTCCAGAGGCCTCAAGATGGTAAAGGTGCTTGCTGTGCAAAAGGCCTGAGATCAATCCTAGGAACTGACACAGAAGTGGAAGGAGAAAACCATCTCCACAAAGTTGTCCACTGAGCACTGTGACACACCCCTTCACACCATGCAAACACAAAAATAAATATATAATAAATAATAAAAAAATTTTCTGTTACAAGATAATGGACAAATATTCGCAGTAGAATGCTTATAGAAACTGAAATGAGAAATGACAGCATATGTTTAACATGGACCAACTTTATATAGTCAATATTGGCTCAGATGATAAATAAGAAAATGCAAAAACTGTTACTCCTATTTACATAGAAGTAAAAAACATAAAAAAAACTGAACAGTACACTAGCTGGAGTAACAATTTTATATTTTAAGCTGGGTAATTACATACAAGAATTTATTTATTTTACTTAGCATACAAACCATTGCGTTTCATTATAATATTTTCAAACAAAATTTATGGTGATTCGCCTGTTCCTCTCCCTGTCCCCTGTCCCCTTTTTCAATTCCTAGTGCCTGCTTCCCACATTTGTGTCACATGTGTTCTATTTGTCCTGGACACCTCTGTTTTCTTTCTCAGGGTTTCTGTGCTACTTTGATAACTCATACCCACACTAACCTTATTTACACACAGAGAGAGGCATTCTGAACAAGGATACACATATGAGAGAGAACATGTGATACTTATCTGAGTTTCGATTACCTCATTGAAATAATACTTTCCAGATCCACCCATTTCTCTGCAAATTTTATAACTTCATCTTCTTCTTTACAGCTGAATAAAATCCACTGTGGCCTGTTTTCATTCTCCATCTGTCTACTGATGGATACCTAGGCTGGTTCCATTCCCTTGCTGTGCATGCAGATATTGGCAGTTTTTTTTTCCAAATTCTTGAACTGAAGGTCTATTTGATGCTCACAGTATAAAAATGTCCCAATACTTTACTTGAATGTGGAAAACAACTACAGGACATCCCAAAGCTCTCCTCCTTGCATGCTGTTATTGTTCCAGGTTTTTTGCCCTAATGTTAACATTGCTGTTATCTACTCATTCACAAAGCAGAAGCCTGAAACATTTTATCACGTTTATAATGACGAGCGTGCACTCTTTCTCCAAGAATACTGCTTTGTACTCCTGCCTTTCATCCAAGGACATAAAAGAGATGGTCGGGTCAATAAAACAATTCACTTTCATGAGTATTATCTGACATGCAAGAGAGAGAGCGAAAGCCAAGGCTGAGTGTCCAGGGACCTTCAAGATAGGAAAAATCTTTTGGAAAATTAATATCATTTACAAAGTATGTGCTCAGAAATAGGCTATCTTGTTGCGTTACATAAGTCATGGCCAGATTTAAAGGGAGAGAGAAACGAAGCTGACTGACTGAATCGTCACTATCCTCTCTGATTATGGGCCTCTCACAACACATTTAAATGGACACATTTAGAAGACAAAGTCTATGCAAATAACACTTAGTGTCACAAAAATATACTTTTCCACCAATACCTGCAAAGACATGACTAGGAAAATAACGAACTGATCCACTTTGCTAAAAATCCCTGCATAGAGCCTTCAAGATGAGACAACATTTCTCTGACTTAAGTGTAACAGTAGCCATTGCACTGAGAAAGCATACTATGTGCAATTATTCACAATTCTACTTGAGCGCCAACTGGCATCCATGTTGTAAGTTCTTATTTAAAGGTATCACGTAGAAGGCACAAGAGTGTCTAGCAATGTTGATTTTTGTAGCCTTGATTGTTTATGTCTCGGTTCCTAGTTAATAACATTGACTAGTTATTTCATCCTCCAGACACAATGCCCTGTAGCCCCAGTAAGACGTTACTATTATTTACTCTCTTCCTGTTACTCCCTTTACTCTAGACTCAAAGCAGCAAAATGTAAATGAATGGGAGGTTTGAACAACTTTCACAAGCAGGTCAACCTGAAACTCACTCTTTGACCTTGGCTGTGGCTTCTGTCTCACACTCCAAAGGCCCAAGGGTTAAGGGTGTTTCCAGCCTACACGGGAAAGTGGTCAGACTTTCAGGAGTCAGGCCAACTGGAAAGAAGAAACATGTTACTTCCAGGCTCCCTGTGTGCTTGCTAGCTTCCCTGGTGTGAACAAAACTTCTCTGCTATGCTCTCCCACAGTGATTGGTGTATGCTGTCTGCACATGGGCCCAAAGCCAGAGAGCCACATGACCGTGAACTAAAACCTTGAACTCTCACTTTCCTTCTTTATAAAGCTGATTGTATCTGGTACTTTGTCATAGTAAGATGGATTTAACTGACACCTTGAAATTTTATCAACTTACCACCATGCTGCTTTGAAAAATGAAGCCAAAATCCTGCTGCAGTTTTTCTAAGATCCTTCGATTGTAAATTCATTATCTATATTTCATCATAAACTTCAAACTGAAATTCATATTCTTTTTTTGTCTCTTGTCTTCCATTTCTATGGCAATAGGGAAACAGGGCTGGTGGTTTATAAGTACATGTCAAGGGGACACTAAAGTGATGTTTATTTGTGATTTCCTGGTTCACTGCACAGAGTTGGCCCCTCGTGAGATTTCCTGGTACATTGTACAGAATAGATACCTCCTGGGCAATCTGGTTCACTGCTCAGAATAGGTCCCTGTGCAATTTCCTGGCTCACTGCACAGAGTAGGTCTCAACTGGGCAATCTAGTTCACTGCCCAGAGAAGGTTTCTCCTGTGTGAGTTCCTGGTTTGCTGCACAGAGTAGGTCCTCTTGTGAGAGCTCCTGATTCACTGCACAGAGTATTTTTCTCCTGGGAAATCTGGTTCACTACACAGAGTAGGTCCTTTTGTCCAGATTCCTGGCTCAGTGCACAGAATAGATCCGTCCTGGACAATACCATGCAGAGGAAAGGGAGATTTAATCAGAGTGATTATTTCCAGCAGTTTCCTGTGTCTTAATCACACTGTTAGGGGTGGCTTTGTGGTTAAATCATTGTCATTTTTTGTCAATAGCTATGTCCTGCTTTTGCTCAGCTATTTCGCCATTGTGTGTGTGTGTGTGTGTGTGTGTGTGTTGTGCTCTGTGTATGGTAGGCATGTGTGTGTGTGTGTGTTCTGTATATATTTGTGTGTGTGGAAGGCATGCATGTGTATATTCTGTGTGCTGGTCTATAGTGTGTGTGTGCGTGCGTGTGTGTGCGCGTGTTTGTGAGTGTGTGTGTTTGTGAGTGTGTGTGTGTGTGTGTGTGTGTGTGTTGTGTGTGTGTTCTATATCTATGTGCATATGGGTTAATGTCAGAGGACAACTTGTGAAATTCAGTTCTCTTCCTATCAAGGGATCCAGAAATGAAACTCAGATTACCAGGCTTCTATAGCAAGTACTTTTACCAGTCATCCTGCTGGCCCAACACCTGGACATTCTTGAAGGGAGAGAGAGGAGCAGCTCTAATACAAATGGCCTACTAGCCAGCCCTGACTCCAGAACAAAGCTTTGATGTCTTGAAAATCATGTCTACAGAGGTACATCAGGCCAATGTACTACTACTAAGTCCCCAGTTTGGCCTGAAGATCTATTGCAGTTTAAGCTCCAGGTCCATGCAATGGGAAACATGTATCAGAAAGAAAAACCAAAATAGAGTTAAAGCAAAGCTACTCATTGTAATTTCCAAGGTACTAATATGTTCTACTATAGTATAGACGGTCTCCTCTAGGAAGCTGCATTGTAAATTATAATAATTCAAATTCAAAACCATGCATATAAGAAGATAGGGCCTTCTGATAGGTTATGTATGAAGAAGAAAGTAACAAGAAGTAGATGATGGTCCTTTTAACATGTGTTTGACATTCATTAAGAATTGGGCAGTTAGTTCATAATACAGTTATATACATAAATGATGGAGTTCCTAAAACATCAACCACTGTTTGATCAACATGATCCTTTCATTATTTCTAAATATGTGCATAATGTATAGAAAAATATGAAAACCTATTGAATGAATATTTTAGTGCAGAAATTGCATATATTTTGTTTTTTAAATTTCATATGTGTTCACATATGTTCATATATAAAATTGCATATTACATATGCTTTCTGGATAAACTGTGTTTTATATGTGCTATTTTGTATGTGAAGTTATATATCTAGTCATGCTACATATATTTATGCATTCACTTAACATCAGGCCATATATGGTGAGTAAGAGGAGAGTCCCTGTGATATCATCCATCGTTGTCTGTGTGCATGCAAACACTCTATACTGTTCATACAAAGATGAAATTGCCTGATAAATCACTCAGAACATGTTCTCACTGTTAGTCAGTGCATGATTTTCTATAGTTTTACTAAAAAAGAAAGTATTTCTAAGATAAATTATATCTTTATTTCATTAAGACCTGGGAGCTTTCTAAGTTAAGCATTGAGAGGTTTGGCAATTTTTTTGTTTTTGTTTTTTTTGTTTTTTGTTTCTTTCTTAATTCTTTTTTTTAATTGGATATTTTATTTATATTTCAGATGCCATCCCCTTTCCCCATTTCCCCTCTCTAGAAAACCCCTATCCCATACCCCTTCTCCTTTTTGCTTTTATACAATTTTTTTAATGTTAACCAATGGCTTTATAAATTTGGTAATGCTCAATATCAATCAGAAGTGTAACCCAATACCCAACCTGGATATATCTGTTGAGGCCCACATTCTGCCTCAACACTTTGCCTCAACGCTTTTGGGGCTAAGTGCTCTGGTCAAGAGAGAGTGTGGCTCTTGGGGCAAGAGACGCGAAGAATGGAGACAAGACAGAGATTCTGATCAAGTCTCGTTTATTGAAGGGAATTCTGAGCTATTTATATGCTTTTGCCACGTGCCTTGCAGGTGTTGATATGACGTAAGCCTTACAGGCAGGCGTCTATAGCGTGGACAGCACGTGCACCGCAATGCCTTGCAGGCTTGGATAGCACGTGCGCCTTACAGGCATGTATGGCGTAGATAGCACATGGACAGCACGTGAACCGCATGTCTTGCAGGCGTGGCCACCACATGCACCTTGCAGCTGGGGCCAGTAAACAGCAACACAAAATATGTGGGATATCAGAGTGTGCTTTAGCTGTTGTAGGCTATTGAAAACCACATCTTTCGTCAGGGTATATGGTTCCAGATGGCTGTAAAGTTGATCTAGCCGCTTTCTGCTAAAGTCGGCTCCCAACATATATCAACTATCTTTGACTGGCAGAAACATGTGAACATCTGCCTCCATGTCTGCCCCCCTCTCTCTTTCTCTCTCATAGTTCCTCCTCTCCTTACTCCTCCCACCTTAGCTCCTCCTACATGTCACCCTTCCTGTTAAAATAAAACTTTTCTCTCAAAATACAGTTGGAGCATAACTATACTAATTTATGTCAGTAAGGTGCAAGATAGACCTAATACCCAGTCCATCATTTTGTTGATTAAGCAGAACCTCTGTCATCTCTCCTAAACAAAAGACTTAGTTCTGAACCTGGCTTTTTTTTCTTGGCTTTAGAATGAATGTCAGCTGAAAACCATGCTCTCAAATCTTTTCTCTCAAAGTAAATAGCAAGGATTGGCTATGAGACTATATAAGTTTTCAACCCCATCAGAAATCCAGAATGACTGAGTTAACTGAAATTATGGGAAGAACAAAGCATAGCTTCTAGAACATAGCCAATTTATAGAGACCGTTGAACACCTGGGCAGTCCCTATACTACAGAACATTGGAGCATCTGATCTTCAGTCTTCTGGCCCAGGATCATCTGACAGACCTAGTGATGCAGAATTATTAAGGGCTGATTACTCTGTCTTGGCAGATATAATCAGTCGACTATTCTTGGCAATTTATTTTAAGAGCACTTACCACATCTTAGGTGCTCAGTTAGGGGTCAGCATTAGCAGAAGCTATTTGGCTGAGCCTTGGTCTAAGAAAACTGTCAAGTTCCAAGTCCATGGGATGAAGCTTGCTTTCCACACTGCCTAGATTATTTCTACAGATATTTGCTGAGCAACTTGTACATGCAAATGCCTGTGTCTGTGCCTCAGAGGAATGAAAGGAAAGGACAGAGATAAGAACTTGGACCATAAGCCCTCAGTGTTAGACATGGGCTGTGAGGGGACAGGGGCTGACATGTTGAGAGTGCCAGCCTTGTTGTACATTGAGATTTACTTTAATAACTTTGTGAAAACTGACTCATTCCATCCAAACAACGTAGATCAGAGCTGGAATTGTACCCATGCACTCTGTGCCCAGTGACCACACTCTAAACCACTAGTTCTGAATCTTCCCAATGCTGTGACACTTTAATATGGTTCCTCATTTTATGGTGACTCCCAATCATAAAATTATTTTGTTGCCGCTTAATAACTGTAATTTTCATACTACTATGAATCATAATGTAAATATCTATGAATTCTGATGGTCTTAGGTGAGCCGTGTGGTAGGTTCATTGGACTCCACCCCACCCCAGAGGTTGAGACCTGCAGGTTGAGGACTGTTGCTCTAATCCATTACCTGAGACAACAGTAGGTCTCTGGAAACATCTGGACTTTTACCCTAACATTATCTATGAATAAATAAAAGGTGAAGTTAAATAAAGAGGAGAAAAATCTGATGGCAGAAACTGAAGTAAAGTGAATTAAGAACACACCAGAAACCAAAGAAATGTTTGCTTGAAATAAAGCATTTTATGGTTACTAAAATTGAGACTCTTCAGACAGAAAAACCAAATAAGAGCACACAGGCCCAGGGCAAATAACAGTGGACGGTGAGCCATGGGGCTGCGGCACACACAGCCCTTACTTTCTAGATAGAAGGTCAGGGCAGAACTTGGAGGAAGGGATGAGCAGAGGAAGAAAGTGGAGAGAACAACTCCATGCAGAGTGGCTCAGAAAGAAAGGTCTGTGCCTTCATTCACTGGCCTCCTGGGCAGACGTCCAGAGAGCCACCACAAAGCCAATCTGAGGACACTGGACACTAGAGGCCACCTATGGCCAAAAAGAGGTACAAGTTCTCAGTGGAACCTTTATCAGTAGACAAAGAGGAAAAGAGGTCAAGACATGACACAGAAAAGTAATGCAAACTCTCAAAGATTAAGAGTTAAAATAATATTAATATTTGCCATGTTTCAGAAAGGAAAGGGGAAAAATCATAAACTTCTGAAACATGACAAATATTAGTATTATTTTTCTTCCTTTCCCTTCCCTTCCCTTCCCTTCCCTTCCCTTCCCTTCCCTTCCCTTCCCTTCCCTTCCCTTCCCTTCCCTTCCCTTTCTCTCTCTCTCTCTCTCTCTCTCTCTCTCTCTCTCTCTCTCTCTCTCTCTCTCTCTCTTTCTTTCTTTCTTTTTGGAGAGGATCTCCTGTACCTCAGACTAGTCTTGAACTCAAACATGGCCTTGACCTTTGATCCTCCTGTCTCTAACTATTGAAGATTGGGACTGTGCACATGCGCACATGTGTTGCGGTTACAGTTTATTTCTGTTGCTGTGATACATGCTCTGACAAAATGCAACATAAGGGAGAAATTGTTTTTAACTGGAAGACACAGCCTATCATTTCTGAGAAGTAAAGGCAGGAAATCAGGCAGCTAGCCATAGCACATCCACTGTCTAGAGCAAAGGGGATAAATGCATCCTTGCTTGCTTTGTCAGCTGGCTTTCTTCTCTCTTATACTGTTGAGGACATCCCTGCTAGGGAATAGAACTGCCCATAGTGGGCTCTGTCTACCTACCTCAGTTAACAAGATCCTCCCACACACTCCACTCTACCCAACCCCCCTCACACACACACATGCAGTCATGCCCTCATGTAAACCTGATCTAGATAACTAGATAAGTCCTCTCTTTAAAAAATCTGTTCCCTTCCCAGAGATTCTAGGTTGTGTCAAGTTGACAGTGAAAACTAAACTGATCCAGCCACCAAATCCAGTTTTCCAATAATACTACATCCTTAGCCCTAGGATGTTTATGAATGTAAACTACATGAATTGCCCATGCTAAAAATGGGGGTGGGGTGGCATTGTAAGGCAATCTGTTGTTGTCATTTGCAAATTCTGGGAACCAAACTCTGGACCTTACAGATTCTGAGAAAACACTGCAGTCATTGAGATATAACACCCAGCCCCTAAACTGACAAAAGCACACCCCCCCCAAAAAAAAATCCTCCAAAATCCTACAAATGAAGTCAAATCACAGAACAAAAGCACAAATTAACAATTCTTCTTGGAGACTTTAGAAGTCAAAGCATGCAAACTACATCAATTACACTTCTCTGCAGAATTACATCCAGGATTGCTTATGTGGCCAAGGCCTGGGCTTCAAAGGTCTGTAACATTTAGACCCGTGATCATCTTTGCTGGCAGCAAGATTATTCCAGAGCTTAACTGCTCCACTTCTCACTGGCTAAGCAGATCATGCTTGCTATGCAAATGCGTCTTCAAGACTGAATGCCACTGGGGAGGGAGGAAGCCATTGAAAAGCATCCCTGTACTGCTGGGGAACAAAAAGCCATCACATCCCAGATCAAAGAAAAGAGAATCCTTTTGCAACAGAAATCCCAGGGTCTAGCATCAGAAAATCAGTTACTCCTTCACACTCTCATGACTTTTTAAGCCTTGCCCAATAAGAAGAGGCAAGGGGGAGGAGGGCCTTTCAAACATGCAATTCCTATTATATTCAATACACAGCCTTTAGTCCTTTTCACTTCTGTAGGCTATCAGCAATTATTTAAAAAGGTATCAGATTTTCAATTAGAAAGAAGACATTGTGGATGAGCCACCGTGACACAACAGTTTGTAAGATGCCCGTGACCATAACTTGATCAAGAATTCCTTCAATACTACTCCATGGCAACATGGCAGTCCTCTCTCTCCTGACAGGGCACACTCTGTAGCCTCTATTCTACAGTATTTTGTGAGTCTGCTAAATCACCATTTGTTATAAGCATACTTCTGTGGTGACAGATGCCCCCACCTCCTTCTCTTTCCTGAGCTTCTGAAATCACAGCTGTGTTGCACTATAAGCACAGTGTTGTCACATCTTTGCTTTGTTTAATTATTCAAGTTAGTCCCACTACAGAATTAAACTGCCTGGAGATATTATGGGATTTCAGTCCAAACAACACACATGACCGTACAAATGCCAACCCTTGCCAAGCATCTGCATGACTCCCCTTTTCCTTCACATAATGGTTGGCAGTATATCCCTAGTAGTCAAGAGCTGGACCAGTCTAACCAAGAGCCAAAAGCTAGTGTATGTTAGGAGGGATAGTCATACTTGGAATCATAGCAGTCTAGAGATAGAGACAAGAGGGTCATGAGTTCAAGACCAACATGAGCTACATAGTGAAACAATATCCAGTGCCCTGGAAAAATTAAAGGTGTGTTACAGGCTAAAGTGACAGATGCAACTCAGGCTCTCCTGTCTTGCTTCAGCTCTTCTGCTGAAAGGACAAAGGAGGCGTATTTTCTGTTCTTCTACACTGATATCTTTCTCTTTACCTCCTTGGGAGTGAGAGTGTTAACCCCAGAGGGAACAAAAACTTAACTCCATAGTCTTCTGTAATCTACGGGAACTGCAGGCCAGCCTAAGACAAAGAGGAAAGACAACCTCAGGAGGTCATACTTATGGGACAGGGAACATTTGAATCCCCCTACAATGTCCTTGGTGCCTCCGTGTCTATGGGCTAAAAGGGCAGCTCAGAGAAAGGGACTTTTTTTGGCCACTGCTTAAGGAAGACCACAGCTGCACTGGCCACAGCGCAATTCCCAGGAGCAACCAGGCATGAGTCCAGCTCCCTGAGAACCACCAGCCCTGGGGAGCTGACTCCCCCACCACACACACTTGGATAGATGCATTGAGCTCTCTCAGGCTTGGAGGAGAGAAGCCGATTAAAAAGCTACACAAGTTGAACCAGAAAGGACTTTTTCCCAGGGCTCAGTAGCCATTTCTGGATGCTGTGCTCCTGCACAGAGAAACACAAAGGAACGAGGAGAAAGACCCATGATGTGATGGACACTCCAGCCACAGCAGATTCAGTTTTATCTAGGTACCTTTGCCTGACTTAAATGGATTGCTTAGAACTTTAAGGAGAACAATAAATCAGAAGTATACAATACCAGTGAACAGAGGCAGTAACTGTCAGGGGATGGAAATAAAATATGAATCTTAATTTGGTGACTTATTAATAGATTTCTAGGGGAGAGAAGATTGAGGTTGTTAGGTAAAAAAAATTATTTTACTTGTCTTCGAATTTCACATAGAAGTGTTGTCTTTTCAGCTCATTCACACACATAGTACTGCATTGTTTAAGGTTCTAAGGAGATCTCCAAATAACTGGCTGCTTCCTGTCTGCCTCTATAGTGCAAGTAGCCACATCATGCTCCTATAAGCCGTGCCTTCCTGTATCCTTGGCCGGTACCCTCAAACTCCTGTTTCTTCTTGTCTTCCATTTCACAGAGAACGGCCCCTCAGGACCACCTTGACAACCTGAGAGGAGGTTGAGAACTAGAAAGATCCTCAAAGCAGACTAGGAGAAGGTCCAACTTGCATTCAGAATGGGATGCCTAGACAACATACAGTTACAAGAATTGACTACAAATGCATCTGCCTTTTTCTTTCCTTAGCTCACTGTAGAAAATAGTGAAAATATAAAAAATAGTTGGAAGTGAAAATGTCCCAGGCCAAGAGTCGTGACCCTGGCGATGGGTGGAAGATGACCTCCTGTTTTGGTAAATGGGGCTGGAAGCTTTAACTACCTGTGTGTAGCTTCTGATGCTTGTTTTCTACTTTTTCCTCATTATAACTCTGCTGTAGGCCATGCTGAGACAGATTGTGAATTTCTGTCAATATTTATTTGTTGCTATGTTAGTTGTTTTTCTGTTATTGCATTATAATACTGTGACCAAGATAGCTTATAAAAAGAAGAGTACATTTGAGCCTATGGTTTCAAAGGGTTAGAATCCATCACAGCAAAGAAGTATGACAGAAGGCAGCATGGTTGTCAGGAGAGGAAGTGGGGAGGGGAGCTCACATCATTTACCTCACACATGAGGCAGGGAAAGCAAACTGGAAATGGCAGAAGTCTTGTAAACTCTCAAAGCCTACCTACAATGGAATACTTCCTCCAGTTAGGCCACACCTTCAAAACCTCCCCGTGTTAGCCAATGTTGGTCGTCACCTAGACTTTATCTGTAAAGTAGTACAATCCAGAAATGAAGGGCACACCTGTGAAAGATTTTCTGTTTGGTTTGAAGCAGGTGAATGCCCCTCTAGTCTAGACTTTTGAGGTAGAAAGACACACTTTTGATGTGGATCGTGAGACAGAGACACATTTAATCCGGGCCACACCTTCTGGGAGCCTACATAAGGACACGAAAAAGGAAGCCTTTACTCTCTCCCTTTATCTTGCTAGCATATCCATCCCTTCACTAGCACTAGAATATACTTCTTCATGATTTCAGCCTAGACATGGACCCACTGAGACATCCAGCCTTGTGGAACTACTAGATTCTAAGACTTTCCATTTGTAGCTAGCCATTGTTGGACCACAGCCTGTAAGCTAATCCAATAAATTCCATACATAATAAATGTACATTATATATGAGATTCTGTATGTGTACACACACACACACACACACACACACACACACACACGGAAAGAGGGACAGAGAGAGATTCATTCCATAACTTCTGAGACTCTAGAGAACTGTGACTGTCTTAGTTACGGTTTTACTGCTCTGAACAGACACCATGACCAGTGTAAGTGTTATAAAAAACAACATTTAATTGGGGCTGGCTTACAGGTTCAGAGGTTCAATTCATTATCATCAAGGCAGGAGCATGGCAGCAACCAGGCAGGCATGGTGCAGGCAGACCTGAGAGTTCTATGTCTTCATCTGAAGGCTGCTAGCAGAATACACTGGCTTTCAGACAGCTGGGATGAGGGTCTTACGTCCACACTCACAGTGGCACACCTACTCCAACAAGGCCACACCTCCTAATAATGCCACTCCCTGGGCCAAGCATATTCAAACCATCACAGTGACTAATACCCTCCCCTAACAGCACCACTGTATTAGTTACTTTCTATTGCTGTGACAAAACATCATAACCAAGACAATTTACAAAACAAAGTGTATAATTGGGCTTATGGTTTCTGAGGATTAGAGTTTACAATGGCAGAGCAAACAGTGTCAGGAAGAGCTGAGAAATCTCAGTTTGATCTACAAGTAGAAGACCTATAGGAGGTCTCACTACATTACATAAACATACCTGAGAAATCTTCCTGAAATGTCTGTTTAACCTTGACACCCAATTGCTCGAAAACTTGGGGCAGCTAATCCTGCTTTCTTAAGAGCAAAATTACCCTAGTGTCTAATTTGCAATCTCACCTTCCAGTTGTTAATTACTGCACAACTTCATCATCCTTACTCCCCAACAACGCCCTTCTCCTTCTTGAGCAATACCAATTGCTAGTGCTTTTCTCTCCTCAAACACGCCCTTCCTATCTCCACCAGAAGACACCCCCTACTTCCATTTTCCCTCCTTTGCCCATCAGTTTATATGATCTTTATCCTCAGAGCACATGGATGGATGCTGCATTCCAGCAGATGCCATGTGTACAGATGGTGTGACCTCTTGTTTGGCTGTGGGTTTTGGATGTGTCTTCTGTTATATGCCACCAATTGTCTGTATCCTTCAAGAACCTATCCTGGAAGCTTAAGAATTCAAAGACTTGCAGAACAGAAAATAAAACTTCCACACAAGTCACCTTATTATGTGTTAACAGAATACAAGTTTTGTAAACATTAGAGAGTAAGGAAGCCAAGGAGAGAAATATTCACGGCATCTGCTAGAATCAGAGGGAAAAAAAAATGTCTTGTAAAAGGCAACATTTGACCTAGTTACTAAAGTTTAGGTAGCATTCTACAATGTCTTAAGTAGTATAATTAAGATTATCTAAGATATATTTCAACTGTGTAGGTTGTAATATGTAAATAAATTAATTAATTAACTTTAAAACTGGAACCAAACTGTAAGATGTTCATGGAAAGTCATCTACTCCCTTGAGAAGAACAGAGATGCTTGCATAGCTGCTCTCCATCTACATGGCCATCTGACCATTGGTTTTGTTATTCCACTCTGCTCAGTCCTATCCCAAGTTAGCAGAGGTGCGGTATGGTGCTGTGTCATTCAAAGCATGGTATGTAGACAAGCCAACTGAGTCAGGGCCATTGTCTTATGAGGACTGTAACTCTCACTTGCTCATAAATTCCCACTTTCTAAGGAGAGCAAAGTATCCCAGCATGAAACCCTATATGAACACAAGAATATCTTGAAGGCAGCTGCACAAATTATGTCATTTGTCCTGTTTTTGACAAGCCCAGACAAACAACTACCCTCAGTGTCTGTAGTACAGGAAGGATATATGAAGTCTCAATCTCAAGGAGGTGTCAAAAATCACAAGACAATACAATAGCAAGTGGACCTTCAGTCAAGGTCTTCTGCTCAGATTCCAGTGAAGTGCACCAGCTCATTGAGCACTGGGTAGACGCAGGATGGCAATGTTCCCCTGGTCTACAACAGAGTAGGCTTTTGTTTTTACATCTGGACCACTGCACAACTCTGGCCTCTATGGGTGAACAGGCAGTACCCACTCATCTGCCTGCCATGTTCAGCACTCAGCCCCACAGCCAAGGTCATTACAGGTGCTCAACGAGGAGGCTATAAATATTAATCAAGAAAGTGAAGCTCGTGCTTGAGAATGTTGTGACAGTTGAAGCAACACACAGGACAGAAATTGCTTCCACTGAATAAGAAGACATCTTTTCTCTGCATGAGGCCTCTGCCCACAGTGTAATTTCCTGCAGAGGGGGCAAAGAAGACGAGTGCGTGCCCAGAGCAGAAAAGCAAACCAGTGAGGTTCTTTGTAATGAATACATTGATGAAGTCTCATTAAAGTAAATAAAGTCCCTATAAAATGCTAGGAAATTTCTTTCAAAATAGCCTATAAATTAGCCTTAAAGAATGCCTGGGCCTGAAAGCCAAGGCTATGAATATAATTAGAAGATATTAAAAGAATCCAGACCAAGTCTGAGAAAGGGTCTAAGTGCTGTGGAGTCAGGAAAATACGGGCAAAAGGCAAAAGAAGGAAGCTTAATTCATCTTAGCAAGCCTCCTGGGGTGGGAATCTACAGGCCCCCTCCATTCCTCTTTGGTGTGAGGCCTCCTAATGAAGAGGATAGGAACAACATGACCAGACTCAGCTCCTAGCTTTATTTAATCCAGAACGATTGACTATTTCCAGACTTGAGATACTTCTCAAATATTCCTACACTTAAAGATACAGAAAAAGTACCAAGAATAGTTCCCAGGGCTGGAGAGATGATTCTGTCACTAAATGTACTTTACTCACTGCTCTTCTAAAGGTCCTGGGTTCAATTCCCAGCACCCAAATGGCAGCTCACAATTTCCTGATGCCGTTTTCTTCTGTGCAGATATGCTTGCAGAAAAGTACCCATATCTAAATGAATACATAAATAAATCAATAGCTAAAATGAATTAAAAAATTAAAAAAAAATAGTTCTCAAACCCTTGCATTTTTTATGAATGCAATCATTGGGAATTTAAGATCATTATGTCAGCCCCTTCTATTGGGACATCTCTCAGGGACATTAATATTATAGTTTGTGTTTCTATAGCTCTTAATGATTTACAGACAGTTTTTCTCATGAGAACCTCCCACCAAGCTCATAAGGTAGGTTGACTGATGACGAAAGACTGAAAGAAAGCAATTCAAGCTCAGCTAATGGCCTACCTGACTCATGGGACCTCAGATCAGCGTTTCTCTGGGTCATTCTGTCAAAGTGATGCATTGTGCCAGGGGACACAGTTGATACTGGCTACACAATGTACTTGTACCCGAGACCCCACATCTAAGCACATTTAGTTGATATCAGTGGAGCTAGATGAGAAAGGACTGGTGTTCTCCAGTTACTCTGTGAAAATACAAATGAGGAATATTGATCTCTACTTAAATCTCTTGGAGCCAACTTCTCCCTGGTATAATTTATCTCATCAGTGCCAAAGGTACATGGAAAATTGATAGTTTCTGTTGAAGAACCATGCCTGTGCAATGTCAAATAAAACAGAGTTTCACATATATGCATATGTATGTCAGTATCAGATAAGACATAAAATGCCACAGATCCATAATATATGATGTCAGATATATGTGACATTATAAGCACATACGCATGCGCGTGTGTTGAAATTTATGAAAGATATAAGATCAACCTATTTCTTCCAGTAACAGTGGCCACAAAATTGTTAGTGTTCATCATCCAGATACATTTGTGAAATTCAATAAATGTGTAAGTACAATGTTGAAAAGTATTCTGTAAATATTTAAGTATGTTTAGAAAGAAATGGCACTCAGGAAAAGGGAATTTCTAAGTTGTTAATGTGCTTTTTAAAACATCATTTTTATAGATGCATAGTGTATGGTTGCTTCTTGTTGGCTATTTTTGAGACAGGTTCTCATTATGTAACCCACTCTGACCCTGAACTCTTGATTCTTCTGCCTCAGAGCTGGTTGACAGCCATGGGTCACCTCACTTGTGCTACACAGTCTTCTCTTAGCCACTCCCCTTCCTTTTATTTTTAGCCAGGGTGTCATCGGTGCTTTATATGTAGCTGTGAAAGACATTAAAATTCTGGGCTTCTTCCTTCACCCCTCAAGTGCTGAGACTATGGGTGTGAATTACCATGCCCAGTTTTAGGCAGTGCTGAGTACTGAACCCCAGGTCTTGGATACATTAGGCAAACATGCTACCAACAGAGCTATTATATCTGCAGACCTAGAAATATCTCTTTTAAGACATTTATAGGTTTCCACACTTTTGACTAAAAGAACATGATATGTAAGTAACATGGCTGAAGCTGGCATGGTGACACAATTTTAATCCAGCACTGGGAGGGCAGCAGAAGGGAGATTTCTGAATTCAAGGCCAGCCTGCTCTACAGAATGAGTTCCACAACAGTCAGTTGGGGCTACACAGAGAAAGTTGTCTTGAATAAAATCAAACCAAAATAAAACAAATCAAAATACCAAACAAACCAACAAAAGAAACCCATGGCTGAAAGAATTACAAACTTTTCTAACAAATGCCCGACTTTGCCCTTCACTGCACTAAACGGCCAGTTGGACACCCCAGTGCCTCATAGGACTATCAGAGAGGCATGAACACAAAGTACTCACTTCCAAGAACAGAGTCAGGCACACTGGTACATGCTTCCCATTCTAATATTTGAGAGCCTGAGTCAGGGATAGTTGTCAAAATTTCAAGGCCATTCTGGGCACATAAGTAACAACATGTTTTCTTAAATATCAAAAACAAACAAACACACAACGACAACGACGATGACAACAACAACAATGAAAACAAAAACAGGGACCCTAGTCCTAGACAAAGAAATATGGCAACTAAGGAATACCGGGTGGGTGGGGGAAGGAGAGAGAGAATAATAATAATTAAAGGAAAAGAGGCCATGAATTTGAGAGAGAACAAGGGAACAGGGGGAGTACATGGGAAGGGTTAGAGGGAAAAGGGGGAAAGAGAAAAACAATGCAATTATATTTTAATTTACAAGAAAAATTATCTCTAAATCCAAAGCATGGCATGGCAGCCCATGCCTGTAATGCTAGCACTCAGAGCATAGAAGCAGAAGGATCATGGGTGCAAAGGCAGCCTCAGCTACAACACAGTGACTTCCAGACCAGTCAGAGACCAGAGCTAGCTCACAAGACTACCTTCAAAGAAAGGAAGAACTGAATTCAAGTCTTCTCAAAAAAAAAAAAAAAAAAAAAAAAAAAAAAAAAAAAAAAAAAAAAAAAAAAGCCAGAGTGTTAACATGGATATATGTGTGTTTAAATATATGTCATACCAAGATCATGTTCAGGGGTTCTCTCATGAGGCCTGAAAAGGTTTTATACGCAACGTGAAACCAATCATAACCTGTAACTTACTACAGAAACTTATGGGTTTCTTTAAACTTTATAGACACCATGTATAATAAATCTTGCTTGAAAGTACAACATCCTCTGAAGCATCAGACAACCTCTCACTGAGCAGGAAGAACACTTTCTACAGTAGCTGACTGGGATCAACTTCAGATTTCCCTAAGCCTTCTGCTAGTCTAGATGCCGCACTGTATTTTCACCCTTGACCCTGGGCTTTGCTTTGTCTTCTGCTTTGGGCAATGGGATATTGAAAAATATGACATATGTAGAAAGTGTATGGGGAGAAACCTTGATTATGGGACACCTACTCCCTTCTGGTTTTGCTACTGGGAAGCCTATTGAACCAAGACAGGCTTGCTGAAGAATGATACTATACAAAAGGAGGCTGTAGCCAACCATCCCACTCATGTCTCCTATATGAGACTCTTCAGTGTGTGTGTGTGTGTGTGTGTGTGTGTGTGTGTGTGTGTGTGTGTGTATATATGTATGTATATGTGTGTATATGTATATATCTGTGTGTTTATGCATCTGTGTATATCTGTATATGTGTATATGTGTGTATGTCTGTGTGTATGTATATATCTGTGTATGTGTGTATATGTGTGTATGTGTATGTGTGTATGTATCTGTGTATGTTTTGTATGTGAGTGTGTATGTGTGTGTATGCAGGGGGCACCCTGGACCATTCCACCCCAGCCACACTAGCCCACAGAAACAGGAGAAATAATAAATGTTTACTCAAGCCACTGTCATTTGAGTATTTTTGTTTCTTTAGCAAAGGTACATAGACCTAGAAGGTCACAGTTACAGAAATTTCCAGAAGAATCTCCTTAATACTCACTTGGGGGAAAGCTATTCCTCTCTCATTCCACATTCTCAAAATATCTTTGAGCCTGCATCTCACTATAGCCCAGACTGACAAACTCATGACTTTTGTCTTGGCTGTACAAGAGTTAGGGTTACAGGCATGCATCACCACACCTATCTGGAAATAGCTAATTCTAGTTTCAAAACACCATAAAAACATCAAAACAGTATCTAGTCATTCTGTGTAATATAATGAAAAAGTTGTTAGAATTTGTTATTTATGAATAATGACAAGGAAAAATATTATACATGACATACAATAGAAGGCAGGAGGATTTCTGAAAGCTTGAGGCTTAAGACTTGTCTGGGCTGTAAGGTGAGTTCAAAGTCAGCTTGGGATTCATAGTAAATCTCTCTCTCTTTCTCTCACATACACATACAGGAGAGAAAGAGGGGGGAAGGAAGGAAGAGAAAAGAAAACAAAGAGAGTCAGAAATATGAAAATTACAAAATACTGACAATAAGAGACATTTTTGGCTAGATATAGAAAAGAGATGTAATTAAAGGGCACACAGTTATGACATCATAGTCCATTCCCCTTGCCTGGTTAGTAAGCACCACAACCAAACTGGCTTAGAAATGAGAAAAGTTACATTAATCATTGTAATAGTGAAACATTACATCAAAGATCAACTAAGCCTTATTACACTTCAGAGGATCATATAAATGTTGTTGCTCTAAAGTTCCATAATGAAAACTTATTCAAGAAAGCTGGATCACTGCATAAAATATTTAAATAGTATTTGTTTTGCCTCTGTTGTCTTTTTAGAGTTTCTTACATAATTTGAGTTTTCTGATGGCTGGAATGCTCTGTCCTCCCCAAGTTCAAAATTGTGTTGTTCATAAATTATGTAATATACATGGTTTGTAATAGTAGCCCAAATGGGTTGAGATAGTTCCCAAATATTTATTCCGGCCTTGTTACTTTTAAGTTGGACTACATTTGACTCTAGAACAGCACTAGTAATAATGTGTGTGGTTTCTGGTGAGGTTTATGATGCTCATTCATCCCTCTGTGTACACACTTAACTAATGAGGACTCCAACTTCTGCCCAGTACATGAGGGTGCTTTACTGGAAAAGATTGGTTATACTCAAGACCCATCTCCCTGGTGTCCTCTGCCCTAGATTTTACACATTAGCCACACCCCCATTAAACTGCCCGAGCTGCCGTGTGTACATCACACTTTGTAAAACATCCGTAATCCTCCCACAGGCCGTCTCTTCTCTAAAGCACTGCTGTCTAAACCCTGCTCCCGCCCAACTGTTCAAGCACACCTGGCAATCACCAAGGTACACTTGAAGGTTTATAAAGACAGAAAAAGAAAGATGTAGGAAGTAGGTAATCTGGGAGGGAGGAAAGTTTCCTAAAGCCGCACAGATAACAAGAAAAGGTTTGTGTCTTGGTGTGTGTTGCTGCAAAGCCCATTTTACCCCCTAAAATACTGGTAATAGAGTATGTTGGCATATTGTAGGCTCATCCTAAATGTGAAGACCTGCCTATCCACTTCTGTGTAGAAACAGAGGATTATCTATCTACTTTCTCATACAAAAAAAAAACCTGTCCACATTGTCTAAGAACGGTAATACTTCAGCCACTGTGCTCTGGGCTGATTAAGTCTGTAAACTACAGTAGTCATTACAAAACCCACTTGCAATCCTGGCAGCGAAGTCCTCCCTAAATCAAACTGAGGCTAGCTCACCGAATTTTCCAATTCTCAGCATGATGACACCTCTACATGTGCTGCAGATGATAAACCAAATTAGAATTTGGATGTCAGCGAAGAAGGTGGGTGCCTGCTTCTAGTCTGTCGTAACACAACCCAAGGGCGACAGCATTTTCTAAATAATGAGACTCCACTGTGCATGTGTATACTAAATTTTTCAGCACTTACTAGAAATGAAACCCAAACTATGTACGTACCCCTTAGCCACGAGAAACGCGACCACAGCTCCTACTAGATCAACATATGGGAAGTTCAGTGCGTAATTAGACATAACACCTACTTAATCATGTTTGTTCCTCATGCTCACTAGCTTTTTCCTCAAAGTCTCTTTAGAATCTCGCAAAACGTGTATTTATTGCATATTCCTTCATTTGCCTTTCCAATCACATGGTTTGGAAGATGGTTGGAAAAACGAATACCAAAATCTTTTCAAAAATTATCTCTGGGAATTGGGATTGTGAGGAATTTTGATTTTTATGTTGTTCATTTTGGCACTGCTTTTGTCTATCATAAGCACATCTTGCCTCTGTGAGTAGAAAAGTCAACGACAGAATCACAACCCTTGACAATAATTTCCTATGTAACATCACATACCTTTTACTAAAAGCAATTTGCACAATAAATCAGATAGTTTAGAAAAATATTTTTTGGCCCTGAATGCCTTTTTGAGTCTTAGCATTTGAAGATAAAGTCCTTTCAGATGTTCAATATCTGGCCTCTGCCCAGTGTCTAGGGATTGACAACATCTTCCCAGAATGCCGTGTGGTATTGAGTCACAAGATGCCTCTCATTTAAAATCTCCCCCAAAGTATACTCGAACTTTTGGCACAGTGCACATCAAACCCAGAGGGAAATGTTCTAATCCTTTAACACACAGACTTTGGGCCATGTTCTTCATTTAAGCCTGCATCACTCCTTAATCTTGACAGCTAAATCCTCACCAAAAGTTTGGCAAGGACAATACGGAATGATGCGGCCAAACGGGTCTCACACAGGGTCAGCCTGGCTTCCTCTCTGCTGGAACACAGGGCTCTCAAGTGAAAGTTTCTTAATGTAAATCACAAACAGGTTTACTCAGAATTTGGCTCCTGTGTTTATGAGCAGGAGGAAGAAATATTACCCTGGGGTCCTCTGCCTACCCATTAACACTGTAGATATACAAACCAAGAGTGTCCCGTTGAACTCCTGTGTAAAACCTGAAGAAGGACTTTATTGCCAGCATTTAGGGGGCAGAGGCAGGTAGATCTCTGGAAGTTCTGACCTAGACATATAGAAAGTCTAAAGCCAGCCAGGGATACATGCTGGGAGTGTATCCAAAAAAGTATTTTGAAATAAAGAGTATGTTTAAGGTTATGGTAAAACTCAGATATTAAAATTTCAATCATTCCTCTGATTTCTCTGGATTTGTTACTGTTGTAAAAGAGTAGTAACAACAGAGACAGAGTCGCCTGCTACGTGTTGAAGGCTGCCTCCCAGAAGCTCATTTCTACTCAGAACGGCACTGCAATCAGTGACCTTATTTAGAAATGAGATCTTTGTAGATGTAATTATATTAAAACGAGGTCACAGCCTGCTGAAGTTTGTCTCGTATCTAATAACTAGTGTCTTCATAAGAAGAGGGGTAGCATCCACATGCTACCCCTAGGCAGAGGGAAGATGGAGATAACATGTATGGATTGCAGCTGAGACTGGGGGACTGCATGGGATGGTAGCATCCACATGAAGCCAGGGTGGAAACATGAGTAGATACTGTCTCAGAAGGCCAGAAACACAAGAAAATAAATGTCTGTTAATAGCTTGTGGTATTAGGTGCAGCTTCCAAAGAAACTAATATGCTGCCCACCCAGACTTGAAACTCTCTAGCACTTCACACAAATGATGTTGACTCTGATCATGTTGATGTTGGCTCCAGAAGAAAAGTCACAGTTTAAGTTACCCCAAACCAATTCAAACCACAAATTTTTCTCCATGCTACAACATGGTCTATGCACCTGCAAGCACACGCACACCAGTGTGCACATGTGTGTGCACGTACACACATACTTTCTCTCAATAAGTGTTCTAAAATTATTTTTTTTAAAAAAAAATAAAGAATTCTAACTTTGAGTACAATTTTTTTAAATAGCATTTATTTTATTATTAATAATTGTTTGAAGAGACAGTGTTGTACTCCTTAAACCAGGCATACCTAGACCTTACAGTATAGAACAAGACAGACTTGAACTAAAGGCAATCCTTCTACTCTAGTTTTCCAAATGCTGGAATTTCAGCCAGGAGCCCCTATGTCAGGCTAAGTATTTTAATTGAGGACGGTACATTTGTGTACTGTACTTTGGGATTGTCAACTTAGTAAATCAGGAGTAACTCAGTGTTCTATTCCCTGTAAGCTGGGTGCTGACCATTTCCTCTCTATAAAGAATGGTTGACCATAGCTCAGCCTTGACAGTAAGATGCCATCACCTTCAGGTTTTGGGAGCATTGCTCCTCTCATGACAGAATCTAACATGTTGCTTCTCAACCTTTCTAATACTGTGACCCAATAGTTCCTCATGTTGCAGTGACCTCCCAATCAAAAAACTATTTTTGTTGCTACTTCATAACTGTAATTTTGCTACTGCTATGAATAGCAATGTAAAAATTTTTGGAGATAGAGGTTTGCTAAAGGGGTTGTGACCCACAGGTTGAGAACCATTTGAACAGCAGTACTTTAAGCATCTCTAGGTTCAGAAGCACTCAAAAAATATGCGCAGATTGGTGAAAGAAACTTTCATGTTATTAAAAGGTCATATTTAAAGAGGATTCATGAATTTTCATGAATTTCTGTCACATTTGATTAGAAAGAGACCTGGCGTTTTACTGGACATGAACAGTAAACCAAAAAAAAATCTAGGGTTTATAAAATGATTTCTCAGGAATCACTTGATAATTCTTATGTAATTTGACTTTAGCTTGACTTCACTAGGTTATCTCGGCTTATTTATACAAGGAAGAATAAAGTGTATATTAAAGCTGGAAACAAGAAGCATCATCAATAATTGTGAACCAAAAATACTCCTGGTGCTGGTTATGGAAGCCCAGGAACTCTGTACCCAGGATGCCAAGCAGTTCAAAAAGAAACTCATATTTCACTCAGGAACCAAGTTATAATTTGCCTGGCATGCCTGGGAAGTTCAAAGGATCTGCTGAATCCTACAGTAACCACTGTGATTTTTCAAGGAAAGCTGAAGGTTCAACTTCTGCTTGATGAACCCTTTGCTTCTTGGCTAAAAGAGAAACAGGACTGCCAAGCAGGCAAATTATGCTGTGCTAAGCTCTCTTCCAAAAGTCCTTTAGCAGAGCAGATATGGGTCAGCCAAAGAAGCATCAATTTTCTCAGTGAAAAGCTGGGGCACCGGCATCCCAAGAGGGCTGCTTCTAGCCTCTGTGACTGGGCACCAGATTCCAGTGGTTCTCTTTTCAGATGCAGCTGCCTCGGCATGGAGTACAAAAGGTTTGCCTGATTGAACCCAGGCCTCATGTGAACAGACCAGCAGCAATTAGTAAACCACAAAGCTATTTGTGGTGTTCTGAATAAGAATGTCCCCACTGGCTCATATATTTGAAAGCCTAGTCAGAGGGAGTGGAATTTTTTTCAAAGGATTAGAAGGATTAAGAGGTGTGGCCTTGCTGGAGGAAGTGTGCCATTCAGGGTGGGCTTTGAGGTTCCCAAAGTCCACACCAGACCCAATCTCTCACTTAGTCAATCTGCAGATCAGGATGTAGCTTTCAGCGACTTCTCTAGTTCCACACATGTCACCATGATCCCCACCACGATGACAATGGACTAAAGCTATGAGACTCGTAAGCAAACCCCCATATTTCTTTTATCAGAGTTGCCTTGGTCACAATGTCTCTTCACAGCAGTATAGTAGTGACTAAGACACGTTGAAGCGTTTAAGTAGGATTGGAAATGTTTTAATTTCTGGGAACGATGGAAATAATTCAGTGAATAAAGCTTTTGCCGCACACACAAGAGAACCTGCGTTTGGACCCAAGGACCCGCATAAATGTTGGCTGTGGTAGTATGTGCGTGTAACATCAGAGCTGAGAGGTGAAAGAAGGACTAAAGACTGATAAATCCCAGGGAGTCCATGTTTTTCTGGAAACTAGTGCATAATAACAGCATCACGTCAGGCTAATAGGCAGGACACAAAGAAAAGAAAGTCAAGCAAGATCTCTACTCCATGCTGTATCAAAATAAACAGTGCATGGATAATTAATTATAACATTAAAAATTATAACAGGAAGAAGCAGAAGAGCATACATATGTTTAAAGAGCAAAGTCACTATTAAACTGAAAACCAGAAGTCATAAACAACTGACTCTGTAAAATATGAAAAATCTTCTAAGGCGCTGGTGTGCTGGCTCAGCAGCTGAGAACTCATTGCACTCTGGCAGAAGTGATCCCCAGGGTCCTCATGGCAGCCCATACCCACCTGTAATTCTAGTTCTAGGTCATTGGAAGTCCTGTTCTGGCCTTTATGGCCACCTGGTTACATGTGGTATATGTAAACTTAGACATTTTAAGTTCAGAACATGTTAACCTAGTAAAAAATGTGGTCCATGTTAAAGGCCACATTAAAAGGCCATGTTAAAAGGAAGGGAACAGTCACAACACATGATAGAAGTATGCTGGTCATTGCAGTTTAAAAGGACTAGCTTCCCCTAAATCAATAATGAAAAGCAAGCAAATAATCCAACAGGATAAGATGAAAGAATGATGATGAATGAAATTAAAAAGATTAAAGAATATTTAAAAAAAAACTCATTATTTTATTTGTGATTTTCTATCAGGCAAATTACCAACCAATAGGTGGTGGTTCTGATAAGGGAATCAGAAAAGGGCATTTTAATCACTGTTCTGTTGTCTACGCACAATTACAGGATTTCAATCTTTGTTGGATTAATTTGGCAACAGCCACCAATATATTGAAAGCTATTTCCTTTGAATTTAAAAATAAAAATCTTTTTTAAAAGTTATATTTTAAAAATAAGATTTCAATATACACACCAAGCTGGCCTGGAACTCAGACATATTCCACCTGCCTCTGGCTTCTGGTGCTGATATTAACAGTGTATGACATCATGCACTAAGTTTGTTGTTTGTGTGTGTGTGTGTGTGTGTGTGTGTGTGTGTGTGTGTGTGTGTGTGTGTCTGTGTGTGTCTGTGTGTCTGTGTGTGTCTGTGTCTGTGTGTCTGTGTGAGTATGCCCACATGCTCTTGGGGGGCCAGAAGAGGACATCTGGACCTGGGAGCTGGAGTTACAAGTAATTGTAATCTGCCCAGTGTGGTACTAGAAACCAAACTCCAGTTATTTGCAAGAACAGTGAATGGTCCCAACTGAGTCATCTCTCTATGCCAACATCATTTTAAGTCAGGGTCTTGCTATGTAGCCCTGGCTTGTCTAGAACTTGAAGTAGGTTGTCTTGCCTCTGCATCTCAAGTTCTGAGACAACCATGAAGAAGCACTGCACCCAACAAAAATAATGCTATTCCTAACAACGCATCCTATAGGAAGACTTATACATGTGAACAAGTATATATTTGAATATTAATGATATCAGAGAAAATTAAAATTACCTAAATATTCATCAACCAAATAAATTTTAACATTTTCTGTATGAACAACAAAAAATTACATGGCTATTAAAAAAGAGTGGGATTGTTTTATAGGGATTCTGGGAAATCTTCCATGCTGCCAGCCTGCTTGAAAAATGGAGAGCTCCAGATTTAGTAAGAGACCATGTCTCAAAAGAATAAGATAGAAAAGGAGTCATGCACTACCACATATGTGTGTACATGAATGCACAATTATATGTTGCATGTTTATTCTCTCTCTCTCTCTCTCTCTCTCTCTCTCTCTCTCTCTCTGTGTGTGTGTGTGTGTGTGTGTGTGTGTGTATGTGTATGTGTGTTTTAATGAAACTGGTCTTGGGAATGCAGGCCTGAAATTCTAGCTCTTGTGAGGCAAAGCTTGCAGGAAGATTGCAGTGAGTCTGAGGCTTGGCCAGGATTACATAAACAGCCTGTTTCAAAAAACAAAACCAACCCATAATTTTAATGGAAAGCCAAGCATGGTTGTACATGCCTGGATTCTCAGATACAGGGGACAGAGGCAAGAACTGCCCGAGGCCAGCTTGAGGCTCCAACTCAAAGGATAAAAAGAATAAATAAGAAGTTTCAAAGTATACTATTATGCACTGCTATTTGGTAATGTAGACACCCAGAAGATTTATTTTTCTTTTTATCCACATTCTTCTTCTTAGTTTTCTATATTTATATGAAAACTATAGGTTTTATAAAGGCTCATCTGAAACAGAAGCAGTGAGAGATTTTATGGGTATTGTTATGAGCCCTGTTTCCACACATGGAATGTTCAAGTCTGTTTTTCAATATAAGCATGAGTTAAAAGTTGGTAACTTTCCCCAGGGAAGACAATGGCTACAAAGAACTTAATATACTCACCCTGGTGTTGTAAGGCAGTGGTCTGGGCTGGTCATCATTTGTTGAACTGGATGATAGAGGGGGAGTTTACATGAGGAGAATAACATTTGCCCTCTGTGTCTGATTTTCTTTAAGTTCTAAGGTTCTTGAGCCTGGCATGCAAAGCTGATGTATTAGTCAGGGTTGTTGAGAGTCACGGAACTTATGAAATGTCTCTATATATTAAGGGTAATTGTTGCAATCACTTACATTCTGCAGTCCAACTAACCCAACATTGTCCAGCTGTAAATAGGAAGTCCAATAATTTAATAGCTTCTCAGTCCCATGAGGTTAGATGTTTCGGTTGGCCTTCTGTATAAACTAGAATCCTGAAGAAGAAGGTTTCACCAGATGTGCTGGCAAGTAACAGCAAGGAAGCAAAGAGAGAGCCTTCCTCCTTCCATTGTCCTTATGTAGGCCTCTAGCAGAAGGCATGGCTCAAATTAAAGGTGTATACCACAGTGCCTGGATTTGGACCTTGTTCTGTCCCAGACTGGCCTTCAAATCAGAGTTCTGCTTGCCTTGTCTCCTAAGACTAAAGACGTGTACTACCTTGCATGGGCCTAAGCTTTTCATGATCACAATGCCTCAAGATCTGTATCAAAAGCATGTAGCATCCCATGTCAAGATGTAAGTCAGAAGCCTATGTCTTTTGACAAGGATCTGGATCATATGTGTGCCCTCCATTTCTGGATTGTAGTTTATCCCAGATGTAGTCAAGTGGACAACCAGGAATACCCATCATAGCTGGCATGATGACAAATCTTTGTTGTCAATTTGGCTGGACTTGGCATCATTCCTAGTGTCTCTGTGAAAGTGTTTGCAGAGAGGTTTAACTGTGTGGTGTGGTGGTAAATATTACTTGGGGTGTTTTAGCCCAAATAGTCTACATTGGTCATATAGTTCCCAAATAAAAGACACAAAATCTTTTAGATTAATAATAAGCCTACAAGATGAAATCTCAATTCTGAACATCTATGCCCCAAATGCAAGAGCACCCACATACATAAAAGAAACTTTACTAAAGTTTGAAGCATACACTACACCTCACACAATAATAGTGAGAGATTTCAACACCCCACTCTCAGCAACGGACAGATTTCATGGAAACAAAAACTAAACTGAGACACAATGAAACTAACAGAAGTTATGAACCAATTGTACTTAACTGATATCTATAGAACATTTTATCCTAAAACAAAAGAATATACCTTTTTCTCAGCACCTCATGGTACCTTCTCCAAAATAGACCATATAATTGGTCACGAAACAGGCCTCAACAGATACAAAAAGATTGAAATAATTCCTTGTACCCTATCAGACCACCATGGACTAAGGCTGATCTTTAGTAATGACAAAAACAATGGAAAGCCCACAAACACATGGAAATTGAACAATGCTCTACTCAATGATGACTTGGTCAAGGAAGAAATAAAGAAAGAAATTAAAGACTTTTTAGAATTTAATGAAAATGGGGACACATCATATCAAAACTTGTGGGACTCACTGAAAGCAGTACTAAGAGGAAAAATCATAGCTCTAAGTGCTCACAAAAAGAAATTGGAAAGAGCATACATTAACAACTTGACAGCACACCTGAAAGCCTTAAAACAAAAAGAAGCTAATATACCCAATAGGAGTAGACGACAGGAAATAATCAAACTCAGGGCTGAAATCAACCAAGTAGAAACAAAAAGAACTACACAAAATATCAAGGAAACCAGGAGCTGGTTTTTGAGAAAATCAATAAGACAGACAAACCCTTAGCCAGACTAACCAAAGGGCACAGAGACAGTATTCAAATTAATAAAATCAGAACTGAAAGGGGAGACATAACAACAGAAACAGAGGAAATTTAAAAAATCATCAGAGCCTACTACAAAGGCCTATACTCAACAAAATTGGAAAATCTGGATGAAATGGAAAATTTTCTAGACAGATACCAGGTACCAAAGTTAAACGAGAAGCAGATAAACCATCTAAACAGTTGCATAACTCCTAAAAAAATAAAAGCAGTCATTAAAAATCTCCCCACCAAAAAAAGTCTGGGACCAGATAGTTTTGGTGCAGAATTCTATCAGACCTTCCAGGAAGACCTAATACCCATTCTCTTCAAACTATTCTACAGACTAGAAACAGAAGGAACACTACCCAATTTGTTCTATGAAGCTACAATTAAGCTCATATCTAAACCTCACAAAGACCCAACAAAGAAAGAGAACTACAGACCAATCTCTCTTATGAATATTGATGCAAAAATACTCAATAAAATTCTCGCAAACAGAATCCAAGAACACATCAAAACAATCATCCATCATGATCAAGTCATCTTTATCTCAGGAATGCAGGGATGGTTCAATATTCGAAAATCCATCAATGTAATCCACTACATAAATAAACTCAAAGAAAAAAAACCACATGGTCATCTCACTAGATGCTGAGAAAGCATTAGGCAAAATTCAACATCCCTTCATGTTAAAAGTCTTGGAAAGATTGGGAATTCAAGGCCCACACCTAAACATAGTAAAAGCAATATACAGCAAGCCAGTAGCCAACATCAAACTAAATGGAAAGAAACTTGAAGCAATCCTACTAAGATCAGGGACTAGACAAGGCTGCCCACTCTCACCCTACCTATTCAATATAGTACTGAGAGTCCTAGCTAGAGCAATTAGACAACAAAAGGAAGTAAAAGGGATACAAATAGAAAAGGAAGAAGTCAAAATTTCACTATTTGCAGATGATATGATTGTATACTTAAGTGACCCTAAAACTTCCACCAGAGAACTCCTAAACCTGATAAATAACTTCAGCAAAGTGGCTGATATAAAATCAACTCAAACAAATCAATAGCCTTCCTCTACTCAAAGGATAAACAGGCTGAGAAAGAAATTAGGGAAATGACACCCTTCACAATAGCCACAAATAATATAAAATATCTTGGAGTGAATCTAACCAAGCAAGTGAAAGATCTGTATGACAAGAACTTCAAGTCTCTGAAGAAAGAAATCAAAGATCTCAGAAGATGGAAAGATCTCCCATGCTCCTTCATTGGCAGGATTAACTTGGTAAAAATGGCCATCTTACCAAAAGCAATCTACAGATTCAACACAATCCCCATCAAAATTCCAAATCAATTATTCATAGAGATAGAAAGAGCAATTTGCAAATTCTTTTGGAATAACAAACAAAACAAAACAGGATAGCAAGAACTATTCTCAACAATAAAAGAACTTCTGGGGGAATCACCATTCCTGACCTCAAACTGTACTACAGAGCAATAGTGATAAAAACTGCATGGTATTGATACAGAGACAGGCAGGAAGATCAATGGAATAGAATTGAAGATCCAGAAATTAACCCACACACCTATTGTGACTTGATCTTTGACAAAGGAGCTAAAACCAGCCAGTGGAAAAAGGACAGCATTTTCAACAAATGGTGCTGGCTTAACTGGAGGTCAGCATGTAGAAGAATGCAAATTAACCCATTCTTATCCCCTTGTGCAAAGCTCAAGTCCAAGTGGATAAAGGACCTTCACATAAAACCAAATACACTGAAACTAATAGAAAACAAGATGAGGAAGACCCTCAAATACTTAGGAATAGGGGAAAAGTTCCTGAACAGAACACCAATGGCTTATGCTCTAAGATCAAGAATTGACAAAGGGACCTCATCAAATTGCAAAGCTTCTGTAAGGCAAAGGACACTGTCAATAAGACAACATGGCAACCAACAGTTTGGGAAAAGATCATTACAAATCCTACATCCGATAGAGGGCTAATATCCAATATATACAAAGAACTCAAGAAATTAGACACCAGACAACAAAATAATCCTATTAAAAAATGGGGTACAGAGCTAAAGAAAGAATTCTCAACTGAGGAAACTCAAATGGCCAAGAAGCACCTTAAGAAATGCTCAACATCCTTAGTCATCAAGGAAATGCAAATCAAAACAACCCTGAGATACCACCTCACACCAGTCAGAATGGCTAAGATAAAAAATTCAGGTGGTAGTAGATGCTTGCAAGGATGTAGAGAAAGAGGAACACTCCTCCGTTGATGGTGGGATTTTAAGCTGGTACAACCACTCTGGAAATCAGTCTGGCAGTTCCTCAGAAAATTGGACATAGCATTACCTGAGGATCCAGCTACACCACTCCTGGGCATATACCCAAAAGATGCTCCAACATATAACAAGGACACATGCTCCACTATGTTCACAGCAGCCTTATTTATAATAGGCAGAAGCTGGGGAGAACCCAGATGTCCTTCAACAGAGGAATGGATACAAAAATGTGGTACATTTACACAATGGAGTATTACTCAGCTATTAAAAATAATGAATTCAAGAAATTCTTAGGTAAATGGATGGAACTAGAAAATATCATCCTGAGTGAGTTAACCCAATCACAAAAGAACACACATGGTATTTATTCATTGATAAGTGGATGTTAGCAAAAAAACTTGGAATAGCCAAGACTCAACACACAGACTACATGAAGCTCATGAAGAAGGAAGACCAAGTGTGGATGCCTCGGTCCTACTTAGAAGCAGTAACAAAAGTACTCAAGGGAGCAAATATGAAAACAAAGTGTGGGACAGAAACTGAAGGAGGAGCCATCTGGAGACCATTCCACCTGGGTCTCCATCCCAGCTACAGTCACCAAAGGTAGACACTGATGTGGATGGCAGGAAGTGCATGTTGACAAGAGCCTGATATAGCTGTCTCCTTAGAGGTCTGCCAGAGTCTTACACATTCAGAGGCAGGTGCTCACAGCTAACCACTGATCTGATCAAGGGTTTCCCAATGGAGAAGTTAGAGAGAAGACTGAAGGAGCAGAAAGGGTTTGTGGCCCCATGAGGAGAGCAACAATACCAACCAACCATAGCCCCCCAAGGTCTAAACCACCAGCCTGGGAGCACATAGGGAGGGACCCATGACTCCATCTGTACATGAAGGGGAGGATGGCTTTGTCTGGCATAGGTGGGAGAGGAGATTCTTGGTCCCATGAAGGCTGAACACCGAGTAGGGTGGGGAATTCGAGGGTGGGGAGGTGGGAGTGGGGGGGGGAGATAGGGGCACATCCTCATAGAAGCATGAGGAGGGGGGATGGGATAGGAGGTTACTGGCTGGTGGGTAGAAGGAGGGTTAGGGGATAAAATCTGAAATGTAAATATATTATCCAATAAAAAAAGAAAAAATAATAAGCCTAAAAGCATAGAGTCCAACAGCTGTCAACTTTCTATGCTATTTTGTCTACTTCCCTATCCATAACCCCAAGATATCACTTGGAATGTTCCTATTGGTCCTCTCATGCTCCATCAGCCTGGCCCTTGTGGCCATGTGCTCACGATCCACCTACACCGTGGCATCTCCTTCCTTCTCCTCTTTGTGGTCTCTGCCCAAGACCCCCAAACTACAGAGCCTCAAGCCCTGCCTACTTCTCTTCTGCTCAACAACAGGCTATAGGCATCTTTATTAACCAATCAGGAATAACTTGAGGGGCAAGATTTACACAATCCAAGCTTGTTTAGATGAGGATCTGCTTGTCTTGGACCAACCAGGTCTTGGAATACAGTATTTAGCAGCACCAGACCAACCCGTTACAGAGTGGTGAAGACCTACCCTGTCTTAGTTTCAATTGCTGTGACGAAGACCATGGCCAAAAGCAACTTTGGGATGAAAAAGTTTATTCCACTTCTCAACTTAGAGTCCATCATGAAAGAGGTCAGGGCAGGAGCTAAGTACAGGAACCTGGAAGCGGGAACAGGAACATAAGCCATGGGGGAGTGCTGCTGACAGGCTTACTCCCCAAGGCTTGCTCAGCCTGCTTTTTATACAACCCAGGACTATCTGTCCAGGGCAGAACCATTCACAACAGACTAGGCTCTTCCACATCAATCCCTATACTGCTGGTTTTGTTTCAACTTGATGCAAGCTAGAGTCATCAGAGGAAAAGGTAGCCTCAGTTGAGGGGATGATTCCATGAGATCCAACTGTAAAGCATTTTCTCAAGTACACATTGATAGGGGAGAGCCAGCTGACTTCCATAAGAAAGCAGGCTGAGCAAACAAGGGGAAGCAAGCCAGTATGCAGCACTGCTCCAAGGCTTCTGCATCAGCTCCTGCCTTCAAGATTCTGCCCTGTTTGACTTCCTGTCCTGACTTCCTTCAATAATTAATAGCAATATGGATGTGTAAGCCAAATAAGCCCCTTTCTCTCCTACTTGCTTTTTGGTCATGATGTTCTGTCACAGCTATAGAAACTCTAGGACGATCCCTAGTTAGTAAAGTGCACTACGGGCATGTATGCAGGTCAGTCTGGTGGGGAATTTTCTCAAACGAGGCTCCCTCTTCCCAAGGTTGACTGTAGTTTGTGTTGAGGTGAGACAAAACTAGCCAGTATATGCCCTGTATATGTGACACCATACAGTAGTCTAGTACATCCAAACTGAATAAAAGTGGAAAGAGAAAATGCCAGATGACCAGAGAATTTTACTTGATGGTGCACTGAGGAGTTCCAGTGACATGCTGCCAGCACCCTGACTTCCACCATCCTTTTCCATCATACCAGTTGCTACCCTTACAAACCGTGAGCAAAACAAACCTTCCCTTCATAAACTTACATTTTGTTGCAGCCCTCTCCATTCCACACTTGGCGGCCACTGTTTCCCGGCCCAAGCTGCCTCTCCGGTCTGCGGGTCAGGGTCTAGCAAAAGAGAGAGTGGAGATTAAGGGGAAGAGACTCGAAGAATGGAGACAAGACAGAGGTTCTGATCAAGTCTCATTTATTGAAGGGAAATTTGGGGTATTTATATGCTTTTGCCACGTGCCTTGTAGGCGCGTGGATACCACGTGTCTTGCAGGTGTTGATATGACGTAAGCCTTACAGGCATGTATAGCGTGGATAGCATGTGCACCGTGCACCTTACAGGCATGTATGGCGTGGATAGCATGTGGACAGTACGTGAACCGCATGCCTTGCAGGCGTGGATACCACGTGTGCCTTGCAGCTGGGGGCAGTAAACAGCAAAACAAAATATGTGGGATATCAGAGTGTGCTTCAGCTGTTGTAGGCTGTTAAAAAAACAAGTCTTACATCAGGGTATATGGCTTGAGATGGCTGCAAAGCTGATAGCCGCTTTCTGCTAAAAGTCGGCCCCCAACAACATTTAGTCAGGTGTTTGGTCAGAGCAATGAAGAAGAGCCATCTAGAGAAAGTGTCTTTCTTGGTGAGACTTCAGTGTGTGTCTTGTCGGAAAATGACTTTTAAATTGTTTTGGAAGCTGTGAAGTGACTGGAAGTTAGCTCTTTGCCACACTGGTCTTCAAATTCACGTGGAACATGGTCTTCCCAAGCTAACTCTTCCACCCTTGCATCTGGAGTCCGATTCACAGCCATTTAATGATGTAAACCTCGTCCAGGAGAATTTCCCACAACAGATCCTTAAAATCAATCCCTCAGAGCTCTGAGAGAAAATACCTCTCCCATCCTTGTGTCGCACTGAGGGAAGATGTCACCTAGCCTCATATTACAAGTAAGGAAATTTTAAAGCATAGTTTATTTGATTCCAAAACTGTTATTTCATCCATAGCTCGGCTCCCTGCTAAGTTTATGGGTTTCAAAGACTTTGATGATGAGAATAATAACAACTCTGAGGATTGTAATTATTATAAATTACCATTTCAACAATTTTATTCAAAATTGGAAGAAAAGCAAACGTGCAGAAATAAAATTTGCATATACATAGCAAACCACTGCCCAAAGAAATTCAGCAGCAAACACATTTTTCACACATTGTTGTTAACACGATTTTTAATTAACACTCAGGAAAAAAAAAAAAAAGACACAGTGGGGGAAGGTCTGAAGAAAACTCATCACCGCATCTGGATTTTCTGTGAGAAGGATGGGACTTTCAAAAATGCAAATTTCTCTAACTGTTGCTTACCACTAACGCGGCCCTGCTGACTCTCCTGACTAAGGCTCTGATGAAGAGTTCAAGGGAGAACACCTTTCTCATGAGAACCGCAGACTTGCTGGGAGAAAGAGACAGCCTTCCATGAAATCATCAGGTTCTACGACAACTGTGCCGTCAAGGGCTGTCCATAAGCCTCATGGCTTCATCCCAGAAAGCTATCTGGGGTGCTATAGAATGTCATAAGATAATGTCATAACAATTGACAGTCTTGTAGAGAAAAGCTGGAATCATATGGGCTGTGCTCACTTTGATGGAAGCCATTCACTATACAACCCTAAAACTACAAGTTTTTATTACATATAGCATAGGAAGAGAGTGTCTTAGTTACTGCTCCAGATACTGCTCTATTGCTCCGAGGAGACACCATGACCAATGCAACTTATAGAAGAAGGTATTTAATTGAGTGTTTACTTATAGTTTCAGAGAAACTATGAGTCCATGAATATCATGGCAAGTAGGCACTGTAGAAGTAGAAGAGAGGTTATATCTGATCCACAAGCAGAAGAGAGAGAGAGAGAGAAAGAGAGAGAGAGAAAGAGAGAGAGAGAAAGAGAGGGAGAGAGAGAGAGAGAGAGAGAGAGAGAGAGAGAGAGAGAGAGAGAGAGAGACCCATTTCTACTTGGAAATGGTGGGGGCTTTTTAAATCTCAAAGACCACCTCCAGGAACCCACCTCCTCCAAGTCCACACCTCCTAATCCTTCCCAAACAGATTCACCAACTGGGGGAGGGGCAAGCATTCAACTATATGAGTGTATGGGGGTCATTCTCATTCAAACTACCACTTAGGGGTTAGCTTGTCTGAGCAGGAGGTCTTCGTAGGGGAGCCATCTTAAGCTGTAAATATGCAGGAGGAGGAAGCCGTGGTTCTGGTGGGTACTAACCCTTCACTGGCATTAACTAAAGAATAATCAATCAGTTGACAACTTTGGTACTCGAGACAGTGGGAGGTTTTGCCATTTCTCTGAGTCTGACCCATGGAAGCTTTACCATTTCCATAGATCTGAGGCATTGGGGTCCTTGCCATGGTGGTGCCCATATCAACAATATAAATTCTCTCTGGACTTTATCTGCCCCTTTACACATTCACTGGGGCTTCCTCTGCTCCCCTTGCTCCCAATATGACTTTTGATAATCCCAGTCATCTTTTTCTAAATTACTATGAGAATGCTTTCCAAGAGAACAGTTAGGAAAAAAAGGGGAGGGTTACATTTCCAATATTTCTTTACGAGCATTTAGGCTCCTTGTTTGTCTTTTTGGGGACAGAACTCTCCTGGATTCACTTGCTGCTTGCATGGTGGCTGTTCCATAGTGGTGTTCTTTTCCATAGAATTCAGTTCCTTTTCACCATCAATGTCTCTTCAGAGGTGCCTGTTCATGCTCCGTATTTTAGGATACAAACCAGCAAGGAAACATGGTGCCTCTTGGGATTTTTTTATGTGCTGGGTTTGTGGCTACAGACTGCATTATCCCACCATATACCTGCACATTTTATCCAGATCTCAACAAGAAGCGACCTTCCACCACCAGTTCACCTTAGAAATCTCTGTATTATTATCATTTTTTTTTTAATTTTAAGACAGTATCTTGGGGTTATATTTCTGTAAAGAGATACCATGACTACAGCAGCTTTTAATTGGAGACAGCTTACAGTTTAATCCATAGTCATCACGGTGGGGAACATGGTAACATGCAATAGACATGGTTACTGGAGTGAAAGTTAAGAGCTCTATGTCCGGATCCACAGACAACAGGAAAAGAGTGAGATACACTAGGCCTGGCTTGAGCATCTGAGAAGCCCATCCCCCAGTGACACACTTGCTTTAACAATGGCAGAGCTACTCCAACAAGGCCACACCTCCCAATAGCACTACTCCCTATGAGCCTATTCAAACTACCACAGTATACTATTCAGACAAATTCAAACACTACCTACTTTTGCCTCTAGTCTAAATAGATTACTAGATTGCAATATGTGCCAGTAACTTTCAAATAGTGGGCAGTTGGGATTTATGGATTATGGCTGTACCTCAGCATTTGGGTGGAGATAGGATACATAGTATACACAGTGAGTTTAACTATGGCCAACCTAGGTTCCTTGAGATTATGAGATTATGTCTCAAAAAACAAACAAACAAACAAACAAAAACCACACACACACACAAACTGTAAAGTATCAAGACAATTGCTTTTTCTTTTTAAGAAAAGAAAAAGTAGGTTTAACTGTATATACAGGCCTGAGAACAGCACGAAAATATGAGACTCCCAGAATTAATTACATGTTTGTGTTCAAAGTTTGTTTTCTGTTGCCCCAACAAGATTCAAAACCAACTTGGGCAGGAAAGTGTTAATTTCACCAACTGGCTACAGCCCATCACTGGAGAGCTCAAATGGAACCTGAAGGCAGGAGCTAAAGCAGAGACCATGGAGGAGGAACATAGTTTACTGGCTTGTTCTTGGAGCTGTGTTCAGCTACTCTTCTTATAGAGCTCAGGTGACCAAGGTAGGCTGATTGATGCTACATCAATCAACAATCAAGAGAATATCTGCAGACATGCCCACAGACCAACCTGATGGAGCTAGTTCCTCAGCTGACATTCCCGCCTATCACCTATGTCAAGGGACAAACAAGATGCAAAGATTTCTCAACTTGCTTTGACCATCAGTTCGATGTACGACCTGATAAAAGGGATAGTTTCAAATAATTACTTGTTTCCATGAGTTCTGATTCAGTGCCAATGGGAATCAATAATCTCAGCTTCATATTGTTGTCTTCTTTATGCATACCCAGCATGATAAGAATTATGTTAATATCTTCATAATATCACAAAACCCACTTTAAAGTTTTATCAAATATTCTCAAATTTGATAAATACTCTTTAATGATGGACTCTCAGTAGAGAATTAAACTACAATTATTGCCTAAATTAGATACTTGCATAATGTGAAATAAGTTTTACCCCCCCCACCTACCAAGTTGAATGAATTATTCTAGTAAAAGGAAGAAAAAGTGAAAATGATTTTCAAAGACAGTGACATTTCAAGTATAACAACTTTTTCTTCAGTCATTATTGGAGATTCCTAAAACATTAATTTAAAAAAAAAAAATGTCAGTACTGTAGATGAAAATTTGCAGGGTTTTGGTCTTTTGTTTTTCTCCTCTGGCTAAAGAATAGAAATTCACATTCAGGAGAAATTGCTATCTATTTTTATTTAACTATTGGTCATTGTATAGTTTAAGCTCAAAGCCCTCAGGACATTTGGAAACAGAGGCAACAGCAGCAGAGAAGGGTGCTAGGGGGATTGTTAGCGTGAGAGAACATCACAGTGAAGATGGGGAAAATGCTCTGACCCAGAAGGAAAGTCTCAATGACAAACTGAGGAAGAAACGTCTTCTTGGTAATTGTCATTTTTCTCTTCTCTCCCTCTCAGGGACCCATTTTGATGTGAAATGCAGCAGATGTAACTGTTGCTGTGGTGAATTCAGACAAGCAAGCCAAGAGTTCAAAGGCCAAAAGTTCAAGTCAAGGTTCTTTCCTGAAAAGCTACACCTTTTTTTTCAAAGAAAGGGGAGACAGGCTGATGGGGATCTGGCTTCCTTAAAGGGTTTTAGAATTTCAGTTATAAACTACCTGGAAAGAGTTTTTTCTATCTCCATTTTATAAAATCTGTCAATACTAAAATCTTGTAATTTTAGGTTTTGGCTAAAGGGAAACTTAAACCAATTACAGGCAAGAGTTAGAACTTACAGGTCACTGACCCAGACAACCTCTATCAGTGGAGTCCGTGGGATCTGATAAAGCCTTGGGAGACACACAGGGTGGGTAACTTCGGAAGCAGAAAGAGAAAGATACTTGTAAATACAATTTTCTGGATAGAGAAAAGATGACCTAGGAAGTAATTTAGGCAATAAGCATCATGAATTTTGACTTTAGTTTTTTTTTTTTTTTTTTTTCCAAAGATGCTAGAGAACACCAGAAATGTTTTAAGAAAGAACCATGATTCAACATGGTCTCTCTGTGAGGTCTCCTGAGAAATCATACTGTGAGGATGCCAGTTTCCTCCTTGCCATTCAATTATTTTTATAGTTGTAAACCTCAATCAATGAACTTTCAAAGGGACATTTCAGCAGATACGGATCCATGTTTAAGACACTAAGGGCATGACTGAAAGTTAAGGGAAGTGAACAGAAACATCTACCAAATAACCAAAGTATCTGTTAAGCAAATGAAAGTCAGTGTATTCTAGGCTACTTTTTTGTTGCTGTGATAGAATACTCTGATTAAAATAAGTTAGGGAGGAAAGGATTATTTTGACTTAACACTTTTAGGACAGAATCCATCACCAAGCAAAGCCAGTGACAAACAGGACATTATGCAGGAACTATAGAGGAATGATGTTGACTGGCTCACTGGAAGACCCATGCTTTGCCTAGCTAGCTTTCTTAGATAGCCAAAGTCGACCTAGGGAATGGTGTCACCCACAGTGGGCTGGACCTTCCTATATCAATTAACAATAAACACAATGTTCAATAGGTCAGTTCCTCAAATGAGACTTCTTTTTCAGACATTTCCAGTATATGTCAAGTTAACAATTAAAGCTAAGAAGGATGATGTCCTACCAGTTGTTCTATGATAATCTCTAACACAATGCTTGAGTCAATGAAAAGTCCACTAAACAAGGGAACCTTGCTGAGATTCTCATTAGTGGAAGATTAATTTTTAAAATTGAGACAGATATCATTATGAAGCTTAGGTTGGTCTAGGACTGGCTGGCTATGAATGTATAATCCTCCTCCCTAACCCTTCCTGGGATTACAAACTTGGGCCACTACAGCTAACTGTTAAAAAAAAAAAAAAAAAAAAAACGAGTTAGAGATTTAGTTCACTGGTATGAGGTACTTGCTAGAATGTACAAGGTTTGAACCCTTCCTCCCTTACTTAGGTGGGGGTGAGGAACATTGATTTATTGTAACAAATACGTCTTTTTGAAAATGACATTATAAATCCAAATTATAAGAAAATGCTTGATATGATGTTATACTTTAGTTTCTAGAACCATTAACAGCTTGAATACTTAATTTTAGTCACTTACTTAACATACTTTTTGTTTTAAAGATTTATTCATCTTTATTTTATGTGTATGAGTGTTCTTGAACATGCATGGTGCATGTGAAGGGCAGAGGAGGATGTCAGATCCCCTAGAACTGGAGTAATAGACAGTGAGGGGCCACCATATAGGTGCTGGGAACTGAACCTGCATCCCGTGCTAAAACAGCAAGAGTTCTTAACCTCCAAGCCATCCCTCCAGACCTTAATTTCCCTTTTAATATCTGAAGGTATTTATAACTTTAAAATAACACTGAAAAATTACCATCTTCATAGTTTCTACAGTATCCTGTTGAAGAGTCGATTTGTTTTTGTTGTTATTGCTGTTTTTAATCATATGAAATCCGTTCCTTGAATTTTGGCTAGCCAGCTCAGAATACTATAACAATGGGAAAGAAATCTAGGTAACTGGGTAAGATGAGGAACCTGATCCTTTCAGTAAAAATGGAGATTGCTCATCAGTATTCAGCCTCCTGTTTTCTAGGAAAACAAGTTGAAAGGGAAACTGTGCCTGCTCTTCCTTCCCAGTCATTTTTTCCAAGGGCACACAGGGAATGTTTCCAGCCTGTTCCTAGAAGGTCAGAATAGCATATTCTAAGAGATACTACTGCGGGTAGGCTTTGAATCATAATTTCTATAGAGTTAGGTGTGGTAGCTCACTCTATGAGTCCAGCATCCTGGCAACTGAGGCAGAAGGATCCCTGAGCATTTAAAGCCAGGCTGATCTGTACAGCAGTTTCACAGCAGCATGACTAGACAGTCAGTAGCTTTGCCCTACTAACAAGGGCAATGGGGGAGGGGGAGGGGAAATCCCAGAGTTTTCTGGAGAAATGTTTAAATGTTTCCTTGTGTTTTGTTTCTACTGGTCTAAAATCTACCCTATTCGTCTATCTTCTTTCCTGATATGAAATCAACGTGCTAATTCAATTGGTGTGCTCTTAGCAGACATGAGGTTACACTGGTTTTGTACTGAGCACCTATATATGTGAAGGAAATCCAAAGGTCCAGAAACCTTATTCTTATTTGTTTTGTTTGTTTGTTTTGTTTTTGAGACAAGGTTCCTCTGTTTTAGCCTTCCCTGACTTAGAAGTCACCCTTTATACCAGGCTGGCTTCAAACTCAGAGATTTTCCTTCCTCTACCTCCTGAGTGCTGGGATTAAAGATATGTGCTGCCACTGCCTGACTAACTTTAGACATGCTAGCCCCTGCTTCTTCTGTTCTGAATTTCCTAACTGTAGAGAACTTTTCCACATGAGTGACATGAGCTATTCATATGGTACACTGCAGCAAACCCTAAAATTACAGAGGTGCAAGTTTTACCCGTGTTTTAAAGCCCAATAATGTTCCTACTGTGTGTTTTTACTATTTTGCTGTGTGACAGTACAATTACCTGGGCTCTTACAGGTTCTTAATAAAGAACAGAAATTGGGGAACCCTCAATGGACAATGGTTAACACACCGTTGCATTTTCTTCCCTAAACTTGTTAAATACCAGTTCTGAATCTGTCTGTAAAAGGAAATCTATTGTGTACTGCATGGTGGCATCATATGTCAATAAAAAAAAAAAAAAAAAAAAAAAACTATGACCTATAGGAAAAAGTAGAATAGAAGGTGGGACATCCGGTAGGTAGAAAGGATTCTGGGATAGAGCCAAGCCCCAAACAGAGAGGAAGATGGTCTCATGTAACCAGGTAAACAGTAATGTGGCAGAACTTAGAAATAAATAACAGGATAATTAAATTATAAACCAGTCTGGAAACATGCCTAGCTATATGGCCTAGTTATTTATAAATATATTTGATTTTCAGAGTTGTTATTTCTTGGAGCTTGGGGCCTGGAGGAAAAAAACATGCCCTTACAGACAATTCCCCCACTACAATGAAGATAATGGTCCAAGTGCAGGGAGATAAAGGAAAAAGGCAAGCCGAAGACAGACTCCAACAGCGATTGCTGAGCACAGGGTGAGTCCCTCCCTCTTTAAACACATCTGTGTAAAACCATACAGAACTAACCACAGTTGAGTTCGGTAACAGCAATGCCATTTTTATCTGTGTTGTATTTTGTGCAGCTTCTGTTCCTTGCTTGAGTAGGTTGGGAGGGTGATTGACAATCTTCAAGAGGATTGTAACAGACACTTTACTCAACGTAAAGGCTGTATGCAACTCAACTGAGAACTCACTATTTCTCTAAAGTGTTCCAGTAAGCGCCTGGAAATCGAAATACTACCTTCCTATCACTGTTCTGCATCTGCTAAAACACAGCCAAACCTCAGATCACTTTGGTCTCCTTACTCTTACTTAGCTCATGACACCAAGAGAAAAGAGAAACCACCAGAAGGGAGTTTTGTCTCATTTTTTCTCTAGCAAATTTGTACCCACCCTCTTTTCCTTATTACCTCAAATGACCCAGTCTCTTTCAAGAGCCACTTAATTTCTTAGCCAGGTGTAGTGGTGCATGTCTGTAATCCCAGCATGTAGGAAGTGAGGCAGAAGGATCAATACTTAAAGGGTATCCTCAGCTAAGAGTTTAAGACTACTTGAAGTCACTTGCACAAGTCTCAACAAGATATACATATCATACATATATACATATATATATATATATACATATATATATACACATATATATATGTATATATATACATGTATGTATACATATATACATACATATATGTGTATATACATATACATATATACATTTTCAAGAATATCCTTAGCCCATTCTCCACTTTGCAGTGTGCATATTTGTGGTATAAGCAGATGTCCCTATATGTGTATGCCTGCATGTGCAGATCAGAGGTCAACATTGTCTTCCTTGACTGGTCCCCATCTTTCTTTTTGAAACAGGGTTCCCCGCTGAAACTGGAGATCACTGATTGACTAGACAGACTAGCCAATGTGTTTAGGAGATCCACCTTTCTCTCCCTTACTACGACACTGAGGACATGTAGAGACATGTGCAGGGAATTTACATGAGCACTGGAGATCTGAACACCAGTTTTTCCTTTCTGGGTTGGCACTGTACCAGCTGAGCCATCCTCAGCCTTGTCCACAGTTTTTCCTCTCTTGTCTTTATAACATTGTCCTTTCTCCTGAAATCATTTCCAGTCCTTCAAACACGCTCTAATACCTTTATTCAAGGCAATAACAAAATTTGCTTTGTCTCTCTAAAGTCTTAATCAGGCAAGCTTAATTTTTTTTTTTTAAAGTGTATTCCCATTTACGATCAACACATCAAGCCCAAACACACGCCCTTTCTCAGCATGCTACAAAAACTGCTCTGGGAGTTTAGATATGGCAGTTTATGCCTGTGAATCCAGCACTTCAAGCACAGACGTAAGGAGATTGCTGAGAACACAAGGACAGCTTGGACTACATAGTGGGTTCTCGGACAGCCTGAACTGCAGAGTCAGGCTTCATTTGGAAAAAGGAAAAAAAAAAAAAAAACACAATAATGTCTATAATGTCTTCAGTCTTTTATTTGATTGCCCTCCAGCATTTGGCAAAATGAGCCATTCTTCCTCAGTACCACATCTCCAATAATTTCCCTGACCACACTTTCTTCCTTTCTTTTTTTAAATTCTCTCTCTCTCTCTCTCTCTCTCTCTCTCTCTCTCTCTCTCTCTTGCCTACTCCTTTAGAGTTTCTCTTTAGTCTTCTTCAGTCTCTCCTGTTCTGCTCATCCTTTCATAGCATTAGTTACTGAAAATTTTTGCACTTAGAATTCTTACTATGTCATACTTTTATAAACAAATGTGTGTGTGTTCGCACATGTGTGTATGTGTGTGTTCGTGCACATGTGTGTGCATGCGCACTTGTGTGTGCACGTGTGTGCATGTGTGTGCACATGTGTGTTCGAGTGTGCACACGTGTGTGTGTGTGTGTGTGTGTGTGTGTGTGTGTGTGTGTGTGGTGGTGGTATATACATGGTGTGTGGAGGGCCTATTCCCATGTGCATAAATGTGAAGATCAGAGGAGATATCAGGTGTAGACGTTGGGCCTATTTCTTCCTCCCAGGCCAAGGTTCCCAGAAATAAGACTTAGACTCAAAATATATTTACAAATACCTTGGCCATAATGCTATGCTCTTTTCTGATTAGATCATAATTAAACATAACTCATTTATTCTAATCTGCATTCTGCCACATGGCTGGTTACCTGTGCTCAGGTACCATGTGTCCCTCTCTTCAAATATTCCCAGGCAAGTCTCTGGCACCTGGCTCTATCCCAGAATTCTTTCTGCCTCCCAGATGTCCCACCACCTATTGCCTATCTAAGCCATAGGCCATAAGCTTTTTAATTGACAGGTGGTATATCCATACAATACACAAGATATTCTCTCTGCAATCAGGTGTCTATTACTCTCTCACTAAACCTAGAGTTGGCTGGCAGCCAGGAAGTGTTAGAGATCTTCCCTGGCACGGGGCTTGCTTGCATGCCTGTGTTGGCTTTTTACTCGGGTGCTAAGGATTTGAACTCAGGTCCTCATGCTTGCATGGCAAGTGTTCTTCTGTCCTAGACAGACATTTTAAACCACCCTGGCCTCTGATTTCTCCTGTGGTGCATCTTAGATGCATCAGTGAGCATCTACCATCCATCTCTTACCACAAACTCTTCTCTTTCTCTTCAGGGGCTATTTATACCTGGCTCAATCCTGTTTCATCTTTAGACATCCACTTCAATGCCGCATTTAGAGGGTCCTTCTTTAACTCTTCTGCTCATAATATACCTCCTTGGAGTTCCTTATGTTTTCTGTCAGAGCAGAGCCATTTGACATCCCGGTTTTTGTTTTTTTTTTGTTTTTTTTTTTTTTTTTTTTTTCCTGTGAGCTTTGCTGCTGCTTCCTTATTGGTTGCCTCGTGACTCCCCCTGGCCAATGAAAGACTTAAAGCTTAACAAATTGATTTACTAAATGAAAGCTCCCAGAGATCAGGGACTGTCTTTGTCTTTCTTTCTTGTCCTACATGGTGAGGTTCTCACATACAGCATGCCCTCAAGATACTGCAAAACAATGTCTAAAGTTTAAATGCTAATGTTTCATAGAAAAATAACTTTGAGATCTCTTAAACACGCTCAATTCTACCCTTAAGGAAGACTGTGTGCAGATTATTACATCGTATTATATTTAATTTTTGTGTAGTGTATGCCAGCGGTAAGGGTCTGCCCCACAGTGCATGTCAAGGTCAGGGAAACTTTTCAAGAGTTGGTTCTGTCTACACACCATCTGGGTCTTGAGATGATGGAACTTAGGTTTTCAGACTTGAGGGCAAGCACCTTTACCTATGATACCACTAGGGCAGAATAAAACGGGAGCACAGAACTGGCAGTAATAGCACACCCCTGTTAGTTGCCAGCAATTGAGAACTTGACCCTGTGAATCATGAGTTCTAGACCAGCCTGGGCTGCGAAGGGTTGGAGGCCAGCCTGGATTGCACAGTAAGGCTCTATGCGCATACACACCACATCCCTCCATAAACAGTGCAAATGGAGAATAAAAGTCTGTTTTTTCCCTGTTGAGTTGGCTACAGGCGCCAGTTTCTTATTTTTAATGTCCTTCTGTGTTCTTTAATCTCACTTATATAAATGCATTTGGCGGTTTTTTCCACCCTCGAAACCCTTAACTCCACGGGGAAACCACCAAACTGTTTGGGGAACTCTAGCACTTAAAAACCAGCAGCTCCACTAGCTTGCTGGCTTTCCTTATGGTTCATAGCAAGAGTCAATCTCTTCCCTTTTCCCAGCCCCGCCCCGCTCTCCCATCCATCCGCCTCTCCCATCCCCGCCAGGCTTAGTGGTTGCCTGAGTCCGGGTGCAAAGGGAGGAAGGGGAGAGGGAGACTTCAGAGCTCGGCACAAACCCGCCTCCCAACCCGTTCTCCTGGGGACTGCCAGCTTTCCAACCACACTGGCAAAGCGTTTTCTTATCCAAAGGAAATCACATCTTCAGCTGCAAAGTAGGGACCGCAGGGGGACAGCCCGCGTGTTTACTCTCCTTGGCTCGCTCCCGCGCTGCTGCAGGGACGGATTGGCTCCCCCGCTCCCCTGACGCTCACGGGCTCCGCCCCGGCGCGGCCATCTGCTCCGCGTGGGTCCTGGGGTCTCCTCCTGACCCACTCCCTCCGCCCTTCCTCTTGCGCCCCTCCCCGCCCCCACTCCTCCGGGCTCCGCCCCTTCCCCCGCCCGGCGCCTCGGGCTCCGAATCTTCCCCGCGGTTGCCCCGGAGACGAGCCGATACCAGGCAAATAGGCATTGGAGAAAGAAAAGGGGGGAAAGCTGCACGACAGCCTGTTAACAAAGGAGCCATAAAAGCAGCCCCCGAATGTCTGGGAGAAAAAAATCCGAAAGGGAACTAGCAATCACCCCAATTTAAAACCGGAGGGAGACGCAGAGGAAGGGGCAAGGTTCCCGTGGGGGTGGGTGCACAGATTGCCTTTTGAGCTTTTGGGAATCTCCTGGATGGTGGTGTTGGATCAGCCCAGTTGGCTTTTCAAGTTGGAACTGCTAATGAGGGATTCGCGTCCATCCTGGCGGCTGGGTTCTCAGGCCAGGCCAGCAGGCTTCCTTACGGGTGCTAACACGTTGGTTGGCAAGATGCATTTCGACGAAATGTTCCTTCCAGCTGCTCTGTGGAATATGACTTCGGGATTGAATAATGTATCTAAAGGTACTGGACAGTCAGGAGATGAAACTTCACGCAACGATGTTCTGCTCAGTGACTGTCAAACAGCACTTGAACAAAGGGTTATTTGCTTGAACCAACTGTCCTTTTCACTCAAAGTGTGACCTATTTCCCTACAATGAACAGAAAATAAAACTGTTTGACAATTCCGAGCCAACATCAAGAGAAACGAACCATTCCCTCGACTGCTTCTCGCCTCCATCGTTTACGTTGCACAGTCATTAAATGCAATCGCCGAAAGATGGTTTGGATGTTTTCATGAGCGAAAATATGGGTGGTAGAGGAATGTTTATTGAGTTGTGTCCTCTATCCCCTCTCCCTTGCAGATACATTAAATCAACGCCGGGTCTTTCACACACTAAAAGCGTCTGGTACTTTGGTGACAAGGGCTGTAGTGAACGAGAAAGATATCCTACACACGGCTGTAGGGCTTTGCCTTTAGCCTGGGTTAGACGTGGAGTCTCCAGGGATTTTCTTGCTGTCTCTCAACATTGCAGGCGATTTCTTCTGAGACTAGGACTCGGCCTTTTAGAATTTCCTCGCTGTTGCCTCTCTTCCAGGAGCACACTTGATGCTGTGCACAGACAAGTTCAAAATGAGAGAGTCCCTCCGATGTGATGTTGGCAGCAGGCTAGGAAAACAACCCATGACGACGAGAGTAGCTGTCTTCTAACTGTAAATATGGATTCGCACACTCAAGGTTAGGTCTCGTTTTACCACCGAGGAAATTTTAATTATGTCGTTTCATACAGTGACAAAATGCTAGCAAGTTTCGATCTTCTGCAAATGGTCCTCACAGTGTTTTGTGGAAAAAGTGATCGCTAATTGGAATAGCCGGAGAGATGCGATTTGAGGCGCTCCAAGGACCAATTTCAAAATATTTTATTTTACGCCTCTGGGAGAAAGGAAGGAGCACGGCTTAGGCTGTTTGTTGCTTTTGCATTTCCCACATCTGGCCTACAGACCTAATTCCAACTGGAGATCTCGCTAGATGAAATTCGATCTTCGTGGTTTAAATACCTTTCAGTGTGGGACGATTTAACAATTGCAGCAGTTACAAAAAAAAAAAAAAAAGAAACAAAAATTAAAAAAATCCTTGCGCACTATCTGTGAAACCCTTATGGAGCGCGGAGGGAAAAATTCTGCTGGCATACAATTCCTACCCATTGTCTTTAACACTCGCATACACACTTATACACGTAAACACACGGGAAAGATGGGGGAGGGGAGAGAGTGGCTAGAGACAGACGCGGATATAGACCGGCTAGAGTCAATGCGAGTCAAGTTAAAGCTTTCTCCGCCCCCATCCATAAGTACCCCCTCCCGGGTTAATTAATTCCAAACAAAGCAAGCCAATCAAGAGATGCATTATTATTTTCAGGCCGAGGGAGACGAGAAGCACGTATTTTTTAATTGATTTATTTATTTGGAAGACATTAATTCTCGGTCTGAAGCTGATTTTCAAACCGTTTGCAAAGCGCGGCTCCATTGTTCGCCCGGAGCGCAGGCCCCGCCCCCTGCTTTGTGTGCGGCGCGCGGATTGGCCAGCTCGCGCGGGGGCCGCGTCAGCGCCCGCGAGCCCATTCATCTGTGCACTTGGGCGTTGGACCCCGCATCTTATTAGCAACCAGGGAGATTTCTCCATTTTCCTCTTGTCTACAGTGCGGCTACAAATCTGGGATTTTTTATTACTTCTTTTTTTAAAAAAAAACTACACTTGGGCTCCTTTTTTGTGCTCGACTTTTCCACCTTTTTCCCTCCTTCCTGCGCTGCTGCTTTTTGATCTCTTCGACTAAAAAATTTTTATCCGGAGTGTATTTAATCGGGTCTCTTCTGTCCTCCTCGCCACCCCCACCCCCTCCCTCCGGTGTGTGTGCCGCCGCCGCTGTTGCTGCTGCCGCTGCCGCTGCTGCTGCTGCTCGCCCCGTCGTTACACCAACCCAAGGCTCTTTGTTTCCTCTCTTGGATCTGTTGAGTTTCTTTGTTGAAGAAGCCAGCATGGGTGCCCAGTTCTCCAAGACCGCAGCGAAGGGAGAAGCCGCAGCCGAGAGGCCCGGGGAGGCGGCTGTGGCCTCGTCGCCTTCCAAAGCTAATGGGCAGGTAAATTCTACCTGTGGTTCTGGGCATTTCTTGGGTGTCTTTCTCTAATCTGGACGCCTCGCCTTCCCTCTGGTCGCGCCCGAGGTGCATTCCGGGGAGGGGAGCGTGGCCAGATCCTAGTCTGAAAGTTGAATGGGTAACGATAGCCTAAATTGTCAATTTTTCATAGGAAGGGTACCCCACCACCACCACCCCCAAAGGAGTGGTTCCTAAGGATCCTGGCGAATTCTTGAGTAGACCGGAGGAACAGTGATAAATCGTCTAAAATGGCGTGGTTTGGAGATTGGTTGAACGTGACTAGTTAGATGCAACCCCCTCCCCAGCGCCCCTCCAGCTTGCATTTGTATTTGGGGCCACAGTGGTGTTTGGGTGGCTCACGTATTGTCGAGATTGGGTCTTCTTTGAGGTTTCTGGTGTGGTTGTGTGTGTGCGCGCGTGCGTGTGTATGTGTGTGTAGGAAGGGGGGAGCCAACGCGGATGGCGGTGGAGAAAGGCAACCGAGAAAGCTTGTCTTATTGTATCCAGAGGCTGTACGCCTTGGGTTCTTGGAAAGGTGGCTGCTTAGAGCTGGACAGGCAGCTTTTCGAAGTGCCCTGCCGTGGCCCTCCCCCTCTTTTTTTGCTAGCTGTATAATTACACACCCATATGATTTTTTTTTACACGGTATCCTGGTGTGGTGGGACTCAGTGGGTTTTTGAAGACCCTTTCCTGCCTGCCAAGAGGGGTGCAGTTCTGGTGTTTTGGTCTGGACTGTTCGTGTGAGTGGCACCTCGGCCACCCTCGAGGATTGCCCGAGTGCTGCTGCGACCCAGGCAGAGAGCCATGGTTGGGTGGGCTCAAGAGGTCGGCCATGGGTGGCTGCTTCCCAAACACCGAGCACCCACCACGCCTCTTTTCCTAGAGCCAAAATAATAAGGCCTGCTCTAAACCTATTGGGGCAAGACGGGCTCTTGTCAGGAGGCTCTAAACCCGTTAAAAATGCAAAAAGGAGCTGCCCGGGCGCACCCCGATTTGCAGGATTCTGGGCGAAGGTGGGCGTGGAAGCAGAGGCCAGACTTCAGACATAAAGGGTTTTTCCCCAGCCCTGCTGGTGGCCGAGCCTCGGAGAGGCCGACCCGGGCAGCCACCTGAGCTTTGTTTGCGGACTCCGGGGCTGCGCGATCCCCGGCTCGGGGGCGCCTCGGCCTGCGGGCAGGGCCCGGCCAGGCAGGGCGGGGTGGCCCCGCCCCTGAGCGCCCTCCCGCCCGCGCCCCGCAGCGCTCCGCGCGGTGGAGAAGCAGCGCCCCCTGCCGGCGCCATGCGGGAACGCGCGGCCCCCGGAGCCCCGGTTGCTCCAGGCGGAGGGAAGGGTAGCCTGATGCAGAGCGTGGGCGACTTCTGTCCACTCCCCGGCCGCCGGGCACGTGCCGTCGAGCGGCCGGGTCCCTTCCCAAGCTGGTCCGGGTGGGCGGGGACGGCGCTGTCGGCCGCTCCGAGTGACGCTCCCGTGTTTTTTTTTTTTTTTTTTTTTTTTCCCCTCTGCCCCGCAGGAGAATGGTCACGTAAAAGTGAACGGGGACGCGTCGCCCGCCGCCGCCGAGCCGGGCGCCAAGGAGGAGCTGCAGGCCAACGGCAGCGCCCCGGCCGCCGACAAGGAGGAGCCCGCGAGCAGTGGGGCCGCGACCCCCGCCGCGGCCGACAAGGATGAGGCTGCCGCGGCCACCGAGCCGGGCGCCGGTGCGGCCGACAAGGAGGCCGCCGAGGCCGAGCCCGCCGAGCCCGGCTCCCCCGCCGCCGAGGCCGAGGGCGCGTCCGCCTCCTCCACGTCGTCGCCTAAGGCGGAAGACGGGGCCGCGCCGTCGCCCAGCAGCGAGACCCCGAAAAAAAAAAAGAAGCGCTTTTCCTTCAAGAAGTCCTTCAAGCTGAGCGGCTTCTCCTTCAAGAAGAGCAAGAAGGAGGCGGGTGAGGGCGCTGAGGCGGAGGGCGCGACCGCCGACGGCGCCAAGGACGAGGCCGCAGCTGCAGCCGGCGGCGAGGGGGCCGCGGCCCCCGGGGAGCAGGCGGGCGGGGCGGGCGCCGAGGGCGCGGCGGGCGGAGAGCCCCGAGAGGCCGAGGCGGCGGAGGCCGAGCAGCCGGAGCAGCCGGAGCAGCCGGCGGCGGAGGAGCCGCAGGCCGAGGAGCCGTCGGAGGCCGCGGGGGAGAAGGCCGAGGAGCCCGCGCCGGGCGCCACCGCGGGCGACGCGCCCTCCGCTGCGGGGCCGGAGCAGGAGGCGCCTGCCGCCACCGACGAGCCCGCGGCGTCCGCAGCCCCCGCCGCGTCGCCGGAGCCGCAGCCCGAGTGCAGTCCGGAGGCGCCCCCCGCGCCGGCGGCCGAGTAAGCTCCCGCGCCCTCACGGAAGTCAAGAACTTTTCCCCCCAGTTTGTTTGTTGGAGTGGTGCCAGGTACTGGTTTTGGAGAACTTGTCTACAACCAGGGATTGATTTTGAAGATTTTTTTTTTTTTAATTTTACATTTTTTTAAGCAGCAAATTTTGTTCTTTTTTTTTTTTTTTTTTTTTTTTTTTTTTTTAGCCCCTTTCCCCACAGATCCCATCTCAAATTGTTACCACCATTCCGACAGGCCGAGGACCGTTTAGACAGCTTCCTCTGCCGCCTTTCTTTCCTTTCCTTTTACTTTTTTTTTTTTTTTTTTTTTTTTTTTTTTTTTTTTGCATCAGTATTAATGTTTTTTGCATACTTTGCATCTTTATTAAAAAAATGTAAACTTTCTTTGTCAAATCTATGGACATACCCATATATGAAGGAGATGGGTGGGTCAAAAGGAATATCAAATGAAGTGATAGGGGCCACTATGGGAAATTGAAACAGTGCATAACATTGCCAAGATAATATGCCACTAAAATGATGGTGGGTGTAAAGGCTGAGGGTTTTCTTTCTTTCCTTTTTTTTTTTTTTTTTTTTTTAAAGAAAAGTTATTACGATGTATTTTGTGAGGCAGGTTTACAACACTACAGGTTTTGAATAAGAAGGAAAGAGAAAAAATAAAAATAAAAACACCAATACCCAGATTTAAAAAAAAAATCATAGTCTTAGGAGTTCATCTAAACCATAGGAACTTCTTGCTTATCTCCTGTTAGCTATACCAGTCAGTGACTAAGTAGAACTACAAGTTGTATAGGCTTTATTGTTTATTGCTGGTTTATGACCTTAATAAAGTGTAATTATGTATTACCAGCAGGGTGTTTTTAACTGTGACTATTGTATAAAAACAGATCTTGATATCCTTCAGAAGCACATGAAGTTCGCAAGTCTCCACCCTGCCCATTTTTTGTAAAACTGCAGTCATCTTGGACCTTTTAAACACAAAAAATTTTAAACTCAACCAAGCTGTGATACGTGGAATGGTTACTGTTTATACTGTGGTATGTTTTTGATTACACCAGACAATGCTTTCTTTTCCAGTTGTCTTTGAGAATAAAGGAAAAACAAATCTTCAGATGCAGTGGGTTTGTGTAGCATCTCGTCTCGTGTTTTGTAAATACTGGAGGAGCTTTGACCAATTTGACATAGAGCTGGAATGTACCGTTGCTTACAAACATTGCTATTCAACTCCTGCTTAAGGTGTTCTAGTTTTCTGTGAGCACACTAAAAGCAAAAAATAAATGTGAATAAAATGTACAAATTTGTTGTGTTTTTTTATGTTCTGAGGCTGACTTCTAGGTCTTAGGTTAATTTTTAGGAAGGCCTTGCATGCCATCAAAAGTACATCTGGCTGTGGTTTTGTTTTTTGTTTTTTTGTTTGGTTTTTTTTTTTTTGATACAAAGTTTTCAAGCTCTGAAATTCGTAATCAGTGTCAAATTACATAAGTAGGAAGATCTTATACTGTGTCAATTGTTACCATTTATCTGCTTTTAATTTGCATTTAAAACTGAAAATTACTTTTACTGTAGTTATAGCATGCCAGAATAAGTCACTTATTGCAAACGTGGCTTGACCCTAAGACTACTTCCAATGTCTTATGAGACTTTCATAAACTGTTTTCTTGTCATTGCAGGTCCAGAAACTTACATTTTATAATCAGTAAGAGTGTTGAGTTCAGACTGCACACAAGCCATGAAAGGATGGCCAAACATGTTTAAATGTTGCTGGTTTATATAGAATAAGCCTTAGCATCTGGCTCATTTCCAAATTGTTGCTGACGTGATGTGCCATACTTTATGGACAGGTTTCTGTCAGGAAGTAACGGTGTTGAATGGACAGACTGTCAGTTTTGGACCATTAGCTGCAAGCTTTTTTTTTTTTTTTTTAAATCAAAGTGTTAGCATCTTGTTAATCAGATGAGAAGATAATTCATTTTATATTAATCCTTACTAGTTTACTTCCTGTTTATTTTCCATCTCATAACTGGATATTTTTACTTCACTGGACCCTAAACTGATTTTTTTTTTTTAACCATTGTTTTATTAAATGCAAAATAGTCCACCTGTTGTGCTCTTGAGCAGATCGCAGGGTGGAGTTCAGGGTAAAGTTGAACCGTATCTGTGGTGGCACCTCAATATTACGTCATATTAAAAAAGGATAACAGCATTAGCTCCTCGATAATGCTCCTCTAATTGAAATAATGGATCCAAATGAATGGTTCCTTTTCTTTCTAAACATCTTCCCTGCTAATGAAACCAAGTAACATTTGAAAGAGTAAACTTGATCCTGACTTTCTTGAGTTTTTGGAAGATTAAAGTCAAACCTGGTAACCAAAGGACTGATTTGTGGGTCTTCCCCGCTTTAACCAACTTGTTCAAAACCCCTAGTTGGCCAAATACGGTGCCTGGTATGTAGTAGGACTCAACTGGAATGGGTTTTTTAAAAAAAAATAACTCCTGAACTGAGTAGTTAAAAATACTGTGTAGAAAAGTATTCTATATTGCTAGGTTTGTTCTTTTAACCGCTGAGATTTATTAAGATGCATTATTTTGATTTTAATCACTGCCTAAAACACTTTGGGTGGTATTGATGGAGTGGTGGGTTTTCCTCCAAGTGGCTAAATGCAATTTGACATACTTTTCATCCAAAGTTTTGTACATCCTGTTGTTTTCTAATGGAAAAAAAATGTTAATATGGCTTTTTTGTACTACTAAAAATAGCTTTGAGATTAAGGAAAATAAAAACTCTTGTACAGTTCAGAATCGTGTTATTAAGTCTGTATTGGCAGTGTGTACAGTGGCATTTGCTGTGATTATGAACACTTACTCTGGATTATAATAATCATTTGGTCCAATTCCTATTGCTTGTAAAAATAAAGTTTTACCAGTTGATATAATCAAGCCTGCTAAAGTAGGGTGTTTTACAAATTTTATTTTTTAATTCAAGTTTTAGGGGAAAAAAACTAAAGGTGTTAACTATCACTCAATTTAGGATTTAAAGGAGACATGCTAGATACTGTACTTAGAATGTAAAACCTTACTCATTGAGTTATTGGCTAAGGCAAAACTTAGCAAAACGTTCATGTTTTTTCCAAATATGGATATAATTTTAACTGAGCCTTGCCGATCAGGTTTAGGAGATGGGGCACAGTGCTTTCTAAATTTTAGTGTTAGTTTAGTTCCTTGAGACAGGCTCATGATATCACTCAGGTTGGTCTTGAACTAGCAACCCTCCTGCCTGTACTGGGATTACAGTACTAGGATTACAGTAGTGTGCCACCAGGCACAGCTCAAGTCCCCTTCAGTAGATCCCTTAGGAGTTGGTTGGAGTGGGGTGTATATAGTTCAATGTAGCTATACTTTGAACATGCTAAAAACTGGCTAAATACGTGGGCTGTTCTATTCTACCTTTTGAAAAGAATCACAATAGCTTGAACATTGTCCCCGCTCTGCTTCCCAGCCGGGTGATAGTACTTGAAGCAGGGTGTAGCGAGCAAATCCACAAATCTTCAGTTCTTCCTGGGAATCTGAGTTGCAGTGCTCGATGTTATGTCCAAGAATGCCATTCTGAAAATGAGAAGGAAAGATGCCACATGTCAATATCAACAGAGTTCATTTAGAGCTCTTTGTGGTGTTAATGATATTTTTTTGAGTATTAATAAGGGCATAACTGATTAAAACCAATGGGATTACCTTTTCTCCTTCCATTTCCCCTTTACGCTAGTTACAGGAGAAGCATGAGCCATAAAATCAACTCTCACAGCTACATGTTTGCGGGGTTTGTTTTGTTTTAGTTGTAGGAAAGTCAGGGCAAAAATTGGAGCAATTTTTGTCCATGATTTCTTCATCCCCAAAAGCCTTTTTAAAATCCTCTTTCGAGGACACAGATTGGAAACACTTCTTTGTTTATACTTATGGTTCTTGTAATCCAAATGGTAATTCCTGGTTTGAGCTGCCTAATGAACTAACAGCTTTCCCTCCAGAATGGAAGGGTTAGAATCATTTGGGAAACTATTTTAGATTTCTATAACGAAGTTGTAAAAATATTTTGGATTTTAAAAGCATCTAGTAAGAAGTTCGGGACCCCCAAATAGAATCTCATTGCCTATCTTTTTTGTTTGTTGTTGTTATTTTGACTTGTTTGGGTTTTGATTTTTCAAGAGTTTCTCTGTGTAGCCCTGACTGTCCTAGAACTCCCTCTGTAGACCAGACTAGCCTTAAATTGAGAGATTTCCCCACCTCAAAGAGGCGTGGTTAAAGGCACGCCCCACCTCTGTCTAGCTCATTTGCATATCTTAACTTTCATCTTGGAGAAGTGCACTGTGAACTTTATGACCCTGTATTGGAAAGTGAAGAACCACTCTTTTAGACATATTTACTGAGACCTCAATGTTCAAAAATAAGACAGCTAGCACTCTGTGGAATTTGGAGGTAATTACAGGTTCTAACGCCACATTACAACGATAGCACCCTTCAAGCAACACCATATGAGAATACCACGTAATCAGTTTGTTTCTGTCCTTAAGAGGCTAAATGGAGTTTAAATACACAGCAAAATGGCGTGGTATGCTCCTGGACATACAAGGAGGAAAAAGATGCAAAGTCATCTCTATAGTAAACAACTTTCATTTGCTAGAACTCTGTACACTTAAGTGCTGGAATTCAGGAACGCCACCACATCAGACTTTTTCCTCCTTTAAAGACGAGCTAGATCTTGACTCCTAGTCTTCCTCACATGCCCTTCCTTCCGCTCATTCCTCCAAAAAGGAAATCTAGTCACCCCAATGTGCCATGGTGAAACAAAGTACCTTCACTTCCTGCAAATAATAAAATCTAAGTACGCTCACGTCCCTTATAGAAAACAGAGTACCACCTGCATACAATCACAGGCACGCATGCACGAACGCACGAACACACACACACACACACACTTATGAAATCAGGGGAGTTTGTAAATGGCAAAATTCTTACTCCAGGAGTCTATGAACTTTGATTCGACATGGTAAGGTTAATCTGCTGAGGCAATCAAAATTAATGATACTAAGAATGAGATGTAAATGCTCTTTTCTCTACCCTATCTTCTCTTTTTGAGATGGGTGTTTCTTTCTGTAGCTCAGTCTAGTCTCGGACCTGCACTTCTCCATTAGGCTCCTTAAAGCTAGATTTCATTATTTTCCCTATTTTAATGCCATAAGATTGTTTTTAAAACTGCCTTTTTCCCCCCTTAATTTCCATATCTAAGTAATTCTCAAAGGTTCTGTGGCTGGTATTAGAAAGTGCCTTAGAAGGGTAGAGATGGATGACAGGCTAACCTGGAGAATTTAAGGTTTCCTGTTCCTCAGGTTTCTTCTGAAAAAAAAAAAAAAAAAAAAAAAAAGAGGTTAGCCTTGGTATACAAGGGCTCTACATGCACAGACTCAACAAACTGAACTTAAAATAATTTGGAAAATGTTTATGTATATAGCACTTGTGGATATCTTTCTGTACTCCTTAAAAAATGCAGTATAAAGCACTTACACTGTACCAGGTATCACAAAGAATTTGGAAAGGATTTCATCAGGGCATGTGTGTGTGTGTGTGTGTGTGTGTGTGTGTGTGTGTTGCGATCCTATGCAGGTGTTACTCTGTTTTCTATAAGGAATTTGAGTATACTTAGATTTTGTCATTTGCAGGAAGTGAGGGAGATTTATGCATATAATTAGCATAGCCTTATTTATTTATGTATTTATTTTAATTAATTAATTTTTTGGTGTTTGATGTGGAGAAGTCTTCCATGTTATAATTTCAGATAAATGAAAATGAGATGCATGATATTTATCTCACCCTTTAATAGCTATAGTGTAATTATATTTAAATGTTACCCAAATCCATCAGCATAGTGCCTTCTTGTGTGTACTAAGAAAGGTACAAGCATTAGAAAGGTACAACCTGTATGTTGCATGTGGTGAGGCAGCACACTTTAAACAGAAGCAGTATCGCCAACCTGATATGTTAATAGCTTCACCGTGAATAGGGGGTCACAGGCATTGGCAGAATTCAAAAAGACTAAGAATATTCTAGAACCTGGTATCTCCTGTGTCAAGACTAGCTAGTGTGAAGAAGTTTGGGAAGGTTGAGTTCAACTGACTATGAGATAACATTTCTTACTAAATAAAAATACCAACTGAAGTAAGTTGTTTTAATGTCTTCAATGAACTGCCAAACATTGGATGGGTACAATAGATAATTTAAGAAGGTCTTTGAGATATCTGGTAAAGTGTCTCAAAGTCAACTTATGGATTTAATCAGGCTACATTATAAAATATTAATTGTTAAGTGGAAAATTAATAATGTATATCTTAGGGTTTTACTGCTCTAAACAGACACCATGACCAAAGCAACTCTTATAAGGACAACATTTAATTGGGGCTGGCTTACAGGTTCAGAGGTTCAGCCCATCATCATCAATGTGGGAACATGATGGCATCCAAGCAGGAGGTGCTGAGAGTTCTACATCTTTATCTGAAGGCTGCTAGGAGAAGACTGGCTTCCAGGCAGCTAGGCTGAGGGTCTTATAGCCCATGCTCACAATGACACACCTACTCCAACATGGCCACACCTTCTAATAGTGTCACTCCCTAGGCCAAGCATACACAAACCATCATATTCCATTCCCTGGCCTCCCTTGTTCAAACATATGAGTCTGAGGTGTGTGGGGGGCAAGACTTAAACATAGCATAATGCAAAATACATTTAGTGCAACTTCAAAAGTCCCCATAACCTGTCTCAACAACATTAGAAGTCCAAAGTTCAAAAACTCTTCAGAGATTCATCCAATCATTTAACTGTAATCCCCAAAGCAAAACAGGAAACCAGCAGGGCAAACTCCCAACTCTACATCTCCATGGCTAATGTCAAAGTGTTCTTTGAATCTTCAGTTCCTTTTTTATCTTTAGACTGCAACAAACTTCTTTCTCCTGGGATGTATCCACTTCCTGTTAGCAGCTTTCCTCAGCGGATAGACCACAGCTCTGGTATCTTGAACATCTTGAGGTCTCAAAGGCAACTTCAGTGTTACAGCTTCTTGTTTCAATGTCTGGGATCCACACACGATCTTCTAAGCTCCTCCTAAGGGCTGGTGTCACTTCTCCAGCTCTGCCTTCTGTAGCACTCTAAGCTCAGGTTGATCAACGCACTGTTACGGCTGGCCCCCTTGTTTATTACATTATCATCAGCTTTCTGTTTTCCAGCTCCTTCATTATCTAAGCCTGGCTGTCCTGGAACTTGCTCTGTAGACTGACTTTGAACTCAAACCTGCATGCCTGTCTCCTAAGCACTGGGATTGAAAGTGTAGTCCACCAAGCCTGGATTTAAGTTCTTCACCTAGAATTTGTTCTGATCTATGTTGGCCTTGAACTCAGAGATCTGCTTGTCTTTGCCTCTGGGATTAAAGGCTTGTACTACCGTTCCTGGACCTAAATTTAGCTGGGTGGGATCTTACCCCAAGATCACTACTCCCTTAATTCAATTTAATATCCTTGAACACAAGATTAATCTCCATTTCACTTCCTGGTACCCCTTTAATATTCGAACCATATATTTTACTTGTTTAAAATGTTCTTCATGAAACTTAACCAGAGAATAAAGTCTATGATGGGTGTTTCTGAGACTTCTTTGTCAGTGCAATTAATCTGAGTCTCTTCACCTTAACCCTAGGCAGACTCTTCAGACAAAGGCAAAAAGTAGCCACATTCTTCACCAATACAGTCTCTAGGCCACACATTGAAACTCTTCATTGAAACCCTCTTGGGCCAAGTCCACACAATTCAAATCACTCTTGTTGCAGCCGGCTCCACTCTACCTGGCTTGAGACAAAAGACTTAACAATGCCTGAATAGTTACTATAACAAAAATGTTGCGGCTTGCTCCGCTCTGCCTGGCTTGGCCTTTCAAAGGCTGTGATTAAAGGCGTAAGTACAACACCACTGCCCAGCTTTAAACTGCCGCGCTGGTCTTCGGGTCAGGGTCAAGAGAGAGAGAGAGAGAGAGAGAGAGAGAGAGAGAGAGAGAGAGAGAGAGAGAGAGAGAGAGAGAGAGAGAGAGAGAAAGAGAGAGGGGGGATAAGGGGAAGAGACACAAGGAATGGAGACAAGACAGAGGTTCCAATCCAGTTTTTTTTTTATTGAAGGGAAATCTGGGGTATTTATACACTTTTGCCACGCCCCTTGTAGGCACGTGGATATGACGTAAGCCTTGGAGGCGTGGCTAGCATGTGGATAGCTGCTTTCTAGCGGCTTTCTGCTAAAAGTCGGCTCCCAACACACTTTCAGTAATAAAGTCTTACGTATTCCTTGTAGGATGGCCCACTAAGCCCCAGTTAAAGCATTCCACTACTTTTCAAATCCAAGGTCACAAAATCTACATTCTTCCAAACAAAAGCATGATCAGGCCTATCACAGCAATACCCCAGTCCCTGGTACCAACTTCTGTCTTTGGGTTTTACTGCTGTGAATAGACACCATCTTATAAAGGACAGCCTTTAATTGGAGCTGGCTTACGGGTTCAGAGGTTCAGTCTATTATCCTCAAGGTGGGAGCATGGCAGGCATGCCGTGACAGGCATGTTGCAGGTACAGCTGAGAGTTCTACATCCTTATCTGAAGGCTGTTAGCAGAATAAGCTTCCAGGCAGCTAGGATGAGGGTCTTAAAGCCCACACCTACATGACACACCTATTCCAACAAGGCCACACCTTCTAATAGTGCCACTCCCTGGGCCAAGGATATACAAACCATCACAGTGTATTGTTTTACTCTAGTCTTTAAGACAACCAGTCCAGTAATGAAGTTACAACAATTCAAAAATATCTCTTCATTCCTTCTATGGTGTTTTGAATGAAAATGCCTCACAAAGGGTCATAGGGAGTGGCACTATTAGGAGGTGTGGCCCTGTTGGAGGGGCAGGCTTTGAGATTTCAGGAATGCAAGCCAGGCCTAGAGTCATTTTCTCTTCCTGCTGCCTGCCCATCTGGATGTAGAACTCTGAGCTCTGAGCTACCTTTTCAGTGCCATGTCTAGATACCTACTGTCATGCTTCCCAGCATGATGACAAAGAACTATGTCTCCAAACTGTAAGTCAGACTAAATTAAGTGCTTTCCTTTATGAGAGTCGCCATGGTCATGGTGTCTCTTCACAGCAATAGAAACTCTAAAACACCTCCTAATACTTTAAAATTTTTGTTACATCTTTATTTGTGTGTATGTGTGTAACACTTAAATGGTGGGCAATGTGTGAGGAAGTCAGAGGAGAGCATGTGATAATCATCTTTCCTGTCATGTGGGTCCTGGGGCTCATGTTGTTCCAAGTGTCTTTTCCTCTGAGCCATCTCACTGGCCTACTTCCTGCTGTTTTAAGAGGTATAAGTTATTGTCAACATTGCTTTTCATTGCTAGAGATAAACAATGGCCTCAGTCCTGTAGGCATGAACTACATCCCTAGTCCACTTTTGCTTTCCACTGAGTTTTTTGAGACAAAGTTTCACTCAGACTGGCCTCAAACTCTTGATTTTCCTGCCTCAGCCCTTGAAGTAGTTGGGGCTATATAAGGTACATGTCACCAGTGTTCCCTGGAATCTCTAAATATGAGAATCAGGTTAATGCTCCAAAAATATTGTTAGCATATGCCTTCTTTTTATATTGTTTTATGTTTTTGTTGTTGTTTTCTGAGACAGTCTTAGGTAGCTCAGGCTTCTATGTAGCTGTGGGTGACACTTTCTGATCCTGTCTCCTTCTCCTGAGTGCTAGGATTATGGGGACACACTACCATTCTGAGTTGGTACGATGCTGGGCATTGAAGCCACTGTACTATGGCACTAGTGCTTTTGAGGCAGAGTCTCACTTTGTAGGTTGTCCTTAAATTCTGTATTTGTTGTCGAGGCTAGCTTCAGACTCCTTGGTGCTGGTAGTACAGGCCGAAGCCATCATGTTTAGCATATATAACTTAGGAAGAAATTGTACTGTAAGGTAAGAGTTAAGCTACTCTGATCTCCCAGCAGGTGTGCACATGGCTCTGCACCTGCCTGTGAGCTCTGGATTAAAAAATGAAAGACACCCCACATGCAATCTCTCTATATTTTTTAATTGGATATTTTATGTATTTACATTTCAAATGTTATCCCCTTTCCCGGTTTCCCCTCCAGAAACCCCTTATCTCATCTTCCCTCCTCCTGCTTTTATAAGGGTGCTCCCTCACCCACCCATCTACTCCTGCCTCCCCGGCATTCCCCTACAGTGAGGCATCAAACCTTCGCAGGACCAAGAGCCTCTCCTCTCGTTGATGTCCCACAAGACCATCCTCTGCTACATATGTGGCTGGAGCCATGGGTCCCTCCATGTGTACTCTTTGGTTGGTAGTTTAGTCCCTGGGAGCTCTGGGGGGGGGGGGTCTGGTTGGTTGATATTGTTGTTCTTCCTATGGGATTGCAAACCCCATCAGCTCCTTCAGTCCTTTATCTAACTCCTCCATTGGGGACCCAGTGCTGAGTCCAATGATTAACTGAGAGCATCCACCTCTGTATCTGTCAGGCTCAGGCAAAGCCTCTCAGGAGACAGCTATATCAGGCTCCTGTCAGCAAGCACTTTTTGGCATCCGCAGTAGTGTTTGGGTTTGGTGACTGTATATGGGATGGATCCCCAAGTGGGGCAGTCTCTGGATAGCCTTTCCTTCCATCTCTGCTCCACACTCTGTCTCCATATTTCCTCTCGAGTATTTTGTTTCCCCTTCTAAGAAGCACTGAAGCATCCACACTTTGGTCTTCCTTCTTCTTGAGCTTCATATGCAACCTTTAGATTCAATAACCCTTAACTTGTTCAATGGTTGGTTATGTCCAAACCTCCTCAATGCTAGCACACATGCCCCTCTGATATTCCTGAGTTAACATTTTCTAAACCTATATTTTATCTTTGGTGCCCGTTTCTTTCTGGGCATCCCTCCCATAGAGCCACTTTCCCTTTACACCTAGATTTTGGCAGGTCTCACTCCTCTGCTCCTTCATGGCGTGGTCTGTGTCCTATGCCTCTCTAAAGGAGGAACCTGTTCCTTCCCTCCTCTGTGTTTCTTCTCCTGGAATCCTCAAAGTCCCATCTCTCTCCCCCTACCCAGCCATTGGCCATTGGCACCTTTCCAACTGGGAACAGGCCTTTAGCCTACCTGCAGGACTCTGCAAACAGTTTTTTTTTTTTTGTTTTTTGTTTTGTTTTTTGTTTTTGTTTTTTTGGTTTTTTTGTTTGTTTGTTTGTTTGTTTTTTGGATAACACGATTAGCATGAGAACACAAGCCGCTACAATTTATGAGAACTCTAATGCAAATTTACTTAAAACAAACAGGACATACAATACCAACTAGGGTTTCTATCTCCAAATATAGTGACAGAAATGTATGACCTCTAAGCCAGTTTTACCGAAAAGAGTGAAAGGAAAACTTCCATGTGAATACTAGAATAAGAACACCCAAGAGGTTACAGAGAATAAACAAGTCCAAAATAGTTAATCAAAAAAAAAAAATGTCAAAGAAATGAAATCACTTTCTGATAAAAGTGCTGAGGAATTTTAAGGAAATGTGACATATGTAACCATAATAAAGTGAACATACAGCAAGCTCAAGGGCAATGTCATTTATAGAGAAAAACTAGGAGAATTTCCACTAAAATCAGGAACATGACAAGAATCTTCACTCTCTTCATACTTGCTATCAATATAGCATTTGATGCTTCAGGTCGCAATAAGACAACAGGAGAGAAAAGGGGTACGAACAGAAAAATATCTTAGAGATTCTACCACTGAAACAAAACATAATGAAAAGCAACTTTGTGGGAAAAAAGAAGTTTATTTTAACTAATTTATACTATTTTACTTATTTATACTCCACCATCCAAGGAAGTCAGAGTAAGAATTCAAGTCAGGAAGCTGTGACAGGAAGTGCTTCAGAGACCTTCTTTCTGCTCCGTGCTGCTTACTGGCTTGCTCCCACTGGCTTGCTCAGGCTGCTTTCTCACACCATCCAGGACCACTTGCCCAGGGATGGCCCCGCTCACAATGAGCTCACCTGAACATCAACCATTAATAAAGAAAATGGCTTCATCGGCTTGTTCACAGGCAAATCTGACAAGCGCATATTATCAATTGAAGTTCCCTCTCCTCATTTATTAACTAATGGGCACATACACTATTTTCATTTTCTAGCTATTGCAAATACAACAGTAATGAAGATGGATGAGTGTCTCTGCTGTAGGATAGAGGCCTGTGCTAGTTGGTTCTTGTCAACTTGACACAAGCCTAAACATATTCGGTGAAAAGGAATCTCAACTGATGGATGTCTCGGTCTCTCTGTCTTTCTGCCTCTGACTCTGTGTTTTTCTCTCTCTCTTTCCTGACATGCTCCCTCCCCCCATATATCTGTATATAGTTGAAAAAAATCACTAGCCAGCACAGGAAGAACACAAAGCATCTTTTATTTCCAGATGATATTATCCTATAACTAAAAGATCTTAAATACTCCATCAGAAAACTTGTGCAAATGATGAATGCATTCAGGAAAGTAGCAGGACAATTGACTAACATACAGAAATCAGTTTCTGTACACCAAAAGCAAACACAGAGGAAGAAATCAGGGAAATGATCCCGCTCACAAATGCCTCAAAAAATATCTGAAAATAAATCTAACCAAGGAAGTGAAAGACTTACACTAAAGAAATAAATTGACACAGATATCAGATGTGTTGGTTTTCTATGATAAAGACCAGGACCAAAAGCAACGTGAGGTGGAACAGTCTGTTTACATCTAAGATTTATAGTCTGTCATAGGCAAGTCAGGGCAGGAACTCAGACAGGACCTGAAGCAGACACCATGGAGGGAATACTGCTTACTTACATCTGTATTTATTTAGTTTTACTTGTGTCAAGTTGGAAAAAAAAAAAACCTTACCAAAACAATTGACCTGTCATCAACTTGACACACCAATGCAATACTTTTAAACAATAGCCTTTCCTTTCTTGTTTATCTTTAATATCTCATATTAATATCAATATCATGCTATAAAACATTCCAAGTTTTAAAAGTTCCACAGTCTTTAAAATTCAGTATCTTTAAAATATAAAAAGCCAATTACAGGCTACTGCAAAATCAAGATAAGTTAAATATTTTCTTACTCCAAGAAGGAAGAACCAGGGCAGAGTCACAGTGAAAGCAAAAGCAAACACCAACAGTATGGACAGCATAAAGGCTCAGTGGGGATTCATGACCTGAGCTCCAAAGGCCCTAGGCAGCTCACTTCTCCAGCTTTGCCACTTACAGTGTACATGCAGACACATGGGGGAGAGGGGTCAGGAGACAGACAGACAGACAGACAGACAGACAGACAGAGAGAGAGAGACAGACAGACAGACATACAGAGACAGACAGACAGACAGAGAGACAGACACAGACAGACAGACAGAGAGACAGAGAGACAGACAGACAGACAGACAGACAGACAGACAGAGACAGACAGACAGAGAGACAGACAGACACAGACAGACAGGCAGACACAGACAGACAGACAGACAGAGTTCTATCAATTGAGATTCCTTTTCCAAATATGTTTAGGTTTGTGTCAAGTTGACAAGAACCAACTAGCCAGGTCTCCATCCTAATACAGGATACCTGTTTATCCATGTTCATTACTGTTGTGTTCACAATAGCTAGGAAGTGGAAATAGTCTACATGTTTATTGGTTAATAAATGAATAATGAAAATATGGTACACAGTGGAATATTATTCATCTGTTAATAAAAATGAAATTTGCTTGTCAATTGACAGAACTAGAAATAATCACTCAGACAAACTTCTGTTCTCGCTCATGTGTGGATGCCAGTTCTGAGTCTTTGGATGTATGTGTTTACATTGGAGTATCCACAGAAATCAGGAGCCTAGTAATGACAATTAGGATTGGGTCTTTTCAAAGAGGAAAGATAGAATATAGGTGATACAAGGTGAGAATTGGAAATAATGAAGTGGGAAAGATTAGGCAGAGCACCAAAAATAGGTTAGAATATGGTGTGTTAATCAACAATAAAGACTTTAGAAAAAGCCAGATATAAACTTATTACTGTAGGTTCGTCATATATATATATATATATATATATATATATATATATATATATATGTGTGTGTGTGTGTGTGTATACATATGTACATATACATATGTATATGTGTACATATATATGTGTGTGTCTGTGTAGATATATACACACATATATATGTATATATACACACACGCATATATAGTATATAAAATGTTAATATGTAGTGTAAATTTCTGGTTGTGTCATGTGATATGGATTCACGTGATATTTTGCTGAAGCAGACTCATGATGTTTTACTGAGGGAATACCTGTGAGAGGCCACGTGATGGTTGGAGGGAGTATAAGTGGGACTCAAGGGACAGTGACAGGGCACTTTGTTGATCTCCTGTCTTCGCCGATCTTCACTTTGTTGAGAGAGGCACAGCAGAGAACTCCTGGTGTTTTGGCTGGTTCTGGTCACTCCCTTGACTCGTGCCAATTTGGCAGAGGCCTGGCAGTTTGTGCTAGATCATGCCACAGTTGCTGATTTGTGTTTGGTGACATGCTTGAATTGCAATGTTGGTATCCTGACAAATGGAGATTGAAATTGCCCCGAAGAGCTACTTCTAAACATGCCCACATCCTTTTGACCTATCTACCATCTTTTTTTCCCCTCCCTTTGGAGGCTAGTACAGCGATAGAAGTATTTCAGAATCCTTATTAAAGTAGGTTTTGAAAAATATAAACATATATACATATATATCATATACATACCCATACACACACAAATACACATACATATACATATGGAATAACTCTATAATGGTTGGAGGAGGACAAAACCCTCAATCACCATAGACTATCAATTAAAAGGCCTAGGGCCAGGAATGTGTTACCTTTTTGGAGATTTTGACCAGTCGGGTCCTACAGACCGCCCCCCCCCCATCATCCCAAACATTACAACCTATTGTCATTGCTTGGGGTTACTCTATAGAACTTGATGTTAAGACTTTATTGCTAAAAGTGCCACATACTTGAGTCATAGAATGTGGATCAATCAAACTTGCACTGACTAGAAGCTTTATTCCTCTTGGCTAGCATTCCTAGCGCTTTAAGACACTATGCATGAGATGGGTGGATAAAAGCAATCATCCATTTTAACTATCTGTGAACCCCACTAGGTATAATAGTGACTGGCTTGGTAAGGTACACCCATTGTTGCACTCGTGGTCACAGTAATATAGGAGTGACCAACCACTGCAGTAGTGGCAGCAGTAATACAGGAGTGACCAACCACTGCAGTAGTGGCAGCAGTAATACAGGAGTGACCAACCACTGCAATAGTGGCCACAGTAATGTAGGAGTGACCAACCACTGCAGTAGCGGCCACAGTAATGTAGGAGTGACCAACCACTGCAGTAGTGACCACAGTAATGTAGGAGTGACCAACCACTGCAGTAGCAGCCACAGTAATGTAGGAGTGACCAACCACTGCAGTAGCGGCCACAGTAATGTAGGAGTGACCAACCACTTTTTGGTTGAATTAAAGCTCTACTCCTCAAATTGGAACTTATGCTTTGTGCCACTAGTGGGGCTAAGAACCCAGAGACAGGCCATCACAATTCCTATTGAAGAATCTACTGATATTTTTATTCTGCTAAACAGACATAGTTTTTAACTGACTCCTAAGATGTATCATATAACCATTAGTTCATCTCTCAACCCACGTCCCAAAAGTTTCTTCTTGCAGCAGATAGTGGTTGGAATAAAAATAGGCCCATAGGCCCACAGGGAATGGTGCTGTTCGGAGTATGTGTCCTTGCGGGAGGAAGAATGTGGGTTATAAGGTTTCTCTCCTTGCTGCCTCTGGATCCAGATGTAGAACATGCTGCCATGCTTCCCACCATTACAATAATGGACCAAACCCCTAAGCCTTCAAGCTAGCCTCAATTAAACATTTTCCTTTAATGAGTTGCTATGGTCATGGTGTCTCATCATAGCAATAGAAACCCTAAGATAGAGATTAACATGTACAGAATATGAGAGTAAGAATGCTCAGCCCTAAATGGAACATTTATATCATATTCCTCCTCCCAATACTCAGAGATAACAGAGAAAGGGGAAGTGGATAGATTACAAGAGGCAGAGGCGGAGGCAGAGGCGGAGGCGGAGGCAGAGGATGATACAGTGTAAGTGTTTTCTGGACACAGCAGGAAAATTTTATGTATGGCCTGACAATTGCTGTGAGTATGTGCCAGGATCAAGGCAGCAAAATCCCAGCAGGGAGAATGGAGCAGGCAAGAAGTCCTACCCCTAGCTAAGAGGCTATCGGTGGCAGAAGTGGAAAGTGAGAGTTTGTTTTCTCCAGGGATTTGGCCTCTGAAAGGCTATGCCGCAACAGATTGCCCTACACTCACACAGAGTAAGTGGACTCAGAGGAATTTTAAAAGGAGTACATGAAGTTAAGAAAAAATAGTGATTGGGGAACAAGAAAGAAATGAGAGGAGGTGGATTGATCAAAATGTATCGTAAGTATCATATGTTCTCATATGAAGTTCTCAAACAAGAGAAAATATATAAAGAAATCTAAATAATAGAAACAGTAACTTTTCTCTCTTTCCTTCTCCTCTCTTCTTTCTTTCTAGTGACACAGTCTCACTATGTAGCCCTGGCTACCCTGGGACTAACTTTGTAGCCCAGGATGGCTTTGATTTCATAGTTTTATACAGAGCTGGGGATGAAACCTAGGGCTTTGTGTTTAGACGGAAGTCCTCCAAGCTAAAAAATTAATACCATTACTATAAAATAGGCATTCATAACAGATTTTCGAAAGCCAACTCACACTGACAAGATAGCTCTGCAGTCGTAAAGGTGCTAACCAAAAAAAAAAAAAAAAAAAAAAAAAAAACCCAACACCGTGATTTCCAGCCACAAACTCATGTATAAAGGGTGGGGTAGGGAGCATGTGTCTGTAATCTCAGTACTTCCATAATAAAATAGGCGATTGTCGGTACAAGCTAGAGTTATCTTAAAGGGGAACCTCAATCAAGAAAATGCCTCCAAAAAATCTAGCCATGGGGTATTTTCTTAACGGGAAAGCCATGAGAAGCAAGCCAGTAAGCAGCACCTCACTAGGGCCTCTGCATCAGGTCCTGCCTCCCTGTTTGAGTTTCTTTTCTGAATTCCTTCAGTGATGGACTATGCTGTAGAAGTATAAGCCAACTCATGGTGTTTAAACATAGCAATAGTAACCTAGTAACAGCAACTATGACAGAGATGAAGACGGAAGAACCTCCCAGAAGATAATAAGCCAGCTATCCTGGAGTACACAGCCCAGCAGCAGAAACAAGAGGGACCTTGCTTCAATAAAGTGGAAGTAATAACAGACTCTTCAGAGTTGTCCTCTGCCATACAGGCGATGTCACAAGCATACAAGTGCAAATACATAACACACAATATATAAATACGGTTTTGTTCTAGGTAGGCTGGGTGTGGTGGTTCATAGCTTTGATCCAAGCATAAGGAATCAAAGGCAAATGGATTTCTAAGGCCAGTGTAGTCTACATATCCATCCATCCAGGACTACATAACAAAACATTATATCAATAAATAAATAATTAAAGGGCAATTCATTTAATTGTCACCTGGATTATATATGATGAAAACAAGTTGAATATGTAAAAAAGTAAAGTAACTGTCATATCATTTGTATTTTGATAACTTTTTTTAATATCAAGAAAAATAATACAGACGTGCATGTTCAGGTTATAACAAATCACCAAAAAAATCTCACTGGCCTAAATAGCAGCTGTTTTTTTTTTTTTTTAATTTTTTTTATTAAAAAGGTCAATGTTATTTAAATATAACTGACATATACAGTTCGATAAGCATACCAGCAGGCACAGCTTATGAGCCATCTCCAAAGGCAATGTATGGCTTTGCCTATAATGTCCAGTCTTCTGTAGATCACAAATCAGGACAGGCCTAAGAGTGACAGTTTATCTAGGACACATGATGCATGTGACCACAGCTGGGGTTGTTAAAATAGCTGAGGCTGATGGGATGGCTAATCAGAGGCCACATCATCTGGATGCTGTCATGGCTAGTCAGAGGCCATATCATCTGGGTTCTTCTCTTCAAGGTGTTTGCTGGGCTGAGAAGACCCAAGGTTTCTCCTTGACTTGCATCTGGGTAGGATGACTGGACCAGTGGACACCTGACAAGCCTTCTCTGTATCAGAGGGGTTCCCAAAGAGACTTCTCACAAGGCAGTAGTTTTCCTGCTGAGTGTTCAAGAGGCAAGTAGAAACTGATGGGCTGTTGCTGGGGAAAGCCTCAAAGATATTTGAACCTTGGTAGTGGTTTGAATATGAGATGCCCTTCACAGGCTCATGTGCTTGCACACCTCGTCTCCCACTAAGTGTGTGTTGCGGGGTGTTTTGGAAGGGGCCTGGCTGGTAGAATTAGGTCACTGAGGTCCTGCCTTTAAAGCATCTTCCCTGGCTGCTCTGTTGCCATTCTCTCTGATGTCTAAGTTTGGCCATCATGTAAGATTACTACCTCTCTGAAGCTATAGTGCCAGGCACTCCCCATCAGAAACTGAGCTGAAAGGAATCTTACCCTGGATAAGTTGTTTCTATCAAGGGATTTTGTCAGAGCAACAAGAAAATTAATGAACACCTGCACCTTACAACCACAATACATTCAGATACTCTGTGTTTCTGAATGAAAGAAGGCCCCAATTTGGAACTATGAACAAACTATTTATGCATATCCCAAGGGCATCAGTAGAAGGCAGCAGAAGTGCTACCCAAATCCCCACTAACTTGCCTGTCTTCATTACACAGGTGCTCTTCAAGCAAGCTGAGGTTGCTATACTGTAGTGTAGAAACATGTACATTTTGATTCAAACACATGTGACCAAAGCTATAGGTAAAATTTGTTTATTGGGGCTGGAGAGATGGCTCAACAATTAAGAGCACTGTCTGCTCTTCCATAGGTCCCGAGTTCAATTCCCAGCAACCACAGGGTGGCTCATAACCATCTTTAATGGGATCTGATGCCCTCTTCTGGTGTATCTGAAGACAGTTAGTGTGCTTATATACATAAAATAGATAAATAGAAACTTGTTTATTATGTAATATTGTATCAGGAATGCTACCACTTTAACCCTGTGTAGTATGTAGACCATCCACCCTGCAGGGCTCCCAACTCATTACTGAGATACAATTGTTTCAGTAAAATCATTTGAGATGGATATAGATTTTAGTGATGCCTCTGGTAGATTCTTGGGCCTTATCCCATTGGGATTTAATATTCTTTCCCCTTTAACACTTTCATCTTTGTTGCTGTTACATATTTATCAGTGTATGTATGTGTGTCATGTTCACCCATGTGTGGAGATCAGAGGACAGCTTTTGGGAGTCAGCTGGCTCCTTCTACTGTGTGTGACCCAGATATTGAACTCAGATCATCAGGCTTGGTGGCAGGTGTTCTTGCCCACTGAATCATCCTGCTCACCCAAGAGTTTCATCTTTTTCAATTTGAGGAGCATTGTAATACTGTAAGTTTTAACAAACTTTATTAGAGATCATTTTAAATAGAAGATTTCATATTTTCTGATTAAACATAATCAGCTGTTGGCAGCATATTGAAGAGATGCCTTCATCCCATGGTGAAAAATAGCTTTCTTTATATGTTCAGGGACTAGGGGAAATGTATGCATGTAACATAATACACTTTTCTTTTTAAGTTAGTAAAGTAAACCAAGTAAGTTTTGGGAGAGAACATCTTACTGGGGTCTTTTGAGAAATACAAGAGAAAGAGAGTGTATAAACCCTGCTTACATAGGAAAGACAGGTGCTGAGTTTATCTGCAGGGAATTAAACAAAATTATTCATGAATGAGAAAAAGAAATAAGAGGAGGACATGATTGTTTGTCTTGCTCAGGGTTTCTGTTGCCGCAACAAAGCACCATGACCAAGAAGCAAGTTGGAGAAGAAAGAGTTTGTTCAGCTTACACTTCCACATTGCTGTTCATCAATGAAGGGTGTCAGGACAGTAATTCAAACAGGGAAGGGTCCTGGAGGCAGGCACTGATGTCGTGGAGGGGTGCTACTTATTGGCTTCCTTCCCCTGACTTGATTAGCCTGCTTTCTTATGGAACCCAGGATCACCTCCCCAGGGATGGAACCACCCACAATGGGCTGGACACTCCCCCATCAATCACTAATTTAGAAAATGCCTTACAGCCAGATCTGATGGAGGCACTTTCTCAGTTATGGTTCCCTCCTTTCAGATAACTCCAGTTTGTCTGTGACCTCGACACAAGACTAGCCTGCACACTGCTCCTAAGGGGCTGAGATTTTTATTATAGATATGAGGAAGAGTACTGGTAGAGACAGGTGCAGAGGCATCTGGAAGAGTCCAGTGTGAACATGACTGAACTGGTCTAGGTATGGAGAGAGGGAAAAGTAAGAGAGAGCCAGAAGCTGAAAGGCCCGGAGTCTGAGAGACCAAAAAAGACAGGGGTAGCCAAAGCTGCTGGGTTACAGAGAAGACGAGCTGGGGGAGGGGCAGCCCAGCTCAGGAGGACCTGGTGACCAGCATCTGCTTTGAGATGTTAAACATCACCTTAGCCATTTGTTTGACACCTAACCATTGATGACAGTTTAGAGTATCTAATTTGTTTTTTTGTTTTTTTTGTTTTTTTTGTTTTTCCCAGTGGAAGTGAGTCTGTCTTGGAAAGAGTCAGCCAGTCAGTGTCCCTTATGTTAAGTCTCAAGTGTCTCGCTGTATGGTCATTGTTAAACATCTACTCTGTAACACAATGTGTGAGTCAGGAAACATGAAAGGGGAAGCTAGACTTCTCTTTCTCTAAAACTGTTAAGCACTTGGAATAGTGAAGGTAGAAGAGTCCAGTGGTGAAGTTTGGGTCTTCAGGTAAATCTGACAGTGGTTTACAGGAACCAGAAGTGGGCACTGAAAAGCAAGTGTTTAAGGCGAAAGCCTTCCTCAGGAGAAGAGAAGCACAAGAAGCACATTTTCTTCCTTACCCAGTTTTTACATAATTGTTTCTGAATATTTAAATCATATTTCACATCAATTCATAGATCATGTTGTTTTTGAATCAGTTTATTCACAAAATTACACTGTCTCTGGGGATTCTGTAAAAAGAGTGAAAAGCAATTAAAATGAATTATCGTGGGAGAGGTTAACAGGGTTGAAGTCCTGTCCCACCCACCAACATTCCAGACCTTTAGCAGAGGTCTGCATGTGCAAGGTAGCAAATTAGGGTTTGCCACTTGTGGTATTAAGTTAATTAATTAGCATCAGAGGAAAGAGAAGTCACAGACTAGACAGTAAGTACAGACAGCAAGAAAGAACCATAGAGGTGTTCCTACATTGCTGAGCCCGAAATTCTAGAATTTCAAATATGCTGTTTCAAAATGTAACGGCCTTGTATCTCATCAGTATGCCTTCCAGATAATTTTAGAAAAAGGGGCTTAATTTGTGGAACTCAGTGAGGGAATAAATGTTCTTCTGTGCCACAATCAGTACCGTATGGGTATGGGTAGTGGCAGGTGTCTCTAACAGAAAGGCTCTTGCGTTAGCTTTAGGATATAGCCCAGAAAAAGACAAGTTTCCTGCCTGAACAGCACATGGATGCCAGAAAAGTCTTGTAATGGGTAATAAATATAAGTGAAAACCCACGTAGATTAAAAACCAACAGCAATAATTTATTCTTCTTCTTCTTATTATTATTAATTATTATAAATATAGTAGTGGTGGTAGAAGAATCCAAGAGGAACTTCCAGCTATCAGAGGCTCCAGTGACCGCCCCACCTCTAAACAGGCTATCATTATGTGGCCTTGAATCCATACAGATCCTCCTGCCTCTGGCCCTGCTTTCCTTTCTGAGTACTGATATTAAAGAAGTATATCATTGTCCCAATTTGTTTTCTGTTATGTAGAAGTTAGGCCTGATTCTGCCTCCCAGTCCCATGCTCCCAGAAATAAGACTCTGACTCAAAATACATTTACAAATAACTTGGTCAGATAGCTAGATTCTTCTCTGACTAGAATCATAACTTACCATGTGTCAGCCTCCTCACATCATCCTGGGTGGATCTTCTCCAGCCTGGCTGTATCGCAGAATTCTTTCTCCTCCCAGATGTCCCACTTTCTGTTTCCTACCTAAGCCTCAGGCTTTTGAATCGACAGTTGATGCATTCATACAATATACGAGACATTCTCTCTACACTGTTACTGTGATGAAACTCCATGGCCAAAAGAAACTGAGGAGTCAAGAGCTTATTTCACTTTATAACTCCTGATCACAGTCCATCACTGAGAGAAACCAAGGCTGGAACTGAAATAGAAACCATGGACCGGTGCTTACAGACTCGCTTGCCATCTTTTGCCCACTGTCACTTCGGCTCAGCCACCTTACTAATGGTGGCATGTCCCACAGTTAATTGGGTCCTCCTACATTAGTCATTAGTCAAGAAAATACTCCCACAGACTTGTCTACAGGCCAGCCTAAGGGAGGCAATGTCTCTATTAAAGTGCTTCCTCAAGCACTGTGGGTTGCAAGTCACATATCAGAAAGATCCTTCATATTGGCTATTTCCATTATGATCCATAACATAGCAAATTTTTCAGTTACGAAGTAGGCTTTAATGGTGCGGTTCTCCACATGTTCGTCAGGACCCTTTTGAGGGTTGCGTATCTGATATCCCAACAGATCAGATATTTGCATTACAATTCATAAGAGTAGCAAAATTACAGCTATGAAGTAGCAACAAAAATAATTTCATGGTTGGGGGTCACCACGACATGAGGAACTGTATTAAAGGGTCACAGCATCGGGAAGGTTGAGAACCACTGCACTGAGCGTCCCTCTTCCTAGATCTATCTAGGTTTGTATCAACTTGAGCAAACCCAGCAGTGCACCCGCCATGCTCAACTCTTCAGCTTGATTCTAAAAATAGAACTACAGAAGAAGATCAAAATTCTTTCCGATTTAGATGAGCAGAAACCCAGAAGTTTGATAATCCAGTGTCATGAAGGTATGGGAGAGCAGTGACTTCATATTGGAAGAACTATGTTAGTAAAACCACATACAAGAGCAATTTCAAAGTGCATTTCAGAACCAAAATGTATACCCTCTGATATCCGGAAAGTCTATCTTTGGGATCCCATTCCCCAGTTATACTAACACATCCTAACTGGCACGAAAACATTACTCAATAGAATATTGTCATTGTTTGTTATAAAGACAAGCAAGAACAACCGTTTATAGAAGTGTGAAACAGACTAGGGTCTGTCTACATGCTAGGATAGTATGTGTTTTGATACCTTCCCCAAACACAGGGTCTTTACAACAACAGCAACAATGACTTGCTTTCTTGTACTATTTTATGGGTGACGAGGCTTAATTGGCAAGTTTGGCTCTATGAAACCAAGGTTGACTTGGTTTGTAGTCATCTGGACACTCCAGGAGGTTAGAATGACCAAGATGGCACACTCTTACAGGTGGCAGCTGGCTGCGTATGGGAGATCAGCTGTATGGAGGGGGTGAATCCTTTCTGCTGCCTCCTTTCACAGCTTGGACTTGTAGCTTGGTGATTACCTTCCTAAAGGTTTCCTCAGGGGAAAATGCAATGGATCCCTGAGGCCTTTAGAAATTGCACAGCATCAGTTCTAATGTGCCCCTGTGTAGCAAAGTTAGAGCCAGCTCTACTACAAAGGACGCCTCTTAATTAAAGAAGCTGTCTCTGGTCAAGCGTAATGGGACCCACCTTTAAGCACAGCACTCAGAGGCAGATCTCTGTGAGCTCCAGCTGGGAATGAAAGGGGGGGGGGGGGAGGCCAGAAGAGATGAAGCCAAGACAAAGTTCTCTGATCAAGGCTCAAAGCTTTAATGTTCTGGTCTCAATTTATAGGGGAAGGTCCACCCCACAACCCCTCCTGGTTTCAGCCGGAGATGGGTGGGATAATCCATAATCCATTCTAGGTCACAGCTGGAGATGTCTCAAGGCAAGCCCAGGGGCAGTTCTGCTTGTGTTCTGTGCAGCCAACGTGGGTAACTCCACCTAGATCTTATCACTTGGTCCGTTGTGGTAAACAAGGTCTCTCAGGCCTGCTCAAGGCTGGGGGAAGGGCACAACTTACATGTGTAAAAATACATTTAGAGAATATACAAGAGACTGAGTAGTTAGGGCCCAGGTGTAGAGTAATGCTTAGTGATTTCTCTTCATGGAGAAAATTTGGACAATATGATTGCTTCATTTAAAAAAATGAGGTAAAAATTCAAAGTTGGTGAGTCTACAAGTTATATGTCCCAAACTAAAAGAAAAGAGGGAGATTTGATTGCAGGAAATTTGAAATCTAATTTCCTCGAAATTATCTTCTTGACAGTGCTAATGTTCGTGACGTCACTTGCACTCAGTCAGTAGAAAGCTTCCTACTCACACTGAGAAAAAGACCGAGGGTGACCACTGTGGGTAGGTGGGTTTAAAACTAGATCTTTTTCTAATAATAATATTTTTATTTTTTGAAGTTATACTTTAATGACATCATTTCCCCTTTTCCTTTCCTCCCTCCAAGCCCTGCCAAACACCTCCTCTTGTTCTCTTTCAGATTCATGGCCTTCTGTTCTTTAATTGTTGTTACATATATGTTTGTGTGCACATGTGCATATATATATATATATGTGTGTGTGTGTGTGTGTGTGTGTGTGTGTGCGCGCGCGCTTATATGCTCAGTCCATATAATGTCACTTGTATTTATGTTTTTAGGGCTGATTGATTACCTGGTATTGGATAACTAATTGGTGTGCTGTTTCTTGGAGAAGATTATCCTATCTCTTCTGCTCTTACCATTCCTTGATTGCTTATAGTTCTTTGTTCTCCTGAGCTTTCCCATGACAATATTAATGTGTTCATTGGTGTTGTCTTTGTTCAGGAACTGAGTCTTAAAGAGTAAAGAGATGACCTACAACACTACTGGTTTGCAGTAACAAAAATGAAGAGGAATCAAGCCTGATGGCGGCTTCTTCTTCTTCTTCTTCTTCTTCTTCTTCTTCTTCTTCTTCTTCTTCTTCTTCTTCTTCTTCTTCTTCTTCTTCTTTTTTTAATGTGAAAACAGAGACAATAAAATATGGGTGTTTGAGAAAGTAGGTCTGGATGAGAATAAAAAGGAGGTTGGCAACATTTCCATAGAAAATGAATAAGAAGTAACAAGAGAACAGATGAGCAAAAGCTTGTGAGATTCCATTACTGCCATCAACAGGACAATCAGGTTTTTCTTTACAGTCAGTGCACAGATCCAGGACTGATGCTGGAGAGCCAGGGAGTATAGGTGTGGGAGAAAGACAGACCGTGCAAAGATGTTGCTATGAGGATTACAGCTGAGAGCCACACAGCTCCATCCAGGAATCAGGAAAGGATGGGAAACAATACAGATAGTCATTGCCGTGAGTCCAGCGATGGGAATGGAGCAAGGGAGAAGGAAGGCAACAGAAAACAAAGCAATTATTAACCTAAACACCTCTAAGTGTTAAAGCTTTCAAGCATGGGACAACTTGGGTTGCAGGTACAATCTACACCATGACTGACAGTGAGTAGCTGCCCCTAATGGTAGTTGTTAAAAATACACTTTCAGTGTTCCATTTGAAGAAATTGACTAGAATTCCTTAGAATACTGTGCCACGAGCCCACTAACTATCTTTTATAGATGCAAATAAAAATGCATAGGTAATAATGTCCCTAGGTTTTGGTACACTTATTGGGGTGTTTCAATGAAAAGACAAACAGTATTGATGCCATGGGAGACATCTCAGAATAATTCATTATGGTAGCATATATGGGTTGTCCTAGTAGTTGAGAGGCAGAAGCAAGAGGATCAAAAGTTCAAAGCCATCCTGGGCTATACAAGTTCAAAGCCAGTACAAGTAACTTCACGAGAGCCTGTCAAAAGAAAGAAATATATGAAGAACAGACCAAGCCAAGAATCACCATTTGTATAAACATTATAGCGACAACTAATAATTACAGATGATGAAAAGATGAAATACTTTCAAGCTGGAGTTGTGTCTCTGTTGGAGAGTACTTGCCCAACATGCACTCTTTGATCCTCAGTACCTCACAAACCTCGTGTGTGGCATATACCCATTATCTTAGCACTCCAGTGGTATAGACGACAGGATCAAAGGTTCAAGGTCATCCCTAGCTGCATAGAAAACTCAAGGCCAGAGGGGCCATATGAGACCATATCTAAAAGCTAAATCACTTTCAAACATAACATTCAACTGTGAACTTCTTAAGAGCTGAGATCACATTTTAACTTCTCAGCTCAACCTCTGCCTATTTGTCTCCCTGAAACTCTACTGATATTTAGAAACAATCAGGTCAATAGGAAGGGATGGCACTTCTTGTTTAAGTTCTTGGTCACTCTTTTGCTGCATTCCTGTTTTTTTTTTTTTTTCCCCTCTTGAGAGGATGGGCGTATTCTTTTCTGTTCCCCTCTTAGTTAAAAGAACAAACTATTTCAAATTCCTTAGGAAAACAGGCTACAACAAAACCACACCAGCAACTTCCACTCTCATGTCAGCTTTAAAACAGCTTGGGAAAGGTCAGCCCACTTCACTTCCGTCTATTGTAGCATTTACCCAGTTCCTGATTATATTACAGTCTGGTGGTGATTTTTTTTTTTTTTTAAAGGCAATCCCTTTATTAGTTTTGGTTTTCTGAGCAACATAAATTAACCAGGAACTTTCCTTTTCCACACCGAATATTATTTGCCTTGGGAAAAGAGTAACTTTGATAAAAAGAAAAATGAATGCATTCTTGTCTTTGGGGGACTTTGTCAAGAACCTGTGTAGCAATGAGGTGGAACTGGTTGCAAAAAGGACAGAAGAAGCCAAGGACTGATAGCTCATGGTGACGCAGAGAGATCACCCGGAAGAACTGTGTCTCTGTTCCATTTCCACCACCATTCTGTGGTCCATTAAGTTCTGCATTTAGATTTGTGGCCTTTAGAGCTATAGACTCCAAACAGGTGTCAGTTTACTGTGATTCCTATTGCTTTGAAGTTATTGGTTTTGGTCCTAATTATCTAAAAATATCCGTTCAGTAGCTGAATGAATGTGACAGGTCAAAAAAAAAAAGTTCCTAAATGATATGCCCATTTTATACTTGTTATTTATCATTTGAAGTTTTCTTTTCAACTGCCAATTATAATTTTAAAATGTCTGCGATTTCCTTTTTGATATCAAGTGTAATTGATTTTTACATGTTACACAGGCAAATCTGATAAGTGAAATTCAACGTATACAACATGAAAGGGGAACTGAAGACCAAAGATACTTCCCCAAATACAAAGAACTCAGAACAGCGTGGGCGTGATGAAGAAGAGACAATGTGGGGCATGGCACTGCAGGGCGAGGCCTTGTGAGAGGAGACATTGTGGGACAAGGCATTGCGGGCAGAGGCATTATCTACGTTTTGCTCCAATCCCCTTTTCTCCACAGCCCCTGCTGGATTTGCATTCACCTAGCATTGTGACCCAGAGTCACTTCTTTCTAGACTTTCAGTGACACTACTTACCAAGGGATGTTCTGGATATGATAAAGTGTATGTGTATGACTGGAGTTTAGGACCCGAGTTTCCAATGAGTAAGCTTAGGGACGGGAGCGCGAGCAGTGATGAGTGCGGGCAAGCAGTGATGACGCACACAAGTTCTGCTTCGCTCAGGTGAGTAGCATGACCCTGGCTATTTCCTTGGCCTTTTAAAGCTTCCTTTTGCAGTTGCACAACTACAGCTGACTGCTGGCATTGTGAGAATTAAAAGGAGCCGTTCGTGAAAAGCTCAGCACTGACGTCATTACCTAACAAACAGAACAGTCAGAAACTCCAGGGTATAGTTGGCAGTTTTTAAATTTAGGGAAGACTCTAGATGAGAAGCATAAAAATGGTGGAAGTTGTTAAACAGTATCCTTTTCCAGAGACAGAGACAAAGACAAGAGTTTCAGACACCATGGCAGGACGGGGAAAGAACAGAATGTAAATGATTTGTCCAAATTTGGAAACAGTCTTAATTTATGAAAATTGTAAGTTTTTTTTTTCTTAATTGATTTTATTTTGTTCTGATATTTGAAACAGGATCTTGTGTAACCTAGGCTGATCAGGAGCGTGCTGCATAGCCAAGGCTGGCCTGGAGCCCCTGATCATCCTGCCTCTACTTTGTAAGTTCCAAGTGTCTGAAACCACACAGAGCTAGAGTTATAACGTTTTAAAGTGAAATAACACTTCTTAATATTTACTACTTTGTTTTATGGCATGAAATAGCATATAGATTTAAGGTCAAGACTATTTTTAAACCTGATTTCATTTGGAACACATTAAAGGTAACATATGTTTTAAATAACACATTTTAAAAAGCAAATGTAAGGAAAATACAGAGAAATTCCAGACTAGCTTATAGCTACTCTGATTAAAGTTTAACTAAAGGGATTTCAAAGGTCACTAGATCTGTCTAATTTCTCAACTTGTGATAGACAGATTGCCTTGCTATCCAACCATACTGTAAATGGAGCTTGCGTGAGTGACACAGGGAGTGTGCATGGGACTCTGGTAACTGGTAAGAGCTTAAAAATGAAGAGAGGTGCCTCAGGCTTCTTGGTGGCTTCCAGAACTCTTTCCAAAGTCCATGATTTTGGAATAAAAATTGATCTGCTAAATTTAGGCCACTGATTGATTAAAACCATCAAAATAAATAAAACTGATCTAAATCTTTAAAAAATATTCTTCCCAGGCTCTATAGTTTGTATCCTTCAAATTCATATGTGTTTTAAATGGTATTTTGAATTGGAATTTTTGGGGCCAGAAATTAATTCATTTGTGGATTAATGGGTTAATAAGTCCCCAAGGGAGTGACTTTGCTAGGAAACAATACTCTCGGGGCCAGGGACATTGCTCAGTCAGGAAAATATCAGCCAAGCAAGAATGAGGTGCTCTGGTCCCAAGCATCCATGTCAGAGGCTGAGCATGTTGCTGTGTGAAGGTGAGGACAGAAGGTGGGCGAGCAGACAGGCTCTCCCTGAAGCTCACGGATCAGCTGATCCAGCTTAAGCGTCAAGCTCATGTTCAGTGAGAAAGCATCATTCACTAAGAATGAAGAGACCCATAAGGAAAACAAGAGAGACTTCCATGTGTATACATGTGCATACACTGAGCATGCACACACACACACATACCACACACACACACACTGAACATGCACACACACACACCACACCCACAACACATACCACAAACACACACACACACCACACACACACCACACACACAACAACCACAACACATACCACAAACAGACACACACCCTGAACATGCACATACACACACACACTTATACACACACACTGAACATGCACACACACCACACACACAACACATACACACACACACTGAACATGCATACACACAACACATACACACACACTGAACATGCACACACACCACACACACACCACACACACACACACCACACACACATACCACACACACACCACACACACATACACACATACTGAACATGCACACACACACACACACACACCACACACACAACACATACACACACACTGAACATGCACACACACACTGAACATGCACACATACACACCATACACACACCACACATACACATAGTGAACATTCACACATACTGAACATGCACACACACCATACACACACACACACCACACATACACACACCACACACACACCACATACACAAACCACACACACACACTAAACATGCACACACACACACTGAGCATGCACACACACCACACACACTGAACATGCACAACACACCACCACCACCCCACACACACACACACACTGGAGAAAAAGACTGACAGACAGAGAAAGAGAGGCAGAGAGAGAACTTTGTGGGAATGCCTATTGCTTGCCATGGATGCTCTCTGCCATATCAGGATGTAACAAGAAAATACTGAGCAGATGCTAAACCAATGCCAACTCTTCTATGCTTCTATGGATCTTCCAGCCTCTAGAACTGAGATCTAAATAAACTTCTTTCCTTTATAAATTATTTGGTCTCCCAGCTATACCACTCCTGGGCAGATACCCAAAAGATGCTCCACCATCCCACAAGGACACGTGCTCTACTATGTTCATACCAGCTTTATTCATAATAGTCAGAAACTGGAAACAACCCAGATGTCCTTCAACTGAAGAATGGATAAAGAAAACGTGGCTCATTTACACAATGGAATATTAATCGGCTATTAAAAACAAGGACATCATGAAGTCTGCAGGCAAATAGATGGATCTAGAAAATATTATCCTGAGTGAGGTAACCCAGACCCAAAAGGACACGCATAGTATGTACTCACTTATAGTGAATATTACCTACAAAGTATAGGATAACCATGCTACAAACTGCAGACCCAAAGCACCCAAACAAGGAGGGCCCAAGGGCAGAGGGTTGAATCTCTCCCAGAAGGGAAAATTAAACAGATATTGGAGGAGGATGGATGAAGGGACCTGGGCGGGGGAGGGAAAAAGGAGGGGAAGGGACAGAAATCAGATATAGAAAGAACAGGGGAGAAAGAATGAAAATCGATGGGTGGGGGCAATCTCTGAGACCTGGAATAGAGACAGGCCCCAGGGCATCTATCGGGGAGACTCTAGCTGAGACTCCTAGCAGTAGGAGATATGGTTCCTAAGTAGCCAGGCAGAACTCCCAATGAAGGGATAAAGACAGCAACCCACCCACAAAACCAATGACCCAAAATGTGTCCTCCCTACAGGACTGCAGGGCTAAAAAATAGAGCAGAGACTGCAAGAATAGCCAATCAATGACTGGCCCAAGTTGAAATCTATCTCATAGGCAAGAAACAATGCCAACTCTTTGTTGCTTCTATGGGTCTTCCAGCCTCTAAAATTGAGGCTAGAACACTATTAATGATACTCTGTTGTGCTTGCAGACGGGAGCTTAGCATAACTGTCCTCTGCATGGCTCCACCCAGCAGCCAACAGAAAGAGATGCAGAAACCCACAGCCACATATTAGATAGAGCTCCAGGAGTCTTGTGAAAGAGTAAAGGGAAGGATTGAGGGACCAAAAGAGAATAGGGACTCCACAGGAAGACCAACAGGGGCAACTAGCGTGAACCCTTGGGGACTCTCAGAGACTGAACCACCAACCAAAGAGAAAGCATGGACAGGACTTAAGGCCCCTTTCCCCTCTGCACGTATGTAGCAGTTGTGCAGCTTGTTCTTGTTATGGGTTTCTCAACAACTGGAACAAGGGCTATCCCTGAATTTCTTGACTGCCTGTGAATCCCATTCTACTGACTGGGCTGCTTTGCTGGCCTCAGTGAGAGAAGATGTACCTAGTCCTGCAGTGACTGATGTGCTGGGGGTGGGAGGCATTTGCCTCTAGGTTTCCCCTTCTTAAAGGATAAGAGGGGGAAGAAATAGGAGGAAGAGCCACAAGAGGAGCTCTCTCTCTCTCTCTCTCTCTCTCTCTCTCTCTCTCTCTCTCTCTCTCTCTTTCCAAAAAGAATTTTTTAATGGTCACAAAAGGAATATATAGAACAGAGAAAACCATGCATAACCAGTTAGACAGCAGAAGTGCTAACTCTACCAAAGTTATCTAAAGGTCTCAGGGTGCGAGATGGGCAGCAGCCCACTGAAGTACAGCCTTGATCCTTAGTGACATCATAAAGCTCCAGCTGTTTTGCAGCTTGACAGCTGTCATACCCAGTGGTACACATAATGCTCTCCCATCTCACCGTTCTCACTATGTGAGAGCATCATTTAGGTGCCTCGGGGAAATGGGGATTCTTTGGAGAACTGATAGCCTGGAGAGAAGAGAGGCCACTCATAGGGCAGCTGAGAGATTGGAGAAAACTAAAACCATATACCCATACCAAACAGAGTTTGGCCAGGGTGAGGTGTTACTTTTGCATTTGGGGAAATGAATTTAACCGAGCTGTTAGGCCCTGTGTTCTTTGAACTTAATAACAGATAGAATGTCTACGTGCAGAGTCTTTAGGCTTTTGTTTGGTTCTGTCTTGGTGATTCACTGATGTCATAGTCATTGTGACCCCACTGCTCACAACTGTCCTTGAAGGGCAGAAAATGTCATTTACTTATTTGGTGTTCCTCAAAGCATATAGCGTGATGCCAGGGTTAAACAGAGTTTTATTGAATGTGGCTTGGAATTATTTGTAAGGCAAAGGGAACAGGGACACAGCGGTTGGTTCCCTGGGCTGTTCTTCATCCTTCTCTATATGCCACATATATGCCTTTCTGTTTGTCACAGCTTGTCAACTCTGCGTGCACCTACACTTCCATTCACAGTACACACACACACACACACACACACACACACACACACGTATTTGAAATTGCAACCTGTCCCAGCGCAGAAAAAGCAAAGCAAAGCAAAACAAAACAAAACAAAACAAAACAAAACAAAACAAAACCAAACCAAACCAAAAGCAAGCTGTCTGGCACCGAATGTGCTGGCACCCAGAGCAGTAATCTGTTGGTAATTTTGCAAGGTTTCTATGTTGATTACATTTGGGCAGTGTCCTTGTCACTGAAGAGGAGTCCACACACCACCAGCTGCCCCAGGAGCAAGGCAACATCTGCACAAACACAGACAGGGATTACCTTGACAATTAAAAGAGCCGGTTCCTGCTAATGCTATTGTCAATGATCTACAATAATGTCAATTAAATGAAAATCCAGTGCTACTTCCAGAGACCATATGGCACCCTGAAGCTAGGGCCCCACTCTCATAGTAAGGAGCCCAGGTCTCTGCTATAGCTTTGCCAACTAGTAGCTGTCAAAGTCAATGATCAGCAGACAAATACCCAGATGGAAAGGTCTTGCTGCTAAAGTAGTTAAAAAAAAAAAAAAAAAAAACTCTGAAGAAAATAGCACATGTTAGACTAAGAAGGAGAGGATCAGACATCCTCAGAGGGACACACAACTCCCAGAGAGTCAGACAGGGAAGACAGTACTTGAAGAGAACCTTCTGAGAAGGGTTGCCAGAGAAACAACTCTCAGTGTTAGTGGTTATAATATTCTAAGGGCTCTTTAATTAAAATGATCATTAATTAATTGAAGCATGCAATAAATTGGACACTATCCTTCCAATTGATCTAGTTTTTCATTGACTTCACTCAAGGTAATGCCAAGAAGCCAAGCACTTATTATTACATGTATTTATTCATGTATGTGCATATGTACATGTGTGGGCACAAATGTGTCATGGTATACACGTGGATGTTAAAGAACAGCATGTGGAGATTAATGCTCTTCATCTACGCTCTGGATTTGGGGCTTTGAACTCAAGTCATCACTTGGCAAGCAGAGTTTTACTCTCTGAACTGTCTCACAGGCCCAAAGGATGTGGTTATTTTGTTTTCTTCGATAGGAATAGAACTTAAGGTCTCACACACGATAAGCAAGTGCATAAAAAGAAAACGTTATTGTATCCCATTGAGGAAAGAGATTCTGGAACTGAGGCCCTTAGAGACATGCCTGATCCACAGCATCACTTCTTTGTACTTGAGTTTTGAACAAAAAATTCCAGAGTAGCCAGGCAGCGGTGGTGCTGGTGGCGCACGCCTTTAATCCCAGCATGTGGGAGGCAGAGGCAGGCCGATCTCTGAGTTTGAGGCCAGCCTGGTCTACAGAGTGAGTTCCAGGACATGCAGGGCTACACAGAGAAACCCTGTCTCAAGAAACCAAAAAAAAAAAAAAAAAAAAAAAAAAAAAAAAAAAAAAAAAAAAAAAAAAAAAAAATCCAGAGACTCAGGTTGTGCAGAATGAAAAAGGCCCACAACTCATGAAGATTCTCAGTTAGATGAGATGGTGTCACTTGATAGAAAAATGCTTTTAGCCCAGTATGGTAGCATAAATTTGTAATCTCAGCTCTCAGAAGGCTAAAGCATGGAATTGTTGTAAGCTTAAGGCCAGCTTGGGGTACACATTTTGGGATCCTGTCCCAAAACAAATGGAAGAAATAAAAATAGAGAAAAGAAAGTGGCCACAGCTGTCACTCAGCTATTAAGAGCACCTGCTGCTCTTGAAGACCTGACTTCAGTTTCCAGCCCTACATGGTGGCTAACTATCCCCTGTAATTCCAGGTTCAGGGACTCCAATACCCTTTCTGACCTCCATGGGCACCAGGTGACTCATGACGGACATACATGCACGTAGGCAAAACACTTAAATACATAAAATTAAAATGCATTAATATTTTTTTTAATCAAAAAGGAAGAAAGAAAAAATGCTTTCTAATCCTTAAACAGTTCACAGTGAGAAAAAAGCTGGAAAGCAGAACAAAGCAGAGACTCAAGGACAAATCTGAGAGGAAGGAAAGAAGGTTAGGAGAAACAGGAGAGCAAGAAAGCAGAGGAGAGTTCATCAGAGAGCAGGAAGGCAGAGGAGAGCTCAGCAGAGTGCAGGAAGGCAGAGGAGAGCTCAGCAGAGTGCAGGAAGGCAGAGGAGAGCTCAGCAGAGTGCAGGAAGGCAGAGGAGAGCTCAGCAGAGTGCAGGAAGGCAGAGGAGAGCTCAGAAAAGAGCAGGAAGGCAGAAAAGAGCTCAGTAGAGAGCAGGAAGGCAGAGGAGAGCTCAGAAGAGAGCAGGAAGGCAGAGGAGAGTTCAGCAGAGAGCAGGAAGGCAGAAAAGAGCTCAGCAGAGAGCAGGAAGGCAGAGGAGAGCTCAGCAGAGTGCAGGAAGGCAGAGGAGAGCTCAGCAGAGAGCAGGAAGGCAGAGGAGAGCTCAGCAGAGAGCAGGAAGGCAGAGGAGAGCTCAGAAGAGAGCAGGAAGGCAGAGGAGAGCTCAGCAGAGTGCACGAAAGCAGAGGAGAGCTCAGCAGAGAGCAGGAAGGCAGAGAAGAGCTCAGCAGAGTGCAAGAAAGCAAAGGAGGGCTCAGCAGAGAGCAGGAAGGCAGAGGAGAGTTCATCAGAGAGCAGGAAGGCAGAGGAGAGCTCAGCAGAGTGCAGGAAGGCAGAGGAGAGCTCAGCAGAGTGCAGGAAGGCAGAGGAGAGCTCAGAAAAGAGCAGGAAGGCAGAAAAGAGCTCAGCAGAGAGCAGGAAGGCAGAGGAGGGCTCAGCAGAGAGCAGGAAGGCAGAGGAGGGCTCAGCAGAGTACAAGAAGGCAGAGGAGGGCTCAGCAGAGTGCAGGAAGGCAGAGGAGAGCTCAGTAGAGAGCAGAAAAGCAGAGGAGGGCTCAGCAGAGTGCAAGAAGGCAGAGGAGAGCTCAGCAGAGTACAAGAAGGCAGAGGAGGGCTCAGCAGAGTGCAGGAAGGCAGAGGAGAGCTCAGCAGAGTGCAGGAAGGCCAAGGAGAGCTCAGCAGAGTGCAAGAAAGCAGAGGAGAGCTCAGCAGAGTGCAAGAAAGCAGAGGAGAACTCAATAATGTCTGCCTCATGCAACCGGCCTAGATAAAGACTCTGTTCTGGAATACAGAAAATGGCATTCACTGCAGGGTCTTGCTTTTCACAAATGTGAGACCTGCTTCAAAGGGAGCTTCTGAAGGGAACAGGTGACTTTACCAAGCCAAGGAAACTCAAAGCAGGCACTGTACAACAGGGAACACTGTTTTAAAAAGAGATATGCCTTTTATCATTGATTTAGATATATTCTGGCTCTTATTTTGTTTAAACCATAACTGTCCACATTGTTATGACATTTATTTTAGATACCCTGCAAATTTTTATAAAAATTGAGTGTCTAGTAACAGGAGATTAAGTTGTTAAGGTGGCATATGCTTTTAATTCCAGGATTCAAGAAGCTGAGGTAGGAAGATTGCAGAGTTTGTGGACACCTTTAAACAGCAGTGCTGCTCTTCAGTGCTGGCTCTGAGTGTGCACCTTTGGGCCTTGTGTTCCCTCCTAACCCCTGACATCAGATATTTCTAAGCAAACCCTTTTCAAAACAACTAAAACAAAACCTCAGTCGTAGTCAGCAAATACAAAGATTATGATGAAAGCAGGTTAAAAAAATATAAATAAGTGTTCAGCTTCCCCTATCTTCTCCTAAAAAACAAACACAAAGTATATGTACACCCAGAAATTCTCAATGATGCTTCTGCTTAAACAAGACCCAGTGACAGCATCAGCCGACACAGCATCATAGGTGCTGGAACATACAGAAGCACACCCTAAATGAAGAGTTATGGGAATTCATGATTGCTGAGAAAGAATTAGAGTTCCCCAGAAAGACACCCCCTTAATTGTTTTTCAATACTAAATGATAAGAACCTTAAAAACATATGCATATAAACAACACTGAACTGACTCAACAGGCTGCATTTATTTTCTTATATCATGCATATGTAGCAAAGATTATTAAAGAAAAAGAAGTCATGAATTTGAGCAGGGAGGAGCATGGGGAGGAGAAGAGCTGAAGAAATGAGAAGAAGGGAGAGGTGATGCCATTTCATTAAAAAATTGAGAGGACATGAATTTATGAGATGGGAAGAGAGAGGGTAGATCTGGGAGGAGTTGGGGATGAGTGGGGGAGGGAATCTCATCAAATCATACTATAAAATCCTCACAGAACTGATAAGGTGTCTCAATGTTAATATATGTATAAACAGTAAAATGCTTTCATCAAATTTTCATAATATACTGTTTACATAAGAATACAATCATTTGCCTTAAATGTGTAAGTAGACATATCCTCTTTACACAGTGCTAGCCAGCATGCCTTGCTATACTTTGCTTTAGTTTATGCCGGGAGCCAAACTCAGGAAATTACCTGCTGTTTTAGAAAGTCTAGTCAGTACAAGGTTAAGAAAGGACATTCACAGGTCTCAGGTCCCAGGAACCTAAAGAACGTCTGGCATTTCCTTGGAGCTGATTGTGACAGTGGGATGGTCTAGGGTGATAAGATTATGACAGTGGGAAGGTCTTAGACAGTAAGGATTCCATAGTAAGATAGCCCTAAGCAATGACCCTCGCCCAAACTTCCCGGTTTGCTGTATCTTTATAACCTGCCCCCAAAATTAAAGTTTCAGAGCTTGATCAGAACCCAGACTTGCTCTCATTCTTTGTGTCTCTTGTCCTTTCATTCGTTCGCCCCCTTCCCTAAGATCTCGTCGAATCCCTGCGGGCCGGGGCAAGTTTATTACTTTATTTTTTTTATTTTTATTATTTTAGGTTTATTACTATGGTAAAAGAACAGAAGTTTTGACTGTCTTTGATCAACTATTTTCAACTCCCTTGTTTCTCCTTGAAACAGAATCTCACCATGCACCCTGATCTGACCTGGAACTCAATATGTAGACCAGGCTGACAGAGACTCTGCAGTCTCTGCATCTTGTATACTAGGATAAAGGTGTGTGTCTCATACTGGAAGCTTAGCTAAGGGCTAAGGAAGTCAGGGTTGTTGGAGGAGAATTTACAGCCACTAATTTACTAAACCATCAATTTATAAACATTTGTACTTACACCCATGGATAAGCAGAGTTTCACCCATCATAAAGGAAATCTTTTTGCAGCAAATGAAGACCACTACAGAAAAACACACCAATCAAAGTGCAGACATGTGGAGCCTAGTCCCAGTGAATACATCCACAACACTCCTGTACATTGCAGTACATTGCAGAAGAAGAGGTAGAAAAAGCCAGTGAGATTGTGTCTCTTAGTAACATCTGAGGCTAAACCCCCTTAAAATCTAATAATATGACTGTTCAAATATGAGCTTAACAGGATAACACCAATGGACATATCAAGCTGGATGGAGAAAATCCATGAGGACTACAGCAACCTAGGAAAGCTGGGAGTGGGAGAAGTGGTCTTCTCTAAGGAAGAACACACCAACTGATTGTCCTTGTACCGTATGGTTGGCCCTAAAAACATATATACAAGGACCATTATATCAACTGAACCAGCTTTATTTAGGAATATATAAAGGAACATATATATAGATATTGCATATATATATATGCAATAGTCATTATTGAAAAAAGAGGCCATTAATTTGAAGGTGAACAGTATATGGGAGGGTTTGAAGGGAGAAAACAGAAAAGATGAATATAATTAAATTATAATCTCCAAAAGGAAGAGAGACAGAGAAAGACACACACACACACACACTCACTCACACACATGGAGTCAGAGGGAGAGGGAGAGGGAGAAGGAGAGAGAAAGAGGGAGGGGGAGGGGGAGGGGAAGGAGAGGGGGAGGGGAGGGGGAGAGGGAGAAGAGAAAGGGAGAGGGAGAGGGGGAGGGGGAGAGGAGAGGGGAAAGGGGGAGGAGAGAGGAGGAGAGAGGAGGAGAGAAGGAGGAGAGAGGAGGAGAGAAGGAGGAGAGAGGAGAGAGGAGAGAGGAGAGAGGAGAGAGGAGAGAGAGGAGAGAGGAGAGAGGAGAGAGGAGAGAGGAGAGAGGAGAGAGGAGAGAGGAGAGAGGAGAGAGGAGAGAGGAGAGAGGAGAGAGGAGAGAGAGAGGAGAGAGGAGAGAGGAGAGGGAGAGGAGAGGGGAGAGTTATGCCAGTACATCTGGCTCAATTCTCTTCTAATTCTTCTCAAATAAGGAGGAACTATGAGCAACTCTCTGGTGATGTATCAGAATGATGGTGTTGTCCTCAGGATGCTCATTTAAGATTTCCTGTTCTTTGTGTAGTCTCTTTAGGTGGTGTGTGATTTCCACCCTGAGATTAAAGGAAACGTCTTGGCATCATATAGAGCTGAGAGAACTGGATTCAAATTCCAATTCCGGCACATAAACCTTGGCTATGTTCTAACTCATTTCCTTGGCCGGGACATGAGCGAATCCTGCTGCTCTGGCTGCCTCTGTGGGCACAAGATCCTGAGAGCAGAAAAGGACTCTGGAGTAATAATATTTCTCATGATCTCTGTGCTATAAGGATAGAATAAGGAGTAGGGCTGACAAACGTAGTGTCCTGCTTTCTACCATAGTTCAAGTACAGTGTAGCTCATATCTCTGTCCTCCAAACAAAGTCCATTTCTCTTAAGGCAGGCAAACACACAGACTAAAACTCCTCTAGTTTAACTATGAGGAATGTTGCTTTAATTTGAAAAAATTATACAGATGTATTTACTGTTATTATATTTGTGGATAATAGGTTCACCTGATTCAAGTTTTATATAGTTTAGGCTGGGTGTAGTGTCTCCAGTCTATCAACCCAGTGCTCTAAGGGAGGCAGAGGCAGGTATTTTTGTCAGTTTGAGGACAGGCTAAGGAGTCATAGAGAGAACTTGTCTCAAAAAAACAAAACAAAACAAAACAAATTATATATTTTAAGAAGATAAGCAACAGAATGCAGGCTTCTGTCTGTGACTTAATTTCTGTCTAACAGATAACTTCTGTCTGAATGCCTTCTATGTAATTTTTGCTTTCATTGGGTGTATATTAGCTTTAGGTCTTTTTTACAGCAATATTAGCTTCTTTTGGTTTCATGTAAATAGAGACTAGCTCTTCTACAGAATGACAAGGGGCCCAGGGTCAAGTCTTGGCTTAGCAGCAGAAACAAGGTGAGACCTTGTGACTTCAAAGCAAATACTGCAGCTGTGTATCATGGTCCACACCATGACCTTAGCACTTGAGAACTGGGTCCAGCATAAAAAGTTTCTGTCTCAGTGAAGAGAAAGGAATGGGAAGGAGAAGAAGATGGGTGTGCCAGACTAGGGAAGGCTAGATGAGAAGCCATTGAAAATATAAGTGTAGAAGAAGGATAAGAGGGAACGAAGGCATGTCAGCATTATATATTCCACCTTTTCTCAGGGAGGAGGTGCTAGTCCCTCGTGTCCGGAAAGTGGCTCACTTCCTGCAGATGGGTAAATCCTAATCCAAGGAACTGGGGGGTGGGGGTGGGGTTTTCTCACCAGTCCCTCACTGTCGCTCATGATGAACTGAGATACAGGCAGGAAGGCAGGGCAATGTGAGCCCACAAAGCCATGTTTACTTCTGAGAAGCATAAGTAAGTTTCCTTGGAGGCTGGTAAGGTGGCTCAGTAGGTAAGGACAACTTAAATCCAATGCCTGGAATCCATGTAAAGGTTTAGAGAAACAACTCTACTACGTCGTCTTCTGGTCTCCATATCCACACCCTCCTCAACCATATCCTATCGACCCACCCACTCACCACTCATACACACAATAATAAAAATTAAAAAAAGAAAAAAAAAAAACCCAACCTTTCAACCTTTCCTTTCCTTTTTTTTTTTTTTTTTTTTTTTTTTTTTTTTTTTTTGGTTTTTTGAGACAGGGTTTCTCTGTGTAGTCCTGGCTGTCCTGGAACTCACTCTGTAGACCAGGCTGGCCTCGAACTCAGCCAACCTTTCTTTAAAAGAAAACCAGAGGCCCACCTGACACCTTTCCTCTGGGTGACCTGCCCTGGAAGCAGAGACCACAAATGCACCTCTTAGCAGGGCTCTCTCTCTCTCTTGAGGTTGTGTGCCCATCCCCGGCTTCCCTCAGTCTTTACTTTAGACAGTTTTTACCAAGTAGCTCAGGCTTTTCTTATACTTCCTGTTTGCCTCAGCCTTGAGAGCTGAGGTCACAGGCGTGTGTTAGCACGCCCGGCCTGAGGCTGAGTGCAGAATGGCCTTCAGACATTCATTTCATTACCTCGTGACACGTACATGCGGCACTTAGCAGCTCTCCTCTAAGCCAGTCTTCAGCTAATTAGCCTGTTCTTGAAAAACTGAGCTTCTAAGATGATGTAAGATATTTTGCCAGAAAATTCTTGGAACTTGGGAAGATCTGTTTATAAACAGCTGGCCTGCTATCTGTTCTTGAACACTGTGTTCTTAAACATACGCACATACAGACATAGAGTCCTCCATCGCCAAGCAGGGTCAACACTGGCTGTGTTAGTGGCTGGCATGCTTATTCCCAAGTGCTATCAACCCTTCCACAATAAAATCAGAATTCTAGTTTGAATTTTAAACATCCTTCTAGTTTTGTTTTTACTGTATTGTCATCGTAAGATCTCTGAACTTTTCTCCATCTTTCGAAGCTTTTCATTGTGTGTAGTTGTTTTGATACACGTCCGTCTTCCTCTTCTTTTCTTCTCTTTTTGAATGTTTTGTTTTTCTAAGACAAGTTCTCAGTGTATCCCAGGTTGGCCTCAAACTCTCATATATCTGAGGATGACCTTGAACTCCTGATCCTTCTGCCTCCACCTTCCAAAGGCTGGGATCAACAGCACAGGCCACTATGCTTTCGCTGTTTCTGTTTTCTTAAAACAAAAAAATAACCCTTTTTTGACCAGCTGTGGAGGGCAAGGGAAAACCTGCAGAAGTCAGTTCACCTCTGTCATGTGTGTCCCACAGATAAAGCTCAGGTTGTCAGGCTTGTTGTCGGGCACTAAGATCCTTTACATGTTAGTGTTCTAAAGCCATCATCTTTTCTTTATATTTATTCTTCTCTCATGCAACATATCCCAACCTCAGCCTCCCCTCCCTCCCCTTCCTTTCTCTCTCCTTCTCCCATTCTCCCTCTTGCTTCTCTCCTCCCTAAGATCCACTGCTCCTCCATTTTCCTTCAGAAAAGAGCAGGTCTCCCAAGGACATAAACCAAACATGGCATAACAAGATGCAATAAGACTAGGCATAAACTCTCTTGTCAAGGCTAGATAAAGCAACTCATTAGGAGGAAAAATGTCCCAGGAGCATGAAAAGATTCAGAGACACCCAGACTCCCATTGTTGGGAGTTACCCCCCCCCCAAAAAAAAAACCAAGCTAAACAACCACAAAATGTGTGCAGAGGACCTAGCACAAACCCATGCAGGCTCCATGATTGCCACTTCAGTTAAGAGAATAGTTTGGGGCCAGTGAGTGGTCCAATGGGTAAATGTGCTCACTTTTAAACTTGACAACCAGAGTTCACCCACTGGAACCCATGTAGTGGAAGAAAAAACACAGCTCACAAAAGCTGTTTTCTGTTTAAACATCGAGCATTTGGGTGTGCACACATACACATAACAAATACAATTTGTTTATACACACGTTTTACTAAAACATAACATTTTCTAGTCAGGGGAACATGGGTAACAGCTAGCCTGTCACCACTCGGAAGCTAAGGAAGCAATTAAAACTCTCTTTTTCACATATCAATTCTTTGTCAACTTTTCTACACTACATACAAAGTACTAACTCATTTAAACCTTATAACAACTGAGAAGTGGGTGTCATTACCAGCCTCGCTTTACTAATTGGGAAACTGAGGCACAGAAGAGAGGGGACTTGTGGCAGGAAACAGCTTTTGATAAAGTTCTGTTTGCTTATTTTTGAAAGTTGAGCAAAATTAGAAGAAAACTCGGTTATTTCTAAGTGCCAGAGGTAATGTATAATTCCATACTGAGCTAAAATCCATGGCGAGAATTTCTCTCTAATGAAAAAAAAAAAAAAAAAAGGTAAACAAAAGAAAGTTGAGGATCCCCAAAGTAAAGTATTTTTTAAAGGTTCTGAAGTGTCGCACATTAACGACAAATTATTGAATATAAAACACTAAATAGTGATCGAAGAGCCAACTCGATGAGAAGCTAAACAAGAGATGTACTTATGATGAATCCACTTACCCAGCAGCTCTAAGGGGTGGTTGCCCTGAACACATGAAGGAATGATGGCGGCACTTACAGGAAGTCAGAGCCATGCACCACAGGGTTATGAAGAAGCTGGCTCACACCTGGAATCCCGACTACTTGGGAAGCTGAGACACGGGTATCACAAGTTTGCAGCCTCACTGAGCAACGATATGAGTATGAGAGGCCAAAACTGCTCCATCTTAAAGACGGCCTCCATCTTAAAAGACAAAAAAAAAAAAAAAAAAAAAAAAAAGCCTGAGAACTTGACCTGCAGCTGAACCCAAGCTGCACGCAGGTCCCAGGAAGAACCCCACGGCTTGTCCTCTGTCCATACCCCAGAGTTACTCCCTAACTGCTTCCTAGCAACAGTTAATCAAAGCTTACTCTGATTGTTTCAGATGCACTTTCAGACAGTTTGTGATTGTTCACTGTCTTGCTTCCGAGCACCCACCTGTCAGCTTACAATAGTCATTTGATGCCTGCCAGGATGGACAGACACCTCCTCACTTGCCCCCATTTTCTGTTTGTTTGTTTGTTTTGTTGTTTTTCAATATAAGTTTCCTTTTTATTTTGAGATTGAAAACAGTGGAATGACATTGCTTTGTGGCTGAAACAACTTTCACTCGGGAAGACACACCCCGAGTGCTCATCCATCCAAAACAACCTTGTCCCGATGAAAGTTTGGGGCTTCTTCACCGAACCATCCTGCTGAGTCAGGGTCAGCGGTGAACAGGCCCAAGTTTGAGCTTGAATAAAGAGAAGCTAATGTGGTTGTATCAGAGTCTGGCTCCTTGGCGGTCTTTGGGGTTCACAAACGCTTCCTGGCATAAGTATAAATGCAACCTACACAACTTGATCCAAAACAAAAAAGTAAGAAGAGGACACTGTATCCAGCTCAGAGGCAGAAGACTTGGGCACCAGATATTGAGTTCTGAGTTCAGTGCCCAGCACTGCAAGGGATGAGGGCAGGGGGTTAGCTGCAAAGAGGAAGCGTGATGTATGAAGGTGTGAGAGATAAAAACGGAAGGTGTGAAAACCCTTTCAGACAGCAGGAAAAGTGCAAGTGTGTGAAAAAAAAAAAAAAAAGTGTGCAAGAGGAAGAGACCCCGAATTGGGTCCTGAGGAGCAAGAGCACAGAGAGTTGATAAGATGAGCCTGGGCTTCAGGAAAAGGGAACAAAGGATTGGAACGGTTGGGCAAAGAGTTTGCTCCGTGCGGTTAGACGGCACAGGGTCACGTGCAGCTCTGAACCCAGAGTCAAGTGAGGCAGATACTATCATCCCCACCTTAGGCTGCCGGAGGTTGTGTGATCATTTCTTCAGCATAGGGTTTTGTTCGTTTGCTTGTTTGTTTGTTTCATTAATCTTGGGTAATGGTTCAAATTGTCAACTTTACAATATCTACAATCACCTAGGAGACAAACATCTGGGCATGTCTGTGAAGGGGTGCCTAGATGGGTCGATTTTAAAAACTATTTTTATAAACGTTTATTTTTCTATTTAGTGCACATGCAAAAGATAGGGAGCACACGCAGGTTGGAGAACAATTTATGTGAGCATATATGAGCTCTTTCTCTCCTTCCACCGTTCAATCTGGGTATTGAACTCAAACCATCACGTTCCGCAAGTGCCTTTACCCTCCGAACCATCTCTCACTGGAGCAAGATTGGGTTGATTGAGGTAGGAAAAACTGTCCTAAATGCAGATGTGCGTACCTTCTATAGGCTGCGTCTTGAGTTGCATCAAAAGGAGGAAGTGAGCTGAGAATATCATCCTTTGTTGTCTGCTTCCTGACTGTGGAATCCAGGTAACAGCTCTCTCATGTTCCTGATGCCAGGCCTTTCCCACCATGACGGTCCTGACCTCAAACTGTGAGCCAAGATAAGCCCATCCCTCCTTAAGTTTTATTTTGCCATAGCAACAACAACAAAACCTAATCCACCCCTGTATACTTCCAACTTGTGTTTACTTTTGCTTTTGAACACATCTCTGATTTATCGTATTATCTGAAATTTTTATTGGAATACAAGCTTCTTGAGTTTGGGTAATTTTATTTCTTTCTTATTCATCTCCCCACACTGCTTGAAGCATACTAAGCAACCAATAAATATTTGTTGAATATACACGGCATACCAAAAATGCAGATATTCCAAGGCATCAAAATTCATTAATTATAGTTTGAATTGTCCAATTAGCTGCATATAGACAATTGAATTCACACACACACACACACACACACACACACACACAAAATATCAGAAAGGTAGATTCTTTAAGGCATCAAAATTGATCATAATTTGATGTTTCCAATCAGCTGTGCATAGACAATGTTCTATAACCTATATTCCTGTTTATGGAATCACTTGTCACACATATTTAAATGTTCTAATCACATATTAATATATAAAATGTGCCTTGCATTTTCATACATGTACACAATGTATTTTAATCAAACTCAAACCTTACCTCCTTTGTCCTTTCTTGTTCTCTTGACACTTCTGCTTAACTCTTCCTTCTTTCTTCTGTTTGCATGCCGTTTTGGTGGGATATATGTGTGTCTACATGCGTGTGTGTGTGTGTGTGTGTGTGTGTGTGTAAAAGAGAGAAGGGTAGGGAGAGGAAGAGGGAGAGGGAGAGAGAGAGACAGAGAGAGAGACTCAGTGAGTTTTTTTTTAATTTGTAGGGTTTGTATAAAATGGGCTCCCTAAGTCCATAGGGAGTAGCACTATTAGAGGCGTGGCCTTGGGGAGTGGGTGTGGCTTAAATGAAGTGTGTCTCTAGTGGATGGGTTTTGAGGTCTCAGTTCACTTCCTGCTGCCTATCAATCCAGATGTAGAACTCTCAGCTCCTTCTCCAGCAACCCGTCTACCTATATGCTGCCATGCTTCATGCCATGGCGAAAATGGACTAGACCTCTGAAACTGTAAGCCAGCCCAATTAATATTTTCCTTTGTAAGAGTTGCTGGGGTCGTGGTGTCTCTTCACAGCAATAAAATCCTAACTAAGACAGAGGTTGCTAGCAAGAACATAGGCACATTACTAGGGGCTATGAAGAAAGATGTTTCCTCCTCACCAGTCATTAACTATGTATAAATCCCCAGCAAGCAGCCCACTCACATGTAGGCATTGTGCACACAATCACAGCTGCTGTGAGTTCAAGAGCACAGCAGCCATGTCTGGGCATCGGCAGGAACGAACGGGTTATCAAAACATATGGTCTGCCAGTGCAGGAGGGGTCCTACCCAAACATGCAGAGTGACTGCTCACAATCTCCATTTTCCCTTCAGGGAGTGCATTGTTTGTCCTGTATCCTCTATCTCAACACGCAGAGTGTTTTTGTTTCTCTGTGGACACCAAATGTTCCGTATGGCTCACCAAACACTTTTATTTATGTTTTCCCCTCAATTTAGTTTAACGAGTGAGATTTTGTTGTCTCTCCTTTTTTTCCACTGAAAACACTTTTTTAGAAGTTATCCCCCTGCTATCTCATATAGGTCATTGTTGCAAGGATCACTGTTTTGATTTTTAAAAGTCACATTGGCTTCATTAGGCATAGAGTTGAAATTTGTTGTCAGCTTCACCCAGTCAGGGACTGCTCTTATTCCGTAAGTGCATGTAGCTGCCTTTCACACTTGCTGTAAACACTGAGACCAGTCATGCAATGCACTCTGCATTGTGTAGTAGTTCAAAAGTGTTTCCTACAGTCAAGTGTGGTGGCCTCATTAGCACTCTGGAGGCAGAGGCAGGAGGATTACTCAAGTTTAATATCAACCCAGGCAATACAGGAATAATCTTGTGTTGACCACCTAAAGAAGGTGCTCATTGTGGACCTTGTCGAACACTGATTCGGTGGACAGATAAAGGAATTCCTCCTGTCTGTCATCCAGTGCTCATGATCAACTCTGATTGATTCCCTTCCCTCTTCATCCCTCTGGGTTCCCGAGATTACTCTGAAGAAATTCCAGACGTCACATTATTCTGCATGTAAATATTTCAGACTACATATTTAAAGATTGGGCCTCCTCTAAATACCATCCCAAATCACAATCTTCCAGTACTGAAGGCCACGGGAAATCATCCATGGACAAATTTCACAGGATAAATACATTTATGCACATTTGTATTGAAGGATTGGCCTCTAGCCTGCTATACTGGAGAAGGGGGGAGGTCAAATCCAGCAGAAGGAAGTTTAGCTTTTGAGTGTGCCCTGGAAGGGGATATCAGACTCAGCACTCTTTCCATGTATCTTTTCCTTTACAAGATTTTTTTTTATTATTTTAATTATGTACATGCACAATGTACGTGCACAAACCCCGGGGATGTTAGATCTACTGGAGCTGGAGTTTCAGGCAACTGTATGCTTCCCAACATAGGAGCTGGACACTAACTCCAGCCCTCCTAAGAGCAGGGTTACTCAGCCACTAAACTGTCTTTCCAGCCGCCTATTTTTCTCTCTTGCTTTCTGGCTCCTGTGATATAAGCAGCTTCTTCTGCCATGTGTCCTCAGCATGATGTATGACCTGCATACATGTCCAAGATGCAACGGGGCCAATTATTAATCATACATAGGAATCCTTGAAATTATGAACTAATATAAACCTTCCATTTTATAAGTTGATGTCTGAAGTATTTTGTCATGGTGTTGGAAAGCTGGCTAGCTAGGATACTACGTCCAGATTTATTGCCGTTCAGAAGGCAAATGCTAAGTTGACTAGATCACATGAAGGCTTGGAAGGAGTGATCACTTCCCTTTTTTGAAACCAGAAACAGACTTGGAACCATAGACAGACAGGATTTCCCTAGGCTGAGACAATGTTGGAGAATCATGGAAGCTCAGTAAATACCTGTGGAATGAATAGGTTGCTATAGAGCTGTAAGTGGCTGGGGCTAAATCTCCACGGTAGTGCAATTTCCTGCAGCTGGGAGTGAAGAATTACTTACCAACTTTGTAATAAGCAGTGCACTCTGTCTCCATCTTTGTTAGGCAGCAGCTCTCCCAAGGTGGCTCCTGAGTTAGATAGATAATTCTCTGGTCTCTCTCTCTCTCTCTCTCTCTCTCTCTCTCTCTCTCTCTCTCTCTCTCTCTCCCCCTCATCAATCTATTTTCTCTTCCCTAAGTTACATTTTCTTAGTGTTTTGAGACTCGTCTGTTAGAATGCTTGGCCCATAGGGAGTGGCATTATTAGGAGGTGTGCCTTTCTTGGAGTGGGTGTGGCCTTGTTGGAGGAAGTAAATCACTGTAGGGCAGACTTTGAAGTCTCTTAGGCTCAAGCTACACCTACTGTGGTACACAGTTTCCTTCTGCTGCCTGTGGGTAAAGGTGTACAACTCTCAGTTCCTCCAGTGCCACGACTGCCTGGATGCTGTCAAGCTTCCAGCTGTGATGATAGCGGTCTAAACCTCTGAAACTGTAAGCCATTCCCAATTAAATGTTTTTCTTTATAAGAGTTCCAAGGTCATGGTGTCTCTTCACAGTAATGAAACCCTAAGACAGTGTGTTATGATTTTTCTCCCAGAATGTGTAGGGGCTTGTACTGATAAGATGGTGATGGTGGCAACATTTCAGGAAGAGAAAGCTTTGTGATGGACCGGAACCACAGTTCCTCCTTAGCGACTTCATTCTTTCTGTGGGAACCACACTGAGCAGTTTATCTCTCTGAAATCCTGAAGCAAATATGAAAGGATCACTCAGGAAGTGCCCCACAGTAGACAGAATAAATACTCTTGAATCTGTCTGGGAAGATTCCATTTGACATACAGCACTTAAAAGCAGCCACCCTGGGTTCATCTTTGTACATGGTGGATGGTATGTAAGGACTCGGCACAGTTTTGCTGGAGGTGACCCAGGTAGCTTGCACCTCTACTCTGTGAAGGCTAAAGCATTTGAAACTGCCTTAAAGAATATTGGCTCATGGAAAGTTAATAAGTTCATGGCAGAATGTTTCCTAAAAGTCATGGACACTAAGAAACAGTAAAAAAGCAAGGCTAATTCTGCAAGAGATTCTGAATCACTCAGGTGGGTTTTCTACATTGTAGTTGGGTTAGTAGTGTCAATTATGCACCTTTAAAGAAGAATTTACATGAAATGCCGTTTTAAAATATTCAATGCTTCCTGTTACCATTTGAGAAAATCAAAGGCCTCAAGGCATGATGGACCTCTCTTGTTTTAATCTGCCCAGTCCCCCAGTGGCCCTGGCTTTCAGAGGAGCACCTCCATGCTGATCTCCTTTCAAACCTCACATACAACTTTCTTAAGGCCAAAGGGTTGGTGCCCTGGAAGAAACAGCCAGCTGCTAAAGGACTCATGAGTGAACCCAGAGCCATCAGAATGTGAAGACCTCAGTGCACATCTGCCTGGGAGGTTTGGGGGTCATCATCAGACCTCTGGGAAAGGTTATATGCCACACAGTCTTTTGCTGACAGTCCCCCTTTAAGAGGTTCCTGTTTGCTGCTCTACACTCAGCAACCGTCCGTCCTTCTGTTCCTCTCCATCTCCCTTACTTCCTGCTCTCTCCGTCCTCACCTCAGTACTACTTTCCTTTTGTCTTCCTGACTTGGTATTTCGAATTGCTCTTTAGCCAAAGTATTTCTTCTGCCTTGCCTCTACCCCTGTAGTTGCTGTCTCCCAGTTCTAATTCCATGAGTACAGCAAGGACTTTGCTGCTAACCTGACTGGAGGCCTGGACCGCTGAGTCCCATTGTCAATATCCGCACCTTCTCCAGACTTCTCTCCTCCAGACCTTTTACTAAGAAGCAAAGAGAAGCTTCCTTTCTTTCTCCACCCACAGATTCACCAGTGGCATCCACCCAATCCTTCTGCAGGTCTAAGCTGCCAACTTTTTACTGCTTTAAATTATAATCTATTAATTGTGTGTTTGTGTTGTGTCATCTATAGGTTTGTAGGTATGTGTGTAGGACATTTGGGGGTCATGCATAGGTGTATGTGTGTCATGATTAGGTATGGGTTATGTGTAGGTTTTTTAGACAGAGACAGTGAAGTAAGAAGGGATGGATGGAGAGAAGGAGGGAGGGAGAGACAGAGAGACAGTATGGGTGTGCATAGGGTGCATACAGCATAGATATGAAGGGCAGAGATCACCTTCATGTGCAATCCACCTTTAGAAGAACAGTTATTTAATTGTGCATGGGCATGCGTGCTAGCACTCACATGCACATTTTCCACAAGGCATGTATGGCCGAGGATAACCCATAAAGCCAGCTCTCTGCTTCCATAACGTAGGTTCCAGGAAATGTCTTTACCTACAGAACTGTCTTTAGGCCCTTATCTTGCTTTTGAGAAAGGATCTCTTAATTTTGGACCTGGAGTTCACTGAGTAGTTCAGACTTAATAGCCAGTGAGCTGCAGGGATCCTGTCTCTCTCTCCCAGTCTCAGGCTGGGATTGCAAGTACAGGCCACCATGCCTGGCTGTTTCCGCGTGTGCTGGGGAGCAAAGTCAGGCCCTCCTCCTCCCTCCCACCCCTAGGATCACTTGTTTTTCTTAAGATATGGTTTGGTTATCTGTCCCAAGCTGGCCATAACCTCATGATTTCCTTTTCTTAGCCTCCTGAATGCTGGACTGCAGGTCTGTGCCATCATACCTCCACATTGGTTTTGCTTAACTGCATGGATTAGATGTTTATGTTTTAGCTAGTAAATTTTACTCACTGCCCCCTAACAGGGTCAAATATTTGGACAGTTCTAAGCTCTCTCTTCACCTCAAACTCTCCCCTTGGCCTCTCTTCTCCACCTGCTTGTCCTTTCCCTTCCTCAAGGATTTCTCACAACCCATCTGTCTTATACTGCTTTCTTGAGGTATGGCTGCCTCAGCAATCTCCAGAGCCCGTATGTAAATCCAATCCAAACTATCCCTGCCCAACTTCAGAAAAATCACATCCACTCGCAAAATGGTGTACAGGAAATAAGCTAAATTTTCAGTCCTCAAACACCATTCATTGAACCCAACTAGGAAGCCAGGATGATACGCAAGACCCTTGGCTTAAGATGCATAAGACAGTGTAACAATAATGCATGCTACTACATGTAGCTCAGGGTGAATGTGCGTGTCAAAAAGCAAAAGTTTGAGGTTAATTTTGAGGCAGGCTGTCATGTAGCTCAGGCTGGTCCAGGATGTACTATGTCAAGCTCCTGATCCTTTTGCCTCCACTTGACAAATCCAAAGATTACAGTATGCACCGCCACATCCAGCCTGACCATTTTACTTTCAGTGGGGCAGGGAGCTATCAAGGGGCCCACTTGAGGAAGAGCAAGAGAACTGTCATAGATCAGACTTATCACCACAGCTTGCCTCAGTAACTAAAGGACAGGGTCCAGGGCTGCTTGCAGACAACAAGTCCTCAGTCACTCAAATTGCTTCTGCTTGTAACCTGTGCAAATCCTCCCACATACAGAAATGCTATATAAATTATTGCAGACTGTTTTGTTTGGGGAACAATGAAAAGGAAAGAACATGTACATGCTTAGATCAGGTATATATATGTATATATGTATATATATATATATGTATATATATATATATGTATATATATATGTATATATATATAACTTATATATACTTATATAATACTTATATATACTTATACTTATTTTTCCATATATATACATATGTATATACATGTATGCACATATATACATATATGCATATACGCATATACACACATACACACATACACACATACACACATACACACATATACACATATACACATATACACATACACACATACACACATATACACATATACACCTATACACATATACACATATACACATATACACATATATATACATATATACATATATACATATATACATATACATATACACATATACACATATACACATATACACATATGCATATATGCATATATACATATACATATATACATATACATATACACATATACACATATACACATATACACATATACACATATACACATATACATATATATATACATATATACATATATATATATGTATATATGTATATGCATATGTGTATATACATATATATATAGATATATATGGAAAAAGTAAGTCTATATTCAGAGCTGGTAAAACCCACAGAACCTGCAGACATGCAAAGTGGAGTAGTGCCTGTGATACCATAGAACTGAGACATTCTACTACTATCTTGATTCCAAGTCACGCAGCTTAGTATTCTGTGGGGCACTTCTCTCTCCAAAAGGTGAACCGTTGTGATAGATAATGCAAGGGTTAGGGAGTGTTTGTCACAAGGAAGACTTCGTTTTCTAGCAGTCAAGGGCTTTATTTATCCACAGTAGGCCAGAAGTTAGTCACTGCTGCCTCCTCGAACAGCTGTTTCTTATTTCATTGTCACCGCAGAGTCAATCAAAAGAGAATAAGGAAGTTTATTATTTTGAATAGTTTCTTTAAACCTGAAAAAATCAGGAAATAAGCCTGCAGTCATAAAAATATATAAATTCAATCGAAGCACCTCAGTCAGGAAAAGTACCAGCCCTTGTAAGCTAAGCAAACTTAGCTGCAGTCACTACTTAGACATACCCCCCACTGAAGGACCCAATAGCATTATCAGGCTAGGCCATGGAGAGCCAAACTGAGCCTAGGTGTTCATGCAGCTCTGAGGGAGCAAGAGGAAAATGTGGACTGTGGCCAGCGCACAGCAAGGGACACCTCTTTGTATATATGACTCAGCAAGATGGCTACCGATCACACTTCCAGGCTACTTGAAATTAAAGCGTGTGTGTGTTGGGGGGGGGGGGAGTTCTAATAAACTTTCTTGGTTTTCACAATAAATTTCTGGTTATGCTGTCTTATTTAGGGTTTCTATTGCTGTGAAGAGACACCACGACCAAGGCAAATGGTTACAAAGGACATTTAATTGGAGCTGGCTTATTGGTTCTGAGGTTCAGTCCATCGTCATCATGGCGGGAAGCGTGGCAGCATCTAGGCAGGTGCGCGCTGGAGGAGTTGAGAGGTTTTTTACATCTTGTTCTGAGTGCAAACAGGAGAAGGCTGAGCATCCTCAGGCAGTTAGAGAGAGGATCTCAAAGCCCACCTTCACAATAATACACTTCCTCTAAAAGGCCACGCCCACTCCAACAAGGCCACACCTCCTAATAGCGCCACCCCCTGGGCTAAGAGTATTCAAACCACCACATACGCTTTTGCCAATAATATGAGATCTTCAAGGGAGTAGATTTTTCACTTTCTTAATATTAACACATACAATTCCTTAGGCATTAGCATCTGGAAAGGCGGTGACAGTACAGGAGTGAATGGGCTCGCAGACACTGCCTGTGTGCTGCAGTCACTTTGTTCTGTCTGAACCTCAGTTCCCCACCACCACCCTTCTCAGACTCCCTGCCCAGAGGATATCTACTTCATTACTGGTTTTATCCCATGAAGCGCATGCAACAGTTTCAAGAACAATAGTAACACTTTCAGTAATACAATTACTGGAAAGAGTTGAAGCTTTGTGCCATTTTTATTACTGTTATTTGTGGGTGTCTCTTTTTCCTCTCTCGTGCCCTAAGAGTATAACCGACATGTAGCCCCCTTTAGTCAATTCACATTTCCCTTATTTCTTTATTTCATTAGTTATTCCTCTTTTACTTATTTATGCTGTTGTTGGTGTTTTTTTTTTTTTTTTTGAGTAAGGGCCTCAAGTGGTCCAGGCTAGACCTTGAACTTCTGATCTTCCTCTTTCCATCTCCCAGATTCTGGGATTACCCACCACACATGTTAATTTTCATATTCCAAGGTCACTTGAAAAATTTCTTCCCTGAGTGGATTCGCCATCAACTTAATACAAAATTAGTTTAGCTCTCTTCTTAAAATATTAGCCACTTATTCTAACAATCTTTCCCCTTTGCATATAAAGAAGTCATTCTTCATTTCTCTCTATAGATGTATAGTATTCCCTTGTATAGGGATATCACAGCTGAGATTCATCTACTGAAGAACATGTGAATTCTTTCAGTAGTCTCGTGAAAACATCTGAGATCTGCCAGCGCATCTGTGTGGTGATTCAGCTGATGGAGCACTAAGTGATAAACACTCAATGAAGTATCTTCAAGCTGCAGAAGCAAAGCAGCAGTCATGTTTAAGGTGGAGCAATGGTCCTCTTTTTCCAGGTTCAAGGAAAAGAGCCTTTGGCTCTTGGCAAAAGTCATCGGTTGTCTCTTCCTGAAAACTCACTGAGCCATCATAGCAAAGAACATTTTTGGAAGTACACCATACGTGTCCCAGTGGAAATAAATTACTGTTAGTAGCACTCTGGACAGACATGGAACATTGCCACACATCAAGTGGAATCCATGTTATCTATGCACAAAGAAAAAAAAAAAAACTTAGACAAATTCTAAACTGATCTTAAAACTCCCCCAGAAGGCATGGCATTAGAGACAGTCACACAGTAAATGCATGCAGCTGTATTTCCTCTGACGTGAAAAACCTAGCAATGAGAGTTCCGTACTGGATGAAAAACTCCTGGATACTCAGTACAGTTTGTTTGCCACCAAGTGAACCAAAGGAGACAATTAGCATTAGACCTACTCTTGGAGGTTGAGCCTGGTCGCTACAAGTTCATGTGATGACTCTCCAATGAAGGAAAATGTAGGAAAAAAAAAATACAGCACTTTATAAGAATGTTGTTCTGATGGAGATAAATCAATATGTAGTCCAATTTTACACATTTTTTAAAATACATGCCTATGGGTATCTGTCTGTTTTTAGGTGAGTCAAGAATAAAGTGTCAGGGCTCTTGGAGCTGACATCAACATGTGACAGTGGATCAGAGAGGGGCTCAGAGCAATGCCATGCTCTTAACCACTGAGCCATCTCTCCAGCACCCTGCGTGTCCCACTTTTAAATTCAATTTTTAATTCCTTATGTACATTATCATAAGGCTTCACTGCAGCTTCTTTTATTTCCAAAAGCAAGGCACCATTTTGACCAACATCTGTGCAGCATAGGGTTCCTCCACAAATAATCCAGAAAATTCCCATGAAGCTCCATTTGAAAAAAGAGATGTCTGCCCAGGGGAGAAACCAGCTGTGTTTGGTGACTCCCTCGTGACATCTAAGAGTAATTCTTGCCAAGCGATTGTTACAAAAAAAGAAACCCCTGAAGTTACACTATTAAGCAGAAAACAAAACAAAGAATGTCATGGAAAATGTCAATACAGGTCATGGTTGGTCTGGGCCTTCAGTGTGGAACGTGCATGCGGAAAGGCAGAGTGGAAATCTTTGCTTCGCATCTTATGCAGAGCCGGACGCAGCCCCCCCCCCCCCCCCCCCCCCCCCCCCCCCCCCCCCCCCCCCCCCCCCCCCCGCCCGCCCTGCTCTTCAGACTGGCCGGTGTTGAACTTGGCAGGCTGCCTACTGCTTCAGCTCCCCAGGCCCCAGGCTCATTGTTCCAGGGCCACAGGCAGCATTTAAGACATACTGGGCCTATGTGACTGCTTAGCGTTCCCAGCACAGAAAAAGAAGCAGTCCTTATCTAACAGCAAGCTGAATGCACGTTAAAAGTCTTTAGAAGAGGCGGATTTTTTTTTTTTTTTTTTTTTTTAAACTTGTATTTTTGGCTGCTGAATTCCATTTGCCTTGGGGCTCTGGAAACAGAAACAGGATAAGTTCACTCAAAAGAAAAAGCCAAGCGTGGCCTTTGGTGGAATCCTGGAAGGTATTTAGAGCAAAGAAGTCCTTGTGTCTTAAAAGACTGGATGCCTCTTTGGTTTCCTGATTCAAGCTTTTTTTTTTTTTTAATTGCCAACCTTGGTAGCTATCAGTACTCGATACCAACCGACAGGGCCATGTGGATACTTTTCTATACTCTAAAGCCATCTCAAACACAAGAAAGTGTGGCTTATTTTTATTCAGTCAAAAGGGAGAGAGGGCCTTTTCCACTCTCCATTCTCTCCCAGGCGCTATATTAAAGTCATGTGGTTGGATGCTGATGAAGCCTTCCCTCAGGCCAAAACAGTGCCAGACATGGCAGCACAGGATTTGAGGCCAGCCTGGGCAATATCCAGCCTGCCTTGGTGCACTCTGAGGGATCCTGTTGGTGCCACAGGGGCTTCCTGCTCTGCAGACCTTAGCAGGCTCTTTGGATGGCTTACCCACTCTCCACACGCCCTCCACCTGCACTCCCAGACCACAGCTGGTAGTTCCCCCAGGCCAGAGGTACGGCTGACTCTCCATCTCTTTGGTGTCCCTCTGACTCGTCCTGGAGAGCCAGGTTTCAGAAGAGTGCCTTGGTGTTTGTTGAATTGCAGAAGGGGTCCTAGCTACCTACCTCCACCAACCCCCACACTCGGATGCAGTCCGCTGGCCCTCAACGCTGCTTCCCCTTCCTTTCCTCTCTTGCTTTTGTTTGTTCCAGGCGCCAGGATCCTACTGCAGAGTCAGAAAGCAAGGTCTTGTCACTCAAATGTCTTGTCCTAGTGTTGTCTTCTTGATTTTCTCTCCAGCCTTGCTACATATGTTTCTAAAGCAGTATGTCCTAAAGAAACAACGTTCCCCGACCTCAGTAAACATTGCTCCTTTAGGACATACTGCTTTAGAAACATATGTAGCAAGGCTGGAGGTCAGACTGAATGGGTGCAGCTTAGGGTGTCACCTTTGCCAATGACTTTTCTCCCAGGCTCGACCATCAGCCGATTTTAAGTTTTTATACTAAAGCCACTCTAAAAGCCACAGGCTTCAAAGGCATGAGCTACTTCGAACTTGTCCTGAAACGAATGAAAAGGCAGATCTGACGTCCAGTCCCTGCCACAGATATTCTTCATTCTATTTGCTTACAGCATTATACTTGAGATCCACTTGTCTCTGAACGCCTGGATCTCTCTCTCTCTCTCTCTCTCTCTCTCTCTCTCTCTCTCTCTCTCTCTCTCTCTCTCTCTCTCTCTCTCTCTCTGTTTTTCTTCCTTCAGTTTTAAGTGCAAAGGATCTTTAGAGCTAAAGACCCCTGTGCGTTACCCGATTTGCTGGCCCGGAGGTTGGCTCCACCCCTCACAATCAGCTTAACGTGCCTTACCAAAAGGAGACCCTGTTGAGGTCTGTAAAAGGAAAACGACTTCTTCCTAGCCCAGAAAGTGGAATCTAAGGTTACCACTCACCCTGCCTGAAGACATAACAAGGAAATACTACTGTCCCTTTCTGTAGGAACTAGTCCACTCTGCCTGCCAGTCACATGGCCAGAGGGCCACCCCTCAGAAAAGCTGATTCACCTGAAGACCTGCTAAAGGCAGTAGGAGGGTGCTGGTGGCGTTCGTTAATTATCCTCTTAATGCGATAATCAGAAGCCCCTCCCTTATTCAGTTGCTTGCAAATCCTCGGTGCTAAGCTTGCCTGCTTTCCAGGGTGCTGACTCAGAAATGAATTTTCCCTTCCCTTCCTTTTTATTCCTTCTCTGAATACTGAGCCAAATCCAAAGCTTTTGACCCTGAGCTGTGCTCTCTCACGATCTTTTCTGATGACCCAGAACCCTTTCCACATCTGTTTGATGACTTCTGCTTATGTGGACTCTACCTGAAAAAACATCTGCCTTCCTTTTGTCCGTTTCCCTCCTTCCCACTGCTGCCATCCACGCCTTGACTGTCCTGTTAGTTTTCTCTCAAAATCGAGTAAAAATGGTTCTCAAGCTTCCTTCTGAGTCCATACTTAAGTTAATGGAATTAGGAGTTCACAAAAGAGACCCCCAATTGCCTGTCTGCTGGATAAAAGCCACCGGAGAAACTCTAAGCATTATTCCAGAAGTAAACCAGAAATTCCCAGCCCCATTCCATACTAGCTTTGAATAATGGTAATAAATAAATATCAGAGTGTAGTTACTCTCCCTGGGCCCTCCCCACTCCATGACCATCTCAGGGAACGCCCTGTTCCTATCTCTCCTCATTTGAAGACTTCCCTTACTTGGCTGTATCTAGGGTACCTGGCCTCTTGTTCAGGGTATCTGTGTGCTCTCAAGCATTCTCAAGCCTGTCTATGTAGTCTGCCTATGTTTATTCGGTCAGGCTTTCTCACAGCATGGAGGCTTCAAGACCTCAGATTGCAGAGAAATTGAAAAAATGTAAGATGTTCTAGTAAGCAAAGTAGACAACGTTTTTTTCTGTCTTGTCTTAGAATTAACCTAATATTAATTCTACTATACTTTATTGAACAAAACAGAGGCTCTTGGTTGTTTTGAGAGAGAGAGAGAGAGAGAGAGAGAGAGAGAGAGAGAGAGAGAATACAAACATGAGCCCTTCCTCTTCTCCATGAGAACATAAATCTGAACAGATACTAAAACAGTTACTGACTCTCTACCATCTCACCCTGATCTTTTCTGGTTCTTCTAGGTGACCCATCCTGGGCTTTCCCTCAAATATAAGTTCTTTCGGTATTGGAAATGTCAATAGTTAAACAAGTAGTCTTTGAAGAGAGCCTCTGAAGGAACCACCCCGATGATCCAGTAATCATGCAGTCCCCTCCCACAGTAGATCCGGGCTACTACATAGAGGAAGTTGAGGATGTGTGGTTTCTAAGGCTAGCACTCAATACGCCTGACACATGCATCTGGGCTTCGGGAATGTTTATTCTGAGACCATGCTAGATGAACAGGCAGGCAGAAGCTAGCTTCACAGTGGGGCTGCTGCACAGAGTAAAACATCTGGCCAACAAACAGAAGTTTCCACCAGGCCTGCCCCGAGTAGTTGAACATATAAGTGATGTCACCATCTCTGACTCTGTCTGGTGGAGCACTAAAACAACTCCAGCCACCAGGCACTGTGACTGCATTTCACAGTCCAGGTGAGAACCACTTGCCTGACTGATCCGGTTAAGCCCTGGGACCTCAAGAGATGGAAATAAATCATTATTTAAGTCTCTAAATTCTTCCTGATTTGTTTGTGCAGTTCAAACTGCAGTCTCTTCAGCTGTCCTCTCCCCAGCATGTCTCTGTCCTCTGGTTCTCGTGAACTGGTCTTCAGTTTTCAATGCTGGTTGTTGAGCACAGACTCTTACATTTAGGAGATTGTTCTTGGAGGTGATATAAGATATTGCCCATAGTCATCTAGAAAAGAAATCAATGTAGAGACAGTGGGAGAAAGAGTGTGAAAACTCAAGACAGATGGAGTTGTTCTGCCTGGAGTGCATTGTCCTGAAGACAGAGAGATGCTCAACTGGACCTGAATGCCAAGTGGCTGTTTGTTAATTTGATTTGTAGAAACAGAAAACTACAAAACATTGTAGAGAAAAAACTAATATAGCTAAGATTCTGTTTCCTGAAAATTAATCTGGGGACTGGAGGTGCAGTTCAGTGGCAGAGTGTGCTTGGCTGACATGAGGAACTGGGGACGGTCCCCAGCACACATGAACACTCATTTGAATGTGATGTTCATTGAGTTGTGTTTGAGTGACATCTAGCCTCATGGATGGAGGTTATCAACATGGATGGGAACCGTAATGACGAAAGAATGGTGGCAATCCCGGTGAAAAGCGAAAGATCCTAGAACCCAGCTGTCACGATGGGAAAGGCTGAAAAAGCAGACATGCCCAGGGGTTGATATGACTCAGAAACATACATATGTGTATATCAGATTCTATTGCAAAACTCCCTCCCTTGATCATGTGTAAACAAAATAATAATTCCACAGAATGCTTTAAAAAGACACACACCTTTGGGAAAAGGTTTAAATTGAATCTACGATCTTGGGTACATGGGCTTAGCAATTTCTCTTTGGAGCATTTACAGTCATTTCTGGGATTTGTTTTGGCTTTATTCTCTTGAGACAAGGTCATTCAGTGTGGCTCAGGCTTTCGTGGACCTCACTATGCAAAATACACTGTGATTGTCTGGGACTTTCTTTTTTAATGTAGACTTGTTTTTATTAACAATTTGTGATGGTTTCTTTGGTTACCAAAAGTAATTCTAATGCTGGTTGAATTTAACAGACACATACACACTCTTTAACCTCATCTTGCAACACTTAGTGACCTACCTCATTCACTCTCAGCAGTCAATGTAAAAAAGAAACAAAAGTAAATATACATACCATGATATACCATGACATACCATGATATATCATGACATACCATGACATACCATGACATACCATGACATACCATGACATACCATGACATGTTTTCACAAGTGCCAATTTTACTATTTGTGGGCAGCACATTTAACAGTCAAATACATTTAAATGATGTCTAGGTGACTGCACCACATCTGTACTGACACCTAGATAACCAGCCCAGTTAGAACCAGCCGACTCTCCCTTACATCACCCCTTGCTTTGATCACATCTGGTGAAAGGATGGGCGCCTGCTGGCCACATGGAAATATATTAAAGCCAAATCTCCTGATATCCATTTCCAAAGGTTCCCTTCGGGTGGATTGAGATTTTGGTTACAAAGCAAGCCCAAGTTTGTGGCTGTCAATATTAAAGTTCTTCTGGCCTCTGTCTCCCAAGTGCTGGAATTACAGGAGTGAGCCTCCTTGTGTGGTACTACAGTCATTTCCAATATACTCACATTCCTTTTTAACTGTCTTACTTATCCATCCCTGTAGCACAGTGGTTCCAGCCTTCCTAATGCTAGGACACTTTCATACAGTTCTTCATATTGTGGTGACCCTCAGCTGTAAAATTATTTTCATTGCTACTTCATAACTATAATTTTGCTACCGTAATGAATCATAATATAAATATCTGATATACAAGATATCTGATATGCGATCCCCGTGAAAGAATTGTTTGACCCCAAAGGATTTGAGATCCACAGCTTGAGAATCTCCCTGTAGTGTGTGAGGGCCAGAAGCTTGAGTAAACAATCCTGGGAAACTGCCATTGCTGGTTTTAAAAGCTCCCAGAGGCTGACCGAGAAACTGTGGGGGTTTTTTAATGTATGTGCTCCCTCTAGTGGTCAAAGCAGGCTTTTACAATTTCTCCACTATGTTCTGTGTTTTATATTGAAATGATTTTAATGAATTAACTTTAATGTATTTGCACTTTAGCATGTTCTCTTCCTTGCTACCGAATAGACTCCATGAAATTTGTGATGAGCCTCAAATGCTATTATTGTCATAATTTGTAATTATCAGTTTTCAGTCGTGTTTATTGAGTTTCAGAGTACGCCAAAATGTAATTATCACCTAGTATGTATGAACTAATTTATGATGACGGTTCCAAAAAAGTGAGGTGATTAGTTTTCACTATAAAGTGTGTTCATTGATGAATTCACAGGCTTTTAAAAACGGTTTTTAAAATGTGAATGTTTCACCACAATCCCATCATGCCTTGCAAGAAGAAGTCACCCTAGGCACAGCCCTGTAAAGTCACCTGCAAGGTTGCATCTGTCTTAGCTGGTGTTTTATTGTTGTGAAGAAACTCCATGACCAAAATTAAATGTTTATAAAGAAAAACGTTTAATTGAGGGGGACTTACAGTTCAGAGGTTTAGTCCATTATGGTCATGGTGTGAAACACGGTGGTGTGTAGGCAGACAAGGTGCTGGGGAAGAAACCGAGGGAATTCTACATCTGGATCAGGCAGCAGGAAGAGACAGAGAGTGAGTGAGCCCCTGGTACTGGCTGGAGCTTCTGAAACATCAAGGTTCACCCCCCCCAAACCCACCCCCCATGACACACTTCCAGTTAGGCCATACCTACTCCAACAAGGCCCTAATCATTTCAAATAATGCCACTCACTATGAGCCCTGGGAGCCATTTTCATTCAAATCACCATAACTTCTAAGACTGGGGCAGGCTTTGCAGGGGAGGAAGGAGTGAAAGGAAAGATCAAAGTTGTGAGCCATGCTGTCAGGCTCCATCTTTTAGTAAAGGCAATGCCTACAATGAAGAGCAGAGCTAACAAAATGTGTGGAGGCCAAATGGCTCCCTAAGAGCCCTTAAGCCACATTATGTGTGTGGCACACAGGACTAGAGGAACAGTTTGACACTGTGAATGCCCAACAACACCGGGAAGGGCAAGAAGCACAACACGGACACCTCAGAGTGGTGTCTGAGTGTTTGATCTTCTCTGCCTCCAAGATGGCTGTCAAGTTGTGCTTTGTTATCAGGGTACTCTGAAGAATATTCTAAACTTCACTGCTTGCCTGCATAATTTAGCTTATTCTTTATTGGCATGAACCCTCTTTAACTTTGTATATTATTTTATTCGGTATTCTAGTTCAACATTTCTAATTTAGTAAATACTCTTTTTCTTTAAATAGAAAAATAACATGTTGTGAGATTAGAAAACAAAAAGGATCAAAATAATTCCAAAGATAACTTTCAATTATTCTTTGTCTTTAAGCCCAGGCTGACCTTAAAACCAGGACAATCATGTTGCCTCAAGCTCCTGAATTATAAGCATGCAGTATACACCTAGCCAGTGGTTGTAATTTTTTTTTTTTTTCGAGATAGGGTTTTTCTGTGTAGCCCTGGCTGTCCTGGAGTTCACTCAGTAGACCAGGCTGGCCTCTAACTTAGAAATCTACCTGCCTCTGCCTCCCAAGTGCTGGGGTTAAAGGCGTGCGCCACCACTGCCCGGTGTCCTGCAACTTTCAACCAAGCCAGAAGTATTCTATAAATGAAAAGGGTCTCAGAGTAGATGTTTTACAAGTGTTTTAAGGAGTCTTGTTTCCTTAGGCCTGAACTTGCTGACTGAAAAGCCATTTAACAGAGTATTTTTCTTTTCTTCTTTCCTTCCTAGTTGGTGCCAAGACTGGTTCCAGTGGCCATCAAACTTCTTCCCTGGGATACTTTGGTTGAGTCTTGGGTAGATTGTGCCTTCACATGAAGTTTCTCAAATGAAACTGAATTAATCATTTTAACACATTCACTTACTTACCATGCATGTACGTGTGTGTGTGTGTGTGTGTGTGTGTGTGTGTGTGTATGTATGCCATGTGCCATGATGTGTGTGTCAGATAGCAACTTGAGGGAGTTGCTCTCTCTTTCCAACATGTGAGTTCTCTTTCAGACATTGAACCCAGGTTGTCAGACTTGGCTGCAAGCCTCTTTCTCCATCTTTCTGGACCCTTCTTCTTTGAATTTTACAGTCATTTAATTATCTAAGTGGGTAATCATGTGAGATGATGAAAGGACAGGGCAATGTCCTTAACTGTGTAGCAGGCATTTATTCCTCTCCTTTTCTAAAGTATCTTTTCTAAAGGTACATAAAAAAAAGTCTTGGCACAGCAGAATTCTGTTCAAAAAAATACTGCTAAAAACTTTCTGTTAACTGAACTATTTTCAGAAACAAACAGTTAGGAGACAGACAGCAGGTATTCCTTACTCAATGGGGAAGGTTTCTCGTATTTCCCCTGTTGAATATGGCAACAGTTATTTTTTTTTTAATCAGATAAACTCCTCCAGTAAAACTATAGTCGGCTTCTCTCTTCTCATTATTTATTTGGAAAAATACAAAGGCATTTCTATAGCGATTCCTTCCAAGTTAATCACCAGCATAAAGATATTCTTGCTGATACTCTGTCTCCTTAATGGCTGACATTAATAAAGTTAAAATAATCTACTTTATCAAGTGTTCTATTCATCAGTTCTAAATTAGGATGTCTGACAACTCATTAATAAGGAATTCAATTTGTAGATGTTTGTGTGTAAACTCTTTCCTTGATTTCAGTACTATGTTATCACTGTATAGGGGAGAAACGGGAATAGATTTCGCTGGAAAAAAAGGTGCCTTTCTTTTCCCAAATCCTCAAAGCAATGGAAAGGTGTGGGCTTTTCATTTTGAGCCAGACATCTAAGTTTGTGGCAGAAATTTCCTGCCCATTGTTTTTGCTGTGGAGCTCCGTCATTGGCTAGAGAAGAGGTAGGCGGGGCTAGGAGTTGGGAGGGAGCTCTGTCATTGGATAGGGAAGAGGGAGGTGGAGCTAGGAGTTGGGAGGCTAGGGAGAGGGAGGAAGAGAAGCAAGAAGGCAGGAGATGTTACCCTTGTGTCTCTAGCAGTTATTTATATCAAGGTTAGGTAATTGGATAACAATTCTAATTGTGATGGCCTCTTGTGTATTGAGTATTTGCTAATATATAAATCTATTTGGTTAATCTTGAAGCATTAAGAATCTTTTTTTTTTTCATTTATTTTTTATTGGATATTTTATTTACATTTCAGTTGTTATCCCCTTACCCCATTTCCCACCCAACCACCCAGGAGCCCCCCCATCCCATCCCCCCTCCTCCTGCTTCTCTGAGGATGTGCCCCCACCCACCCATTCTCACCTCCCCACTTTCGAATTCCCCCACACTGGGGCATCCAGACTTCATGGGACCAAGGATCTCCTCTCCCATCTATGCCCAACCAAGCCATCCTCCCCTACATATACAGCTGGATCCATGGGTCCCTCCCTACATGCTCCCAGGCTGGTGTTTTAGACCCTGGGAGCTCTGGTTGGTTTGTATTGTTGCTCACCCCATGGGGCCACAAGCCCTTTTAGCTCCTTCAGTCTTCTCTCTAACTCTTCCATTGGGGACCCCATGATCAGTTTGATGGTTAGCTGTGAGCATCTACCTCTGTATATGTCAGGTTCTGGCAGACCTCTAAGTAGACAGCTACATCGGGCTCCTGTCAGAATGCACTTCCTGACATCTACATCAGCGTCTATCTTTGGTGACTGCACATGGGATGGACACCCAAGTGGAAAGACTCCCTCTTCTGCCCCTCACTTGGTCCCTTTGAGCATTAAGAGTCTTAATTAACTAAGTTAATTGTTATGCTCCCTGTAAGATTTTCCCTCTTAAAAAATATTTATACACACACACACACACACACTCACGCCTTTGTAGAAAGCCAGAAAAGTATGCCTAAGTACCTGATATTGGGTGTGAGCTGCCCAACATGGAGGCCAGGAACTAAGCCCTGGTTTTGGGAAGATCAGCAAGCACTTCTAACCACTGGGCCATTCTCCAGCTGCCTTGCCTTTCATATTTGGAGATTTGTTGAACTTCTTGGGTGTGAGGACTTATGGTTCTCATAACTTCAACAATATATCTTCAGTTATTTTTCTCTTTTCTTTCCTTTCCTTTCTTTTGGGAATCAGAATCAAAATTATTAAGCCCATGGCTGCACAAAGCACAGTGATTTTTCACTCTCTCCTTTTTTCATTCCAGATAGTATCTCTTTAGGATACATACTGAGTAGCTTCAATTGCTATGCTATTGTATTAGTTGGGCAGGGTTCTCTAGAAGAACAGGACAGAATGAATGAATCTATGTAGAGATATAGGAAGGGGTTTATTAGAATGGCTTATTAAGCTGTGGTCCAACTAGTTGAATATTACTGGCTCCTAACAGAAAGTATAAGAATTGTTCATCTATCTTCAGTATACATTAGAATCCTAAAGAAGTTGGCTCTAATACCACTGAATGAATGGAGATGCCAATCAGAGTGACACCATGAAGGCAGAGAGAGAGACTTCTGTCCTCCACATAGTTTATATAGACTGCTAATAAAAGGTATGGCCCAGATTAAAGGTGAATCTTCCCACTTCAAAAGAACTGAATTAAACGTAGGTCTTCCCACTTCAAATGATTTAATTAATAAAAATTCTTCACAGGTGTACTCAGGTTCTTGGATTTCATTCCAGATGTAGTCAAGAACCAACTTCGCAGTCATCAAATACAATAATCTTCTCTTCTGCGGTCTACAACCTGTTCTTAGTCTGTATGCTTTTTTCTCAGATAAGTTTTTCCTCTTCTGAAGGTCTATTTGAGCCGTCTTTATTTCTTTGATGCCATGTTCAATTCTTCCTGTACTTGCTTAACCTGGGAACCATAGTTATCATTCTCTCCCAAAATTCTTATTTATGCATGCATTTATCATCTTCATTGTAATTTATCAGTCTCTCTCTTTTGACTACTTTTTCCTACTTATTTTGGCTTGTTATTCTTCTGCTTCTCATATCTTAAATTTTATGTAGTTAGAAGCTATAGTTTTGTGAATAATTTTAAAATTTCTTTGAGATGCCACTAACTTAGGGCAATAGCTTAACTTCCCATGCTTGGCTGTTGGGTTTGTTGCATGAGATCAGAACAGCTATTAGTGGGTGCTGTTATTCTGACAAATCTACATATCAGTGCATGTATTGTGTGGTTTTCTAGTTCAGTGGGAGAATAATGAACTATCTCCAGCTTCAATTGAACATCAAGAATTTTTCCTTTTCCTTTTGGATGATTCTCTTCCAATCTCGTTTTTTTTTTTTTTTTTTTTTCTTGCTTGTTGTTGTTGAGGTCCAGGAGTCACCTCACAAACCACAGGAACATTGATCTCAGTCAGACAGGGATAGTCTGTGCATACACCCCAGGACTGATTGATCAGAACCATGGTCCAGACTTGGAAGCTAAACCATAGCATTAAGTCAAGATCCTATAGGACATTTAAAGCCTGATACCTACAAACATCTTTGTCAAGTTTTTCACTGATTAAGATTTAGGGATAGGGTATTTCCTTAGGAACATGTCTTTGTTGTACACTTACCCTGCTCCCATTGGATGGAGTATTCAACTGGCAGGGACTTGTTTGTCTAAAATTCATGACTTAACTCATCAAACAGGATGGCACTTGTCTTGTTTAACATTCATGTCTTAACTTGCTAACCAGGATGTCAGTTACTTATGTACATGTCTCTTTCTGCCCAGTGGGATGTCAGTTCCTGGGTAAGTCTTAGGAACTTAAACTTTATTCAACCTCTACTCAAAATGAAAGTCTTATTCCAAATAATTCTTATTTCAATGCAGCTGTCTCTCTTATGTTGTTGTTGGGGTCCAGGAGTCACCTCACAAAACACAGGAATACTGATCTCAGTCATACAGAGATAGTCTGAGCATACACCACAGGACTGATTGATCAGGGCTATGGTCCAGACTTGAAAGCTGGACAATGATATTGAGGCATCTCAGGGGCAGCTTATAAAAGCAAATACCATAGTAGCTCATACACAGGTGGAAGAAGTGCTGCTTGGTGGTTGCTTCAAGCTTATGACTAACTATACAAAGCAGTTCTGACTTCTTTTGTGATTGGTCTTTAAGAGCACAGAATATAACAGAATATGCAATAGACTTGGGCTTGAGAAAGTTTCTTAGTAACAGCAGTAACAACATATGAGAAAGTTTTCTTATAATATTAGTAACAATGTAAAATGGCAGGCCAGACAGGTAATAGTTACCTAGGCCTTAACATTCTACCTAGGTCTTAACAGATGTTGTTCCTTTGGTTTTTTGGTTGGTTGGTTTTGTTTTCTGACACATAGCTCAGAATAGGGTTAAATTTGTTCTACAGCTAAAGGTGACCTTGAACTTCTGATCTATCTCTTCATAGCAGGTGTACACTACCATGCCCGGTTTTGATCGAGTACTGCAAGCACTTTCAGCCATAGAGCTACCTCTGTAGCCAATTAGCATAGTTTCCATGTTCATTCATGTTTTATCACACATTGCTTCTTTTTAAAATTTTTCATTGGATATTTTTATTTATTTATATCTCACATGTCATCTTCCTCCATTTCCCCTCTCTAGAAAACCCCTATCGCATCCACCCTCCTCCTTTTTGCTTTTATACCATTTTAATTACATGTAGGTGTTAAGGTCAGTTCTAGGTTGAGGAACTAGCAATACTAGCAAATAGTCAAGGAACAAGCAAGGCAATGAACAAATTTCCATGAACACTCCCATGGTCACGGTTTCTAAGGGCTTATCAGGATGACCAAACTATCTGAGCCTACTTCCCTGTCCTAGTGCAAAGTCATTTTTATGTCTGAAGCCTACTTCCTTGTTCTAGCCTAATATTTAGATTCCTGCCTGAAATTACTTCTTTATTTTAGAATAATATTTAGACTCCTGTCTGAAATTACTTCTTGGTTCTAGTCTAATGTCAGATTCCTGCCTGAAGTCCTTCCTTATCCTTGGCCAATGTCATATTCCTGACAAGCAGCCCATTTTCTTCTCCTTGGCCAATGTCAGATTCTTGCCAAGCAGCCCCCAAAGCTCTCTGCATCTCCCTCTTTTTTATTTCATAAACAAGACTGAGCCTGTCTTAGGTTGTTCTGCCAAAACGCTTTCCTTACCCGTCATGGAGTGTGCATTATCAAAAGCAATGCGTTTCTGTCTTAGGATGGTAAGGATCTGTATAGAATCTTACCTGTTCTTTGCTTGCCAGATTGTTAATTTAATAACTCTCTCTCTCTCTGGAGGTCCATTTTTCAGTTTCAAGCCATGTACTTTGGCTGCCAGTATGTTGATGTTGTTAAAGGCAAGCTTTAACATGATGGACAGAAATAAAAGTATTCTCAGGACAAAAAGGGCTAGCATGATCAAGCTATATATGCCATTTTTGAGGCTTGACCAAAATGGATATATTGACCTCAGGCCATGAGTAATTTTATCAGCAGTATCTGCTGCATCAACACTCAGCATAGCAGCATTCTTTGAATTCATAAGCTCACTATGCAAAGTTAAAACATCCAGAGTGGTGTTAGAATTATGCCAAAGATACTGCAAATGTCTTTAAACTTTTTTCTAATTATAATGAATACCACTGTAAATTTTAGTACTAACAGGAATCCAATGGTATTTGGCATGACAGACTCTTTATTCTTAAACTCTGAACCGCCTTCCAATAATTTAAATAGGATAAAGAACACCAATCTGTTATTCCAAATGCCTATCTAAATCCTTTTGTCTAGCAACACATTAGTAACATTCTTTTCCTAAATGATTAACAAAAGTAGCTGTCTTAATTTCTTGTGTCAAAGCAATTACAGAAGCAGTGATGCTAGCAATTAATGTAATTAAAACTGTTATGCCAGCAATAATCAAGCCCACTGCCCTCTTGCTTCTGTTTAAACATGATTCACCTCTTTCAGTACTTGCAAGTTTTTTCAGAAGACCATGGTTCTGTGATACTCAGGGCAATAAAACAAATGCTGGTTGATAGACTTCTGTTACTGGCATGCTGGATTTCAACACACTAACACAATTAGAAAATGTATAATCAATACAACTTACATTAAATACTGTAGAAGAAACAAAAGTATTTTTAATTTGACAATTAAAACAACCTTAACACAAGTACTAACACATGTATGAAATCCAGATTCTATCCCAACTTTATCTCTTGCTAACATAACATCATAGAGAACTGCAGTTAACTCCCAAATATGTCTCTGAGAATGTGCAGAACCAGCCTTCCAAATGAAGACTGTTATTTCCAATATTAGATTGATTTCTAGACAAGTCCATGATTGAGTCAGTATAACTGGTCACATTTAAGAAAAATACAAGAGTCATTATAACTTCTCGTTTTGATTCTCTGTTCCACAAGGTCTAAAAACTTGAGTCAAGAAGCTTGTCCCATCTGGGGTATAGCTAAGCAAAGGTGGGTCGGGAATATATGTCCAATACAGCTTCTGAGTCACCATTGTCAGGGCACTCAGCAAACTCACTGGTGAGCATAATTGTTTGTCCCAGCATCAGCATGTCTCACCCATCACTCTGGCAGCCATCATGCTCCTTCAGAATCCTGCAAACACACACACACACACACACACACACACACACACACACACACACACATATACACACACACTCTTTCCCATATTAAATACCTGATCCAGATCATTCCACATGTCAGTAAGTGGATACTTTCCTTTCACCTATGCTTAAGTATGCCTAGTTGTAGAGTGCCATAGACACTAAGCAGAAAGTTACTTGGCATCCAATTTAAAAAAAAAAAAATAAAAGGAACATGATTTAAATAAATTTGTGGTGTATGGGGATATACCTCCCTCTTTTTTATTTTATGAAGATACTGATTTAAAGTTTCATGAGCTCCTTCCACAGTCCCTTGTCCTTTACAATATAAAAAAATTCCAGTAATATGGGAAATATTAAATATTAAGTTGCTGACAAAAAGTCTCAAATGTGATACTTTGATAGCCAGTTCTGTTATCTGATTATTATTATTATTGGATAATTTATTTATATCATTTCAGATGTTTTCCCCTTTTCCCATTTCCCCACACCTACCCAGGAACCCCCTATCCCATGCCCCCTCCTCCTGTTTCTATGAGAATGCGCCCCCACCCTCCCATGCACTCCCACCTCCCCACCCTCAAATTCCCCCACACTGGAGCATCCATCCTTCACAAGACCAACGACCTCCTCTCCCACTGATGCCCAACAAGACCATCCTCTCCTACATATACAGCTAGAGCCATGGGTCCCTCCATGTGTGTTCCCAGGCTAGCTGTTTAGACCCTGGAAGCTCTGGTTGGTTGGTATTGTTCGCTCTCCCCATGGGGCCACAAGCCCCTTCAACTCCTTCAGTCTTCTCTCTAACTCCTCCATTGGGGACCCTGTGATCAGTTCAAAGGTTAGATGCAAGCATCTGCCTCTATATATGTCAGGCTCTGGTGGAGCCTCTCAGGAAACAGGTCTATCAGGCTCCTGTCAACATGCACTTCCTGACATCCACAACAGTATTTGCATTTGGGGATTGCAACTGGGATGGATCCCCAGGTAGGACAGTCTCTGGACAGTTCCTTCTCCAGTCTCTGCTCCACACATTTTCTCTATTTTGTTCCTATATTCCGTTACTTCTTCTAAGAAGGGTCGAAGAAGCACCCATACTTTGGCTTTTCTTTTTGAGCTTCATGTGGTCTGTGAGTTATATCTTAGGTATTATGAGCTTTTGGGCTAATATGCACTTATCAATGAATACATACCATGTATGTTCTTTTGTGCCCTGTGCCCATGTGTTTGAGGCTCTTTCCTACTTTCTCTTCTATTAGTTTCAGTGTATCTGGTTTTATGTGGAGATCCTTGATTCACTTGGACTTGAGTTTTGTACAAGGAGATAAGAATGGATCAATCTGCATTCTTCTATATGCTGACGTCCAGATCAACCAGCACCATTTGTTGAAAATGCTGTCTTTTGTCCATTGAATTGTTTTAGATCCTTTGTCAAAGATCAAGTGATCATAGGTATGTGGGCTCATTTCTGGGTCTTCAATTCTACCCCATTGATCTTCTTGCCTATCTCTGTACCAGTACCATACAGTTTTATCACTGTTGCTCTGAAGTACAGCTTGAGGTCAGAGATGGTGATTTCCCTAGAAGATCTTTTACTGTTGAGAATAGTTTTTGCTATCCTGTTTTTGTTGTTGTTGTTTTTTTTTTTTTTTTTGTTATTCCAAATGAATTTGAGAATTGCTCTTTCTAACTCTGTGAAAAATTAAGTTGGAATTTTGATGGGGATTGCACTGAATCTGTAGATTGCATTCAGCAAGATGGCCATTTTTAGTGTATTAATCTTGCCAATCAATGAGCATGGGAGATCTTTCCATCTTCTGAGATCTTCTTCGATTTCTTACTTTGGGAACTTGAAGTTCTTGTTGTACAGATCTGTCACTTGCTTGGTTAGATTCACACCAAGGTATTTTATATTATTTGTGACTATTGTGAAGGGTGTCATTTCCGTGATTTTTTTTCTCAGCCTGTTTATCCTGTAAGTAGAGAAAGGCCTCTGATTTGAGTTAATTTTATATCCAGCCACTTTGCTGAAGTTGTTTATCAGGTTTAGGAGTTCCCTGGTGGAAGTTTTGGAGTCACTTAAGTATACTAGCATATCATCTGCAAATAGTGATATTTTGACTTCTTCCATTACAATTTGTATCCCTTTGATTTCCTTTTATTGTGTAATTGCTCTGGCTAGGATTTACAGTACTACATTGGGTAGGTAGGGAGAGAGTGGGTAGCCTTTTCTAGTCCCTGATTTTAGTGGGATTGCTTCTTTTCTCGTCATTTAGTTTGATGTTGGCCACTGGTTTGCTGAATATTGCTTTTACTGTGTTTAGGTATGGGCCTTGAATTCCTGTTCTTTCCAAGACCATGAAGGGATGTTGAATTTTGTCAAATGCTTTCTCATCATCTAGTGAGATGATCATGTGTTTTTTTCCTTTGAGTTTGTTTATATAATGAATTACATTGATGGATTTCCATATACTGAACCATCCCTGCATTCCTGGGATAAAGCCTACTTGATCGTGGTGAATGTGGTTTTGATGTGTTCTTGGATTCGGTTTGCGAGAATTTTATTGAGTATTTTTGCATTGATATTCATAAGGGAGATTGGTCTGAAGTTCTCTTTCTTTGTTGGGTCTTTGTGTGGTTTAGCTATGATGAGTGTAATTGTGGCTTCATAAATCAAATTGATTAGAGTTTCTTCTGTTTTTATTTTGTGGAATAGTTTATAGAGAATTGGTAGTAAGTCAGCTTGATCAACATAGTGAGTTCCTGGACAGCCAGGAACTACATACACACAAAGAAATCCTGTCTTTACAAAACAAAACAAAACTGATATCCAACTATACTGCAAAAACAGATTCATAGACCAATAGAATACAGGACCTAGAAAACCCCACACACTGAAATCTTACACTGGAAAATAACAGTCCCTTTAAAAAATGATTCTAGAAAACTAGATACCCACAAAAAGAGAATTTATCTCTATGTCTTACCCTGTAAAACATTTTATTCAGAGTGGATGAAACACTTTATTTTCAACTTTTTAATCTTTTTTATGAAAGATTGTTTTATGAGTAAACAAAGTATTTATGAGAGATAAGAACAAACAAACCTCTGAAAATGATATGACACTGATTATGACATTGATAGCATTTCTAGAACACTAGTAATGCCGTTAGTTCTTGCAATAAAAATTTTATATGTAAGGAAACTAAGGATTCAGAATTTTTTTAATAAATAGATGAATGACACCTTTGTAATTTCTTTGTACCACCATTGAACTTCCCCATGGATTTTCCTACTTCTGAATAATACTTGAGGAACATAACTTGTTACCTTCTTTAAGTTTTTTTAAAATTATTTTATTAATTTATATTTCAAATGTTGTCTTTCTTCCTGGTCTCCCCTTGGCAAACCCCCCACCACATTCCCCCTTCCCTTTGCCTCTAAGAGGGTGCTTTCCCACCCATCCACCCACCCACCTCTCCCCTCTAGCATCCCTCTTTACTGGGGCAACTAGCCTCCACAGGACCAAGTGCACAGGATCAAGGGCCTCTCCTCCCATTGGTGCCAGATAAGGCCATCCTCTGCTACATAAGTAGCAGGAGCCATGAACCCACTGATGTCTACTTTTTGGTTGGTGGTTTAGTCCCTGAGAGCCCTGAGGAGACTGGTTAGTTGATACTGGTGATCTTCCTTACAGGATTGCAAATCCTTTCAGCTCCTTAAGTCCTTCCCCTAATTTTCCATTGGAATTTCCTGGCTCAGTCCAGTGGTTGGCTGTGAGAATCTTCACCTGGAAAGACTTTAATATAAGATCTGAACCTCTGAAATTGCTGGAGAAAACCATAGGCAAATAATTTCCTGATACAGGCATAAGTAAAGATGTTCTGTAAAGGATTATAAGAGTAAGAAAAATGATCCCAACAAATGAGACTGCATGAAATTGAAAAGCTTTAGACAAACAAACAAACAAAAAAACCCAGGAATAATCACCAGAGTGAAGAGACAGCCTACATATGGGAAGAAAAATCTTGCTAATGTATTTAAAAGAGGATTAATATGTAAGCGTATATGAAGAACTTAAAGGATTAAACTCCCCAACTTCCAAATCATCTAATTAATAAATGCAGAAATAAATTGAATGGGCAGATCTCCAGGGAAAGAAGACAAAATGGTCCTTTCAAAATATTTGACATCCCTAGCCACCCAAAAATGCCTTCCCTCCCCAAAAAACCCAACACTGAGAGTCTATGCCAGCCATCAGAATGGCGATGATTGAGAAAATCAGCAACATCTGGTTCTGGTGATGACTGAGAACAGGGAAACCCTCATAGAGAGTTGGTGGCAATCCAAACACATAACTACTATGAAACTCATTACAGACTTTCCTCAAAAAAACCAAACACAGAAGGACCATGTGAGTCAGAAACACCATACTTGGTTGTGCAATGAGTGATACCAAGAGCTGCTCACTTGGGTTTTCATAATTATTCAGCATTAACCACAAATCTCAAGATGTGAAACCTGTCTATGACCAGATGATTAGACTAAAAAAGCATGGAGACCCTGGCTTTTGTTGGACCAGAGAGTGCTTTTTGAGTAGGGCTCCACCCCAGTGGCTATAAACTACAGCTCCAGTGTGCCCAGAGTGCCCTGACAGACTGGAGATCTGGTTCCAGCAATATCTGAGGTCAATATGGGTCTGAGGTGCTAAAAATCATTGAAGGACCCAGAGACTCTATTTTTCCATCCCAGATGTTACATTGGGCCTATGATCCTAACCAGTCTCTCTTCATAGTAGACAGGCTTCAGTGGGGCTGAAGTTTGGTGTACTGCCTCCAGCAGGTTCAGACAATGCAAGGGTTACTAAGATTTGGACTCCAACTGGTCACACTAGTGTGCAGTATACATCCCTACTCTTAGTCTTTGTTGGGGATTGGTGCTAGTGCTTTGTATCTGCATGTCCAGAAGCTAAAGGTCCTTGCCCCCCATTCATTTTTGATCTATCAATAAAGATGCCAGTGGGCAATGGCTGAGCATGGGCCATGACACTTAGAGTTGTGTGGGTAGGACACAGAGAGAATTGCCAGGACTGAAGGAAGAAGATGGGGACACAGTAGTGGCAGGAAATAAAGTCAACCAACCATATGAGACTTTGGGTAAATGGCCACTGGCTACTTCCCTGATAGGGCTTGGGGTAGCAGGTGAAAGACTTAGAAATGCCCAACCATTAGTCAAGGCATTTTAAAATTTACTGGTGCTCACACACGCACATGCATGTGTGTGTGTGTGTGTGTGTGTGTGTGTGTGTGTGTTTCCACTCATGGGTTTGAGATAGCTCTTGGGTGGGTGCATACATACAATCTGACAGGAGCACAAAGCAGTGCAGTGCAAAACTCACCACAATAGGTTTTGTTGGCACATAGCCAAGGTGAAGTCACATCAGCCATTCATCACATAGTCAGCACCACATTTCATATCCACCACTTCTCATAGACAAACTGCAAATGGATATTCCTCTAGGGAGAGTCACAGAAACCAGAATAACTCAATAGGTATAGGAGAAAAGTAGTAAAAACAAACTCATTTCAATCAATAGATGCATAAAACATGACAAGGCAATGCAAAAGATACAATAGAACCAACACCTGCAACACAACTTATCACCAAGCGACCAACTCCCCAATAAGGGATCCAAAATTACAGAAAGAGTTAAGCTGTCCGAGAAAGAATTTAGAGCCTTACTGTTCAAAAGAATTAAGAATCAGGGCTGGAGAGATGGCTCAGCTCGGCTAATTAAGAGCATTGACTACTCTTCCAGAGGACCCAGATTCAATCCCCAGCAACCACTTAGCAGTTCACAGCTGACTGTGACTCCAGTTGTAAGGGACCTGACACCCTCACACAGACATGCTTGCAGGCAAAAGACCAATGCCAACTAAAAAGAAAAAAAAAATTAATAATCATATAAAAATATCAAACTGATGCCAAAATTAAAGGAAATCTACATAAGACTTTGACCAAACAGTATTCAAAGTGAATGAAACATGTCGCTTCTCTATTTGACCAGCAGACAGGAATGACGCAACTCGGAGTTCTTCTCAACACAGTTTTTATTCAGGATCTTTTACTATCCTCTCTCTATGGAAGCCCTTTTCTTATCTCTCTTTCTATCTCTTTCTCTGGATGCCCTTCTGTCCTCTCCTCTCTCTGGATGCCTTTTTGATCTCTCCTCTCTCTGGATGCCTTTCTCCTATCTCTCTGGATGCCCTACTCCTATCTCTCTGGATGCCCTACTCCTATCTCTCTGGATGCCCTACTCCCATCTCTCTGGATTCCTTTCTCCTATCTCTCTGGATGGTTTTCTGTTATCTCCCTGGGTGGTCCTACTCGCTTCTCTTTCGGGAGGCTCTTCTGTTATCTCTCTAGGTGGTCTTCTCTCTTCTCTTTTGGGAGGCTCTTCTCCTATCTCTCTAGGTAGTCTTCTGTTATCTCCCTTAACAGCCGTTCTTTTTATACCCCTGCCTGTCCCAATCAGCACCTGCCACGTGGGCATGCCTCACTGGTGCACCTCAAACAGCCCAATCCTGCGTAGCAGCGAGTCTGAGCATTGTGGCTCACGTAGGAAAAAATGCATGGTGCACAAACTGCCAAGAAGCAGAGCTCGAGCACACCTGCTCCTCACAATTCCCCCTTATTTATTAATTTTGGCAGAGAGAGTGCCTGTCTTAGGTTGTCCCTTTCAAGCAATGCTCCTTACCTATCATGGGGAGTCAAACAGCTTTGGTTTGGTCCCTGTCTTAGGTTGGTAATGTGCCCAAGGAGTCTTACCCATTATTGACTACCTCTCTAGCATGCCAAGCCACACTTGAGGAGACTGTCCATCTCCACTGCTGCAAACGCTTGTTCTGAGATGTTTTTCTGTTGGCCTTTCATCTGACACATGCACCAAAAGGCAAGGCAACTGATGGGGAACAGGCACATAGCAACGTCCCCAATTCCCACCCACTCCTTGATGTGGGACATTGCTTGAAGAGTCCAGCTGGTCAATCCAGAGGCCAGGGAGGCGTCCACTCTGGTAACAATGGACTGTCATAATTCTCTCGATCAATTTCCTGTAAGAAACTGAGAAAGGCTTTTGAAAAGATTATTAGCATGGCTTATAAAAGAAATTCTGAGCTTTCAAAGGTGATAAAAACTAGCATTGCTCCTTATCACTGGTAGCATCCACATCAGCATAAGAGTCTTTCTTAGCATCTCCATTCCTGTCTTCTTGCTGTATAACCCTGGTAAATCTTTCTGGAACCCAAATTGGCTTATGTTGATCCTGAGGAAACATACAAACAGACCCTCTCGCTCACACCAATACTGGGTCAGGGCCACTCCATTTTCCTGTCAATATGTCCTTCCACATTACCATTCCTTTATGGGTAGCATCAGGATCAGCATGGCGATCAGCTGCAGACCATCCCTGCTTATCCAGAATCAAAAAATTTAGGGTAAAGAGGGCTATAGCCACCCTCTCTCTCTCTAGGCGTGTGGCTGGAGGCTATCCCCCCTCTTTGTTTAAGAAGACATTCCTTTAGGGTGTGGTGTGCCCATTCAGCAATGCCCTGCCCCTGAGGATTATAAGGCAAACTAAGGTTAATGTGAACTTCCATGGTCTTACAAAAGGACATAAAGGAAGTAGAGGTGTACGCCGGTCCATTATCTGTCTTTAAACATTTAGGCATACCCCAGGCTCCCCAGGCTTCAAAACAATGAGCAATGACATGGCAAGCCTTCTCCCCGGAATGCAGGGAGGCAAACATAATTCCAGAAGAAGTATCTATAGAGACATGAATATATTTTAATCTTCCAAACTCAGGGAAATGGGTGACATCCATTTGCCATAAATGTAGGGGGCGTAGGCCTTAGGGATTAACCCTGATTGCCATCTGGGGTAACAATGGGGCACAAGCTTGACAAGCTTTCACTATATCTCTAGCATCAGCATGAGGAATGCCAAAGTGAGATGATAGGGCTGTAGGATTTGCATGAAACTGACTATGAAAGTGTCTTGCTAACTCCAGGGAATCATAAAGCGCAAAATTTGCAACATTAAAGCAGGTCTTTGAAGCTTTATCAACAATATCATTTCCTTCAGTCAATGGACCAGGTAAACCAGTATCGGCACGAATATGTTGAATAAAAAAGGGTTGTTCCCTATTCCAAATAAGAAATTGCAATTGGGTAAGTAACTCTCCTATGGTGGACTTTAGGTTTATTTTACCTACAATTTCCGATTGTTTAATAGCATTTACTACATACTGACTATCCACAGTGGCTGTCAATACTTCAAGTTGAGCTGCTGTATATGGTATACCTTGTTGAACCAGCAGTAAATCTGCCCTAGCTTTTGTACCTTTTCTGGGGCTATGACTAATTGTTTTGTCTTTAGACTGGATATAATAAAATTGTAGGCATCATCAAGCATTTGTTCTGTAAACTATCTATCATTCTGCAGTCTAAAACTAGTGAGATTTCCAAACTACAACAGTCTGACTTAACAATGTAACTTTCACTCTCTTGCTTGATGCAATGTTTGGCTTAAAAGTTAAGAAATCAAGTATTAGAAGCACAAGGGCCTTTTATTTTTAATGCAATTTTTAAAAATCCCTTAAATACTGTGTGTTCTTATTTAAGGGCTAGGCTAGTACCAAAGTTTACTGACAATTAAGAGGGGTGCATCAATTCACTACCCTTTCTTAAGCCAATTTAAAAACACCCAAACTTTTGCTGACCTCGTTCCTCCAATAGATACTAATTGTGGGGGGGGGGGGGGACAAAGATGGTAACCTTGTATCTCTACTGACTCCTGGAAAAACTTCTGTGGTTGGTATTGAGTGCCTTTTCCTTTCACTTTTAACTCCTCCCCAAACTGGGAACTTATACTTTCACTTTCAACTCGCCCCAAAACCCGGAACTTATATTTTCACTTTTAACTTGTCCCCAAACCGGGAACTTATATTGTCTCCTATCCGAGAACTTAACTTGTCCCACTTGCCTGGGAACTTTATAGTCTCTGTACCGAGAGCTTTCTTTTGTCCCACTTACCTGGGAACTTACCAACTAGCTACCATGACTGCATTGAGTTCTTTTCCCTGTATGAGCCACCATTTGTCACTTCTCTATCCGACCAGCAGACAGGAACAAAGCAACTCGGAGTTCTTCTCAACACAGTTGAAAGCCTGAGAATACAAGTTTTTCAGTTCACAAGGGTGGATTTCTCAGCTCATCTACAGTATATACCAGAATTCCAAAGAAGTAAGCTATAATATCAGTATAACAGTAAAAACTGCCTTCTTCCATGTCCGTATATACATTTCCAGCAAAAGGCATAGCCCAGATTAGAAGTGGGTCTTCCCACCTCAAAAGATCTGAATAAAGTTGTGTCTTATCTCAAAAGATCTGGATTAGTAGTGGATCTACTTATTAAGCAAAAGTTCCTCACAGGTATTCTCCTACAGTTTTAGATTTTTAAATAATTCCAAATGTAGTCAAGCCTACAACTAAGAAAAAGACATCAAAATCACACAGCTTCAAACCCTGGAACCTACAACAGTGACCTGCCTCAAAGATATACTAAGGCAACAGAGGCAGAAATGTTATGTCAGCAATGAAGCATGGTTTGAATGGGGTTTAGTGCATGAAATAAAACACATGCCTGACACTGCTTAGGTAGCCAAGAACTTGAGACTTTATAAGACATTGGCCTAGGGGATAGATAGATAAATAAATAAATAAATAAATAAATAAATAAATGCAATGAAATGACTTGTCACTACATTCTGCTATACTCATAGATCAGTGTCTCATTCAGACATCATCAGAAATGCTTCCTGTTGAAGTAGATAGGAACTAACACAGAGACTCACAACTGGACCAAGTGCAGAAAATGAGAGACTAGAATACTCAGTTCTAAATGGACTCAGGAATCTATGAGGAAGAGGAGGTAGAAAGATTCTAAGAGCCAGAGAGAATTGATTTAAAGGAAACCATCTTTCAGTCACACCATGGCTGAAGCACATTTTAATTTAAAGAGACTGTGGCAGCATGAACAAGACAGGTACAAGATCAAGTCAGATTGGGTTCCTAGCACTGAGAAGGCAAAGTACACATGGAGTCCCATCACTAACCAAAAATCTTTATGCAGTTGATTCCTGCTGACAGAAGGAATTAGTTTTCTCTAGTGGTGAGACATTAGGTATCTCAACCATTCTTGGGTGGGGGGTGGAGGAGGTGTGGAGGGGAGACCCCATGCCCAGAAACAGTTTTCCAACACAAAAGAAACTCTGTGATTTCTTCTTGTTGTTGTTTTGTGGGGTTTTTTTTATTTGGTTTTGGCATTTTTGTCTTCTTCTTTTTCTTATTACTTTGCTTTGTGGGTTATTTTAAAAAGAGATCGAGACAGAGAAAGAGAGAGAGTGAGAGAGAGAGAGAGACAGAAAGAGACAGAGAGACAGAGAGATAGGCATAAAGTTGGATGGGTTGGGGGTGAAAAGAAAGGGATCTGGCAAAAATTAGGGGATGGAAAACATGAAAAAATATATTGTATGCAAAATGTTTTTAATTTTAAAAAACTAGATTTTTATATTTTAATTACCTTTATGTTGCCATAATAAGACATCATGACCAATGTAACTTATAGAAGAACGAGTTTTGGGGGAAGGAGGCCTACAGTTTCATAGGATGAACACATGACCGTCATGGTGAGGAGCATAGCAGCAGGCAGGCAGTCATGATGCTGGAGCAGTGCCTGAGAGATTACATTATGATTCAGAAGCACTGAGTAGAGAGAACTAACTGAGACTACATGGTCTTTTAAAACTTCAAAGCCCATATCCAGTGACACACCTCCTCCAACAAGGCCACACCTTCTAATCCTTCTCAAATAGTTTTATCAACTGGGTACTAAGCATTCAAGTATAGGGGCCTAGGAGATCCACTCTCAGGTTAGCCTCCATACTTGAGATAGAAACAACTATGTCAAACACAGCAACTCAGCAAACCCTTAAAAGTAACATGGGGACAGGCCTCAGATCTAAAATTTCTTAATAAAATATTTGAAAACCGAATTTAAAAACACAGTAAGCACATTAAGCTAGGTATGGTAAGCATACCTTCAATCTTATCATTCGGGAGGCAGAGGCACATGAATTTCAAGCCTCATCTGATCTATAGCAAGTTTCATAACATCCAGGGCTACACAGAGAGACAGTGTCTCAACAAAACAAAACAATAAATGTATGTCATCATACAAACACACTCAAGGACAGAAACCACAAACTTATTTCAACTGACAGGAATTTGACAAATTTCAACATGTCTTCAGGACATAAAAGTTATAAAGATTTAAAAAGTAGATAGAACATGCCGCAAAATACTAAAGCATCTATACAGCAAGCCTATAGACATTATATTAAATTGAGAAATACTGAGAGTATATCTTTTAAAATCAGACATGAGACAAGGATGTCCATCTCCCTTCTACCATTACATATGGTGTTCCAAGTCTCAGCTATAGAAACTGAACAAGCCAAAGACAAAATGTATATCACTAGGAAGGAAAAAAGTCAAATTATCCCCAATTTACAGATGATAAGATTCTTTACTTAAACCAAAATATTGTCTTCTAGAGAACCCATGGACCTGATAAACACTTGCAGTAAAGTTTCTATATACAAAATCAACATAAACAAGCAGGCTTTATTTATATTAACTGAAGTGGAAACTTAAGGGTTCTTTGAGAAGTCAGTTGGATTGGTGTTTTGCTGGAGAAAACACATGAAAGAAGGTTTTATTAAAGTGGACACAGGTATGAAAGGCTAAGACAGACCAGACTTGTAAAAGATTATTTCACTGAAGCAGACACAGGAGAGAGGATGTTCTGCTAAAGCAAGCATGTGAAAGGACATGTGATAAAAGATTCTTTGCTAACAACATGCATGTATTGGTCCACCTTACATTGTGTAGTTGAGCTGCAGTTGTTGGGACTCCATTGAAAAAGACTTCTGGTGGTGTGCTGCAGTTTCTCGCCGCTTCCCCCACCACCACCACTTGGGCTAGTTAGATGCATGTGCTGAGGCAAGGCACATGGAAGACACGTGATGTCTGGAGGGTATAAATAGGACTCCACGGAGTGACAGAGACAGAGCTTGGCTTTCTGGTACAGCTAGAAAGAAAGATAATCTACCCAACAAATGGAGCTAGCAACCTTGGCTTTCTACCTGCAGAAGAATGAAGTGAAGAGTCTTATCTTTCACCTTGTTAAAAAATCAACTGGAAATGGATCAACAACCTTGATTTAAAACCTGAAATACTGAAATTTAAGAAAACACAGGGGATATCCTTTAAGATAATTGGGGTGTTTAAAATAGAACACAAAGAGTACAAAACAGTTACGACTACATGAAAATTTAACATTTTTTAATATCTTCATTGGCTATACTTCAAACAAAGAGCTAATATCCAGAATTTACAAAGTGTAGAAATTAAATACCAAAAGAATAAAACTGCCAGTCAGCAAATGAGCAAATGACAATTAGAAAGTTTTTAAAAAGAGAAATACAAGTGGCCAATGACTAATTTTTAAAGTATCTAATGTCACTAGCCAACAGATAAATACAAATAAAACTACTTTGAAATACCAGTCAGAATAGCTATTATCAACAAATGTTTGAGAGAATGTGGAGAGAAAAAAAACCTTATTTACTGTTGGTGGGGCAAAAAATTAATATAGCCATTATGTCAATCAGTTTGGAGATTTCTCTGAAACTTAAAAATAAAGCTACCATGTGAGACTCTTGTTTTTCTCTCGCATATACCCAGAGAACTCCATATATCATGGGAATGTTTGCACACCCATGTTTAGTTCTGATTCAAAGAATTGGAATAAATCTAGTAATCCATCAACAGATGAATGAATAATGAAAATTTGGCATCTATAAGAAATAGAATACCACTGATCACTAAAGAAAATGAAATTAAAAGTTCCAAGGAAAAAGATGAACCTAGGAAGTAAATACTTAGCAAGGTCACATGACAGAACCTTGCTATGCTGGCTAGCTTTATGTCAACTTGAAACAATAGAATCACTGAAAAGGAGGGAGCCTCAATTGAGATAATGTCTCAATAAGATCGGTCTATAGACAAAACTGTAGGGCATTTTCTTAATTAATGATTGAGGTGAAAGAGCCCAACCCATAGACATAGACATACATATTCATATACATATGGGGATTTACAGAGCTGGAAAGAAGGATGGAACTTTATAAGCTCCAGGAAAATTAATGCAACCGGAAATTTTTATGTTAATTGAAATAAGCCAGGTTAAGACACATATTGTATATTTTCTTTCATATGCAGAATCTGTATTAATGAAATTTGATCAGAAACCAGTTGGGATGATGGAGAAAGACTAAAAGGAAGGCAGGTGGAAGGACACAAGAGGAACAGGAGACAAAGATCACAATTCCTTTTATGTGAAGATTGTAGTGAAAAGAATTAAAGTTTATCCCTGACTAGCTTACAAATGAATGGGATCAGACTATGGTTATATTATTTGGTTGTTACAATTACTGGGGGTGATCCCTAATCTACTTTTGTAATTGTAGGCCTGACTACCTCCCCAGTGGTGTACCCCAGATACTTGCTATTTCTCCTGGCCATGTGTTCGTGGTTCCTCTTCCCTCGTGGAGGCTTCCTCCCCCTTTTCTTTCTTCCTCTTTCCTCCCCATCTCTCCTCCTCCAACCAGGTCACTGCTAACCTACCTACCTCTAATTCCTCCAGTAAATGGCTGTTGCCAGCTTTATTTAACCAATAGTTTTAAGTCAAGGAACAAGGTTTGCACAACAAAAGCTTGTAGATAGGAGAAGTTCTTTGTAGGCTTAGGTATAGAATTTAGCATTATAATTCATAGCAATAGACCAAACTTCAACAGCAGATTTTAGGTTTAATGAATATATAATGCACATATGTTACATAAGCATGAAAGGAGAAGAGGGATTACTTCAAGGGAAGAAGACTGGCCAGAAGAGAGGACCCAGGAAGGCACTACAGGTGAGTATGACCCACTTACACTGAGCTACATGAATGAACATGCTAGTGGGTTGGGGCAAGTCACACATCTCTTAATAGTGAACATCCAAAATGTACAAAGAATTCATACAATTAAATAGAAAGACGTCAGGGGCATCTCTGTCTATACACTAAAGGCCTGGAATCAGCCATAGGCCTGAAGACAGAGGTAGGTCTAACATGCATGCCTGCTAGCACAAAGTCTTGGTCTCTGTGGAAAAACACTAAAACAAATGGCTAGAAGCTATTGTAAACAAACAGCTTTGGTGGATAGTTGCCAGGCTCTAGTCATAGACCTTGTAGATAGGTGACCTTGCTAGATAGTACCAACTTAGATTAGGGCAAGTGAATCATAGGCAGAGTCATAGTGTCCTGTCCCCTGAACCTTCACCCAGCTGACACACTGTTCTGGAAGATATCTGTACTCCCCCTGAACACCTACACTCCTGCGTCATCCCCTTCCCCACATCCTGCCTTTTTGTGTATATAACCCCTGTGTGAAAAAGTAAAAATGGCGGTTTGATCAGACTATAGACAAGCCGCTCAGTTTTTGCATTCGCCTCTCCCCCATCTTCTCTTCCAGCTGACCTCCCCGGATCCCTGTTTAATGTCCTGCTGGATAGGACAAATAAATAGCCCGATTTTAAAATGAGCAAATGAATAGGAAAGACATTTCTCCATAGAAGGCATTAAAAATGGCCAACGGCAATAGTGAGTGATTTGAATATCTGCTCAGCATCGTTAATTAATAAGAGGAGGAAAATCAAAAGCACCAGGCAAGGATGACCTTACATCTGCTGGGATGGCTGTCCCAAAAAGGTCAAAATATAACAAGGCAGACATGGCAGTACATCTTTGTAATCTCACCACTAGCGAGGCGGAGAAAGCAGGATCGTGGGTTGAAGGTCAGCTCAGGCTGCATTGTGAATCACTGTCTCAAAACAGAAGCATCCACGTCGGAAAGAGCAACTGTTGGCAAGGATGTGTAGGAAGGGGGACCCTTACATGTTGTGAAATTTTACATTGGTGCAGCCATGCTTAAGGAAATTAAACATACAATTACAATTCAATATTCTCTCTTCTGAGTATGTAACAAAAGACTCGAAATTTCTGCTTCATAACGATATCTGCACATGTTTTTCATTGTATCCTTGCTCACAAGAGTCATGACCCAGAAACACCTAAGTGTTCACATCAATGGATTTCGGGATAAAATCACAGCCGAGGCAAAGATCTAGGCAAGGCAGAAGGAGAAGATGGAGACGGAGGAGTGGAAGAGGGAGGGGAGAGCCTGTGTGTACGGTTGTTATTCACTCCTGAAAAAGAGGCCTCGCAATTTGCTACAACATAGACAAATTTAAAAGACATTATGCTGGAGAAATAGCTCAGCAGTCAAGAATGCAAAGTGGGACTTGATTTTGGTCCTTAGCAACCACATCACACAACTTCCTTCTGCCTGTAACTCCAGCTCATCAGAAGAGTCTTGAGGCTTTGAAGACACCTGCTTGCCCATTCACATACCCACCTACACACACACACAATTAAAATTTAAAAAGGCATTATGAAATGAAGAAAGCCACACGAAGAAAGAAAAACATTGTACGATCTCACTGTATAACTCTGACTCATGTGCAGCTTACTGTGTAGTTCAAAACTGGCCTCAAACGAGATGTTTTCCTGCTTCGACATTATGCATATGAGGATCATAGACAGAAGCCACCACTCCTGGATATGACGTTTCTATGTATAGTTGTCTGCTGCCTTGCTTCACAGAAAAAAAAAAAAAAAAAGTAGCACTGCATTTTCTAGATGTCCTCTGCAACCAATGGGCACTCCGGGCATGACTAATCTCACCAGCCTTCATGAGGCTGGGGTGAATTGTATTACTGGATCATCTGCAATGCTTATGGCACGTGCTCTGTTAGATTCACAATGTGGAGTAATCACTATGAAGTCAGATGGGTGAGGACACGGCACAGGTTCCTCAGAGATGCAGGAACAACATGATGCCTCATGACTGTTGGGTAGCTTGCTGAACCCCTAAGAACATGGTTTCTGCTGCCCTGAAAGAGAGCAGATAAAATAATGACAACTTGTTTGTCCTTTGTCTCTGGATCCCTGATGCCTGAACCACTGCATATCCTTTGTGTGGAAACTTGCCAAAACCTCCCCAGGTGATCAATGCCAGCTGCAAGCATCAGTGACTCTGGTAGAATGAATGAGCCAGTAGGAGATGTGCAGAAAGAGAGACTTAGGCCTAGAGAGAGAGTGTGAATGGAGGTGTTTGTGTCAAAGGAATAAGCAGCAATATTGCTATTTCTTCCTCACTTGCTTTTTCCTTCCTCCTTTCTTTTCTTTCTTCTCCTCCTACTCTCCTACCCCTTCCTCCCCTTTCTTCTTTATTGGATCTTTTCTTACCTGTGACAAGCACATTCCACAGAACAGCCTGGGGCCTGTGTTGTACAGTGTCTTCTCTACACTCATGATATATTTAAGAAATGTGGCAATAGCTGTAATGAGTATATATGTATGTATATACATACATATATACTCATTACATATATTGTATATATATTACATATATGTATATATATTACATATACACACACACACATATATATACTCATTACAGCTATTGCCACATTATATATATATATATATATATATATATATATATATATATATATATATATCTTAGCTCCCTACTACAATGTAACAATGATCTTCAAATAAAAAGCATGGGACAGGGGCTGCAGAGAAGCCTAGTGATCACACAAGCAAAAGAACCTAAGTTCAGGTCTCAGCTGTGTTTGTAACTCACATGCTATAGGATCAGAGACAAGAGGACTTGCAGGTCAGTCAGCATAGCTCCGAGCTTAGGGCAAGACCTCATCTTAAAAATTAGGAGGAAGAGTGACACGGGATGGCACCCAAATGTAACTTCAGCAGGCAGATTTCTGTTTTCCAGGAAAGTTGGGGCTACATAAAGAAACACTGTGTCAAAACCCACCCCCAAGTAAGAACAGCTTAAGAAAGAAAGAACCATGAAAGATAAACGCCTGCTTGCTAGTGTAGAGCAGAAATGAATAGCCCAGGCTGGGATGAAAGTCTTAGATCTTTCAATAATATAGGCCATTCCCAAGCTTTATGCCTCAAGATTCTCACTTCAATAGTGAGAATAATAATAATAGTGATTTGAGTATTATTAACATCTGTATTGATACTATAGTGGACAATAAACAGGCGACGAAGAATACATATTTAACACAGCATTCAGTCGCCTTACTCATTATTGTGATGAGTACAGTTGTTGCTATTATTCTTATTATAATCCAGCCTTCTCTTCTACTTCCTGTAGTCTGTTAAGAAAAATTAAATCCTTCAATATAAAAGCTGGTTCCTTGCCGGGCAGTGGTGGCTCACGCCTTTAATCCCAGCAATTGGGAGGCAGAGGCAGTCGGATTTCTAAATTCCAGGCCAGCCTGGTCTACAGAGTGAGTTCCAGGACAGCCAGGACTACACAGAGAAACCCTGTCTCGAAAAAAACCAAAAAAAAAAAAAAAAAGCTGGTTCCTTATCCTGGGCCAGACCTTTCCCATCTTGATTGAAAATCTACTTGTCTTTCTCCTACATCTCAGACTTTAAAAGTGTGCTATAAGGTAAGTCTGTGAAAACACTCATCGTTCCCATGATCCTGCAGCAAGTCTGCTCCTAGAAACAAATTTAGGAAATGTACTGCATTGCTAAAGGCTTGACACAGAAACGAGGACTCCACAAGGCTGCACTAGGCGGTGCTTTCTAAATCTGCTGACGGAAATGAAGAAAGTAGGTTGGAGTGGAGATTGCATAATTTCTGGATCACACTGACTCGAATATATTGTGTGCTTGGATAAAACTTGTGTTTCCTCCCGGGAGGTTTTCAGTTTGGCAAGGGAAAAAAAAAAATACCTCTGTTTGGTGTGTTAGTCGACACTAGGAGCAGCCTTGCATTCTGGGGGGAGAAATAACGCAGAAATGTCACCACGGTTTTCCAGAGGGAAAGAATCTCTGGCCTAAAGCCACGGCTAAGGGTGTTCCTCAACCATAGTATTAATGACAGCATCTATGAAGGCAGCCTCGGTGCCATTAGAAGCCTAAAACAATGGTACCTCAGCGGTCACTGTCCACTGCCTAATGTGGCCAACAGATGGAGAACGACAGAGAACAGGAAAGCCAGTCCTGAAATCAGAGGTTGTACCCCACAACCTTCTCTGGAAGCCCTCGCCTAGGACGCACCTGCTTGGAAAGGTCTTGAGGATCACTAAATGTGCCTTCTGCTTACGGCAAAGAAACTTTTATTCTTTTCTTATTCAAAAAAGAAAAATCCAGAAGAGAATTCTGTGCTCTTCAGAAAGGTTACTAATAAGATTAGAAAACTTTAAAGAGAAAACAAAACAAAACAAACAAACAAACAAAAAAAAAACCAAAAAAACAAAAATCCTTTCTTTGGAATATTGCTGTGGAATTTCTTTTATTTCCGATTCAGTCTTGTGGAGTACAGGGTTATGGAAGAATGCCCTGCCTGCTCGGCCTAAATTCCGCAGGAGCCACGTCTTCGTTCTGTTCCTGGAGCAGAACAGCATCCTGCACTTCCGAGGCCACAAAGCCTCAGCTCTGCTGTTAGCACCCTGCTTGTTTTAATTTGTTGAGCATTAAACCAAGGCCAAACACATCACCTTCTTCATGCTTGTTAAAGCCATCTGTATGAGGCCGGCGTGGACAGCTGGCGTAAAATAATAATCTCCACATGTATTAGTGTCTTCGTTTTAGGTAAAAGTATGATATCAAACTTTTTAAAATAATAATTTAAAAAATCATGAGAAATTAGAATTAGAATGTAGCTCTATGGCGGATGCTCCCAGCCAACCATTGGACTGAGCACGGGGTCCCTGATGGAGGAGTTGGAGAAGGGACTGAAGGAGCTGAGGGGGTTTGCAGCCCCGTGTGGGGGGAGGGGAGCAAGAGTGTCACCTGGCCAGCCCCCCCATCCCCAGCTCCCGGGAACTGGACCACCAACCAAAGAGCACACACATGGGGGGACCCGTGGCTCCTGCCATGTATATGGCAGAGGATGGCCTTGTTGGACACCAGTGGGAAGAGCCGCCCTTAGTCCTGTGGAGGTTCAATGCCCTAGTGTAGGGGAATGCCAGGGCGGGAAAGCAGGAGTGGGTGTATAGGTGGAGGAGCACCCTCACAGAGGCAGGGGGAGGGAGGATGACATAGTGGGTTTTTGGAGGGGAGATCTGAAAAGGAGATAACATTTGAAATGCAAATAAAGAAAATATCCGGCCAGCCGGGCGGGTGGTGGCACACGCCTTTAATCCTAGCACTTGGGAGGCAGAGGCATTATTATTTCTAAGTTCGAGGCCAGCCTGGTCTACAGAGTGAGTTCCAGGACAGCCAGGGCTACACAGAGAAACCCTGTCTCGAAAAACCAAAAGAAGAAAGAAAGAAAGAAAGAAAGAAAGGAAGGAAGGAAGGAAGGAAGGAAGGAAGGAAGGAAGGAAGGAAGGAAGAAAATATCCAATAAGAAAAAAAGAAAAGAATGTAGCTCTATATCCACTAATTTAAATTTATTTACCCAAGACCTTATGCACTCAAATCTAACACAGAACATTATCTTGGGGAAAAAAATATAATAAAAGTTAAGGCAATTTAAAACATATAGAATGCCTTCTTGTAAAAATGTGAGTGTAAGTGTAAAAATTTGCAAAGGTTTATGTTTACAAATAAGGAAATAATTTAAATGTATTTAATACTAATTGCAGATCAGGTGGGGGCAGATTAACATAAGAACTTGTTTTTAGTTTATATTCAACTTTATTTTCTATCTTGATAATTGTAAAAAATATTACTTTTATACTCAGAAAAAAATGGCTCATATAATATTATGTTTGTACATGTTTTCTTTGAGACAGGGTCTCTGGTAGCCAATGCTAGTGTAACTTGTGTAGATAAGGGTGACCTTGAACTTCTAGTTCTCTTGTCTCCACTTCCCAAATGCTTGCATTAAAGGTGTGCACAACCATAGCCATCTATAGCAATAATCTTTAAGAAAACATTTTAACGGGGCTGGAGAGACTGACTGCTCTTCCAGGGGTTCTGAGTTCGATTCCCAGCAACCAAATGGTAGCTCACAACCATCTGTAATGGGATCCAGTGCCCTCTTTTGGTGTGTCTGAAGACAGATACAGTGTACTCACCTATATAAAATAAATAATTACTTTATTATTCTTTAATCCTTTTTGACAGTCCAGTCTTCATCTCCCTCCCGGTCTGTCCCACAACCACTCCCATCCCATACCTTCTCCTCTCCCTCCACGCCCTGTCTCTAAGAGGATGTCCCCAAACTCCCCACCTCTACCCCACCAGACCTCCCAGGGGGCCTCAGATCTCTCAAGGGTTAGGTTCACCTTGTCTCACTGAGGCCAGACCTGGCCATCCTCTGCTGAATATGTGTTGGGGGCCTCATATCAGCTGGTTTATGCTGCCTGATTGGTGGCTCAGTGTCTGAGAGATCTCAGGGGTCCAGGTCTGTTGAGACTGCTCATCTTTCCAAGGGGCCGACCTCCTTAGCTTCTTCTAGCTTCTCCCTAATTCAACCACAGGGACCCCTGGCTTCTGTCCATTTGTTGGGTGCTAGTATCTGCATCTGACTCTTAGCTGCTTATTGGGCCTCTCGGAGAGCAGCCACAATAGGCTTCTGTCTGTAAGCACACCACAGCATCAGTAACAGTGTCGGGCCCTAGGCCACCCCTTGAGTTGGATCCCAATTTGGGCCTGTCACTGGACCTCCTTTCGCTCGTGCTCTTTTCCATTTTTGTTTCTGCAGTTCCATCAGACAGGAACAATTCTGTATCAGAGCCCTTGACTGTGGGATGGCAACACCATCCCTCTACTTGATGTCCTGTCCCTCCACTGGAGGTGCACTCTGCAAATTCCCTTAAACACTATTGGGCATTTCATCCAAGGTCCTGAGAGTTTCTCACCCTGAGGGTCTCTAGTACATTCTAGAGGGACCCCCCCTGTCTCCTACCCTCCAAGGTTGCCTGTTTTCATTCTTTCTGCTAGCCCGCAGGGATTCAGTACTGTTCCACACACCTTCAATACCTGATCATATTCCTCTCTTCCCCTCTCTGTCCCCTCTGCCCCCTGTGATTGCTTTCTTCTCCCTCCCAAGTGGGATTGAAGCATCTTCACTTGGGCCCTTTGAGTTGTTAACCTTCTTAAGTTCTGTGGATTGTTTCCTGGGTATTCTGTACTTTTTTTTTTTTTTTTTTTTTTTTTTTTTGACTAGTATCCACTTATTAGTTAGTACATACTATGTATGTCCTTTGGGGTCTGAATTACCTCAAGATGATATTTTCTAGTTCCATCCATTTGCCTGCTAAACTCACGATGTCCTCTTTCTTAATAGCTGAGTAGTATTCCATTTCTGTATCTGTTCTTCCATTGTGGGACATCTGGGTTGTTTCCAGCTTCTGGCTATTACACATAAGGCCACTAAGAACATAGTAGAACACGCGCCTCTGTGGCATGGTGGGGTATCTTTTGGGTATATGCCCAAGAATGGTATTGCTGGGGCTTCAGGTAGATCTATTTTCAATTTTCTGAGAAACTTCCAGACTGATTTCCAGAGTGGGTGTACCAGTTTTCAATCCCACCAGCAACGGAGGAGTGTTCCTCTTTCTCCACATCCTCGACAACATGTGCTGTCACCTGAGTTTTTTATCTTAGCCATTCTGATTGGTGTAAGGTAGAGTCTCAGGGTCATTTTGATTTGCATTTCCCTAATCACTAAGGACTTTGACCATTTCTTTAAATGTTTCTCAGCCATTCAAGATTCCTCTGTTGTGAATTCTCAGTTTAGTTATATCCCAGTTTTTGATTGGCTTGTGGTTTTTTGTTTTGTTTTTGTTTTTGTTTTTTTTTTTTTTTTTTGTGGTTAGCTTCTTGAGTTCTTTATATATTTTGGATATTAGCCCTCTATTGGATGTGGGGTTAGTTAAGTTTTTTTCCAATCTGTAGATTGCTGATTTGTCCTATTGACTATGTCCATTGCCTCACAGAAGCTTTTCAGTTTCATGAGGATTCATTTATCAGTTCTTGGTGTTAGATCCTGAACCACTGGAGTTCTGTTTGGGAAATTTCCCTGTGTGCCAATGAGTTTAAGGCTCTTTCCCACTTTCTCTTCTATTAGATTGAGTGTGTCTGGTTTTATGTTGAGATCCTTGATCCACTTGGACTTGAGCTTTCTGCAAGGTAACAAATATGGATCTATTTTCATTTTTCCACGTACGAACTGCCAATTAGAGCAGCACCCTTTATTGAAGATGCTTTCTTTTTTTTCCATTGTAGATGTTTGGCTCCTTTGTTAAAGATCAAGTGTGTGGTTTTATTTTTAGGTCTTCCATTCTATTCTACTGATCAACTTGTCTGTCTCTGTACCAATACCATGAAGTTTTTATCACTATTGCTCTGTAGTATAGCTTGAGGGAAGACAGCCACAATGTGCTCACATACATAAAATAAATAATTCTTTTTTAAAAAAGAAAATGTTTTAAAATTACTACATATCTCACTACCCAATAATTATTGAAACATCTTTAACTTTTTCATTTGATGTATTTTGACCATATTCTTTACTCTCCCCACTCCTCACAGATACTTCCACTCCCACACACTCACCCAATTTTATGTTTTTTCTCTTTCTTAAAAAAATAAAGTACACAGAAATGTGTGCAGGGCACACACATCTGAGTGCCACTGCTTGTGGAAGCCAGAGGAAGACACTAAATTCCTGCAGCTGGAGTTAGAGGCGGCTATCAGTTCCTCAGTATGGGGGCTGAGAACTGAACTCAGGTTCTCTGTAAGAGATATAAGTACTTTTAATCACTGAGTCATCTCTCCATCCTCAGACACATAAGTCTGTGGAATACCTAATGTTTGTCTGACCCTCACTGAGCTTGACTGACTTGTGCTAAATTGAGACACCTACATTCAACCTTGAAATGTGACTACATTTGGAAATGAGATCTTTAAGTTAAATGAAGTTATTGTGGTGGTCCTAATACAGCAATCGTCCTGGTACGAAACAACATTTGGATACAGAGATGCATAAGGGCAGAGTCCTGTATAAACAGAAAGAGCCATCCACACCAAGAGAACAGAAGAATCCAAGTCTGCTTATAGTTTGATCTGAGACTTCTGGCCTCCAGAAGCTCAACAAAGGAATTCCTGTTGATTAACTCACTGTGTGTGAACTTAGTTGTGGCATCCCTGATAAATCAACACAGCTAGGCTCGTCTAGCTCAGGCTAGTCGCTGGATGGGCTTTATTTAAGTACTTTATCTCGGGGGGGGGGGGGGGGGGGAAGAAACACTCCAGTGTCGAAATTCTTCTTTCTAGCAGGCTCCTTCTTGAAGCCAGAGCATCAGCATGTCTGTCCCATCCTATTGATCATAACAACTCACATTACTGAGCCCAAGGTAGAAATAATAACCTAACTACTGTTGGAGAACATTCCAAAGTAGTGTATGTCTATGGAGATTGGGTAGTGGGGTAGGAGAACTGGGAATAACAATGTCCTCTATCATAATAATTTAGATGGTATCGTGTGTGTGTGTGTGTGTGTGTGTGTGTGTGTGTGTGTGTGTGTGTACTTGCATTGTATCCCTGTTCTAAGCTATTCACTGTATCTGTACATTTCCAGCTTAACAACTTGGTGCTCTTTACATTTTAAAACAGGATTTATAATTTTTAAATTTTATTGGCTGTATAACATACAGAATCTATCAGTCCTCCTTATGAACTGCGACTACCGAGGTACATTTTCAATTATATAGAAAGTCTTAGTTTCTTTTCTATTACTGTAATAAAAATCCCCTGACTAAAGCAACCTATGAAAGAAAAAGTTATTGGCTCACGGTTCTAGGGTATGGTCCCTTATGTTGTGGTAAATCTCTGACCCAAACAAGTCCAGTCAAGGAAAACACAACTCAATATTTATGATTATAAACCACAAGCCTAGATTGGGCAGATTTACCATTGCACTACTCTATTCCCCAGCTATGAGATCCCTTACAACTTGCGGTTTTCTTAGGCCACGTTTTCTTCTCCTCAGTTGTCCTTCCACCTTCGGTTCCTCCGGCTCCTCCGGCTCCTCCATAGCCTCCATAGCCTCTCTCCCATCGACTTCCTCTTCTGACTCCTCCTCTTCTGACTCCTCTCCTTTTTCTCCACCTCCCCTTCGACTGCCCAATCACTGGCTCTAGCCTTTATTTTACAAATTCAATTGGACAGAAGGTTCACAAGATTCACTCCTCCTCTGCAGCCCCTCCCAGGAGTGGAAATACCATGAAAACAAAAGGCTGGGGCTATCCACAACACTTCCCCCTTTCTGTTCAATTAAAAGACTCTTCTCTCAGATATAAATTGAACACAGACTATATTACTATGTTATAATTGTTAAAGTATAAGATAGACCTAATATCCAGTCCATCATTTTTGTTAACTAAATAGAACCTCTGCCATCTCTCTCAACTAAAAGACTTAGTTCTGAACCTGGCTCATGTCCTGTCCTCAGAATGAATAGCATCTAAAAACCATCCTCTCAAAGTAAATAGCCTGGGTTGGCTGTGAGACTATAAATCTTCAACCCCATCAGAAATCCAGAATGACTTAATTAACTGAAGATATGGAAAGCACAAAGCGTGGCTTCTAAAACTTAGCCAATTTAAATAGACCACTGAACACCTAGACAGTCCCTTATTTCAAAATGTTGGAGCATCTGATCTTCAGCCTTCTGGCTCAGGATCATCTGACAGACCTTGTAATGTAGAATTACTAAGGGTGGATAACTGTGTCTTGGCAGATATAATCAGTCGACTATTCCGCAAGTGTGTCCTTTTTCTGCACAGTATTTCGTCTGTAGATGAAAAGAGGCAATTCTTGCCTAGTGGCTGTCTCACCACAACTGGAGTACCTCCAAACTCTTATGCTGAGGAAGTGGTGGGAGCAGGAGCCTGAGACAGCTGGTGACATTACACATACAAACAGGAAGAAGATGAATGCTTGTATTCAGTCCCCTTTCCCCATTTTATTCAGAACAGGATCGTAGCCCAGAGAGTGGTGCCATCTACAGTGGGAAGGTCTTTCCACCTCAATTAACCTAATGAAGATAACCTCACAGGCATGCCCAGAGACCGGGATCCCATAGGATTTGAGAGTTCATCGACTTGTCAATTGGATCTCACTATTCTAAATAGTGAGGAACAGACTAAGGAACATCACATTGAAAATGTGATTCTGAATATCAGTAAAATTAACATAAGTTAATAAGTAACAAATTTTTAATTTGTTTTTAATTCAAGTGAAAATCTCATGGAGTTTTCTACATTGCAATTACTCAGTGCATATTTTTTGGATAAAGTCTGTGAGAGTTTGTTTTGAACGTGAGAACTGTTGCTAAAACAACATGTTCAAGATGTGGGAAATCCCACGTGCTGAAACAACACAACAGCAACAATAGAAACAATACATACAAAATACTGATGACAGGATTAGCTGTAAAATGTCACAATTTAGAACCCACCACGAGTACGCTGCTTAAAAAACATGTGGAAGCATTTTTTGGAACTGATGAAAGTTTTGATATACTTGGATAGAATATTGGCTAAAATGTAGCCAATCTGACCCTTTTCCCCCCTAAACTACATAGCCCCAATTTTTTTCTTCCATGCATAATTATTGTGAAAAATTATCAGAAGATTTTTTTTTCCCAAAATGCAATAATCCTCATTTCCCTAAGAGAAGTAAAGCATGAAACCTCTAGGGAGGGTCTTTTTAAAAACGAAGTAAACGTTGGCTCCAAAGTCATTTTCCAAACCAGGAAGCAGAATATTTTTTAGGAAAGTATTGAAGTTAGGGAATAGATTTTTTTTTTTACCCATTGGTTAATTATTTGAAAAATTCTGTACTTAAAACATTACCAGCCATATATATTTAAGTTTCTTGTTTATGTGTCTTAGGCAATCAGTAATTCAGACACTTAAAAAGCATGTGGAAGCTTGAGGGCTAAATAGGAGTCATATTTCTTGCATTTGGTGCATGTACATGCTCTAGGGATAACCAAATGTGTGCACAATACCCCTTTGTCTATTCTAAAGACCCTCTCCAATGCTCTGGTATGAATTATATTGTTTAAATGTGTCCTCACTCAATTTCAGGAGAGTTATTCCCAAGCCAGTTTTGAACTGAACACATGTCGCATCTGTTTTCTGTTTGGGAATTTTGAATGCTTGGCACTTTAATTGGGATAGTTTTCTTTGGGATGAAATCATTTCAAATATTCACTGAATCAAAACATTAGTCTCCTTTTCCAGTTTCCATCATAGATTGTTGGTAGGTTTCCCAGACCTGCTTTCTTGTGCTTCAGGGAGGCGCCCTCCTCCTTCTGCTGTGTAGAAGGAAACAGATGGGGAAGCAGGCAGTATCTACTTGCTCAGGCTTTCCCCCAGAACCTATTCTTTTGGAGATGTTGCTTGACAGGGTCACTGTTTGTTCTTGTCAATTTTAAACCTTTTAGCTTCATCCTTTTTAAGCTTCATCCTTTTAGATCATTTGAAACATCCTTTTTTTTTTTTTTTTTTTTTTTAAATAGCCTTTGTTTTGTTGCAATAAGGCCTCATGTAGTCCAGACTGGCTTCAAACTCATTGTCTTAGTCTCATATCACTGGTCATGATAAAATACCCTGACAACAACTAATTTGGGAGTTAAAAAATTATTTTAACTTTAGCTTACAGTTTCAGGTTCAGTCTATTATTTCAGGAGAGTCAAGGCAGCAGGAAGCTGAAGCCTCTGGTCACACCACACCCACAGCATCAAGCAATGAATGTGTGCATGTTTGGAATTTAACACACTTTCTCTAGTCTAGGACCCCAACTCAGGCTATGGTACTGCCCTTGGTAGGTTAGGTCTTCTTCCCTCAATGAACCCTTAAGGAAAACATCACAGGCATGTCCAGAGTCCAGCCTAATCTGGGCAATCCATCATTAAGACTTCCCCAGATGTTTCTATGCCCATCACACCTGTTATAGAACCAAGAGTGACTTTTGACTCAGTATCCTGCCTTCACTTCTTATATGCCAGCATTATAGTGGAGTACTGCACACACAGTGTTCTACAGTGCTGCAGATTATGGCAATAAGGGCTTCTGGTATGCTGGGCAAGAATTCTCTCAACTGAGCTTCACACCCAACCTAGTTTTTAAAACTCTGACTGAGGACAGAAGACAGTTTCCCCACTGGTGAAGGTCTATGAAGCCATTTGGAATCTACACCACCCTTTCCTGTCTGGTACAATTAAAAACTCGTGAAGATCTAAATATTTGGGAGACATGGTTAAGAAAAATTAATATGGCAGGAATAAAACATCAGGCCGTACAGTGGAGATGCTTTCTGGTGACAAGCTGAGATTTTACTTACAAAATAAAAAAGAGGCAGGATTCCCCAGTTTGCTTCTCGGTGGGGATTTTTATGACCTTCAGTTTTTGTCTACTACAAAGAAGCCAGAAAATGTTAGTAATATTAATGTTAATACTATTTCTGTGAACATTAATCACATCTTTCAGTCCCTGGATTGTTTTGACATTTTAAATTAAGTGCTTAGGAGACTGAGGCAAAAGGACCTAGGCAAACATGGACCACCGAGAAAGACTCTGACTCAACAACAACAACAAAAATAAAAGCTACTGATTATGTATGCACACTTGGAGAGTTGCTTCAGCAGTTAGGAGCACGTACTGCTCTTCCAGAGGACCCAGATTTGGTTCTCAAAATTAAAACCTGGTATATTCTGGCCTGCAAGGGTCCCAAGCATGCACTTAGTACACACACATACATGTAGGCAAATCACCCATGAACATAAAAAAGTGTAAAGAATATTTTGAAATATATTCCATTTGGTATAGATAGAAAATAAAAATGCATATAAGAAATAGATCATATTGATGCCATCTTACATAAATATCCTGTTTATCCCTCCAGACTGTTTGTCTATTTGTTTATTCCTCCACATTCTCTCATGTGTGTTCTTATAGTGTGAACAAAACCATAATTGTCAGATCTAAAGAAAACTCCCTTGCCCCGAATTCCAAAAGGAGAAGGGACAAATGGATATATGTAGTTCCTACTGATATTCTAAACTACATGCTGGCCTCCATGCCCTCTCAGTATCACAAGTACCTGATATACATTTCAGAGTCCATTCCTACCCTCTGGCTCACAGGCTTCCTTCCCTGCAGCTACACATTCTATTTATAACCATGCTATTTTTTAATCTCTCTCTCTCTCTCTCTCTCTCTCTCTCTCTCTCTCTTTCCGCCCTCTCTTTGTCTTCCTCTCTCTGCCCTACTCCTCCACCCCCACATGGCCAGGTCCAGTCTGGTTCTGTCTACCACTTTCTTTCCATGTTTTGTATTCTTTCAGATGTTCCTGGCTGTATTCTCCCTTGTATCTACAGTAAAAATCTTCCCCTTAACTATCCCACAGAGCAGAAATGTCCAGGAGGGGCATAAAGGAACCACTTTCCAAAGGTTTCAGCCTTGCCTGCCTGAATCAATCAAGCTGCTGATTTGACTCTCCTAATGTGTGGATCATTTGTTTCTGCTGGCTTCTGACACCCACCCTATTCAACCTGAAATTCTAGAGTCTGACTTCTTCCCTCCATCTGCCATTATTCTCCATTCTGATTCAGCACATCTCTGAGTTTCTCTGGCTCCTTAGTACCCATAACATGGAAGGTTCTGTCTCTCTGTTGGTACTCAGATACATATCATCTTAGAGTTACCTGCTTTGTCACTGTCAGCTGCTGTAACCTACTACTGCCTCCTGGCTCAGCTTGTTTCTGGAGCCTACTATTGCTACAAAAGTCATACCAACTACCAGATAGCTTTTCTCACTATACAGGGTGCCCATCCCATAGAAAGAGATGCCTCTCTTTTGTAGTTTGGAGCATTTCTTTCTGGCAAATTGTTCACTTGGGGATGCCCCAGATTGAAATTCTTGTTACCAGGGCACTGACCCTTCATTATCTTTGCTCTCTCTCCCAGATGTCCTTCTATTCAAAATACTCCTAAGGTATATTTTCTAATCTCTTCCTCCCTGGATTCAGACATTCCATTATGTGACAAATGGTTTGGTCTCAGTACAGCACAATCAATGGCCAAAAATTGCCCAGTAAAATTTCGAATTCTCAAAGATTGTAACAACTTCTACCTCCACATAGGCAAATGATCTCAAAAGTTCTTTATCTCTATGCTTTTTTTTTTTTTAACTTTCCACTTGTGAAAATCTATTTCTATGCTTTCTTTGCTCTCTGCTCTCAAAAATACCTCCTAAAACCACTGTTTAGACTCATCTCAGGATTTGTAAATTTATTAGGTGTGGTTAAAAAAATCTATAAAATCTGTAAGAAAAACTCAGTTTAGAACTGTAACAAAAGAATTTTAGTTTAAAAAAAATCTATATATTGGTGATCTTAATTTGCTAGACATACTTGTATGTAACTTGAATTCAACTCGTTTAAGAAATAGATTTGCTACAGCATATTTGTATATGTAACTTTGTTTTAACTCTTGTCTAGAGAAATAGATGGCAAAAAGAAAAGAAAAAAGGGGGTGTGTGCCTGGTAGGCTCACCACACTGGTAAATAGTAACCATGTGGTTTGCTGGCATCTTGGCTGATCACCTAATCAGGATGGCAACTACCACGTGACTGGCAGCCACATTTACTAAGGTTAATGGGAGTAATTACCATGTAACTTCACCACCATCTTGATTAAGATGATCATGTGGAATAAACCAAGGAAGGCAGCAACCATAAAATGTCTCAGTCCTACTGAGCCATCTGTTTTTCATCGTATCTCCTTTTAGAATAAGAAGGCAACAGCATATTGCCAAGATATTTTGGATTAAAATGGATTTTTATATGATGACTTTTGTCCTGATACTAAAAATTTTATATAAGAAACAATACATGTTTGATGACTAAAGTTTACAAATTCCTAGGGTTTTTACCAGAAATTGACTTGAAGACGAACATTCAGTATTTTGTCTTTGCTAACTTTGTTAAATTTTAACTATTTGGATAAACTGAGTCATGCAAGAAACTCTAACAGTCTGTAATGGTACACTATGAAAAGATTAGGAAAGTAAGGGTCTCAGTCTATCTGTGGACTGCATTTATGGTTTAAAGTCTTATTTTGAGGATATTAGCTCTTTAATTAAATCTTAAACTGAAATTTTAAGATTCAAACTTAACAAGGATAAAGCTGTAAAATCCTAATCTTATAAAAGCTACAATTGTGTTATAAACTGTTAAAAATAATTAAGACAAGCAAGTTAATGGTCAGTCATCTTGTAAATGATTAAATTCTTTAATGTGCTCAGAAATACACATGTAGTCATGCTAAGTACAACTGTAATTAATTTACAAGGACAAGCTTTATTTAGCCTTGTGTAGATGCTATCATGGTTAAGCTTAAAGCAATATCTAAAAACAAGTAAAATTTGTTTAAAGTCAGGTATGTTTAATAGATTAGATGCTGTCCTTCAAACCCTTCAGAAAGAGCTGAGTTGTAGGGCAGTGGGCTGTGAGAAGCAGCTGGGTGCTTGGTCGAGCATGAGCTTGGAACCCCAGACCATTATTGGACAACGGCAGGAGTTCCCTCTGCTCCCAGGCCCTGGTTCTTTTCACTTAGCTTCAGCCCTGCAATAACCCCTCCCACAGAGAGGTTGCTGACCATCAGTCAGGAGGACCAGTGCCTCAGGCTCTCCCACATGCAGATGAGGTATCTCCAAGCTCTCAGACTGAGCCAATAGGCATTATCTGCTGCCAGACCCTAACCTGCCCCAAAACTGTATATAAGGGCTCTATTTAGGGGAAGTAAAGCACGCGCTCAAGAATCATCCTGGTGTCCGAGAGTGTTTGTCACAAGAGCTGTAACACTTGGGGAGAGATCTGCTTTCCCAGAACCTGCCTGGGACACCAAGCTGCCTCCCTTGCCAGCTAGCCAGCTCCTTATCGGCCCAGCCCGAGCCTGGGCTGGCTCAGCGAGGAGAGACAGGTGCAGCACCTGGGAGAGACCGGTTAGCGGGCGGGGGGGGGGGGGGGGAGGGTGCGGGGTGGGGCAGGCAATCTCCCCTCCTGCTCACACTCTGTATCCTTTGGCCTCGACCTCCCACATTAGGCTCCCACTCTACTGACAGTGTAGATGCAGGCTGGAGGCAGCACAGAGACAGTAGGGAGCTCTCCCTGCTCTCACCCTGTCCCCAGTCGGGAGATCGTTGTGGGACACCCTCCAGAACAAGGGACCCACACTGAATATGGAGTTTAAGGTGGTTAATGAAAAAGCTTTTTATGATAGACAGAAATGCCAACATCCCTAAGGGTTCTTCCAAAAAAAGATGATGGGGCATAAACAAACTCTACCCTGCCCACAGCCAGGACCCTGCCCAAAGTATGGAGAAACAGGAAGCTGGAGAATTTGTTACCCCTCTTTGCCTGGCCAACGTAGGTCACTATCCACAGGTAAGTGTCTCAGATCTTTTGGGCCCAAGAGTTTGTCTTAGTTATGGTTTTATTGCCATGGAAAGACATCATGTCTAAAGCAACTCTTATGAAGGAAGACATTTACTGGGACTGGCTTACAATTTCAGAGGTTTAGTCCATTATCATCATAGCAGGAGGCAGGACAGTGTCCTGACAGACATGGTGCTGGAGAAGGAGCTGAACATCCTACCCATCAGTCAATAGGCAGCAAACATGTGTCATACTGGGCATAACTCGAACATATTAATACCTCAAAGCCCACCCCACAGTCATACAGTTTCTACAACAAGGCCACACCTTCTAATAATGCCACTCCCTATGGGTTAAACATTCAAACACAAGACTTTATAGGCGGCCATACCTATCCAACCACCACAGAGTCAAAGACTAATGTTTCCCTGACTCCTCTGCCCCCAGTGAAACAATTGAGATTACCATTTTGGAGCCTAAGGTAACCATCCATGTAGTGGGTAAGTCTCTGTCATTTTCACTGATACAGAGGCCATTTAGAGTACATTTTCTGCTCATATTTATCCTTGTGTCTCTGATGGTATCGCTATCAAGCTACAGCCTTTACAGGTTAGCAGTAGAAAGCAAGCAACCCTTTCCCACAAGTGTGCATCTGCTATTTCATATGTAGAATCAGGCCTTGATTTTTTTTTTATTTTATTTATTTTTTTTTTAGAGCTATTAGGTCTCCTGAGAAAGGCAGACTCACAGATTGGGTTTTCCTTACTGACAGGCTTCATACTGAAGCCTGTCAAACTTACAAAACAGGGTTCAGCGTGAAAAGCAAATTCCAGTTCTGCTGCTGCTATTACTACTTTTTACTACTGCCTTATTTCAGAGAACTTGCTTTTCAATGACTTCGTTCAGAAACCAGCCACCTATGCCTCATGGTAAATGATCGGATAGACGTTTGATCAAGTTGTAAGGTTATAGGGACGTGATTTAAGTTATGTGAAACCTGAGAAATGTTTCAGATTTCTTTCCCTCCTGCTATGCTATCATTATATTAAGACTTCAAAAATTCATAGTTTTAACATATTAATCAACGTAGTTATGATAAGTTGTTAATCTAGCCTTGGTAAAGCACTGGCTAGTATTAGCACAGTCACAGGCTCGAAGTTTTGCATCTCCTTTAGTTATAGATAGATAGATCAGATATAAAGACACGCTGAGAGATACTGGACTCTGGAGAGAGGAAAACATGTTCCTGCTTTTAAGGCAGAAGGACCCTTTTGTTTGCATACACCTTTGCTGTGGCTCAAACGTGTGGTTCTACTCTAGCTGTTTACAAACACTCGTTAACTGCTTTTACTCCAGTGTGAATTTCAGTGCAGATTGCAGATAGTGGTCATGCTCATATGTCTAAAAACCTTCATGTCTTTTCATAAACTTTAAACTTTTTATAAACTTCATGTAGCCTTCAGGAAGTTGTGACCCGTCACAAGTCGAATGGACTCCAAACAAGTACTCCTGTCACTCAACAGCTTAAGTTTTTCTTGTCTCCCACCTATCCCCGAGGCTCTTGCCTTGCTATACCTCCCCCCCAACTACCAGGAGTGGGAGTTTCAAGGGTACACCCAAGATAAGTGTTTTTCCCTAAGCTTTTTAACTTTGCCCTATGTCCCCAGTCCATATCTGTCCAAGCAGATTTTGAGTCCGTTGACAGACGCTATCCAGAAATCAACTATGACATGACAACTGAACCAAAACATCCTTGCCAACCCCAGGTGGTCTTGTGGAAGCAGAGAGCCCTGGACCTGATAAAAGCTGATGTAAACAAATATAGCCAATGTGACTGCTCCCTGTCTCTTTATGCTTGGTTTGAAAACCAGGTGTCCCCTCACATTACTTAGATCCTCTCCCCGTCCCAGCCTTTGACTAGCATTCCACCTGTCCTGTGCCCTGACAAGGATGTTCTAATATCAGCTGAGGAGCAGTTACAGAAGTGATTACATCACCCTTATCAACAAAAGGCTGGAATGTCACGTCCAAAGGAAACACCGTATCCCCAAGTTTCAAAAGGCTGAAGGGACAACTGGCTATCTGTGGTACCCATTAACATACCCATTAGCATGCTGTCCTCCAGGCTTCTCCAGTATTACAAGTACCTGTTACTCATTTCATATTCCATGCTAGCATCCTGGCTCTTCTCACTTCCTCCCCTACCCTAAACTCCCTCCAGCTCACAGACTCTCCCATCCCAGCCCCAGTTATTCATTCTTCTTATAACTCTGCTATTTTGGCCATGCCTCCTCTTTCATTTCTTCCTCACTCACCCCTCTCTGTTTCTGTCTGTCTCTATCTGTCACTGTCTGTCTCTCTCTGTGTCTGTCTGTTATCTGTCTGTCTCTGTCTCTCTGTCTCTCTTTCTCTCCTCTTGCTTCTCTCATAGCCAGGTCCAGTCTGTGGACCATATTCAATCTACTACATTACCTCTCTGTCTGGACTCTTTTAGATTCCTCTGGCTGTTCTCTCTCCTATCTACAATAAAATTTATCCCCTTAACCATACCATGTACTGCATGTCATCAGTTTATACATCTCAGTGAAGTTTCTTCCGGACCTGACAAATATATCTTACATTATGTGTTTGTTATATAACCTGCTTTACCATGATTTCTATATGTATTTCTGTGTCAAGAATACAGACCTACATCATAATTATGGAAGAGTTAATATTTTGTTGAATTGGTAAAGCATAATTTCCTTAATTCTTATTGAGAGTGCAGATCTAGATTGTTATTTAAGAACTAAAATGAGCATCTTAAAGTTTATATTGTGTGGATGACAATGTTTAAAATCATGCTTTAAAAGACATAAAATTGCCAATTCCACACATCCAACTGTCCCCTTCTTTTCTTTCAAAAGGCACATAGCAATGGGTATCACTGACCAGTTTCACGCTTGTGACTGAAGAGAGAAAAGAGAGGAACATTTCCTTAGACATGTGTTTTCTAGATATGTCTTTAGCATTTAGGGGAATCATACACAGTAGTAGACTTTCACCATCACAATCTTGATCTTTAAATGGTTCAAATTCTTATCTACCAACTCTATTCCTTTCAGAAAAAGATCTACTTGAGTCTTTTGGAGCCACAAGTATTTGGAGACAAAGATGATTTGACTACATTGAGTCTTTCCATTGGTTCAAGATTCAAAACTTAGACTAAACTAAAAATCATAAAATAACACCAAACATCAGACTTTGCTCTGATTAACTTATAAACAGCAAATTTTCAATATTGTCCTCAACTAACATGAATGGAAGTTCTCCCAAGTTATAGTTGATTCTGGCTCAAGGAAAAAAAAATTAATTCTCTTGGAATATTCACTGTGTAAGAAATTGCTTGATGCATGATCAGTTATGTAAAAGCACACAGGAGTCAATGAAGTTCCCATTGACCAAGTGTGGTATAGTCTAAACATTAGAATAATGGCAGTAGTAGATAAAATGGAAACTTACGAGTTCACACTAACACAGAGTACAAAGCTCAATAAGGAACTGGGTATCTATGAATACGATACATATTCCTCATAATACTTATGAAGAAGAATAGCTTCACAGCAAAGAAGCCTGCTCTCACCACCATCAACAAGCTATCTAATAGAAAACATCCAGACTGAGACAAATAAGACCATCTACCAGCTGGTGCCCTGGGAACTGGTACAGCCCCTGAGAGCTTCCTGTGAAAGACACAGCTATGTCTTTAACTATGAAGAGACATCAGATGTGCTCACATTGAATGATGTTCTATGAGTGCAGAGTATCAGATGACTTCTGCCTTAGTCACAGAAGTAAGATAGAATAAGTTCATTCAGATTTGCACATCTGGCTTGTTGTGTTCCACAGATAGAAACGGAGGGCATGTGTGCTCATCTCTGTTCTAGATTCTGAAGATTCATCTTTAGCGGAGAGTGGGAAAAACTTTGTCCTTAAGGAACTCATTCCAGGGTAGGTAATCTGATATTCCACTAGTAGAAAATAGAAGGTAATGTTTAAAGCTGAACAATTCCATAAAGAAAATGAAACCAGCACAAGTGAAGCCTTAGAAATCTGTTTTCATGTTATCCACATTCTACAGTGTTTTTACAATATAGGCTCAGAATTCTGCCACTCATTATAATAAGAACTGGAATCTGCATCTCCACCCTTAAATTCTGGCAGATTTTTGTGACTCATTCTTCTGTCAGCACAAAAGGGAATAGAAGTTGTGAGGCTTGAGATGTATTGGCAAAGACTACAATGCAGCTTCCTCCTGGGTCTCTCTGCTGGGATGATTGCTCTTTGTACCCAGGCAAGGTGTGATGAAGTCAGGCAATGGGGAGAGGTCATGCACAGATGTACTAGCTAGCAGCCCAATGCTGACTGGAGAGCATATTGATATCCTGTTTCTGTGGAAGCTTCCAATAGAACTCCAAATTCAGACAGTGTAAGGCTGCAAATACTTAAGGGACCCAGAATCAGACCCAGTCGTCAACATCCAGAGCTATGAGAGATAATGATAAAGCGAGAGTTGTCTCCTAAAGCCACAAAGTTTTGGTGTAATTTAGTACAAGACATCGCTATTATCTTCATCAATAGAATGTTCATTAAGAATACAGATAACTGAGAAATGAGTGGAATGGAAACAGAAATACAGAAGATGTTGGGGGAGTAGGCGAGTTTGTGACTGGGCAACGGTTTTTTATTTTTATTTTTTTGAGTGGTTACCTTAATTTAGCTATGTAATTTTTTTTAATTCATTAGTTCATTAAAGTACAGTGATTTTATTTAATTAAATTAAAAACAAAATCAGGGGGCTGGAGAGATGGCCAGTTGTTAGGAACATCTGTTCTTCTTACAGAGGACCCACATTTGATTTCCAGCACCTATGTGTCATGGCTTACAACTGTTTGGACTTCAGTTTCAGGGAATCGGATGCCCTGCCCTTCATGGGCACCTAACACACATGTGGTCCACATACATACAGTTAGGGAAAACACTGACCTTCATTGGCACCTAACACACATGTGGTCCACATTATACAGACAGGCAAAACACTCAGACACAAAGTAATAAAATGAATAATCTAAAAAAATCTTGTTATATCATTTAGGCTGGTTATAGATTTTAGGTTATAGATTATGTAATTTATAATCTCATCTGCCTCACCTCCCAAGTGCTAACACTACAGGTTACCATGCCTGTGTCCTGAAAAGCACGAACATTACAAGGTTGTGAATGAGCACAGTATGTAGAAAACCTTTTTCTCAGTGCTTTTCTGCTCAACTAAAAAATCTCAGCTTCTGAAACTCTCTCTCTCTCTCTCTGTCTCTGTCACTGTATCTCTTACTCTCACATACACAGACACACACATACACAGGCACACAGACACACACACAGGCACACACACAGACACACACATACACAGGCACACACACAGACACACACACACACACATATACAGGCACACACAGACACAGACACACACATACACAGGCACACACACAGACACACACACACATATACAGGCACACACAGACACAGACACACACATACACAGGCACACACACAGACACACACATACAGGCACACAGACACACAGATACACATACAGAGACACATGAACACAAGAATGTCTTTCCTGCTCTTAGGAAAACAGAATCTGTATATTCCAAAAGTTTTAGATGATATGAAAACACTGCAACTGCCAGGCATAAATCTCTATTGAACACTGTTTAATCTTTAGTCCAAAAACTGAATATTTGGAAATAGATTTGTTGTGTCTGAATAGACTTTAATTTCTTAAATCTGAGCTAAATTGCCTTTAAGGTCCTTTTTTTTTTTTTTTTTTTTTTTGCATTATAAACGATGTTCAGTTTGATTTTTACTGAACGTTGCATTGAAATAAAACCAAAGCCAAATGAGAAAAAAGAAATGACTTCCCTGCATCTTAGACACTCTGTCTCAGGACTAATAAACAGGAAGGCTTGTTCATGCCTCTTCACCAGCATCCTCTCAGCGGGAACTTGCAAGGCAAATATCTTGCTTGCAGGAAAAACAGAAATTATCTGTTTTTCTCTATATATAAAATGCATGTTCTTTATTGAAACTTAGAACAAGGCTTCCACCACATGGGACCCGGGGATCACGCTTAGATAGATCATCAGGTTTTGTGCCTTTACCCAATAAACCATATTACCAGCCCACGTAGGACATTTTAAAGAGTGGATTTCAGGAAAGTTAAATGAACCCCTACTGTACAAGCATTGATTTGAGGCAGGCTGCAAACACCAGGAAATGGTGGGGTCATGGGAAGTTAAGGGAGTTTCTTGCTCAGAGTCTGCCTGGGGCTCCCACCAGCTGAGATGCATGAGTTCCCAGCACAGTTCACAATATTTGCTGTGAAAGCGGCTACCATAAAATATAATCCACTTTGGCTGGAGAAAATGGCTCGGAAGTTAAAAATACTAGCTGTTCTACCAGGTTGAATTTTCAGCACACACAGTACAGCTCACAACTCTGTAATTCCAGTTCCGGGGGATCTGGCACACAGACATACATGCAGGCAAAATATCAAGGCATATAAAAATAACTTATAAGAGAAAGTCATTGGGTTAAAAAAAAAGCAACCAAGAATGTTGAAATATATATATATATATATATATATATATATATATATATATATATATATAGTTTTTTGGGTTTTTTTTGTTTTGTTTTGTTTTGGAGACAGGGTTTCTCTGTGTAGCCCTGGCTGTCCTGGAACTCACTCTGTAGACCAGGCTGGCCTTGAACTCAGAAATCCACCTGCCTCTGCCTCCCAAGTGCTGGGATTAAAGGCGTGCACCACCACCGCCCGGCGAAAAATATTTTTAAGAAGATTTACTTATTTTATGAATATGTAGCTGTCTTTAGGCACACCAGAAGAGGACATCAGATCCCATTACAGATGGTTGTGAGCCACCATGTGGTTGCTGGGAATTGAACTCAGGACCTCTGGAGGAGCAGTCAGTGTTCTTAACCATTGATCCCTCTCTCCAGCCCCTGAAAAATATTGTTAATCATCAAAGCTGAAGATGTGTAGAGACTTACCACTTCATTATCTATATTAAAAGGTATTATCCACTTACATTATCCACATATATCTCTAGGTGGGGATGGTGGCACACTTTTAATTCCGGCATTTGGGAGGCAGAAGCAGGCCCATCTCTGAGTTCCAGACCAGTGTGGGCTACATAGTGAAACACTGTCTCAAAACCATAATTTAGAAAAACATAGACAAATAATATATATGGCAAAATCTAAAATATTCATAATCTCATCATTCACTTGAATGGTTAAGTATGTCTTCTTCAACTCTGGCAGTGTCTGTATTGTGCATTATTCTTCCATCCATAATTCACACATGACACTCATCACATCCTGGGTTTGACTGTGTTTCCCTAAGTGATGTTAAACATCCTTTTGTGTATTTGATGGCTACCAGGACTCTGGAAGATCCTTGTGTCCTTTGGTGTGATTTCAATACAAACCTTTGTCCAGGTATATTCTGGATGCCTGGCCATTGTAAGACACATGGTTGACAAATATGTTCTCTTATTTTGTATGTCATTGAAAGGGTTAAAAATTTTCAAAAACTCTTAGCAGGCTGAGCAGAACCAAGAGTGCAGGTCAGCTTGGTCATGAGCTCTGTGTTTCAGGAACTTGGCTGACCACAAGATAGATGGTTGGTTACAAATAGGCTCTTAGAGAATAGCCTATACAAAATGTTCCCCATGACTGTTCTTTGGACCCTGTCACAAACTGAATAATGGGCTGGGACTTTCCACAGGTACTCTCCAGTAACCCTCCTTTACTCCCCCTGGGTTGTAGTTTCTCCCCTGAGTTGTGGTTTTGGCTTTAAATTCTCTCTGTCTCCAAAGCCCTGGGGTCAAACCCCACTGCCCCTGTGTGGGTCATGGGTCTTGACCTCAACATGTTGATCAAAATATACCTCTTGCTGATTGCATCAAGTTCAGTGTCTGTATACCACTGTGTACCTGCTGTCACTGGAGGCCAGCAATAGGTGTCAAATCTCCTAGAACTAGAGTTGCAGATGGTTTTTAGCACCCTGTGGGCATTGGTAATTGAACCTGGGTCCTCTGAAAATACAGCCAGGGCTCTTAGCTGCTGACCCATCTGAGAAAGGGACTTAACACCCATTCTTTTGAGTAGACATTCCATTTGATCTGAATCAGGCATTGAAGAAACTGCAGGGCCCTGGTGGCATTGTGGAACATGTCTTAAACTAACAGCACTTGTTCAGGAAGATGAAAAAAGATCTCTGTGGGTTTCTGGCTAGCATGGTGTACATAGCAAGCTCCAGGACATCCAGAGCTATGTAAAGAGAAATGGGCCCTCTAACAGGCCCTGGTAGGTCTTGCTCTCTCCCCTTTCCTCTCCCTTGCTAAACCATTAGATTACATGACTAAGGTTAGCCCTCAAGGTCTATTCCCTTATTTGGCCACTTCCTTATGCTTGAATAAAACTTCAGGATCCAACTATTGACACACCAAGGTGAGCAATCAAAATTCATCATTGGCCTACACTGGCTAAAGTGTCCAATCACAACTTACCAACTTTTTCTAACACAGATGCATGTACATCCCTTTTTTCTCCTTAAAATCTACTGCTGCAGAAACACCTGCTGCCATCTTACCCAGAGCCAGTGCCTCCACTTCCCATCCCTCCATCCCCCCAACTGAATGGCCTTGGCAGTCTTGTAAAAAAAAATTAAGCCTGGCACACACTTTTAATCTAAGCACTTGTGAGGCAGAGGCAAACAAATCTCTGAGTTAGAAGCCAGCATGGTCTACAGAGCAAATTTCAGGACAGCCAGGGCTACATATAAAAAATGCTATCTCAGCATTGGTTCCTTCCTGTTTGCTCCTGAGCACTGAGCAGATCTTGGGCCCCAGCTCTAACCCCATTAGTAACAACCACCCCACACAGTTCTGTTACAACCAAGACAATAGGAAAGATGGGCTCCAGTCAGAGACAGGACAGGTAGCACTAAGGAGATCCAGATGGCAAAAGTCAAGCGCAAGAACATAAGCATCAGCAACCCAGGGTACTTGGCATCATTAGAACCTAGTTCTCCCACACTAGAAAGTCCTGAATTCCCCATAGTACTAGGAAAGCAAGATTCAGATGTAAAATCACTTCTAATGATGATGATAGAGGACTTTAAGAAGGACATAAATAACACTCTCAAAGAATTGGAGAACACACGTAAACAGGTAGAAGCCCTTAAAGAGAAAAAACAAAAGTCCCTTAAAGAATTATAAGAGAACACAGCCAAACAGGTGAAGGAATTGAACAAAATCATCCAGGACATAAAAATGGAAGTAGAAACAATAAAGAAATCACAAAGGGAGACTACCCTGGAGATAAAAAACCTAGGAAAGAAATCAGGAGTCATAGACACAAGCATCACCAACAGAATACAAGAGATAGAAGAGAGAATCTTAGGTGCAGAAGATACCATAGAAAATATTGACACAACTATCAAAGAAAACACAAAATGCAAAAAGTTCTTAACACAAAATATCCAGGAAATCCAGGACACAATGAGGAGACCAAACCTAAGGATAATAGGTATAGATGAGAGTGAAGACTCCCAACTTAAAGGGCCAATAAATATCTTCAACAAAATTATAGAAGAAAACTTTCCTAATCTAAAGAATGAGATGCCCATAAATGTACAAGAAGCCTATAGAATGCCAAATAGACTAGAACAGAAAAGAAATACCTTCTGTCACATAATAATCAAAACACCAAGTGCACAAAAGAAAGAAAGAATATTAAATGCAGTAAGGGAAAAAGGCCAAGTAACATATAAAGGCAGACCTATCAGAATTACACCAGACTTCTCACCAGATACTATAAAAGCTAGAAGATGCTGGAAAGATGTCATACAGACCCTAAGAGATCACAAATGCCAGTCCAGGCTACTATCCCCAGCAAAACTCTCAATTACCATAGACGGGGTTGAAGACTTATAGTCTCATAGCCAATCCCAGTTATTTACTTTGAAAGAAAAGATTTGAGAGGATGGTTTTCAGCTTACATTTATTCTAAAGCCAAGAAAAAAAGCCAGGTTCAGACCTAAGTCTTTCAGTTAGGAGGGATGACAGAGGTTCTGTTTAGTCAACAAAATGACGGACTGGGTATTAGGTCTATCTTGCACCTTACTGACATAAATTGGTATAGTTATGCTCTAACTGTACTTTGAGAGAAAAGTTTTATTTTAACAGGAAGGGTGATATGTAGGAGGAGCTAAGGTGGGAGGAGTAAGGAGAGGAAGAGGAGGAGTAAAGAGAGGAGGAGGAGAAGGAGAGGAGGAGCTAGGTGACAAGTGGGGGGACATGGAGGCAGATTTTCTCGTGTCTCTGACAGTCAAAGATAGTTGATATATCTAGGTTGTGTATTGGGTTACACTTCAGATTGTATGGGCATCTTGTTATTAAGCATTACCAAACTTATAAAGCCTTTGATTAACCTTTAAAAAATTGCATAAAAGCAAAAAGGAGAAGGGGGCATAAAATAGGGGTTTTCTAGGGAGGGGAAATGGGGAAAGGGGATGGCATCTGAAATGTAAATAAAATATCCAATAAAAATAAATAAAAAAAAGATTTTTAAATCCAGAGAAAGACAAATGAAGCAAAGGCTAGAACAGAATATGAAATGTTGATGTTTGTTTGTTTATATAAAAACAAACTTGTATGTGTAAAAACAAAATTGTATGTGTAAAGCACATACAATTTCTACCAATTTTCTCTACTATCACATAAAGTGTTGACATTATTTCACAAGTAAACACATTCAGAGAGTTAAAATACCCACAAGGCACTTGGTTAAATATCTCCAGGAACTTGCAAATAACTAAGATACTCATTAAAAATTACATTAAACTTTTATAAAAAAATACTGTCTCAAAACCACCAATAAATAAATAGATAAGTAGGATCCTAGATGCCTGTGTTTTATTCTTTTGATATAAACATATGGAAGTATCACACTGTGACCACTATACCATAGCTGTCAGAATTGAAATCAGAATTCCTGCAACCTTAAAAATAAAATATCTCAGCTATCCAGACCCTGTGAAATTTCATATGAAGTTGAGGGTTGCCTTTTCTAATTTTATAGGGATTACCCTGGATCTATAGATTGCTATGAGTGGTATTGAAATCTTAGGGATAATATCTTCTAGTCCACAAAGATGAGATTTTCTTGGTTTTACCATTGATTTTGGTCTACCTGAATTTCTTTCAAGATTTTTGTAGTTTTAGTACACAAGTAAATTGACTTCCTTGGCTGAATCTACCCTTAATATTGTATTCTTTTGGATGTTATAGCATGTGGAATTGTTTTGTTAACACATTATCATATAGATTAGTCTGTATCGACATTCATTAGCTCGAGTTGCATCTTTCACATATTTTTTCTTTTGGAACTTTCGACATGTGCACAGTGTATTTTGATCATATCCACTCTCTCCCCATTCCTTCTCCTCCAACATTTGTTCCCTCACATCTCTGTTCCAACTTTGTGTTCCCTTTTTATTTATTTATTATAAATAAATACTACTGAGTTTAGTTCATACTCTCTATGTGCATGGATGTAGAGCCATCCACTGGAGATAAGCTATAACATACCAGGGACCATATCTCTGAAGAAAACCAACTTTCTATCTCCCACTATCAACTACCAGTAATTCCTAATTCCTCAGTTAAGGGGGGCTTTGTGAGCCTCCCCCCAGCCATGCTGGAATGTTGACTGACCAGATCTTGCACAGGTCTCCGGTCAGCTATTGTGAGCGCATGTTCCAACAGCTCTGTAGTATCCAGAAGTCACTATTTTGCTGCAGTCCTCTGATCTTCTGGCTCTTACAATCTTCCTGTTCCCTCTTCTGGGATGTTCCATAGGTCTTGAGGGTAGGGGATGTGATATGAAAAAAAAAATCCCCGTTTAGGGCTGAGAACTCTACACTTACTTATTCTTTTCATTTTGACCAGTTGTATCTCTGTATTATTTTCTGTCTACCCCCCCCCAAAGAAGAGTCTCTGATGATGGGTGAGATTTGCACCAATCCATGGCTATTTCGATAAGTACTTAGAAGGTAGCTTGATACTGTGTTCGTTTAGTAGAATTACTACTGTGGATTCTTCCCCAGAGCCTATGAATTCCTAGCCATGGATTCTTGGTTAGTGTTACAGTGCCACACATGCATTCCTCCTGTGGGATAGGTCTTACATACCTATCCAGGTGATTGGTAGCTCCCATGACATTCATGCTTGTCTTTTGATATGATTACATTTATATCTTTTGATATATTTTTCCTGAGCCAATGATTATTGCAGCTTGCAAGGTTCATATCTAGTAGGTAAGATGACTGATGACCTACTACTGTCTAGGAGCCTGCATGGAAGTTTCTAGGACTCAGGGAGTTAGGCAACCAAGACAGAGTCGAGATCAGTACCAGTTTGATTTTTCTCTGTCCTGAGACCAAGGTATGGTATGTCCTGACCAATAGCTTCTTACTACCAAGTTCTGGTGGGTAATCAAGACCCATCACAACAGCTGTATTATATTGGAGAGATTCGGAACTTTCTAGTCAGATTCTTTGACCTTTTCTCTATAGGGTCACTTCATCTGCCAACTATTTTACTTATCTCTTCCCAGCTTGATTGCCCTCTCTCTTCTTGCCTGACTGCATTGCTGGAACCTCTGATACAGCTGTAAACAATGATAACAGAATCAGACATTCTGTGTTTCCTAGCTAAAGAAAAAAGTGTTCCACCTCATGTTAAGTCCTTCTGGAGGCTCAGGGACAGAGAGTCCCTCAGGTTTCTCCCTTGCAAGTGGTTTCTGTTACTACTCATTAACTTCCCAAAATGCTCATTTCCCCTTTATTGGAAAGTTTATTTATTTATTTATTTATTTATTTATTTAACTTTGGATCCTTCAAACAAAAATGATGTGGTTTTTATGTATTAGTGGAGCTTTGGGATGACCTGGAGATAAATGTATCTCTTCTTTAATCTTGGTCTGTATGAAGTTGGTATTGTTTCTACTTTTGGACAAGGAAACTAAGCTTAGGAAACCCACCATCATAGAAACAGTAGATAATTGAACGCAGGTTTAGTGGTCCTCAGGCTGCTAAGATAATCTTGTTAAATGTAGTATTACACAGCTTTTTTCTAATGTCATTTGGCTTCAAGCAAGTGTTCTGAAACAAATATTTTATTCTATTACAGTTTGTTTGTCTTTGTTTGTACATATGTAAGGGGGGCACATGTCACAGTGCATATGCAGAGGTCAGTGGACAATCTGTGGGAATCGGTTCTCTCCTTCCACCAGGAGGATCCTGGGAACCCGACTCAGGTCATCAGGCTTGGTAGCAGGTTCCTTTTTTCCACTCAGCCATTTCACCAGCCCTGAAACAATCTGATCTCAGAGTTCCTTCAATTCTATGGTAAAAACCCAGCAAGCTCATCTTCCTGGTAATTGTATGTACCTCAAGAACACATAACTTCATTAGTTTAATTAATTGCAGTCCTCCTATATAAACAAAACAATCTCTGCTGGAAGATTGCCAGCAAACGTTCAAAAAGACACTAAAAGAGGAAGGTGGAGACGGCGGCTAATAGTGAAGGGCTTTCAGAGCATGGAGAAAGCCAAAGGCGACTTGGATCTATCCAACTTTCTCTCCACAGCTGCTAGCGAATTCTATGGCCTCCAAAAGTCATACTTCAGAAACCTCATCCTCAATGTGGTGATTCTGTGCAGTAGGGACTAAAAGGTGGTTTAGACCATGAGAACTCTACCCTGTACACAATAGCTACACTGTACAAAGAATTTGTGGGAAAACGAAACATTTCAAATAGTCTACTTACTGCTTTCTACTTGAAATGTATCCTTTGTTGTCTCTGCTGCAGTGTTAAGACTTGACCCCTTTAAATGTGACAGCACATTTCAGGCCGGCGCAATGCAAAGCTTCATCACTAGAAGATGCTAGACAAAGAATGAAGAGTTTTTCTCTTGGGACCCAGTTTTAGTGTATGCACATGAGGTCTTTGCAGCATCCTGACTTCTCCAGCAGGAGGAGCTCCAGCATCACCATCTGTCAAATGCCAGGCCCCTGCAGTGTGCAGTGGTCAGCAGCTTGGTGGCTGAGGGCTTCTCTCTTCCTGCTCTGAGCAACTCAGCCAGTCTCTGTTAGTTTCTCTCAGGGGATGTCTTTTCTGAATAGCTTTCCTTGGAACTCCAGAGGACAGCACACTTCCAGTAAGATCCTCTGTAGTGATTTAGTGAGTCCTCTGCATTCTACTGAGGTGCAGTGTGCCCTCCACAGTCTAGATCTCAGTTCTCAGGCCTGACAGAGGAGGAGGTGGGCGGTCCAATGGGGTCTCAGCTGGGGGTGCTGACTGCTTCCTAAATAGATGGTTCCTGCAGGTCTTTTTTGGTTTTGTTCTCTCTCTCTCTCTCTCTCTCTCTCTCTCTCTCTCTCTCTCTCTCTCTCTCATAGCTCTACTTCATTTTCACCTAAAAGATCACTTGGCCCATCTCTTGAACCTCCTCCCTGTCCGAATGCTTCCTAGCCAGGGTTCTGTTCCCTCTGTGGTTGTGCTCCGCACTCTGAAGCTGAGAGCAACCTCTGCGATTTTAGCCTTGTGGGAAGTAGCCTTGGTTTATCCTTAGCCGTGGCTTCCACTCAGAAAGCTGCTTCCCTCGGCAGACAGAATCTTTGCCCAGCTTGTGCTGAAAGGTCCGGGACTCCCCAGAAAGGGGTCCACTTAAGTCACAGGATAGCACGCACCCAAAGGACACACGAGAGACCGTCTTGCTGTAAAGCACATGAGGTGGTTTATTAAATCAGAGCTCTGGGCCAGTCCATATCCCCATATCTCACATAGGGGATAAAGGGACTGACCTCGTGGCTCAGGGGTCTAGGGCTTATATATGGGCAGGGTGGGGAAAAAGCGAACTTTCGCGTGGGTGCACAGGATTGGTTGTTTTACCTTTTTTGAACACTAGTAGGCCGTACCATGGGGCAGGGTGTAGTTCCTCCCTTGGCCAGTCAGTTTCTGGGATGTTCTTAACAGGCCTTTGTCCTGTAACTCCCCCTCCTCTGTAACTAATTAGATGGGCCCAAACCTGCTGGCAGGTGCTTTTCTACCCAAGGTCTAAGGCGAAAAATTCACACATATTTCATAAAATGGCCTTTATAATTTTTCACTCTACAGAGCTATGTCCCTTTGTGGAGTTGGCACTTTCCATATTTCTTGCAAAAAGTGCAACAAGTTTTAAGAATTCATTCCTCAAGTTAGTTTGTAGGAGTTCTGCCAGTGCAGGAAGAAGCAAATCCCCACCCCCCTCTCCCCTCCTGTTGTGCTCTGCTCCCCCTCCTGCTCCCCCCCCTCCCTTTCTCCCTCCCTCTGTCCCTTTTCCTCCCCCTCTTCCCTCCCCGCCCCAATCTCGTTCAATCCATAATTACCCCAATCCTCTTACAAACTTCTGTCTCTTGCCTGGACCCCGAATGCAGGTACATTTTGCTTTCTGGTCTTTGCATTTTCTCAATAGCAACACTCCGTATAGTACATCAGTCACAGCCTTTAAAAAGATAAACGTCTATTGAGTAAGTATTTAGATATGAGGAAGAGTATGCTGTACTCAACTGCCAATGATCAATGGACATAGTGGCACACGCCTGAAATCACGACATTCAGGAGGTTGAGGCAGGGGATTCCACATTCAAGGGCAGCATGGGAAACCTTTCATTTGGGGGGTGGGGGGAGCTGGGGTAGGAGTGGGAACTAGGAGGAAAATATTTTAAGCCGTACTATTGACTTAGGCCATAATGATCTTACAGTATAGGAAAGGCAAAAGCATTTCATCTTTAAATCCAACTGTGACAAACCAGATGGGGCTCTCTGGATTAATGAGGACTTAAAGTCCAGAACGGAATCTGGTTTGTCAGGCCCAGTATAAGGCATGGAGTGGTGGGTACACATTCCTAGTTTTCAGCCAAAGGTCATGGCTTGGACACTTCATTCCCAGTGCAACGATGTTAGGAGATAGGCGCTAAAATAGAGGAAGGAGAGACAGATGTAAGAACTTTGTCCCCTTAAATGGTTTTAGAAATGAATCTTAATTATATATGTCTGTGTGGGTCTTGGTTCTGTGCACATGTGAGTACAGGTGCATCCAGAGTCCAGGAGAGAGCATCAAATTCCAGAGCTGGAGTTACAGGTGGTTATAAGCCACCTGAAATCCAGCCTATTATATTATATTATAAATTATATTATTTGTCTGTTTGTTTATTTTGAGATGGGGTCTCTACATATCTCTGGCTTTGTAAAGCAGGCTGGCCTTGAACTCATAGAGATCCACCTGTGTCTGCCTCCCAGGTGCTGGAACTCAAGGCATGTGTCAGCACGCCCAGCTCCAGCCTTTTAAATAAGAAAAAAGACTTCTGAAACACTAGTGAGGCATATGCTCCTGGCCTTTGCCCATAGTAGGTTTCTAGGGTAGTAAGTATGACAAGACACAGCCTGTAGCATTAAGGGTAAGTTAAAAAAAGAAAACAAAAAACAAAAACAAAAAACAAGCTGGTGGAGGAGGCTGAGGCAGGAGGATTGTAAGTGTGACGTTGAGCTTCTCATTTTTTCAAATAAGTGGTTTGTTTTGATTGTTCCCGGTGGTTTCCTCTCTGGAAGGAAGATGTCTTTGTCAAGTACAAGCAGGGTTGGTTTGTTTATTTATTTATTTATTTAATGTTTTGTTTTGTTTGGGGGCAGGGCCTTACTGTGTCCTAGGCTGGTCTGGAGCTTGATTTTCCTGTCCTCTCCTGAGCGCTGACTAGCATGTAAGGCTCCATACATGGCTTAGTTTTGATGGCATTCACTGCCTCTCTGCCTGCTCAGTGAACAGCTAGTGTTTGAACTCGGTGTTTTGAGTGCCACATGGCTGCCAAGTGACCCTTGAAATATTGATTTCTGAAGAGAGAAAAAGATGATGTGTTAGACGTCACAATGTTAAAAATATAGCCTTAGGTTTCAGTCATAGTTTTGTTTTGCTTGTTCCTAAACACAAAGCACAGGACATAAGCCAGAACTAGCCAAAGCCCATTCATAACTTTGGGTTTGTTTGTTTGTTTGTTTTCTAAGGGGTTTATTTTGTTATTTAAGAATATATATAATATATAATATATAATATATATATATAATATATCCATTTTCAATATTTAGAATAAAATACTCTTAATTATGAACAAATAGATTATCATCCATGAGTACACTCTCATTTATCCAGTCAAGACTTTGTGGAGCTGGGGAGCCTAAACCAGGCCTTGTTGGTGGGCAGACACCCTCCCACCTCTCACTCATAACTCTATTCAAAGATTCAGTAACAGCAGCTGTGGGACAGCATGTCAATTCCCTTAAATATCGATTTCACCATATTAACTTGAATTGCTGGGAACGTCTCTCCATTCTCCATTATGTATGTTAGCATGTTCTAATCCTGCCAAAATAAAAATTATTTTGACACTAATGTTCAGTTCTACTCGACTTCCAATTAAGAAAATTCACAAATAACTATTTGCCATCAGATACAGTGCTTTCTGGATGTAAACTTGGAAATTTGTGTAACAATTATTTGATTTACCAAAAAAACTTCCATCAGTACCCAAAGTAAACTGTACATTCAAAAGAATCTTGGGTTGGGGATTCAGTTGAGTGGTTGGGCACTTGCCTGGCAAGCTCTTGGTTATGCCCTCAGATCCAGAAAAGAAGTACCTTAGGAAGGTGCTTCCGTTTACTGCAGAACATACAAAATTTAACTTTTTTATGGGGAGACACTGCCATCTTGTGGCCAGATAGCAGAAAAGCACTGGAACGGCTTGGAAAGTGGTGGACTTCCTTAGTGAATTTCCCACTCCGACGTTTACATGACTACGATCATAAATAGTAAAAATAGTCATATTTTCCTTGACCCACTAGACAATCATTTTCCCTGAGATTATAACTAGTCAATTACTAGGAGATTAGTATTTCCATAAATTTGCCCAAATTCATTCATTTCCTAAAGGAAACAATGCCTCAGAGGGTTGCTTCTGTATGTACCAATTTCTATTGATTTGAAATCAGAAGGCATCAATTTGCAACAAAAGCTCAAAACCAGCCCATCTGGTATCGATTAAACCACCTGAAAGTGAACTTTTTCCTCACACCATTCCAGAACTTTTTACCTTGTTACTGTGTTTGCAGTGTTACATAGATATTTACTTGAATCTCACAATGAACTCAACAGGAAACAGTATCTCTTTCTCCTTTTAAGTAACCATCAGGGTGATGTTTTCTAGTTCCATCAATTTGCCTGCAGATTTCACAATGTCTTTGTTTTTAATAGCTAAGTAGTACTCTATTCTGTAAATGAACCACATTTTCTTCATCCGTCCTTTGGTTGCGGGACACCTAGGTGGTTTCCAGTTTCTGGTTATTCTGAATAAAGCTGCTATGAACATAGCTGAGCAGATTTCCCTGTGGACTGGTGGAGTGTATTTTCAGTTTAGGCACACAGGAGATAATTTGCATGAGATGCCAGTGAAGGGCTCCAGGGCTAAAAAGATGATGGCTCAATGGGTGAAGCACTGGCCATGCAAGTACCAGGATCAGAGCCTCAACAGCCATGTAAATACTAGACAGATATGGCAGCTTACCCATAATTCCACCACTTGGGAAGAAAGAGAGGAGTTATTTTGACTGTAACCCTGCTACAGTCAAATCAGTGAGCTCTGAGTTAGAATGAGAGCTAGCCTTATCTCAGGTGGAGAGTGACCAAGGAAGACAAGAGACTCAATGTGAACTTCTGGTCTCCATATGTATCTGCATTCATGTGGATGTACACCCGTACGGGTGTGTACCTACACATGGAAATGTGTACACAAACACACACAAATAAATATTAAATAGATTAGCCGCTGGGAGACTTCTGGTAGCTTTCTAGAGGGACAGGTTAGTTACAATTTACAATGTTGGTTTAGAACACTATGTCCTGGAGAAAGGAGAAACTCTTAAGCGCAAAGCAGTAACATCTTCTTCGTAAGTGATTGGATTTCCAAGCTGGAGTCTTTGTCTTTTTTAATCTTTGTAATTTTTAAGGAGGCAAGAATGTAGCTGACTGTGACTTTCTCTTTCCATATGACTCTTCCAGACCACCGTTGGTCTTGGCAGTGGGGCTCTTACCCATATAAATGGAAGGAAACTAGTCGTACCATTTCAGCACTCCTGAACTATATGACTGGGTTCTAAAGAACAGGAGTGTAGAGCATTATTGTGTTGGAATTAACTGGTTGTAGTTATCAGAAACTTTTATCCACAAGGCTCAGTGTTCAAATACCCTTGAAGGCAGCCATTGCTCTGATGTACCAAGTTTCACGAATTTCTTCCCCGGGATAGAATTTAAATAATTGAACATTGTTTTTACAGAAAGGCACATGTCACATGCCTCACATTTTCCCTTGGTTGTTGTTGTTTTTGAGACAGGGTCTCTCTAAGTAGCTGGCTGTCCTGAAGCTTGCTTTGTAGCTCAGGCTGACCTCAGACTCACAGAGATCTATCTGTGTCTGCCTCCTATGTGCTGCGATTAAAGGTGTGGCATACAACTTCTTTCCTTTCAGCTTTTGATATGACCTTGACAATTTTCCACGACCTCAGATGATAAGGTGGCATTTACAGCATTCATTCACAAGTGTCATTTAACTGTCCCTTACAGAAAACTTAAATTGTTTTAGTATTACATGACAGAATCTTCTGAATCATATGTATATAAATGTCTATTTTCCCCCAAATGAAGTGCTGAATTCTATTAGTAATCTTAACAATGTAAAATTAAGCACAAGAAATTATTTTAATCTACCTGTGGTGGTTTGTGTAGGTAATGACCTGGTAGAACTAATGGACCATCCTAGTAAGAGTATGTTGCTGCTCATGCTTTGAACTGTGGAGGCCTGGCTCAAGATTGAGATTTCAGAGGAGAATTTTAACATATTGCCTAGAGATTGTACTTGTGATATTTTGGTGAAGAATGGGTGCTTTTTGCCATTTGTTCAAAGAGTCTGCCTGAGGCTAAAATGAAGACATTTAGATGACATTCCTTGCATTGGCAAAGGAAATCTCAGAAAAGCCTAATTTAGACTTTGTCCTGTGGTTCACTCTTATGAGGAGCGTTTTCATCAAGCATAGAAAGCTTAGGAAGGAAAAATACAAAATGTATGGTTCAAGGATTAAAGGGACACCAGGAAGTAGAACAGAGCTCGATTCTTTGTCCAAGGAGATAAACAAATTAAGGATATTAAGTGGAATTAAGGGAGTGGTGATCTTGGTGCGAGATCCCAACCAGTTAAGCTTCCATCTTATAAAAAGTAATTAATGGGGCTATACAGAGAAACCAACCCTGTCTCGAAAAACCAAAAACAACAACAACAAAAAAAAGTAATTAAAGGAAAGCTTACATCCAGGCATGTTGGTACAGACCTTCATTTTTTTTTTTTAATTTATTTTATGTATATGAGTACACTGTTGCTGTCTTCAGACACACCAGAAAAGGGCACTGGATTTCACTACAGATGGTTGTGAGCCACCATGTGGTTGCTGGGAATTGAACTCAGGACCTCTGGAAGAGCAATCAGTACTCTTAACCACTGAGCCATCTTTCCAGCCCCAGTACACACCTTTAATCCCAGCACCCAGGAGATACAGGCATGTGACCTCTGAGTTCAAGGCCAGCCTGGTTTATAGAGCAAATTCCATGTCAGCCAAGCTTAGGCAGTAAAGTAAACCATGGAAAACAGAAAGTTGATGAATATGTAATTGAACGAGGGGAGCATATTTTAGCCCAAGCAAGCAGCAGAATTTAGAAGATTTGATCATTTGGTTCCGGCATTAGAATCAAGGATAGAAGAAAGGGATTATGGGATTTCTCTCTACAATTAAGGAAAGCTGCTGAGGCTGGGAATGTGTCTGGGATGTCTCTGCATGGAGGCCCAGAGAGGCCAGTGTGTGGAGCTGTGAAGATGAAGCTTGGGTTGCCTTGGAGACCCCAAGAAGTTAGAGGCATCTGAGCCATGGAATACCTGTCGAGGAGAGCTGCTGACAGTGAATGGACCCTGCCCAGGAAAAGAAGTGTCTTGCAGTTAATAAAGCTAAAAGGAGTTGGAGATCTGAAGAACATTTTGACATCAGACATGGAGATGCAGAGTTTGCCAAGCTGGTTTTCATTCTTGCTTTGGTCCAGTATTTCCTCACCATGTTCCCTTCCATATGTTTTGTAATGGTAATGATTCTCCTGTGTCATTGTATGTTGGAATTAGGTGATTTGGTTTTGATTCTGATTGTACAGGGAAGTTAAGAGATTGCATGAATCTCAGAAGAGATTTTGGACTTTCAAACATTGCTGAAACTGTGATAAACTATGTGTACTTTTGAAGTTAGACTAAATGCATTTTGTACTATACTATGGGTATAAGACTATGGGTGCCAGGGTGTGGAATGTGGTGGTTTGAATAGGTATGATCCCCAGACACGTGTTTGAATGTTTGGCCCATAGGTAGTGGCATTATTATGTGTGGTCTTGTAGTAGGTGTGTCTTTGTTGGAGGAAGTATGTCACTGTGGGGGCGGACTTTGTAGTAGGTGTGGCTTTGTTAGAGGAAGTGTGTCCCTGCGGGGGCAGGCTTTGAGGTCTCCTATGCTCAAGTTCATCTTAGTGCAGAACAGTCTCCTTCTGCTCTCTGCTGACCAAGTCCTTGTCTACCTGCAAGCCATGCTTCTTACCATGATAATGGACTGAACTTATGAAAGCCAGTCTCAATTATACATTTTCCTTTATAAGAGTTACCTTGGCCATGGTGTCTTTTCCTAAGACACCAAACTTCATGGGTCTCATTGAACTCTTGTCCAGTTTCACCTCTCTTCAGTTAACATGTATGGGTGTTTTACACTTGTGTGCCTGGTACTCAAAGGCCAGAAATGGGTGTCAGAGCCTTAGATGGGTGTGAGCAGCTATGTGGGTTCTTGGAATCAAACCTGGATCCTCCCTAAGAGCCACAAATATTCCTAACCACTGAATTTTCTACTTTCTTGCCAAAACCAACCAACCAACCAACCAAAAACTACATTTTAAAAATAAAGTTCTTTCAAGTGGAATAAATCAACTACAGCTTCCACACCTTACTTTGTTTCTGCTGGTCTAGAGAACTTCTGTTAAGTATGTATCTTATGTGGGGTTTGGTGTCAAGCTTTGATCTTCTTCACTTCTGAAAAACTCTCACGGCTTTTACAAGTTTTTGTTTTGTTGTTTTTCTAATTATAACTCTCATTCTTGTGATGGAAAAATGAACTTTTCCTCCCTTCACCTGGTTCTCGTTATTCCCTGTTTTGCGTTTTCGACCTTTGTCCCTGCAGACGGTCTATTATTGACTCTCACCTTACTCACTATGCACAGAATCAGTTTTACACTCTTAGAAGTCGTGATCACTGCTACGTAAAGGAGCCTTTGTGCTTCCAGACAACGCGGGCTGTGGTTTGACTTTACAAATCACTGGGATTGGTGTATTTCTACCATCCCAAATCACTTGTTCTGAAACTGCTTTAGTTTCACAGGCTTAAAACACGAAACCAGAACCTACCAGATCCAGCCAAGGAAACTCACTGTGGCATCTAAGACATGATTCTAGTAGATTCATACATCAGAACTTAACACACAGTAATTATTGTGCCACATGTGGCAGAAGGCAGATCACAACACCGAATGAAGTGTGCAAGTGATATGCTTTGTTTCACGAACACGACACACTGAATAGTCTCTGTAATGAAGGGACCCTGCTTCCTTAGTCATTGTCAGGAGTATTGACTCCTGACAAATACATAGCAAAAGGGGCAAAATCACAAACATGAAGCCTTTGAACCTCAGGACAGTGTAAGAACATTCTCCACAATACTGCCTTCTACCAGTCTGTGCTCCTAATCTCAAAATAAGCAACCTGGATCTAGCAAGTAGAATGATATCACCAACTTTGGCAAATTCTTAAAAACATTCTTTTCTACACATTGGGAGCAGAAACTCCATTTGTGGGTCTTCTATCACAACAATGTGTGAGTTTAGGTGAAAACACTTAAAATTCTATTCAGCTGCAGTGATTACCAAAATCTCAATGCCAAAGCATGCCGTTTTACTTCTAGAGTAGAAACCCTGGTTGTGATCATACTACAGGACAAGGACCAGATTTTGCTAGCTGGTTCATCTTACACGGACATCACAAGAGGGTATGTTTCTATAGCCTACAGTCTTTTGTGTATATGTGAATGGTTAGGGTACAAACAGTTGTCCCACCCAATCAGGCTTTCTCTCTCTCTCTCTCTCTCTCTCTCTCTGTGTGTGTGTGTGTGTGTGTGTCTGTCTGTCTCTTTCTCTCTCTCACATCGCACACACTGCTTCCCTTTTGGTCCCCTCTCCCCTTCTACCCTGAGCCACTGGGCCTGAGTGCCCCCCCCCCCCCCATCAAGTCTTTGAGGCTAGGTGAATCCTTTCCCATTGAGGCCAGATAAGGCAGCCCAGCTGGAAGATATGCAGACAGGCAACAGCTTTTGGCACAGCCCCCTCTTCAGTTGTTTGGGACCCACATGAAGACCAAGCTTCACATCTGCTATATATAGGTGGAGAAGCCCACTTATCTTCTTTGGTGGTTCACTCTCTGAGAGCCACAAAGGTCCAGGGTAGTTGACTCTGTTGGTCTTCCTGTGGAGTTCCTATCTCCTTAGGGGGCCATTTCAGGATTTCACCTTCCTCCTATGCTTCCATAAGAGTCCCCAAGCTCCATCTACTGTTGGCCTGTGAGTATCTGCATCTGTCTGAGTCAGCTGCTGGGTGGAGCCTCTCAAAGGACAGCCATTCTAGGCTTTTGTCTGCAAGCAAAAAAGTATTATTACTAGGGTCAGGGATTGGTGCTTGCCCATGGGATAGGTCTCAAGTTGGGCCAGTTATTGGTTGGACAGGCTTCTTTTTCAATTCACAATTTCCAATTTCTGAGTATTTGATTCAGTTCAAAAATAATTCCTTCATCCCAACTACAAAGTTTATGAATTTTGGAAATAATTTACGAAGTCCTAGTCTTCCCGACACTGGCTGAGCTATACAAAGTGACACAGTGTTATTTTTACTGCAATAAGAAACACCTATTAGAGCAAGTAAGCACTGTATAGATGCAGGGATGGTCTCTGACACTGAAATCACCTTCGGGTTGTTTCAGTCTTACAGACCATCAAGTCACTGGCTTGGAAAAAAGCCTTCATAATAAACAGACAAAAGACGATCCAAGTACAATTTTTTAATAAAGATAATTACAAAAGATGGAAAAATCAGCTCAGAAAGGCCAATTGTTTCTTTAATAGATCCGGTTGTTGACATAATAACACATCAATTTAAATACAATCACATAAAGCATGGTGGGAAAAAAAATTTGCTTCATAATTAGAAAAACTCACAATAAAACTTGCCAAGAAAAACAAAACCAAGCCATTTTGAAAATAAATACAGTCCATGCCAAAACAGTATAAAATGAAGCCAATGTCCTCAAACAGCGAAGGTTTATCCCAGACTCCTCTCACTTCGAGGTTCCTAAAGTTGGAGGTCAAATTCAAGGGTTGCTGAGTTGTTCTGATTTGGCTCTGTTGAAAGAGGATCATAAAATATTAAAAATAAGTCTTGGTTTAAGACCGCTGACCTAGCTACTTACGCAGTCTTGTAGATTCACACCAAGTAATTCAGTGTTTTTTTCCTCCAAACAATAAAAGCCTTAAAATAAAAGTTGTTTTATAACTGAGCATTCCAAGTTTTCCTTAAATATCAGCATTCAACTGTGTGTGACCAAGCACATAGGCTTGCTTCTAACAGACTCTCACTCTTCAGCCCAGAGTGACGATTTAAAATTCACTATGTAGTTTAGTGTGGATTTAAATTCATGGCAATCCTTTGGCCTCAGCCTCCCCAGTGTGGTGAGATTATGGACTCAAGCCTTCACCTACCTAGCCATACATGCATAAAATTCTGACCATAAAATTCTCACCCCGGCTCTCACTTAAGCCAGTGTTTCTCCCTTAACCCAGCCTGTCTCCTAACAGGAAGTGCTCCAGGCACAAGCTTATGAGCACTGAGAAAACCATGATCGCACACATAAAGGCCACATGTCGAACAGTCTAGGACACATTGCCCACACTCAGACTGGCACTTACAATAATGTTCTCAAGCTGAGCCATTATTTCTCAAGTATACATGCCCTTCCTCCAACCCCCAAGACATGCATGACCTTTGCACAGAGACAGAAGTGTCACTCACCCTTTGGTGTCTGTTTTCTCACCACTACTGTCCTTGGATTTGTCCTCTTCCTTAACATCTAAAGACAGAAGAGAAAGATGAATACCTCTTGTGAAATATAAGACACATATACATTGCTGTGCTCCGCAATCTCACTCCTTATGAACTGTGTCACTAGACAGTGTCCTGTCTGCTTCAGAGCTGAGTGCCGCCGTGCTCCCATAGCTTTTAGCTTTAGTTCAGAAGCATCACAGTGTTACCGGTACTGTCAAGAATTTCAGAATACAGAGGAATATAGCGCAGGTCAGGACAGCTGAAGTAGGGAAGGACACTGGAATGTGGGAAGCTAAATTATGTTTTCTAAAAAAAACATTTATTTATTTGGAGTGTGTGTGTATGTTTGAGCATGCTTGGCATGACATCCATAGGGAGATCAAAAGACAGCTCGTAGAAGTCAGCAGTACTCTCCAACATGCAGATCCTGGTGATCACATGTCATCAGGCTTGGCAGCAAGCACCTTTACCTGCTGAGCCACGTTGCTGGCCCACAATAGATAAATCCCATTGTTCTGACCTTAAAATCTTAATTACCACTACATCGAACTCTGTAAGTTAAACACAGTAATAGAAGTAACTGTTGCAGCTACTCCGAGAACTTTCTCCGTATAAATCAGTTATGAAGCAGTGGCCTGAGGGTCAGGCGCAGGACAGCAGCATGCTGTCGTACAAATCTACCCGCCAACAATGGAGGCTGCACACTTTAGTGTCTTGGCTAATTTTGGCTAAATTTTTACTCATAGTGCCGAAGAGGAGGTGGTGGTGGTTCTTACTTTAGGTTCGGATCAATAGATTTTTGTGTGTTTTTTGTCTAAAAGAGAACTAATTTTGCCTAAAATAGTAAGAGTCAATTTACCTCATCACTTTCCTATGTGGAAAACAAATAAAATGCAGAAGATATTTTAAAATAAAAAGAAACTGAGTTAGATTTCTGGAACTTCTGTAATCCCAGCACCCAGGTATCCAAGAAAGGACAACAGTGTGAGTCCAAGGACAGCCCAGTAAGTAGCCAGAGCAGACAGGTCTAGACAGTGAGCCCGTTTCACTTGACTAACAGGGCAACCAAACCTATATTATTATCATGTTTAAGAGGCTACCTCCAATTCCTTACCCCTGCATAGCTCAGCACAGCAACGAGACCTGTAAGATCTCTAACGAGGTGCTATAATGGCATGCTAAATAAAACACTCTGAAATACAGTAAGACACCAGAAACTATCCTCCTAAGCTCCTTCCTATCTTTTCTGTTTTATTTTCTTCAGTTCCTGAAGAGTCTTCACTTTTAAAGCAACTTTTCAAAGGATATGGAGCTTAACTTTTGCGTAATGAAGTCAACTTTAACCAGTTATAAATGATTTACAATTTTAGCCAGGTGTATTAACACGCGTCTACTCCTGGAATATTAGTGGACAAGACAGAAGACCGCTGAGTCCAAGCCCTCCTAAGCTACAGCAAATGTTCTGAGGCCCAACATCTGTAACCACTGTCATTCCCTTAACCCCATTCTTTGACATGTAACATCTACTATTTTTGTCTATATTATTAAGAGGAGATATTTCTACACCACAAAGAAAATGTGAGCTCACACTTTAAAAAGGTTTACGTCAACTCTGAAGCATTAAACAGCAAGTGTAAGTTGTACATATCACTTACACCAGGAAACGTTACCTGCCCAATGCCCCCACTGACCCTGTGTGACTGTAGGCTCTCTAAGAGACACAGTGAACCCTTAAGTCGTGAAACATCAACTGACCTGTCTTCCTGTCCTCTGCCTCCTTCTTGTCGTCTTCCATCCTAGCCTTCTTTGCGCCCTTCTTATGATCAGCGACATTCCTGCGACCTCCTTCACCTTCATCCTCAGAATCTGAAAACTCTTCATCGCAAGCTATCCTCTTGTCTGATGCTCGAACTGATACACAAACATTTTTTATAAATGTGGTAACAGCCACAGGCTCCACAATCATTACATAGATAGATAGATATAGATATATCAAGTGCCTACTTTCTGGACACAGCCATGTCTGTGTAGTCACACAAAATGAAACTGGTGATATTAATTCAGGCTTTGAGACATCAGGAAGCTAAATCTATATGTAATTAAAATGGAGAGAAGGAAAATCACAACATGTGCTGTGAACCATGACCTGTGTACCTTCAATTTTAAATCTTATTTTGATATACAAGAAAAATTTAAAAAGACACGGCAAGGGTTTTCTTACTGGAAATTCTCTTGTCTGGGTCTTCTCCATCCTCATCTCCACTGTCTTCGTGAACAGCATCTTCTGGAATAGCTTGCATTTGAACACCAGGTGCATGTGGTAACATACGTAGATTTTCAAATAAACGCTGTCTAAACAACACAATTTATTAGACAAAATCCACTGTATGTAAATTTCCTGTTGTACACAGGAGGAACTAAACAAAAGCCAGCGTTCATTTAGCTAACCACTGAATGGAACACCATTCAAGCATCAGATCATTGCATATATTAACTGACTGAACCCACAGGACACAAATAGGTTCCATTTCACCCCCATTTGACAATGAAGCATCAAATGTACTTGTCAATGTCATGCAACTGTCTATGGGAGAGAGGACACAGCTCGTTCTGATCAATATTTCTACATTCTGTAGACAGAAAGCATTTGATCTAATAAAAATGTGTTAACATAGCAGATTAAAAACACGAATATCCTTAAGCTTTCAAATCCTTCTATTAAAACAAAGGAAGTATCTGATGTATGCATCAACACAGCTTCCTTTATTTGACCTTCTACAGCCTCCTGAAATTTCAATAAGCCAAGGTGATTTCTTACTTTATCTTTTCCATATATTCTGGAGTGTTCTGGTTTGTCATGTTTGAAGGACTAATATGTAGCTTGAAGTCTGGTCCAAAATACTCAAAGTAATCATTATACGGTAACTCTATTAAAAACAATGAAAAGCAAGTTATACATTGAAAGCTTAGCTTCCAGATAAGCTCAGAAACATAATCCAGCAGATCCCGATAGAAGAGCAATTCCCAAAGGAAAGCTTGAAAGTGAGCACGGAATGCTCTCTCACAGATCTGCAACCTACCCACTCAACCATCAGAGGGATCACACGCTCCAGGGTGCAGCTGTAGACTCGCCCACTCACCCCTTTCTACACACCGGCTGTTCCTCTGGATGCTGCAACCTCAGACCTACCATTGGGGATTTCACAGTCAAGGGCGACCGCAGTCTCGTATGTCCAACATCGCGCGACGTTGCGGATGGTGTAGCCTCCTCCACCGAGCATCAGCAACGGCAAGTTAAAAGTTTTTACTACTTCTACACACTTAGCATGACCTAAGACAAACGAGATTTGCGTAAAAATTAAATATGTCGGTTGGGTATTTAGCTCAGTGGTAGACTGCTTGCTTTGCAGGCCCTGGGTTCAGTCCTTAGCTATGAAAAAAAAATGTATTCTTTAGCAGTTTAAAATGGGACCTTAAAAAGGATAAATACTAACAATTTTACTCAACCAAAAAAAGGTCTGTAGACAGCCAAGCAGAGTAGTATATACCAACAATCCCAGCTCAAGAGGCGAAGGAGGTGGATCAGAATGTGTAGGCCCGTCTAGACTATAAAGCATGACTACATGGCAGGCCACCTCACCCCAAGGTGGGGGCAGGGGGGACAATGATAGGGATGATGACAGGGACTGTATCCAGACAATAACTTAATTAGTAAAATAAACACACATGTATTTTACTAACATACAAGACATTCATGAGTGATCACAAAAGAGAAAACACTATGCAAATGCTAAATTTTGTATCTCCCACACAGACATGTGTGGCTTAACTACAGAAGGCAGTAACAAAAAGTTTGTCCACAGAGTATCTTTAGTGCTGGTATTATGGATACTTTTCTTAATTTACTTAAGAGTATAAACCTAATATGAGAACAAGTTATGAGTTATTAGTAACCTCAGTGCCATTATCACTCAGGCACAGAAGTCAATCATTAAACAAAGAAAGCCCCAGTGGCAACAGCACAGAATCAGCCATTTTTCTCCCCACACTTCCTCTTCATGGGTTTTAGCCTTAATTTAAAAAAAAAAAAAATCATTTTGCAGTGGGCTTTCACCTGGTATAGAGATGCTGGTTGCTCTAAGCATAGAAGCTATTGAATCTTAGGGTATGGTTAATTTCAGTGTGTAATTTTATTTTTGTTTGTTTTGTTTTTGTTACTTTTTAAATATCAGAGCTTAAAGTATTTGGAAAAAATTAAAATGGCACAAAAGAAAAAAATCCTCATTACCTAATGTGAGTTTATAGGGTCTAATTATTTGTTTTCTTCATGTAATTATCAACCAGGCATCTTCTACTAGAGCTGTGTTTCTCAGACAAAACCACCCGGCTATTTTTAAGGACAGAAGTTAACTTTCAGACAAGACCAACATTCTACCACCCAACAGCAGGCAAAATCACTACAAAGGGGTTTTATAAAATGGAGGCTAGAGCCCATAACAGGGAGCATGGAAAAGAACACCACGAGAAATAATTAAGGCGGCAAGGTGGACAGCAGCTGGCTGCTTGGCTTCACCAGGCCAAGTCACAGAAGTGCACCCTAAATCAGAAAACGGAAACTGCAAACCCACAAATGAACTTCTACCTGCTGAGAAATGGTGCAGATGTACAGAGTCAACGCAGTCTATCATGAAAGCTACCACTTAGATATAAGCATTATAAACGTTCAGTTACAAAAGAGAACACTGCCAACCTACACCGCTGGGGTCACAGCTCCTAGAAAGCAGGGAACTGGTGGTTGATGACTTCCAGAAAGTCTAATCTGCTCTGAAACACTAGACAGCTGTGAACACTTTATGGTCAACCTTAGGGCTATCAACTGAATGCTGACCTACAGGAAAGTGGGCAACTAATTTTGTGTGGCCCAACTCAATACAAAGGAGAGTACCAGGGCATGCCACAGTGCTGAGGCTGGTCTGCAGAGTACAATCATAAGTAGTTCTTAATATTTATATTTAGTTATTTTAAAAGTTCTGTAAGAGAATTCAAAGCAAGATGTCAACTTACTACTTCAACGTTCGCACAGAAAAAAGTAAAGCACGCAATGTGCATGCTAAGTCATTCCTAGTAAATATTATTAACTTTACTAGAAACATTTTTTTTTTTCTTTATGAGACAAGGTTTTACCATAAAGCCTTAGCTGGTCTGGAGCTTGCTATGCAAACCTGGCCAGACTCCAACTGCTTGTGCTGTCCCAATCCCGGTTTAAAAGCATGTGCTGCCACACCCAACTGTTTCATTCTTACACCCACAACAGCAATTTAAGACTGTTATTCCGCATTTGACTGCAGCCCTTTGTAAGGACTTAACAATTACAACTAAGGACACAGAGTACACAAGGATTGGAAGACATACAAAATAGAAGCAGAGAGCTCTCTGTCCTATTAAAGCCATGAAGATACTAACCCCAAACAGGAGATCAGGTCAGTGACAGAGCACCTGAGATAGTTGAGCAGAATATATTATAAATTCACAATTTGCCGGGCGGTGGTGGCGCACGCCTATAATCCCAGCACTTGGGAGGCAGAAGCAGGCGAATTTCTGAGTTCGAGGCCAGCCTGGTCTACAGAGTGAGTTCCAGGACAGCCAAGGCTATACAGAGAAACCCTGTCTCGAAAAACCAAAAAAAAAAAAAAAAAAAAGTACCCAAAGACCGCCAGGACTACACAAGAGAAACCCTGTCTTGAAAAACCAGAAATAAATAAATAAATAAATAAATAAATAAATAAATATCACAATTTAGTAATAGGCAAAGCGAAAACTAAGCAAGCAAAAAATTCAGAGAAAAAAAAAAAAGGTGAGTCTTACCAGGAAAGAAGACTGCTAAGCTAAAAACCGCTGCTGTTGAGCACTGACCACAGCAACGTCCTTACGTGTTGGGTATGGGAAGAGTAAGCATGCTAGGATAAAGAATGCCAAGCTAAATCCTCATACTCTGCAACAGTAATTTAATCAGACAACAAGGTATAGGTCTTCTGAAAAAAATGATAAAAACACTGACAACTCCCACCAGTGTTGAAATGGCAACAAACTATTCATGGGTAAATGTATAAACATAAATATGGTAACACATAAGAGACTTGGGGGTGGGGGGAACAACCAAAAAAAAGAAGGATAAAAATCCACCAATAATACAAGTAGAGAGTTTGGCATCAAGTTGGCAAGCAAAAGATAACAGTGAGAAATTAAAAATACTGTTTAAAACATGTATGGTATGCACCACATGCATGCAAATCCTTGTGCAAATCAGAAGGAGGTGCTGGATGACCTGAAACTGGAGTTACATATGGTTGTGAGCCACCATGTGGGAGCTGGGATCAACCCAGGTCTTCTGCAGAAGGAACACATGTTCGTAACCATGTATCTAGCCCTCAACAATAAACACTTTTACGGGAAGTTCTTGGGGAGAAGAAAAAGCACTCCAGAGGAACAGGAACTGCTTACCTTTGACAGTTAGATTGAAACATCCCAGCCTGTCCCCAGACAGGGAGTCTGCACCACACTGCAGCACCACGGCGCTAGGCTGGTACATCTCCATCACCTTTGAGATTATCTGGCCACAGAAGAAGACACCTTAGTAGCGAAGGATATTTTAAAACTCCATTTTATTTCTGAAAGCAGTACTTACAGGCTTAAAAATCTGTCCATATGATTCATCATCAATACCATCTCTCATGGGAAAATTGACAGCATAGTATTTTCCCTTTCCAGCACCAATATCCTAAAACACAAAAGTAGATCTTAAAAGACTATTTCATAACAAAAATCCTGACACGTTTTAAAATGACTAATGACTACAAGACCAGGTAACACACAATTCTGAAAAAATAAATAAAAAATAAGCAACTACATGGTCCAGTATTTGTAGAAGTACCTTTTTAAGCTCTAAGGCAGTTTTTAGAGAAGAAAGTTAACAGTGACATACAGTTAATACAAACCACACAGGTACTGTAGCTTAGGCTGATGAAATGACTGGGCAGATAAAGTGCAACAAGTTAGACCCCAAGTTTGATCTCCAGGATCCACCCACACGGCAGGAGCGAACTGACTCCTGTACGTTATCCCGTAATATGGCACGGGTATGCCCTGCCCAGGATCCACCCACACAGCAGAAGGACTCCTGCATGTTTAACACGGCACACATATGCTCCTACCTGCCACACAAAATAAACTAAAAAGTTCTTACAAACCTCAGTTTGATGAGGCATGAAATAATTTTATAGATGTAAAAGCGGAGACCACTTATTCCATCATTCTCAAACTGAGAGGAGTCCTGTGATGCAGACGCACAGGTAGGGGTGCTCAGAGCTTCTACATCCATTGCAACACTCTGGGACAACATGGAATCCTGTGACCACAACCCCAGGTAGGGACCCCCAAAATCAGCCTTCTACACTGCCCACCAGGACACCCTGGGACCCTGTGGTACTCTATGCCTTTGATCTCGGATAACGACCCTGCTTGACCTCACCCAACCCTCCACAAGATAGTGTGATATCCTGCATCCCACACCTATAGAACACAGTCCATTCCCATTGTGACCCCAGCCCCTGATACCCAATGACAACCTATGCATCTAGGAGAGGCCATCAAACTTTTCTAGGATCAGCACTTATGCCTAGCTGGGCTGAGACTATGTCCAATCCCTCGTTTCTACATAAACAAAGTAATCAAAACTGAACAATAAGCAGCATTCAGCAGATCCGCAGCCTGACAAATCCTAACAGTGAACAACAATCCAAGGAACTGCTCAACTAAGGTGAGGCCACATCTCCACAATCAGACAGACAGACAGACAGACAGACAGACAAACATACAGACAGACACCACATCCACCAGATGACTGGTCCCATCACAAATACACAAACAAAATGAACAAGATAACATGGCTCCTGCAGAAATTAGCAACCTCTTATATTCATCCTGTATTTATTCTGACAGAATTTGGTCTTACCCTCAAGTCTCCTGTTCCAGGAAAGTATTCCCCGTATTTATGGAATGAGACGGTCATCACTCGATCTGTTGTATAAAAAGCTTCCTCAACACCATCACCATGGTGAATGTCTATGTCAATATATAAGACTCTCTGATGATACCTGAAAAGGAAGCCAAGATTCAGAAATGGGTTCTTCATCTTACAATGAATGCTCAACCTTCTTATCCCATAGCCAGACTTCAGAACATCACGTCTCCTTTGGCTAACCAAGACAATCTAGTACTCTCTGAGAGCTACCCTGTTCTTTACACTTTAAAAACAGGCATACATTATCTATATATTCACAACTAAAGATTATGCCAATTGCTACATTAGAGAATTTCAGAATTGCTGGGCTTGGTGGCATATACCTTTAATGCCAGCCATCGGGAGTACAGGCAGGTGGATCTCTTGTGTTTGAGGTCAACCTGATATATAGAGCAAATTCTAGGAGACCCAGGGCTACATGGAGAAACCCTGTCGCAAACAAAACAAAACAAAACAAAACAAAACCAAAACAAACAAAGTGGGAGGAAGGGAGGGCCTGGAGATAGCTCAGTAGTTGGCAGTGATGGCCACTCTTTCAGAGGTACCAGGTTCAGTCCCCAGCATCCACAGAGCAGGCTCACAACTATCTGCAACTCCAGTTCCAGGGCACCCAACACCTTACAGACATATGTATAGGCAAAACACCATGCACATAAAAGGAAAATAAATCATTAAAAAAATTTCAGCAATATAAAATAATCCAGGGGCAACTGTATCCTACGTAGTGCAGCTACTGTCTTTATTCTTTAAGCAGCTTTGAAGTGAGCAGAGCTGTTGGTCAACTTCCTTTTCCTTGTGGTTGTTTGGATGGTTGTGCTCTCATCCAGGCTCATCTCAACCCTACCTGCCTCTGGAATACAGGTGTGTGCCACCCCAGCTCCCCAGTTTCCAATGGTTCAAGAATACAATCAACCTAAGAGTATTTTATAACATGACAGTTCTGTGACTTCAAATGTCCATATCCATAAACACCTTGTACAGCAAGATGAGCACGTACTCATTTAGACACCTCATACAGCACCCTCTGCCCTATACGTAAGACTCATGACTGTGACAGACCACAAGTGCCCCATCTTTCCCTGATGCTCTGTGCACCACCACACAGCAACAACTCAAATGGACTTCTGGAGTCATTCCGCCACAGAATGACATGACATTAGTTCCATACCTATGTCAGGTGACAATAGAAAAAAACTATGTATTAAAACAAAAGTTGGCCTAGTAGTTAAGAGCACTGGCTACTCTTCTAGGAAATCCAGGTTAAATTCCCAGCACCCGCAGGGTGACTCACAACTGTCTCTTACACCAGTTCTTAGGGATCAATTATTGGCTTCTGGCCTCCAGTGGGCACTGCACACGTGTGGTGCATAGACACACACATAGGCAAAACACGAATACATATAGAATTGAAATTCACTGTTTAAGGTAGTAAAATGACTATCTTGTCACTGCGGCTGACTTAAAACATTTTATTTCTTATCTAATGATGCCATGGCTGTGCTCAGACAATGACAGGTGGCATCATCAAGCCAGGCATTTATGCTCTCAAGGCACAGATATGCAACACTAAGAAAATCTAAAAGACTGCCAACAGCGGGCTTCATCATAGCAGAATATCGTCACAAAAATCAAACCTGATCCAACTGGGCAATGTGTTTTGATGTGCATGGAGAGCTGCTTGCCAAGCCAATGAAATCACGTCAAATCTTACCAGGTGAAGAAGTGGACAGAGCTGAGCTCGCTCAAGACTAAGCTCCAAAAGAAAAAGCAGCAAACCTCTCAGCGCTGAAGCCAGTGGAATAAGCTTGGACTCAATTAAGGTGATTTCAGGGATCTGTTGGTTTTGGTGAGTCAAAGCTGTGTCGCACAGACAGCATGTAGCTGCTGTTTGTTTAAGGTATAAATCAGTAAGTTAACTCCTGGAATGTACACAGGGAGCAAAAGCCTTCTCAAAGCCTACAGAACACAAACACAACTCACTACAGTATAACAGCTAACAGTGGACAATCCTCTAGTGTTATAACTGTCACATTCCTATGGACCTTCACACTTCTGAAACACCAGTGAAGAATAACTTCCAAACCCCTTCAGCAACTGGGCATCACTGTGTGTCTACGCGTCTATGTGTACCTGTGTGTCTGTGTAGAAGACAGAACCTCACTGGGTGAGGGAGCTGGGGTCAGCCAGGCTACTAAACGGCTACTAAATGGCTACAAACTTCTTATAACACGTTTCAAAGTTTTGTCTTCAAGTTACTTTAGCATTCACATTTCTGGAGTCCAAGCAGTCCGTTTCATTAGCTCAGACTACTGCAAACCTAAATCCACAGAGGCCATTTACCGTGGTCTCAGGCGCTGTCTGCCTCCTCACTCTCCCACAGCAGTGGTCTACTTCTCACACTTCTGCAGTGGCTCATAACGAGCCCGGGAAGACTTAGCATTAGTCTATTATCATTTATCTGATAACTTACTTTAGTAATTCGAGGATGGCAAGCACAATATCATTAACATAGCAGAATCCTGATGCTTCTGACTTCTTGGCATGATGTAATCCTCCAGCCCAGTTGACAGCCATATCAGTTTGTTGCCGGTTTAACTTCACAGCCCCAGCTATGAAGGAGATACATGTTGGGTATTTATAAAATATTTAGAATTAAAAAAAAAAAAAACAAGATTGCACAAAATACATATAAGCGAAGCCCTATTAAATATGCCATGTATGAGCAGAAAAGGTTTTGATATCCAAAAGCAAAGGATTATAATTTAGGAGTCTAAGCTTTCCTCAGATAACTATTTTCCTACAGTTTACCCAATTAAATCGCAGTACACATGGAAAGTCTTAGCAAAAATGGCAGAAGGAAAAAAGAGAGAAAAAAGGTCTCTGACTAAAAATATACCAACATAAAAACTGTGTTCAAGTATTGCTACTTTGAACCTGAAATGCCTCCTAAGAACCCCAGAGACCATTTAGTCACCAGGGTGGTACCATTGGAAGGTCATCTCTCTAAAAGAGCTGAGGTCTGATTTTAGTTTCCTGGAGGTCTGATCTTCCTTGAAAGGGATACTGGAATCCTCTTTTCTCCATTCAGCAGTCACAAAGTGAACTGGCTTTCCCCCCTAAATGTACATACCATAATGTGCTATCACAGTCCCAAAGAACAGGGCCAGTTAAGCCCCAGACTGTGAACCTAAGTAAACCATTCTTTTAAAAGTTGCCTCAGGTTTTGTTACATTAACAGAAGAGTGTCAGGAGCCACAATGGGACAAGCTAATAATTAGCAGGTGATCATCCTGAAATGCTTGCCTTGGATTATTATATAATCTGTGACAAGTGAGCCTTTATTCAGCAAGGCTGTGAGGGACTTATTTTAGGAAAGATTCTTGCTATTAATATGCTTTTCCTATTATTATTATTATTATTATTATTATTATTAAACATATGTAACAATCACTAAGCAATAGCACACCCCTTTGGAGCAAATCTCTGTAGATCCATGAAGATGTACTGTCTTTTGATGCTGTGTAGACAAACAGATGACTTCTTAAGTCTTAATGATGATCCTGTAAGAATTCCTAAAATTATATCAGTGATTATTAAGCTCTTTTATAACGGGACTGCTATTAGGTGATTTTCTGATAGTCAAAACTGCAGTGAGAACTCTGCCAGTCTCCCAAGTGTCATCAGTTTATTGCTCTTAGATAGTAACCAGACTTTCTCCTACTCAGAGCACATTCCAAGAGATTGTAAAACAATTAACCAAAGGTCACTAATAGGGAACTCACAATTTATTACAGGTGCTAGGACAGAAGATAAACTATTGCTTGGGTTTATCTATACAAAACTTCACTAGTTTCTTAGTTATGGTTTTAAACCTTCAGTGAACCTGTGGAGCTAGACAGGTGATGGATGTTTAGCCAGATAATTACTCCTAATGGATATGCATGTAAACATTCTCTGTTGTAAACTTCTGTTTCAATTTATGATTTTAATTTTTGGTGTGAACCTGTGATGAACTTTGTAACATGTGACCATGTGCTCTGAAAGATGCGTAAGTACTGAAGACAGAGTAGTAGCTGTAGTTAGCCATTCTTCCTTCCTTCCTTTTCCCCTGCCTAGAATTTTTTCCCTTAGAACTTTTCCCTTACTAGATTTTTTTCCTTTCCCCACTTAGGACCTTTCTGCTTTTCCCCTTAGATAGCTTTCCTTTTCTTTTCTTTTTTTCTTTTTTTGGTTTTTTCCGAGACAGGGTTTCTCTGTGTAGTCCTGGCTGTCTTGGACTCACTCTGTAGACCAGGCTGGCCTCGAACTTAGAAATCCGCCTGCTTCTGCCTCCCAAGTGCTGGGATTAAAGGCTAAAGGCGTGGGCCACCACTGCCTGGCCTTAGATAGCTTTCACAGAAAACTTTTTACACTTAGTAATAAACTCTATAATCACTTCTCTAAGTGTTTTTTCTTCCTCAGGCTAGCAGGCACAAAGTTAGGGCCCAGCAGTTCCTGCTGAGAGAGTACAAAGGCTATTTAATCCTTTGCTGTTTTGGGGCTGAGGTGCTAAGTGCAAGAAACTGCAGTTTCTGGCCTCAGGATCACAGAAGGCAGGTCAGCTACAGTAGCATAGTTATGTAGATAAGTAAACTTTTAATATACAGAAACCCTAAATATCTCATAAGACCAAGTCTTACCCCCTCCCCTCCCCACCCCTGCCGACGCTCATCCCCCTCGGCTGCCTCAAGAAGAACCAAGACACCTCCACCCACACTGGGGCTGGCCCCTGGCAGAAGAGTGAATAGCAATATCATAACCATCCACACCTCTAATCCCAATGATTGAGAGGCTAAGGCAGGAGGATTCCCACAATATCAAGGTAAGCCTGGGCTCCAGAGTGAACTACAAGACAGTGAACTACAAGAACTAGGCTACTGGGTGAGACTGTTTCAAAAACAAAACAACATATTGATCACCATTAAGTTGGAATGACAGCTCATGTCTGTAACCAAGCATTTGGGAGGTAGCCACAGCGGATGATGAGCTTGAGATAGCCCATGTCTGTAACCAAGCATTTGGGAGGTAGCCACAGCGGATGATGAGCTTGAGATAGCCCATGTCTGTAACCAAGCATTTGGGAGGTAGCCACAGAGCATGATGAGCTTGAGGCCCACATAGGAGATATAGCCTAATAAAAGCAAGATAAAGCAAACAAACCTTTACTACCATTACAACTTCTGCTTTAGACAGAAACTACAAGACACCGTAATCCCTTCAGGTCTTCTTCAAGTCTGACTAATTCAGGATACTCACCAACCGAGCCACCGGTGGAAAGCTGGCAAAACTCAAAGAGTCCATCAAACACCGGACAATCTTCTCCAACATTAACTGTAGAAGGTGAATTTCATTAAGTCAACCTATTACCAAGTCATTGAAGGCTTTTTCTTATAAACTATTAAAAATATTTCTTTCAGGCAATCATAGGTAGTAATATAATAAATATTTTATGATAGTAATATAAAACTTGTAAGTTTAAAACATTTCCTATGAATTTTAAAATTCACAGGGAATAATCTAAAACTTATAATTTTACAATATGGAATACCATTACCAAATCTTATTCGGATATTTGTTAAGTAACTCAACCCAACCACCATTAACAACAACAAAATAATCAAACGCCTTTATTAAAGTAAAATAGGCACAAATCTGATTTCCTCTTTAAATATGATAGTGAATTTAAACATTACAGATCAGGTGGCTGCAACTCCTTTCTAACTTATTTCACAGCCCCTTACACACTGTCCCAACCTTGAAGCATATCTGATGAATACCAAAATATTAACAGTTACTTTGTTTTTTTCTGTGGTTAAAACTGACTTTAGAAGATATTATGAAATTTCTTCTTTGTTCTATCCTAAGATTTAGATTTTTGCCTGAAATTACTTCTTTGTTCTAGCCTAGTGTCAGCAGTATTTCAGGCAGGAATCTAAATTTTAGGCTAGAACAAAAAAAAGTAGGCTTCAGGCATGAAAATGACTTTGGGCTAGGACAGGGAAATAGGCTCAGATACTTTGGTCATCCTGGTAAGTCTTTAGAAACAGTCATCACGGTAGTGTTCATGGAATTTTCCTTATTGCCTTGCTTGTTCTTTGACTATTTGTGTTTACTGTCTCACTTGTTCCTTGACTATGTCCATCTATTGTACTGCTAGTTCTTCATCCTAGAACTGACCTTAATACTTGCATGTAATTAAAATGGCATGAAAGCAAAAAGGAGAGGGGATGACATAAGGGGGGGTTCTAGAGAGGGGAAATGGGAAAAGGGGATGGCATCTGAAATGTAAATAAACAAAATAGCCAATTAAAAAAAAAGAAGATGCTATGAATTATTCAGTCCCATGGAACAAAGATACAGAAGGAAGGGTAGGTAAGACAGATGACATGACACACACAGGTAGGCCACCTGTACTGACAGGAAGGTGTGTGTGGCCCATTCCCAGTCACTCTTCACAAAGTGGGTAGGTGTTTTACAGACATACAAATTACAGGTACTATGAAAAAATCAGTTTTAGTTTTTTGTTGCTCAAATATGATTTAATATAAATCATCATTGTAACAGTTTAAACAAATCTTGTCATTTACCCAAAGGCTACCCATAACTCACTGTGTAAATCCCAAATTAAAAAAAAAAAAAAATAGCATCCGTTCTATTACAGTCCTGAATCAACCAAATGGGATAATCTATGGTAGGGAAATATGTAGGATCGTGAAAGGCAGCCTGATTTCTAGCCAAGGCTAGAAAACCCAGTGACTCTGAAGGGATGGTAGGCGTTTCGCCTGATTCCCCAGACACTAGGCTCCCGTTACTAGCCACAGCCCTCCATAGATTTGTGGCCATCAGTCACATAAAGGCAACATCCTAAGCCCTTCCACTTATAAAAGAGGTGACCCGTGGTCATGAAGGCTCAAGACAGATCTCCATAAAAGACTGGAGGATTTAACCAATAAGCTTTCCTTCCCAGACACTCCTCCCTGCAAAAGGTATTTCACCTCAGGCCCACCCTGAGAAATGGAGTTCTGTTTTACTCATCCACCTTTTGCCATGACAATAAATGTCTTAAAACCATGGACTGCCTCTTTTCATCAGGATCCACAGTGGGGAGCAATGGAGAAGACCTTGCCTACAGAGCTGCCTTCTAGTCTCCCATAAAAAAAATCCTCTCTGCGCTCCCAGCCACAAGGGCCACCCCTGAGCCAGCTCCCTGCTGTCCTGTGCCTCAGACTGTGCTTCCTTACCCCCAGCGGTGTCCCAGGGCTCCCTACAGCCCGACACCCAGGGTGGGGTAAACATGGTTGAAAGACCACATTCTGCCTCCCTGAGCCACCTAGCCCTGTGGCGGAATGGATGCCGAACCCCGCACCCCTACAGAAATATGACGTTCAATCAACTTGAGAAATCCTTATCACTGAAATAAATCCACCTCTCCCTGAGGAAGTGGACTCCAGCATTAAGCTTCAAAAGACAGCATCCCACATGGTTCAGGAGACTCGGCAACATTTCTTTCTTCAATACAACTGACTACCAGTCTCTAATAACAATACACTTTTACCTATTCAGGAAAACACGCAGAAAAATACAAAGAAACACTAACAGGCCAACAAAAGGCAACATCTCACATTACAGGATGATGTGCCTGGAGCACACGGAAGGTGAGACGGAGGGCTGTTAATGCAGCAGAGTCTGAGGCCACCCTGGTCTCCATTAGCACGCTCCAGGACAGCAGGTTATGAAGTCAGACTCTGTCTCAAAAAACTTATTAAAAAAAGAATGAATATATATATATATATGTAAAGCTCTGTGATCTCCCTACCAAGCCCAAATTTATCATGTGTGCAAAATAAAAAGTAAAAGAACTCAAATAGGTCTATTTTTTAAAGTAACATTAAGATAGGTCCAATGACCTTCTGAATTAATTCTTATACTAATATTTTAAATTACTAGGAAAAATACCTATTCAGGCAACTCTGAACAGAAACCTTAAAAAGACTGATTTACATTCAGAACTAGTAAAGTAATTATGTATGGCGTACATCTCTGCATCTGCTTACTGTACTCAGACATGTTATCTGGTCTTATTGATCGTAGAAACTTGATATACTCATCGCTGTGGTATTTTGTCATTTCTTCAGCAGTGGCTTTATGAGGCCTCTGAAAAGAAAAACATCAGGATGTTGGAAGTATCAGTCGTTAAATCAGAATTATCAAATGATTGTATTAGTTTCCACGATCAGCCTCTCCAAATGAACCAGATGCACCTGAGTAACAAGTTACAAAGCTAATTCAAAATTCAAACATCCGTCTCCCAGGAAGCAGGAAGCCCTTCTCCAAGCTGATGCCACTCTAGTTTAACAGAAACAGGTCACATGTTCACAGACTCTTTCCCACCACACCCTCGCTGCTCTCTGCCCGATGACTTTCATCACAGGTGTCTAAGAACATCAGAAACTTAGCCATAAGTTTCGTAAGCCTTAGCCTTCTTTTATTCCAATTTTTGTTCTGAAGAGCTCAATTTCATTTATCACAGACTTCTTCCACAAGACTTCCTATTTCTCCGAAATATCTGTATCTTAAAGAAATGCTTCCTGTCACACTGCCCAGCACTGTAACTGTTCAGGCCCTCTCTGCAGTAGTTTTGCACTGCCTTACTTGCACGTTTTATGTACACTCCTGCCTGTATTGTAAACAAAGGTGGCTGTGTATCTTACACTACTTTCTACTTACCTTGCTATTATTAACAGTATTTCAACCAAATATGTATTTTAACCAAATAAATATTTATGATTAATTTCTACCAAACGCTTGCAATAGTCCAGGTGAATTCTTTTTTCTCTTTTTAAAATTATACTGTGTTTACTTATTACTGGAGGTATGTCCTTATGCTCACGTGGAATTAGAAGACAACTTGGGGGAATTAGGTCTCTCCTTCCACTGTGAGAGTTCTGGGGGAGGAACACAGTTATCAAGTTGGTGGCAAGCACCTCTACCCATTAAATTATCTCACCAACCCGGGGCAATTGCTCTAGCAGCACAGGACTGTCACAACAGTACTTGTCTACCTGGGAGGTGTCTGAAGTGGTCAAAGCGAAGAGACTACTAATCCAATTCCTTAAGCTTTCTCTGAGGAACACAACCAAGAGACCTGTGTTTGTTTAGATCTTCTCACCCACTGCAGCCTAAGAGGAGCTCTTAAATACCAACGTAAAAGAACAGTGCCAATGAGTACTTACATATATTTCCATTTTTCGATACAACCCATAATTTAGCAGCAAGTTATGAGTCATCCGGATTCTATGTGGCTTCATGGGATGACCCTGGCCGTAATAATAATTTCCAATATCACCTAAAAGAGAAAAGATGCTCATTAAATACTACCACTGACCTGTGTCTAACATTAAAACATTTATTATTTAAGGAAGAGTTCTTAAAAATTATATTCTTGTAACATTCAAATTACATTAGAAATCTAATATACTATGCTGTCGGGCCATGGAAGGGTATCCTGGTTCTTGGGTTGTGGGTGTTCGGCCATGCCCCCAGAACCCAGGCTCCTGACGCGAGGTCTAATCTCCATTCAACCTGCACCCTTCAGTCATGTGGGGCACAGGTAGAGGGCGTGATTAACAGGCCTCAGGCCCTAGAGAGATTTACATACTAATGAGGTACCTGAAGGCCAGAGGGCAGAGCCAATTAAGCATTCTTTCCCAGCCTGTAGAAATCTCTTACAGTGGAGCTAGTACGACGGAAGGGCTTCAATGTTCAGTGACAACAAGAGGGGGACTCAAAGCATGTTTCAGGGTAATAAAGACACTCTTGTCCTCATTTCTCAGGACTACACAGTTGAGGCCTGTGCATTAAAACATCTTAGATGCTGTGGTGGTTTGAATATGCTTGGCCCTATTTAAAAGAACAGTGCCAGTGAGTACTGGGAAGTGGCAGTATTAGGAGGTAGGTGTGACCTTACTGAGGGAGCTGTGTCACTGTGTAGGTGGGCTTTGAGGCCTCTTATGATCAGGCTCTACCCAGTGTGGAAGAGACCTTCCTCTTGGCTGCCTGTGAAAGAGACTCCTGCTGCTGCCTTTGGATAAGGATGTAGAACTCTCAGCACCATGTCTGACTGGATGCTGCCATGCCTCCCACCATGATGATAATAGGCTGAACCTCTGAAACTGTAAGCCAGCCCCAAGTAAATGTTTGCATTTATAAGCGTTGCCTCTGTCATGGTATCTGTTCACAGCAGTAAAACCCAAACTAAGGCAGATGCCAATGCCTTAAAACACACAAAATAATGCCAAAATCTGATTTTCAACCACAAAATACTTTTAGGCAAGGTTTTACTACTTATCACAAAATGGTGACAGTGAGAAAGCTTGTCAACAAGCTTGGAAAAATTATGCATTACTTTTTCTAAGGTGAGGGACACTATTTACTTTTATGTGCTTGTGTGCTTGTGTGCTTGCTTATATGTACAAAAATAGACCGTATAGTCACCTGGTGCCTGTGGTGGTCAGAATGTATCAGATCCTCTGGAAATGGAGTTACAGATAGCTAGGTGCTAGGAACATGTGCCCTTCCCCCAGCCTTGAGCAGGCCTGAAAGACCTTGTTTACCACAATAGACCAAATAATATGACCTAGGTGGAGCTACCCACCTTGGCTGCATGCCTGCTACAGGAACCTAGAAAAATAGACCGCCCGCTGAGCTTGTCTTGAGATGTTGAGCTTGTCTTGAGATATCTCAGGCTGTGACAAAGGATGGGTTCCTCCACCCATCTCCTCATCCACCCATCTCTGACAGTGACCAAAGATGGGTTCCCCGACCCATCTCTGGCTGAAACCAGAAGGGTTATGGTGGGGCTTCCCCTTTAAATTGAGAGCTGAACATTAAACTTTAAGCTTTAATCAAAATACTTGTCTTGGCTCCATCTTTTCTCACCCTCCATCCTCCTTTCATTCCCAGCCTCACTTTCAGGTAAACCCAGTTGATGGTGGCCACAGGAGGCCACAGGAACAGAACCCTGGGTCCTTAGTAGGAGCCATGAGTTCTCTTAACGGCTGAGCAATTTCTCCATCTCTTATACTTTTACAATGGCCTTATCAAGTAAGAAATGAGAAATTACTATTAATATTGCAGTTTAACATAAGATATCCGTAACTTGTTAGGACAGGTGACCTGATTTTACCAGCCTGCAGAGCTTACTGTTTCTGCACAGGTTTAGACAACAAGACAGGCCCCAAGACCATGTATCTGCCCTTACAATGACAAAGCTTTAGCTGAGTACGGTGGTGCACACCTGCAAGCTAGTGTCTGGGGAAGCAGAAGCAGGGGAGTCTCTGAGCTCAAGGCAAGCCTTGTCTACCTGCACACAGAAATCCAGGCTGGCCAGACGACACAGTAAGACCCTCTCTCAATAGCAAACACCCCCGCCCCCTTTCAAACTCTCCTCTCATAATATCTTTTCATTTGTACAGTGGCAATCAAAAATGCAGAAAGTTTCATACTATCTACTTGACAATAATCCAGGAAACACTTGTTTTCTTTCCTCTTGAGACAAAATTCTAGTTATGCAGCCCAGGCAGGCACTGAACTGATCCTACTGCAAGACCACTTGCTTTTGCCAGTAGCCCCAGCTGAACATTCTGGTTTATGAAACCTGTCTTCTAGCAGTATGAATCTGTTGGTATAGTGCCTGAGATTTATTTAGTTTCATTTTCAACACAATGATTTACAAATTCGGGAGCATTCAGAATGCCAATTAGCTTTTCAAAGGTAAATGAAAACTACAGAGCCAGAAAACAATGCATCTTGTTGGCCTATGTAAAAATTTTGTTTCTTATTATATTACTTATTATTTAACTTTAAATTTAAATATAGTTTGATCCTATTTTCCCCTTCCCCAATCCTCCCAGATCCTCTCCCTACACAGCCAACTTGAAGTTGAAGTGTTTGAGAAGAGAAGTGAATATTTACCTAGTACTTAGCACGGGCCTTTATTTCTCAACTCTAGGATGTGCCACAATTTTATAACCGCCGAGAAGCATGTTAAATAATGTAGCCAAAGTTATACAACTAGCAGATCGGAGCTCCACTCAGATTCAGGAAGAGCAGAGCACAGGCAGTAAATATTCTTTTGTATTGTCATTGGCAGAGCAATGGCAGGGTCACAAGAAAGTAACAGCAGGACAAAGGCTAATGGGGAAAGAGTAGAGTATAAATGCTTTTCGTTATCATCTTTGTTCATTTAAAGAATATGAATTTAGGAAGGTAATTAATTGCCTTGTAACTATGAGGACCACAAACTTCTGTCATAATTTGAGGCTTCATTCTCACTAAGAACATTCATTCAGCCTAAAAGGCACATTCACAAGGGCAGCTGAGCCACACATGACAACTTTTTCAGAGAATCCCTCCCAAGGCCTGGGGTATATAAATCAGTGGTGGGACATTTCTCTAGCATGTACAGGCCTTTGGTTTAATTCCTCCACACAAAAGGGAAGAGGAGGGAAGGAAATGCAGAGGGGAAGAAGGAAGGGGAAGGAGAGGTAATGTAAGGGAAATGGAAGTGGGGCTTCTAACTAGGGAGCGAAAGGAGACAAACATAGGACAAGGAAGCAGGAGGGTACAGAAACAGTAAGGATATCTCAGTGATCAAGTACCATCATGCCATTGTCATACTGTTCCTATAATACACATAAGTCAGTGTATAAATATACACATGCTCCCTCCAGGAGTTATTATCCATAAAAATGCTAGGCGTGAGAAGCTGTCTTTGGAGTTGCTGGTCAGGACTGTCCAGGAGACTATTGCCCTTGGTTGCCCCATAGAGGTAAGTGCACGTTGCTGAAGGCATCATGTGCTTCAGACGCAGGGCCCAAAAGGCCCCTGAGCAGGACAGAACCAAAAGCCTAATCCTCCTTGAGGACTACCCTTCATACTATTAAACGGAGTCATACAAGGTTCCAGAGGATGGAAGCAACCAACAGTCCTACTCAGCTATGTCACCCGCGAACCACAGAAACAACTGCCATAGCACTGTAAATGTGCAGTAGTGGCATGCAGGCCTTTGCAGTAACCAATAGCTCTCTAATTAGACTTAATATCCATTCAGGAAGAGGGAAATCATGCCTAGTATGGAAACCTAGCCAACCCCTTTGGCCTACTGAAGTCATGGACCTTAGAACAGAATTTACAATTGCTATTTTACGAAACCAGCATAATCCCTATCTATATTCTACATACTTGTCCTTGTAAACACAGGTAAGTTTAGTCCTCACCCTTATAAGGGAAAACTTATCCTTGCAGCAGAGACCATTACAGAAAATCACAACCAACTGAAATGTTGAGTTGTGGAGCCCAGTACCAAGTGACACATCTGCAAAACAACCCCTGAACCTTAGGGTCTCGTCACTGGGTAAGAGGGAGAAGGGTTTAAACAACTTGAAGAACAAGAGTTTATGGTGAGACTGTGTCAACTAGACTGTCAGAAGCTACACCCTCAAAGCCTCACCAATAATAGGCAACACGGAGCCCTTGGTTCTGTACAATCTCAATGGACACTCTGAGGCCCATCTTATGCCCAGTCCAGAAATCACCATTCTCACCTCCAACCCCTTGTCCAAGCCACCAACAAGTATTTTTGATGTATTTTTTTCTTGCTTTATAAACCACTCTCAAATGTATCCAATTCTGTCTAAAGACAACCATTTCCTTTCTCTTTAAATAGACAAATATGTACTCAAGCCTTGCCTCTAGCCTACAGTCGACCTGTCACCAATTCTCTTAGGAGACTAGCCTCCACTTTAAAACCTTCAAGACACTCCCTATAGAAGACAAAATCTCTTTCAACCAAGCTTGCTGTACCTGTCCCCTTGGGGCTCAGCCCAGCGTCCCTATCTCTGGGTCTCCCTTCTCTTGGATATGACACATTCCAAGGACTTGGCCTCTGCGGTTTCGAAGGGAGGACTTTTTTAAGACTGGTGCATGTTCTTTCTTGAGATGCTTGTCTTATTACTCCACTAAGGGTGCCCTCTCTTACTCTATTACAAACATCCATTTCCTTCTTAAGTTATCTTTGTGTATACGGCACACAGCAGGGACTTACAACAATCTCATGTTTCTGAACCCCAAACTGACTTCATGTACGAGTATTCCAACCAGAGCGAGCCCGACTAATCAGCATGACCGCAGAACTTCAAAGTAATGGTAGTGGAGTGATGTCTCTGTACAGTGTGAAGCATGTCTCCGTCCTCCCCTGACTGCCTAAGGCACCTTCTGATGATTAAAATAAAAAGCCTATCGCCTATAGCAAAAGGCAGGGTGGTAAGGTGGGACATCTGGAAGACAGAGGGGAACTCTGGGAGAGAATTAGGCATGGGGATTCCCCACTCAGACTTGGAGGAAACTGAGACATATAACTGAGATAACTGGGCTGTGAGCCAGTTGGGAGCAGGCCCAGCTTAAGGCCTAGGCTTTCATTAATAAATATAAATAAGTCTCCGTGTCAGTATTTAGAGCAATGGCCGTTAGACTTAGAAAAGTCCAAACCGTTACAAAATAAAATACATTTTATTTTGCTAACATAAGAAATTTTGCTTTTCTTCACCAACTCTAAGTGTTTTAAGAATTTACTAACACTTAATTTTGCTAAGAAAAAAAAAACAATTATTAATACAGTTTTAGGGACAAAAGAACAAAACTCTACAAAAGAAAAAAAAAATCTGTATATTCTAGGTGCCATCTTTCCTTAGACATTAAAACAGAAACCCATGTGGGGAGTATGAAGTGTTTCCCTGTTTTTGTCTGTAAGTGGCAGAACCCTAACCATCCTCCTGGGAATGGAGGGGCTGGAGAGTAGGTTAAGAGCACTTACTGCTCTTCCAAAAGGCCCAAGTTTGGTGTCCAGCATCTATATGGTAGCTCACGACCACTCCTAACCAGCAAGGGCACCAGGCATACACAAGATGCACATACATCACGCAGGCAAAGCATTCATGTATTTCACTTCTTTTTGAAAAATAAAGAATATATATGAATTTTCATGTGAATGAGCTCTACCTACAATATTCACAAGAATTCACTAGTCATTTCTTCATCAGTAATTAAAAGTCCAGGTTTAGAAACTGTCCTCTTGAAACTTTAATTCTAGTGAAAAAAAGAAAAACCTCAGCCACAGAAGTGACAGGCAAAAAAACAAAAATGGTACCTGAGAACCAAGGAAAGCCTCTCTGGTGGGGTGAAATGTGAGGTGAGGCAAGGATCGGGGATTAGGTGGGAATTATCAACCAAATATGCATGCTATGTGTTAACAACATCAGTATTCACAGACTGCGGTATTAGTTCATTAGTCTGCAACCAAAAAACAATACTCCATTAAGAACAGTAAAGCAGTTAAAACCCCATGGAACTGTACTAGAAAGAACTACCCAGCCAGGTACTGATGCTGAGTGCCTTTAATCGCAGCACTTAGGCAGAGGCAGGTGGACCTCTGTGAGTTCAAGGTGAACCTGGTCTACAGAGTAAGTTCCAGGACTGCCAAGACTACACAGTGAAACCCTGTCTCAAAACAAAACAAAACAAAACCAAAAACAACAACAAACCTACCTAGCAAAAGACACTGACACAGTCCTTTCCGGTCTGGGCTCCAGCACTGAGCAGATCCCCTGCGGCAGCTCTGTCCCCAATCTCACAGAACCCAGAGGAAGCAGGCTTCCAAGGAGCTCTAACCTGGGCTGTATCTTAGGTAAGCAGTCAGCAACACCTGCCCCAAACAGGGAGGAACTGGGACCCACTAGGACCCAGGAAGTCACTCCTGGCCCCGAGCACTGAGCAGATTTTGGGCCCCAGCTCTAACCCCATTAGTAACACCTACCCCACACAGTTCTGATACAACGAAGACAATAGGAAAGACAGGCTTCAGTCAGAGACAGGGCAGGTAACACTAAGGAGATCCAGATGGCTAAAGGCAAGCACAAGAACATAAGCATCAGCAACCCAGGGTACTTGGCATCATTAGAACCTAGTTCTCCCACAATAGAAAGTCCTGAATTCCCAATATCAAAAGGAAAGCAATATTTAGATTTAAAATCACTTCTAATGATGATGATAGAGAACTTTAAGAAGGACATAAATAACACTCTCAAAGAAATTAAGGAGAACACAGGTAAACAGGTAGAAGCCCTTAAAGAGGAAACACAAAAATCCCTGAAAGACTTACAAGAGAACATAACCAAACAGGTGAAGGAATTGTACAAAACCATCCAGGACATAAAAATGGAAGTAGAAACAATCAAGAAATCACAAAGGGAGACTACCCTGGAGATAGAAAACCTAGGAAAGAGATCAGGAGTCATAGATACAAGTATCACCAACAGAATACAAGAGATAGAAGAGAGAATCTCAGGTGCAGAAGATACCATAGAAAATATTGACACAACTGTCAAAGAAAACACAAAATGCAAAAGTTCTTAACACACAATGTTCAGGAAATCCAGGACACAATGAGAAGACCAAACCTAAGAATAACAGGTATAGATGAGAGTGAAGATTCCCAACTTAAAGGGCCAATAAATATCTTCAACAAAATTATAGAAGAAAACTTCCCTAATCTAAAGAACAAGATGCCCATAAACATACAAGAAGCCTATAGAATGTCAAATAGACTAGAACAGAAAAGAAATACTTCCCGTCACATAATAATCAAAACACCAAGTACACAAAACAAAGAAAGAATATTAAATGCAGTAAGGGAGAAAGGCCAAGTAACATATAAAGGCAGACCTATCAGAATTACACCAGACTTCTCACCAAATACTATAAAAGCTAGAAGATCCTGAACAGATGTCATACAGACCCTAAGAAAACACAAATGCTAGCCCAGGCTATTATACCCAGCAAAACTCTCAATTACCATAGATGGAGAAACCAAGATATTCCACGACAAAACCAAATTTACACAATATCTTTCCACAAACCCAGCATTACAAAGGATAATAGCAGGAAAGCTCCAATACAAGGATGGAAATTATACCCTAGAAAGAGCATGAAAGTAATCCTCTTCCAACAAACCCCAAAGAAGATAGCCACACAAAGATAACTTCACCTCTAATAACAAAAATAACAGGAAGCAACAATCACTGTTCCTTAATATCTCTTAACATCAATGGACTCAATTTCCCAATTAAAAGACATAGGCTAATGGACTGGATACATAGACAGGATCCAACATTTTGCTGCAAACAGGAAACCTACCTCAGTGACAAAGACAGACTCTACCTTAGAGTAAAAGTCTGGAAAACATTTTTTCAAGCACATGGTCCTAAGAAACAAGCTGGAGTAGCCATTCTAAAATCTCCAGCCCAAGAACACAAAGGGAGGGACTCATGGCTCCACCTGTATAGGTAATTGAGAGTGGCCTTGCCAGGCATCAGTGGAAGTGTATGGCCTTAGTACCTGAAAGTTTGAATTCCCTAGTATTGGGGAATTTCAAGAGCAGGGAGGTAGGAATGGGAGGATGGGGTAAGGGGTTAGGCATCAGTGGAAGTGGAGGGCTTTGGTGCCTGAAAGTTTGGATTCCCTAGTGTTGGGGAATTTCAAGAGCAGGGAGGTGGGAATGGGAGGATGGTGGGAGCACACCCTCATAGAAACTCCCAGAATTATATGGATTAGACATGACAGAGGCAGGCTGCCAGAAGACTAGATTCCAGAATTCAAACAAAAAATTGTCTTAAAATTTGTTTTGAGAATTGTATACTGCAGACTACACAGCCTTGGTGTATCTACTCATCAGGCAAGCTGAGCAGACCTGCTAGAACCACTGATGTCCTGGAATTCAGCTGGATTCAGTGAAGACACAGCATCAGAGGCTTATCAATTTACTCTCCCCCCCCCCCCCCCTCTTCTAATATCTCAACGCCCTTAATCAGCTTGAAGAAGTTAATGAAGAGTCAATTCCCCTATTCCCTGGACTTGGGGACTGAGGTGGTTAATACTGGGCTGTCTTTCTAGGGGAAAGTAGTGGTTTTGTTGAAACAGGGAGGAATAGCTAGGATTTATTGCATAGCCATAACCTATTGGTAGAAATATGTATAATTGTTATTAAGATGAAGCTATAATTTCTTAAATGGTACAAAATTTACTTTGATTTCAAATTTAAGGTTTTCATTGGTACGAGCTTCTTACTGATATAAAAGTGAGATGAATATTGTTACTCTCATAGGCATTGAGCCTGTATAACACATTTTGGAATACAAGGCTTAGACCCAGTCCTTCTTTAACTTTTTTAACTGATTTGAGATGGTTAGCCTGTGAGTTAAGGGCCTATAGCAAATCCATGGCTTTGAGTTTATTGTTAGGGTGTTTTCTGTATTTTATTTAGAAATAGCTGAGAGGAGTTAACAGACAAAAGTCCAGATTGCCTTACATGAATAGTTGGTTTTCAAAACATCAGAAGTCCACAGAATTGACATTACAAACATTTCTGTAGTAATGTTCATTTTGATTAGAGATCTGTCAGCTCCTGACAGCTTCCTGTCTTGGATTCTAAGAAGAAATTGAGCATCTCTGGAGTTATTCCAGTTGTGGTGAGACAGCCACTAGGCAAGAATTGCCTCTTTCCATCTACAGACAAATTACTGTCCAGAAAAGGATACACTTGCAGAATTGTCGACTGATTATATCTGCCAAGACAGAGTAATCAGCCCATAATAATTCTGCATCACTAGGTCTGTCAGATGATCCTGGGCAAGAAGGTTGAAGATCGGATGCTCCAATGTTTTGTGGTATAGGGACTGTCCAGGTGTTCAATGGTCTCTATAAATTGGCTATGTTTTAGAAGCTACACTTTGTGCTTCCCATAATTTCAGTTAACTCAGTCATTCTGGATTTCTGATGGGGTATTTACTGGCTATTTACTTTGAGAGAAAAGATTTGATAGGATGGTTTTCAGCTGACATTCATTCTAAAGCCAAGAAAAAAGCCAGGTTCAGAACTAAGTCTTTTAGTTAGTAGAGATGACAGAGGCTCTATTTAGTCAACAAAATGATGGACTGGGTATTAGGTCTATCTTGCACCTTACTGACACAAATTGGTATAGTTATGCTCTAATTGTAATTTGAGAGGAAAGTTTTATTTTAACAGGAAGGGTGATATGTAGGAGGAGCTAAGGTGGGAGGAGTAAGGAGAGGAGGAGTAAAGAGAGGAAGAGGTGAAGGAGAGGAGGAGCTAGGTGATGAGAGAAAGAGGGGGGACAGACATGGAGGCAGATGTTCACATGTCTCCGACAGTCAAAGATAGTTGATATATCTAGGTTGGGTATTGGGTTACACTTCTGAATGATATTGAGCATTACCAAACTTATAAAGCCTTTGATTAACATTTAAAAAATTGTATAAAAGCAAGGAGAAGGGGGCATGGGATAGGGATTTTCTAGGGAGGGAAAATGGGGAAAGGGGATGGCATCTGAAATGTAAATAAAATATCCAATAAAAAATAAATTAAAAAGATACTGACATTACCATTTTAAATAAAAGTAAAATCAATCTGACAACAGATGGCCACTGTATAGAACTTGTATCTGCTAAGTGAGTTAGGAGGATGCTGGGAAGGATGATATTGGTAACTGCTATAGTCTGTATTTGTGATGCCAAGTGCTGTATCACTCTGGACTCTATCTCCAAACATTTTGATTATGATTATCTCTATCAGAGAAAATAAACAAAGCATAAAGCAATTGGTGTTTAATTATATAAATTATGCATACATTCAATTCTGTTATACAATATACATTAGAAGGCACTACATAATTGACCCCAAGCTTCACTCTAAACAACGCATAGTTTACATTTCTAGATAAAGTATTAAAAACATGAGTATTGCAATTAGAACTAAATGTGGCTCCATCTGCTAAATTACACTTAAGTAGAGAAAAAAAAAGAAAAAAAAACAGTGAGAAAGGATTGTAGTGTCCACATAATTAGCTTTATATCATTTGATGAAGCAAGCATTGGTCTTTTAGTAAAGTAAGAGATTAGCCAACATTCAGAAATGTGTTTCTGGGAATTATGATGACCAGTCAATAGTCACAGTCCACTAAGAACAACTCTGATTTCTCTTCTGAGGTTTAGGGATAGTTCATACTGAAAGTTCACAGATTAGCGGCACAGAGATCTAACAAGTACAGTTCTAAAGACTGCAGACACTTGGAGAAAACCATACTCATCTTCAGAAGCATTCTTCCTTAAGCACACAGAGCCAGCAGCAAAGCACTCGCTCTGAGTCGTCAAGAGGCTCTTTGGGTGTCCAGCACCCTGTTAAACCTACACTCCCTTCCTGTTTTCTTCCCCTACCAACCAAGTTAGAACCAACTTAGACTAGTATACTATTCAAGCCCAGTGCTACTGGCATGGTCCTCCACCAACCCAACGCGTGCATCTTCTGAAAGTCACGTACTTTCTTGGTACAAAAGCTACTTTACCTTTTGTTCAGAACTTAATGAAGACCAAGATCACTGCTACTCTTATAAACTAACAAGAAGCGGGTTTTGGTAATAAAGACAGATGTGTAGAGAATTTTCTGTAGTCTAGCATGTTATCACATGGTAATTTGTATATCTCAATTTATATATCCCTTCAATTTTTGTTAGCTTCCTCCAAATGCAAATATTCAGAATGAAAATAAGTCCCTTCCAAAAACAAGTAAGAACCACAGACAGATAACCCAGCAGACTTCCACCACCAATTGTTCAGCTAGTCACTCACAGCTAGGTGAAGCATGGGAGTAAGTCAAAAATCACATGACTGAAAAATACCTCCGTCTACTCATCGTCTGTGACCAGTGCCTAGCCCATCCTTCAGCAAAGGCTCATCCCTACACATGAACACAGAAAGAAGGAGCTGTTCAAGACACAGAGGACTCTGGTTCTCCATCAGGCCTGGTGAAAGCTGACAGCTGAAGAGACTGAGCTCAACCTTTCCCTTGACCCTAACATCTAGCAAGAGCAAACCTTTACTTTAGAAAGGCTGTCATTTCCAGTGGATCAGAGAATGCAGGTCAGGGGTTTGCCATGAATCCTACTTCTTAATGTAACTCATGTTTAAGCTGACATGATCTCCTATCTCTGCTCTCCATGATGGTGTAACTTCAAATAAACCTACACAATACAGTCCTCTCAAACTGTCAATTAAGCCAAGCCATGGTGGCACATGCCTTTAATCCCAGGATTTGTGAGACAGAGGCAAGGTAGATCTCTGTGACTTAGAGCCAGCCTGGTCTAGATATTGAGTTTCAGGATAGCCAGGTCAACTTAGTTAAAGCCTGTCTCAAAAACCAAAACAGCCATTTGAAATAGCCTTTTCCATTTTGACCTAGCTTTCTGTAAGGTTTTTGATTTTCCAGCCAATGACAGGTGGCTATATTATTTAAAGCTTGTATTAAAAGATTCTGCCAAATCAAGAAAACGCACGACTATTTTCAAGTTAAAGTCGGTTTCATTCAGTCTAGTTTCTCTAGACTCTAATCTACCTCTCCAAGACACTATGACTTCAAATACCACAACTACAGAAAACGCTCCCAACTTCGTATTGCTTTGTAGAGATCAAGCGTTGGGCCAATGAGATTGTCTAGTTCTGTCCAATGTCCTTATTCTCTCAATAGTTGTCTACTAATGTCTTGGGTGAAATCTGGAAGGCAGGGCACTACTCCTTTCAGTGGAACGGAACGTAGAGACTATTAACTGCTCATACTCCAAATTGGAGAACCTTACAATCACCTCGTACCGTTCACTGCATTGTGAGCTCAGCCCTGTTTGGAATATAAGTTTCCTGCAGCAAGGTCTCCACCACACTAGGACAGACTTCCTAAGCAAGATGCCCAGGCTCTTTACTAGACCCCTAGAGCAGGGTATAACTGCAGATCGAACAAAGAGCAACAAAGAAGTGGGTGATAATAACCTCCCATAGAGACACGTCAGGACCCATCAAACCAGAACAACTCCATTCCACTTCCCTCTCTCCTATCACTTCCCCACAGGCCTACCTCCTTCCAACTCAAAACCCCTTAATGGTCACCGAGGAAGTGCAGCCCTTCCATTTGAACCCTGAGAAAGTGGAGCTCGAAGAACACCACGAACAAAGGCGAGGGATGGAGTCCACGCAAAACACCGGCGAGACAGCGTCGCTCTGCGAACTTGGCCCCCGGCCAGCAGTAACTCCTCCGCAAGCCCCACCCGGGCGCCGGGGTCCCGGGTGAGGGTGGAAGCGCAGCGCGGACAGATCGGGGGCGAGAAGGGGGGAGGAGGGGGGATCGGGCGAGCGGGGGAGGGGACAGGGACGTGGGGCGGAGCTTCAGGCCGCCGGCTTTGTGCAGTCAGGCCGGGGGTGCCGACTGGGGTTCCTCAGAGACTGGTCCAAGGCAGTGCGCCCCAAACCTGCGCGTGCCCGAGCGGAGGACCCGAGAGGAGCGAAGGCGGGCGTCGCCGAGACGCGACCGCTGGGCAGGCCGTGTCCCCGCGGGCTGCCACCCTCGACACCCCACCGCGCCTTCCCCGAGTCCCCGCTGCAGACTCCCCGGCCACTCACCGTCATAGTAGTAGCACACTTTCTTCTTGCCGCCTCCTTGACTGTACGCCATGGGCTCCGGCCGCCGCCTCCCGGCTGCGGCTCCTCCTCCGGCTGCTCCCGCCCGCCGCGGCCCGGCGGCCAGACAAGAGGGCTGAGGGGGACAGCGGGCGCGGCGGCCCTCGGAGCAAGGGCAGCCCGGAGCGGGACGGCAGCGGGTGCCAGGAGGGCCGGAGGGCGCAGAGCGAGGTTGGCAGCGGCGCCGACGCGCGACACTCGGCAGGGGTAGGCCTCTGGGTGGTGGGGCTGCGAGGCGGGAGGGACCACTGCGGATGCCCGGAGGGGGGACAGAGCTACGGACAGAAGGAGGGACCGGATCAGAGTGGACGCCACCGGCCGGGGAAGCAGCAGTGCTCTGGTTAAAGTGTCACACACAGTCAGGAGGTGCGTACAAGGGGACTTTGGCCCCGCGTTCAGAGTCCAGGACGTGCAGCCGCCAGGCTTCCCCCTCGGTCTTGCGCGCATTGGTTGCGCCTGGGCCGAGCCTGCGCACTCCGCGCCTGCTCAAACGTATCCCGGGCAGTCTAGACCACTCCGTCTGGGCTCACGCCGCTCCCCTCCCCCACCGCCGCGACGCTCCAGCCGGAGCCCGCCACGTGCCGCAGGGACCCGAGGGGACACCCCGCTTAAGAGCTCCCCAGGGCTGCTCCCGGGCTACCTGGTGGTCGGGTATTCCCACGCGTTTTAATTCTCGTGTTCTCGTCGGCTCCTTATAACTACTCTTGAGTTACAGAGAGGTTAATGGCAGACTCCTGGTATCTCCTGGGTTTAATAAGCATTTCTTAGACTCAAGTATAAGTACGGGTCCCAGCATCGATACCTGTTTATAATAAACACCATGTAAAGCTGTCAGAAGTGCTGGGGGGCACATGCCATGTCCGTCTTCTAATAGGTGTGGGTAAATGAAGGAGTGTAGTTCTCTCAAGTGCTAAACAATAGTCAAATGAGGACCGAAGGGTTGTCGAACTTTTCCAGACTCCACGTGCTTTGTCTATTTTATTAGACTGGATGTGCTACTAGCCAGATAATCAAAAAGAATTGATTCCCTGTGTTTAATAGCTTGACGTTTATTGGACACCTGTCTAAGCCTGCCTGCTTAAAGGATGGGTAAAGGATGGAAGCTGTCTAATAAAACACTCACACATCTTAACTGTTATTATTTACAATTCCGGCTACATGCGCACACCGCTTCCTCCTTAAGACGAGGTGTTGAAGTAAGAACCGTACTGAGTCACTAACAAAAATAATTAGTTTTCTACTTTTTGATCCCTAGGACTCTTCATACTTAAAGCACCGATCTCCCAGACTTTACCCCCAAGAGACTTAGAATCCCTCCAAGGTACCCCTCACCACATCGCTTCTCTCCCAAGCCTGTATTTTTAACAAGACCCTGGGAGGTTAACACGGTTGGTTCAGGGACCACAGTGGTGAGACGATAGCTTTGATGTTAATGTTGACTACAGAGTGTCGCTTGCTTCGTTTTCTCTGTCAGTTTCCAAGTCAACTAGGGAAGGTTCTGAAAACAGAATGAGATTCTTATGCAGGCTCTGATGTTCTTCCACAGACCCAACACGGTGAAATATGAAATAAGACTTGATTTCTTCAGGGAGACTTCTAGCCCCTCTCCCTCCCCCATGTCTGTTTTCTGTGCTTTTTAAATACCACGTGCCCTTTTAGCTCACCAATTAACAAGTTACCGTTGCCCGTAACTCCTCAGCTTGTCTTAGTTGGACACAGTTCTACAAGAGAAGCCCACTTTACCCCGAACATAATTATTTCTCTAGTGCCTGTGACTTCCAGCAAGCCATTTGAATTTGTTATAAAGCGCTTTTCACTCATAAAATGAGAGACTTTCTTATGTGACTATTAAAACCTTCTTAAGAAAATCCACATGGAATAGTATTTAAACCATATGAGCAGATGCTATTGTGATCTGTAATATCCATTTTGATAAGAGCGATTACAGTCACTACTACACCTTGTATCAGGAGAACCCAACTTTAAATGTCAGGCGTGGTGGTACACACCTTTAATCTGGGCCACACCTTCTGCTGGAGACCCACATAAGGACATTGGACATAAGGACACTGGAAGAAGGAAGGCTCACTCCTTCACCTGCTTGCCCTGTGGGGCTGAGCAACTGCTAGATCCTTAGACTGCCATTCACAGCTGCTGCTGACCATTGGTGGGGAGTTGGACTAGAGACTGTCAGTCATCAACAAATTCCCTTACTATAGAGACTACCCATAAGTTCTGTGACTCTAGAGAACCCTGACTAATACAAGCCCCAAGAAGGCCTGTGGTGGCAGCAGCTGCTGGTAGTGGTTTATGCTGCTGCTTTTTCTGTTACTGGATTGCTGGTATACTGATGACAGAGACTGGGACTTATTCCAAGGAACCCTATGCCCCTAATCAGCAGGATGGAGTCTAAAGAGTTTTATGCCCCTTTCCCTCCACAACCTCCTTTCTCTCCTACCTAGTGTTGGGATTGGAAGAGATTAGGATGGAATAAGGGTTGGAAGGGTGGTAGTTAATAGAACCCAATAAAATAGCCCCCTAAATAGTCCCAAGCATACATTGTATCACTGATGAAATAATTATTGCTCAGATTCTTTTAGCGTGGTATAAAGTAAACCAGCCTTCCTGAGGGGTGGTCTCTTGGCTCAGATGATTGACAGGCTGCTGGATTAACTCTTAAGGGAGGCAGCAATAGAATGAAATGTCAGACCATAGGTCTGTAAGTGTAGCCCAGATCTCTCAGCCTGGATCAGGCCGTGTTTCCATACAGCTCTCCAGAGCAGAAAGTTAAGAGACTCCTGGAGGGCAGCTGGAGAGATGACTCAGTAGTTGAGGGCACTTGTTGCTCTTACAGATTACCAGAGTTGGTTCCCAGAACCCACAAAGTTGTTCATAATCATCGATAACCTCAGTTCAAAGGGAATCTAACAAGTATACATATGATGCACATGTATGCATGCAGGCAAACCACTAATACACATAGAATAAAATAAATCTTAGAAGAAGAGGAGGAAGATTATGATGATGAGAAGGAGGAACAAAGGGTGTAGGTGCCTATGGCCTTGGACAAACCAGGTTCTCCTGAAAGGGGGCCCTTTCTCCTTGCTCCTTTTTCCAGAAATTTTTGCCCTTGGCACTGAACTTCTCTTTTGCAATATAATTCATTATGCCTGTAGATATCATCTGGGCGTATTACATAGTCCACATGGGACTAGGAGTGAGGAAACTGTCACACATATGCTGATGTTCATGCTGCTCTCTGTGTTGTGAGTAGAAAATACTGACTCTCCCGCCCCAAATCTCCTGACTTCTGCCAGCATCCATGAATCTCTAGCAGGTTAGCTCAGTGGCTTGAAAGAAGGCTAAAAAAGAATCTTAGATGTTTTATAGCTCATGACAATAGAAAACCAAAGGCTCTCTACCCTGGTGGAATTCTTTTGTTATTCCCTGATCTCTGAGATAGGGTGGGAAATCCTTGAGTCTTCCTCCACACACTGAAGTTGCCAACAGAGTAGAAATTCTAGATTATTTTAACCACACAACTATGTTTTTAAAGTAGGTTCTGGAAATTTGAATTCAGATTCTCATGTTTGCTCAACAAGTCCTTTCACCCCATGAGACATCTCCAAGGCTCATTTTTTTTTTTACTCTTTTCATTGTATATTTAGGTGAATATATTCATTGTTGAAGTCAGCACCACCACCACCACCCCCCAGCATAGCTGTAGCCATTTTGTTCCATGCCTGCCAGCTGTTTCTTATTGTCATTGTAATATACCTGCCAGTCATTGACACAGAAAAATAACAATTCAGAGCAGGATCATCTTGACAATATACTGTGCTATATACTCTGTATGTTATGAGGCTTGTTAGTCTTAAGAAATTTGACAACTGTAAGCTCCACTTAGGACCAATCAGAAGAAAGATCAGATAGACCTGTTCTGTCTAGCTAGCCAAAATAGTTTGAATCAGAGCTGACCACTGGGCAGCACTTCCTGAACCTGCACAGGAGCTTATTGTGTGTGTGCTTTTTTTTCCTTTATAAGCTGGTCCTGAGAAATGTTTAGAGTCATAGCCTCTGTCCCTGAATTCTGAGCTATGGTCCTGATCAATCAGCTCTACTGTGTGTGTTCAATAAACCATCCTTGTCTGAGATAAGTGTTTGTGTGGTTTGTGGGGCAACTCCTGGACCTCAACATTCATAATCAATCCTGGATATTATGTTGTTTGGAGATGTGTTCAATTACTTTCAGATTTCACTCAAAATTTCAGGACACAAACAAAACACAGATGATTCTTCATAGGACTATAACATGACTATAACATGGTCTTTATCTGCATTCCCAGTAGAGTCTTTGTTCCTTTCTAAAACCACAAACATTCAGACTTGACTATCTGCATTTCTCTTGCTTTCTAATTCCCACCAGGATGAATGTTGAACTCCATGCACAGCATTCTAGGGCTTCTGTAGCCCAGAGCTCCAAACTCTTCAACATTACCCTCATAAAACAGTTCAGAAGAGCTAGGAACCTCATGGTCAGGATCCTTAGAGCAACAATGCTACTTCTTGCTACCAGTTCCCATATTAGCTACTTCTCTGATGGCTGTGATGAGCTACCTGGCAGAAGCAATTTCAAGGAGAGTTTGTTTTGGCTCACAGTTTAAGGGGATACAGTTCATCATGCTGAGAAAAAGATGGCAGTTAGAAAGTGAGCATCTGACCATGTTGCACCTTATAGCCATCAAGTAGAAAAGGATTATTGATGGTGCTTTGTCTGGCTTTCCCCTCTCTTTTTATTTTCAGTCTGTGTTCTTGGCACATGAGATGATATCACCCACACTGAGGATGTATCTCTCCTCCTCACTTAATTCTCTCCAGATATGCCCTTATAGATACACTCAGAGTATATCTTCCCAAATCTAGTCAAGTTGTCAGGACACGACTGATAATTGCAATGAAATTTCTTTATGTGAGGGATCTGATCATGATGCTGCTTTACACCGGACATTGTAAACTGCCAGTGTTAGCAGTGACATCACCTCCAGTGTCAGACTGTGGAATCATCTGACACCATCATTGTCAAAATAGATTCTTAGCTCCCTTCCTTTGCTGTGTTAGTCACTTCAGTATTAGCCATGGCAGGACCAGTCAATGAAAAGTTCTTAGATCATATTACCCTGCTGTTATGAATCACATGGAAAAGTGTGTGACCTCTTTAGTAGAAGACAAGATTTCTGGGTCACAGTAAAAAACATGCCACTGGCAAACTGCCCAGGCACGAGAGGATCAAGGTACTGGATAGTTAAAAAAAAAAAAAACAAAACAACAACAACAACAACAAAACTAGGTAGCTTGATTCAGATTGCTGAAAAGCTTATTATAAAAGCTTTGTATTATAAAAATATCCTGTTATAAAATTTTCAATCATAAACCCAATCATTTCTGGATTATACTTTGAAAAACTCACTGATTGACATCAGATCCAGGGTAGGTTATTTTAATGGCTGGATCATTGTGTCCATATAGATATGTCATCAAATATAACTCTGGGTATTACTGTGATATGGCCATTTTCAGATAACAGCTTGTTTGGGCCATGATATACTTAGACATTGGCCACAATATAAATAAATAAAATTTATTTAATGTCACAGTGCTATTCAGGAACAAAAATGAACTACTGATAAATGTGACAAATCTCAAAATTGTTTACAGTAACATAAAAGGCTGAATATAAGATGATGTTTTTAGATATTTTTGTTCCCACCTGCTTTGTTATAGTCTTCATCTTCTCTGGCTCCATCTTTGCATTTCATTCTCCATTTCAATGTTGAAAGCAAACGAGGCCAGGTAGGGTGGCACATGCCTTTAATCTCAGCATCAGGAGGTGTGGGGAAGAAGATTACAGATCTCTGTAACTTCCAGGCTAACCTAATCTACACAGCAAGTTCCAGGTCAGACAGGGCCATGTAGTGAGACCTTGTCTTTAAAAATAAATGTTACTATATGACATAATTCATCTGACACTCAAGAAAGTATAAAACTACACCAAAACAAATCAGTTCATTGCTGTCAACATCCATAGTTAAGAATAGGGTATTATTTTCAAAGGCTTTAAAGAACATTTTGAGTTAAGAAAAACAGTCTATATGTTGATTATGGGGATGATGTGTAAGTACACATGTATTGAAGTTCAGTGTGCCATAGCTCTCTGTATTAAAGCTTTTTTTCTGTCATCAGGACACTATAGAAAATAATGAAGGCAGTAACTGGATAGGTAGTCTAGTTTATATATTACATGTTGCTGCGGTACTATATTTCCAAGTACTTTAAAACAACAAACAATAGACAATAAAGGTTTTTGCTATCCCCAGTGGAAAATGACTCAGTACTTTTATAATAAGAATTTATCAGAATTTAGCTACTTTTAAATTTTTAAATATTTAATATTTATTATGATATTTTATTGTATATTATTAATATAATACATTATATCATATTAATATAACACAATAGATAATAGAGTTATTATTATATGTGCCATATATAATAGATTATAAGATATATTCTATATATTAAATATTTAATATTTAAAATAGAATATTATTTTTTCTATTTTTTTTAATTCTATCAAGGATCTTCAAGGCTGCTGCTGGATTTTCAGCACATTCTAGATCTCCCACTGCAAGGAAATGATTTCGCTGTGATAGAACAAATCTTTTGAATTCAGACTCCATTTTAGAGAACCTGACCTAAGGCTAAACTTGAGGTAGCTAACAAACTGGGACCTAGCACCAGTTTCCAGGTTAGCCCTCAGCAAGGCCTGTGTTTAACACCAGTTTCCAGGATATTCTCCAACAAATCTGTACCTCCAGGTTACAAGTCTGCTCCTAACACTTCACTTCTTAACAACCCCCAATCAGGTGGAAAGCAGAAGGTAAGTCTATGGTTTGGCTCCCAACACCAGCCAATTGTGTTAAAGGCCATTAATGGCTGCCCAGTCAGGTGTGTGCCACGCTAGATACCCCCTTCTTGCCGCTATAAATGCTTACCTAAAACTGGGCTCAAGGTTCTGCCTTCCCATCCTGCTGTGTCAGGGCTGGCAGGAGGGCCTAAGCTCAGGGTTATAATAAAGAGACCCTGATGTGATTACATCAGAGTCAGCTCCTTGGTGGTCTTCTGGGGCCTGATTGTCTAAAATGTTTCAATAACTAACTGTCTCTAGTGAAACACCACCCCACCCAGCTTTTCACTGCACACATAACATATTGGTGCCAAAGTATCCAAAGCTTGATAGATCACCATGCTCCCCATTGATCACATTATCAATTCCCAGTGCTGCATCAGCTGACAGTTCGGGCTTTGCCAAGACCAGCTTATAACCTCAAAGGTCCTTATGTAATCTATCTGGTAACTGGAGACATTTGGGCAAGTACACCACAACACCTCCTGTGCATACCATCCTCTTGTGGATGGATTCCACATCCCTTGTGGAAAGATTAACAAGTGACCAAATGCCATAGGATTATAAAAGGAATAGGCCTGCCTTTAGCCTCTGTGATGGGCCAGTTTCAACTGTAGGTAGGGCTGAGACTGATGCCCATAAATCTTTTGGGAACTACTTGCTAGTCTCTTATTCCATGTAGTTGTTTCTTTGGTTTCATTTTTTTTAACGTGTGTGTGTGTGTGTGTGTGTGTGTGTGTGTGTGTGAGAGAGAGAGAGAGAGAGAGAGAGAGAGAGAGAGAGAGAGAGAGAGATACAGAGAGAGAGATACAGAGAGAGAGAGATACAGAGAGAGAGAGATACAGAGGGAGAGATACAGAGAGAGACAGACAGACAGACAGACAGATCTCCCAGAATTTGAGTTATAGGTGGTTGTAATCTGTCCAATGTAGCTTCTGGGTACTAAACTCTGGTACCCTAGAAAGAGCAGCAAGTGCTCCATCCCAGTGCTGCATCAGCTGACAGTTCCTCTTAACAGCTGAGCCATTACTTCAGCCTCTTCCCCCTTTTTTTGACAGAGTCTTACTGTGTGGCTCTTGTTGCCCTTGAACTTCAGACTGGCCTCAAACTCACAGAGCTCTGCCTGCCTCTGCCAGGTATCAAAAGCAGGCAACCTTAAATGGCTTAAATGACTTAAATAACTTCTTTTTTTTTTTTTTTTAAATCATTTCTTCTCACACATATTACATCCTGGCAGCAGTTCCCCCTTTTTTACCCCACCCCCCACCCCAGTCCTCCTATGCCACCTGCCCTGTCCCCCAGATCCAGTCCTCTTCTGTTTCCCTTCAGAAAAGTACAGGCCTCCCAAGGATACCAAGAAAACATGGCATAACCAGTTACAATGAGACTAAGCATAGACTCATATAAAGGCTTGGGTAAGGCAATCCAGTAGGAGGAAAGGGGTCTCAAGAGCAGACAAAGACACCTCTGTGGTCCTTTGAATAGGAATGGCCCCCAGAGACTCATGTGTTTGAATGCTTGAACCATAGGAAGTAGCTCTTGTTGGAGTAGGTATGACTTTGTTAGAGGAAGTGTGTCACTAGGGGGTGGGCTTTGAGTTCACTTCTTTTTTGTTTTTAAAAAAAATTTTTTTTTGAGACAGGGTTTCTCTGTGTAGTCCTGGCTATCCTGGAACTCACTCTGTAGTCCAGGCTGGCCTCAAACTCAGAAATCCGCCTGCCTCTGCCTCCCAAGTGCTGGGATTAAAGGTGTGTGCCACCACTGCCCGGCTTAAAATTTTTTTATTGGATATTTTATTTACATTTCAGATGTTATCCCCTTTCCCCATTCCCCCAACCCAGAAATCCCCTATCCCATTTCCCCCTCCTCCTGCTCTATGAGGAATGGGTTCCTCCCTATGTGCTCCCAGGCTGGTGGTTTAGGCCCTGGTAGCTCTGGTTGGTTGGTATTGTTGCTCTCCCCATGGGGCTGCAAACCCTTTAAACTCCTTCAGTCTTCTCTCTAACTCCTCCATTGGGAACCCCATGATCAGTTCAATGGTTAGCTGTGAGCATCTACCTCTGTATATGTCAGGCTCTGGCAGACCTCTAAGGAGACAGCTGTATCAGGCTCCTGTCAGCATGCACTTCCTGGCATCCACATCAGTGTCTGCCTTTGGTGACTGCACATGGGATGGATGCTCAGGTGGAGCAATCTCTGGATACAATCTCCGGACAGCCCCTCCTTCAGTTTCTGTCAGTTCACTTTCTCACTGCCAAACTCTCAGCTATTTTCCAGGACCATGCCTGCACCATGACATTATTGAACTAAACCTCTGAATTGTAAGCCAGTCCCAAGTAAACGTTGTCCTTTATAAAAGTTGCCATGATCATGGTGTCTCTTTACAGCAATAGAAACCCTAAGACAACCCCCTCCCCCAAAAGCCAACTTCTACTCTTAGGACTCCCATAAAAACACGAAGCTACACAACCGTAACAAGTATGCAGGGGACCTAGGTCTGACTCATACAGGTTCAATGATGGTTTCTTTAGTCTCTGTGAGCCCCTGTGAGCCCTGCTTAGTTGATTCTGTGGGCCTTCTTCTCCTAGTGTTTTTTGACCCCTCTGGCTCCTATAATTAATCCTTTTCTCTCCCTCTTCTGCAGGATTCCTGAGCTTGGCTTAGTGTTTGGCTATGGGTCTCTGACATTTGGTTTTTGTTTGTTTGTTTGTGGTTTTTTTTTTTTTTTTTTTTTTTTTTTTTTGCCAGTTGTGCTTGTTTCTACTCTAAGTCTCTGGTTCCTGGTCATTTAGGCAGTGACAGGCATGGGCTCCCTCTTAATGGCTAGGGCCTCAAGTTGGATCAGTCACTGGCTGGCCACTCCCAGAAGTCTTTTGCCAGCATTACCCACAATGCATCTTGCAGGCAGGACCAAGTGTAGATGGAAGATTTTGTGGCCCAATTGGTGTATCAGGAAGCCTTGCCTGGTGGGCAGTGGAGACTCCCTGGAATCTACAAGGATGACTCTAGTGAAGATTCCTAGTAATGAAGAATATGAAGCCTGAATCAACTTACTTTCTATATAAACAAACAAACAGCCCTTGGAGGAGATCAGCTATGCTATCTATTATCCTTCTTAAGTTACTAAGCTCCTAACACTAAGCAGCCACAAGAAAGGGTAAGAAAAAAAAATCAGTTTCCTGGTACCTTCATTAAAAGTATAAACTCTGAAACCCTTCCCCATTTAGCTTCTTCTAAGATTGTAAAGAATTTCCTTTGCTAGATGGGGTGGTACTGGTCTCTACCAGGATCCAGGTTCCCCAGCTGCAATTGGCCAGTGTTATTAAAAAGCCCAATTGTAGGCATGTTTTTGCATACCCTGTAAAGTTTATCCTTGTGTTATTTAAATGCTAGTTTCTGTTGCAATCTGGACTTGGCATTGTAATGCTTGTTTCAAATATCTCCTGTGTCAAGGTTGTGTAAACAATGCTTATGATTTATTCTCTGCCTCGTCAATAAAAAGCTGATCAGCCAATGGCTGGGCAGAAGAGAGAATAGGGTGGGATTTTTGCCAGCCAGGGGGTGAGGGAGAAAGAGTAAAGGGAATTTGCCACAAGGAAGGGGTCCCAGAGACATGCTGAGAGAAAACACCTGAAGTCCAAAAAAACAAGATCAATTCTAAAATCTAAGTATTTGGGGGATTTTGGTTGGGAGTTAGCCAGATTAGCCTAGAGGATTAGAATAGGTCAATGACTGTCTGGGTTTTGTGCTGTAAAGATAGATTAAATACATCTAGTATTCTCAGTCTCATTCATTTGGGAACTAGCCAGGGTAAGGGTTAGAAAAAAAAAACGACACATTTTGAAAATTACTACTCTACCTAATTAACTCATAAAGCAGCAAATAAAACAAATGAATAAAAATAAAAACAAATAACAACAACCAACAAACTTTTCAATTAAATTATGCCCTTGGTCTATCACTGTTTCCCACTATAACAATTCAGGTGCTCACTCAGCTAGGTTAAGAGTGAAACCAGGTCCATTTGCTTACTTTTTGATCCTTATTTATCACTCTACTAAAATGTAGAATAGGTTGATATAAAGTGCTAGATTCCTTAACAGCTAACTTGTAAATTGAACGTAAAGATATTAATGTTACATGTTAAATCACTTAAAGAGTGACTTTGATGATATTTTCTGCTATCAAATTGTTTGCCATTTATACTCTTACCCCTTAGTTGACATCTAGCAAAACACCTATAAAATTCCCTTTCATCTCTTCTTTCTTCCTTTCTTTTACTGTAGCCGCCTGGGGCCACAGACCAACTGGGTTCACCTGAAAGGGGGGCTGGAAATGAAGAAAGGGACGGAAGGCAAGAAAAGATGAAGCCAAGACAAAGTTCTCTGATCAAGCCTCGGAGTTTAATGTTCAGCTCTTCTAATTTAAAGCCCCACCAAACCCCTTCTTGTTTCAGTCGGAGATAGGTGGGGGAACCCATCCTTAGTCACAGCCAGAGATGTCTCAAGGCAAGCTCAGTGGGCAGTTTATTCTTCTAAGTTCCTGTATCAGGTAGTTCGTGCAGCCAAGGTGGGTAACTCCACCTAGATCCTATTATTTGGTCTATTGTGGTAAACAAGGTCTTTCAAGCCTGCTCAAGGCTGGGGGGAGGATTTTACTATCTCTTTCAGAACTATCTGTACTTTCATTGCTCTTGTTAATATCAGATATGATTTTAGAATGTTTTCCTATATGATAAATTATTTAAATCTTTACATCTAAAATGTATACTAGGGATACATTTTATGATGCTAGGGAAATCATGGTGAACAGAATATAAAGAAAAATTATTATGTTTTTTAATTATTTTTTATTTTGAGAATTCCGTACATGTATGAAATGTGATCATATCTGCCCCTCTACTCTTTATAGATCTCAAGACAGCCCCTCCCAATTCCTTGTTGTAATTGTTTTGTAAACCACTAAGACCATGTCTTAGAGTTTCATTGCTATGAAGAGACAACATGAAGAAGGCAACTTTTATAAAAAAAATATTTTTTTTCATTTTGGCTGGCTATAGTTTCAGGTGTTTAGTCCATTATCACCATAGTGGGAAGCATGGCAGCTTCCAGGCAGACATGTACTCTAGAAGGAGCTGAGTGTTGTGCATCTTCATCCAAAGGTAGCCAGAGAAGGAGACTGTCTTCCCACATGTAGCCCGGAGAGTCTGTCTTCCACACTGTGTGGAACATGGGCACAGGACCTCAGAGATCACCCCTTCAGTAACACACTTCCTCCAACAAGGCCACACCTTCTAAAAGAGCCACTTCCCATGGGCCAGCCATATTCAAACCACTACATTCCACTCCCTGGCATCCATAGGCTTGTTCAAACACACGAGTTTAGTTTATGGGGGTCATACCTAGCTATAACATAATGGAAAATATATTAGTTCAACTTTAAAAGTACCCGTAGTCCATCACATCTCAACAATGTTTAAAAGTCTGATTTTCAATCCTTCCCAAGATTCATGCGATCTCTTAATTGTAATCCCCTATGAAATTAAAATCCAAAAGCAGATTGTGTACTTGCAACATCAAAGGATATATGTTACCATTCCAAAGTATCATAGTGAGGAAATGCTGGAGCAAACCAAGCTGGGCCAACTCCAACCTCTGCATCTCCCTGTCAGATGTCAAAATGCTCTTCAGATCTCCAATTTCTTCATCTTTGTTGATTGCAAAAAACTTCTTTCTCTTGGGCCGTTTCCACTCCCCATTAGCAGCTTTCCTCAGCAGGTATCCCATGGCTCTGACATCACTTACATCTTGGATACTCCAAGGTAACTTCATAATTTCTTATGCTAATGTCTAGGTCCACACATGATCTTCTGGGCTCCTCCAAAGGGCTGGGCCACTTTTCTGCTCTCTGTAGTACACTTAACTTCGGTTAATTCACTCCACTGTTGCTGCTGCTCTTGGCAATCATTCCATGGTACTGGCATCTACAATGCACTGGAGTCTTCTGCTGCAACTAGGCTTCACCTATATCCTTGCATAGGCTCTCTTCATGGTACCAAGCCTCAACTGTTTTGCATGCAGTAATCCCTTCAGTCCTGGGTTATCAACAGCAACTGAGGCTGTACCTTCACCAATGGCCTTTCCTGGCTTCCCACAATACCAAACCTTAGCTGCTCCCCATAATCCCTTCATGTCTTCAAACCTTGTACCACCTGGGTGACTCTTACACATTACTGAGTCTAACTGCTCGCATGAGATACAACCTTGGCTGGCTCTGGAATACAGCTTCTCTGTGCTCTCAGAAAACACTTCCAAGGAGATTTCACCTCAGTGCTGCTGGCCCTTTCTGAATCATTGTTAATTTCTTAGCTCCAGCTAAACAGCATAAATTGTCTCAGTAGCCCCATCTATTTTTGACTCTAAAACTAGAGTCATGTGGCTGAAGCTGCTGAATTCTCCTGCTTGCTGGGGCTGGAACATGTCACCACCCTCCCCTGTTCTATTACATGCTTCACTGCCTAAACTTGGCTGTCCTAGAACTTGCTCTGTAAATGACTTGGAACTCAGAGATCTACATGCCTCTGTCTCCTGAATGTTGGGATTAAAGGCATAGTCCATTACCCCTTGACCTAAGCTTTTCTCTACTTGGAACTTACTCTATACCAGGATGGTCTTAAATTCAGAGATCTGCTTATCTCTGCCTCCTGGGATTAAAGGCATATACCACCATGCCTGGACCTAAACTGTTCATGGCCACTATACCTCAATATTCCAATCAAAAGCATGTGTCATCTCATGTACAGTTCTGAATAAAAAGCCTGATCTTTCAGCCTCAACCAAGTAATAATAATGCCTAACATGATATAACTATCCTTTATTCAACTGGAAACACATAAACAATAAGCTTAGCTGGGTGGGATTTGCCCCATGGACACCATTTCCTTAATTTCTTTTAACATCCTCCAACACAGGATTTAGCTCCATTGCACTTCCTGGTTCTCTTTTAATACTTGGACCATACATTCTATAATTTTTCTTTCTATTCTTGCCATGCTTATTCAAAATGCTCCTCATAAGAGTTAACCACAGGACAGGGTCTAAACTTGGTTGATTTGAGACTTACTTTGTCAATGCAATTATTCTGAATCGCCTCGCCTTAACCTCAGGCAGACTGTTCAGACAAGGGCAAAAATAACCCATATTCTTCACCAAAATATCACAAAAACAGACTCATAGCATACTAAAATTCTACTCCTCTGAAGCATCTAGCACCAGATCTCCACATTTTCATCATCACTATCTTCCATGCTTCTACTAGTATGGCCCATTAAGCTCCACTTAAAGCTTTCTTCTGCTTTCCAAAGTTGCAAAATCCACATTCCTCCAAACAAAAACATGATCAAGCCTATCACAGCAACACCCAACTCCTGGTACCAATTGTCTTCATTAGGTTTCATTTTTGTGAAAAGACACTATGAGCAAGGGAATTCTTATAAAAAAAAACAAACAAAAAACACAAACAAACAAATAAACATTTAATTGAGGCTCGATTACAGTTTCAGAGATTCAGTCCATTATCATCATGGTGGGAAGCATGGCAGCTTCCAGGCAGATATGGTGCTCTAGAAGGAGCTGAGAGTTCTACATCTTGATCCAAAGGCAACCAAAGAAGGAGACTGTCTTCCCAAAGGCAGCCAGAAAGGACTCTTTTCTGCACTGCATGGTTCTTGAGCAAAAACCTGAAAGTCTACCCCCACAGTGACACATTTCCTCTAACAAGGCCGCACCTCTTAATAGTGCTACTTCTAATAAGCCAAGCATATTCAAACCACCACAACCAGTTAGTGCAGCCTGCATGTGCATGAAGGTGAAACATTGTAACCCAGAAGTAGTCACATCCTCAAAAAAGAATGATTCTCACTCTGTATATAGCTATGAGCTACTCATAGCTCTTCAGTAAAGACTTAAAGATCAACAATCGCACTCATGCTGAGATTTTTGGCTGCCTTGATCTTATACCATCTTGTGCAGATAACCACAGATGCTGTGGGTGTGTGAGTGTGACAGTACTGTCATGTTCAGATACTAACATTTCACTGCACTCACCTCTCCCTCCCCATCTTTCAGCTTTTAATTTCTGCCTCATTTTCTGTTCTGTTTCCTGGGCCTCAGTGGTAGGGAGGTGTGGGGAGCCAACAGAAGGCCTACAATAGCCTACAACAGCTGATCACACTCTGATAACATCTTGCTTTAGATACCCAAGATTTTCCCTTGGGTGTGTGAGACTTTAAGGTGTGTGACTTAAGGGTGTGACTTAGAGATCTGATTTAGAGACAAGACCCAAGGGCATGATTTAAAGGTGTGACTAAAAGGCGTGGCTTAGAAGTGAGACATATAAAAGGCAAGAGGCAGACAGAAGAGAGTAACAGAGAATCGGACACTTCGGAGTACAACTTACAGTCCAACCTGGGAGTAGGAATCAGACACTTCACAGAACAACTTGGAGTTAGTTATTAGACATTAGGCACTTGGCACTTGGAGGAAGAACTTGGAACTGAGAAAGAGACTAGCAACTGGAACTTGGAGGCACTAGGGACTAGGAACTAGGGACTAGGAACTTAAGACTTGGGACTTGGACTAGGAAGAGAGACTGAAGAATAAACGGGATTGAATCACACTCTGTCTGGACTCCATTCCTCATCTGTCCTCACTTTCTCTCTTGCTGAACCCCAACCCACGGACTGGAGCATCTTGGGGCAGTGCAGGCTCTAACAGTTTAGCCCCCAAAGCTTTTGGTAGTGCAGGTTCCAACATTGACAGAACGGTCCGAGACATTTCTGGCCCCCAAGTGTGGGGCAGCTTGGGCCACAACAGTGAGGTGTTGGGATTGGTCTGGGACTGCTGTGTATTCAAATGCTAAATACTGGCCTCTAAGATCTAGTTGACCCTTATGAAGAGATCCTCATGTACACCAAATGATGCTCTCACCACACATGTGCACAGCCTGCATTTGGGCACTTGCTGAGCAGTCAAAAGGTGTCAGGTCCCTGGTACTGGATTTACAGTCATTGTGAGCCACTCATTGTGGGTGCTAGGTACTGAATTCCTGTCTCCCAGAAGTCCAAAAACCACGTTTAATCATACCCTGGCTGGCTCAGAGCTCAATATCAATATATAGATCAAGCTGTCTTAGAACTCGCAGAGATCCACTTGCTTCTACTTCTGCCTCTGGAAGGATGGGGTCTAAGATCTGTGCCACAATACTGTGCTAAGTCTTGTTTTTTGAGACAAGATCTATTATTATTATTATTATTATTATTATTATTATTATTATTATTATTATTATTATTTTATGTATTCACTTTACATTCTATTCACTGCCCTCTCCCAGTCACCCTCTCACATAATCCTTTCCCCATTCCCCCTACCTTTCTGCTCTGAATGAGTGAGGAACCTCCTTCAATTCCCTCAATCCTGGCACATCAAATCTCTGTGAGGCTATGCATATCCTCTCCCACTGAGAACAGATGAAGCATCCCAGCTAGAAGAACATGTCCCACATACAGGCAACATCTTTTGGGATAGCCCCTGCTCCAGTTGTTCGGGACCCACATGAAGACAAAGCTGCACATCTGTTACATATGTGCCAGGAGGCCTAGGCCCAGTCATGTATGTTCTTTGGTTGATGGTTCAGTCTGTGAGAGCCACAAGAATCCAGGTTAGTTGACTCTGTTGGTCTTCCTGTGGAGTTCCTATCCACTTCAGGGCTGCAATTCTTCCTCCTATTCTTCCATAAGAGTCCCCAAGCTCCACCCACTGTTTGACTGTGGGTATCTGCATCTGTCTGAATCAGCTGCTGGGTGAGGCTTCTCAGAGGACAGCCATGCTAGATGCCTGTCTGCAAGCACGACTCTGTAATAGTGTCAGGGATTGGTGCTTGCCCATGGGATGAGTCTCAAATTGGTTTGGTTATTGGTTGACCATTCCCTCAGTCTTTGCTCCATCCCATTCCCGAATTTCTTGTAGACAGGATAAATTTTGGGTTGACCATATCCCCAATTCTGTGAGTCTCAGCTAAGAACACCCTTGGGTACCTCCCTTATCTCAGGTCTTTGTCTCTTCCTGGAGATGCCTCCCATCTCCTCACCCCAGTCAGTTGCAGATTTCCGTTCATTCTCAAGGCCCTCTGGCTATCTGTTCTGTCCCTCCCACACCTGATCCTGAACCTCCCATTCCCCTCCCTATTCCCTTTCCCACCCAGTTCCCTCCCTCCACCTGCCTTTTATGACTATTTTACTCTGCCTTCCAAGTGAGATTCATATATTTTTGTTTGTACCTTCCTTCTTGCTAAGCTTCTTTGGGTCTGTGGAGTGTAGCATGGTTATGTTGTATTTTATGGCTAATATTCACTTATTAGTGAGTACGTACCATGCATACTCTTTTGGAACTGGGTTACTTCATTCAGTATGATATTCTCAGGTTCCATCCATTTGCCTGCAAAATTAGTCATGTCTCAGTTTTTACTAGCTAAATAGTGTTCCATGTGTAGGTGTACTGCATTCACTCTATCCATTCTTCATTTGAGGGACATCTAGGTTGTTTCCAGTTTCTGGATACTACAAATAAAGATGCTAGAAACATAGTTGAGCAAGTGTCTTTGTAGGATGGTAGAATGTCTTTTGGGTATATGTTCAGGAGTGCTATAGCTGGGTCTTGAGGTAGAACTATTCCCAGTTGTCTGAGAAACTGCCAAATTGACGTCCAACTTGGTTCCAAAAGTTTCCACTTCCACCAGCAATGGAGGAGTGCTCTCACTTGAATTTTTGATCTTAGCCGTTCTGCTTGGTGTAAGGTGGAATTTCAGGGTCATTTTGATTTGTATTTCCCTAATGATGTTGAACATTTCTTTAGGTGCTTTTTGGCCATTTGAGATTCCTCTGTTGAGAATTTTGTGTTTAACCCTGTATCTCATCTTGAAATTGGGTTATTTGGGTTTTTGGAGTCTAACTTCTTGAATTTTTATATATTTTGGATATTAGCCCTCTATTGGATGTAGGGTTAGTGAAGATCTTTCCCCAATCTGTAGGTTGCCATTTTGTCCTATTAACAATGTCCTTTGTCTTACAGAAGCTTTTCAGTTTTGTGAGGTCCTATTTGTCAATTGTTGATCTTAGAGCCTGAGTTCTGTTCAGGAAAATTTCCCTTGCACTTCTTTTTATGGTGATTGAGAGGTTTGCTGGGTATAGTAGCCTGGGCTGGTATCTGTGGTCTCTTAGGGTCTGTACAACATCTGTCCAAGCTCTGCTGGCTTTTATCATTTCTTTTTAGAAGTCTGGTATAATTTTGATAGGTTGTCTTTATTTGTTACATGGTCTTTTTTTGTTCTGTACATTTTCTTTTTTATTATTATATGGCAGAAGGATTTTCTTTTCTTGCACAATCAGTTTGGTGTGGTATAGGCTTCTTGTAGATTCATCACCATCTCTTTCTTTAGGTTAGGGAAGTTTTCTTCTATTATTTTGATGAAGGTGTTTTCTGGCCCTTTGAGCTGGGAATTTTTACCCTCTTCTTTTCCTATTATTCTTATGTATGATCTTCTCATTGTGTCCTGAATTTCCTGTGTGTTTTGGGTTACGAACTTTTTACCCTTTGTATTTTCTTTGTCCAATGTGTCCATATCTTCTATGCATGAGATTCTCGCTTCCATCTCTTGTGTTCTGTTGGTGATGCATTTGTTGAGATAGGATTTTTACCTGGGCTCTCTGAGTAGGTTAGGCAGGCTGGCCAGCAACCCAATGATCTATTTCCTCAACCCCACTCGGCTCCTATTTTTTGGAGGGTGGGATTTTCTTCTGAAATCCTCAGGGTAGACTATGGCAGGTATTTTATCCACTGAACCATTTCTTCAGTCCTGTTTCCCCAATCTCCCATCCTTTTGTTTTTGCTTGTTTCTTACGGAACTTCTTTCCGCAGTAGTAGTTTCTCTGTTTGTAAGGAGTTAAACATTGTGTTTTGTCTTTTCTGAGAACTAGCGTCATTTGTCACACCTCTACAAGGATATGTAGAGAGGAAGTTGGATATCGTTACTTGATAAACTCAGGAAACAAGTACTCTTACATTACATATGTTTTCAGCTTTTTGTTTGTTTGATTGATTTTTGTGGGAAGGTCTCATGGTGTATCTGTGGTTGTCCTGCAACTCACTATGTATACTAGCCTGGCTTACAGCTCATTCCACCTACCTCTGTCTATTGAGTGCTGGTATTAAAGCACTACCATGGCCAGTTTATGTTACTATTTTTACAACTATCCAAGCAGCGCAAATTATTGGTTATTATTTATGGTTTACAATATTTGGTTTTTTTTTTTTTTAATGGAGCTTGGCTGCTTCAGCCTCTTTTGTGCTAGAACAGTTCTTGTGCATAGCCAGCTCCCAAAGGGATTTTATATCTTGTTTCTCTGCTGGTTCCAGATTGAATCCCAGATTGTCTGTAATTATACCTGCTTGTTCTCCTTTAGCAGGAGCCATTTCTCAATGTTACTTTTTCTCTCTTGTCCTTACCATTAAAGGATGATACAGTCTTTGTTTATTTCATCTTTGTAGAATGTCTTTCTATCTGTGTTTCTTTGTTTTCTTATAGTGAGACAGTGGGACCAATTGTTAGGTGATATCTGTGCTCACAGCATCACATCAGGAGCACCACATGTTAGCTTACAGATGACTTCACTAGGCCTCTACCAGGAACCTAGCAATGGCTTATGTCATCACCTGCCACCACCAGGTGCTTCAGGTGTGGGCCACATATAAAAGGACTGGCCTGCCACTGCAACGCACCTTCCCCCTCCATTTCCATATGTTCCTGGCCTGTCTCTATCCCCCTTTCTGTCCTTCTCTGTGCCTCATCCTCATCTCTACCCTCATGGCTCTGTTCAGATCTGTCGGCCTGTCTACATGTCTACTCATCTGCCTCTATCCATTCTCCAGGCCCTCACTCCCCTCTTTTTTCCCCAAATAAACCCCCTTTTATGTAGGAAGCTGTGGTCAGCGGTGATATATTCGCCATTCCAAGATGGCGCGGACATCGTGTCCTTCCCACTAGTAAACAATGGACTGCGCAGGTGCAAAGGCAGAAAGCCCGCCAAAGTCACTGGCCAATCCCGAGGTGTAATATTGGGTGATGAGTGAACAGCCAATCAGAAGTGAACACGTCACTCTAGGGTGTATTTAAGCTGTGCCTCTTCCTGTCTTTGGCCCTTCTGCGGTTTTGTCGCTTCTGCTGTTACAAGTAAAGCCTCGTCTGTGGTAATACCCGAATACTGTCCCACATGTCTCTCTTCCACGGGCGGAGGGGACACGGGAGGCACGCGGAACACTTTTACACCAGATCTGTTGCATGTCGTAATTTCTCAGCAACACACCTTGGCATGTGTCTGCCAGATATCTCCTTACCACAGCATTCTATTTCAAAACATTGGTGCTGAGACTTGGGGGTGTGGCTCTTCCAATATGTCTAGGCACGCTGAAATCCCTTGGCCCATATTTCATAATGCCATACCCTTATTTTCTCTAGTATTGGTCATGTGTAGTTGGCGTCCTTCAGTGTTTCAGTGAATGGTTTTTCAATTTTAACTTTTAAATATCAGGCCATCTGTGAGAAAATATGTTGTAATAAGTATTTAAATCCAAGCCCAAGGTTTCTTCTCCACCTTGGTTATTGAGTTCCTGGATAAAAAAAACCACACTCATAGTCTTTATATTTAAAATAAGCCTTAAGCACCACAAGAGCTGTGCAGATACCTAGCGTCTATGCTACTGGAATCTACTTTCCTATCGATAACCACGAATTATTACTTACTACTTACTATGTTTCTGGGCTGCTCTTAACCCCAGTTGGCTAGCCCACAGGGCCACGTTTTTAAGGCTCACCTAACACATGGTGGCACCTCCTTCTCCCTCGTGCACATTCTTCTTCTCAAGCTTCTCCTCTAATCCAAGCCAGGGGAAACCTAAACCCCACCTATGTCTCCTCTGCCTACTTATTGGCTGTTGGGATCTTTATTACCAATTGGAATTAACTTGTGGGTAGGGTCATAGGGACTATGAGCAGACTCCAGGTCTTGGGGGCATGCACTTAGCATTACAATGCCGGGCGGTGGTGGCGCAGGCCTTTAATCCCAGCACTTGGGAGGCAGAGGCAGGCAGATTTCTGAGTTCAAGGCCAGCCTGGTCTACAGAGTGGGTTCCAGGACAGCCAGGACTACACAGAGAAACCCTGTCTCGAAAAACCAAAAAAAAAAAAAAAAAAAAAAAAACCCAAAATAACAACAACAAAAAACCAATAGACAGTAAAAGATTACACTTCAATAAAAATACTTTAAGACTTCTTGTACAGTGCTCAGTGTTTCTAGATGTGGTTAGAATGGTTCTGAAAATGATGATGCCAAGAGAGCATGGGACAAAACAAACAAAAAACCAAAACAACAACAACAAAAAACCAATAGACAGTAAAAGATTACACTTCTGACAATTCTTATAACTACACTTGTATAGCAGCTTTATTCTGGTCATGGCACTTTGGTGTCATGGGACATAGAACCTATTTTCTGAATAATGGCATGAAAGTCACATTTGAGTAAGCCAGTTTAGATTTAAAGTATCACTAGTTATCTCTGAAAAATCCCACCTTTCTCACTGGGCAAGGAAGTGCATGCTAGCTTACTAGTACATCGTCCTAGCAGTGCCACAGGCTCGGCTCTGCCTCGGTCTGTTCACTTTCAGGCCTCTGTGAACACTATTGAGATAAAAGCTTTCAAGGAGTCCCAGCCTTCCCTTCCCTTCATCTTGTTGTGATATAATAAATGCATGTAACCATTGCTGCCTCCGTTCAGTGCAGATAAGATGCACCACACTCCGGTGAGCTGGGCCGACAAGGCAGAGAATGCAGACAAAAAGCCCCTTGTGTTCTTCTCTGTCCCAGAGCCACTTACAAACATGGCTTGACTTTCTAACATCTTTGATTTCCAATTCCCTTTACGCTTTTTTACTTTTGTATGAAAGGAATGTGTGCCCAGCAACAATTGATTTCTACCACTCTCTGGTCCAAGATGATTTGAATTCTACAGGGCTCCTGAGGCAGTATAGACTTGGGGAATTCTTATGTTCCAAACAGAATAGAACTTTCTATGCTCTATTCCTTATATGGGTGTCAAAGCCATAGCTTACAGAAAGCACCAAAGAAACCAGAATTGTTAAACATGCAGGCTTTCTTTTTTCAACAGAAGGGATACGCCTGCCTGTTTTCCATCCAGAATTCTGTGATTGTGACTGGAAGTGTTAATTGATACTTGCTGATCTTTTGCTATTCTATGGAGCCAGCCTTCACCTGAATTCCCCCCAATCCTGTGCATTGTTTAGGTGCTGATCCTGAGCATTGTCTCTTTGTGGACAAAACCCATCCCTTTTTTGTTTGTTTGTTTGTTTGTTTGTTTGTTTTGAGACAGGGTTTCTTTGTGTAGCCCTGGCTGTCCTGGAACTCACTTTGTAGACCAGGCTGGCCTTGAACTCAGAAATCCTCCTGCTTCTGGCTCCCAAGTGCTGGGATTAAAGGTGTGCACCACCACTGCCTGGCAACAGAACACATATTTATTGTTATTAGGAGTTCCACCTTAGGCCTACATTTCTGAGCGCCACTTGTCAGTCAGTAGAACTCATTCTTAGGGTTGAAAGTCACAGGTGCTTTGTATAGAGACACACTTTGCAAGGGCGTTTCAATGCAGTCACTCCTAACGCTTTGCTGTGAGAATTGTAACGTGGAAACTTTTTTCCTCAAAGTCTCACTGTGTGGAAATGTATAGGAAAAATCAACGGCTTGGTTAAACTCTAAAAGTTTTTGACCCAGCTCCGGCTAAAGTTGTTTTGTTCTTAACTTCACCCAGATTATTTCCCTGCTAGTTGTGATGCTTGCAGGCATTCCCTGCAAACAAGCTGATCATTTCCACATTTTATACTTGCCAAATACTTTAGCAGGTGTGGAGATATGGGATTTTGGGGGGCATTGATCTATCTTTCCATGTTGATCTTGTATGAATTAACAAAACATAAATCATTTTTGAGAGTATATATATATATATATATATATACATACATCTATATATGTATGTATATATATACATACATATATATTTGTATATATAACATATATATACATATATATATGTATATATAACAAATAGGCAAAAGATTTAAATCAAAGAAGACATGAATATGTTAATTAGGCAATCAAAAAAGTAATGTCTCCAAATAATCAATGAATTGACAATTAGAATTACCTGAAATTAAAACAACAAAGGAAATAAGGGTGAAGAGACAGCTTATAAAATGGGAGGAAGTCTGTCAGATATCTAACAAGATTAATATTTAGAACATGTAAAGAGATAAATTCCCTTTGTGGATGAAATGAGCCAATTCAAGCCAAATGAAAGTATATAAAGGCAGTTTTATTGGGAGACAGCTCATGGGTGGTTTTAGCAACCTTATATAGGAAGAGGTCAGTGAAGTCGCCATGGAGAGGGACACAAAGGGGACTGGGAAGAGAAAGAAAGAACATGCACAGGAAGGGAAGGAGAAAATGGGGGAAGGGAGGGAGGGAGAGAACGAGAGAGTGAGAGCGCACAAAATATGTGGGTTATATAGGGAAGATGTTAGTTTATAGGCAATTCTGATAGGTTCCTCCCAGGGACCTAGCAACGGCTGGCCGCTGTGGGTTGCAGGGCTGTAGGCAGAGTCCAATTCCGCCACATGGCTCTGGTCCTCTGCCTGCCAGTAGGGAACCACCCACCCTCTCCCATTCAGCTTCCTGGTTTCCTGCAGCTGGCCTGCCAGCACTAAGCTAAACACATTCTCCTTTCATAGACTCAGTTACAAATTGGCGTACCTGATTTTCAGATTCTCATGACCATAGACAAATGGTTTATATGTAAACTTGCCCTGCTCTATTCTAGAAGCTTTGCTTCCCCACTCTCAAAAGTCTTTTACCTCTTTCTTTAAACTCTGCTCTCAAAAGAAAAAAAAAATAGTAATATTTTAAGATCATGCTGTAAAGTCTTATCTAAGGATTTGTAAGTTGCTCATTGGGTATGGGTTAAAATTTATATATTCTGCAACAATATTTGGCTTTATTCAGTTCTGGTTAAAAATATGTGTATGTGTGCATGTAACTCAAATTCAACTCTGTGTAACTTGGATTTAACTTGGTAGTAACTTGAATTTAACTCTGTGTATGTGTGCATGTAATTTGCATATAACTCTCATGATATATATATATATATATATATATATATATATATATACACATACACACACACCCTGGTCTTAAACAGTATGCAAACACAAAGAGTGTTTTACTCCACAGAAGTCTAGCATGCTGGGGCCTCCCATTATGAAGATAGAGAGACAACCAAGTGAGCTTGCAGGCCTGATTTGAAGCACATTAGGGGATTGTGGGGTGGGTGACCTTTATCTTACTCTATCTCTAGGGACATTCCGTTACCTGGGCGTGGGGACTAGAAACTCTTGCTGACCCATTGCCCTTGCTTCAGGCCAGGTGGCAGGGGAGCTTCTGATGGCAGGGCAGTTTTTGACTAGCTGCCTGAAGCTTGGGGTTTTTCGTAGTAACTTACTTGCCTGGGCTTGGCTGGATTTGCCCAGTTCTTAGGCTTAGTTTTCTGGAATTCCAATTTAAAGCCTGTCATGGAGTCAGCCTGTCTCAATATATATGGAAAAACCAAATGTTTTTAAATAGCATCCATGTTGTTCACATGGCTTGCATCCTGCTGTGTGACTTCACCATCTTGGGATGACCACATAAAATAAAACACCAATTATAAAACATCTTAGTGCTAATGAATTCTTAGTTTATTACTGTATCTCCTCTCAGACTAAAAAAAGCAACAAGTCTCATATTTTAAGTTGGTAGTAATTTTTATATGATGATAGGGATTCAGTTATATCTTTACAACATACTGTGTATTTGATTCAATCCTGGTTTGAAATATTCTTATGATGATGAAATTTCAAGTTTATAAAGATCTATTCAGATTAACAAAAACTAATTTAAAATGTGTGTCAAACTACTTGTGTTTTGCTAACATGTAGCCAATGCCTGCTGTTTCAGTCCAGAATCACCTCACGAATCACACAATCACTGATCTCAGTCAGACAGGAATAGTTTATTAAGCATACTCCACAGGACTGTTCAAACCAGTACCATGGTCCAGGTTCAGGGACTAAATCATGATATTGAGTTAAAATCCTACCATGTTTTTAAGCCCCAAATCTACAAACATTGGTGCCAAGTTATTTCAACAATCAGGATTTAGGGATAGGGGATTTTTGTAGGAACATGTCTTTGTTGTATATTTATCCTGCTCCCACTGGTTGGGGTATTCAACTGTGTCAGGGGACTTGCCTTGTCCAACATTCATGTCTTGCCAACCAGAATGTCAGTTGCCCACATACATGTCTCTCTCTGCTAAGTAAGAAGTCAGTTCCCAGGGAGGTCTTTTGAACTTAAACTTTACTGGACCACTACTCAAAATGGAAATTTTATTCCAAATAGGTTCTTATGTTGGTGCCGGTCTCTCTTATGTTGGGGTCTATTCCAGGGGCAGTTTATACCATAAAGGCTTATAAAAAGATACAGGAAGTGCTGTTGGGTGGTTGGTTTAGGTCCAGGCTTATTGTGGGTTCTATTGTGATTAACATCCAAAGGCACAGAACATAACAGAATATGTAATTAATCTTAGCCTTAGAAAGTTTCCTAGTACCAGCAGAAGCATACGAAAAATGCTATCAGGCTAGCCAGGTAACAGTTCCTAGGCCTTAACATTTTACCTAGGCCTTAACATTTCATTTAGGTCTTAATGTTTTACCAAGTTCCTAACAGTGCTTGTTTCTGACTGGTCTTGAATGTGTGAATGGATGTTATTTCTTTCTCCTGCCACCAGCCACCTAGGCTCTCAGCTCACCTCTTGGTTTTCTGGCTACCGGATCAAATATAATAGGAATTCAAATATTATTTAAATATAGATAATTTTGAAGTTGTTTTATATTGTTCTACTTTATTGCCGGTTCTGAAAATGGGTTATTGTTCACCCTTTTGAAACACAAGGTCAAAAACATAATTAGCGACATAAATTACTGAATATGGTTAAAACTCATAACTTGGAGTTAATAATTAAAAGTCTGTGCTTAGATAATCTTAAGCCAAGTGACATGATTCCATTCTGGGGTATAAACAACACCTGGCTAGTTTCCATCTTTACTAAGGGCTGGAGAAGATGAATCATAACTTCACTGTCATATTGATAGCTGCACGACTGACAGCCATCTCTGTTAAGGGAAGTCATGGCTTCACCCTCATCTTGATGTGACATGAGAAGATCAGGGAAGCAGGTCTCTAAAGATGCTTTTAGATTGGGATAGCATTTTTGGATAATTTCTGCCCTGTCTTGATAAATTGTTTACACCGTTGCTCTATGTCTTTACTCTGAAAAGAGTACCTTATTTTAATTTTAGAAAAATGCAATTGAGAGGTTTTAAACTCCTTTTCTAAAAATTAGAAGCTTACAATATTAAAAAGGTTAAAAAAATCACTGCCTTAAAATATGTTTAGCCTTCTTTTTGTTAATGTTACTAAGCTATAATATAGCTTTAGATTTTTATAAAAGAAAGGTATCTTTTAGTGAAAGGAAAGTATTTTATTATAAAAGATTTTTATAAAATAAAAGTTTCAGCAAAGTTTCCAGTCTCTTTATGAACTAACTATGCTTATGGATTAAAAAGTTTTATTCGATACTAGAAGAGCTTCAATGCAAAAATCATGATTTTAAAGGTCAAACCTAACAGGAATAAAATCTAAAGGCCTAGCTTCATAAAGCTGCCATAATTAAGAAACGTAAGTTGATAGTAACTTTAATATATTTGATAAATGATCAAATCATTTAATGTGTTCAGAAATATATTTAACGTCATGCAAAGAACTGATGCCGTTAATTATAAGATTAAGCTTTATTTAGTCTCCTGTTTTATGTTTGCAAGGTACAGCTTAGAGCAGATAACTAAAAATAGACAAAGGTTGTTTAACTCAGATATGCTTAGTAGGTATCAGCCCTCAAATCTGTCAGAGATCTGTTGAGTATGGTATTTAATGTTTAACCTTACAGAGACTCCCAAATCCTAACAGTGATTCCCTCACCCACACCCCCAAGGTCTCCAAGAGGCTATGGGCACAACAACAAAGGATCCTACCTGGATTGAGGTACACCAACCACTGGGTGAGACTGTCCTAATGCCTTGTCTGCTGCCAGGGCCAGAACTGAACTGTGGACAAACAGACACACTCAGAGAGTTAACTGTCTCACATTGCCTAAGACAAGGTGAGGTCATCTTTCCCATGTTCCTCCTCCACAGAAAATCTCTCCTCTTCTGGGTGTGATGGCCAAAGACTGCTTCTGCCCGCATTGCCCTGGAGATCACAGGAAGCTGGGACAACTAGGTAGTATGCTATGAACTAATCGCTACCATCTTAATTAACATATGGCATTTAGATTATAATTTATTCTTCTCAGGTCTCTAATCACATTGACAGCTAACCTAAATATAGTTTGACAGCAAGAGAACAATAGTCAACTAGCTCCTTACCCCAAGGTAACCAACCCACTACCATGTCATTTCATTAGTCAATTTATTAGCTAGTTAAAACTACTAGATCTGTTATTTTAAAAGGAAAACAGGTTTGCTTTGCTCGAAGGCTTTATGTTAAAGACACACAGGTTTCAGATGTAACTTTTATTACTTCTTTATCTAAAGGGACTCTCTTTACAGTGACTGCTCCCAATGACCAACCACCTGTGTCTCATTCATGGTAAATAACTGGAGAGAAGAGATGTAAGTTTATGTAAGGTTTGAGGAGATGAAATGTTAGGTTATGAGGGTCTAAGAAAGTGTTTTAAGGTTGGTGAAAGCAAGTGAAAGTTTAAATGGTGGTAAAATGTGATTTAAGATACATAAAGAAGTGAAAAATGCTTTAGGGTTCTTTCTCCATGCTATGCTACTATTGTATTAAGACTTCAAAAGTTCAGAGTTCTACCACTGAGCAATGAAATTCTGATAAATTATTAGTCTAGCTCTAATAAAGACTTCCACCATATGATCCACTATCATAGACCCAAGATTTAAACTTTCCTCTGGTTGTCTTTTAAGTGTAGACTTAAAAATATTTCTCACTATACTAAAATTATATGGACCCAGTTTTTTTTTTTTTTTTTTTTGACAGAGGAAAGAAACCCCTCTTTCGCAGCAAGCAGTCATACTGAAAATCGAGACCATGTGAACTTTTGTCTCTTCTGCTCCACAGAAGGTCTCTGTCTTCCCTGAGCTCACCTTAAAGAGTGTTCACGCTTTTCACACACTGAAAATTGTTTAGCAAGCCTCTGTTATGACACAAATACGCATGTCAACTGCCTTTTTTTTCTATAATATGGATTTCAGTACAGATTGCAGACAATGGTAATGCTAACATAGCTAAAATGTATCTTTTTGTAAACTTAAAAAGATTCTTGTAAGCTTCAGGAAGTCCACTAGAGTCCACCTCTCATGGGTGAAATGGACTCCAGATAAGCAGCTCTGTCAAACAACAGCTTACGTTTCCTGTCTATTGCCTATTCCAGAGCGTGAGATTCCTGTCTCATTCCCTAGTTTTGGGATTCCTCTTCCCTCAGTTACCAAGACCATAGGCCTAACATTTCAATTGTACACCTGAGAAATGTTTTTTTCTCCCTGACCTGTTTAACTTTATCTTGTTCACGTACTTCCTTGAAATCTACATCCAGGAAGGCTCCAGTGTGGCTACCCACAGGTGCTCCAGTCTTGCCTTGAAGACAGCTTCAGGGGCACCTGCGCTTTCCTGGGAGCAGATACTCTTACTGATCCTGGACAGCAGGGAGGCAGCCAATGCTCCCAGGACTTTGGCCAGCATCCAATTTTTTTTTAGGGTCTCCAAAGACCACACCACCTTCAGTCAGGAGGAAGTTCCTCATTTTTAATTAAACAAAAAGAAAGGAATGTTAGCTTACAGGTGATTCTGCTTGGCTCATCCCAGGAACAGCTTCTGTCATCATTTGCCACCGTTATACTGTCAGGTGTCAGGTATGAGCCATGTATAAAGAACTGCTTACCACCCCAACTCTCCTTCTCCCCAGTGGTTCTTTCCATGTCCCTGTCCCTCTCCCTCCCTCTCTCTCTTTCTTCCTCCCTCCCCTTCTTTCCCTTCCTCACTCTCCCTCCCTCCCTTCCTTCCCCTCTTCCCCCCTGCCCTGTCCTTCTCTGCCGTCATGGCTCTGCTCCCATCTGTCTGCTTGTCTGTATGTCTGCTCATCTTCCTCTACCCCTTCTCTAGGCCCTTACTCCCTTCCCTTCCCCCAAATAAAACCCTTTTATACCAGATCCATTGCACAGTGTAATTTCTCAGGGGAATACTCTGGCATGGGCCTTCCAGGTAACCACTTGGTGCATTATGTTTTATAGCAATACGTCAAACAGAAGATTAATGTTCAGAATATAAAGTGATAAATTATCTCCACAGAAGAAATGAGCGAATTCAAGAAAAATTAAAGTATATAAAGGCAGGTTTATTGGAAAAACAGCTCTCAGGAAAATTCACCAACCTCATAGGAGAAGGGCAGTAAAGTCACCAAAAGGAGGAGGGAGACAGAAGAGAGGAGGAAGAGAAAGAGAGAAAGAACATGCACAAATGGAGGGAGAAAATACAAAGGGAGACAGTATGAGAGAGAAGGAGAGAGGAGGAAGAGAAAGAAGAGAGAGAGGGAGAGAGAGAAGAAGAAAGAGAGGGAGAGAGGGAGGTAGAGAGAGAACACAATTAAGCAAAATGTCTGGTTTATACAGGAAATTGCTTCTGGGGGAGGGGAAGCCTAGCTCCTGAGCTGTAAAGTTCAGCCAGCCATGCCCTGTAACAGGTAGGGACTGAGGGATGTTGAAGAACCTGAAGACAACGTCACCTTGTATGCTAAATAGGCACCTCAGCTGTTATTTTCTGGGTATGAAACCCAAGATAAAAAAACTAAAAAAAATAAAAAAATAAAAAATAAAAATAAAAGATAAATCAAACACTAAAATCCCCCAAATAATATAACCAATAAGTGGCTAAATGAATTGGTTAGACAATTCTCAAAAGAGGCAGAAATGATCAATAGTATATTAAAACACATTCAACATGCTCAGCCAGCAGCAAAGTGCAGGCCAAAACTACCATAGAACCCACCACACCCCAGTCAGAACCTGCTATCCTCAGGAACTAATGCCGGTAAGGTTGTGACAGAGGAAGAGCCCCCTTTTGTACCATTAGAAAGGATGTAAAGTAGAGAAGGCCCTGTGGAAGTCAACGGGGAAAGCCTAAGAACCAAACAAACGATCCAGCTGGATCACTCTGGGAATCTACCAGGACTGTCAGCATACCACAGAGAACACTGCATGTCAACACTTAGTGTGTCTACTCATAACAGTCAAGTTCTAGAGCCTGACTACATGCCCACCAACAGATAAATGGATAAAGGAAACGTGGCACACACAATGAATTTTATTCAGAGATGAAGAAGAATGAGAATTGTCACAGAGTTGGATCTGGAATGAAATAAGCTAGATTTAGAAAGACAAATATCATGTTTCCTTCATATGCAGAATACAGAGCCTAAAGTCATATACAAGACAGGAAGGGGACTAGCAGTGGGGAAGGGGTTGGGGTGGGGAACCAGGGAGGGTCTGGACTGAGTCTGATCAAAGAAACATATGAAAATGTCACTAAGAAGCCCGTTATTTTGTAAACTGAATATATCCTAATTTTAAAAGATCGATTTCATTAGTCTTTAGATTAATGTAAATCAAAGCCACAAGATGTCACTGCATGCATATTAGAACGGCCACACCGACTGGTGGGCTGTGGGTGAAGCTCAGTGGAAAAGGGCTTGCCTAGCGTATATAAAGTCTTGGATTTTTAAATGATCATTATTTCTTTTCTTTTCAAGATTCAAATATGATTACATCATTTCCCTTGTCCTTTCCTCCCTCCCAACCCTCCTACACATCTCTTTGTTCTCTTTCAAAGAAGTTCTTGAATTTTACTACCTGTATAGGATACAGAAAAACAAACAAACAAACAACAAGGATTGTCAGGGACAATGGTGGGACCCTGAAGCTCCACTGTTCTTTTTAGTGAGAGGAGAGTTGTGAGTTCAATCTCAGTGTGAATGACATAGTCAGACCTTATTTAAAGCCACAACCAAACAACCAATACAAAATCTGAGCACCCCAGGTTTTTGCACTCAGCCATTGCTGGTAATGTAAAATAATATAACCACTGCGTGCAAAACAATCTGACAGTTTCTTTAAAAGGTTATATAAATTTTATCTTTTGATCCGGTTATTATTATTCAGAAGAAATGAGAGCCTATAAAACTACAGGTATTTGCAGATAAGTAGTCATAAGGGCTAATTAATAATAGTCCCAAACTTGGAACAAACTGAACATTCATTGATGTGTGAATGAATGAACAAATTGAAATATGTCCACACAATAAAATACCAAATTATGGTTTATGGAGTAGCATGAGCGAGTGGCAAAATAATTGTTCTGAGAGAAAGAAGTCTTACAAAAATAAATAGGTGACTGACTCCACTTGGTAAAATTCTATAAGATTTACATGTACAGAAAGTAAATCAGGTGGGAAGGTGTTGGAAAGGAGCCTAGGAGAGGAGAATCTGGCGATGTTGTGAACATACACGTTCATTATCTCTCATGAGCATATAGAACCAAACTGATCAAAGTATATTTAGTAATATCAAAGTATATTATACGTATACATACACATATACACATGCAATAACAATGAGTCGAAGAAAAAGAGGCCATGAATTTGAAGGGAAATGGGAAAGGGTGTATGGGAGGGTTTGGAGGGAGGAAAAGGATGGGAGGGGAATGTTGTAATTCAATCATAATTTCAAAAGAAACAAAACAGAGACACCTGTACATCTAACCTTTAATGTTTCCAGGGTATGCATTGAGCTAAATTTACGAAATCTTCTTGGGAACTTGGTTCCAAAGGTCCAGAAATACCATTTTGGGGAAGCCAAATTGTTCACCTGGCCCCGTGTCCTAAGGCTGCTTACAGGAACAAGAAACAAATAAGGGAGGTTTAGACGTCAAGAGCCAAACTTCTTCAGCTCCTTAATGCTCGTCATGTTAACACAGTGTACTCATGCATGAGTGCATAGCAGTGCAGGTGTTAAGGAATTAAGTTAAAGAGATTAAGCAATCTAGCCCAGGTATCCTGCTTCTATGTAAACTCCGGAGTAGAAAAAGGGAAGGCTTCCTTTCCGGTGATTGCATCCACCACTGCCTGCAAACACAGGGACATCTGAAGGAACCTATGGGATTTCAGATCTGCTTCATTTTTGTCCCAATCATACGGACCTCTGTGTAAACATCTGACTCCCTCTTTGGTGCATGCTCAGATGCCGAGGCAGAGGCATATGCTGGGACTGGAATGGATGTGTGGTGAAGAAAGGCATCTCTAGGCTGTCTGATCCACTGCTGCCTACTGCAGATCTATAGGTCCAGTGATCAGCTGACACAGGTGCCTGCCCTGACTTTGTCCATCTGTGGTACCTGGTTTTGACACATTCAAGATGGATATACCACCAAAGCTGGTACAACCGGGCCATTTTGTAAGGTCTGAGTGTCACATATTCACAAAGAGCTGAAGCCCTGCAGGTCAGATCTCTCTGGACAAGAAGGCAAGGGGGGAGATGGGAAGAGCCTGGTGCAGAACTGTTTCCCTCCCATGAGCATCAGTGTTTATAAGAAGAGTTGAAGATGTCCCACAAGAGAGGGCAACATGAGAGCAATGGGAGAGAGGGAGCCATGGGATGTTGGGTGCATGATGGGTGGTTGCAAAGAGGGAGCAGCTGTATTTATGACTCCATCTCAGTGATGAAGATCTCCATTCACTCCATCACCATATCTCTGCCTCCTCTTCCTCCTCTTTCTCTTCTTCTCTTCCTTTTCCCTCTCCTCCTCCTTTTTCATTTCTTCTTTCCCCCCTCATTCTATGTGCAAGCATGTGTGTATGTATGTATGTTTGTGAGGTGTGAATGGATGATGGGGTGCATATGTAACTGTGTGCACATACAGCTATATGCACGAGGAGGTTGAAGGTTGATATTGAGTATCTTCCTTGCTTGTTCTCTACCTTATATATTGGAGCAGGGTATATCCTTGAACCTGGAGTTAACCGATTTGATTAACTTGTGCTGCTTTAAACTACACATTTGGCTGCCTCTCTTGGTTCACTTGCTGACTTCTGGGGCTCCAGGAGGCACAGTTCCACTTGAAATCCTACCTAGGCTTAGAGACAGATAGCCCACCAAGCCCTTGCCCCTGCTGAAAAGTTGGTACTTAATTCTTTCCATAGATCAGGTGCATATTTTACATTTTCAGGAATCTTTATTTAAAAAGAGGAAACATTTTGCTTCGTTTTGCAGATCTGAGATAGATAAAACAAAACAAAACAAACCCAAAAACCAATTACCCTTAGCAAACAACAATGCCAGGCAAGAATCCAGGTTTGCCCGGCCCTGAAGCAGAGATCTCCATACCTCACCCGTCTGCAGGGCCCCAAAAGGCCTTGGACTCATTCTCCATGCCCTGTTCTGTCCAGCTCTCACTGTCTAGATAGAGGGGGAAGTTGGGCAAATCAGAATCTCTGTCATTTCCTTCTCATCAAATCCGTCCATTTTTTTTTAAAGGAAAAAGAACTCTATACTTACATAAATATTATTAGAAACAATTTATAGCTAGAAAAATTAATTAAGGGATTAAGGATACTACCGCACCATTTAACTCAGAGACAGGTGCTGTCAATCCCAGGTCAGCATTGCTGGATGGCTGCCAAGTTCCTAAGCTTTTTCTCTGCTCACTGCCATGTGTTTCCTTCTCCATCCTCCTTACCAGCTGCCAGCGAGGTCCTCGGATGCTCTTGGCTAAACCTCCACATATTATGGTATTAAGGATTTAAATTGACCACGCAGCTCAATGTGTGATGAAAATATGAAATAGCTACCAGACAAGTGAAGGCAATTTTGGACTGCATTAATAAATAATTGTGCTGGAAAAGGTTCTGCAGTCGTTCAGATATGAAACTTTTATAAATAATTATAAAACAATGTGAGGCCATATGCTCAAATACAGTCACAAAGTAAAACAGAAAGACAAAGAGCCTAGAAGAGGAAATGACCTCGGAAAAAGGCACTGAAATATGGTTGGAAGTTTGACAGGTAGACAGTGAAGCCAGGCACCTTAGGCTGGGTTCACACTGATGGTCAAGGCAAAGCAAAAAAAAGAAAAAGAAAGAAAGAAAGAAAGAAAGAAAGAAAGAAAGAAAGAAAGAAAGAAAGAAAACCACACGTTGTATCTGTGGAAAAGTTAGATAGAGCCAGTATGATAGGTGTTTGCTGCCAAGCCTGATCTGAGGTTTGATCCCCAGAATTCACAAAAAGAGAATCAAGTCCCGAATGTTGTCCTCTCCCTCCTCATGGATACTATAGTTCTTGGCTACTTAGCTAACTAACTAACTAACTAGCTAACTAACTAAAAACTAACTAACTAACTGTGGTAGTTTAAATAGGTTTGACTTCCATAGACTCAGTGTTGAATCCTTGGCCCACAGGGCATGGTACTATTAGGAGGCGTGGCCTTGTTGGAGTAGGTGTGGCTCTACTTGAGGAAGTATGTCACTGTGGGGGTGGGCTTTGAGGTTTCCTATGCTCAAGCTCTACCTAGTGTGGAACATAGTCCCCTTCTGCTACCTGCAGATAAAAATTTAGAACTCTTGGCTCTTCCATGTCTGTCTGTATGCTGCCATGCTTCCCACCACAATGATAATGGACTGAATCTCTGAAACTGTAAGCCAATGCCAATTAAATACTTTCCTTTGTAAGAGTTGCCATGTTCATGGTGTCCCGTCACAGAAATGAAATCCCAACTAAGAAACTAACTAACTAAATATAAATGTTAATTTTAAAACGTTAAGAAATAATGTAAGATAAGTTTGGGTTGGGGTTATAGCTCACTTGGTAGAGTGCTTGAATAATAAGCATGAGACCTTAGGTCTGATCCCGGTGCCCAATAAACTTGGCATGTTATAAAGAGGCAGCTGTGGGGAGATCAGAAGTTCATGGCCATCCTTGGTTACATAGAAAATTCGAGGCTGGCTTTAACTACGTAAGATTTGATGTGTTAACTGCTTTTTAAATCGCTTCAATAAAGCACCATGAGCAAGATGACTTCTGAGAAAGAGTTTATTTGAGATTATGGTTCCACTGGGTTAGAGTCCATGATGGCAGAGTGGAGACACAGTAACAGGAGCAGGAAGCACAGAGTGCCGACTCCCAGAGACATACTTCCTCTCAGCAACTTCACATCCTCTAAACCTACCCAAACAGCGCCACCAACTGGAGACCAAGTATTCAATTCCCTGAGCAGATGGAGGACATTCTCATTCAAACCTCTACATGTTACCTGAAAACAGTAACATTAAAACCCCCAAACCAAAAATTCCAGGAGAGGTAAATGTGGTTTGGTGGCACATGCTTATAATTCTGGGACTCAAGAGAGATAAGGGCAGGAAGATTAGGAACTCACGGCCAGCAGAGGTGACAGGGAGAATTTGAGGCCAACTTGGGCTACATGACATTGGTTTTTTTGTTTGTTTGTTTGGTTGGTTGGTTTTTTTTTTTTTTTTTTTTGGTTTTGGTTTTTAAAGGTGGGAGAGGCCTTTTTGAAATTGGAAGATAATATTTTAAAGATTGCAATCTAATCATCCTTGTCCTTGAACACTGTTTCTTCTTAGTTGGGCAAGTGATAAATGGATGTTCTTGCTATCCTTAGTCATTCGTTAGTTTGGGAGATTGTCGATCTTTGCTGTTTGACTACCTCTAGCTGAACTGTAGAAAGCTATCCTTGCCCATGTGAGGCTAGCCCCATATATATTAGAGCTTTGGCTAACCTTCGTTTTACTGTCCCAAGCATCCACTGTGAGCACATCACTACCAGCCCCTGCAGCCAACCTCCTGCCACCATCACCCTGCTTGATTCACTCAAAGAATGCTTTCCTAAATCTTTTTTTGTTGTTGTTTTTAAAATAGAGCTTCCTCACTGAAGAAAAGGGAGCTTATTGAAAAGGGACTGTATTTTAATGGATTCGTATTAGAAGAACATAGGAATGATTGACAGGGCCAAGGGGCTAAGTAGCCTGGTGGTCCGGAGCTGAGACAGGAACCTGCCCTCTAGCTTTCTCTCTAGCCCCCTTGTTCCTTTCTTTCAGCTTCATTCATCTCCTTGTGGCCTGCCTTTCACTGCTCATTTGTATGTAGAATATATGGCTACCAGCAGCTCTTCTATCCAGGAGCAGGAGAAGAGCATCCTGTCCTTCCTGCAGCATTTGTGAAGAGACTCTGACTAGCCAGTTTTGGCACAACAACCATAGCAATTGTGACAGTCACCTCCTTATTACCCTGCCTGTGTAGTACCACCTGACTACATGTATGGAGGGGCAGTCATGGGGAAAGGAAGACCAGAGCAGAGACAGGCAGAAGACAGTCACATCTCTCTAGACTAAGCTACTTGTCAAATATGGCAGGCCCTGACCATAGGTGTGAGCTCTTGTTTTGTTTTGGCTGGTGTGACTGAAAATATGTTGTGGATTTGTGTGCAGGTCAGTGCACAAGTGTACTTATGCACATGGAGGTTGGAGGTCAGCCTTCATTTCTGTCTTTCAGCAGCTCTCCACTGGGAAAAAAAGGTGTGTGTGTGTGTGTGTGTGTGTGTGTGTGTATGTGTGTGTGTGTGTGTGTGTGTGTGTGTGTGTGTGAGAGAGAGAGAGAGAGAGAGAGAGAGAGAGAGAGAGAGAGAGAGAGAGAGAGAGAAATTCACCATGCATATACACAGCCTGAGTTTGGGTTCAAAAGAGTGTCAGATCCCCTGAAGCTGGAGTTACAGTCACTGTGAACCACCCAGGTTGGGTGCTAGAAACTGAACTCTTCTCTCCCAGAAGAGCTTAAAGCACTTTTAATCACTGGGCTATACCTTGGCTGGCTCAGAGTTCAGTCTCAGTATGTAGATCAGGCTGGCCTGGAACTCACAGAGATCCATTTGCTTCTGCATCTGCCTCCGGAGTGATGAGGTCCAAGGTCTGTGCCATTATGTTGTGCTGTATCTTGTTCTTTTGAGACAGGATCTTTCCCAGGACCTGGCTCACTGAGTAGGTTAGGCATGCTGGCCAGTAATCCCAATGATCTAGCTCCTCAATCCCCCTCTCCTCCTCCTCCTCCTCCTCCTCCTCTTCCTCCTCCTTCTTCTTCTTTTGGTTTTGTTTTCTTTTTTTTGGGGGGGGAGGGAGGTGAGTGTTGGGATTTACTTCTGATCTGCCTCCACAGATATGCACAGATGTGCATAGTCTCCTGGCTGAAGTAGAAGTTACTTAATTGTAGAGGCAAAGTTTTTAAAATTGTACATTCAGTTCCTTGGGTGCATTAACACCAACCCAAGGGCTGACGAGTGTTACACAGACTGGCTGCAGCACCGGGTAATGTGACAGAGAGAAAGCTCCCAGGATCGCAGTCCAACTACACAGGTTTCTTCCAGAATGCAGTCATTTCTGCTTCCACCTGAAGAAACCCTAGGCGTTGCAGCTTTGGACACAGCCTGTTCCTCATGGGTTGCGGAGTATGTAATCCAATCCCCTAGTAAGCTGGGGGAGAATTTCTAAATCCCATCTGAACACTGAGAGAGGACTTCTCATTACACCTCCATTTCTAGCCCTACTTATCTCAAAATGTCATTAGTAATTAATTCAATCACGTTTCTCCTTCTTGTCAGGTGGGGTCAGGAGGCTAGTGCAGTACTCCAGCCTGTGGGAACTGGCTGGTCCACTTCCCATATTATTTTTCCTGCGGCTGGTTCCTCCCCAGTCCTGTGTGTTTGTTATCCACATATCTTCTAGCTGCTCTGCAAAGTTGCATCTTTTTTCCATAGGATACAGAGAGATATTTCCAGGGATGGCAGCTGATCTAAAGCTTGGCCTCTCCAGCCCCTCCCATCTCCATATATGGTCCGGGAGCCAGTCCTCATCTGAATGTGGGAGACATTTATGTCACCTTTGGATTAAAATTTAAAAGCATCTCTGTTCTCCTGCTGTCTCACCCTGCCCAAATGCAAGAGTTTTTGCAGCTTCTGGGAACTGTGTAAGCAGAGGATGAAAGGAACTTGGATCTTCAGAGTATTCCACAGAGCACAGCTAGGGAGCAAGGACACCCACAAAGGAGGCTTGCCTGGGAGTGGGTGGGAAGCTGCCGAAACCTGGGGCTTACAGCCTTTGTGTAGCATCACCTCAAACAAAAACTAACCCCTTGCCTTCAACTCCCTCTGGTTGTTTGCTAGGGCCCATCCTTCCCTAGCCCTAGCCGATAGAAGAGAATCCTTCCACCACAGCACAGACCCCACCATGTTGGAACTTGGTCCTGGTGTTTCTTAGCTCCTTGTTGTATCTTTTAGGTCACTCTTCCTTTACAATTAATCCATCCAGCATTTCCCAGCATGAGGAACTGTCCTTGACATTATTATTTAGTCTGTGCTTAAAAAGAGAATTTGAAGGCAAATGTGACTATCAGCATCGGTATCCATAGCAACTATAAGAAATAGATGGAGTTATATGTACATCCATTTCTCTGATACCAAGTAGGAAACTACTAATCTTTTCCATGTGACCCCTCTCATTGTCTACACTCCTCTCCTTCATCCATCGTGTCTCTGGGGGATGTGAGGATGTGAGGCAGCATAAAAACCAAAGGCCAAGTGAAGGCTCACCTAGAAGTTACATTACTCCTTGCTTAAATCTACCCAAACTGCACTGCTCCAGTGTGTTAACCCTTTAAGTAAATATTTAATGATTTACTGACACTGCACTTTAGGACTGTAAAGAAATGAACCACATTTTCTCTCATATGTGGAGTCTAGCCCTATATGTATGTGTGTGTATAATATATATAATGTACATATATGTTATATATATATACTATATCTATCTATCTATCTATCTATCTATCTATCTAGTATATACACATGCGCACACACACACACATGCACAAACCAATGAATGTGTTCATACATAATAACATCATAGACAAAGAAACCAAGAGGGACTAAGTGTAAGGGGATGGTAACGGCAAGCATTAAGGGAAGATATGTAAAGCTAAGTGACCTCGAGTTCTAAGTCCTTCGTGGATTCCTTTGGCTCTGGCAGTGGCTAAGTGCATAACAATATATTTGATACCGAAAATGTAAAATTGAACACCAAGTTTCACAGCTTCTGTCTGGGACTCCAGTTCCATCTCTGTAAGCTCACTAAGTTGTATGGGTCTGCATAGTTTTAGTGTGTGATGATGTTTATTTATTTGCAAGGAGCTTTTGACTAATAGCTTATGTTTTAAAAGAAAGTCCTTGGAAGTTTATATTTTCAAAAGTTCTAAATGTATCTCCTCACAGCAATTCAACCCTAATGAAGACAATAGGTAAACATTTTTTGTTTGTTTTGTTTTTACAAGTCAATCACAATAGTCGGGGAAGTTGGTAATAGAGACAATCTGAGCCAAACATACAAGGGATGCGATTACTTCGGCCGGAGCATCTTTATCCAGTTCTGAGACTGTGTCTTGAGAGGGGAGTACTTCCTGTTCTTACACCTGTATTCTATCTGGGTCAGATACCTGCTATGTCTTTCACAAAGGAAGCTTAATTTATTCTTGAAAGGCAAGCTTTGTTCAAAGATCAGTGAGAAATACTCTGTACCACAGGCTCTTACCTCCTGAACGTCCCCGGGCTACCTTGTATCTTCCCACCAAGACCTTGCTGTATACGGTCTCAGAGGCGATTAGGCAAGCTTTTTCTGTTTGTTTTAATTTTACTTTATCTATCCTTTTGAGAATTTCATACATGTGTACAATGTATTTTTATCAAATCCCCCTCTCCTCCTTCTGACTTCTCTCACACCGTTCCCCACAACCTCTTTCTGACTTTGAATCTTTTCTTTTGCTTTAAACTCCTCTGAGTCCAATTAGAGCTGCCTCTATGCTCACCGGTGTAGGAAGCCATCTGCAGGTGCATGAGCAAAGCTGGAGGAGCCACACCCCTGAAGAAAGCTGATTCTTCCTCCTGTAGCCGCATAGACTGCCACAGCAATCAGCTAGGAATGGGGGCTTTGTGAGCCTTCCACCATCCATGTTAAGCAAGTTTTTTACTTATATATTTTAACTCTGTGTGTGTGTGTGTGTGTGTGTGTGTGTGTGTGTGTGTGTATCAGTGTGCATGTGAAGGCTAGGCTAGAAGACAACTTTCAGGGTCTTGCTACTGTATGGGTCCCAGGAATTGAACTCAGATCTTTAGGTTTGGTGGCAATTGCCTTTACCAGCTGAGACATTTGCTCAACCTGAAATAAGGTTTTTAAAGAACACTAAACCAAAGATTGACAGACGTCACCCTATGACCCTATGACTGTCACACATCTTGTGCACCACAGTCTAGGCGCTGTTGAAGCATGCTCTCTGAGGAGCTGATGATAATCACCTGTGCTGATGGGAAACTAACTCTGGAGATGGGACAGTGGGCTTGCATTATCAGCAGATCCCTTGACTGGGCTCTGGACAGCTTGCCTTCTGCCTTTTCAGTAAAGTTGTATTCATTTTTTGATATAGAACTTGGGGGTCATAACCTGTACTTCAAGTTGTTCTGGCCATCCATCCTCAATCGGCGAATTAGAAGAGCCAAATTAAAAGTGAACAGTAGAAAGAGGATATTTATTCAATGTGATCATGTTGGGAAGATGGATGGAGATCTAGGGAAACCCCAACTTCATCGGGAGACCCTAAAGTGAGAACAAATTTTAAATAGAGGGCCCATGTTATACACATCTAAGCAGTCCTGGTTAAGGTCTGGTCCTGCCTGTGAGGTGTGATGAGTTGTTAGAACTGGAAATCTCTTTCAGAGAGTCAAATGTGCTTAATTGTTGTCCCACCCCTACCCCCACCCCATCCCCACTCCCATCATGCTGCTGGCCATTGCCTTTTCCTCCTCCCAGCATGAGATTCCTAGTGAGAGTTTTATTTCTTTGGGGTTCATTGTTGTCTGATAGACAATGTCTTTTTAGAATATCCTCACTTCAGCCTGGCAGATTACATTGAAATCCTAGTCCATTGTAACTCTGCGGCTAGCCACTCTTGCTCCTCTCCTTACCCCCCAGCAGAGATCACCCTCAGCCTGCTACTTCTGGCAGATGTAGGCTGGCCATCCCTTGCACAGCTTTCTCTGGTATGGCTGGACAGATGAGCTATCTGCTTCTGGTTTCTCTTTTTTTCCCAAAAGGTCTGGTGTTTTTGGTCTGGCACTTGAAATTTACATTTGCGCCCTCTTTTTCTTCTGGGAAGGGCAACCATTGTAATTCTTAGCATTAAAAAAATTAAAAAAAAAATCACCACCAGTGAACTATACTAAAGCAGGTTTTATGCAGCACTGTTGACCACTGCTCAGAAACCATATGGGTCCTCAGCAGACATAGCCCACACCAGTAAAACCTGGGTATTCCCCAATTCTTAAAAAGGAAGGATGCTGAGCTAAGAGACCAATTTTACTTTTGTTTTTACAATTAATTTTTTCTAATATACTACCCAAATTAAGTTATATTGTTCCTGAAGACTTGTTTTCATAGCATTGAACAGAAATTTATCCATAGCTTTCTTACTATGGATTTGACTTTAGCTATATGACAGCAAATAACACCAAGAACATAGTGAGGGCGTTTGGACTTTGGATTTCCACCCTATTTCACGTGATTTATTATGAAACTAGCTATTTCCAAAGAGTTTTAGCTCCATTCTCCAGTCTTCAAGAAAATGATAATAGACTCTTTATTGCTTCCAGAAAGTTATCAGAAGATAGCCAATGGAAAAGCTTCAGCTGGGAAAAATCTTATGAAAAACCAAATGTGAATCAGAATAGCAGTTGGCAAGAGGAGAAAAGAAAGTGCTTCTGGTATTAGAGGAAGCAGGAAGCAGGAAGCAGGAAGCAGGAAGCAGGAAGCAGGAAGCAGGAAGCAGGAAGCTGGATGGACAGGCAGCCATTACAAAACTTAATAGTAAGAGGGTATGGTGGTTTGATGAGCACGACCTCCATCATCACGTTTATTTGAATACTTGGTCCCCAGTTAGTGGAACTGTTTGGGAAAGACTTGAGGGTATGGACTTGTTGGAGGTGTAGCCTTGTTAGAGGACATGTCATTGGGAATGGGCTTTGGGGTTTCAAAAGCCCATGTCAGTTCTGTGGAGTAGGATTTAAATTCTCAGCTACTGCCACAATGCCATCTGTTTGCCTCCTGTCATGATGATCATGGACCGACCCTCTAAAAGTGTAAGCAAGCCCCCAACAAAATGCTTTCTTTTATAGGAGTTCCCATGGTCATAGTGTCTCTTCACAGCAACAGAACAGTAACGAAGACAAGGGGTATATGCTCAAACATTAATACATTGTGTGCACTGATGTGCTCTGAACAGCTGCAGGAATTGACCTAACTGGGGCATGGAGGGAATGATGAAATGGCAGGTGCACATCTAGAGAGAAGCTGGGACCAGGTGGTTTTAGCTCTCAATGGGGAAGCCACGGCATCTGCCCCGACTCCCAGAAGTTAAGCATGTTTATCATATACAGTTGAAATGGCTCATGGTCTACAGCTGAATCAAGGAGGCAGGTTTGGTTAATCTTCTTAGGAGCAGTGACTACAGGAGAGAAGCCTTCAGGCCATAAATATTTGATGGTGGTGGTGGAGTGAGAAAGCTGTAGTGGATATTTTATGCTCCCACTGTTGGTGTTTACACATGGGCCAGAGGAAGGATTCATCATGTTTCTGAGCCTTACTGAAGGTCTTTGCCACTCACATGGGCTGAGACATGGAGGTCCTTGGCATGGCCATACCTGTGCCAACAATAGACATTCACATCCACTCTCTTCCTGCAGAGTGTGTGTGTGTGTGTGTGTGTGTGTGTGTGTGAGAGAGAGAGAGAGAGAGAGAGAGAGAGAGAGAGAGAGAGAGAGAGAGAGAGAGAGAGAGAGAGAATGCGATACAAGCACCTGTGCACGCACATGCAGACAGCAGGAGTAAATCAGGTGTCTCTGTATGTCTCTCTGTCCTATTCCCTTGAGATAGTTTTTTTTTTTTTTTCTTTTCCATGAACCCAAAGCTTCCTGTTTCATTCAGGCTGGTGGCTGGCCAGTGAGCTCTCAGGATTTTTGTCTCTGCCCTTTGATGCTCAGACTTTAGGCACACAGCACCATGTCTATTTTTTTCATGGGGCTCTGGGGATGGGAACTGAGGTTCTCATGCTTGCTCTTATCCACTGAGCCGTCTCCTGAGCTCTTACATTTTAATGAAGCAGAAGTAGATTACTTTTCATCATAGTACTCGATGCCACAAAACTACAAGAGGCAGATTCTTTATTAAAACCTGTTTTCCATAGCCCGATTCAGAGGCTATAAGCACACACTTCACCCTACACTAGATTTCACATGCAAAAATCAAGTTGAATGAAATCCATTTCTGTAGTCACAGCCTCACACCTTCAGAATTCAGATTTCTGAATCTTGGGCCAACTTAGAGCTAAAAGGAAAACTAGAAATAGATAGTAAAAGAACAAGGAAACCACATAGAGCCAGTCACATAAAGACAGGGACTTTGATGCATCCATACAAACACATGTAAGACTATAATACCGAATGCTCACCATTACCTATAAGTGGGGAGCCCAGCCTGTGTGACTCATTGGTCACAATTTTCTTGGTAGTAGGGACACGACAGCAGTGTTTACTTCACCTTGTCAGGCATTTCATCTCTATGCTGTCCCAAGGTAAATCAGAAACACACCTTCCAGCAGAACTTACCTAACCGTGCAACTCTGATGGAGTAGCTTCTACCCAGGCTCTTGTGGGACTTATCTTTTCACCTCATTCTGAGGATAAAAGACTCTTGATGATAATCAATAATGGTAGGTAGTAGTTTTCTACTGGATTTGTACTTCCATCTTCAATAAGCTGCAAGATACCTCAGACAGAAGGTACCTTGATTCTGGGCACTTGGGTATGCCTTTCTCTTTCTCTTCACATCTTATGACCTGTTGTCACTTATGAAGTACATGTGCAGCAGCACCAGACCTCCACTGTCTGTAGTTCCTGCCAGCAGGGGAGATGCTGGTCCCCTACTGCCTCAGTTTTGTTGCTTGGAGTGGGAGAAGGGTGTGGGGTAGGGGTGGGGAGTGATGTGAAACAACGTTCTGAGGACCAAGCATCAAACGTCACCTGGAGCCATTAAGAATTCATCAATCTTAGGAATCTGACTTAAGGCACCAGCCCTTGTGAGAAAGTATATTTTACACCAGATGCTTGAAGTGTCAAGTCAGCTCTGAGGCGTGACACACACCAGGGCAGTGTTGTTACCCACCTCCCTTGTGCCTTGTGGCAGACATTTGAACTTCAGGGATTGTCTTTTAAAGGGAATGTAGTAGTATTTAGGACAAAGGCAAATTTTTATTGTGGGTTCAGATTTAGTTTTCTTTATTTTAACCGCAGCGGCACTAGTTTGGTAGTTTGGTAGAGCTGTTTTGGGAACCCTCCCTGTTTAGAGATTCACTTTTGGGTGTCTGTTGAACAGTCTCTTTCCCTCTGTAGGTTGTGAGGGAGGCTTTGCAATGTGTTCCCGTGAGACTTCTCACAAGTGATAAATGAGATTCGTGCAATCTTCTCGTTCGCACAGTAACTGCCTGAAAAGCCAAGAAGTGGAATGAGGGGGTGGGGCTGAGCATGGCAGATTGATGAAGATGAGGAAAAATGAATCTGGAGAGGGAAGGTGGAGCAAACCCGGGAAGAGTGTAAAAACCAGAAAAGCAGTTCTAAATTGGATTTAGAAATGTCAGAATGACATGGTGAAGCTTTCTATGGGGACAAACTTGCTAGGTTGCTATGTCTGAGGCAGACTGGAGTTTCTGCAAAGTGGGAATCAAAAAAAGAGCTAGAACACATGTAGTTATTACAAAAGAGGCAGGGACTGTTACAGGTGAAGGCTGCCTATGGCAGCTTCTCCGGGTCTGCTGTCTTAGTTGAATATTGAGATTTGGACAAAGGAGCTGTTTGTTTACACATCATTAATTGCACATTAAGTGAATGAGTCCAACTTTTCCTGATGCTCCTGCTGGAATTTCAGATTTTAATGTACTTCACTTCTGGTCTCCTCCTGAAAGTTACTTAGTAGTGTTCCAGGTGATCCCTGTCTTTCAAACAACACCTCACACTGTATTCTTCCCCTTCTTCTTTGCACAGAGGAATTAAAGGAACAGTGACTAGAAACTTTATCTGGCCCTGAGAGAGAACCCTAGTATCTGGGTTCACTGGGATCTTGGGCTCCATATTTTTGTTTGGGGGTTTGGTTTTGGGGAGTGTGTGTGTGTGTGTGTCCATCATGAAACTATTGATACATTTGCTTCACCAGCCCTGTTGTCCTGGGCAAGGTAGGTATATTTAAATCTCAATTATGTCCAGGGGAATAGAATTAGGTGAACTCCATCACCTAGCTCTAAGGTTTCTATTGGGAACCAGATAAAATAATGAATACAAATATACACACACAGAACTGCTTTATAAAGTTGCAGAAAGACCATTTATATATAGGTATAATTATAACATTATTCTTACAAGCTGTGTACTGTATCACTCTTTATTTTAAAATTTCCCCTTTCTGTATATATTTATAGCATATGCATTTAAATCTTGGTAAGTATAATTGCGGCTTCCTCAGAAATTTTTTCTATATTGTCTTAAAACTTTTATACTGTTAAAGATTTCAATTAGCACCATTGTGTCTTTACAAATGTCTTCGGTATACATGAGGATTGAAAGATAGGATGTAACAAGAAACATCTATGAAGCTCAGGCTGACCTCAAACTCACAGCCCTCATACACAAGCCCCTGAATGCAGAGAGGCCAGGTATGGACCATCACATCCAGGAATTGCCCTTATAATGAGCATCTTTCTCCATCAGTTTCAGTATCCTCAGACAAACTGAATGTAGTAATCCCCAGAAGGCTCAAAGATGGACTTATTTTTTAAGACAAAGATGAACTTGATGTCAGGGTTGTGTGAGAATATTATTGCTGTCCTATCTATTATTACCATATATAGTATCTTCTCACTTAATAGCCAAAGGCATTTTACAAAATCTGATGATCCTCATCATGTCCCCATGGGCTGAAAGCTTCATTATAAATAATAAATAATAGCTGTGCTGTTTTGTGGAATGTCTCCTACAAAGCTATTTATCATGACCTCTCATGGATTTAGAGGGAAAGTTTATTCATGGAAATTAGGAGAGACTGAGGGCTTCTATCTGTTGGAGTTGTCTTTTTCCTGAAGAAGCAAATTGTTGAACACTCCTATACACTTGAAAGTTGTCTCTCAAAATTACCAGTTATCCTTTTAAGTTAAGAGAAATATAGACAATGGCTATAAAACATAAGGGAAATATGAACCAATCATTCCATTCACTGACTTTCTGTTGGTGGCCAATCCAAGCAAAGTTGACTACTGGTGTATCTAACAGAATTGAACAAACCTTGAACAGACACGCTTGCTACTGTGTATCCTGATCTCTGTGGACAAGATAGCTTCCTGAGGCAGATGCAGTCAGTACATGAGCCTGTTATTTAGACTTGTACAAAAGATGACCTTGGTTCTGTTTTAGGCATTGTTACTAGACTATTGTCAGGAGAATAGTGGGGTTAACTGTGGGAGGAAAATGTTAAAAAGAAATGGGGTTGATAGGCTGGATCAGATCGGATTGTGAATGAATTGCAATTCTATGTGATACTTGAGATGGGAGAATCACAGGTTAAAGGACAAAGAGGCCAGTTCATAGGAAAACAGGGTAGGGATGTGCTGATGAGCTGAAAATTGTAGGGCGTGGCAAAACAGATAGGCTGAGATAGCCAGGGAAGTCTTGGAGTAAGATCCACCTTTTAGTTCTACTTCCAAAGATGTGAGCATGGAGCCTATTGGGACTTCAGTTTCCATGTACTATGTCAACATTTCTTTCTCTTATTTGTATGTCCCACAAACTTTAATTTATTTAAATTTAGTTATTGGTATGTAGAAACCAAAAATACTCCCCCAAGAGTGGCTCTTCAGCCTTATATAACATATCACATGTTCACGTTACTCATGTCTGCATTGCCATCATATAAAAGCAAGCCATAGTTACTCACTTTGAAAACAACAAACACAACCACAAAAGCACTGCTACAAAATGATTCTTTCAAGGTCCTACTTCCAAGGTCCAAATAGCATCTTAAATTAGTATCTGCCCTGTAGATGCTTCAGTTTTTATCAGGGTATTACTGCCTTTTAGCTGTCAAGTGGGATTACATATTATCTTCATTATTATTTCTTTTTAATAGCATGGATAATGGAAGGGTCAAGAGTGCTTCCTGCTCTTACAGAGAAAAGGTGCTCTGTTTCCAGCATTCATGTTTGGTGACTCAAAATCTCCTGTCACTTCAGTTCCAGGGAATATGACACCCTCTTCTTCCCTCCTCAGACACAGATCCCCTCAGGCAGGCAGGTAGGCAGGCACGCATGCGCACACACGGACACAGACACACACACTGACACACACACTAAATCTTTCAGAAATGTATTTTACTAGTTCATTGAGTTTTTAATTTTATTTTTCCCAGCTCTTCCAAATCCACCCTCCCTATTCTATCTATCCACTTTTGTGCCATCTAAAAAGCAAGCAAACAAACAGACCTTTAAGATCAATTTGTGTTTTTCCCCAAATTTTTGGATGTATGCTCTTCCAATGGAGTATGATCAACTAACCAGGGACTACAAACTTAGAGAAAACTGACTACTTCTCAGCACCTAATGACTGCCAATTAGTCCATGGCCAGGAGTGCGACTTTCTGTACAGCTCAGAATGCATTTTGGAATTTGATCTGTCTTGGGTTGGCATAGGTCTTGTGCATGCTGTCACAATCTCTGTGGATTTATATATATGCAGCTGCAATGCTGTCTCCAGATGATGTTTCTTTATGTCATCTACTTCCTCTGGCTCTTAAATTCTCTATCCCCTATTCTGCAACTATCTCTGAGTCTTGGGAGAAGGGTACTGGATAGATGTTCCCTTTAGGACTGAAGACTCTGTTATTCTCTGAGCTTTGGCCAGTTGTGGATCTCTGTGTCGATCACAACCTACTGCAAATAGAAGTTTCTTTATTGAGGCTTCAGAGATGCATTTATCTATGGGTATAACAGTAAGTCGTTAGAAATTAGTTAAGACTGTGTCCATTTGGCAGCATAATAGTAGTAAATTCTTCCTTAGGACCCATTAGCTATCTATCCGTAGGTTAGAGATGTGGCTTTCATCTTGTAGAGAAGGCTGGGAATCCAAGCAGAATGTGGTTAACTACCCCCACAATATCCATGCCACTATTGTACCAGTGTCTTGCAGGGCCAGTCATCATAGCTTACAATGTTCACAGCTGGGTAGATTTGTTGATGACTTTTCTCCTCTGGTAGTGTGCATAACACCTTCCAGTACTATGAAAGCTATCCAGTAAGGAAGAAACTTCCCAGTCATTAACAGCATGAACTCATCATAGTTTATGACTTAGTCCTGGGGTGTCTTTAGCAACAGTGTATTACTATCAAATTCTGCAGGGTAGCCAAGAACAATGACAATAGCCTGTTTAGGGACCTATGGGATGTCACTGTTCTGTAACTTCAAAAGAGGTAACCACTTCCTGACTCTGAAGTATTTACTTGTTAGCCTCTGATATTAGTACAGATACTGTTGCCCTGTATTGGCTTTCTCTCTGTTTCTCTGTCTGTCTGTCTGTCTGTCTGTCTGTCTGTCTGTCTCTGTCTCTCTCTCTCTCTCTTCTTCCATTCATTCCTCCCCCTCTCTGTGTATATATGTGCTTTTATATCTTCTTATCTTTATATCTCTTGATGTTCTTACCTTTATATTTCACCCATATTTCATAGGTTTCCTTTTAAAAGATCTTTCTCTTCTTCTTCCTAAAATGACTAAAATTTATGATTCTACCAGGGCCAGCTCTTTATTCATGTGTTTATTTAAGAAATCTGGGTGATGTCATGAGTTAATGGAATGAGTGACTTCTGAGTATATAATCAGTTACTTTCCATTGCAGTGACAAACACCATGACCAAGGCAATTTATAAAATAAAATATTTAATTTGGGGTTCAGGGTTCCAGAGGGTAGTAGAGTTCTTGACCATCAGAGCAATAGCATGGCAGCATACAGACAGGCATGGTGCTGGAGCAATAGTTGAGAATTTACATCTTGAGATACAATCATGTGGTACAGAGAGCTAACTGAGAATGGCATTAGATTTGAACCTTCAAAGCCCACGACCAGTGACACCCTCTCCAACAAACCATACTTCCTAATTTTTCTTAAATTGTTCCACACACTATGGGCTAAATAGTCAAACTTTATCAGTTGGGGGGGGGGGGGCAGGAGGATTCTTATTCAAACCATCACAGATGGTGTTTTAGTTTCTTTTCCTATTACTGTGATAAAATATTCTGACCCAAGAAACTGGCAGAAGAAAGGGATTTTGGCTCATAGATTACAGTCTATCAAAGCAAGAAGGCTCTAGCAGCAGGAGGTTGAGGAAGCTGGTCACATCACATTCATAACCAGGACACAGAGCAATGATAACCACACATTTACCTTAGTTATTAGCTTATGCTCAGCTCAGTTTCCTTACCTTACATAGTCCAGGATTTTCAGCTTGAAGAACAGTCCAGTCCACAATTAAGATGAATATCACTGATCAGTCAATATAATCAAGATAATCACTGCAAGCATTCCCAGGCCTGTTTCCTAGGTGACTCTAGATACCGTCAGACTGACAGCGCAAACCATCATGATGTCTACAATGTATTATATGGTTTTCTTCCACCAATGATGCTTTTGAATAATTTTTCTTCCCTGAGTTTCTTAAGAGTCTTTTACATTTCAAAACTAACTTATATGTTTATATATTAATTTTTTTCTTAAGATTATGCTTGTAGTTCAGAATATAGCCAACAGCCAATATGAACTCCTGATTAGTGTGAGGGTGTTTTTCTTAGCATCCCAACTGAAGTCAACAAATACATCAGTTCCTGCTTACCTTTCTTCTGTTGAGTTCACAATATTAAGAATAGCTCAGAAATTCCATGAACACCATCTGGTATTTTGGGTACACAGGGTGTGAATCACTGCAGTTACTGTCTCTGTGGTGTTTTGAAATTTCCAGGGCAATCTTGATATTAAGATGCTCACTTCCCAGTAGCTGCACCTCAGGGTTTTGATAAAATGTTTGTTATCACCATAGCCAGAAGATTGTCCTGTCCTTTATTGCTGTCAGAATTTGTATTTGGTTCACTTTAGTCAAGGGAGCATCTGTTCCCTGGGAGACTGACTCCTTATCAGCCCTAATGAATGCTTTTTGAAGGGCCCAAGTTTGCTTCCCAGAAACCATGTTGATGGCTCACATCCTTGTGTTCTTCCAGGTCCAGGAGCATCCAAAAGTGCCAAAGGTGCTAAAGTTGTTGTGGCTTCTCTGGCACCTGAAGTACATACCACTCGTGTGCACGCAGACACACACACACACACACACACACACACACACACACACACACACAGAGACACACACACACTCATATATGCACACACTTAAACTAATAAAATAACTATTAACATTTCTTCATTCAAAATTTAATTGAAAAAGTTTAATTTAAAGATTCTCTATCCAAATTTTAAATAATAATTTTATTTTATGCATATGGGTTTTTGCTTGCATTCAAGAGAGACCCAGAAGGGGTTCAGGCAGCAAAGTGAGCCTATAAAGAGTGGAGAATGATAACCCAATTCAGATCAACTTTGTCAACTTAGATGAGATTTTTGAGGAGTCTAATGCCAGGTGGCTCATTGTTAGCATACTTAAAACACAGTAGAATTTGGGAAAAAGTTTTCAGACAACAGTCATTCAAATTCTAGGTGCACCATAAAGCTTAAGGTATGACTACATAGAAATTCCTTTACAATATACATATGACCATGAGGATGAGTTCTATAGCTAAAAGGCCTAGAATCTGGTGTAGTCGCTGACTAAGGTAGCATGGAGCTCAGCGGATGATAAAATGCATGTGACATCTTCCCTATGGATGAATTTAACTGTGAGCCAAAGATGACAGTCTAGGGAGGGAGACTCTGGAATAGGTATTCTAGGAAATTTGGGTTAGATCTGCCTCTATAGCAAAAGATAGGTAAGGTCTGCCTTTGTAGATAGCACAAAGGATAGAAAGTTCTTAAAGAACATCTACTCCCAGCTTTCTGGGTGGAAAAACAGTTATTTTATCTCCTCTATTGAGAAGAGTCTCCTGTGTGTTTAACATTCCTTGTTTCCCTAGTAATCTGTAGACAAAAGGACCTTTGTGCCTCCAATATGCATGTATGTTTCTGTACAACCTTAGAGCCCGAAGGAGAGTGTCAGATTCTGAGCTGCCATGTGGGTTCGGTGAATTGAATTCAAGATCTCTGAAAGAACAGTGTTCTTAACCACTGAGCCACCTCTATAATCCAGAAATTAAAACTAAAAAGATGTCTGTCAATCCATCCATCCATCCATCTATCTATCTATCTATCTATCTATCTATCTATCTATCTATCTATCTATCTGTTATCTATCATCCATATCTATCTATCATCTATCTATTATCTATCATCCATATCTATCTATCTATCTATCTATCTATCTATCTATCTATCTATCTACTTACCTACCTATCTACCTACCATCTATCTCTTTTATGCTCTTGCCTGCTAGGTGCACATGTAGAGATCAGTAGCTAACTTGAGGTAGCTGGTTCTCTCCTTCCACAATGTGATCCTGGGGTAGCACTCAAATAGAAAATTCCTGTATCTAGTTAGCCATCTTACTGATCCTTCTTTCATTTTGATTGACTTTATATGTGTGTTTGTGAGAAGCCGAATTTGCCATTAAAAGATGGCGCAGGCTTCTGCTTCCTGGTTCTTCACGGAAGCTTTACTTGAGAATGCGCCTGCGCATGGCGCGAAAACAGAGTATGACAATTGGATGAAAGATTTGAGCCAATGAGGGATCTGCACGTCTCACAAAGCTCTATTTAAGCAGCGGGCTTTCTAAGCTAGGGGTCCTTCCTCCACCTCACTATTAAGAGAGCTGTTTAATAAATGCTGTCAGAAGAATCCTGAAGTGTGGCGTGCTCCTTATCGGCGAGGCTGCGCGCTACATTTGGTGCCGAAACCCGGGGTTTGAAGCCGAAAGTCTCGGAGTTTTGACCAGTAACGAAGGACCCTGTAAGCTCGCAGAGGATTCAGAACTGGCAGCGCGGAGAGTCTAGACGCTTTTCTGCAAGGTATGGCAGATCTTGTTTGGCTTACCATTGCTCTTTCTGTTTGGGTGGCGATAGTCCTTGCTTGTTGTTTGTGTCTTAATGATTATCAAGAGGGGAAAGAGTGCACTTACCCCCTTCCCCCGCACCCCCCCCCGTGTTTATAGGAACTGTAAGTCACAGGTAGATAACTGTGCTAGTTCGCCCACTCCTGTAGATAAAGGAAGCATGGGGAAACAGCAAATAAAGCCATTTTTCGCAGTGATGCAGGCGTTGCTGCAGGAAAGTGGTTTGAAGATTCCGGGGAGGGTTTTGATTAATTTTTTAAAGGAAGTGGAACGAGTTGCTCCGTGGTTTATTACTACCACCGGATCCTTATCTAAGGACACCTGGGATAAACTCGGAGCTGACTTGATTAGTGAAAAGGAAAAAGGGAAGTTAAGACCAAGGACATGGCAAATATATAAAATGGTTAGAGCTTGCATAGAAGACGCTAATTGCCAAGAAAAAGTGAAAGAGAGACAGAAAGTTTTGGTGGAACAACAAGATAGCCTATCAGAAGCAGAAAAGGGAGAGAGCGCTAATAAGAATGAGAAGCGGAAAATTGGAAGCTGCTGTGAGAAGGAACCAGTTGTTGGGTTCCAGAACTCTCAGCGGAAAATTGGAAGCTGCTGTGAGAAGGAACCAGTTGTTGGGTTCCAGAACTCTCAGCGGAAAATTGGAAGCTGCTGTGAGAAGGAACCAGTTGTTGGGTTCCAGAACTCTCAGCGGAAAATTGGAAACTGCTGTGAGAAGGAACCGGTTGTTACGAAGGACGTTAAAGTCTTGGGGTTCCAGAACTCTCAGCGGATAGGGCGGTCAACCGCAAGCAGAGAAAAGGAGGATACCCCAAAAAGGGATCCTCATAATAAAGTGAAAAAACATGTAAAATTATTATATCCTGTTTTGAGTGAATTTAGTAACTTGAGAATAGATTCGTCCTATTCCTCATCTTCAGAGGAGACGTCCTCGGGGGAGGAGGAGGAGGACACATCATTAACTTCCTCATTGGAGGGGAGTTCCCCTGAGCCTTTCAATTCGGAGGAGCAGAGGGAACTAGAAGAGGAGGTGGCTCGTTATGAGTCCGAGAGATACGGACGGGATCCGCCTTACGCGCCAGGGTATGTCCCGTCTGCAGAGCTAAGCAGAATGATGATGATAATTGATTTAACTTTCAAAATGGGTGTGATTCTGAGTTATATAGTTATATTTTTCTGGATAAAAACTCAATGTAAAGGTTTTTCTGGTTACTGGCTTAAGGAAAAGTTAATTTGGAAAAAAAGGTTTTTCTATGTGTTTTCTGATGAGGTCATTAAGGTAGTAGTTATGTCTTCCAGAATTATATGGATCAGACATGACAGAGGTAGGCCTCCAGAACACTAGATTCCAGAGAATCAAACAAAATAATTATTTTGATACTAAACCTTGTTTTGAGATTTGTATATTGCAGAATACACAGCTGTGGAGAATGAATCTTATCACCTGCATGTTCATTGATGCCCTGGACTTCAGCTGGATGCAGTTAAGACAGACTTCAGATGCTTTCAATTTACCCTTCCCCTCATTCCTCTTCTAAAAATCAACGCCCATGTTCAGCTTGAAGTTAATGAGGAGTCAGCGCCCCAATTCCCTGGACTTGGGGACTGAGGTGGGGGTAGCGTTATTTGGCTGCATGATCTTTGGGGGAGTGCTGCTTACTCTCTGGTTGCTCTGCAAATTCAAACAACAACATCAAAAGGATAAAGTGATGATCACGCAAGCATTGCTTGTCATGGAGCAGGAATATCCCCTCAAGCCTGGTTGAATCTGCTTAAACAATGAGACACCATCACTTAATAGGATATCCTGAGGGCTCGTGTTCCCATTGCACCAGGTATCCTAGTGGTGGTCCTCCACACTTCCCAGGGCTCAGGTTCCCATTGCACGGGATAAAAGGTGTGGAGGGTCTCGTACTGTTTAACTGCCTTGAACGCCTACTGGTAGAACGGTGGGTTAGATCGGCGACCTAACAGACCTTGATTGTTGTTGCAGTTTAATAAGGAAGGGGGAGATGTGAGAAGCCGAATTTGCCATTAAAAGATGGCGCAGGCTTCTGCTTCCTGGTTCTTCACGGAAGCTTTACTTGAGAATGCGCCTGCGCATGGCGCGAAAACAGAGTATGACAATTGGATGAAAGATTTGAGCCAATGAGGGATCTGCACGTCTCACAAAGCTCTATTTAAGCAGCGGGCTTTCTAAGCTAGGGGTCCTTCCTCCACCTCACTATTAAGAGAGCTGTTTAATAAATGCTGTCAGAAGAATCCTGAAGTGTGGCGTGCTCCTTATCGGCGAGGCTGCACGCTACATGTGTTACTACTGCCAAACAAAAATGAAGAAGTCTGGTGATTTGCCTCTGTTATGCTAAGTGACGAAAGTTTCATCAACAAGGTGCTTTGAGGCTTGGGATGAGGACAGCCTAATGGCAAACTTTCCTTATTCTTAGAGACTGAAAGGAAGCAAAGGCCCCTTACCCTGCCTCGTCTGGTTTGCTTTGCCTGTGTGGGTGCTGTGCAATGATTTGATACCTACGTTGTTACTCTATAGGCTGCAAATAATTTTGACTCTGATGATTTAGATGGATTTATAACAAATATAGAACATCTGTTAACTCTGGACTTCACTTTCTCATGGCTCCACTGAAGCAAAATTTAGATTACATTTTCCTAGCTATTTCTAGTTCTCACAGCTAAATGTTATACTACACTGGCATTGTATAAGTAGTTCTGATTTGGGAGATATTAATGATAAAGAAGTATAACCACAGAATCTCAGAGGGGTGGGTGCTAAAGGCCATTTAATATGCTCATGCTATGCAAATTGAGAGTTTGGTGGGCAATCTAACCATCAAACTGTGACTGACAGCAGACTTCCATAGACCCACAGAATTGATGGACATCAACTGTAATAACTTCACATGTGGTGGTGTATTATTAATAATAAACAACCTGTTGAGGACAGAACTGTATCTGAATCATTGACACCTTGAAACGCTTAGGCATGTCCAACCTGCAACCTGCAGGCTACATGCAGCCAAGCATCGGTATGAAGTCAGCCCAGCACAAAACCACGAACTGAAAACACTGTGAGGCTTTTTCTTAGTTTGTCCTCTGTAACTCGATTGTGTGGCTCTGAAGATTAAACTTTGTGAATGACAGTATGCTGCAGTGCCAAAGGTCAAATCTTTAAAGTAAGAGGGTTTTAGGAAGCTAGGAAAGGCTCTGTTGTTTGGGCAAATTGGAGAGAGGGCTTAGACAGAGATAACCGAGACCAAACGAGTTCATGGAGATGAGATGGGGGTCTTAGTCTACATGTTAGACTCTACTGGGACTAGGGTCCTTCTGTAAGAGGAAGAAATGCTAGCTGGCTAGAGATACAGTTCAGGAAAGTACTGTGTAGCATGCCCAAGGTTCTAAGGTTAGATCACCAATGAGATGGGAGGGGGCTGTTTACACACAAAGAAAATGGTTTCTGGGGGACACAGCTTAAAATTGACTCTAAGAAAGGCCTCATAAAACTCAACCCACCAACATCTTGAACTTGAACTTCTTATTGCCAGAACTGTCTCTTGTTTAAGACACCTTATCTGTAGCATTTTGTTAAGGCAGCTCGAGAAGAGTTAAAAGAAAAAAAGGTTGCATAAATACCAGCAATGCTATATTCTCACATATCATTGAGAAGACATTTCCAGGGTTGATTAATTAACAGCTGAATAATAAGGACAGGGATGTGGGCTTTCCAGTCTTTCTGCTCTACTGTCTCAGCGGGTTGACTTTTAGCCTCGGCTTTATCTTTGCATGGAAAGAAGCGTTTGGTCAATTCCAGGCCTTATTTTGACACACAGTCCCATGCAACGGGAAAGCAGGCTTCTCATGAGAAACTCTTTAAGAGTGAAGCAGTCTCCTGGGAGCAGCCTCCTCAAACTCATTATCATAATATATGCTTCATTTATCTAAATTGTGTCATGTGCTTCTGCTGCCATACGCCTGATCCAGAGGAATGGGCTTACCAGGATCACATCAGTTGTGATTCATGGCCTAGGACCAGTGACTTGGCGGGAAGATGGCAGTGTCTTGGCTAGGCCACTGAAAGGGGCCTCCAGTGGTTGTTCTACTTCTTGCTCTGACCCAGTTGACTAACCTGGCATGTCTTCTGATCTGGGTAAGAAAGACAGGATGGCCAGGAATAGCCCACAAGGCTGCCAAAGTCACTTTGACCTCATTCCACATTTAGTAAGCACTTTCCCGATGATTACTCAGATTCCCTAACTACCTTGATATCTGATAGGAAGTACCCTGGATAGTGGCTGACGTAATTAAGTGTGATGGAGCCTTCCTGTGGTGAATTAATAACTTCACGTTCTGACCTCACACAATAGTCTTGTGAGTACAATTAGAGTAAGTCTGTATTTACCACCATTCAGAACAGCCTACTGTGTGTGTTCAAGACACACGGAGGAAGTCATAGCCTATGCCTCAGACTTGTGTTCTGTGGGATTGTCTTCCTACCAGAGCTCATGTCTCAGGGCAGCTGCTTAAGGGCACCATGTATGGAGTGTGTCCCAGGAAGCATGTTAAGAGCACACCTTGTTTTTCCACTTTGGCCCCTGATACTCCTCTTGTCTAACTTTCCCTTTCTCAATCTGCTTCAGTTACGTTTGTCCTTTAACTCATAAAGCAAATCGATTTCTCTTGTTATTCTGGGAGTAAGTTTCACAGAAGCAGGTAGCGCTGGGGGACAGTTCTGCTGAAGAGTTGGCTCTCTTTCTTTCTCTTCCAAAAATTAGTTGCATCTTAGTCTTATCACATATTTTAAAAGCCTGTTGAGCTTTTGTTACTGTTTTACTTTCCATACTGACCTGACCTTGAGTTTGATTTTTCTAGCCTTTCAGTTTGAGCTAACAGTTAGTCCATTATAATCCACCAGACCTGTGGGGAAGCAGGCACTTCCGTGTGCACAGATATTCAGAGACTTACTTCATTTGAATAAGGAAATGGTAGCTCTGACATTCCTCTCAACGTGATCTTGAAGTACCAGTTTATTAAAGACTACTTTTCCCTGCTCGTCCTGGTATTTGTCTGAAAGCATAGTCACCATGTCTCTCAAACATCGGCTCTCTTATCCTGCCAAGGGTGAGGATTCCGGTATCATGTTGATGCCTGTTCCTTTTAAGGCAAGCCATTTATAGCTTTGCTGCATGGACATAATTTTAACCTTTTCAAAAGCAGCAGGGCTGACTTCAGAGGAGAGGTGAAGTACATTACAGACAGCAGCTTCTTTCCTAGTCTGAACTGAACTGTGGTTTGGGTCAGACAGTTTTCTAATTGGTTTAGATTCTCAGTCCATTGCAGGAAAGTTCTGATTGCGTCTTACTGCAGTCCACTAAGCAAAAATCTGCTTCATCTGCACAGAGGCTGTAATTCCTTTACATATGACTACCCCTGGAGGACCGGGCAGCCAGCAGGGCATTCTCTCCAGCATAGCAGGCAGACTATTAGAGGGAGGCTACACAGTACTGTGGCTCATGCTTGTCTATCCACTTCATTATCAACAGCATCAGCCACTGATTCACAAACAGGGAAGGTGCTGCAGTAAGAAAGCAGCATTCATGCAGAAGGGTGCAGGTCAGTTGGCAGCATTCACATCAAGCTTACACAGCAAGCTCTGGGTTTGATCTGCAACCTTATATAAACTGGGTGTGGTAGCCCATGCCTGTAATCCCTGTGTGCAGTAAGTGTGGGAGTTCAAGGTCATCTTCAGCCTGGGACACATGAGACCTCATTCCACAAAAACAAAAAGTAAAACAAAGCAGTGTGCAACAAGATGTGCTAGTTCCCTTCTACAATGCCAGCATCCTCAGGTGTGCTAGTACCCGCCTATAACACCAGCATCCACAGGTGTGCTAGTACCCTCCTACAACACCAGCATCCACAGGTGTGCTAGTACCCTCCTACAATGCCAGCATCCACTGCTGTGCTAGTACCCTCCTATAACACCAGCATCCACAGGTGTGCTAGTACCCTCCTATAACAGCAGCATCCACAGGTGTGCTAGTACCCTCCTACAACACCAGAATCCACAGATGTGCTAGTACCCTCCTATAACACCAGCATCCACTGCTGTGCTAGTACCCGCCTATAACACCAGCATCCTCAGGTGTGCTAGTACCCTCCTATAACACCAGCATCCACAGGTGTGCTAGTACCCTCCTACAACACCAGCATCCACAGGTATGATAGTATACACCTGTAGTCCTGCATTCTGAGACGTGAGGAATGTGCATTCAACACAAGTCTTGACTACATAGTGAAGTTCCAGGCCAACCTGAGATGTACAGTGAGCCCCTACCTCAATAAACAACCAGACCAACTCAAAAAAAAAAAAAAAAAAAAAAAAAAAAAAGCAGCAGGTATTACAACTCAAGCCTAGTGTAAGCTTTTAAGCAACCCCTTGTCCATGTGGCAAAAGCCTGTATCATTCTATTGTCATAGCCGGCTGGCTGAGGAGTGGAGAGAGATGTTATAGGCTGGAAACACTGTACCGGAAAGCACACTTGCTGGACTGAATGATGAGCTGACATAATCAGAGATAACTGAAGATTGTACAGAATGGGAAGGAAAAGAAGTAAGGCCTTAAAAAATACAATCCTGTGAACCTGGAGGTTTTAGGAGGGTACCCTGAAATTCATAAACACCAATATCAATAAAAAATTATGTTCAAAAGTCACTTCCAAGTTTGACTCAGTGGTACACACTTACAATCTCAGCATTTAGGAGGATGAGACTGGAGGACCACTGTGAGTTTGATGACAGCCTGGGAAACAGTGAGTTAAAAGCCATCTTTGGTTATAGAGTGAGACTTTGTCTCAAAACAAAATCAGAAAGAAAAAAAAAACCCAACCAAACAAACAAACAACCGAAACAACAACAAAACAAAACAAAGAAAGATGTAGAAAACCTGAGTTAAGGAAAGGATACTGACGTCCAAGTGTGAAAATGTCATAGTAAACCCTAAATGTTGTATTGTAAATTTTAAAAAGTTAATAAAAAATACAAAAGAAATTGTTGATGGGGTTGGGGAGGGATGGGGAGACTTAGACACTGTTGGCAGGAATATGAATTATTATGGCTACAATAGAAGAAATTAAAGATGAGCCTAGTAAATCACTCAACAATCACACATGATGTGTGTGTGTCAGAGTGCTGTCTGCAGACATACATTTATTACGGTATTAGTCATAGTAGTTAAAACTTAGTAACATACACAGTAACTATGTTTAAAATGTGTATATTTATAGTCTATAATGTATATGTATTTCAACTAAGTATATTCTGAACAATAACTAAATTCAACAAATTTACATGTGTATTCAGCCACAGAGTTACTGAATGAAAAATGGAATAAAAGAAAAACAAAAAGGAAAGGAAAGGACTTTCCTGTGTATGATGGAGGAGGACGTTTATTATAGATAAGAAGGAGAGTGTACGTAGAGGCAGGGATGTCTGGGAGAATCCAGAGTAGATATGACCAGACTGAGGTGGGCCATGTGTGGGAGGTGAAGGGGAAGAGACAAGTGAGAAGCACCAGGTGCCACAGCCAAGAGTCAAAGGTACAAAAGGAGCAGTAACTGAAATGTCTGGATTATATAGAGAAGAGCCTCTGGGAGAAGGGCAGCCCAGACCGTTGCCTGGAGAGTTCAGCATAGAGGGTGGGATATGCCAGCCACACCTTGTAACAGGTAGACACTGAGGGATGCTGGGAGAACCTGGAGGCCAGATCCACTTTGATATTAGGCCTCAGTCGTTTCTCCTGGGTTTGAAACTTAACAGTTATCATTTCATAGTGAGAATTCATAGTATCCACTCTTTTAACATTTTTCTAGCCTGGAAGTTTACACCTGTAATCCCAGAACTCCAGAAGCTGGGGTAGGAGGCTCTTGAGTTTGAAACCAGCATGAGCTTCAAGGGGAACTTAAAAAGAAAAAAAACCACGTGTTATCATTAGCAGTGGTCACTTCGTTGTGCTGCAGTAGTGCAGGACACACTAACAGTGTCAGTGAAGGGGGACACAGAACATGGCATTCTGTGGCGAGAGCTGTCTTTCTTCTTCCTTCCACAGACTGTATTCTTTGAGGAGCTTTTCTTGTCCACTGACATCATTGTGTCTTCCATCTGAATGTGACAGCTTCACATGGTCACTTTCTATTGTAAATAAGAATGCAGTGCTGAGTAGTGCAGGCTAGAGTCTTCTGTGTGCACTTCAGCATGGCCCATCGCTGCCTCGCCTGTAGGGAGAAGGAGGCATGTTTTAGTGTGTGTGTGTGTGTGTGTGTGTGTGTGTGTGTGTGTGTGTGGTTTAATTTCCCAGAGACTTACCCTCATGAGACATAAGGCAGCTGGATAAATATTTGTAAAAAAAAAAAAAAAAAAAAAATTAAACCTTTTTAGATTAGGAGAGAAAGAGAGAGAGAGAGAGAGAGAGAGAGAGAGAGAGAGAGAGAGAGAGAGAGAGAGAGAGAGAGAGCCAAGCGGGGCAAAGTCTTATTAAAGTTGATACACGTGATGCCCATTACTGAAAATGGGGTCTTTTGTGGGCCATGCAAATGACTTTTGTCCTAATAACATTTTCATGGTGGTAATTTCAAACATTCTTGAAATAAATGCATTTCTTTGACTTTTACATTTTAAAAGGAAGCCTAATTTTAGGAATATACTTGATGATTAATTACACTGCCCTTTCTGTACTCTGATAATAAACCCACACACACTTTTTATACCCATGAAAATAATTACAGTGCTCAATTTCTCAACTGAGCCTTTTTTTCTGAAGCCGGTGTGCTTCAACGCCAGTGATATGCTACAAAGTTGCTGGTGCCAGCACGGGGCATTCCTTAGACTCTCCTCCAGGACTAATGCGTACTGTGTGCTTTAGAAGATAGAATGTGTCCTTCCTCAGATGCTGGCTGTGTGACACCAGGCTGCTACTGTGGCTGTGGGTAGAGATGGGGTGATTTCCAAGTCCTCCGTGGCTGCATATTCCCCACAGCCATCACTTTCTCTGTTTTTTTGTTTGTTTGTTTGTTTTTACCAAGGAAAGGCACAGGAGGCTCTCGGAGCATGGTGTAACCCCAGGACCCACTGGAGCCTATTCATCCCTTTCATTCATTTCAAATATCAGGTACCATGTCTAGAGATGTGTATGTGCGCTTGTGTGTGTGTGTGTGTGTGTGTGTGTGTGTGTGTGTGTGTGCGTGTGTGCGTGGAGGGGTGTTTTCCTGAAGTAGACACAGGTGAAAGACTAAGGCAGAGTCATGAAGGAATGTTTCGCTGAAGCAGACACAGGAGAGAGGATGTTCTGCTAAAGCAAGCCCCTGAAAGGACACGTAATGGAGGATTGTTTGTTAACTACAGGCATGTATTGGTCCGCTTTACCTTGTGTAATTGAGGTGCATAGTTTCATCTACAGACTCGGGCTGATTGGCAGAGTGATGTCAGCTGAGACAGACACTTGTGCTGAGGCAAGGCACATGCTGAGGCAAGACTCATGGAGGACCCATGATGTTTGGAGGGTATAAATAGGACTGGACGAACAAAGACAGAGGCTGAGCTTAACTTGCTTATCGAACTAGCTGCCAAATGTGCACCACAAAGGCCTTGAGGGTTTTGAAGCATGGGGCTGGTAGTGACCTGCCAGTGGGAATTTAGCAAGCTGGGTGAAGAGATTTTGGAGCTCTGAGTCAGAGAATATCCATGAGATAAGAACAGGCTGACCAGCCCACCAGGCAGAGAGTAGTTGCATGTAGCTCGGGAAATACTTGCTGTTTTTGTTTTGTTGTTGTTGTTTTTTTTTTTTTTTTTTACATTCCCCACAGCAGCTAGCTGTGTAACACTTGTCTCGAATCTTCACTGATCTTCCATTCTCTGAGAGAGGCACAGCTGAGAACTTCTCCTGGCATCCCCCTGGTCCCTCCTGCTGACTCGTGCTGAGGCTGAGGCCTGGCATTGTTGCTAATTTGTGTTTGCTATTCTGACTCTATAGAATTAGACTGCTGGTATATCCATGAAGTGTTTTTGAGTGGATTGAGCTGCCACTGCTAGCCTGTAAACTGAACCATTGATTTCTAGATAGCACAGGCAGGTGTTGCTCCAAAGAACCTTTTTAACTAGGTCCACTTCCCCCATTTCTAAAGTGTTTAAGAACCATCATTAAAAATAGGCGTTTGAAAAAAATCGAAGTTACAGGTGACTACTAACTTGTTTTAGACACCATAATGAATGTTCCCTTACTTAGAATTTTGTGTGAATTCAGCCTCATAACAAGTTCTCTTACTGGCTGGCCTCTAGGTTTTGGGTTTGTTTTTGCTCTACACCCTACCTCCCAACCCCAACTTTTGAGTTTTGTGTATTCCAGACTGGCCTCAAACTCACTATGTAGCCAAGGGTGACTTGAGCTTCTGATTTTCCTGTTTTCACTTTGAAAGTGCTTGGATCACAGGTGTGTGCTACCACACCTGGCTTATACAGTGCTGGGGTGGAACGCAGGACCTTGTGCATGCGAGGCAAACACTCTGCCACTTGAGCTATGCCTACACTCCTCAGTTTATCTTCATGGTTAGAATCAGAACACACTTTGTCATTCTCGTTGCTTATGTATTTTATTAACTTTGGTGTTTTCATACTACCATGAACTAACACAAGTAAAAGAACAAAATGCAATTTGCATATGGTTTATCTTCTTATACATCAGGCAAGATTTAGTATAGGCTATGGATAACTTAGACAGTTTGGTCCAATTTCTTTTGGGTCTATGAGCCCTTTGCCTTTAATGTACTCAGCGGTTGAGGGAGAGTTTGGATTGGGAAGAAAAATCCTTGTCACTGTCTTTGTTTCATGTCTTGGGCAACCTAATTTCTCTTTGCAAGACTATTTTAAAAATCCCATGTTCATGTTGTGAGGGCTCCTTTAGCTTAGCTAATATCAGCCATTAGTTCCAACTGGGTGTATCTTACTGACATATGCACTGTAAATCATGTGGGGTACGGGATGCCATTACCATATTTTAACATCCGAGAACTCTCTCCACTCCTCTGTCAGCACAAACACCTTGCAGCCCTCTGGCACACAAAGTGACAGTTCTCACATTCATTTGCATGTTAAACACTAGTGTGAGAGGAGAAAAATCAGGTTTAAAAAAAATCGATTGGGATCTACAGCCTGAAATATATATTCATCTTTTAGATAGAACCACAATAAAAAGCTACAGAGAACTGTAGTTCTCTGAAGTGGCCCTATCTGTATCAAACACTCTGCAGACTGCCACGTTGGCTGAGTGAAACATTATGACTGTGAAGAGATGGGAGGGTATAGGATAAGAGGCAAAGCTATCCTGGGTTGGTTTTTGGTTGCCTTTGATAACCATCAACCTTTAACTACCTGAATATCTACTCAACTTTAGATCAAACTTTTAAAACATATTGCTAAATTGGGACTATCACTGAGGCCCCACAAACTTCAAAGTTAAGACTACTAAACATAAAGTGTAAATACTATAGGTTTCACTATGATATGGTAGCCACCTCTGATAATACCACTTGTGGTTCTCTCGGAAGCAAGTTAATAGTTTTGGAGTTAAGTCTCACTTTATATGTTAGTGTTAGAGATGTTTTTCTGTGGGTATAAAAGGCTTTCCCATGGTAGGATATATAATTCAGGTCACCCTGTATCTATTTGCAGTCTTGGATTGTGGTCACTGATAGTCAGCCCAGAATAAAGTATGCTCTTAAAGGAGTGTCGGTGTGTATGTGTCAACACTGGCAAATCTTAGGTTTTGACTAAAGATATAATCAAAGCATATTAAAGGTTGTGATCTTCCTCATATTGTTTGGGATCCCTTCCTTCACCTCCTGTGTCACACATATCTCTCTTGAAGCACCACTGGTAAAACGAACATGACAGAGTACTCCAAACATTTGCTTTATTTTGGGGACTCATATTGTAACCACTGGGATTTATTGCAATCCTTCTGCCCCAGACTCCCAAGTGCTAAGATTACATAGTGAGCCACTATGCCTGGCTGTCTCCTAACATTTTGATAGCCACCTCCCCTACTTGAGTCCACCTTTCAGACTGCTTGGTTAACTTGGCAGAATTCAAATCTAATTAGTGTACTTTTCATGCCAACATTTCCTTGATATCACCACCCTTCTTTTCTGGCTCTTTAATCCTCCTGTTGCCTACATTGCCCTTCTTATTCTTAAAGAATTAATTTGTGTGTGTGTGTGTGTGTGTGTGTGTGTGTGTGTGTGCATGCATACACATAAGCATGTGTACATGCCACTGCTTACTGTGGAGGTCAGACAACAATCTTCAGGAGTCAGTTCTTTGTCCTGCAGATCTACCTAAGGTCACCAGGCTTGGAGGCCCCTGTCTCTTTTCTCTTTACTCTTGCACTTCATGCTGACTTGACTGCTGCCAGCTTTCCCTTTGTTGTCTTTACCCCTTAGGCTTGCTTGTTATCTGAGGACAAACCATGCCACCACAGCATTCTTGACTTGTTCATTTGGTTCCCCTGCTAAGAACGTCATCTTTCAAATTCTTTGCAAGGCAGACATTTTCTCTTCTTTCCCATCAGTTTTCAGAATCCATCTTTTCAGTGAAGGTTTCCCCTCCACAGTAGCATTTTAGTACCCATATCATGGAATTACAATCTGACCTCAAGAGTGACACCTACATTTGATCCAAACTGGATCTTTTTTTTTTTTCTTTCACAGTTGTCAAACCAATAATAACATTGAGCTCTGGTTCAAGAGTGGTGACTTTTATTCTTGCCCAAGAACAGGAGAAGCAAGAAGCAGGAAGACACACTCACAGATTAGCTTGTTAACCCCTGAAGGTCTAGATATAGGAATATAAAGTAAAAGAAAGAAGAGGCTAAGGAACGTTCATTTCCATCCACCCCAGCACCCATCCCCCACGCCGAGAATTGTAGTATAGCCCCTTTTGCTTTGTTGTTGTTGTTGTCCTTTACAATTGTCCTCATAGCAACTGGTAGCTACTGGCTGGTGAGATGCATCTCTCAACATTCAGATGGGATTAAAGTGACAGTAGAGAAGGTCTGCCTGGAAATTGGGTGGTCATTTTAGCATCATCCATGTTGTCTGCAGAGACGAACAAGCTTAGGGCAGCATGTAAGTCTATGGAGGTTAAATAGGTAGCACAAGGTCATGGCGAGGTAGCAAGACTGGGTCAGTTTCTGGCTCTGGTTCTTGCCATTCATGAGGCCTACCTGACCTGGGGTCAGTCAGACATCCCCAGTTTCTTAGCTTTCTTCTTTAAGATGGCTTTGCTGGGATTTTCTCTTTACAAGTCTAGAGCACTACTGGTCTCCTTTCTCATCTGTAACTATATTCCTAATGCCCCAACACTCCATCCAGACTACTTCCAGTGTCTCAGCACACATGTTCTCAGGCTTTTTCTCTGTGTAACTCTGAGTTGGAGGTCCATAAAATATAGATGTTATTTTTTAGCATAGAACTCAGAAGAAGATAAACATACAATTCTTCCCCCAGTGAATAATACTGGTCCTGAGATAACCAAGGCAGGATACTACAGGATGCTTCAATGGTTAAGAGTGCTTGCTGTTCTATGAGGACCAGAGTTCATATTCCAGCACTTATGGCAGCAGCTCACAGATGTCTATAATTTGTCTCTAAGAGATAGGGATATCTAAGGTAGCCATGTGAGTGCACACATACCTGTTACACAGGTACTAAAAATTAAAATAAATCTTTAAATAACCCAAATTATTTAGCACGATTTAGGGCCTGATCAGATGAACAGATGACTATACACACAGAAATTTTCTTTACTACTACTACAACCACTACTACTGTTGCGGCCCGCTCTGGCCCACGTTTGGGGGCCAAAATGTCTCGGACTGTTCTGTCAATGTTGGAACCCGCACTGCCAAAAGCCCTGGGGGGCTAAGTTGTTGACACCCACTGCCCCAAGCAGCTCCTGTCTGTGGGTCGGGGTTCAGCAAGAGAGAGAGAGAGTGAGGACAGACTGGAAGAATGAAGACCAAAGAGAGTGTGATTCAATCCCATTTATTCTTCAGTCTCTCTTCTTAGTCTAAGTCCCAAGTCTTGAGTTCCTAGTCCCTAGTTCCTAGTCCCTAGTGCCTCCAAGTTCCAAGTTACTTCTTCCAAGTGGTGTGCCTAATTCCTAATAACTAACTCCAAGTTGTACTCTCTGACCTAATTCCTAGTTCCAAGTTGTACTGTACTAATGTCTAATAACTAACTCTCTGTTCCAAGTTGTACTTCAGAGTGCCTAATAATCTGTTGCCTGATTCTCTGTTACTCCAAATTGTTCTGCTGAAGTGTCTGATTCTCTATTCTTCCTCCAAGTGTCTAATGTCTACTGATTCTCCTGTCTGCCTCTGCCTTTTATATGTCTCACTCCTAAGCCACGCCTTTTAGTCACACCTTTAATCATGCCCTTAGGTCTTGTCTCTAAATCTGATCTCTAAGTCACACTCTTAAGTCACACACCTTTAAGTCTCACACACCCAAGGGAAGATCCTGGGTATCTAAAGCAAGGTGTTATCAGAGTGTGCTCGACTGTTATAGGCTAATGTAATCAAATCTCTTGTCAGGGTATATGGCTCAAGATGGCTGCAAGCATGATAGCCGCCTTCTGTCGGCTCCCCACATACTACTACTAATTACTGTATAGTATTTTGTTTGTTTGTTTTTGAGAGATGGTTTTCTTGTGTAAAAGCTCTGGATGTCCTGGAACTTGCTTGGTAGATTAGCCTGGCCTTGAACTCATAGAGATCCACGTGCCTCTGCCTCCCAAGTTTTAGGTCTAAAGGCAAGTACCACCACAATATGCTTAATTACTCTATCTTAATACATTCATTTAGGAATTTTCTTGGTTGCATTGCTTCTGACTTATATGTCACAGAATCAAGCTAAGAAAATGGCTATGTTCTAGGCCTTGAAAATATACAGGAAAAAGTTTAATTTGCCAACAATGCAACAAGAACTTGTTAGCAATTTTTATTTTATAATAGTATTCATTCAATACCAACAGTATATGTTCTGAATTTAGAACCAAAAAATTCTAAATGAATAAGGTACATGTATGTGAAGGTTGGTATTGATCACCTTTGATACCTCTGAGTGTGTCTATCTGGATATTTCTAGAGAAGGTTAAATAAAGAAAGAAGACTCAACCTCAAAGCTGGTAGCACCTTCCAGTGGGTAGCCCAGATATAACAAGGTCCAGGAGGAAGCAGCAAGCTCTTGCCTGCCTTTGCTTCCCCTTTTGAGCTGGGGTGTCTATCACAGGTTGCTGCTGCTGCTGTCTTTCAGTGATAATGGCTCAGCTTCTTTTTTTTAGCCTAGACTCAATATCAGTGGCTCCCCAGGCATTGCCTTGACTTGCAATACCACATTGGGACTGTTGAGGTCAAAGTATCCAGAATCACGAATTGACGAGATGCTGGGATGTCTGCCTCTCCAACATGCATCCAAGTGCTGTTGTTGAACTGCCAACTTGTATGCCAATCTAATAGATCTGTTCTATCTATAATGCATGGATGAGGGCGCGCGCGCGCACGCGCACACACACACACACACACACACACACACACACACACACCATTGCTTCTTGTCCTCTAGAGATCTCCCCCTGCCTAGTGAAACAAAGTTTCCACCTTTGAGAAGCTGTAGTGTCATATGGGGATCATTATTTTATAAGCACAAGGCAGGACTCATTCTCCTAGAGCCCAGCCTAGTGGAATCACTCTTAATTTCCTGTTATCCCCTTTCTTCTGCCACCAGCACTTCCCTTTTTCCTCAGCACCTTCTCTAGCAGGGCACTCTTCAGGAAATGATGGCATTAAAATTGCCTGATGCACCACACTTAGAAACAGAGGCTTACTGGGTTTCAGACATCAGGATGCAAAGCAGTCACCTGGAAGGTTTTAACAACAGATTGCTGGATCTTACTCTCTCATCTTCTAATTTGGCTTTCTGTACCACCCAAAAGATTATTGCAGAAACATCTGTCAGGCCTCCCTTGGACTTGCATTGGTAGTGGTATAGCAAGCTGGTAGGGGTTTGGCTAGAGTAGTCATATATGGAATGATAATGCAAAGCATTTGTAAGAAAATGCTCCTTAGAAGCATTGGCAATCTATTTAACTCTAGCTAACTCTTTTGTAGAGCATTATCCTATGTCCTGAGAGATGCTGGAGGGTTTTTTAACTCATCCTCAGCCTGACTATTGCTTGCTTTTTGCAGTTTCATTCCTGAGTCTTTCCTCATCTTTCAATAATTTATGAATACTGAGCACACCCCCTGTCTCTGGATATAACCCCAAATGCCCCAAACATGTGTAAAACAACTTCTAGTTAGTTGCTACATACTATGCTATGAGGCTGACTTCAAAAGTAATTGATTAATTTGCCTGGTCGAAGAAATTTTATGACAGGATGGTATCCAGGTTGTCATGGTTACTGTTCTTGTCTTGGTTGGAAGAGGCACCACTAGGGGGACAGAAACAATACAAAATGCACATTTTGTGTAGAAAGAAGCAGGCAACTATAAAGTTGCAGATGGGGATGATTTGAGAGCAGCTGACCAGTTGTAATTCTTAAAAGATTAGCACTGTTCTCCTTAGGATTAGATACTATTGCTGTGATAAAACACCATAACCAACAGTGAGTTGAGAAGAAAGGGTTTATTTAGCTCACACTTCCACAGTGTAGTCCAACAATAAAGGAAGTCAGGGCAGGAACTCAAGCAGGGCAGAAATCTGAAGGCAGAGGACACGTAGAATGACTCATACTGGTTTGTTTTCCATACCTTGCCCAACCCATATTCTTATAGTACTCAGGACCACCACCCACAAGGGACTGATCCCTCTCACATAAATAACCAATTAAGAAAATGCCCTACAGACTGGTCTAGAGCCAGATCTTATAGAGACATTTTCTTACTTGAGGTTACCTTCTCTCAAAAGACTCTAATCTATGTCAAACTGACATAAAACTAGTCAGCACAATTGACCCCTTGTCAGTTCAACACAAAAACATATCACTGTTAAGCTATATTTCCTTTCTTGTTCACCCCCAAGATCACACATTAATATCAGCATTGTTATAAACATTCCCTCAGCCTTTAAAAATTCAAACACTTAAAGATGTAGTCTCTTTAATCTTTTAAAATCAAAGTTTCTTGAAATCAAATGTCTCTCAACTGTGGGTGCTTATAAAATCAAAAATAAATTAAAATGAAAAATTAAGTATTTCAAGAGGGAAGAAAGAAAGTAAGTCACAATCAAATCAAGCAAAACAAAACTCCAACTGTAAATAACTCAGTATCTAATATCTAGATCCACTCATTATCTTCTGGGCTCCTCTGAAGGCCCTTGGTGACTACAGCACACACAGCTTCTCTTCTAGGTACTGGCTGGCTACATTTCACCTCTGCTGCTGCTCTTAGTAGTCCTTTCATGCTACTGGCATCTCTGAAATACTGTAGTGTCTTGCTGAAACATTCACCAATAGACTCTCCTGAGCTCTCTTAAGGGACTCTTAACACAGTGCCACGCCTCAGCTGCTCTTCATGACCCCTTTATACCTTCAAAACCAGTACCACTTATATGACTATTATACAACCAAGTTTAGTTGCTAATCCAAGGTATAACCTTGGCCACCTCTAGAGCACAGATTTTGTGTGTTGATTTTAAAGAAACACTTCCCATAAGACTTCACTTCAATGATGCCAGATTCTTCTTAGTCACAGTGAATTCCTTAGCTCCAGTTGACCAGCATCCACTGTCCCAGCAAACCAAAGATTTTACTTTAGTGGTTCTGGTGTCTTGTTTATCACAACTGATTCATCAGCTCACCAGAACCACATATTTTTAACACAAAATAGAAAATGGCCCTGATTGAGTCATTAAAGTGTTGCTGCAGCAACAGCTGAACGGGTTCTGAAGACCTCCATACTCGGAGACCCTTCCTCAAATCTCAGGAAATCACGACCACCCAAAGATCACAAGAAACCATACCTGGATGCAATCAGCAGAGGTTTATTAGGGAAGAAACCTGGCACTACACACTCACGCAGGAGTGGAGTTCCACCCCAACATCCAGTCCGTGGAGGGTTTTAAAGAGAAAAACCACAAACCAGGGGAGTGGGAAGGGGGGTGAGGGGTTGTCAAGGATACATAACATAAGAATAGTGAAACATTCCAGAGAAACCCACCCTGAATGGTTTACCATGTCACTGTGTCCCACCCTGTCATTTACCAACTATTTCAGATTAACTATCTTCATTTCTTCCGGCTATAGCCCCACCTAGGGGGCAGCATCTTTATCTGTGGTCAGGAATGTGTCTTCCTGCCTTGGGCCTCTCCCACCCATAGGTTGGCCTACTGCCTGAGGCTTGAGGAATGTAATTCATCCAGCAAGTGTCCTGGGGGGGCCTGAAATCTTACTTTCAGTTCCGCATTCTGGGACCTGCATTTTTCTGCCCAGGTCTAAGGGCAAAGAAATCTACACATATTTCATAAAATGGCCTTTATAATTTTTTACTCTACAGTTCACCTGCAAGAGAGGCTGAGAATAGGGAAACGGGTGGGAAGAGATGAAGCCAAGACAAAGTTCTCTGATCAAGGCTCCAAGTTTAATAATTTGCTTTCACATATAAAGGGGAAGCCCCACCCCCAGAGTCTCTTCTCGGTTCAGCCCAGGGGCTGGGCAAGGAGATAGCAGTCTGGAAGGTGTCAAGGCTAGCTCAGCAGGCAGTCCATTCTTTTTAGCTCAGGTAGCAGGCTCCAAGGCACCAAGGCTGGTAATGCAATGCCTCTCCTAGGTCCTACTGTTGCTTGGTCTATTGTGGTAAATGACTTTGCAGGCCTGCTCAGGCCTGGGGGAAGGGCACATTAAAGGACTTTCAAACTTCCCTCTGAAACTTGACAAGCTAGGTTGCCATCATCTGCATTGTTCTCAACATTCATACTTTTCAAGCTTTCACAGAACAGTTCACCAAGATTTGAACATTGAGGGATTTTTTTTTTTTTTCAACCCAAAGATCCAGAAAGGGTTTGGATCTACAATTCTTCCCCAGACAACATGGTCAGGTCTTTTACATAAACACCCCACTCCTGGTGCCAATTCTTGTTCTAGTTAGTGTTGCTATTGCTGTGATGAAACATCATGACTAAAGCAACCGGGCAAAGAGAGGGTTTTGCCTTATACTTCCACATCAGAGTTCATCACTTAAGAAAGTCAGGGCAAGAAGTCAACTTGAAGGCAACAAGGTAGGAACATGAAGGTAGGAGTTGAAGAGGCCATGGAGGAGTTCTACTTAATTGCTTGCTTTCCATGGCTTTTCAGCCTGGTCTCTTATAGAATGTAAGTGCACCAACCCAAGGGTGAGCATACCCACAACGAACTAGGCCATCCCTCATCAATCACTAACTAAGAAAATGTTCTACAGATCTGCCTATAGCCTGATCTTATGGAGGAATTATCTCAGTCAAAGGTGCCTCCTCTCAGATGACTATAGGTTGTGCCAAGTTAACATAGGACTACTCAGGATACCTACTGAAGAAAAACCTCATGTTCTACAATAGAAAAGGCACCTGAGGGCAAAACAGTGAAGTGAAAAATTTCTGTTTTCTTTAGAGACTCAGTTGTGCCATATGATGTTTTTCTGGAAACCATCTTATGAGAGGATATTTTTGCTGAGAATAGACATGTGGTGTTTTTCTGGAAACAGCCTGGAAAAGGAGCATGTGATGTTTGATAGAGTGGACACTTGAGAGAACATATGATGCTTGGAAAGGGTATAAATATAATCCAACAGACAGTAGACATTGCTAGGTAGTATTGGTATGTCTTGCCATTTGCTGGTCATAGTTTGTCATGACTTTATAGAGAGAAATCCACCAAAGAACTTCTTGTAGTGTACTGGCAGCTTCTTGCTGCTTCTGCAGACTTGGGCTGATTGGCAGAGGCTTGTGGTTTCTTCTGGATAGAACTGCAGTTGCTCATTTGTGACTGCTGTTTGTGAGTAGACTGAGCTGCTGCTGCTGCTGATTTGTGTGAACTGAACTGCTGATATCCCGACAAGGCAGATTGTATTTGCTCCAAAGAACTATCCCTAAACCGGTTCACATTCTTCTTTGCTTTATTAACTCTTCCTTTCCACTACCTCTGGTGGATGGTGGGCTAGAATAAAGGCTCAAGCATTTAAGAACTCTTATTAAAAGTAGATTTTGAAAAATCTAAGCCTAAAGGACCTTAAATTTCTATTGATATACAATAGTTAAGCAAAAACAACCTTAAATATCTATCAATATACAATAATTAAACAAAACAACCCACTATGCCAGATGAAAACAGCCATAACGCATCAAATGACCAAAACTATACACCCCAACCTAAGGGATTGTCATGACAGTCTTCTTATATAATTCTTTTCTGTTGAATTGGTGTGAAGAATTCCTGTTTGGGGCACTAGAGGAAAAATGATTAGTTTAAAAAAAGCTAGCTGTAGCATGTTTTGCCCAGTTTCTGCATTATTTAGTCTCACTGTTATCTGTCCAGTCTATGTGTTGTCTGTCTGTCAAGTTTCTGTGTGATTGACCATTTGGGCCAGCTCTCTAGAAGTTGATTTGCATGCATATTTTGGAGAAATCACTAACTGAGACAGTCTTTGAGAGTAAATCACCTAGGTTGTTTGTTTGCTTTGGGAAGACATTCATGTTTCAGTGATAAGAGGTTTTCCCTCATCAGATCTAATTTTTTGTGAGTTTTGTTGGTAACTATATTTTTTCACTCCCTGTAGATAATAAGCATAACCACATCTCCAACTTAAAACTATTGCAAGTTTCCATTCTAATGTCAACACATCCTTATAGTATATTGTTTGGCTTAGTTCCTCAGTTTTTTCAATAACCCAGTGTCTCTCAGCTGCTGTTGTTCCCTTTTCACCAACATTAAGCAAATTTAGTTAACAAAGCATTATTTAGTTTATCCCAAGGGGTTTCTAGTTAATATAGAACTAGTCAGGAACCCACTGAAGAAAAACCTCATGTTCTACAACAGAAAAAGGTGCCCTGAGGGCAAAATCTCACTTTTTAAAATATCTACTTTGTAAAATTACAAATTTATGTGGCTTGAGAAAATGCCACAGAAGGGGGTCCCTGCTTTAGAACCATCAACTTCTCTGTACTTTTGTACATGTACATATTTTGCTATATGTATTAGTAATTTTTTTCATTGCTGTCACAAAATGGCTGAAAGAAATGGAGTTAAAGCAGAAAGTTTGCTTTGTTCTGTATAGTGAAAAATTATAAAGAACATTTTGTGAATTATATGCAGGCTTTTTCTTTGCCCTTAGACCTGAGCAAAAAAGAGTGCAGGTTCCAGAAAGCAGAACTGGATGTAAGATTTCAGGCCTTCACTGCCCCGGGATACATTCAGGGAAGAGCAACATTCCTCAAGCCTCAGGGTGGGAAGGCCCAAAGCAAGAAGACACATTCCTGACCACAGAGAAAGATGCAAGTCATCTGGGTAGTTCCAAGAACTAGCTAACTTTCCACTGTTCTTGGTTACCCCCCACCCCCTCAACTTGAGGTTTTCCCAGTGTTACAGCCTGCTGATGTTCAAAATTTGTAAAACAACCAATCATGTGTAACCACGTGAAAATTCCTCCCTTTCCCCACCCTGTGCTATAAAAAAAGCCCCTCAGTTTGCTGGCCTTTTGTCAAATTCTATTCCTGCATGGAAGAGCAGTTTGACTGTTGGCTAGCCAACTCTTCTGAATAAACCTCTGCTGATTGCATCCAGGTATGGTGTCTTGTGATTTTGTGGTGGTTGTGATTTTCTGAGACTTCAGTAAGGGTCTCCCGAGTTTGGGGGTCTTCATTTGGGGCTCGTCACGGATTTTGTGACCACCCTAATATCCAAGAACCCCACTGGGAGGTGAGGGAACACCCACAGTTTTCTGTCTGGTTGTTGTGTTACCATTTGTCTAAATTGTCTGATTTCTCGTGTGCCATTTTGTCTAGGTTTATCTAAGTTGTTTGGTTTCTAAGTTGTTTGTGCCCATCTGTGTGAATTATTTGGTTTCTGAAAAGTGTACTTTTGGTTTGGACTGGCAGCTGTTTCTGTCTCGTGAGGGGCAGTAAACTGTTTCTGTCTTTAGAGGAGATAAACGAGTGACTGGCATACGTGCTGTGGAGTCACTAGCTGCTGCACCCCCCAGAGACATCTAGGTGTCGGAGAGGATGTGGAATCCCTCTTGGCTGGCACTGGCGATTGAGACAGGCTTTTGCTAGTCTCTTTGTGTGTTAACAATGGGGCAGAGAGAAAAGATCAGAAATGGCCACCACAGCCTAGGGCAGCGGTTGTTGTGCTCTCGTGACAGTGTGTCTATTTTTGGGTTGTTCATTGCTGGCGTGTTAGAAATCTGGTAGACTTGGTCCAGCATAGGCTGGTCAAGTCGTCTGAATCTGTTAAATCTGAATCTGTGAAGACTGACCACGTTGTCTGGTTGTTATTGGAGTCTTACTTGAGAGGCAGAGGCAGGCGGATTTCTGGCTGTCTTTCTATGCTCTTATTGTGTAACTTGGTCTCTGTGCCTGTGGCAGGGGCAAGAACTGTCTGTATCACCTGGTTTATGTGCCGCCCGTGAGAGGGGTGAGCTATCTGTGTTGTTTGTGTGTGTGTGTGTGTGTGTGTGTGTGTGTGTGTGTGTTTTCTTGGCAAATTGTCTGTGTGTTAGCCATTAATCTGTGTTAAACATCCTGAGTTAAAAAGAGATAACATGATCCCCGGCAGAGAAAGAGATGAAGCCACCGGTACAAGAGTGCCGCTGCAGAGCAGAGAGGCAGGCAGGTCCTTTAGTAAGGGGCACCAACCTCGGTTTGGGTTTAGACAGCCCACCTACCACATGTAGGATGCTCTAGATAACACTACATGGAGGGCACCCTCACCCAGCCCGCACTTGGCGGAGACAGCTCGTGGTTCCCCAGCACAGCCCCCTTGAACCACCCAGCCACGCAAGTTGGCCAACACCTAATTTGGTGTGTATGACTGTACTGGGGACCTCAGGGTCACTGCTGTAACAAATCAGCGGCTTTCCATCTGCCACCTATGAAGATAGATAGGGCCCAGGTGATTAAAAACCTAGCAGTAGAGCCAGGGCATCTGGACAAACAGCCCCAGCAAGATTATTCACCTGAGAGTTATAATTATATATTTTTGAGTGAATAGCGCTGAGATTAAAAAAAAAAAAAAAAAAAAAGAAAAGTGAATAAGTAGCACTGAGACAAGTCACATAATGTGACTCCAGCTTAACGCTGAACCAACAAAACTGCCTGCAGACAGGTCAGACAGGTCAGACAGGTCAGACAGGTCAGACAGGTTGCCTACTACAAAAAGTTACAGGATGTCCTGAGGCAGAGAGCCAAAAGAATAGGCCTCTAGTTTGGTACAGATACAAATTTATAGTAAAATGTAATTTAGTTATCAAAGCAATAGATAGGCCAGGATCCCTCAGACACCTAGATCTAGTGCCCAATATAGTCACCTAGATAAATCTAGTGGAGGAATACCCTCCCCCCCCCCCCAAAAAAAAAAAAAGCCTTTCTTCTGCAAGACCCTGGTAGGTTCTGGTCTTCAGGAGTGAAGAACAAGAGAAGATACCAGAAAAAGAATGTTCCCTCAGACATGGGGACCCCATCAATTGATCAGGCTGTGGTCAACAGCAGGTTACAGAAGGTAAGGGACACCCAAAGGCCCACACCAGATCCCATTGATAGATCTTGAGAGAGAGAGCTACATGAGACCCCACTAATTTTCACCAAGGCACATGAGGTTAAGCAGGGATCAGATGAGTTGCCTACAACCTTTCTAGACATTCTGTCAGTATACGCAAGGCTTCAGAGGCTAGAGAGACTACAAGATAAGTCATTAAAAAGATTTAGTGTAAGTTGCTAAGAAAGTATAGAAGAAAGGAGTGGAAAAGAGGAGTGGAGAAGGTTTAGTGTAAGTCTAGAGGAGAGGAATAGAGAAGATAAAAGGTTTAGTGTAAGTTTCTGAGACTAGAGAGAGGTGAAGAAAAAGAAAGGTGACAGGAAAAGAATTTACTGAAAGCAGAGAAGAGGGACTCCAATCAAAGGAAGATAAAAAAACTCCTTGAAAAAGACCAGTGTGCACATTGCAAGTGAAGGAGCCAGTTTTGGGGTCCAAGAGGACCCCAACAAATAGAAGCCAAGGTTAGGAAATCCCAGGCCTTGAAAAAATGCCCCAAATGGCAAAGATATTAGCTCTGTATGAAGTGAAGACAGCGATTAAGATAGACAGGGTCCTCCTCCAGGCAAATGGGCCAAAATATATTAATGGACTACCTGAAAATGGTGGACTAAGAGATGGGCTGGGTATCCCATTCATTTATGGTCATCCTAGACTGTCCCTACCCTCTGTCAGGTCGAGACTTACTCCCCAGGATGGGGGCCCAGATACACTTCCTACCTGACTGGCTGCAACTAGCTGACAAGAACTCACAGGTAGAGGAAAGGCTTCTCCTACTGACTCCAGCCAGGAGCTGAGGTAACCAGCTTTACAGACTGGAGCAGTTTTCTCCATGCTGGTCAGAGACAAGCCAGAGCTACTGTGGTGGACACAAATGTCATCTGGGCTGACTCCCCAGCCCTGGAATCATCGGTGCAGAGAGCACTCTTGGAACTTGGGGCCGACAAGAAAATCAACATCTGCATGGACAGCAGGTATGCTTTTGCCACAGCCCATGTCTGCAGGGCTATATACCAAGAGAGGAAACCCTGATGAAGTCAGCAGCTATAAATATTCATTGCCCAGGACACCAAAAGGGAGGAGACTCAGTGGCCTGAGGCAATAACCGGACAGATCAAGTGGCTTGATACAGGAGCTCTTCCTGATTTTGGGCCTAAGAGATGGCCTCACTTAAAACACACAGTAAGAGAAAGAACTCAGATTACTAGCCATCCAGCCAGCTACTATCTAGAGGAAAAGAGGCAATGGTGCACACAAGAGGGGAGAACTATACTCCCCCCAAAACAAAAGACTTACCAGGCTAAATGCACAGATGGACTCTTAAGATATGAGTGCAACCAAACAGTCAAGAGATTTAAAGCATATAATGGACCTCAGGTTTTGGGCCAGAGAAATAATAAGACAGTGTAAGATATGCCAGCAAGCAAAGGCTTATGAGACTTAGAGTAAATAAGAAAATACCTAGGAGAAAACAGCCTAGAATAGAGACCTTCCCGAGGTTTCAAGTGTCCTAGGTAATTAGATCAGATAGCAGTTTTACTTTTGTTTTTAAGGTAAGTCAGGAATTGTCAGAGATATTAGAGACTAATTAAAGGCTCCACTGTTTGTACTGTCTCCAAAGCTCAGGACAGGTAGAGAGAATATACAGAACCCTAAAACTAAATTGCCCTTGGGAACTGGCACTGGCTAGAGTGTCCCTTGTCCTTGTTCCACACTCAGAATGTCCCTTTTGTGTGAAAAATGATTTTTCAGGCTACTAAGAGACTGTTCCTGGCACTGTTGACCATCTGACCTCCTTGAAGTTCACCAACACCTGTGCCTGATGCCAACAGGAGAACATCCAGAGACCTGAGCAACCCCCTGCTGTTTAGCTCAAGGTCACCTGCTATTCTACACGGCCAGAGAGCAGCAGGCCTTGACTCCTGAGACATCCCCACCCTAAAGACACAGGGGTAATGCAACCTTAGCAGGTGGGGCTTAGGGTGTGTACCCCCAAAGTTAAATGACAGCTTGTGATTCCAAGATTGAAATTGAAATGTGAATCTTGAGTTATATATATTTGTTCCTTTTGCAATTTCTCCTTATTATATATGTGATTATATGTGTATGTAGACAACTATGTGCCACAAAAGATGTAAAAGTCAGAGGACAACTTTGAAAGTGTGTTTGAAAGAAATAGAAACTTTTTGAGACCTCTGGCCAATAAAATAGAGCCCAGGGACCCCTGCTAACAGATTCTTAGTGCCTAAGATTGATAAATGGTGAGCTTGCAGTTCAAGATTAACCCTTTATATATCTACTTCTGTCTTAGATGAAGCCAAAGATTATTATATACTTGTCTAGCTAGTTCCTCGGGTTTACTACCACCTTACAGGTACTCTTGAATGTGAGTTTGAGATACACCCTAGATGCTTTCATAGAGAGCCTATTTCCTTGACACTAGCTGTCATACTGGGACTTGGAGTGGCCACAGGTATGGGAACAGGTACTGCTGCACTAATACAGACACCCCATTATTTCCATGAGCTAAGAGCTGCCATTGATATAGATTTAAGAGACCTAGAACAATCAGTATCAAGGTTAGAAGAGTCATTGACTTCCCTCTCAGAAGTTGTTCTACAAAATAAAAGAGGACTAGACTTGCTGTTTCTTAAAGAAGAAGGTTTGTGTGCTGCTCTAAGAGAAGAATGTTGCTTCTATGTAGACCATGTGGTTAGAGACCCTATGAGTAAACTCAGAGAAAGGTTAGACCAGAGACCGAAAGATAGAGAGGCGCAGCAAAGTTGGTTAGAGAGTTGGTTCAATAAGTCCCCTTGCATGACGACCCTATTATCCTCCCTTGCTAGACCTCTTGTGAATGTTTGTTAGAAAAAGGATAAGTGCTGTTCAGCTTTTTGTGTTGCGCCATCAATATTGAGCTTTAGGTCAAGAAAATGATAATTATGATGACACTGGAATTTAAACTTTTCTAAAGATCCACATCAGAAAAATTGGGGTGAGAATGGGCTTATTAATAATTGAGTTTTTATGATTAAAAACCTAACCTAATCAGAAAAAGTGGAGGATGTAGAGTGAAAAATTATAAAGACCATTTTGTGAATTATATGCAGGCTTTTTCTTTGCCCTTAGACCTGAGCAAAAAGAGTGCAGGTTCCAGAAAGTGGAACTGGATATAAGGTTTCAGGCCTTCACTGCCCCGGGATACATTCAGGGAAGAGCAACATTCCTCAAGCCTCAGGGTGGGGAAGACCCAAAGCAAGAAGACACATTCCTGACCACAGAGAAAGATGCAAGTCATCTGGGTGGTTCCAAGAACTAGCTAACTTTCCACTGTTCTTGGTTACCCCCCCCACCCCCTCAACTTGAGGTTTTCCCAGTGTTACAGCCTGCTGATGTTCAAAATTTGTAAAACAACCAATCATGTGTAACCACGTGAAAATTCCTCCCTTTCCCCACCCTGTGCTATAAAAAAAGCCCCTCAGTTTGCTGGCCTTTTGTCAAATTCTATTCCTGCATGGAAGAGCAGTTTGACTATTGGCTAGCCAACTCTTCTGAATAAACCTCTGCTGATTGCATCCAGGTATGGTGTCTTGTGATTTTGTGGTGGTTGTGATTTCCTGAGACTTGAGTAAGAGTCTCCCAAGTTTGGGGGTCTTCAGTTCCATCCTTTCAGAGCTTTCAGTCCATGGCAATCTGTCCCTGATGCTGAGGGAGGGCTGAACTATCAAGGTGGAAATACAGGATGGAACAAAACTGTCTACTTTATAATGGCCCAAATTGAGAATGGCCATTAATAGATAAATAGATTAATCTACTGACAGAACTATCCCTCTCATGATCTGGTCATTTCTCAATAGTACCACTATCTGGGTACAAGGCCTCCACCCTGAGTCTTTTGTTGGAATATTTTATTAGAAAATAATGTAAGCTTTGGTTCAGACCCGTATGTCTTCTAGAAAGTGGATGGAAATGCTAGATCGGGTGTTTGGGTTTCAGGGACTTAAAGTTTTAAGAGAAACTTGCTAAAGAAGCTCAGGTTATAGCATGAAATATGTATGTACCCTTTTCCCTGTTTTTAGAGATAAGATATTGTAAAGCTCAGACTGACTTTAAACTCCCTATATAGCTGAGGATGATCTTGATATTAAAGACATGTACTTATTGTTATGATTTCATGGGTGTCTCAGTATGACACTGTGCAGGCCATCTGGTGTATTTGGATGTCACAGGACAACTTTTTGTTCTCGAGTTCCACTTTGCTGAGCAGGGCCTCTCTCATGGCCTCTGCTGTGCTGTGTATTCTAGGCTAGCTGACCCGTGAGCGTTTACCTGATTCTTCGGTCTCTGCCTCTTGTTCGGTTATAAGAGTGCCAGGATTACAGAGGTATGCCACCACATCTGGCTTTTTATGTATCTTCTGAACATGGAACTCAAGTTGTTATGCTTTTTGGCAAACACTGTTACTCAACAAACCATCATAGGAGCTTTGATTTTGAGCTTCTGATTTTCCTACCTTCAGGTCCCAAGTTCTAGGATTACAAATTGTACCCTCATGCCTGGATGCTAGGCAAACACTCTACCCAGTTAGCCACATTTCCTACTCCAAATATTACAATTTTCAATGGTTTCAATTTAACTGAATTTTTCAAGAAGTATATTTAGGCATATGTTATTGCATACCATGTAAAGATTATCCTTGCATTATTCAAATGCTGATTCCTGTATCCTCATTGATTGCAATCCTTATTCTGAGAATCTCCTGTCTCAATGTTGTGCTACTCAATTATTCCCTTCCTGGTCAATAAAGAAGCTTAGTAGCCAATGACTGAGTGGGAGAGAATACAGCTTGACTTCCTCCTAGCCAGTGGAGTGGGGGTGAGGAGAGGGAGGAAGGTAGGGATTAGCCTTGAGGGAAGAGTCTAGGAGACACCATGAGAAAACACCTGGAGCCCAGAGAGTCAAATAACTACTGAAATGAAAGTATCACAGGGATTTTGACTGGGAGGTAGCCAGATTAGTTTAGAGGATTAGAGTAATACTGCTCTGTGGATGTGCCCTTGAGGGTTGTTAAATAAATATAATAGTTCAATCTCAATTATTTGGGAACTAGCTGGGTTAAGAGAAAAACTGCAATACTCTTTTACAATGACACTAACATGTAGGTAGGACAAAGAATCTCTTTAGGGACAGTAAATGAATGTAATTTGATTGTTTTGGATTCCTGAATAGTTTGCTTAGTGGTTTCTCTGTCTTCATTCTTTGAATTCAGCTTGTTTATTGCAATCTGCTTACTCTTTCTTAACCATCAGCTTTGAAAACAATTTTAAAAACTGATGTTGGGGATTGAACCTATGGGCTCACAAAAGTTGCTAAGTAGTTTACCCCTAAATCACATCCAAAATGACATTTTACTTACATTTTTCTTAATTAATTAATTAATTAATTTAGTGTGTGTGTGTGTTGCACGCATATATACCACAGCATGTCTAAGGGAGTTAGAGGAAAATTTACAGGTATCAGTTGTCTTCTTTCACCACATAAGTACTGGTGATCAAATTTAGATTGTTAGACTTGGGAGCAAGTACTGTACCCATGGAGCCATCTCCTGGCCCCCTATTCAACCTTTATTTGTGTGCACATATATGTGTGTTCATGTGGGTGTGTGCACATGTGCATGTGTGTGGAGAGCACTCAATGTTGAGTGTGAGTGCATTTCTTGCTCATTCTCCACATTATTTATTCATCATCATTATCATCATTTGTAGGGTTTTTTTTTTTTTTTTTTTTTGACAAAGTTTCTCTGTGTAGCCTCTGCTATTCTGCTCTGTAAACCATTCTGGCCTCAGTTATCAGAGATCCACCTGCCTCTGCCTCTGGGATTGAAGGGACACCACCACGACAAACTTTCTGCACTTTATTTCTTGAGAGTTTCTCACTGAACCCAGAGCTCATTGATTTTGCTAGACTAGACTAGACTAGACAATGAGCTCTAAGAATGTGCCTCTGCTCCTCTCTACTGCAGAGCTGGAATTATAAATACATACTGCTGTGCTCAGCTTTTTACATAGATACTGGGGATCCGAACTCTGCTTCATACTTGTACAGCAGGCCCTTTACTGACCAAAGCAATTCCTCAGTCCCCACTTTTATTTTTATTTTATTTTGGTGGATCTGGCTGGCCTTGAACTCACTCTGTAGTCCATGATAGCCTTCAGCTGGTTATCCTCTTGTGTCAGCTTCCTAAGTATCTGGCACTGCGGGCTTAATTTCATCAGCCTATTTACCTTCAGAATAAAGTATAGACTAAAACCTGATGTTCAAGAAACGACATCTTTTGTTAACTTGCTTTCTTCCTTTGTTTTCTGTCACACCTGCTATAGGAATTTGTATTATGTTTGATTTTGAGAAACCAGGTTAACTGATATCTCTAGACCCTTCCCCACACCCTAGCTTTTCATTTATTTAGGTCTTCGACATTTACAAATTCACTTCATGTCCTCATTGTTCATATGTTTCTTTCCTGGATCTCTTCAGACTACTGTTACCCCTCTCTGTGGTATTCATTGTCCTTCACATTCATTTTGTATGCACTTCAGAGTGCTTTGTTGTTTTATTACCTATTCTTTATGTGTGCTGGTTTTGTCTCAATAAATGTTTGGAGGTGGTGAAATATTTAGTGGCATATACTGCTTCAGAGTCTGGAAAATAAAAGAGCATGATCATCATAGATATACTGCTTAAGAAATCATTTGTGCCCTTGAATAATCCTGTGGCACTGTAATGAAATGTCAATACAGTTGGTAAGCCAGTCGCCTGGGTGCATCCTAAGACGTATGAGGCCGTGGGCTCAAACAGCTGGAAATGTTATTCCATGCTAAGATTATATTTGTAGAGTGAGTCTGTGACAAGAAAGACAAGATATTTATCTTTGTGTGGAAGCATCTAGATAAGTTCTTTTGCCTGCTTACATCTTCAGAAAAAAAAAAAATCACGGTTGAGAAACAGTTTCTATTTACCAAGTTGTTGGTTGGTTTGTTTCCCTACGCTTTATAGTTCTTAATATCATGTTGTCCGTCATACTGGAACATTTTAAAGGCAGCTTGTCATCTATTATTTATATTTAATAAGAACTGCTGCTCAGTATGTAAGAGTTTCACATCTAGGGTCTTGTGGTCCAAACCTTGTAAGATTCCAGTGTGATGACCTCTTCGTCCCCTCTACGTTCACACTAGTGCTGACCTAGTGTGCTTGGGGTCATCACCTGTATTTCCAAGGTGCTGCCGTTTGTTTCTATTCCCTGAGCGTGAAATGCTCCCATGCTCTTTGTGGAACTCTAATTACGATGTTGACTTTTTCTTTTTGTGGGTCCTAGCTCTAATATCTTCAGCTGACATTGCTTATTAACTCCATGAGTGAGAACAGCTGAGTTTTTTTTTTTTTTTTTCAGTCTGACTAGTTCTTTATAATGAGGTGAAACATTGTCTATTTGTATTTCTGGACAAGTTCCAAAAATAAAGCCTAATACTTTTTACAGGAAAGACTAAGACAGCGTACAATTTTTGAACACAGAGCATCCACTGTCCTTTATCTCTGGTCTTCATTTTCTCACGAATTTTTCTGCATCATCTCTTGCTTGGTTCCTCCAATTAAGTCACCTAGGTGATTAAGAGTTCTGCCAGGAATGTTCCAGTTTTATTGTATTCCATTATACTTTCACTTGAAGCTCTGAAGTCAGGGACTACAGGGTGGCAGCTTGAAACTATGATGGGAACATTTGCCCCACAAGTATCAGCAAATGTTGAAAATCTGGTCTAGTTATTACAAAGACAAATGGTGTTTGTTATTCATGTGCCACCATGCCCTTCAAACAAACAAACAAAACCACAAAACAATACTTTTCCTTCGTTTTTTTTCCTCATGAGACTTGCTAAGAGTCACATGGGGAGATTCGAACTCAGAAAGTCGGGCACAGTCTGCCCTCTGGTGGCAGGCGCCAAAGCTGTGCGCCACCAAACGCTGGCTCTTTTCTTTCATCTTAATGTATGTAAAAGTATCAGATAGAAAGTTGCACAGAATGTTTCTGGAGAAATTCAAGTCCACTTTGATCTTAAGTAGATTAATTTGACTCTTATGTAGTGAGAAGCAGCCTTAGGTACAATTCCCATGGATTTCCTAGAAGGTACTATCTTACTCAAGGTCATCCACTAATTGAGGGCAGCTATCATTACGGTTTGGATGTGAAACAAGCCCCACAGGTTTATATGCTTTAATGCTTGATCTCCAGTTGATGGCTTTCGTTGCATGCTTGTGAGATCTTAGGAGGTGGGGCCTAGCTGGAGAAAGTAAATCACTGGGCGGGGGTTGGCCCAACTTTTAGTACAGCTGTTTCCAGACTCAGTGGAATGTTTTGAAAAACTCTGAATTTCTTCTTGTTTTGTTTTTGTTTTTGTTTTTGGACAGTGTGGTGGTTTGATGTTGCTTCTCTATCCGACCCGCAGAAAGGAGCGATATAACACGGGATTCTTCTCAACGCAGTTTATTCAGGAACCTTTTACAACACCCCTCTCTGGAAGCCCCCGATTCCAGTTGCGTTTTTTTCCTTTTATCCCCAAGCCGTCCCCCTACAGCGCCTGCCACGTGGGGTAGTTTCATTGGTACACGTCAGGTGGCCTGATAATGCGGAGCAGCGAGACTGCGCTGTAGTTCTGAGGATGTGGCTCTTTGTGGGGTGTATAAGGAAGTCAGGTGCCAGTCCTGAGACTTGGCAGCCATCCTGGGTACCATCTTGGGTTGGCTGCCACACCCACTCCTCACACTTTGAATATGGTTGGCACTATTAGGAGAAGAAGCCTCGTTGGAGTAGGTGTGGCTTTGTTGGAGGAAGTGTATCACTTGTGAGGATGGGCTTCCTCCTAAATTCCTCAAAGCCAGTCTTCTTCTAGCTACCCTCACAACAAGAGTTAGAACTCTTAGCTCCTCCAGTGCCATGCCTGCCTGGACACTGCCATGTTTCCTGCCATAATGATAATGGGCTGAACACCTGAACCTGTAAGCAAGCTCCAATTAAATGCCATCTTTTATAAGAGTTGCCATGATCACAGTGTCTGTTCACAGTAGTAAAACCCAAACTATGACAGACAGGGTTTTGGTAGGTCTCAGTGTTGCTCACTCTGACCTCAAGCTCAGGAGCCACCTGCCTCTGTCCCTGTCTCTTCCTCTGCCTCCCAAATGCTGGGGTCATGAGCATGTAGCACATGGAGACACACCAGAGATTCTTCTACCATGCACAGGGACATTCTTCTGGTGCCCTTTCTTTAGACTGTTGTATCAAACAGCTTAATAGAACCGTGTTTCTCACATTCCAAAGTGGAAGTTGTACTGCTTTAGGTCTCTGGTGTTCTTTCAGTTCCTCAATCACATACAAGGACATCTTGTTTAGTTATCAATATGGCACACTCAAAAGGGGGCTCTATCTGTGCTATTTCTTTCTTTTCATATTTATTTTGTTAATTTTTTATTAATGGGTTATTTTATGTATCTACATTTCAAATGTCTCCCTTTCTGGTCTCCCCTCTGCAAACTCCCTATCCCATTCCCCATCTCCTGTCCTCTAAGAGGGTGTTCCCCCACCTACCCACTCACTTCTGCTCACCCCTCTAATATCCCCCTTTTCTGTGGCATCAAGCCTCTACAGAACCACTGATGCCAGATTAAGCAGTCCTCTGCTACATATATAGTGAGAGCCATGGACAGGCCCATGTATATACCTTTTGTTCTTGAATGGAACACTGTCAGCACAGATGAGAAATTTTCATTTAGAATATATCTTCAAATTTTATACTTAACATTTACTATAGTTTAATGTATATCAATACTAGAATGATTTATTATGAATTTTCACACACCTTTACTGTTATTTTATACTCATCTTCTATATTTATTTCTCTCCTTCCATTCTAACTTAATTGATCTCTCTATTTTTCTCAGTTCTTTGGTCAGATCACATACAGCCTGCTGTTCTTATCTTTTTTGCCCTCTCTGACCAAAACCTGAAATAGGCCATTTTTACTTTCCTAGTTTCTGTAGTTACTCCAGTATACACACTCACATCAGAACATTTGGGGCTAGACTCTTGGATGACAAGTAGCATTTCATATCATGTTTGTCTTTCTGGATTACAGCTAATTTATTCAACACCATCTTTTCCAGACCCATCCATTTATATGAAAAAAAAATCTTTCATAGGGCACTGCTTCCTTGTGTCTTAAAGTTTTCCTGCACCATGATCAAGGAACTCTTATAAGGATAACATTTAATTGGAGCTGGTTTATAGGCTCAGAGGTTCAGTCCATTATCATCAAGGTGGGAACATGGCAGCATCCAGGCAGGCATGGTGCAGGAGGAGCTTAGAGTTCTACATCTTCATTTGAAGGTTGCTGGTAGAAGACTGACTTCCAGGCAGCTAGGACAAGGGTCTTAAAGCTCATGCCCACAGTGAAACATTTTTTCCCAACAAGGCCACACCTACTCCAAATAGGCAATACCTCCTAATAGTGCCACTCCATGGGCAAAGCATATTCAAACAACCATACTTTGTAACACATCACACCAATAGTGGTTTTCAACAGATGCATTTTAGGTAAACCTACTAGCCAAGTTGCCAACAAGCATCTATCAAGTCTTCATGGTCCAGATGCTTCATGGATTATTTAAGAGCAGATGGTTGCAAACTGAAACCCACAGATAAAGTTCTGTTCCAAATACCTTTTGGAAAAAAAAAAATATTTCTTTTCTTAAACTTCAACTGCAATATGGCCATTCCCAACTGTTTGTGTCTTCACTGGTTGACTGCTTTCAGACAGTGCTGTGTCATTCTCACAAAGGCCACAGAGCATGCAGTACTCACTGTCCGCCCATTCCAGAAAAGAATGAGATGGCAACTGTTCTAGACACTGCAAGGGAAGTAAAACCTCTTGCTGCCTCCCTTCAGGAAAGCATAGAAACAACAGAGAAGCTGCACAAAGACAACAGGAGGAAGCCATAGAGCAATGTGACCCTTGAATATTGATGTTGTAAGTGGAAGATTAGCAAGTAAGTCCTCAGAAAACTCATTCATAGATTTGGACAGAAATTTAGTCATTTATTCAATGCCATATACTTCTTGGTTGTCATGTGGATTTTGGTTTGAGGTCACTTTGTTTAGTGTAAGAGATGCAAATAGAAATTGTAACTGATGCCCACAACTTGCTCATTGTCAGTCAAGGAAGTAGACACTGAAATAGCTCAGCCCCTGAGTAGTAGTACGTATTGGATTATCAGTGAAAGTAACTGTGAGACAGGGGTCAGGAAGTTTGCTTCTTAAGGACTAGGTCCCTTGCCCTGGGCATCATCATTTTGCCCATATCGATTCTGGCACATGGGTACTTAAGAGGAGACATTTTGTGCTGTGTACTACCACATCTCATGTGTCTAGCAGATAGCTTACTCTCAGCCTTTTTGGGGCTGGCATTTTGTTGACTGCCATTTTTCATGTGCCCAACAGGGAGTCTAGCAAAGACTGCCTTTGATGATAGGAGCTGCCCACTGTGAACTTTATGATTCTTGTGTGCAGCGCTGTGCCGACTCACACCAGTAAATGGAACAATTATCAGCTGAGCATTGGACAGTTAGCAAAGTTTACTCAGGTAAATGCAGAACACAAGAGATTATGGATAAAAAGGAGTAGCTTGCAAAAGATGTAGATACAATTGGTGAGACTTACATTCACATTTTGTGTTCATACTTCCCAGCTTTTCATTATTATTTACTATTATTAATTATTAGCTACTGTTTAAGTGGGTCATGAAAATATGTTGCTGGCAACATAGCTTCCAAGTTCCTTTGGAAGCTGTTTACATGGGCCCATAGTTGTTTGTTTTCTGATTGTATATTGAAATACCTGAGAAGGAGCACTTCCTGAAGAAGAGAGGTTTATCTAATTCATCATTCTGGAAGGTCTAGGTCATGGCACTCTCATTAGTTTTACTCTAGTGAAGTCATCAAGACAGTTGGGCTCACAATGGTGGGGATGTGGGCAGTAGAAAGAGCTCACATTGACAGGGGAGTTGAAACAATGGCTTCCCTTATAACAACTTGCTTTTGCAACAACTAACTTTAAGTCCTGTGAGAACTGCCTTAATTCCTTCTGAGGGTAGTACCTCCATTGGTCTAAGGGTATTCCTTTAGGCCCCACCACTTTAAAGATAATACTATCAGCAATCACATAGGATTAAGCTTTCAGTGTAGGGAACCACCCTTGGGAAATGAACCACATCCAAGCACAGCAGGGTTGCATTTCACACACAGTAGGATGTGTATCTTGTTCATTTTCCTTGAGACACAACTCAAGCAACCTTCTAGCAGGTGACTTGTTAGCCCAAGAAGAAGCCAACTTACTTTAACTCACTTTCACGTTTTCTCTCTGTTCTATCTGGAGAGAGATTTTTGTTATTTCATGGTTTGCTGATGAAAGATGTCACGGGTGGGAAAATCTTCAGCAGCCCTGAAAGTGTCAGAAACTTTCAAAGAGGAAGGAGAACATGCTTTGAAAGCTGAGTTAAAACCCTTCTCTTCTAAGCACCCTTCACAGCCTCAGGTCTGGTCTTTTCAATTTGGCTTTTGAAGTTCTGCTATCTTTCAAGCTTAATTCCTCTTGGAGTGTGACCAACTTACTAGAGAAGCTACATTTTTTTTTCAAAAGGAATATTGAAGTCAAAGTATTCCATGGGAATATGGATTAGCAACCCTGCATTTTTCTCTTGTTTGCTCTGTGCAAAAGTAGATTCTCTTGCTGGCCTGAGCTTCCCATGCTTTTGTTTCTTAAAATAATTGATAAAGATGAGCAAGGTGAACCTCTCCTACTACCCCACCCCCGCTCCCCACAAAAGGAGACCCCTTCCTTCCTTGAAATTCTGTTGTGAAAGAATTTATGACAAGAGATGACATTACGTATTCTCAGAGGTTAAAGAACAAATATCACTACAAGGTCAACACCTTGGATCCCAGGAAGGCCTTGAACGTTCAATCCTTCATCCTTCAGTTCCCTTGGATTACAGACCTACTCCAGTAGGCCTGGTTGCATCTGCTTTCAGTGTAGAGGCTTGATCCCAGGACTTGGCATGTGCAAGACAAGCACCTTCCTCCTGAGCTGTATCTCTGGAGCATGTGCTACCAGTTTTTGAAATCCAAAATGTGTTCAATTAAAGATTGGCATGTGTCAAGATGTGTGATGTCTTTGTAAGAAGATTAATGGAGCTTGGCTTGCAGACAATGCCAATAGTCAAAGTTTGGGCTCTTCGTTAATGTGAGGATTTAAGGGAATGGCTACCTCCATCTTCCTCCATACGAAGTGGGTATATTGAATACCAACCATAGCAGATACTCTCTGAATGCATTGTGCATTGGGTTCTGTTTTTCCTCAAGTAATGAATATTAGAGATTCTTGATACCATTTAATAGTAGATAATATTTTTATTTAAAATTTTATCATTTACTATGATCTAAGTTATGCATTAACTGAAGAAAGGGGGATACAGATGACATATTTGCTTGTAATACAGAAGAAATGTCAAATATGTCATTTTTATTAATTATGGTAAATTAATAAAATTATTGCCAAATCAGTAATGTCAATACTTACATTTTAGAATCTAGCTTTGAACCCAGGCTGTTTATCAGAATTATCTTGGGAGATTTAAAAATAAACATCACAATGACTAGGCTTTGTTCCAGATCAAGTATATCAAGTATATTTAAGAATGTACTTGAGGCATCAGTTTTCCAACATATCGAGAGTCAGGAACTGCTATTTTGACCATCAAGGCATCAGAGAAAAGCATTCACCCTTGTTTGGATAGCTTAAAGTTCTTATTTCTGAATTGTTCATACACCAAGAACCTCCTTATATTTTCTCATCTTTACATGTGTTTCCTCTACTTGGTATCTTTTTTCACATTTAATTCAAACAAGTAAAGGGATATTTAAATATGTTAGTTTCTTTAGATTAGGGAAGTTTTCTTCTATAATTTTGTTGAAGATATTTATTGGCCCTTTAAGTTGGGAATCTTCACCCTCATCTATACCTGTTATCCTTAGGTTTGGTCACCTCATTGTGTCTGGGATTTCCTGGATGTTTTGTGTTAAGAACTTTTTGCATTTTGAGTTTTCTTTGACAGTTGTGTCAATATTTTCTATGGTATCTTCTGCACCTGAGATTCTCTCTTCTATCTCTTGTATTCTGTTGGTGATACTTGTATCTATGACTCCTGATCTCTTTCCTAGGTTTTCTATCTCCAGGGTACTCTCCCTTTGTGATTTCTTTATTGTTTCTACTTTCATTTTTATGTCCTGGATGGTTTTGTTCAATTCCTTCACCTGTTTGGTTGTGTTCTCTTGTAATTCTTTCAGGTATTTTTGTGTTTCCTCTTTAAGGGCTTCTACCTGTTTACCTGTGTCCTCCTCACATTCTTTGAGAGTGTTATTTATGTCCTTCTTAAAGTCCTCTATCATCATCATTAGAAGTGATTTTACATCTGAATCTTGCTTTCCTGGTGATATGGGGAATTCAGGACTTTCTAGTGTGGGAGAACTAGGTTCTAATGATGCCAAGTAACCTGGGTTGCTGATGCTTATGTTCTTGTGCTTCACTTTTGCCATCTGGATCTCCTTAGTGCTACCTGTCCTGTCTCTGACTGAAGCCTGTCTTTCCTATTGTCTTGGTTGTATCAGAACTGTGTGGGGTGGGTGTTACTACTGGGGTTAGAGTTAGGGCCCAAGATCTGCTGAGTGCTCAGTTGCAGACAGGAAGGAACCAGTGCTCTGGGCCAAGAGTGACTTCCTGGGTCCTAGTGGGTCCCAGTTACTCCCTGTTTGGGGCCGGTGTTGCTTTCTTCTTACCTAAGATACTGCCCAGGTTAGAGCTCCTGGAAGGCCTGCTTCCTCTGGGTTCTGTGAGACTGGGGGCAGAGCTGCTGCCCAGGATCCACTCAGTGCTCGGGATCCGATATGCTAGTTTCTCACCTATGAGCCAAGGTGTCTGTGTGAGTTTTTGGTTACAGGTGTATCAAGAGGAGTTGGGCAGAGTCAGTCTACTAAGGAGGATCCAGAGCCTATGGTGACATCATTGACATGTGTTCTAGGTTTCTGAATGAATATGATCATGTTGTACACATGTTGCTACATTAAACAGTGTAAGAAGATTTTTCCCCCCACGTTGTGCTGTAAAACCAGGTTCTAAGGGCTCCTGCCTAACACTTTCAGGTTATAAATATGTCCTTTCTTAATGCTTGCTCCCTTTCTTTACCTATAATTTTGAGAAGAGTAGTTATTTCTGAGTGCAATCACAACCAGAAGATAAACTCAAGAAGAGAAGTGCTCCATTGATGGTGGGGCTCCATATTCTGAGGTCAGATCCCAGCCTTGTCACTGTCACCAAGCTTTCTGCCTCTTAGCTCTAACCTCTATCATATGAGGGGTAAAGTCTGATTTTAACACCTCTTTTCTTCTCTGAGAGAATTATCAACACAGGTCAATGAATAGATGCCAAGCTTACCTGCTTGCCTGTCTTGATAGATAAATGTAACTCTAGTGGCTTATGTGGCTACAGGTCAAGAGCTTTTCATGTATTCATAATTGTAGCTTCTTTATTTGGTGATTGTTCAAAATCATTCATGCATCCAAATCTGTTTCTAAAAGATTTGCCATATTGTCCAATCAGCCATCTGAGAGGCAGTAATCAACTAGACTGATTGATGGAACAATAATTTTAATTTGCAGCTAGCTTTACTATTGGAGAACAAGAATGAGTGGGTCATCCTTGGTTTGTTCACTTTATTCCCACACTTACAACTTTATTTCAATAATTACCTCCAGTCATTCTGTAATTATATTTTAATAGTTAGATTTCCTAAATGTGTCAAATTGAATATAAATGAAAAAGTTTCTCTTTTCTGATAATACCGGGGCATAGTGTATCTGTAGGTACCTGTCATTCTTTGGAGTATCTGCGTTCCCTTTTAGGCACTGCCCAGTTCTCATCTACCATCTTGTGTCTGGCACTTTCCCAGGAAAAGAGGCATTAACATGCAAAAGAGGTAGAATTCAAGTATAATTAACAACAAAAATGAGCTCTAATTTCTATGCCATTAGTGAACTAAGACTTTCCCTTGTAAAATTATAAAACAATGAATATTCAAAGCCTCGATTTAATGTGATGATAATGGCAATTACTTTATTGTTTTGGTCATTGTTTTTGAAACTTCAACTCATGCTTAATTAAGTATAAAATTTCGTAGTTTAATAGAGAGTATTTAAGGACCCATGTTACCGAGAGCCAAGAGTGCTAACATAAGGAGGTAGGTGTTGACATTTGCTGAATTGCTATTATATATCACAAATCATAGAGGACAATGCCATTTGGTAGATGACTCGAGAAAGTCTTAAAGAATTGGTTAGAATTTGCACCTTGCAATTTATTATAGTGGGCATTTAGAAGCCTAGAAAATTTTGCATTGAATCTAATGCTGGGGACCATGTCTGTTCAGTGAGTTGGCCCTCAAAGCCCAATTTGTATAAAGGATCTTAGAATCTCTTGGCTGAGAACCCATTACTGGGGAAGAAAGAAGTAGAGAAATAAGTTTAACACATCAGTAAAACTCTTATATCATAATGAACTAGTGTTTCATTCATTCAATGGAGCATTGCTTATTGGATATCTATCAACTTGTGACTGTAACACGTGGTCTATTACTCAGTTCTTCTTCTGCTACAGCCCAGCCTAGTCCTATCATGAAAGGATTCTGATTACTGACATGAAATGAGCTGCGTTGTTGAGTCTTCATTGGATGGCTGGGCTATTAGAAGGGACTTTCATACAAGGAAAGATGGCTTTGTGATCTCTCTCTCTCTCTCTCTCTCTCTCTCTCTCTCTCTCTCTGTGTGTGTGTATCTGTATGTGTGTGTGTATCTGTGTGTGTGTGTGTGTGTGTGTGTGTGCGCACGTGCGCTCATATGTGGGCACCCACATCTCCTGTCACAATGTACACTCATATGTGGGCACCCACATCTCCTGTCACAATATCTCTTTGAACATTTGGAAACTGGTGTGTCAACAGAGCTAACAGCTTTCAGGGGTTCCTAGGAACATTTTGGGACCACATTGCAGGGGCTGGGCCTGTGTAGTTATGAACCAGACAAAGAAAGTAAAAAAATAATTAAAATCATGAATTTTTATTGTATACTTTATTATTTTAAACATATTTGAAGGGGCTGGAGAGATGGCTCAGATGTTGAGAGCACTAACTGCTCTTCCAGATGTCCTGAGTTCACAACCACAGGTGGCTCACAACTATTTGTAGTGAGATCTGGTGCCCTCCTCAGGGATGCAGGCATATGTGCAGGCAGGTCACTATGTACACAATAAATAAATAAATCTTTAAAAATTATACTTTTAAAAGTGCTTAGAGAAAAATTGGGAAGAATAAAGTAATTTTTTGAGAATAGTCATAAAGTAAACAATAATTTGACCTTTAATTAAACAACACTCAAAATAATGGCTTGGCTAGGTTGTAGGTGTAGACCCTGAATATGTATTCAATTCTTTCTCTTACTTCAAGTTCTTTTGTTTTTGGTAATGTTTAGACCCTCAATTCGAGTTTCAAAGGCTATTTCTGAATTCCACAGGGATCTGTCAATTTCACACTCTCAGAATTAAAAACTATAAGTTTGTATCTTTAAAAGTTTTAATACCATTTTGGCATTAATGAGGGAAGCTTGAACATGAAAGATGGAGATGACCATAGCAAATAAAAACCTTGTTTGTTTTAAAATAACGGTGTTTTCAGAGAAACCTGATGCAATTCCAAGATGAAAAACATGTTCAGGTCAAGGCAAGAGTAATGTAATAGTCACCAAGGAACGAGCCACTATTAGTGAATTACTGGCAATCACACACACAAGATTGTATTTCCATGTGCACAGTCATACAATAATTATATACCACTGTGTCAGCATCCTTGGTTTGGATTTCAGGGCATATCTTTTCACTAGTGAAATTGCTTGTAGTATATAGATTGAAATTTTAGGCACGCTATGCCATTTTCCTTCGTTTGGTTTTTGTTTTGAGACATAGCCCATGCTGGCCTTGATCTTGAGATTTGGTCTCAACCTTCACAGTGCTGGGGTAACAGGAGCACATCATTAGTCCCCCTGGCTTGCAAGCTGTGTTCTGTTATCAAACTGTTTGTTACCAGGTTGATTAAGAAGGTTTTTGAAACATTAATATTCCGTGAATTTGGTTTTGTTTTTTTTCCTGTGCTCATCATTTGGCTGGACAACAGCTTTGGAATTAGCATTTGAAAGGCAGTTACGCAAATTTGACCAGTTATCATTAGCAAAAGAAACTCTTGGATTAGCCCCATAATGAGCTGTTATCATTAGCTTTTTTTTTCAATAGGCTTTCCAACACAAACACATATGTCAATAACTATTACCTGTGAATTAAGTCTGTGGATATTCTTACTGTAATGATAAGTCATATTTTTGTGTACACTCAATACATCTTAGTATTCAAGGCTTATTAAGTACAAGAAGTTGAAATGCATCCAGAAGAACATGATTAAAAACAATTTTTTTAATATACAGACTTCTTTATTTATGTATTTAAGATTTATTTATTTTATGCATATGAGTACACTATTGCTCTCTTCAGATGCACCAGAAGAGGGCATCAGATCCCATTACAGATGGTTGTGAGCCATCATGTGGTTGCTGGGAATTGAACTCAGGACCTCTGGAAGAGCAGTCAGTGCTCTTAAACACTGAGCCATCTCTCCAGCCCTAAAAAGAAATTTTAACAAGAAAATTGCCACTTGAAATCCTTTTAGGAACTAGATAAACATATACAATAAAAAGCAATTGTAAAGCTTTTCTTGACCAGTGGCCTTGGGCTGGAATTCTCCAGGGATGTTTTCTGTTTACATCCTCAACTCTTAAGCCTTCCTAGGTTTCTTTCCTAGTAACTGGTAAGTCTTTCACGAAGTAGGAACATATTAGATGATCAATAAGTGGTCTTGAATTCCATTAGCTTCAGGGAAAAGAACAAAGTACAGTGATTTCCTATAGAGCAGAGTTTTGAGGCCTTTTGGGCAAATGAAACAAAGCTGAAGTCTTGAGCACATCTTAATTTCTAGATTGTGTTTGGACTTATGGGCTTGAAAAAAAAGAAAGGACCCCCCAAATTTTTATATCTTTGAGATTAAAAAAAAAAAGCAATTTCAAATATGTTTAAAAATATTGGGCTAGAGAGACGTCTCAGTGGGTAATACATTTGCTGCTGCACAAGTGTGAGGTTCTAGGTTCAGATCCCCAGAACCCATGTAAATGTTGAATGGTCCTTGTAGTTCACCAGTAACTTCTATGATTGAGTCAGAGAAGATAGGGAATCCCAAGAGCAAGATGACTAGCCAGCCTATAATACATGAGTTCCGGGTTCAAGCAAGACCTCCTGTCTCAATGTTGAGAATAAACATGGAATAACATCTGATATCAATTTATGGCCTCCAATGTATGCATATACATGTGGTCCCATACACATGAGAACATGGGCACACGTACATGCAAAATAAAGAGGTATGTAAACCATACTTTGCCACAAAATTTTGTTACAGTCCCCATTATAACTATCTTTATATACTTTGAGGCTGAATGGAGAAGTCCAGAAGAAATAAAGTCTTTCCTTTTGTTTCTACCACAGGACATTGTTTCTGGAAGGGTCTCTATGTACATTTGATAGGCCCGGTCAACCTAGGAAGTGCTCAGGGTTCCTCCTATTTTTCAGAACTGCTGATTGCCATGTGTGGAAATGTCCTTGTGATCTATGTGTGAGAGCATAGACTGAATATGATCATATTGTGTGAGCATTAACTTCCCCTTGTGCTCTGGGTTAGTTTCATATGGCTGCTATAGCATACTGTCACAATTAGTGCATGAGAATGATACATTTGTTATCTTACATTTTTGTAGGTTTGTAAGTCCAGAACAGATTTCTCTGGGCTGAAATGAAGTTATTGTCCAGGCTGGGCTTCCATGTGGAGGCTCCAAAGAAAATTAATTTCCTTCTCCCCCAAACTCCCCACTTTAGTTGCTCAACATTCTCCTTGAGTAGGCACTGTCTTCCTCAACTTCAAAGCCTATAAATTCCACCTCTCTCTCATCATCCCTACCTCCTCTGTTGTCTTCTCATGCCTTGATCTTTCACTCTCAAGGACCCCTTTCATTTTATAAGGATGACTAAGATCCTCCGGGAGAGACGATACATGTTATTATCTTTAGCTCTACCAGTTTTTGAGTCCCTTGCCACGTGTCTTAATTTTGCTTTTAATGCTTGAAGAGATAGCATGGCCACCACAACTTTTATAAAGGAAAACATTTCATTGGGGCTGGCTTACAGTTTCAGAAGCTTAGTCCATTATCATCATGGAGAGAAACATGGCAACATGCAGGCAGACACTGTGCTGGAGATGAGCTGAAAGTGCTGCATCTTGATCTGCAGGCAGCCTGGAGGAAATTGGACTCACACTGGGTATAACTTGAGCGTAGGGGACCTGAAAGCCCACTTCCACAGTGACACACTTCCTTTAACAAGATCACACCTCCTAATAGTGCTAGTCTCTGTGAGTCAAGCCTTCAAACAGGAGTCTATAGGGGCCATTCCTATTAAACTGACACACTATGTAAGGGACTACAGTCATACGTTTCTGAGATTAAGGTAGATAGAGGCCTGATATGGGCCTCAGTAGCAAGGACATAGTATGACCTTTTGGTATGTGACCCTTCAGCATACCCACAGATTTGGTTTTGAAAATGGACATTTACCTCAGTCCAGGGAGAGATGAGGCAAAGACAGAAGACCTGTCAGTTACAGCGAAACACTAGATGAATAAATGAAGTGAGTGAAGAGAAGAAAGGGAAGAAAAATGCTCTTTTCTATTCAGCACTGATTATTTGATGATTTCCTCCTTGAAGAAAAACTTTTGGTCCTTTTACCATTTATTTTCTGTTGCCAAATCTCAATCTCATTTGGGTGCAGGCCTGGCCCGGGTCTGTCAGGGAACCCTCAGGGCTGTCTGTGGCAGTCAGACTCATTCAGGTCCTGGAATGCTCTAGTGGTAGTGTCACTTGTGAACCTTCACCTTAGTCTTGTTTGTGATTCTTGCCAGCTTTGCTGGCCTTGCAGTCACCTCACACCTCGCTTTTGCTCAGCTTTTTCTTCATCCTGCAGTTCACACTTCCTGGAGAGATGGAAGATCTTCCAGTGTGGCCTCAATCATGCCTTTCTGCATTCCTCCAAGCAACCTTTTGGCACTATTAATTCTACTTTTTGTGGCCAGACTGTCATCAGATATCACATGCATATATACATGTATATACATATACATGTACACGTGCACATATATGTATGCCATATTAATATAAAGAGCTATATTAAAATAATGGTCGGGATTTAAGTTCTCTTATCTGACAGGCAGTCATTCCAAGATTGTTTGTTTGTTTGTTTGGTTTGTTCCTGCTCTATGTCTAAACCTTTATGTGCGCCTGCCTTAGTGCTGATTTACCAAAGGAAAGGCAGTTTTGTCTGATCGGATTGTTCTCTGGTCTCTTGTTTGGGAAAGAAACACAATACTAATTCCTGTTGCTTTAGTAATGTTCAAGGCTAGCTTGTTCTTCAAAATTGTGCTACTTGCCAAGTTGAGTCTTCTTTCTAGAAGGTACTTTTAAAGGATAAATCCTTTCACCACAGATTTGGAAGCTTAGCAGCTCACGTGGTTCACAAACATCTGATAGAACCAGCCTGGGAAGAACAAACATGCTTCCTCTGCGAGACCGAGAGGACTTTCCTTTTTCACCAAGCTGCTTCAAAGAGATGTGATGTGATAATGAATCTGATGTTTTCTGTGGGGCATGCGTGTTGCTGTCCACTTTCAACTCTCCAGTCTATTTCCACTCACTATGAAATATAAGCGTGGATTCGTGGAAGGGACAATAACATTTAATAGCGTCTGGAGAGATGACTCAGTGTTTAAGAACACGTGTCACTCTTCCAGAGGACCCAGTTTTTGTTCCCAGCATCCACATGAACCTCTAGATTCAGGGGATCTGATGCCTTCACTGACTTCTGAGGATGCCAGGCAGGCACATGTTGGCATATACATTTATAAAGGCAAAATACTCACACACATAAAATAAAAAAAAAAACTTGAAAACTAAAGTTTTAATTTTCAACTAAAACTTGAAAATGTAAAGGAATTGTAAGGCATCATTAATTAGAAGCTTGTCATATGATCCTGTTTTGGAAACATGTCACCTTTGCACTTGCTGTTGGTGAGTGACTTACTATTAAAAATAGATCAGCAGATGTGAGGGGATCTGAGTATTTTCTTAAGAAGACACAGTGGTTTGAAATACCTGAATAATATCAATTTGGGCATTTGTTTTTTTTCCACTACACAGCTGTATAGCTTGACTCTCTTTGGCAAGATTTGCTCTAAATTTATTTTAAAATATTCTGCATTTCTATTTTACTGGCTTACATTGCTAAGATCTTGCTGCATTTTGTCAGTTTTAGAAGGGATGTTTCTGCAGTTTTCTGTTATGCTTAGACTGTAGACTCTTCTCCATTGTGAGAAATAGCCACTGAGTGTATTAAGAAAAAAATAAAAGAAGTACAAAAGTTTCCAGCAGCAAGATGCTGTCATCAGAACCCTAGCATTAGGGTTATGAAGACAATCTGATTCAACAAATAGCTAATGGGACACAACAGAAGCTTGTCAGCAGGGCTAGAATTTAGTTTGCCCTTGATTGCCATTATCGATCAAGGAGTCTGTAGGGTCCAGGTGAGAGTCTCTTAGTCCTCATCTTTCTACTCCAGGATAATTCTTACATCAGGTGCAACACCATGGACCATGTCCCTAGAAGGTTCTACTAGATCTGTGAGCCACCCACTGCCTGGCAAAAGACTATTGTTAATAGCCCATCAATATAAAACTAAATCTAAAGTCATAAATAATTATGAGGGACATATAACCCTTTGAGTCAGAAGTAGTAACTGTGGATCAAAGTATCTTAGCCATCTCCTTCATTGTTCTACAGTTAGTGGGCACTGTTAGTGCCTGAATCAAGTGTGGGTTTATGTGTGGTGGTTTTAGGGAGTGGGGGGATAGACTTGGGATTTGATGATATTTATCTTCAGGTTTGAGAGGCTCCTGCTCTCTCACCCTCTGCTTTGGGTTCTTTATATAATTATAATGGAAGTTACTTGGGTTCCAGAATGGCACTACAAGTTTATGATCCATTGGAAATGTCACCATTGCATAAATGCTTCCCTGTGTTTCCAGTTGAAACTGTCTGATAAAGCTGCAGTGTTGCCAAGCCTCTGGAAGGAATGTGGGGTTTTCATGATGGAAAAGCAGTAACTCATTAGTGAGAGCCCTAGCAGAGTGACCATAATGAGCTGTGGGTTTCTCTAGAGGTCTGCTGTCTGTCTGATGACAGCAGGACCCATTTTTCTAAACAGGGAGCCTTTTAGTTCACAGTGTAAGTGTACTATTAAGTCATATGTTCCTTATTTCTCTACCTGGCTTAATCACTGTTGCTGTCATTGCTTTTCTAGTGAAATGAGGCATGCCACCCACAAGTTCTGGCGTCTGAGACCCCAGCTTTGAAAGCATTGCATCAACTCATTTAAAGAGTGCAGCAACTAGAAATCACGGTGCGTTTGGTTTCCTGAACTGGTCGAGCTAAAACTAAAAGTTTAAATTTGGCTTAAGTCAGACAGAGTCTTAAAATAAGGTCTGATTATTCCACGTGTAGCATTTTAAACTTCCCTTAAGAGGAATAGTCTATCTGTTTTTTTTTTTTTAATCAAACACAGCATGCCAAATGGTATATACCAAATGGTACATTGGCACTGAGAGTAAGTTTCTAATAGTCTCACCATACAAATAGGAACAATTTGAGGTGATGGATATGTTAATTAGCTTAATTTGATCATTTTACAAAGCACTACAAACCCATAACATCATTTTGTATGTCCGAGGTATAACAGACCACAACTTGCCAACATATGACAAGAAATAAAAAGGAAGTGTAAAATGTGACACATTAGTACTGAGACATCTTAATTCATTAGCTGAGGCTGAATCTTAGACATGGCACCCATGGGACATAAGTCAGTATTCAGTCTACAGGTCCATGTTAGCGGGATGGTGCTCTTGGAGTAGTTCTGCGAGATTAATGCTAATCTAGTGATTACATCCTGAAATGGAAGGTTCAGAGAGTTTGCTGTGACAGCTGACAGTTGAGGGACAGGAAAGAACGAGGCAGGGTCTTTATATTGGCCCCCTTCCTGCCTAGGAAAGATATGAATGACATTTAGAAGTTCAGACTTACCCTCCAGAGTCATTATACAGTGAGGACCTGCTGTTGCTGTCCTGCCTGTGTCATTCTGGGGGACAAATATACTGGTAACTCAGACAGAAGAGGTGATGGCCAAAACTGTGGCTGGAGAGACTGTCTGTACTGATTACAGAGGGAAACGGGCTATTTATTTAGGGAAGATCACCATCAAGTCACTGGACAGGAGAAAGAGCTAAGAACACCAACTCTTATTACCAGAAGTGGAAACTCTTGTGATTCTCTATGCATCATGGCGTTAAGCAGAACATTCTCAAACATTTCCTCCCAGCTAAGAACCTACGAATGCAGACGAACCATTTGCTGATGCTGTTATAACTCTTTTTGTCCTTTTCTGAGTAGTGTTTATGTCAGGATTAGAGTCTCTGATGTTGTGGGGAGCACCTAATTTAGTGTTACTTTCTCTAGGTGGCAATGTGGGCCATCTCTTATTTTGTTTATGGCAATGTTGTGCGATTTGATCACGTTTGAGCAGATGTTGAAGAGAGTTCTGATTCCCGGCTTGCATCTGTTCTGCACCAGCAGCTCTCACGACAGAGACCACACAGGTGTTCTCTCTCTCTCTCTCTCTCTCTCTCTCTCTCTCTCTCTCTCTCTCTCTCTCTCTCTCTCTCTCCCTCTCTCTCTCTCTCAGCAGCATGTGAATTCTAAGAGCACACATAGAGGGAGAACAGCAGTGGGGTTCTCCGAGGTGGCTGTTGTGCCTTGATTTCCAGAGGGTTGAGATGTTTGTAAAGTGTTCTCAACCTCACTTTTTAAGTACATTTTCACAAGGGTTTGGAAATCCAGGCGTGCCCTCAAAAATCACACAGTTTCCTCGCTGGTGGCCAGCAGGGGGCGCACAAAGCAAAAGGCATTTTTAAGGAAAGTTGCACATTGTGTAATTTTAATCCATTCCGTTTTAAATACCACAATAAATTTAATTTTCACAATAAATTAAATAGCCATATTCAGTTTACAAAATAGAATTACTTAGTGTGAAACGGGTATTTACACCATTTACAAATATGTACAGGACATTTTTCTTTGTTGACATACAACATGGAAGTAAAAGAACGTGGTGATTCTCCAGCACGCGAGTGATTGACATGCTACAAATGACACCATGGTCCATATGAGGAAACAATAGTGCAAAAATCACCACAAGAACTTTGGAACAGTGTCAATTTTATGAGCTAAGACATTCATTTAAACTATAAGAAAATAGCATAATCTGTTTTCGTGGCAACAATCCACTATTTGAATTAAAGAGCTAATGTTAGCTTAGGACAAAAACAAAACAAAACAAAACAAAACAAAACAAAACAAATGAACCATAAAATTGAATCCTCTACTTCCTGAAGCTTTGTAGCCATTGGTACATTTTCACACATTCATCTTTTGGCTTAAATCTGACAATGGCGGGTGACAAGTTCTGAGTCAAAGGAAGACTAACTTGACACTATCTAAAGTCACTTTCCCCAGTCCCACCACCTCTTCTTTTTCCTTTTTTTTTTTCTTTCTTTCTGTAAATAGCTTAAAAGATGCAATTATGTAGACAGCCATTTATTATTTATTTATTTCTTGTAAATTTTCAGTAGAAAAACAATTGATCTTCTATTTGGTCACACACTGCGTATGTACAGCTATTCATGGAAAAATGAGTTGGGGGGCTGTGTCTGGGAAAGTGCATATTTTAATGTCGAGGGGACGCCATGCGTCTCTAGATACAACACATGGTGTTGTATGCTATATTATTTTAGGGCCAGTTCAATGTCCTCCCAGTGATCTGGTAAAATTTTTGATTAAAGGGATGAAAGAATTTGCGCAATTTGGTAACGACGGAGGGGTCTACCTCTGGATGGATGCGCCCCTTGCTGCCCGCCAGGCACTTATTAAAGATAATGTTAAATCGCAAACAGTAAAACCCTCTGGTAGCATTGAAATATAAATTGTACTGACTTATCCTTGGAGGAAGGTTTAAGAATTTCTCCACCAGCTGCAGTTCCGGCAGAGGCTCGGTGATGAGACGGTCTCCATCCACGATGTGGAACTGTTCAATGGGAAAGTACTTCAACCAGCGCTCCAGATGTTTCGTGTATATGCTGGTCCTAACCGCCTTGTATTTCGTGTTCACCTCGCAGGTATTAGGGTCTATGGCCAGTTTTTCAAACTTATAGTAGGTTTTGTTCTTCCGCTCCTTTCCTTCTAGCACCTGAGTGTAATCAGAAATCGCTCTTGTGGTGGGCTCCCTGACAATGATCAACAGCTTGATGGATGAGTTCATCTTGTAAATCCTTTCCGGAACCTCTTCTGTGATGAAATATGCCGGGCTCTTTTCAATTGTGATTTGCTGAGGGTAGGAAAAGGGCATCTTTTTCCTGTACCACTCAATGCCCTTGGCATAATTCTCATCATTGTCAAAGAAGTGGATCTCTTGGGAAGCTTTGACCACTGCAGGATGGAGGTTTAACATCTCTAGCAGGGCCCTTGTACCCCCTTTTCTCACCCCAATGATAATGGCTTTGGGGAGCTGTTGGACCAGGTCATGGAGGCGAACCTGCTCCTTGGAAGAGTTGCCCTTCCGGAACTCATGCAGCAGGCCTCTTTTAAACTGCAGGGCTCGGAGTGGGAATTCAACCTGGCTGTGTGCACCACCAAATCGACTTTCAACGGGACAAATGGGCTGGAGCCTGCAAGCAAAAGAGAAGGACTGTAAGGAACTTGTCACAAGGAACGTCTCCTAGTTCTGCATCTGTGCCAGACTCAAATTGAACATGCATAAATAAAGCCACCGGGTCCCAGGTTGCTGTAATCCATAATGAACATATGTTTGGGAATTTTTATGTTAAGTAACCTTGTATTCAGTGGAGCACACATAATTGATGGGATTTTTTTTTTTATTAGTGCTCCTTAAATTTTTTATTCACCAAGCACTTAATTAACTACAGCGTGTACTGATGCTCACAGTACAGGATAGACAAGTGACGCCAGCCATACTAATAGCTTTTAAACAGTTCACTAGTTAAAATCATTTAGAAAATCAGGAAGGCGGAAGATTATAATCTTCAGTTAGGATGCTGAAGGGCAAAGAGGAGATCATTTATTCCAGGCATTGTGTCTTAGCTCTTGTTTCCTTTCTCTCTTTCCTCTCTTCTGGCAGCCTGGCAGCATTCACATCGCCTGTAAACATCTTATCCTTTAGATATAATCTGAGAAGAGACTGTGGTCTCTGCCCTTGGCTTTCTGCACACCATCACATAGAACTTTATCCTTGCTGAACTTTCTGTTCTGTGAGAATTTCTGCCCCTTGGCCTTAGAGAGAGCAAAAGGAGCACTTTACTTCTGACTCTTTCCATTTCTGTCTGAAAGGGTCAAGGTTACACTTTCATCTTGCTGATTGTAGGAACGACCCCAAGCATCACTTTTCTGTGTATGACGAACTACTCCTGGGACCAGAAATCTGGATGAAAGACTCTTACGCGACCAGAAACCCCAAATCATAATCACCATGCAACTTAAGTCAGGAATTAGTAAAGAGTGCAATGGACAGAGTCAGAAAGGATGAACAGGCATTTATATTTTTCTGAGAGAGAAAGATGTGATAATAGCCACAATGACATCAGAACACAATGACTACGTTAACATGGCCTCTGTATATGGTTAGAAAATTGTGTTTACTTCTATACATAATCTGATGATACACTGTAATCAATGAATCAACTAGGTTGATTTAGGAAGTCATTTCAGGCTGCTTGGTGAAAGGGATAATAACAGTCAAATTGGAAATTAAAATACATCTTTCAGTTGAAATTTCTTAATGACTGTGGCGATTTTGAATCTTTCTCTGTTACAATGAGGGATCCTCTTGCTTTCCCAAGAGGTCCCATTGCATTCTTCAAGCTATGTTCAATTCATTATGTAGAACTTGGGAACAGTTTTGGGTTTGCCTTATTTATCTAGGTGTATATATAAGCTTTAAGGAAAATATAGATGTGTATTAATTTTTATTATTCATAAAACAACTCATACTCATTTCAGGAAGTTTGAAAACAGTGGAAATCTATTGGGAAAACAGGGCTTACCATAGTCTTGATTAGCATTCGTTTTGCTGTGATAAAACACCCATGGCCCACGGCAGACTTGGGGAGGAAAGGGTTTATTTCAGCTTACAGTCCTGACTCCTTTGGAAAGCAATTTACTGTCTTGTTCCTTACAGCTTTCCAAGCCTGCTTTCTGAGGACCGCCTACCCAGGGTGGCACTATCCACAATGGGGGTCCTCTGCATCAATCACTAATCAAGAAAATGTACTCACAGTTTGCCTATGGGCCAACTTTATGGAGGCACTTTTTTCAGTTAAGAGTCTCTCCTCCCAACTGACTCTATCTTGGGTCAAATTAACAAAATAAAACAAAGCCAATTATGCTTTGTTTTGTTAACACATTAGGGAAATGTAAATTTATGAACATATTTGGATTATTACACTAGGGTTCTAATTGGATCTTAAAAAGTTATCAACAAATAACATAGTTAAAAGTATTATTGGTTGTGACACCAATGAACATATTATAAATTAACTTCTCTGCTCTTCCTGGGTTTTGTCTATTAAGCTAGACCTAGTTCATTGAGGTATCCATTGATGGATGGACATTTCTTCTAAGCATCTACAAGGATGCTAGCTCTGTTTCTGTGAGTACTAACAAATTGTCTCTGAAATCATTTTCTGTAAGATTTAATTATCTTTCCCAAGGTTGGATAAAAGTGTTGACATGGAATCTCTTGGAAAGACTGGGTAGGGATGGAGTACCACACTCCAATGTGGAAAGGGCCACCTTCCTTCTGAACTTCTTTATTTCTGCTTCCTACTCTGGACTACCAAACTCTGTAGGAAAATTGCTTTCTGGACTTCAGCACTCAAGAGAACATCTAATGATAAGAGAAAACATTCCACTTCCATGTTCCCTGAAGAACAGTTCTTATCATGACTACCAGACCCTAAGCAGAGTTTAAACATTGTAATAGACAAGGGAAGTAACCCCAGCATCCCTCCCAGACAGCAGTCTTCAGTTTCTAAGGGCAAGCACAGGTCATTTCAAACACAATTTGTTTAAAATCTTCAACAAGGGATTGTGAGAAAGCCCACCAAAAGATGGAATTTCTTATACAAGCCATCCTACCAAGGAGTTAAGAAGGCTAGGGATGAAAACTATTATCAGCTGAATGATAAATGTGTTAACAACTATAAGACCAATCATCTAATAAAACATCAGTGATTGGAAGTTAACTAATGGTGTAAGCAAGACTTCCTGCTAAAGTTCTGTTGTGGACATAGGACAAATGTTGACCCTTTAAAGTTTCTCTTTATTAAATGACATGTCAAGAATAAACATTGGAGTGCCAGCACTCCAGTGATATGCTCTCAATTACATATGTCATGGTAACAAAGTGGAAGACATGAACTGAAAGGTAGCAGAGAGAGTTCATGTTTACAATTTAAGATGAACATTGAAGAAAAGCAGGGACTTTTGCTGGTTTATTTTAAAACATTTAAACTACAGGATACTGAGGAGAAAACTGAAGCAATTTTTATTTAAAAATGTAGATGCATTTTCATTGACTCTGGGAATGGAACTGAGAAAGAATCTAGTCTTTTCAGCACAAGAGTTAATTCTGAAGAGGATGGGTAGTGTGGTAAAAGCAGCTCTGTATTCCAGACTCCTCCATATTTACTATTCACCCTGACTGTAGAACCATTGAGGAACACTTTAGGGATGGATACTCAATTGTCATGACGGGGACTCCTGCAGGCTAGTACCTCTTAACTGTTTGTCTATCTAACTGTAGTATCCTCTTCATGGATTTTCCAGTGCCTCATGGCCAATCATTCTGTGTGACAGCATCCTTGCCAAGTACACTCAGTTCCCGAAAGCCAGAGCTAATTAACATAGTTAAAAATCCGTGCCTGTAGCCATCTTCCTAGGACAGAGGACTGCAAACTTGATGGGCTTCTTTATTAATGTGTACATAATTGTTCGCTCATAAATTTCAAAGCCAAGAGACATGGTCCTATCACTACTATGCTGTAATGGCTGAAGGTCAGCACTGGATGCACATAGGCTACATTGTGGTCTAGTCAGTGACAGTATTATTTATTCATTATTATTTATTGTTCACAGCTTTACGCCTTCTGTGAAAACAAGTAAGTGTCAGTACTCACAGAATACAGATGGATCTGGATGAAGAATCTTGGTCTGTGCAGTGTGGAGCGTGTTTCTATAAGGTCTCAATGAATCAAAATCAACAACACAGAAAAGTTTGTTTCTTGAGAGTTTTGAGGGACAAAGATGAATGGGTACACTAAAGATATAGCCCAAGGAAGTTGATATCAAGAGACACACAAAACTACATGGGTAGATCATACACTTAATCACCTACCTATCCAAGCTCCCAACTCTGGCAACTAGATACAGGAGGCTCCCAACGGCAAGACTTCCGAGCACCAGGAGCTTCTGTCTCAGCCACACCTGCTGTTTGAATAGCATGGCCCTCCATCAACCTTCAGGACTGCAGCAGCCTGAAGATAGAGAGAAAGCGCCCATCAGTAGTTGTCACAAAGCCAACCAGAGGTGGACACAGGCCATTAAGCAATGAGGAAATCGCATACCAACCATAACAGTTTTAATGGTGTACCTGATTTTAGTGAAACTTACCTTAAAAAACAAAAAACAAAACACACACACACACACACACACACACACACCTGGTCGATGCTATAAGAAAAACTATTAGTTCCATTGGAGAATTATACAGAATTTGCTTTGTCCTCAACAATTTCTACAGCACATAAAAATACATATATATGAGTATACATATTAAACTCTTAAATATAATTAGAGTTATAGATAGATAGATAGATAGATAGATGGATAGATAGATAGATGATAGATAGATAGATAGATAGATAGATAGGCAGGCAGATTGGTAGGGTATAGGCCATCTACAGAGTATTGAGAAAATGAGCACCCTGAGGTTTCACTGGTAAGATAACTAACTGGTAAACTGCAGTTAGAGCAGAGGCTGAAATTCTGGTTTAGTAAATGACCTTTCGAATATAGTGTGGCACCCTTAGCTTATACCACTTGCTTTGCTTCAGTTGTGAAGGAAAGAAAAGGACAGGATTCAAAGTGACTGCTTTCTGTCTAGCCCAGCTGTGTGCGAAGACACTGGCTCCAAGGGGCTTGTTGTTTGCTCTCATGTCTCCTCCCAGTCCATGATGATGGAAATACAGTTTGTCAGGGTGGCCCTTCCCCAGGCTCCTGGGAAAGTTGAATAGGTTGGGTGGTATCAGGCTTGCTTTTACCTTTCCAGCTTTGTTCTCTTATACATAAGAAGTGTAGTGTAAGGCTTTCCTTGTGCTGTTATTACATTCTGAAGAATATATATATCTCCCAATTCAGACTTCTTATTAAAAATAAATCCAATCCCCTTTCAAGATAAGATTGTTTGCTTCTTACTGAAACTGAAAATAGTAGTCTGAGAAGAAGGAGACTGAGTTCTGTCTGAAAGTGATCTTGCTTCAAAGGCATCTCTACGTTTTTTATGTGAAGACTCCCACTATGCAGAAGGGATATGCTGCAATGGTCAGGTTGGTGTATACTTGCATTTATCAAGAACCTGCTGAGAGACAATACCATTTTCTACTCTCAGAGTAGGTACATGGGAGATTTAAGAAATGTTCTGAAAGAGTTTCAGTCCTTGGACAACCAATCATGTGATCAGAAAATCATGGACTAACAGGAGAACACAACTCAATAATGTGTAAATAAGTGTCAGTGAAGGAGATTTAAGGAAAACACCAGAGAATATGGGCTCCATGAAATTCAGTTTGTATTTACCAGAAAGACTGCTGGAAGTCATCCTAAGAGCATGGATAAGAGCAGATGAAGGAGAATGTCCATGTGCCAAGTTCTGTGTTGGGTGCTACAGAGAATCATTGTCAAATAAATAGACACAGTTCTTAGCCACTGTGGAAAAGATATAACACACCTATATAAGATTGGAAAATACATTCAAATTGTATTAAATAGCACAAAAGAAAATTACAGGGAGGGGAGAGAAAAGGGTAGTCTGCTGGGAAATGGATGAGTTCACCTGTCGTTATGACTTATTAAGGTTTGGTTTGTAGGCAATAGCCTAGAAAAGAGAAAGAAGGTGAAAAGAAGTTTATTGAAGCCTTTTCTGTGGTAAGCACATTGTCAAGATGCTATTTTAGGAAATCCCAAAGAATAAACAAAAAAGACAAAACAAACAAACAAACAAACAAACAAACAAAAAGACCAACTGTGAGATAGAAGGAGTTTCATAGACTTGTAAAGGGAAGTCCACAGTTTGTCCCACTTCCTACGGCTACAGAATTGCCAGGCAATGAGAAGGCAAAGGTAGCGCCCATGGCATGTGTAGTAGTTTCTGGAATGTCTCTCTATATTAAGGGAATTAATATATTACAGTCTGCAGTTCAACTAACCCAACAATGGGCAGCTGTGAATGGGAAGTCCAAGAATCTAGTAGTTGCTTAGTCCCGTGAAACTAGGTGTTTCAGCTGGTCTTCTGTATAAGTTGGAATCCTGAAGAAGTAGGTTCCAACAGATGTTCTGCCAAGTAAGTGCAAGCAGGAGGAGGAGAATACAAAGTTCTTCCATTGTTCTAGGTAGGCCTTCAGATTAAAGGTGTGTACTACCTGGATCTAAGTTGTTCTGTCCCAGGTTGGCCTTGAGCTAAGAGATCTGCTTGGCTCATCTTCTGGGATTAAAGGTGTATACCACCTTTCGTGGGCCTAAGGTTTTCATGGCCACTGGATCTTCAGGATTCAGATCAAAAAGCATGCATCATCCCATGTCAAGATCCAGATCACGTGTGCCCTCCATTTATGGCTTGTAGTTAATTTCAGATACAGTCAAGTTGACAACTGGGAATAATCATCATAGCATGAGATTTAGAAGTATTCTGAAAGCACCGTTCGCCTTTCTCTGGGTTGATTCCCAAGGGTCTTAGAGACACAGCCTAAAGTGCAGTGCTCAAATGTGAACAGTGTTGCAGGATACACATCAGAGTGGAGAGCAAGGAGGTCCTGACATTCTCTGGACCTTTCTTTGCTTAGTCACAAGGTAGAACAGTTTGTGACGTCCCCACATGCACTGATTTGAATGAGAAATGTTCTTCACAGGCACAAACATCTGAATGCTTGGTACCCGGTTGGTGGCGTTGTCTGTGAAGGTTATAGAACATTTAGGTGGCAGAGGAGCCTCGCTGGAGGAAATATGTCCTTCTGGCTTTAAGGTTTTATAGCCTGGTCCCATTTCCTGTGTTGCCATGCCTCTGTGGACTCTACCCTCCACCGCCTATTAAATGATAAGCCAAAATAAATTCTTTTCTCCTCTAAGTTGCTTTTGGGTGACTGAATTTCACCACAGGAACAGAAAAGTAATGGATGCACCATGCTACAATGCTATAATAAGAAGGAAGTAAGGGTTCTGTAACAGCACTCCTCAAAGGCTTGTTTGCTTTCCTGTTTAAAGGATTACACATCCTCTGTGCTGTAGTATGAATGAACAAAACGTGCATTCAGAGAAGAACAGTGTGAGCCAAGGAGAGAAGCTGTAAATGTGCTTCATAGGAAAAGTTCATGGCTTCAGTGGGAGTCACCAGCCTTCCAGAGGAACAAGAGAGCAGGGTGAAGAAGCAGTTTGGCTTTTTCTGGGTATTTTCATATGCAGTCCACATCATATGCTCAAAAGGGTATAGGACAATGCTTTGTCTACTGTCCCAAATATCCTGTCCACCTTTGTGTTTTCGTTTTACATTTTAAATTTATTTATTTATTCACTTTACAACCCAGTACCAGCTCTTTCTCTCCTCCACCCAGTATCCCCTTATCCCCTCATGCATCTTCTCGTCCTATTCCAGTTCACCTTCCCTTTATCACTTGAGAAGGGGAAGCCTCTCTCTGGGTGTCACCCCCAGTTACCGCCCACCCCCATCAATTCGCTGCAAGACTAGGCACATTGTCTCCCACTGAGGCCAGGCAAAGCAGTCCATTTAGGGGCATGGGATCCACAGGCAGGCAGGCAGGCAGGCAGGCAGGCAGGCAGGCAGGCAGGCAGGCAACAGGCTCAGGGATAGCTCCTGCTCCAGTTGTTGGGAGACCCACAGGAAGACCGATCTGCACATCTGCTGCATGTATGCAGAGGCCCTAGGTCCAGCCTGTGCTCACATCTTTAAGTACACTCCACCTAACCTTTAAGAATCAAGATATGTCCTGGCTCTTCTATGAAGCATTCTCTGGTGGAGGCTGCTGTCCATCGTCTTCTTGAAGTGGCACCGATCTCTCCTTCCTGCACTCAAGCCACACAGACACTTCATTGTTCTTAAGTATTTGGCAGAAGTTAACCGTTGTCTTCTCTACATATCACTACCATGTTCTCGCAGGGACTAAGCCAATTGATGCAGTTTACAACTATTGGAAAGTTAACTGAAAGGCCTGGAGCCTGACTCAGTCTGCTGTGTTGTCTGGGCCAGCATACCTCTCAAGGAGCCTGACAGAGACATCTTTGAAACACACCTGCCCCCATCTTCAGGGGTCCTAAGCCAATGGGTCTCCATCAAGCTTGCATTTGCAATTCCAGGTTAGCAAACCACCTCACTTAATATTGCTCTCTATTACCATGTCTGGCCACTCTTGCCAGCGAGTTTCTTCATGCCTCCATCTGTCCAGGCGTTCAGCCACCCCCACATTTTTAATACTCACTTTTAAACACTTGTGCTCTCTGCACTCTTCCTATGGGATTACAACCCAGTTAATCTTCATAATGTAAGTTGTTTTGTCCCTGACCTGTTTGGGGTTTGTTTACTGGTCCCAGTCCAGTAGCCCAGACTGAGCATGATGGCCAGCTTCTTTCTCTTTCATGAGTTGTCCACATTCCCCTCTGTTCCCACTTGGCCACTTTTTTTTTTTTAACTGCTCTTCACTTTGTCCCTCTGTGCTTGATGTTCCCATTAGCTTCCTCACTGGCTCGGAACAGCTTTCCTATGTCTCTTCTTTAGGCAATCCTAAGTCTTACTGATTCTTTATAGGAGTGGAATTCATAGAGGAAGTATCTCAAGAAAGGTCCCATCAGTTGGTAGAAATGGATCTGGTCCATGATGCTGCTGGTTAGAGGGCCAAAGGGGTGTGTCTGGGCCTGGGACTTGAGCTTAGAGAGTATTTATATATGTGGGTGAGTGAAGGTCTAGCATGACCTCATGGTTGTTCCCTGCTTGAGAAGAGCAGGCAAGAAGAAGAAAGAGTGAAAGAGAGCGAGTGAATGCTGCTAAGGAGGTTGTCTGGGACTTAGGGGGTCAATCACATATTACATTTGTTAGTTTTCTGTAGAAGTGCTTACAGATGCCTTATGCATTAGGTTATTAACCTCACTGCCTTTGAGCCCATTTTTTTTGCTGTGACCCCCTTGGATCTTTCAATTTAGTCTATGCCCCAAGAACCTAAAATATAGACTCTGACCTCTGGACAAGCCCATATATTTTCATATAGGTTTTGCTTTATGGGATGTGCTGATACTACTGATATATGGACCAGTTCAGCCTCCTTGTGTGCAGGATGCCTTAAGCATGTCTGCTAGGATTGTCTCTAGTGTTTTTTTGTGAAGATCTAGTCTACTCCTCATACTGATTCCTTGTGTGCTCTCTGGGCCATCACACCAGTCATGTATGTTCAGGTCTGCTGTGATAGTGAGGAGGTCTGAATGTAAGATCTCAGCTTCTATGGGAGCTGCCAGGGATGCAGTGCAGATACCACAGTCTCAGCGCCAGGAGCACTTGTGAGCATTTTGGTTTAGTTTTGCCCTGAAAACCTTCGAAATATTGTTCTCTTCATCTATAGAGTAAAGACAGTAGTGTCTCTTTTGCAGGGTTATCATGACATGGACTCTGGGAGAGAACTTTGTGAACATCTTATTGTGTTACAATATTGAACCATAATGATTATCTTGAGGAGGCAAATAAATTAGTTCTTGCACTGCATTTTAAGGAGATGAAGAATAGAATAAATGTAGTTCTCATGAACAGTATAATTGGACTGTGAAAATATCGGTCCTTTTTTAAGCATAAAAACTTTTAACGGAATCTCCCATTAAATGTTCAAATACTAACACTGAAGTTTCTATTCAAACAAGATGGTGGTCATGGGCACGGGCTCATTCACACAGACCACACAGTCAAGGCTTGTCTTCACGCGCTAAACCGTCCTTGGACTTTTGAGGGACAGGGAAGTCTCATTAGCACATCCCGGTGAGACTCTTCAGTAGACACCTAAAGCAACATCTCCTGCTTTATAACCAATCTCAGGTGACAGGGATAATGAGAGCAGCCTCAGAATACATTTTCCTCAAGAAAAATAAAGATACTGGCTTACGAGTCAGGATGCATTTTTTTTTTCCCTATAGTATCAACAAGTGCTCAAGAGTCTACAAAAGTTGGAGGCTCAAAAGCTAGGAGTTGTACCTCTTAGTTTGGGAATACAACAAAATGGTATGAACTCAATCTTTATAGGTAATGATATTAAATGAGGTAGTTAACGATTTTTAGTAACAGCTCACCGGAGAAGTTGTGATGGTTAATTTTGGTTCTCAACACAGTTAGACCTGGTATTAACTAAGAGACAAGGCTCTGGGCAGATGTATGAAGATGTTTCCTGCAAGGATTGTCTAATGGGGAGAGAAGATCCTCCCTTAGAGAGGGCAACAGCCTAGACATAGAGGGGTCTGAGGGAAATGCAGTACTGTTTTTGCCTGCCTGACTTCACTCTGATGGTGAGAGCATGTACTCTGTTACTGCATTTGCAACCTTCATTAACATCAGAACCCAGCTTCCTCAGCCTTCCAATTTTGAGTGAAAAGGACTGGCTCATCAGGGGTCTTCTAGGACCTCAGCACCAGATTAGCAATCTGTGGTGTCCAGCCCCTTGGCCTGAGCAGCTCCCAGGAACCTACATATCTTGAACAACGAGGTTCTCAGCTTCTCTAGTGTGTAGACAGCCACTGTTGTAATGCCCAGTTAATACTGTACGGCTAATCTAATATGTCCCTTGTATAATCTACATTCATTCTATCAGTCTTGTTCCTCTAGAGAACTCTGCCTAAAGCTCTGTTATATTGGTAATGGGCAATTTAAAAAAGTTTTTAAGTGTTTATAAAGTATTTTTATGCACAAAAAGGCTAAAGGCTTACAGTGATATTTAAGCACTCGCGTGTCTCTAGTTTTTAATCTCTGTGTCTCATTTTGTGTTCAGCACAGTCACAGTTTCTCCAGACCATCAAAGTTTCCACAGACATAGTTTATTAGCTGAACACAACTGAGTATCTACAAGAGATTACGCAGCCAGAAATGACAAGCTGCAGAGACATCTGGCTGTTTTTGTAAAACAGCACTCAGCAAAGAAAGAAACAATTCCCAAGCTACAACAAAGAGACGAGGAGATTCAGAAATAATAATGTTATAGATATGTTCAAGTGTTGCTCAAAGGTTTGTTGACTAGGTTCCCACAAGCCTCTGGTAGCAGTCACAACAATAATGGGAATAGCAACACAGTTCATTAAAACAGCAGAACGAGTCCTGGAAAATCATAGCCCTCTTTTGAGTACTAGCTCAGTCGTCCCAAGCAACAACCTTCACAGGCAGACAAGACCCGTGTCTTTGGGGCACCAGGCTCTTCTGTTCACATTTATTTTCTGTCATAATGCAGCAGACTTGTAAAGTACAAGCTGGTTTATTTTATTTTATTTTTTGGATGGATAATGAGGAACAGAGAGATGTACGGATTTCTTACTCAGGGACCTGTAGCTAGCACACAGAGAAGGGCGGGGGGATAATCCGATTCAGAGTGATGTGATCTCAAAGGACAAGACCTCTTGACAGCAGTGCCACTTAAATCCTCAGATGCTCACCCAAGAGACTAGATAAATATTTGGTCACTGATGACCCATGCAAACAAAAAGAATTACTCCAAATAATATAACTTGTCCTTGAAACTTGAGATAGAGAATAAAGAGACATAAAAAAAAAAAACAATAAAGAAAGGCGTTTCTAAGGAGAAGAGAATTCGAAAGAGACACAATTGTGTGGTTTCAACTGGATTTAAGGAAGAGGAGTGTTGGTAAGCCAAGGCCAGCACTTCAATAGAAGGCGGCACGCCATATCTCTCAGGCAACTTCTCTTTCCCTGTGCTGTTCAGCATTACCATTCATCAGAACCATGAGACCTTTACTTGCCCTTTGCCTATCCTTATGAAAGATTTTATAGTTGCTGATGGAAACATTGCTTTTGACTGCCATCTGTTACTGACTTGGGTTATCATATTCTGACCTCCAGAAGAGCCTGTCGAAATCTGCTCAATACCTTGCTATACCTGCTCAGTCACTGCTATATCCTGTGGTCCCCACTTCCAGTCCTTCCTCTGAGTACTGTGGTCCATGGCTCTCCATCTGCTCACCAACTTGTCTTAGAAGAAGTCCTGGAGTTCGTCACCCTTGGCTTTTAGCTCAGTGCACTTGGTTCCATGTTTAATGCACTGTCAGGATCCACCTGCTTTTCTGCACTGTCATTTGTCACTGCTGTGGCTCAGGTCACTGTCTCTTTTAAACTAGCCATTATGGTCTCCTAAGTGGCCTCCTACTATTAGGTTTGTTTCTGGCTCAATTTATTTTTCACTCTGATGCCAGATGGATCTTTATAAATGGACATCCGATCTAGCTGCCTCCAGGCTTACTACTCTTTAATGGGTTCCTATCAGGGAGGTGGTTTTAAAGGGTCCTTTACCACTTTCCACTGCACCCCACCCCCAAATCTACACTGTGTAACTTCAGCAAGAAGAACAGCTTGCCATTCTTTTTAGTTGTGCATGGTCCCTGCAGTTTCAATGACTTTCTTCTGAGGATCTTATAGCCCCTAAACAGTAGCCCAGAGCTCTGTGAGGAGTACACCAGTCTTCACAGCCAGGCTAATGTTCCCTCTGTCTCCCCTAGGCCTAATGTTCTTATCTTAGTTCCTGGATTTCCTTTGTGGAAATCCAGGGTTGACTGAGGTGTTCTTTGCCTATGTCCCTACAGCATCCATCAGAGAATTCTATTTAACCACAAAATGGCTTACACGTCTGTCCTCTAGTGCCACTTTCCCAGATTAAGAGTGCGTCTTTTCATTACTGAATTATCACCAGCACTTAGAGCGGCAGATGCTCAGCAAACAATTGCTGAGTAATCAAATCAGTTAGATGGGGAAGGACTTTCATACCCTGAAAGCCCTGACACCTGGTTGCTGCCTCTCTTTAACTGAATAGAAACCCTTTATCCTTGTCCGGTGCCTGCAGGCTCATCAAGTGCTGTGCTTCTTCTGAAAGTGGCCTCATTTTCATGCCTTTTTGAGGAAACCTTATGTATCCTTTGTCTAGATTCCATAGTTGTTAACGTTTTTCCATATATCTGCTTTATGTCTCACTTATTGTTACGTAAACACATCAATTTTACTAAGCCATTTGAAAATAAATGGCCAATCTTAGCCTTGCAGGATCCAAAGGCCCCATATGATGACTACCAGACTTGGGCTGGAAGGAGGACAGTGACATTCCTGTCTCGGAGCCTTAGGGAGGTGACATGGCCGGGTTAGAGCTTCAAACTATGTCTTCTAATAACTGTAACCTGCCAGCCTTGGGATCCCTACAGCGCCACTCTTCCTTCCTCTTCCTTCCAGGAAAGCCGCAAACTTTACAGACCCCATTGGTAGAGTTGGTGTAGCCCCGCCTTTCCATAAATTCAACTTATCAAGTATGGTGAGGTGTGTTATAAAAATAAACAAAACAAAATTTAAAAAAGTAATGAAGATGAAAGTCAGGGATACAGAGTAGCATGGGATGGAGAAAATCGTCCCAGGAGAGTTTTTGTCTCGCACATTTTGCTTCCCCCTTTAATTTCTCTAGAGAAAGAAATCTGAAAAGGCAAGTTGCTATTCTAACATGAGTTACGAGGCAGGACAATAACCATCTATTGGCATTCTACAGCTGGCTCCTGCAGCAAGCCAGTTGATGTGTGTGTGTGTGTATGTATGTATGTGTGCGCACGCACATACACATGCACAACTCCATAGGCACGTGCATATTTTCCTTTCTGTCTCTGTCTCATTTTATCGGTCTCTTTCTTTGTGCGTGTCTGTGTGTCTGGTGTATGTGCAGGTCAGAAATAGACAATGGGTGTCTCAGCTGTTTTACATGTTATGTTTTCTCACACTGAACCTGGCACTCACTGATTCAGTAGTATAGCAGGCCAGAAAGCCCTGGGGATAGATCCTCCTGCCCCACCCCCCACCAGTGCTGGGATTGCAAGTAGGTTTTCATTTCACTTTAGGTTTCTACTTGGTGCTCGGGTTCTCATGCTTGTGTGCTAAGTACTTTACTGATGTAGTCTTATCCCCTGCCCCTTAAAGTCATTATTGAAATTAGATTATAGTCTGGTGAGGTGGCATACGCCTGTGATTCCAGCGCTCAGGAGACAGAGGCAGGAGGATTGGTAGCTAAAGTCCAGCTAAGGCAGCAGAAATTTAAAATGAAATAAATTGTAGAAGGCAGAAAGTACTGCAAGCTTGTCGTTGCTGAATCATCTTGGTGCATCTCACGAGCGTCTGTACTTTGGAGGTTAAGCCGATCTGTGTGGTGGAAAGACCAAAGATCTCCTTCCAACTCCACATCCAGTAAACTCATCCTCACCACTTAAAATTCCGCATTACTCCACTGGTGTTGGTAGAAGAGAAGTAGCAATGAGAAGATGGTCCTTGCAATAGAAATGGGTAAACATCCAAGCCATCCACCCTCGCTGAGGTCCACTTGAACAGCGGCAAGTACATCGTATCCGCATTACCTCTGTCTTTCATTATGTCTGTCTTTCTGAAGATCTAATTTCTAAACACACAGGGCAATACTGTTTGTATAAAAATGAGGCTGGGCTGCCCTCCCTTTCCTCCTCTCTTTACCCAGGTACTCATTCTCCTGACTTTTCCCATAGACCCACTCCCATTTCTAAGGCTCTTGTGATCCTTTCTTTTCCCCGCTGTGATCCTTTGTCCCTGCCTCCCTCTGACTCCATCTGTTTTCCCCTATATTGCCACTGAATGTGTTTTATAGAAGAGCTTAAAAAGCAAATAATGAAGAAAAGCAATTTTAAGACATTTATAGCAAAATGAAGTATAAATAAATACACTATAAACCTGTATTTAATAAACCTATAATAAGATCTATGGTTAGTTTGCATGCAGAATGATACTAAATCTCCTATTTATAATGTAGCAAGCTAATATTTCTTAAATTGAAATGTTCAATTTTATATTATTAATATGCTTCAAAAACTGAGGAGATGGCTCAGCAGATAAGAGAGCTTACTGCTATTTTAGAGGAGCTACTTTTGGTTTCCAGCACCCATCTCTAACTCTAGTTCCAGGGGATTTGCTGGCCACCACAGTACCAGGTATTCATATGATACACATACATAAATGAAAGGAAACATCCATATCTATAAAATAAAAAAAAACTAAATTTAAAAAAAATCAACTCCCCAGCCCTTTTCTTTTTTGTTACCAGGAGCACCTTCCCCTAAATGCCAGATCTCCCTTGACAGCTGTGAGAGCCCCATCAAATACTGAGTTAGGATAACCTCTTATGTTTCCAGTCATCAGCAAGCATCTAGTAAGTACCTACTATGTGTCAGGCACTGCAGTTGATGAAACAATATGGCATGAGTAAAGTGCTTGCTGCACAAACATGAGGACCTGAGCCTAGTAGATCCCTCAGCATCGCAGGTGCAGAACTGTTTTATCCTCAGTGTTGGGGAGATAAAGCTAGGCAGATTCCAGGGCCTTAATGGCCAGCAAGTTTATCCTAAACAATGAGTTCCAGGTTCAGTGAGAAACTATGAGAGAGAGAGAGAGAGAGAGAGAGAGAGAGAGAGAGAGAGAGAGAAAGAAACAGGGAAGTACAAGAACAATCTTTGTTCATGTACCTGCACACACAAGTACCCTCATGTGTATACCCACAGTTCCCCTTGAGAAATGATATTGAGAACAAGAGACATAAACACTGTTCCATTATTACACTCTTAAGTGTGAAGGAACACTATCTTCTGTTTTGTGCAGCGCTGACTCTTCTAGCCTGGCAGTGAAGAAAGGATCTCACAGGTCAGGGTCCAGTACATCTGCATGTTGCCCTCTGGCCTTCCGCTCTACATCTTGTTACCCAAGCAGCCGCCATCCAAGTACTTTCTCCAGCTACCGCTCTTCCCTCATAGCCTCTTGGGGAATGAAGATTATGCCGGGCACACGTGGACAAGGCTATGACAGTTGGCAGACCTGGGCTGTGACCTGGGTATCACATGGGATTCTCCGCTGCAAAGGGCACACTTGGCTTCCTCTTGGAACCACTAATCTCTGCTGGACTTCAGTGTTTTCTAATTGGTCCAAACCCCACGGTTGGTTATGTACACCCCGCTGCAGTCCCGGTGTTTGAAGACAGTTCCCTCTAACTTCACAGTGATGCTTCCTGCCTTGTCTCACACGTGACTTTAAAGGGCACACCCTGTCATAAGTCTATCACACAGGTCCATGACCTTTCCGCATCCTCTTCCAGAGCTGGATTCCCACTCCAGTGTTTCTCTGACTTAGTTCTGTGGTCCTCCCTGTGGCTCATGGCTTCCACCTCTGGGCCTGGGGTTGGAATCTGCCCACGGGGACAGAAGCAATTGGGTTTCCTATATGCACTCTTTAAAGTCGACTATGTGTCAATGAGGTTAGTGTGCGTGCGCGGGCACACACACACACACACACACACACACACACACACACACGCGCGCGTGCGCGCACACACATGCACTCACACTCACAAAGGGAGTTTCATTGTCACAAATTTACAGGGAAATTGCTTCGAGAGAAGTGAGAAGTAACTATCAGATAAGTAACAAACCACAGAAAGCTATCTCTGGACTTCCAGTTTCCTTTAAGGAAAAAAAAAAAAAAACTCAAACAGAAAGCTCAAACTATATCATAGACTTCCTGTGTGGATTTGAATAAATCGTGCCACTCCTAAAACCTTCTTGATTTTCTAAATTCCATGTTTAAAATTTTCCCCTAACATAATATTTTTATTAATTAGTTGGAAATCTTCCTGATTTTCACTTAAGAAACATGGGACTGGAAAAAGAGGAATGTAGTCAGTAATCCTTTTTTGGCCTAAAATTTTTTTTATTCGAAGAGATTTTTTATTACGATCAGCTCAGTTTGCACCTTCTGCTCCCATAATGAGATAGGGATACAGCAGGAGGGACACTACAAGGCTAGGGGTAGAATTCGTGCCTGAGGTCATTTTCAATTTTTAATGTCTTATTACCCCTCAGTTTTAAACAGAAGTAGCCTCGTTAAAGATGGTGCCATCACATCACACTGCCTATCACTGTGGAAAATAATCGTCGGCTCTGAGGCACGGCCTCTCTTCGAAAAGATCCTGACACTTGAGAAAGATTCTGCCGATTAGCTTTCAATTTGCCCTGCTGTCAGGAGCCCACTAGAAGCACATTCTGAGGAAATTAACTGAGGGTAGTTAGGAAAGACCGTCATAAAGAATCTGCTCTTATTGTATTCTGATAATCAAATAAGAGTGCAGCGAGGAGAAGAAATGTATGTTCCAGAGCACAAACCAGAGCAGGCCTGGGAAGCTCTGTTCGGCTTCAAGGCTATGCGCAGGTCTGTGTGGGTGCCGTTGGTTGGTTAATAGCTGAAGCAGAAAATGTCTCAGTGAAGATGTTGATAGTTGCCCTATCATACGGCCAAGGAGGGTATTAGTTCTTTTCAGTTAACCACAAAGGTGTCAAAGTTAGAAATGAAAAGGAAAAAGACTCCCACTGTAACGTGGGATGCGAGTTTGTGGTGTGTTGTGAACAGCTCTGAGCCTATTCTGACTTTTCCAATGATTCTTCACTCCATTCAGCATCTGATACCCTGCATCCATTATTTATCTCACTTCCCATCACCGAGTTATCGCGAGGCATCTGCGGGATCCACCTACAGCAGGATATTCAGGTTGCATTTGTAATAACCAAGCTTAAAGTCGGCTAGTTACTTGTGCAGGAGTCTTCTTTACTAGACAGGGAGGGAAACAGAATTCTGTTTTGGCCTGGAATCCTCATCTCTCTCAATCTCAGTGGCTCACTGGTGTATGCCACAGACATCTGCATCACTTTTAAAGGTCCAGGTTAAAATTTTACTGGGCTTTTACAACAAAGATATGAGGAACACAAGACCTTGTATCTTTCATCCTATAGGTGAAACAGCCCTGACTGGTTGAGTATGGCACTCATGCTCTTTCATCCTATAGGTGAAACAGCCCTGACTGGTTGAGTATGGCACTCATGCTCTTTCATCCTATAGGTGAAACAGCCCCGACTGGTTGAGTATGGCACTCATGCTCTTTCATCCTATAGGTGAAACAGCCCCGACTGGTTGAGTATGGCACTCATGCTCTTTCATCCTATAGGTGAAACAGCCCCGACTGGTTGAGTATGGCACTCATGCTCTTTCATCCTATAGGTGAAACAGCCCCGACTGGTTGAGTATGGCACTCATGCTCTTTCATCCTATAGGTGAAACAGCCCCGACTGGTTGAGTATAGCCCTCATGCTCTTTCATCCTATAGGTGAAACAGCCCCGACTGGTTGAGTATGGCACTCATGCTCTTTCATCCTATAGGTGAAACAGCCCCGACTGGTTGAGTATGGCACTCATGCTCTTTCATCCTATAGGTGAAACAGCCCCGACTGGTTGAGTATGGCACTCATGCTCTTTCATCCTATAGGTGAAACAGCCCCGACTGGTTGAGTATGGCACTCATGCTCTTTCATCCTATAGGTGAAACAGCCCCGACTGGTTGAGTATAGCACTCATGCTCTTTCATCCTATAGGTGAAACAGCCCCGACTGGTTGAGTATAGCCCTCATGCTCTTTCATCCTATAGGTGAAACAGCCCCGACTGGTTGAGTATAGCACTCATGCTCTTTCATCCTATAGGTGAAACAGCCCCAACTGGTTGAGTATAGCCCTCATGCTCTTTCATCCTATAGGTGAAACAGCCCCGACTGGTTGAGTATAGCCCTCATGCTCTTTCATCCTATAGGTGAAACAGCCCCGACTGGTTGAGTATAGCCCTCATGCTCTTTCATCCTATAGGTGAAACAGCCCCGACTGGTTGAGTATAGCACTCATGCTCTTTCATCCTATAGATGAAACAGCCCCGACTGGTTGAGTATAGCCCTCATGCTCTTTCATCCTATAGGTGAAACAGCCCCGACTGGTTGAGTATAGCCCTCATGCTCTTTCATCCTATAGGTGAAACAGCCCCGACTGGTTGAGTATAGCACTCATGCTCTTTCATCCTATAGGTGAAACAGCCCTGACTGGTTGAGTATAGCCCTCATGCTCTTTCATCCTATAGGTGAAACAGCCCCGACTGGTTGAGTATAGCACTCATGCCCACACAGCTAGTAATGGGCCATTAGTTTCAATGCTGGAAAAATAAATAATTTTTTTCTATGAAGATTAGGCCTTAATTTTTAGTTCTAGGACTCAGATACCTGTTAGTACACATCTAATCCTGGGATAATAAAGGGTTTGAAAGATCACCAAAATATGGGTCTCAGGACATGGTAAAGGACATGTAAACTAATTCTGAATTATTTTGATTCTCTCTGTCTCTCTGTCTCTGTTTCTCTGTCTCTCTGTCTCTGTTTCTCTCTCTCTTTCTCTCTCTCTCTCTCTCTCGCTCTCTCTCTCTCTTTCTCGCTCTCTCTTTCTCTTTCTCTCCCTTTCTGGCTGGTTCAGCAGTTTATCTCAGAAAAATATTCTTGTAGGATGAAAAGGATTATAAATACACTCACTGAGAGTAGCAAAATTAAAAAACCACTTAGCTGGATAATTTCCTAGAATAACAGTGTTGTAAAAGCTATGGGACCAGGGCACCGATTCTAGGTCCCCTCCCAACTAATACAACTTTGCCAGGAGTTTTAGTTTGCAATAACTTTGTACTTTTCCCTGAATTAGATATTATTATTTTATCCAATAATCATTTAGTTTTTTTTTTTTTAATGTTTCCTAATACTGCCCCTTGATATGATGCTTTGCCTTTTATTATTATCAGGTGCCCTGGGATACAGTCCACAGGGAATGAATCCATCCAAAGGGGTGGTTGGATGGGTTTTAAAATACTCATGGAAACAGAGTTTGTGTGGTCCTCATTACAGTCTGTTTAGATATTTGTATCTCTCCAGGAAACTTATACTTCCAGAAGTTTCTCTTCATGGAGCTCAACAATCAAAAGTTTTGCCATTGGAAACCAAATGCATATTTTGTTCCTACATTTCTTTTTCTCTCCCTCTAAATCCATAGAACTTTGGATAGTTTTTAATGGATGACCCAACCCCTGAAGGATTTGTTAGCTGTTAAAAGTAACAGTGAGCTAAAAATAGTAGTTTAAAAGAAAAACTGGCTAAAATTTTTCTCCTTAGAAAATTAGTCTTTCTGTGTCACTTCAGCACAGACTGGATGTTAAGATGGTTAGCATTCAGTGAAAACGCGTAACCTAGTAAGGAACCTGAGATGTGGTCCAAAGAGGCAGTGAAAGTCCCCAGGAGGCAAACTCTCATGCACTGAGGGTCAAGCCCAAAGCTGCATTACAGCTAGGGGCAGCAAAGAGATTTTCCTCCAGCATGGGGCAGAGTGACATCCATACTACAATTGTGTCACGGTGACAGTATCTCAAAGAGAAGATGAGGGCGGTGTGAGGTCAACTAAGGTAGAATTCCAGCAGTCAGGGAGTGGAAAGAGTAAGTTTTCCTTACAGAAAGTAAGAAGGGGGTGCTCAGAGTGATTTATGGCTTTACTAACTGTCATTTATCTTAAAGGATAAACAAGCTTCTCAGTATCCAGGACAATAGATTTGCAAATTGGAGAAGAAATCCATAGAAATTACATCCCTGCCCTGCCCTTTTCACAGGGACTGAGAAGGCATGAAAACAAGAAGGAGTTGAGGGGAGGAACTTGCTTGAGATGGCTCCCTGAGGTTCACATTTGAGAGAGACAGCTCTAGGTACTTGAGGAGACACTTGTGAGTGGTAGAAGATCTGTGTCTTAGACACTGGAGAGCAGAGAGAGGATCTAGCATCGCAAATTTCCTGAAATTACCACTCAAAGCTGGGTCTCCCGGGGACTGTTGTCAGTCAGAAACTCCTTTGGAGGCATCCAGCTGTCTCTGGCAGGCATTTTAAACAAGGCTTGTGTCATCCCGGAGACACAGGCTTCATCTAGTAGAAACATGCAGGATTTAAGTAATAGCTGTTCAGTGTCCTGTGCTCAATCCTGTATTTGAAAACTCTGGGGTCTGGGTGTTTGTTTGTTTGGTTCGTAGCCTGATCACTGTGCACACAGTGATCTGCTTGTTTGTTTGTGATTCATCTTAATTCTTATTTTATAAGGAATTGTATTGTTGGCGTTCCTTGGACTTGAGGTTCAACTGGATCCTTACGAGGATCCTTATGAAAACAGAAGGATTTTTATTGAGTAAACAGAAACCTAAACTCAGTTTCTTCAGGAATCTCCCGGGAGGTTTCTGTTTGTGGAGAAAGCCACTATTTCCTTTATCTGGTCCTAATGATCAAACACCTCTGGCCAAGGGCACCTAGTTCCAGATTAACTGAACAGCCTACAGCAAGCAGTCTGAAGTCCTCATGACACTTCTGGCTCCTACCTTCCCAATAAAACTAACAAAGTGTAAGAACCAAAGTTGACCTGTAAGCCCCATCCGCCCAAGGTATCTTAGTGGAATGCTAGAAGTTGCAGTTCCTGGAAAATTACAAAGCTACATGGGAAATGTGGTGGTCATATGGCTTTGTACTTAAGCTCCCACACACATGATGCGCTGCCACTTGCTGGGACTCCAAAGAGTGACCTGGCTCGAGTCCATCCAGGTCAGTGATTAAAGCTTTCTTCAAAGTTGACTCAAAATTGTGGAACTGGCTTTTCTCTTGCAAATCTCAGGTTTAACAAATGCTTTTCCTGTTGGGTGGACTTCTCTACTCTTTGACAGTTTGTCTCCCAATAAACTCTCTTTCTACCTACAAAGTGGTCTAGTTGGCTGGTTTCATTGTGCCTCACTTAAATTTTCTTCCGTCAGATGCCTTAGACCATGATCATCTGGGATCATGTGGGAAGCAAGGAGAGGGCACTGAAGTCCCAGAAGCTAGAGCCATAAGCAGTTGTAAGCTAACTGAAGTAGGTGCTGGGAATCGAACTTGGGTCATTCAGTACTTATTCTCAGCTGCTGAGCCATTGCTCCAAATACCACATCTTTTACAATGATTTATTTGTATTATTGTTAAATTATGAGTATATATGTCTCTGTGTGGGTATGCACACAAATGCCAGTTTCTATGAAGGCCTGAGGCTTTGAATGCCCCTGGACTTTAGTTACTGGTAGTTGTGAGGCCTCCCCTACCCCTGCCCCATGTAGATGTGAGAAACCAAACTCAGGTTCTTTGCAAGAACAGCACTCTATCTTAATTCTTGATCCAGCTCTCCAGACCTCTTTGCTTCATTTTAATCTTTTTATTACATTTACATATTTATGTATGTTGGGGGTGAGGAGGCCAATGATGTAGATGTCAAATGACAACTTGCAGATGTCTGCCCTCTTCCTCTACCTTGTGGTTACAGGGATTGAACTCAGATGGTTAGGTTTATTGCCTCCACAGGGAGGCAGGAATCTGTATGACCGTTACAACCTAAGCTTTTAGTGTTACTATGTCAACATGATACATTATCAGGCAAAAAGGAATGTGTATATGTATGTGCATGTGTGTCCATGCACGTACGTGTGTGTGTGTGTGTGTGTGTGTGTGTGTGTGTGTGTGATAGGTTCTCAATATGTAGCCCTGGGCTAGCCTGGAACTCATAGAGATCAGCCTACCTCTTGGCTCCTGGGTGATGAGATCAAAGTTGTTTGCCATCCCAGTGGGAAGGCAAAAGGATTTTGAAGCATGCTACGGCCGGGGCCGGCCGTTACTGATCAGTTGACCTTCTGATGGGGAGATCATCCAGGCGAGACTAGAATAATGAGAGGAGCCCTTGAATAGCAGGGTACTTTCTCTAGCCTGTAGCAGACATGGTTAGATTCAAAAGGCTAAGGCTAGATATACTTCTGCCAGCCTAGTGAGGCAAAGATGCAGAGAGCAGCCTCAAGGAGCAGAGAGCGGCCCCTGCCTGGCTAACACAGAGAACCAGGATTTCATTCTTTAGCCACGAGGACTGGATTGCATGCATTATGATAAGAGCCTAGAAGCATATTCTGTCCTGGTGTCTCCAGTGAACCTGAAACCTGACTCTCTAGCCTTGTGAGGCTCCCAGCACAGCATCCTCCTGAACCTGGGGGATTTCCTCACCCATAGAAGATGATAAGCCACAGGATGAAGGTTCTATTAAACTGGTATGGTCATGAGCCTTTTTTTTTCCATCAACAGATAATGAATACAGACCTATTTGTTAGTCATCTGTAGCTTTAAAGAGAAAATAAATCATCCTTTTTCTTGACGCTTCTTTCACAGAATACTAAGCATAGAAAAGAAAGCAGAAGCACACATTCAAGAGATACATTGTACCCACAACAACACCCAACAACACCAGTCCTTATGTTTAAACTATGAACAGAGAAGAGAATGCAATTGAGAGGGCTATTGGCAGGCAAAGGTCAATTCACTGAAATGTCAAATACTTTTTTCAGTGAACTGGCAGATCATTATATCTGACAAGTCAGTACTCCCAGTTATAATATTCAAGTCTCTGACTTTATCGTTCCTCTCTCAACAGCTGACCCCTTTGTCTCTTTTCTTCAGCCAAACCCATGTCCCTCAGTGCTGACCTGTGGATTCAGAAAGTACCACTCCATCCCATGATGCTCCAGGCTTCTGTACCAAAGTGGAGACTCTGAACATGTAGCTAACAGTTGATGCATCCTCATTTTTAACTTCTGCTTAATTTGTTTTCCAGCTTCATGTTTGTTTTTATTTTCATAATCTTGAACTTTTTTATTTTGAAACAGGGTCCCTAGTGGTCCAAGCTAGCTTTGAACTCACTATATAGCTGCATGACCTTGAACTGCTGATGCTCTTGCCTCCAACCCTTGACCAAAGGCAGTAGGTACTCATATGCCTGAGATGTGAACATCTCCACTGTGTTCTCTGCTCAGTGTGAACTGGTGTAAAAGGTCAACAACCACTAGGGGAATGAATGAATGAATGAATGGATGGATGAGTGAACAACGGGAAGTAACCTACTTAGTGGACTCAAAGTAGACTACATTTTGATTCATCAAGTAGTAGCATTTTCATTACCATACTCAGTGGGAAGCAAGGATAGGGAGCAATTGGTAATTATATTTAAAACAGTACTTCTATCTATTATTAACTAGCTTTTTTTTTTTTTTTTTTTTTTTTTTTTTTTCTCAAGACATGGTTTCTCTGTGTAGCCTTGGCTGTCCTGGAACTCACTCTGTAGATCAGGCTGGCCTTGAACTCAGAAATCCGCCTGCCTCTGCCTCCCAAGCGATGGGATTAAAGGCATGTGCCACCACTGCCCGGCTATTAACTAGCGTTTAAGAGAGCCCTTTAGCATTGATATGGAGGGCTAAAACATGGGTTTTAAGAGTGATACTCTTCCTCCTCAGTGGTCTCTCCAGCTGGTTACTGCTTTTTTCATTGTCCTTATCTGTGCAGAAGAAAGCACAATGTGGGTTCAGTAGTCTTCCTCATAGCAGTGATGATTTTTAATTGATTTCCTGTTTCTTTAATGTCCTGGACCCTTTCATATATTTCTTTATTGCTTGGTATTTTATAGAGTGCTCCACACACACACACAGACACACACACACACACACACACACACACACACACACACCATTGAACTCTCAAAGTAAATTTAGTTTTAATTTACACCCCTACTTTGAAATATGGAAACAAATAACTAAAGAACTTAACATATACTGACTTAACATCATGAAATGCTGAGGTGGAAAATTACCAAAAAGGACAGGAATTGTAGTTTCTTCTGTGTTTTTCCCAAGTATTCTGACAGTTTGCTCCAGTCCTGCTTAGGGGTTTCTATTCAGCTTATAGCTCCACAGCACAGTTCACCACCAAGACAAGCCAAAGCAGGGGAACTCCAGCATGGCAAGAGCTGGGAGACATGAACCTGGATCAGAACTGATGCAGACAGAATCCATGGAGGAGGCTTGGCTTGCTTCTCCTGCCTCAATTTGTTTACTATACCCCACAGGACCACCTGCTGAGGGCTAGTGCCACCCACAGTGGACAGGGCCCTCCCACATTAAAATCTGCCCCCCGCCCCCCAAAAATGCTCCTCTGGCAGACATGATAAGGGCATTTTCTCAACTGAAGTTCCTGTCTCTCAAATGACCCTAGCTTCTGTTAAGTTGACAGACAATGAGCCAGCACAACCCACTACTCCCCATTTTATTATTGAATAAGAACAGACATTCATCATAGCTGAGGGAGTGGGAATGACACTTGGCCCCTATAGAAAGGAAAGTTAATGGCATGATCTTTGTTACCAGCTAATTTCTTATTCTTCTGGATATTAATTCTCGTAGACTACTGCTTTTAAGGTTTAGTATAGAATAAGGAAAGAATACAAAGTTGACTGAGTTTATTAGAAATAACAGTAACCAGAATAATTGCTAAATTATTATGTATGCTGATAATTCTCTCTGCACTTACAGGATTCCACTGGTGGAAAAATCATTCATACACATGCACACACTGCTGAGGTACTTATGTGTGCCTCTCTTAACATCCACAGCGGATCCCATCCCTCTGGTAGTACACTGTCTTTCCCTTAATAACTGTCAGCAGCACTTTAAAAATAAGAAATTACGGATGCTAATATTGGTGGGAAGGATGCTGCCATTTGCTTAGAAACCTAACACAGGTAGAACTTACCCTGTGACAAAGATAAGGAGACTTGATTTTGAAACGTGGGACTTAGATTTCAAGATTTTCTCTTTCAAACAAGAGGCTAAACGAATGGCAACTGTGATTTTAAGCAGAACAAATATGTAGGACAAACTAATCTATAGTCTTAGTGGAGGTTGCCGACCACACGATGTGAGCGTCTCTCATGTTTTCCACCTGGATGAGGCCTTTTCCTTGTTGTTATTTCCAGGTGATTGGCATGAGCTGACAATCTGGGTTATTAGTATACTTTGCAACTAATTGTATGTAAAATCACAGCAATAGTTCACCAGCTGTAGCTTACCGAGGGGATTTATGGTGAAGTAGAAACTAGGGGGGGTAAAGGTTCTCTCTCTCTTCCCTTTCTCTCTACATTTGCCTTTAATTCACTGATGGAAGTGAAATGTAGAACTGGAGACACGGTGAGAAGATAGGTTGATGGGCCTGTCAGTTATGGGAATGCAGAGTTTTGTTTTTCAGTTTTAGGAGGCTTTAGTAACTGTCTCCCATTCCCCTGAGTTACCCTGCTCCTCCCTTCCCCCTTTCTTTGGTGTGTGAGGAGCAGATTGAAAATAAGTACACATGAAATAGAATGAGAAAATTCCAAGGTAAGCAGACCTGGATCAGGAAAGTGAGGCTATCTTCGTAAGGCTTTACTAAGTGAAAACCAAGAAAATAATAACGAAGCCGCCTTGCTCATTAGCTCCAGGAAAATGACTCCCTTCTCAGCAGTGTCCTCCACTAGCTCCACTGTTTCAAGAATGTTTATGCCAAGCGTGTGTTACAAATGCTAATACTTAGTTATTTAGAGAAAATAAAGCCATGAGTACTCTCCTCGTACAGAAAGAAGCATGCTCTCGGTTCAGGGAGCTTAATGAGAAAACCACTTTCTACTTCAGTCCCTATTTATTTTCCAATTCTTCAGGGACTAGATGGTATTTAACAATGAAACAAGTAGCGTTCCCATGTCTAATTAAGATTTTCTTGTCGGATTAATAAGTCATGTCTCATTAGACCGATGATCTGGAAGTCTTAATCTGCACCTTGGTTTGCTAATCTTGAAATGTGTTTGTGGATCAGTATTGAAGGATGTGGGACAGACAGATTGTCTCAGGTGCCACCCTCACATTGTTGATTCTGACGTAGCTCCGCCCACAAATGTTCCTTAGTGTCATTCCTGAAATGACTGTCGAGAGGAAGCCACAATCATGGATCACGTGCCCTTTCCAGGAAGCAGTGCAACCTGAAGCATCTTTCTGTTCTTCCTCCGTGACTTGTGTTTCTTTCTATGATGACATTCTTTTTTTTTTTTTTCCCTCTCTCTCTCACACAGGGAAACTCATAAAGTGGCCAGAGTATAGCTGCCGTAGAAAAATCATATTAGTTTTCTAATGGAGACTGGCAGGAAGCTATGCAACCACACCTATGCTGACGTTCTCTCAGAGGGGTGAACTTGATTTCAGTGACATAGTGGAAAGAAAAAAAAAAACCCAAGATATATTTCAATGTTCTATTTAGCCGACAATGTCCTAGACAGTTCTCCCATTGTTTTCTCAAGAGGACATGGATTTAGTAGGCCAAATATTGGCTGGTGGAGAGGAAAGCAAAACACAGTGTTATTTCCCTGATTCCAACCATACCATCATAATGTTGACAAGCAGGGCTATATTGTCTCCTAAGTGGATTCTCGTTTTAGAATATCTTTTCTTTAGTGAATTAATTTGTGCCTAGCTCCAGGAAGCCAAACATGTTGTTGTCTTCTCCTTCTCCTTCTCCTTCTCCTTCTCCTTCTCCTTCTCCTTCTCCTTCTCCTTCTCCTTCTCCTTCTCCTTCTCCTTCTCCTTCTCCTTCTCCTTCTCCTTCTCCATCTCCTCCTCCTCCTCCTCCTCCTCCTCCTCCTCCTCCTCCTCCTCCTCCTCCTCCTCCTCCTCCTCCTCCTCCTCCTCCTTCTCCTCTTCTTCTTCCTCCTCCTCCTCCTCCTCCTTCTTCTTTTGCTGTGATATCCCCAGTGAACCAGTAGGGTGAGTTCTTCACACAGATTTGTTGAACAACTGAGTGGAGCAGTATCTGCTCTGTAATTGCCAGAGCCAGCTGAGCCTTTACGATGAGTTCAACCCTAGGAAACCTGTCATTAAGGAGTTCACGCCATCATTTGGGAAATTAAAACAAGTAACCTGGAATGGAGCATGCCTATTCTGTCCGTGCTAAATTAGTGATGAAGGAATCGAATTTGGGGGATCCTAAGAAGTTGGAGGAGGTCGCACAGACCTCATGAAATGGCTGGCCAAAGGAATGTGATGGTTATCTGGATTGTCAACTTGATGGGATTTTAAATCACCATGAGTACAGATTTCTGGGCGTGTTCATGAATAATTATCTAGATTAGATTTACTGTGACTGGAAGACCAACCGTAAGTGTGGGTGGTACTGTGGCATGGCCTGGGACTGAAGACTGAATGAAAATGAGAAAGTGAGCTGAAGGCAGACGTTCATATCCTTGCTTCCTGTCTGAGGATGCAATGTGACCAGATGTCTCACCGTGCTACCACCCTGACTCCTGGTCATGAAGAACTATACCATCAATTACTAACCACCAAAACCAAACTGTCTTTTCATACATAGCTTTAGGTATTTGATCACAGAAATGTGCATAGTAACTCATATAAATTGTAATTTGGTAGCTGTTTTGGTTTTAATACCTGAAAAAATAAAAAAAATCAAATCATATTATATATATGTATATATATTCATATATATATATACATATATATATATATATATAATTTGATTTGAATTTAATATATATATATTATTCTTACAAGCTGCCTGGCATTTCATATGTACATAATCACATTTTGTTTTTATAACCTCATAAGACTGATGTGACTTTCCCCATTTGACAGAGCTAAGGCCTGGGCAAGCTTACCAGTGAGTTTAATGTTACATAGTAAACACAAGATGGAGTTGAATTTGAACTCTAAAAGATATAACTCTCATTTGGCTGACATCAAGTGCTGTGAAGCTTCACATACAATGTGCTGCTTAAACAAAACTATTCTGTATTATTGAAGAGCCTGGATCTCAGGCACAATGCCGAGTGTGCTTGGCACACATGCATCTCCTAACCTCGCTCTTCCCACAGAGCCTGAGAAGCTCCCCACCCTGAACATTTGTTTTTTAGGATTTTGTCTTCAGGATGCTTTGTTCTTTTTTTGTGTGACTCTTTTATGTCTGTCTGAGGTAACTCTCCTGGCTAGTGTTGGTTCTGACTTTTGGATGTCAAAATGTTCTTGCTCATCCCCCCCCCCCAATTGCTTCCTGAGTTCTGGCTCTATCTTGTCTTCTTCCTTTGTGTGTGGTCGTGGATCTGTCTGTGCCTCTCCGTTTCTGCTGTGCTGCTTTAGCTGTCTCGACTTATGATCTAGCCTCTTCATTCTACTATATCCATATCTTGTATCTTAAGTCATCTATGACAAAAGGAACACAGGCAACCCGAGATGAGATGGGGCTACGAGCTGAGCCACACTAAGGAAGTAGAAATAAGTTTACCTTAGGTAGGAGATGAAAGATGGTTTGGCTTGTGATAAAGGATAGAAATATGAGACTAGGGAAATAGCTTACACAGTGGCTAACATCTGATACCCCATTGCTGTGGGATGAAGAATAAGCAGGCAGATCCTAAAGGTTCTCTGGCCAACCAGTTGACACAAAATAGTAAATTCCAATTTCATTGAGAATGCATCTCAAAGAATAAAGTAGGAAGTGATTGAAGCACAGTCCTAGTAACAACCTCTGTGTGGAAGGACAAGCACACCCTCCTTCCCACATGAATATGCTAAACACAACCATGTGGGAAGCAGCTCTGCTCTTGCCATTACAAGGTGGCGCTTGGCATAGGCATCGCTTGAGAGAAAAGACAACTCCATATATGGAGTTGTATGCGCTGAGAGGTGTGGCCAATTAGTAGTGACATCATGGCAGCTGCTGATAGGATGAAGGCAATGCTTATAAGGGGCTGCGGGAGCTGGGGAGGAGAGAGAAGAGAGAGAGAAGAAGCTTGCTGTACAGGGATAGCTGAATAAACTACTTGAAGAAGAACACGGTTGCTGTTGCCTTATTCCGGACATGGGTAGCGACACAACCACACACACACAAACACACAAACACACATATGTGTGAGGAGGAGGAATGGAAACAAGAAGATGGGTGTGGTGGTAAAAGAAAATTTTATGGGTCCCATGAAAAACATATAAAAGAAAAGGGCCCTATAGATTTCTTCTCCCTAACCTGAGTAGCTAAAGCCGCCACCTTCAGGGTTTGCCAAGCAGAGGCCAGTTAATCCGTTAACAAAGAATGAAGAGTTACAGGACAAAGGGCTACTGAGTCATCCCAGGAATGAAGATAAGAGATAAACATCCGTCTGCAGGAACTGCTCCCTGCCCCCATGGACCTGTTTGGCCAGATGTTCAAAAATTGGAAAACAACCAATCATGTGCACCCATGCGAAAGTTTCTCCTTTTCCCCACCCTGAGCTTATATTAACCCTAAACCCCGGAGCCACGAGGTCAATGCCCCGTCTCCTACACTGAGACACGTGTCGGCCCGGAACGTTCCTCCATTAAACTACCTCGTGTTCTTGCAGCAAGTTGGTCTCTCATGTGTCCTTTGGGTGCGCGCCATCCTGTGACTCGAGTGGGGTCCCCTTTGGGAGCTTCCTGAGCCTTTCAGTGGCTTGTCTTAGGGATTTTTGTTGCTGTACAGAGACACAACGACCACAGCAACTCTTGAAGAGTAAAACATTTCATTGGGTCTGGCTTACAATTTCAGAGGTTTAGTCCATTAACGTCATGGAGGCAAGCATGGCAGTGCCCAGGCAGACATGGTGTCGAGAAGGAGATGAGAGTTCTACATCTTGATCCACAGTCAGCAGAAAAGGATTGTGTGCTACAATGGCAGTAGCTTGAGCATAGGAGATCCCAAAGTCCACCCCCACAGTGACACACTTTCTCTAACAAGGCCACACCTCCTAATAGTGCCACTCCTTATGGGCAAAGCATTCAAGCACGTGAGTTTACAAGGGCAGTTTCCACTCAAACTACCACATGGCTCATGCCTATAATTTTTGGAGGTTTAGGTGGAAGGACTGACAATGAGTTCAAGGCCAACCTGGGCAACATAGTCACAGGCTAGACAGTGCTTTGGGATTCGATCTCATCTCAGAAGAAAAGAAACAAAAAGAGGAAGTAACATTAGATAGATCTTTAGAAAGGTTAAACTCGAGAGTATGTGGGACAATGTAGGAATTAGAGCCAGAGTTCAAATGAGTGAATAAAAGCCCAGAAAAGCCCAATATGTTGAAGGAAATATGGTTCCTTAACAGCATTGACAGAGATGCAAGGAAAGATTATAATAAGGATATCAGATAGGGGACTGATTCTGATTTATCCAGACTGGGTACAACAACAGTTTGCTAGGTAGCAGCTGGGGAAAGAGATGTGCAAATGGAGAAACAGATGAGTACAGGAGTATTCTAAGGAAATGTCAGTGGGGCCCTGTAAAAATACAGTAAGATATGCACAATTTCATGGTTGCTACTAATTTTGAAAAAAAGATTTCGCTTTCTTTGGGAACATGTGGAAAGAGGTGTATAAAGAAAGACTAGCCAACTGAAGCATTCCGCCGAGTGTCTCCAGCAAGTGAGACTTCCTTGGGTGGGAGGACCCAAACAGGGTCAGCACACGTGGCTACAATGTCATTTGGGCTTAACTATTCTTGGATTTTTCTTCTTTTTAGTTTCAAACCCATGAGCTGAGATCTCTCAGAGGAATATGAAATGCTGCAAGACAAACTTTTATTGAAAACCTACAATAGAACTCTTTCTGTACAGGTATTAAATATAAAAAAGAACGGAGTTATTTTTACCTCTTCCCCAAATGGTAGATATATTTGGGATATACATTTTTATTGTAATAATCTTAGAAATGTGCCGTGATGATCCATGTTAAAGTGTAATAGCATTTTCTTGGAGGTTGGAGGTTGGAGGTTCCTTCCCTCAGAAACATTACATTCTGTACACATGAACTCTATGGAATGTTGGGGTGATGGCTATTTTTTTTTTTTTTATACCCTGCATTCCTTGAGTATGGGTGTGACCTATGACTATACCTGGCCAAGAGAATGTGGTAAATGTGATAGAGTATTGTAAGGCCGTGAGTGAAAGGGGTCTTGGTTTTGGTTGAAGCTCTGGCTGGAAAGCCCGGAGACCCAACAGGTGTCCATTGCCTGTAAGGGACGGGCATCTATTCTGCCAGGCTCCCAGAGTCCAGGCTCCTAACACATGGTGTGGAACTCCATTGACCCACACAGTTCAGTCAAGTTCAGGGCAATGCAGCCCCGCCCAAAGAGCACAGGTAGAGGGTGTAACTACAGGCCTCAGGCCCTAGAGAGATTTACATACTAATGAGATGCCTGAAGGCCAGAGGGCGGAGCCAATTAAACATTCTTCCCCAGCCCCCCCCCCCCTCCATTTAACTCAGGTCTGCCCTGTTCAGGGGATGCACATCCAGATTCAGCCATCATCCATCATGCCAATAAACCCGTTTTGGAAACCCAAGGACTTTCTTGTGTCATTGGGGCCATGCCTTGAGAACCGTAGAGAAGGCCTTTAATGACCCTCTGTAGCCACAGCTAACTTCTGTGCCTAACTTCCTGCCTGGAGGAACTTTCAGCGTTCCCAGCCACCCTACCCACAGAGTATCACTAGTCATTTTATGATATTGTATACAATTTTCTCTGTAATCGACTTGAATTCGTCTTCTTTGTTCATTGTTTTGTAAAAGAAAGTTCAAATGGACCTTTAGCTACAGGAAACTAAATGCTGTCATCAACCACATAAGGATAGATGGAATTCTCACCCATAGTTTAGATGCTAAGCAAGCCCTGGCCAATGCCTGGCTGGCAGTCCTGTGAGAACCTGAAGCAGGGACCCCAACTCAACCATGTCTAGGACTGCTGCAACCTCAAGTGCTCTGCATGCTTCCAGATCTGATTTCTTACTTGTTTCTTCTTTCCTATGATTCATCGACATTTTACCTCCAAAGAAGTGAGATTCAGACCTCACAATCCACGACTTTCTTCAAGGCTGAAGACTATTAGAGGCTCACGTGGACCCAGGCAGGGGGATGGAAAGAAGCGGGAGCTTTGTCAAGGACTGAAGAATGCAGGATGGGTGGGATGCTGACCTGAGGCAGGGTAGTATTTGGGCCTTTGATCAGCCCCAGTTAATTCTATTGTTGTTGGGGCCATCAGTGGTCCAGAAATTACCTTGCTTTACTACTGCAGGTGCACTTTAAAAACTCGAGTACCACTTCCTGCCTGAACTAAGTGTTAACCGCAGCTTGGATCTTATCTCCTCTCACTTTTCCTCCAGTAATTCCCTAGAATGAAGATCTGACTGATCCCATAATATTTCCCAGTGGCATCCAAAATAAATGAATCCAACCCAGTGTAGCACACAGAGGTTTTCCTCAGTCTGAGTGGCCCTTGTACTACTCGCCAGATTTCCTATGCTATGCAGCCACCACACAGACTATGTTTCTTTAAGGCCTAGTGAAAATTCATGCTATTTCCAGATTTCTATTCTTTCTAAAGTTGTTCCTCCCATGAGGCACACCCTTGTTCGTCATGTGTCAGGCTAAGTTCACCTTATTCTTTATTCTGAGTAAGCCTCAGAAAGACTCCACACACATTTTAAAGAAGATTCTAGGAGGTGGATGAAGAGGCTCGGTAGGGATCCAGCTGGAGGAGCATCAGAAGGACTAAGCATGGCTTGTTTCCTCCAAGTGGGCAACAACTAAGCGGTCTTAGTGAATACAAATGTAAACGAATTCCAAACACTGGGCCTGACTACCTCAGCCACAACGCTGTGAAGATACTATGTTTTTGTTTTTTACTCTGTGAACTTCTAATTGACTAGTGCATATTTTCTTTAAAGCTGTGAAGATACCATGTTTTTGTTTTTTACAGCCGTGAACTACTAATTGACTATGCACAGTTTCTTTAAAGTAGCAGATCTTTACATGACTTGGGGGATGACTGGGAATAGCACAAGATGAGAAAGGATTTAAAGACTCCAGCATCTGTGCAGTTGCCCAGCTGAAGATGTTATGGTTACATTTTTTGTTGCCACATTCTTGCCAGTGTGTGTGAGACGTAAAGGAGTCACCTTAGGCTAGGTAACTAAGTCTTTTGACTATGTTTAGACATGAAAACTGATCTAACTGATGAGTAAGGAAAAGGATCAACAGAGGCTGGAGATTTACTAGGAGTGTAGGTGCCACTAGGGGGCTGTCTCATATCCCACAGGTTCTGACCAACACGGCAAGGCAGCAAAATAATGACAAAGGGCTCTGTGACTGGCAGTATATGCCTTAGTCACATTACTTTTTGCATGTTCACATAAAACTTGAATATTCAACTTTATTATTTGAAGGTTTGCTATAGTTTAGAATGCATTTGTGCTGAATAATTTAGCAATGCAATGTAAATACGCCCCCGGCAGAGAATGGCACACTGCTGGGCTACACCCAGTCTCTTTGGCACAATAAAAACAAAAAGCAAGCAAACAAACAAAGCTTTATCTGGCTTCTGATTTCCTTTCTTCCTGAGTAACACACAGTAAAGTAATTAGAAAATTTCCCACCAGGATAATTCTGCCATAACAGTGAGTCCTTATTTGAAACACTCTTTACCGATATGAAATATTGACGTATCTGCATATTGAGACATATAAATCTATATGCAATTGAGGATTAAGTTAATTAATAAATACATGGAATAGATTTTAAGACTGATGTAGCATTTGGTGAATAAAGCTATGGAAAGCTGGACCTGCGTCACAGGGTTTGGGAAAAGGGTAACATGTTATTAGGAGTATTTCTCATCTGTTATTCTTAAACAACTCAAAAGAAAAATGTGCTTTAAACATTTCCCCCTACAACATTTAACCATATTTATGATCTTCTTTATTACAAAGGAATGAACTATTGGTTATTTATTTTTCTTTCTATACTATGATTTATGTTTGTTTCCACAGATTTTCAAATTATAAGAATTGAACTGTTTAATTTGTTACTATCCTAAGATCTTGTGGCATAAACACATTTTTAAAAACTGTGCATAGAATTGTAGAGTCCTTTGTGCTCTGAAAAGTGTGGATTCCTCAAATTGAATAAATCAAAGTTATTTAAGGCCAGGGGATATTAGAGATGAAAAAAGGAAGGCGATTTCCCCTGGATTTTCTTTTTAAATTCTTTTTTTTTCCTTTTTTTCTTTATTGCAGAATCTAGTTATACTCTTTTTTTGAGTTTGTTAATTATTAACAATTTTTTTTGTTTGTTTTTTGAGACAGGGTTTCTCTGTGTAGCCTTGGCTGTCCTGGAACTCACTCTGTAGACCAGGCTGGCCTCGAACTCAGAAATCTGCCTGCCTCTGCCTCCCAAGTGCTGGGATTAAAGGCGTGCACCACCACCGCCCAGCAATTATTAACAATTTTAATATCAAATTTAACTCTATTCAAAATGGAAGAAAAAGTCCTAGGGCAAAGTTTTGAGTCTGGTAAATGATCCTTTTTTTTTGTTTTTTCAAGTGTGAGTTTGTGAGAGTTTGTATATATGTGTGAGTGTGTGTGTGTGTGTGTGTGCACATGTTCACATGTGGGAGTGTGTGGTGTGTGCATGTTCACATGTACTAGTTCATGTATGTGTGTTTGTATATGAATGTTCAGATGTGTGAGTGTCTGGTGTGCATGTGAGTGATATATATATATATGCATGTTCCCATGTGCAAGTGTGTATGTGCAGGTTAACATGTGAAAGTGTAGGTGTGGTATGTGTATGTATGTATGTATGTATGCATGTTCACTTGTTTAAGTGTGTGCATGTGTGTGTGGTCTATATACATGTTTGCATGTGAGAGTGTGATGTGCATGTATGTATGTATGTATGTATGTACGTATGTTCACAAGTGGGATTGTGTTTGCATGTCTTTCTCACTCTTTGTGTGTGTGTGCACGTGTGCACATGCACATGCGCACCACGCTCATGCATGTAGAGACCAGACGTTGATGTTGGGTATCCCCCTTGACCATTCCTCATGATATTTACAGAGGTAGGCTGTTTTTACTCAGCACTTGCAGATTTGGCTGGCCTAGCTAGCCAGCTTCAACCCAGGTTCCTGTCTCTGGCTTTGAACAATGTGACTTACCATAGGGGCTTCTAGCATTTATATAGGTATTGGGGATTTGTATTCTGGTTATTTGGGGTTTATATTCATGTATTTGGTTTTAGTTTTACAAACACCAATGCAAGACTTGCTTGTGTGCCACCTTCTCCAGCCCTTTAAAATATGAGCATGTGTTCCAGAAGGCAGTGCTGGGAATTAAGTAGCAGCAGTTGCTTTCAAACTCGGACTTTTTTTGACAATCAAGAAAAGAACACTCTAAGACACTTAAGGTAGCTCATAGGTGGAATTATGATCTTTTGCTTAAGCTGGAGGGCTTTTTTTTTTTTTTTTTTTTGATGGTAGTTCTCTTGAAAAAATCTGGGTATTATAATATCAAACAGACAGACAAACTACCTAGGCCAAATAAACTTTCCACTTGATAACATAAGTCAAACGGAAAGATGAGATAGCTAGCTAAATCTTTGAAAACACAAGGTGGGCATTACATCTGATGGCAGAGATAAATGTCTAATCACTGACTGATACTGTATCAGATTGACTGATACTGTATCAGATTGACTGATACTGTATCAGATTGACTGATACTGTATCACACTGACTGATACTGTATCACACTGACTGATACTGTATCACACTGACTGATACTGTATCACATACACAATACTATATGCATTTTTCAGACTGCATGTACATTACACTGTAAAATAATTTTCATTCATTGTCTCAGACACATCTGAACAAATATTTTGAAACAATATTTGTATACTAAGCATTAGAAAAGGAAAACTAAGAATTACCTGACTAATGGCCATATTAAGCAGCTATGCCAATCATAACACCAAAGGAAAAGTATTTTTTTTTTAAATTCTGAACAGGATTTTCTGAGTAAGTTTGAGAATTTATTCTGAAATATACAATTATGTAATTTCATGGACACTCACTTTAGTGGTTTCAAAATGAAGAGTCACTACACAAGTTAGTGTTCCAGAAATGAGAATTCATCTTGAAGTTATGTATACACATACATATACCTAAGTCCACACTCACATGCATATTATGTATGGGTCCATATGGATGCCTTCCTCATTGTACAGTTTTGAAGTCATGTACTTCTGATAACACAGTGAATTGCAACCCACAGTCTCCATCTTATCAGAGCTGACTGTGCTGTAGGGTGTTTACAGATATGTATGACCACAAAGGTAGCAGCCCAGTGAATGACAGGAGACAGAGATGCCAGTGGCTGCTCTAGAATTTATGACAGGCAAAAGTGCCTGGCTCTGGCTTGCTTCCTTTCTGCAGGACTCCTCTTTCCAGCCCCAGGGAGATCCTGAAGAGCCACTGTAAGCCGTGGCATATTAGTTAACTACAGGGCCAGCAAATTCTTCTTGTCTTAAGAGCCATATGCTAATTGCAAGTATCTTAAGACAGGAGCCCATTCTAAAAGTCCTATGACTTAGGCCATGTGTCACATCATTTGCCTTCCCAGCTTCTAGAAATAAATGATCATCTGAAAGTTTCTACACATTCAGCAAAGTTTACAGATCCTAAAACTGAGGCCATTGCCAAGATCCTTGGCTAATCAACAAGAACAAAAAGTTTGAAAAAAATGAACCTTTCTTTGTGAGGAAGTGCCTAAGGCTGGAGAATCAAACTAGATAGATTTAGGTTCCCAAGCTACTGTTAAGGGGATGGCTGGGCCCCTTATTGGTTTATTAGGGTTTTCTCTAATCCCAATAGTTATTACAAATAATCCACACATATGGGTAGGTGATGACCTCTCTCCTCTTCCACACTAATTTCCCATTTTAATTACCTAATATTGGAGAGTACATACTGGCCAGCCTTGCCTTCACAGTAGAAATCCCTACAGATCTGCCCCAAAGCTTCATGATTATTATAACTCCTGGCCTTTTCTTCTATTGTTAGTCAATATTTGCAAGTGTCATGACCTATGAATAAGGCACAGCTTAGAAAAGTTCTATCAGAGAAGAGAAAATAGGGCCGTCTTTCTGAAGGGTAAAGGGGAAGTAAGACCATTTTGTGGTTTCTAACCTATACTGTCTTTGGCCTTTATTGTAGTTGTATATCAACAACAGCCTCTAAAAGGACAATTATTCTTCTATAGTGTTTTTTTTTTCTCTTGTGACATGAGATGAAAAATTTTATATTAGGGAAGTATGTATTATGAGCTATGTACAACGTATGTACAACAGGCTAATTGGCAAGTATGTAGCGTGAAGCTATTCTCACCCACACTCTTCCCTCTGACAGGAACTTTTCATTTTCTCTTGCATTTCTCCTGGACACAGGTACTCTGGGCCATTTCTTTCAAGCAGAGACTGCAGAAGATGGACTGACATTCTACCACACCTCTGCTAAAGAGAGCATTTTTGATGTCTGGACATGTTTAGTCTTGTGGAAAAGAACCTTATTTCCTTCATAGACAAGAGCAGCAGTATGGCTAGCGGTATTTCCCCAGAGATGGCCTGATTTAAAAAAAAAATCGATATCAACTCTTGACACATTTTCATTTACATCAGCACATGACTTTCAGTCGGGGTACAAATCAATATGTAGCTTTTAACACGACTCAACTCTTCCTATCCTGCTGCAGGCAGGCCATTTGCCTTAACATACCATGTTTCTGCAGGAGAAAGTTTAACTGTTTTTTTTTTTTCTTTTCTGTGACTAATCACAACAACCTAAACTGTGACATTAATCACATGACCGTTTCTTCATCCCCACTTACAGCCAATTGACTTTTTACTTAGTGAAACCATTTGCAGAAACTGACAGTTATTCTAAAAGGGTCAAGGGGCAGTGGGGAAAAGAAATGTCTAGTTCTAAAACATATATAATATATGGTTTCTTAGAGTAACGCGATGCCGGACAGTGTTACAAGCCTCAGACTTTGTGGGAACTACCTACAGGCAAGGTAGAGACTGAGACTTGTTTAAAATGGAAGTGTTACTGGGGGTCCTGGCGTTTGCTCTGAAGACAATTAACCTGTTCTTTTCTTGAAGCTACAAGTGGTGAAGGGTCACCAATGATTGGCAATGTGTTTTCTCTGACTTTTGAAACTGGGTTTTTTTTTTTTTTTTCTTTTGATTTTCAGGCTAGCTTAAAAATTCACTTAGATCTGATGCCACACGAACGTGGCAACCTCTGCAGTATTGGCAGTCTTCAGTAAATGTAACAAGTAGTTCATTACTGTAGCAACTCAGATTTCTAAATAATGAATCAAATTCGTACATTATTCAGAACCCACAACGGGGTCATTAAGCTGAATAAGCAGGGCCTTGCAGAGGTTTACAGCATATTTATCTAGGGCAGTTCCACAGCACCAAAGTAGCATGCTTTAAAAATATATGAAAAGGCAACCTCCTGTATTGCATCACGTTCTATTTGCAGTGGTATCTTTTAAGAGTGCTGCTCAGTAAGAGGTCTGTTCCCTTCTGATGCTCCCCCAGAGCACTTTGTTGATGAGTGCTGCATGTGGAACGCCCCTCCCATTGCTTTACAGGCCTGTTAAGTATGTAAAAGGAACACGCTACCTTTAGGAGGGAAAGTTGTGGGTGTTTCCTCTGTTGCCTCCATGTCCTGATATATGGATGAACTAGAGGCTTGCATATAGCTGGACTTAGCACATCTAACATCAGGTTTGGAACATTTACAAGTGGTGTAGACTCTGAGTTATGACATTGACTGAAACAGGAGATATTTAAAAAACAAAAACAAAAACAAAAACAAAAACGGCGCTCGGTCTGGTTTGTTCCTGGGTAGCTGCCATGTTCCCGCTGTTCTTGCTCAGACTGGGGTTCCAGCTAGCTAGACGAATCTGCCCTGGCACTCAAGAGATGCCAGCATGGCGGCTGGCTCTGCCAATCCATCACACTGCCCCCACAAAGCTCAGCTGAGCCCCTGATAATATCTTCCAGGCTCGGTACCCAGTAGAATGAAGACTCTTAAAACTTAAAGATTATCCAATAGATTTATATATTTGGAAATGCTCAATTAACAAGATGCCTACACTATTAGAATTGTTACCCAATATCTAACTTTTAGGTATAAATTGTTACCCAGGACTGCTTTCAACCCATCCATCTTCCTTCATGGTTGCTAACCCTCTTCTTTCCTCTCCTCCCTTCTCTCCTCCCTTCCTCTTTCCTTCTCCCAGCTCCACCTCCTCTTCTACTGCCCAATCATTGAGCTCCACTGCAAATACATGTAGCAAGAATCCTGCTACAATTGACATGGAACAGATCTGTTGACATCGGGAGTGTCCTCTGATGCTCCTGGTCTATCTTCTTGTCTTTCCACTCCAGAGATTGAGTGCTGCTGTTTCAGATGTTTGGACATCACCATGACAGGTGCCTTATGCCTGGGCACCTTGCCTGCATGAAGGAAGATGATGGCTGAGATAACTTAAGGTGATAAACCTTAACTAGAGTAACTACTCCCTAGGAATTACATATTACACTTCTGGCCTTGGTACTTATGTGTTATTCATTTCCCCATTTGGAAAGCTCAGTTTATGGCACTTGATACATGTGTCTAAAAGTAACACAATGTGCCTTTACTTCAACTCAATCTTTAAAGTTGTATCACCATGCCAACATCCTCATGTAGCTGTGACTATGTGTAAGAAGTCTGCCTTCTTAAATAGGCATTTTGAAAATTTCCTGAACTGCAGAGTGTAAGGCTCCCCTTTCTCTGAGAAACAGGAGTAGTCAGCCCAAGATAGATATTCCTTAAAAACCCCAACTCAAAGTTTTCTTCAGATTGCACACTTCCAGATGCCTGAATTATTTTGAAGGATTTTCAAAATAGTCTTTCAGCTCACCTTAACAACCAGTGCTGCCCTTGTAGGCGGAGTGAGTATGCTTGGAAAGAACCAAATAGCATATACTATGACCTCGGCCTCTGATGACTTCCATTCTTATCCCTGAGTCTTGTAACTTACTTCTCTATTAATGCCTTCTTATAAAGCAGTATTTAAGAGGCATGATATAGTGATTTTTTAGACATTTAATAAACATGCTTTAATTTTAACATGCTTTGAAATTATATAATAAACATAATAAGCTATGATTTTATGAATATCAGTTTCTGGATGAGACTGAAATAAGTACAGAGGAAAAAATGGGCTGATTTAAAGTGAAAGAAGTTTTTGGTAAAGATTTAGTTTGTGTGTGTGTTTGTATGTGCACCACATGCTTGCAATGACTGCAGAGGCCAGAAGAGGGCAGTAGAACCCTTGGAATTTGAGGTGCAGGTGATTATGCCACCATGTAAGTACTGGGTATTGAACTCCTGTCCTTTGCAAGAGCAGCAAGTGCTTTTAACTGTAGATCCATCTTTCCAGCCACACAGAGAAATTATTTTCTAAATAGGGTGTAGAGGGTAAGAAATTATCTGAACACTCTTGACCACTGAATGTAAAGAGAAAATTTGCAAGCCATTGTACAGTGAGTTCAGAGAACATGGGAGATGTTATTTGGGAAAGGGAGCAGGAGCCAGAGCGGGAGTGGGAGTGGGGGAGGGGGAGGGGGAGGGGGAGGGGGGGGGGGAGGGGGAGGGGGAGAGGGAGAGGGAGAGGGAGAGGGAGAGGGAGAGGGAGAAAGAGGGAGCGGGAGAGGAAAGGGAGAGGGAGAGGATTGTTGCTCTAGTTTCCAAATGATACCTACGCATTTTAATTTTTTTAATATTGAAAGATCCTGCTGTACAAAACAAGGTGCGGTTTTGACTTTTACTTTAAATTTACAGGTATTTCTTTATGTTATTCAAACATCATAGCAAGCAAATGAGAAGGCGTGGAACTGTACTCCATTTCCTCCAACCCTTACTAAGAGCTAGAGAAAAATGTACATTCAGATAGCCGGTGAACAGTCACATTTTCCCTCTAGTGAACAAGTATACTTTGAAGTTGGGTTTTGTGCTATGAGAATTTACTGTCTCTTTCCTGAGCACAGGGAGTGATAAATTAGCACTGTGTTTTAACTCCAGCCCCACAGCTCCTATACTATGGGCACTTTCTTTAAGTTTGCCCAGCCCTAGAATTTCCCAGCATTCCTCTAAATTCTGCTACTCCCTTGGACCTGCACTTGCACTCATGTCAACAGATTTCTTCAGAACTCATGTACAAGACTGATTTCATTTTAGTACTCCACTAGGTTTTGTTTGACTGTATGGAGGTCAGAACATGCTCTATGGAACATTCTGCTTCCCTGACGGCTACTGACATTTGACAAATATCTATACAAAGAAAATAGAGCATACATTGTCATTTAGATTACCCATAAAATAAACTTCATGTCATCACAGCATTTTTGTGGCCTGGAAGATTATGTTCCCATGTCAGACTTAGTTTAACCCAAACCTTATTTTCATCTTTTTAATCCATTCCCTTTGAAACCATAGGAGATCTTGGAGTGCATTCTCTGAGATCCTGCTCGTCCCTACAGTCCTCAAGAGCATTGTCCAAACACTGCATATCAGAGACAGAGGCAAGAAGAGTCTGTGTGAACAACCCAGTGAGCTTTAGAGAAGTACAATCCCTCTTGGTTGTCAAAGAAAGCTTCAAGGTCAACAGATGATTATGAGTGAAAATTAGTTTGCACGATGGACATATGTATTGGGAAAAGAAGGCAGGGTCTTGAATACTGATGGACAGCTCAGGAGAGCTGACATGCAGCATCCTCCATTCAAAGGCCTCCTAACAACAGAGTCAAAGAATGCGACTGAGATTTTCATTAAAACATGCTTCAGCTGATATGTACTACTTTCGGTTACCCCCAGGCATTAGCTACCTTTACGAAACATACACATGAATAACATTCCACATATCCTGTTTTATATGGGTCAAACATAATTCTACAACATTAGTTCACTAAGAATGGGCAACGGGCAAAGAGACACCTTGGTATTGTTGTTGCTCTTATATCAGTCAGGGGCAGAACAGATGTCAGTCCTTTGTTCATACTAGCTTGATGCTGGGTTTGGTAGATAAAACTGTTCTACTCCTTGGACACATAAAAATCAAATCAAATCAAATCAAATCAAATCAAATCAAATCAAATCAAATCCAGGCAACACAGCATAGGAGGAAGAAGATAGACAGAGACATGTTTTCCACCATGCCATGAGGTATAACAGAGGAAGATGCTCAAAGATTTTTCACCCCATAGTAAGGGCAGGCCATAGACACTCTGAGCCCTGCCTACCACCATACAGTGCAGTGCAGAAGGAGGCGGAGATCTGCAGACCACTCTATGCCACCCATAGATCTACCCTCTGGCCCACAGCACAGGTAGGCCAAGATGGGACTGAAAACACCAGTTTGCCACCACACCACAGCACCCTGCTTCTCACCAGAGTGGACCCAGCACCTTGCCTATACTACAGAGCACAGCAGAACTGAGCCTGGTGGTGAGAGCAGAGGTGAGCTGCACCGAGGGTGAGAGTGGAAGAGCTGGTCCTGCCACTTGTTTGCCATGAAGTAGTGTGGGTGTGGAAGTTATGCACTCCCCTCACCCTTCACCTCTTGCCAACTGCATCAGTTGGGAGAGCCGATTCCAAGGGCATGAAAGCAGGAGAGCTGGCTTTGAACTCATTATGCAGATCAGGCCGGGGTTTAATATACAGAGACCTATCTTTTTCTACTTCCCAAGTGCTAGGATTAAACTGTTTAACATTATACCATCTTGTTTTAAATTTATAAATGGGCCCAGGAGTCTTCTGCACTAAAAAATGCTGTATGATTCTGTACACATTTGCTGCCATACCTGGAACACAGCACATCCTCCACAAGGAGACTGTCCTGGGAAAATACTGTCTTAGTATCACAGAGCTGCCTTAGTGACAGCAAACTCTCATTAACTAGACAATACAGATTTGCGAAACAGGTTGCACACATGTTCTTTTACAAGTGGGTTTGATTACTTGTGGCATTAGCAAAATTTACATTGATTAACCAGTAAGCTGTAATGTTGTTTTCGATCTGGTCTGAACAAATCAATTTTACTTAACACTTTAAGTTTTTTTTTTTTTTTTTTGACATTGAGGTATTTAGGAGAAGTAGGTATTATATTGCCTGTGGGGAAACACTGCACTTGTAATTAAGCCAAGAAGGTAATTTTACCAAAAGTAGAGAAATCAAGTAAAGTTTCCCAGGTAATAGGAATCTCTGATATGCCAGGACTATTCCTACTTGAATGAAATCAATTACATTGTCATCTCTGATGCAGCTAATCTTAGTGTAGCCATCTCTCTGTTGAAGTTGGCCATGAGACAAAATGACTGTTCCATCATATAGGAGAGAAGAAAGGAAACTCAGAGACGCTGCTGATGAAAGAGCCTGGCATAGAGTCAGATTTTCATAAGCATCCCTTGATTCAAATGAGGCCTGTGTAAAACAGACCATCCATTCTCCACTCACAATATGTCATTTGTACTTTTCTAGAACCAACAATAGGGTTCAAAAACTCATATAATGGGTATGTTCTGCATTTCCATATGTATCTATAGCAACCTCTTGTGTGTGTGTGTGTGTGTGTGTGTGTGTATGTGTGTGTGCACATGTGCCTGTGTGTGGAGGGCAGAGATCAAACTTGTGTTATCTGTCAGGCATGCACTGTATATCTTTCTTTTGAGATGGAGTCTCATACTGTACTGGCTAATAATTCACTAAGTAGGGTAGGTTTATTGGTTGACAAGCTCCAGGGATCCATCTGACTCCATTTGCCCATGGGTGGTATCACATTCATGAGCTGTCATGCCTTGGCTTTATTTTTGGTGTATGTTTGGTTTATATTGGTGTATGTGTATTGGCACACTACATGGAGGCCAGAGGTTCATGTCTGGTGTCTTTCTCAATTTTCTTCCATCCAAATTTTTGAGACAAGATCCATATTGACCCCCAAGCTCTTTGATCCTGCTAGTCTGGCCAGCTAGCAAGCCCCAGGGACTAACCCTCCTGTTTCTACCTTCGTAGTGCTGAGATTACAGGTGTACACTGCTATACTTGGCTTTGTCATAGACTCCAAAGGCTGGCTCTTCTGCTTGCATAATAAGCAGCGGACCTATGGAGCCATTCCCCCAGTCCTACAGCTACCTTTTTTATGAGTACATATGATGTATTGATTTGGGGCAACTGTAGAATAGCTGTGTAGAGGCAAGTGTTCTAATTATGGGAGAATATTTAGGATGGAGTGGAACGTTTCACTTTGACAAAAACTCCCTCTTTACTGGCTTAGAGCAGATGCTTATGCTGTTACTGAAATAACACCCATGGTTATTTTGAAGGGCCAGGGACTGTGGAAAATTATAAAACTAAGACAAACTTCTATTCCTATAAATGACTAATGAGGAGAAGGTGCCTGGACACGATGGCTACTGGAAATCCATGTATGATACATATTCTATGATGTGTTCTTACCAACCCTTAGCTTTTGTTATTAGTGCTAGCGTCAGAAGACAAGTAGATAGTTTGCTGAAAAAAATGCCATGAAGCACATCTCAGAAATCTCATAAAAAAGGCTTTCACTAGAAGTAACAGTAAGAATAAATGAGAAGCAAACAGGTTTTATATGTTCTCTGAACCACATTACTTAAATGAGGAATTTTACAGCACTGTTAGAATATTCTTCTGTCTGTATTTTTCTTGATTTCCAAATCAAGAAAATATATTTAAAATATTAAAATATTTTACTTAATATTTATTAAAATACTAAAACATTTAAATTAAAATATTAAAACATTTTATTTAAAATATTAAGATATTTTAATCAAAATATTAAAAAAATAATTCCTGTGCATGTGAAAAAAGTCAGTTTAACATTTTAAAACCAAATAGTGTACTTGTCACAGTAATAGGCCAATATATATAATAATCACATAATCACAATTACTTCAGTAGATAGTATGAAAAGCATGTGACAAAATCCAGTGTTTTTTTCCCTAGAAACATTACCCAAATTAGGAACTGTAGGATATTTTCTTCTCTTAAATTTTATTATTGTGTTTTAATTTATGTGTTTGAGTGTTTTGCCTGCATGTATATCTGGGCACCACATGAGGGCCTGGTACCTGTAGAGGTAAGAAGGAGGCATTGGATTTGAAGTTACAGGTAGCAGTGAGCTACCTTGTGTTGAGAACTAAATCTGAGTCTTCTGGAAGAGCAGCCAGTGCTCTTAACTGCTGAGTCTTTGCTCCAGCTTCCCAAAGGAGCTTTTCTTGACTTGATCAATTTCATCCACATAATTGCAACAGCGAGGAAAAAAACACTAGCTACAAGCCTGGTGAGCAGAGCTTGACCCTCAGGTCTCACATGTGGAAAAGAGAAACCAGACTCCCACAACTTGTGGTTTCATCTTCTCCAGTACACTATGGCATATGCGAATCTCAGCAATGACTGACTGGATCCATGAAATAAAAAAAATACTTTAATATTCCAACTAACATTTTATGTATTAATGGTTTTCCCTTAAAATTAGAAATAAGATAAATATGCTGGCCATCTTTATTATGCCCACTTAATATTGGAATTTATAGCTAGTGAAGTGGGCCAAAAGAGGGAAGGAATATGGGAAAAGCAGAAGTAGACTGTCTCTTTATTTGATGATGGGATTATCTATGTAGACAAATGGATGGTGTCTGAGTTTCTACTCCTGCACAAAACGTTATGACCAAGAAGCAAGATGGGGAGCAAAGGTTTATTCAGCTTACACTTCCACATTGCTGTTCACCACCCAAGGACGTCAGGACTGGAACTCAAGCAGGTCAGGAAGCAGGAGGCCATGGAGGGATGTTACTTACTGGCTTGCTTTCACTGCCTTGCTCAGCTTGCTTTCTTATAGAACCCAAGACTACCAGTCCAGGGATGACACCACCCTCAATGGACCCTCCCTCCTTGCTCACTAATTGAGAAAATGCCTTACAGCTGGATCTCATGGAGGCATTTTCTCAACTGAAGTTCCTTTCTCTGTGATAACTCCAGCTTGTGTCGAGTTGACACACAGAACCAGCCAGTACAGATCGAACATAGGACGATGCTCTAAGAGGCTTTAGTGATGTTGCAGAATATAAATACAATTGTCTTGTACAGAATAGTAACCATAAGTAATATAAAATCAATGCCACTAAAATCGTATAAAATATATGGAAGATTTGGGAGATGATTTCTGTGAAACAGTTGCAATACTTTTCCAACAGTCACAAAACACTCAGAGAGAGGGTAAAGAGGAGCCAATAATGAATGAAGTAATGTAACCTAATTTTGTGATATGTAAGCTAATTTTGATTGTCACTTTCTCTGAATAAAGGGCCAACTAGGAGAGTACTAAAACACAGCCCTGTGTCCATTTCCAGGAATGAGGAGACTGTGAGGTTTCTTACATACCAGCATCCTTTTTACACCTTTTTATTTTATGTGTATGAGTCATTTGCCTACATGTATGTGCGTGTACTGTGTGAAAGACTGGTTTCTGTAAAGGTCATAAGATGAAGTCAAGTCCCTAGAAAGAGAGTTACTGACAGATGTGAGCCAACACATGGGTGTTGGGAACCCCAGTTTCCGTCAATCTCTGCTGTGCCTTCTGCCAACAGAGCTTAGTCTGCTGTTGAGGAAAAGTGGTAAAGGGTCCAGGTCCACTCTCACGGAGTAGACAGAAGAGCACTGGATCAGGAGCTAGCACAGACACGGTCGCAGAGGATGGTGGATGTGTCTTCATTGTGGTAATGGCTTCATAGATGGGTGTATATAAGACTGACCAAAGCTAACATGAAATATATGGAGTTTCTTTATGTCAATTATACCTCAACAAAGCAGTAAAGACATTTGTAAAATATCTTTTTTTTTTCTTTTTTGAGTAGATGTAACTCGTAGGGACTAAGCACTTAAGTAGAAGATAGTTGTATGCTTGTGTCTGAGTATGAATGTACAGATGTATTATATGCATGCATATATTTCAATTAAGTGACATGTTTGCTGACCATTAAGAAGCCGTCGACTTACTCAGAGTGAAATCTCCTAGGGGTCTGGCCAGTAGATTTACACTAATTATCACCCAGGAGTATAGTTTTAGGAAGTTGACTCTACCTGTCTGTCCAGTGGGGCAGGGATTTAGCTTCTCTTGTTAAAATTCAGTGTTTCAGGAGTTTGGCATGAGATCTAGTGCTCACAAACACTGACTGTCTGGCTCCCGCACAGAACCTCTTCCTCTGCCCTGATCTGTGTCTTGCTTTTTGGCTTGAATGGACAACCTAAACCCTAGTTTTCCTCTCAGGAGAATTGCTCAAGGTTGGCACTCACAGGGACATTTAGATATGCTGGACTACAGCTCAGTAGTGATAGTCGTTTACCTCACCTCCAGTCTCCTGGATGTTGATAATTTTACACCAATTCGATATTCATTTAGTTCCTATGATATGTGGGCATTCTGTTAGTTTAATTGGGCATAAATAAAAGACAGTACAAAAAGTCTTTAACTTTGTGGTACATACATTGTTCTTGGAAAAATAGCTGAAGAAAATATAAGCACAATACATAACATAGCTGATATAATATCACTTAAAATAATAGAAGATTCTTCTCCCAACATGCCATGTTAATCTTTAGCCAGGATTCTTCTAAGCTTCTAAGGGCAGGGACTTTGAAATGATGCCCCGTGGTGGTACCATTCACATGAGAACACTCAACTCTTCAGATAAGCTCAGGAGAGATGGATGCTTTTTGGAGATTTGTTTTTTTTTCTTCCTGTGGCCTAATTTAAATTTGACTGACATGTTTGTGAGCTCTGCAACGATAGCCTAGAGACTACTTACTGTCCCCATCGCTGTTACCATTGTTCTCATGAAGAAGATCAAGAGATGGAGAAAAGGGTTAAGATATGTATTAATTGTCAGTTCAATCAATCTTCAATTAATCAGTCAATCAAACATGTTTGTGTGTGTGTTCATTGTGATGTGTGTGTTTGTTCTGCATGTGTATCTGTGTGAACACATGTGGAGGCCAGTGGAAGGCATTGCATTTCTTTCTATTTTGCTTTCTACCTTATTCCCTTGAGATGAGATATCTCACTGAACCTAAAGCTCTTTGTTTCAATGATGCTGGCTGCCTAGTGAGCTCCTGAGTAATCTACCTGCCTCTCCTTTCTAGTGTTGGGGTTACAGGTATGCAGTGATGCCTAGTTCTTGCTAAACTTGGATCTAGGTGTTCATGATTTTGTGCAAGCACTCTTACTTCCTGGTTCAGCCCTCCAGCTCAAAATATGTTTTCGAACATGACTTTGTTCTTAGAATAAGGCCAGTCCTGTAAGGAGGTAGAAAAGCCTGTATAAATTCAGCTTGTCCTTACAGACCTTGGGTTGTTAAATGATAAAACTACTGGAGAGAGACTATCCATCTTTAGAACAGTGCTCGTAGCCTTGAGACCAAAACAAAATAAAAAAATGAGCACTGTGTTGGTCTCACAGTTCATGAAGTGTCTGAAGAGGTAGCTTCCCAGGATGTTCAAGAGATTAAAAATCTGAAAAGGATTTGAGGAAAGGTGGATTTGGATGTGTGAGTAAAGCCATGGGGAGACATATGTGGCAGACCACTAGAACATACATTAAGATAACAGTACAAACATTTAAGAAATTGCCACATGTATACTTCCTAGAATATAACAACTTCTACTCTTTCAGTAAAACATTTAAAAGGGGCGTGCAACTTAAGTACAAAGTTATAGCTACTAAAACAATTGAACATTTTGTAAACTCCTTTCAAAAGGAGTATGGCAAGTCCTTGCTTTCAGTATTATTTTGCAAAATGTTCATAGCAGTAATTATGTCAGTTAATAATTGAAATTAACCATAAAGTATCATTTTGTTGATCCTTTATTTTACTCAGTAAGTTTATTATACAACTTGTCTTCACCCCAAATTCTAGAGAACGTGGAAAACTGGCTGCTTGTTTTTAGTAAACTGTCATCTTGTACTGCCTTGGAAAAAGTAAACGTATGGGCCTGAAAGATGGTAATAATAATTTAGTAATATGGAAGCCATGCGCCTCTCAGACAATTCTGTAATGTTTGATAGAACAGCACCAATTCAATGCTTTCCAGGCACAGTGTGCCAAAGAGAAATCTCCTAATGAGCACAGAACGGAGATGACCTATATTTGTATTGGAAAATAAAGTATGAAACAGTTTCAGGTTCATAATAGAAACATCTTTAGCAAATTAGATAAACAATATTCTCCAGGTATTATAAAGACATTCCAGATAACTGTGGCACACCTTAATGAAATCATTTACACATTATTTTCGAAGTCATCTATTGGTCTGCAAATGGAATGGGCTGCCCCCACCTGAGTATCTGTCTTTGGATCCTGTACAGCTCCTCCAGCATCAGCGTCTGTCTCTCTCCATGCATAGCTCCCCCAGGCACTGTCTAGGTCAGGCTCAAGGAGAACTTATCTCAAGACAGAGCTAGAAGCTAAATCCTATTTAAAAGTGGCTTGTGATCCAAAACTGATCAGATATACTTATTTTCTCAAAAAATAAGTACACTAGACCTTTACTACTTTACTATAAATTTGAGGCCAATCATAGGTTTTCAACTTGTATGTGTGTGCCACCATGTACATGGATGTGTGAGTGTGTGTGTATGTGTGTTTGTGTGATCATGTGTGCACGCATGTGGTATGTATGAATGTGTGCCACATGAGGGTATGTGAGTACACGTGTGTGTGTGTGTGTATGTGTGTGTGTATATATCTGAATGTCTGCATGTGTATGACACACCAGGGTATGTGAGTACATGTGTGTGTGTGTATGTGTGTGTGTGTATATCTGAATATCTGCATGTGTATGACACACCAGGGTATGTGAGTACACATGTGTGTGTATGTGTGTGTGTATATATATCTGAATGTCTGCATGTGTATGACACACCAGGGTATGTGAGTACACATGTGTGTGTGTATATCTGAATGTCTGCATGTGTATGGCACACCAGGGTATGTGAGTACACATGTGTGTGTATGTGTGTGTGTATATATATCTGAATGTCTGCATGTGTATGACACACCAGGGTATGTGAGTACATGAATATGTATAGGCCAGAGACTAACATCAGTTGTCTTTCTTCTTCAAATGTTCCAAACCTTATTTTGAGGCAGGGTTATTCTCTTGAACTCAGAACTTACTGACTTGAGTAATCTATCCAGCCACTGTCTCTGCCTTCTAAATACTTAGATTACAGGCAGGACAGCCTACTTGTCTTCATTTGCATGGGTTCTGCTGATCCAAACTCTGGTTCTGATGCTTGTACAACAAGTGTTTCACCGCTGAGTCATCTCTCTACCTTCAGAGTCTTAGTTTGAAGAAAACTCATGAAACTTTTGGTCTCGAGAAACCATCATAACTGTGATAGTTCACTTAAAAATGCAAATTTCATGTGCCTGTGTGTGTGTGTGTGTATGTGTGTGTGTGTGTAAACCACAATAGTGCCATAGTCTACAGATGCCAGAAAAAAAGCATACATAAGATCCATTGGAACTTGAGTTAGGCAGTTGTTAGCCACTATGTGGGGGTCAGGAACTTGGTTCTTTGCAACAGCAGTAAACACTCTGAAATGTTAAATGATCATTCAGCACTTATTTTAAAATCTGTCTGTGGCCTTGACTTCCTTTTCCCTCTTTACCAAATCCAATATTCCTGCCCCAGCAATGTCTTTTTCTTCAACTTACAAAAAGTATTTATTTATTTATTTATTTACTTTTATTTTTTGAGACTGCATTTCATGATGTAGCCATGGAGAGCCTGGAACTTCCTATGAAGACCAGGCTAGACTTGAACTCTCATAGATTCTCCTGTTTCTGCTTCCTGAGTGGGTATTAAAAGCGTGTTCCATCGCTCATGGCAGGGATTATCTTTACGTTTATTTTATTTTGTTATTTATGTTTCTGTGTATCTGTATGTATACACATGTGTGTAGGTGGATATCCACAGAGATCAGAGGAGGGAGTCCCAGGAATTACAGGTACTTGTGAGCCTTCTGATGTGGATGCTTAGAACTGGACTCAGGTCTTCTGTAAGAGCAGCAACTATTCTCAATGACTAAGCCATCTCTCCAACCCAAATTCACAAATTTTCAATAAAACCCCCATTCTTTGGCACTGTTAATTTACCCTCTGATTATTCCTTCTTCTTGCCTCTTGATGTACATTATTCAGCTCTGTTATCTGGCCTTGGAAACACTATTAACATCTTCGCACTTCTCATTCTCCTTGCTCCATGTTACCTGGAAAAACCTCAACCCTGATGCAGTAGGGAGAATGCTGAATCTCTGAAGATGTTACTCTGTGGTCCTTAGATGTTAGCCTACGTGGTAAGAAGACTTGAAGCTGCAGGTAAGGCTAATGGTGCCAATGCACTGGGTTTGGGACGGAGAGTGTCCTGCATTACCCAGGTGAGAGAAGATGCAGATGCCTGGCAACCACTGTTATTTGAAGAAAGCAGGACGAACAGAGAACTCTAGAAGCTGAATGGACTCTTACCCAGAATGTCCAGAAGGGGGCAGCACCACTGACACACAAGGTTTTGCCCAGTGGCTCTTACCTACTTCTGGTGCTACACATGTGTTCAGTTTTCCACAGGTTCCAGTGGAAGAACTGTTTATGAGCCAATGAAAACCCAATCTCTTCCACTCCATCTTCCACTTCAAATTTATCTCTTTTATTTAGTACTTCTGAGGACCTCTCCCAAATGTGTTGATTTCTCACTTCCACTATTTCTTTCACTTTCCACCTCCAAATATACAGGTATCTGTCTTCATATCACAGTGTGCCCTGCCTCCAGTGTGCTTTCTCTTCTAGATATTACATCTGTCAACATTTCCTTCATCTGTCAGCTGGAGGGTGTGAAGACCTTTCTCCCTGTAGGTTCCATTATTCTTAAGGCTTCATAATCTTTTTCTAAAGATAAGAGTTAGCTTCTGTTTTAGTTACTATTTTATTGCCACGATAAAATGACACTACCATGGCAACTTATAAAAGAAGCATTTAATTGGGGGCTTACAGTTTCATAGTGAGAGTCCATGACCATTATGGAGGGAAGCATGGCAGTGGGCAGGTAGGCATGGTACTGGAGCAATAGCTGAGGGCTTATGCCCTGATTGCAGGCAGGAGGCAGAATGAGTGAGGCTGGGCCTGGCCTGTATGATTGAAACCTCAAAGCTTATTTCCAGTGACACACCTTCTCTAACAAGGTCATACCCCCTAATCCTTTCTAAACAGTTCTACTAGTTGGGAACTGAAGAGTCAAATACAGGAGCCTATAGTGGCCATTCTCATTCCAATTATCACTGGCCCTTCTGATCATAAGGTCCTTCCTCCACTTCCATGCTTGGGTATCGTTGTTTCCTCCTTATTGATATTTCAATTAAAGTGTTATCTGTCCTCAGAAGGATTGGCTTAGTTACCAAACAAGCCTTAATTCATTTTATTATACTACTCCTAAAATATACACTTGACATTTATCAATATCAAATTTCATTTCTCACCTAACATCCATTCATCTGTTTTTAATGTGTTTCCTACCACAATGCATATCAACATACATTTAAACTATTTTTTACAAGTAATTCTTCTCTGTTACTGTAATAGAATGATTAACATAAATAGTCCAGAAAGAGGAAATATTTATTTCTTTTTTCCAATAATTAATTTTCCCATTAATTAATTAATTTATTTATTCACTTTACATCCTGGTCACTGCCCCCCACCCCCAGTCTCTACCTCACTGCAGGCTAAGCGAATCCTCTTCTACTAAGGCCAGACAGGATGGCCCAGCCAGGGGAATGGATTCCACAGACAGGTAACCCCTTCAGGGACAGCTCCCACTCCTGTTGCTGGGGGACCCACATGAAGACCAAGCTGCACTTCCATTAAATATGTGCTGGGTGGTGGGGCTAAGTCCAGAGCATGTATGCTGAAAAGATTTACTTTATCTCATGTTTTTAGAACCTTCATTCTATTATAGCCAACTTTGACTCTGTGTCCATGGTAAGTACTATGTTGCTATTTCCCCTGAGTGACAACATTCCCTTGTGGAAAGAGGAAGGAGGCTCACAAAACCCAGAAAGCTGACGAAACTTACAAGGTTTAGGAAACTATGAAAACCTACAGGGATCAGTTAGCTCAGACAGTTATAAAATTAGTGAGCTCTCCACCTCCACCTTGTCAAACGCTATGCAAGAGTAAACAATTGCTGGGGCAGAGTTCAGTGGAACTGCCTGGGGATGGGTCAGAGAGACAGATCCAGGTGTGCATCTCTCATGAGTCATCACTCATGATGATGAGGGCTTTTGGGTAATAGTTGTCTGTAAGTCACCCACACTCCTATAGGAAACTTCAGTAAATTTCTTGGTTCATCAAGCAAGATTGAATGGGATTGCCTCTTTGGTCCTTCATTGGTTTCCTATCTGGGGTAAACAGACATGTTTGCTGTTTGGGAAACAGCACATAAAAATGATGTAGAACTGTGGTAGAAAATATTTAATCTCAATCTCAGGCTTCTACTCTGCCTCTGACCATTTATTTTCCAGATAAAAGACATACACAACCTTTTTATTTATAGTAAGCCTTAGTTAGCCTAAGAGCTGGGCAGATATCTATTCTTTATGCTATTAAGTCTATTTCCTAGTCAATTATTCCATTATACAATTTGCCATGTTTCATCTGGGCTGCTCTTAACTCCAATTAGCCAACTCACATGGCCATTATTTTAAGATTCTTACCCCATAATGCCTTCTCCCCTCTTCACCTTCTTTTTTCTACCTATGATTCTCCTCCAACCCCAAGCCCAGAAATCCTAAACCCTGTCTATGTCTCTTCTGCCCAACTATCAGCTGTCAGCATCTTTATTCACCAATCAGGTTAACTTGGGGGGCAAGGTCATATAGCACCACCTAGGTCTATATGCAGTCTCTGAGAGAAACCCGTATTTCACATAGCAAAGACCAAACCTCAGCATAGAATATCATGGTAGTGGCTCTGTGTGTGTGTGTGTGTGTGTGTGTGTGTGTGTGTGTGTGTGTGTGTGTATGTTGTTATCATACAACCAATAGGAAGAAGAGGAACACAGGAAGATGGAATCAGAGCAAGATAACATCAGAGATGTTTACCTCAACCTGACCCCACTGGCCACAGTTTTCTCCACCTCTGATAATCTATTTGAAATCTAAGCATCCTTTATTATCTAGACTCTAGAAAGAAGCTGGAACACACCTCTTAGTATGCTTTCTGATATGGGTGATTTTCAATCCAATCAAGTGGACAACACTAACCATCACTTCTCTTAGTGTATAGGTGAGTGGCCGTAGTTAGCTTTGGGGAGACAGGATGTGGGAAGGATTGCTGTCAAAGCCCTATTTATTCGATCACTTCCTTGTCTTTGGAAGCAGTTTGCCCTTAGGAGCCCTGTAACTCCTCCTATCTCTGCCCAACGTGGACACTCCTGGAAACCAAGCAGGACACATGCAGCAATTATCTTTGTTCAGCTTCTAATATTGAATCTATGACAAAACAAAAGATGGTAATAAGTACCCCAGAGGAGTAGCTTATGTCCTACTGAGAGCACTGTTTTACACTTCACCTTATGGTTACAACGGCTCGTTGTGCACTTCATCTGCACTCGGTACATATGCATTTGATTGGCCGCTTAGACTGAAATAGAGTAATCTCAATGGTGAATAAACTCTACTTAGTTCTTTAAACTGCCATTACACCAAGCATGTAGCAGGTTCGCTACAAATAGCTTGATTTGCTGATGGGCTTTCTAAGGAGTTGTGAATATTTCTTGTCTTACTGAAATTTCCTTTCCTCTGTGTGTTACAACACCCTCATTTCCACCTTATTCATCACCCTGTGATTTTTTAAGTGCCAGCAGTGAGCAAGGGGAATAATCATTCCCATTTCTGATTTATGGAGAATGTTACTGAAGTTTCCTCAGTGGTAAATGGTAATAGCATGAACTCTGAGAGGTTTTCCACAGAGTCTTAGCTACTGACGATCCAGCAGGACCCCATAATAAAGCGATCTCCCATGGCAAGGTTGCTCAAGGAACGCTACAGCAGGCTTCAGTATGCCCTTGGCATTAAAATCATATATTTCCAGTAAACTGCTTTTGTGAAACCTGATTACGTGCAAGTAATAGGTCTGTTTTGTTGTTAGACATGTGTTTTCCTGATTGATACAATATTCACGTTGTGATATTTCTTTTCTTCGCTGAGCTGTATAATACACAAATGAAGCAATAGATATTATTGAGGTGACAAGACAGAGTAAAGAAAAAGCTGCAGTTGAAGCACGGCTTCTGGAAGACGGTCTTATTGACCATTTAAGTTTAGATTCAACCCCAGGGAAACACGCTCCTTTTGTAGTAGGTGGGTATGTGAAGGCAGAAGTCTTTGGGTCATTGACTCATTCTGTAAAATGCAGTCTGCTATTGTTATTGCAGGCTTTATAAATGCAAGAATGGTATCAGCACAGCTATAAATGCAAAAGATATCTGCATAGCTCAATAGTGTTCCTTCTGTGAGCCACAGTGTCTGCACAAATGCTAAACACATATATGCCATGTAAAATGCATGTAAAATGTGCACTTTCTGTTGTTATCCATTCACAAACTAAGAGCTGCAGCATTTGCACTATGATATATTTGATTTTTTAAAAATTTCTTATAAACATCACTCTTTTTGTCCTGGAAAAGGTATGGAGTAACACACGAGGGTTAGCATGCTTGATGGTATGGGTATTCATGTGGTAAGGTTAAATTTTTCTTTAATTTTAATTCTTTTCTGACTAGACTAGAAGAGTGTCTCATATATACATTCAGGACCAGGAACAAAAGATATTCATTAAAGTTTGAGACTAAGTCTCTTCTGCAAGTATGTGTCACATGAAGCTGGAGGGTTTGACTCACACTGCTTTCTTTCTCTTATAAGCTAGCCAAATTTCCATTAGCTTGGGCTAGCTTTTCTGATAAGGATAAGAGTAATGTACTTTATCTGTCCTCTTATCATAGTAATGTACAATGACAATGGCTTATGCTTGGTGAAGTAAAGCAGAGAGCCACACTGGAATCCACCAGTTCAAAGCCCCAGCCTTGCCCCCAAGGCACACTCCTTCTACATTCAGTAAAGTACTCTGTGTGCTGTGATTTGATCCTATTTGTATTATTTCTCAAGTCCAAGGATGCTAAATAAGACCAGGGGCTGATCTTCAAAAAGGGAATTCTATTTTTGTGTTTGAAATTCTGTTAAGCACTGAAGCAGGCTTCCGTGACTGCAGGTAGTAAGTGACAGGCAGGGTTGAATAGCGGTCCACAGTGAAGACTGAGTATTTCAGTGTCTGTGACCTGATCCAAGGGCTATTTCTGGCAGTTTGTCATTTAGTGCAGAGAAGGTTAGTGAGGTCGTGCTGATATATGATCCTGTATGTGCTGAACTTCTCATTGTACTTGGCTTGTACAAGTCTCATTAAGAAACAGCCTTTGTCTTTTGATACTAAAGAACATAATAAAAAAACCCACAATTTTTTTCAGGTGGCTTTATTCTTAAAACTGCAATATAGAGAAAAGTCAAACTTGAATCTTAAAGTACTTAGCTAGAGGAATTTAGGGCGTCTTTATTTTTACCCACAGGAGGAGAAAGGAGCTTTAGAATTCTCAGAAGAAAATCAAATGAACTCGGGACCGTCAGAGAGAAGCATCTAAACACAAATGTCATGATAAATATTTGTCTCTAACAGGAAATGAAGTTTTCTTAAAAAAATTTTTAGTGTTTCAGCACACGTTCCAAAGGGAACAGAATTTGCTAAAGGAAGAAAAGTGGCTGAGGAGAGAGAAGACTGTGGGTGGGAGAAGAAACTTTTCAGTGTAGGGAATGGCAGTCCCAAGCTCTAGCTTGCCATGGATAGCTTAACCCTAGCACAGCAAAGTTGAACTCACTCGGCTCCTAATCTTGTCTTTTCATTACTCATATTCTCATGCTTGATTTCACTAAGGACCTCAAATACTGTTGTGTCAGACAGCCACAGTGCTAGGTCCTCAAGTCTGTCTGTCCCTAAGGCTTGTCTAAGTTGGCCAGCCACTCCAACATTAAGAAAGGCATTTACAGAAGGCCATAGACATCTGCCAGGTTGAGTTCCTGCTTACTCCTGCCTTGCTTCTCCCCCTCGTCTTCCAGCTCTTACTCAGTATCCAGAACTATTGGGGTAGCATCTTAACTGCCAGAGTTCCATTTTCCCTTCTGGCTTAACTTTTTCTTAAGTCTAAGTAATGGTTGATTTTACCTTAATAAATATCTTTCATTCTGAGTTTGATACCATGTGGCTTTTTAAAAAAATTTCATCATTTCCTGTATCATTAGGACCTATTTATTTATTTATCCTTCTGTTCCAGCTTTTGGGTGAAAGATTCTCTACATACGATGGTAAACAGATGCAAAATGGTTGGAAGAAAACCATCCTTTTTTGTGGGAACATTGTTTTGGGGAAGGGCAGATGGAGCTGAATGGTTGGTTACTATCATCATATGAACATCGTCATTATTTAACTGAGAATTAAAAATACCTATCCAAAGGGTTTGTGGAGAATAACTGATGAACTGAAATGTTTTTAACAATCAACACATTTAAAGTAATTTTGAAGAAACCACCTCTCCTAGTTCTAAACAAAACAATTTTGAAATTGGCTTCACAGGAGAGTTTCTTGTTTATTTTTTGTTTCTTTTGGTTTTTCGAGTCAGGGTTTTCCTGTGTAGCCCTGGTTGTCCTGGAACTCACTCTGTAGTCCAGGCTGGCCTCAAACTCAGAAATCTGCCTGCTTCTGCCTCCCAAGTGCTGGGATTAAAGGCGTGTGCCACCACTGAAAATTGTATTTTCAACCCATCTCTCCTCTGCTACTGTTGCTTGTCCTCACCTCATAGGATTTACACACAAGTGTCACCCAGTTCTATTGCTAAGCACGGAGGGAGCCTGGAATAGCAGAATAAAATATTGCTTCACATAAGATCAGAAAAGATGAGTGTGAGTTTGTCACACCTTAGTGGGATATCTCTGGATAACACAACAGTCTCTTTTGTTCCTGTCTCCCCTAAATTATCAGTTTCCCTTATAAAGTCACAGGAGGCTCGAATAAGATGACATGCAATGTCAAGCCTCTTTTGTTTTTGTTAATTTTTAATTTGTATTTATTATTCTGTGTGTATGGTCTGAGTGTGAGTACACAGGCATGATAGGTGTATAGAGGTCAGAAGGCAACTCTCAAGAGTCACTTTTCTCCCTCCTCCATGGGTCCCAGAGATCAAACTTGGATAATCAGATGTGTGCAGCAAGCCCCTTTCCCTGCTGCTGAGTTCTCTTGTTAACTTTTAACCAGTTAAATGCTAAACAAATATATGATTAAATATACTTTCAAGGGCAAATTAGCACTAAGCTCAAAGGATCACTTGTAATAACCAATTCCTCAGTCTAACACTTCCCAAGAGATGTGATACTAAGCACAAAAGGATTAGTTTCTATTTTATCTCCTAGGCTACATTAATGGAATGGAAACCCGAATAAATGCATAAAGAATGGGCGAATATTAGTTTATCAAGTGGCTTCTTGGATATAATCAGAACAGGAGTGATTGACCCTAGCTGGCTTGGGTTTTAGGAACAGTCATTTCTGCACTATGTAAGTGTCCCCAATTCACAAGTTTCTCTCTTTACATAGATAGTTGCCTCTAGGAGTGGTACTAAAGGCAATATAGGGAATCCAGACAACATCAAATGTCTCTTCTGTGTCCCATATCCTGAAAATGCCTATGCAATCAATTCTGCATATTATGTCTTGCAAGGAACTGGGGGAATATATTAGTATTATTGTTGGAGATCAGAAAAAAGGACAGCTAGCAATTAAGTGATCTGCTTCAGGTCACAGAGGCACCTAATGATGCTATTAGCATTCAGAATGCCCTGTCTGTGCAGCAAGGTCTCCTTTATTCCTCTAGTGGTGTCCACATTATGACAAGATTAACCAATCACCAGGCAGGTTACCTTGAGGCACAAATTCTTGAGGAGTGGTATGCAAGAAACTGAACTGTAGTCATGTAGGAAAATAAAAAAAAAAAAAAAAGGAAATAAGAGACAGACCTGTGGTTTGATTTAGAAGTTTCATGTTCTTTCTACAAGATTGGGGCCTCTCAAACAGCTCCTGTATTTCTTAAGGATCAGAGTTAACTGAACTAAAAGTAATCTACATTTGAAAAGCAAGTTAAAAATAGGAACTTTATTTACCATTATTTACCATTAGCTTAACTACTGTTTTTCAGTGCTCTCATCAAAAGTGTATGGCTAATAAAGTAAGTAAACTCATTGTTTTGTGTGTGTGCGTATGTGTGTGTGTGTGTGTTTGTGTTTGGTTTCAGTTTTGTTTTTAAAGCTCAAGGACAATTTCATTAGTATAGCTTCAAGATTTTAAATCATCTCACACATAGGACAGAAACGAGATTGGAGAAAACTGTCTTAGGCACGAACCTTTTGATGAGCTTTTTCTGGTTCGTCTTTGCACAGATGGTGGGAGGGTATTTCCCATTCTCTTTAAAAGCAGGCATGGAGTGAGACAATTCACTGGCTGGAGATACAACACAGTGGTAGAGGCTGTCTAACCTGCATGCAACCCTGCATTCTATTCCTGGTATCACATGAGAAAGCAGATATATTAGATAAGTGGCCTTCAGACTCAGGAGCTAGCTGCCAGTAAACTGCCCACATCGTAAACATAAGGACCTGACTTTTGGTCCCCAGCATCCAAATAAGAGCTAGGCAGGCATTGTAACCCCAAGGCCGTGGAGTAAAGAGAAGTCCTGCAGATCATTGATTGTGCAGCCTAGCTGAATCAGTGGATTCTGGTTTAGTGAGATATCTTGTCTTACTGGACAAGGGAGGGAGTGATAGAGAAGATACCTTTCATCCATGACAGGCCTCCACACACATGTGCACATTCACTCGTATGAATATGTATGTACACTGAAAACAGACAAGAGGAGAAAGGCAAAACATGATGAAGCAGATGGGAACCAGATGAACACAGAGTTACTAGAGGACGTGGAATGTAGAACATCTGAGGGACGATCTGTGGAAGGCAGTCTCATGGAATGCTTCTGTAAAATGCTCTCCTAGTACACACAGCCAGACTGAAATGATAGTCAGCCATATCAGGAGACAGTACCCATCTGATGGATGCCAAAAGTTGTAGAATATGATAAATTCTTGGATTTGCTAGAAAATAATGTCATCCATCTATCTTTCAAATGCTACTATGTGATCTTTTGGAAACTCGAGGAGCTGTGAAGGGATCTGTAAATTAGAACTAAGTTGGCTCAATAAAGGGACAACTGCTTAATGTTAACATGGACAATCTGGGAGATAAAATAATAAATAAAATAGGGAACATTGGTTATGAAAATGCTTTAGGGATGTTAATACAAAACATTGAGGGGCAGAATAAATTGTATTATTGTAAACGCATAAAAAATTATTACCTCAATCTAAACAGAAAACTATACTGTTTCACTAATTCATCAAATGTCTGTTGGCTACTGGCAGTTTGGATTTGTGCTAAAATATTGGGAGTTCAAAAGACTTCACAGTGTGGTGAATAGATTAAACAACAAACCAACTCCTATCTGACATTTATTAAGAATTTATCTGTAGTGGTGATGGGAGAGCCTTCACACATTCCATTTTTACAATATTCCTACTCAGAGGCAATGGTCTTAAGTTTAATTAGAGAGATAATGAAACCCAGAGAGATAAGACATATGTAAATGAAAGCTAGAATTCTGATCAAATTTCTGAGTTGAACCATACCTTGATGTCTTTTATATGCATCTCTAAGTTTACGTGATGATGTTTTGTATTCTTTAAAAGGCATATGTCTCTCTCTCTCTCTCTCTCTCTCTCTCTCTCTCTCTCTCTCTCTCTCTGTGTGTGTGTGTGTGTGTGACATGGACAATGGATTTGTGGCACAGGAGAATGTACTTTCATGTATTTGCAATTTGGTCACTTTTAGTTTAATTGCTTTTAGAAAACCATGGGATATTAATGATTAATCTGATGCATTCTGAGAATATTACTAACAAGTTACATAAAAATACAAATTTTCTTTTCAGAAAAGCTTTGAAAAGAGACATTCAAAGAAACATAAAAAAAAAAAAAAAAAAAAACTACCTCCAAAATATAAGCAATAGGTTTACAAACATAGAGCTCAAGCTAGATGCTCTGCGTTTAGGAGCATTTTGCTCTTTTCTTTCAGGATTGGAATTTTGAGACATTAAAAGGGAGGTCATACATGCCTTTCTCTGGATCCTAGAACTGTACACTCATAATTGGAGGAATTTTGGCTGCTGGGAATATAACTTACCATTTATTATAAGCCAGAGGAGAAAATTGATTTTAGCATTCTGGATGAAAAATTGTACCTCTGGTTCTGAGTTATTTCCCCATGAGCACAGAGCCAAATATTAATGTAGGAAAAAAAAAGGGGGGGGGGAGGAAAAAAAAGTGCTCAAAGCCTAACGTACTTCAAGCTCATAAACTGAAATTTATTCACCTTAAAATAAGTGGGATTTCACGAAGCAAAACTACTCCTATTATTTTTGTCTTGCTGCTCTGACCATGGTTTATGTAGCACAGAGACATGTCCTAAGCTGTTTGGGTGTAATTGGAACTGTAACTTCTATGAGAGGAGTCTCTGCAATGCTCCTCTCTCCTATAGCCTACGTAAGAGCACAACCCCATCTTAGGATTTCTTGAAATGTATGTCCATATCTTATACCTCACTGGTACAATTAGGAATAAGTATGCTCTAACTGTATTTTGAGAGAAAAGTTTTACTTTAACAGGAAGAGTGATATGTAGGAGGAGCTAAGTGGGAAGGAGTATTGAGAGGAAGAGATGGAGTAAGGAGAGAAGATGAAGGAGAGGAGAAGCTAGATGATGAGAGAGAGAGAGGGGGGGGCATGGAGGCAGATGTTCACAGGTCTCCACCAGTCAAAGATAGTTTTTATATCTAGGCTGGGTACTGGGTTACGCTTCCGATTGAGCATTACCAAACTTATAAATCCTTTGATTAACATTTTAAAAAATTGTATAAAAGCAAAAAGGAAAGGGGGGGGCATGGGACAGGGGTGTTCTAGGGAGGGGAAATGGGGAAAGTGGATGGCATCTTAAATGTAAATTAAAAAAATCCAAAAAAAAAAAAAAAAGAGAAATGTATGTCCAGTGGAGTTCGTTCTTGTAACTTTGTGCTTCAAAGAAGAACTTATTATCTATAGATTTTTTAAAAAAATTTGATGACTGGTAAAAGAGGGAATAGTTTTTTTTTTTTTTTTTTTTAATTGTGGTCATTGGTAGGTTGTCAATGCTCCTGTGACAGCCCAACACATTTGCATACTGGCAACACAACCTGGACTATGCACTTCATTTAAATAAAGGGCTTGAAGTTGGAAGGGGGCCACACTGGGAGGGGTCTGATGGGAGGCGTGGATGGCACTCAGGATAAAAATGCAATGTATATATTCATGAAATTTTGAAAGAATACTTAATAATGCTATAAAAAGAAAACAATCCAAATTGTAAAAGAAAAAAGGAAAGAAAGGAAAGAAGGAAGGAAGGGAGGGAGGGAGGGAGGGAGAAAGAGAGAGAGAGAGAGAGAGAGAGAGAGAGAGAGAGAGAGAGAGAGAGAGAGAGAGAACAAATTCTACTCATGTAACAGAAACCAATGCCAGTATCTTGGGTCATGCTTTTTGAACTTTTTTCTTTGTAAGTAATGAAATTGTCTTATGATTATTTTTTCCTTTATTTTTAAATTTAATAACATGTTGTTCTAGTTTTATTTCTGTTCCTGTGATAAACACAGTGGCCAAAAGCAAGTTGTGGAGGAAAAGGAATTATTTTAACCTATGGGGTGTAGCTCCTCATTGAGTGAAGTCACGGCAGGAACCCAAGACAGGAGCTTGAAGCAGAAACTAGGAGAGAAGTGTTGTTTATTTTGCTCCCAAGCTCAAGTTCAGCTCCCTTCTTATCAAAGTCAGGGCCACCTGCCCAGGGTGGCACTGGCCACAGTAGACTGGGCATTCTTACATCAATTATCAATGAAGAAAATGCCTCACAGACATGTCCACAGGCCAATTGCTTGGAAACAACTCCTCAGTTCAGGTTCCTTTTTTCCAAGTGACTCTAGATTTGTGTCAAGCTGACAACTGAAGTAAACTATGATACCTGTTAAGAGAATATCTATCAGTAAATAGTTTAACAAAGCCAGATGGCATCAGTGAGTGATTATACAAATTTTAAACTGACCATTGCCTTCGAATATTTAAGTCATTTCCAATATTTGGTTACTATACATCATTCTTTAAAGCTTTTTTGCCACAATTTTTGGAAAGTAACTGTGTACTTTTAAAAAGTTGGTATATAATGTTTTGAAGTATTACGGCGTACCCCCAATAGGCCATTTTTAATGTCAAGTAGAAAAAAGAAATAAGTTCAAGTTTAAGGTTATTGCTTATCTTGTGTTTACTTGCTCAGCATTAAAAATCATACATTGCAGTGGAGCATGATTACAGGTGATGAACAAGGACCGGGTTAGTGTTAGACCTTAGCTCCTACTTTGTAATACCTGCTGGAAGTCCCATCCAAACACCAGGGCTGGTCATGTTCTCCCTTTGCTTCCCTAAGTATTGAGATCATTTTTTCCCTCTAGGTTAGTCAAGCATCAAGCCTTGTTCCTAGAATGAGTCTAGGTTGCATCATGTTGACGAAAACATCCAGTGAGGATTCTCTGACACTCTTCTTAGCTTAGTCTTGCTAATGTCAACTCCTAGAATTCTTTTATTTTTATTGAATATTTTATTTATTTACATTTCAAATGTTATCCCCTTTCTGGGTTTCCCTTCCGGAAACCCCCATCCCATCCTTTCTCCCTCTGCTTCTATGAGGGCGCTCCCTCAACCACACACCCACTCCTGCCTCCCCCTCCCTGCATTCCCCTACACTGGGGCCTTCACAGGACTAATGGCCTCTCCTCCCATTGATGCCTGACAAGGCCATCCTCTGTTACATATGTGGCTGGAGCCATGGGTCCCTCCTTGTGTACTCTTTGGTTGGTGGTTTTGTCCCTGAGAGCTCTGGGGCATCTAGTTGATTGATATTGTTGTTCTTCCTATGGGTTGCAAGCCCCTTTAGCTTCTTCAGTTCTTTCTCTAACTCCTCCACTGGGGACCCTGTGCTCAGTCCAATGGTTGGCTGTGAGTGCCTGCTTCAGTGTTTGTCATTCTGATGAATTCTTAGAGTCGTGTCTTGGCTTGGAGGTTGTCTGTTGGACTTATGTTATCTCCCTGGAAAGAGTTTACCATCTCATTCACGACTGCCCATGTCTTTACCTACCACACAATTTACTCTCAGCTCTGCCTGTGGTAAGAGAACTTTCCACAACACATTCTTCATAGGTGCATGCTGTATTTCAGAATAGGATGCAAATCTGTGTCAGGAAAGAAAACCCTCAGAGCACACAGCAGGAATTCATCCCTGATATCCAGTTTTAGTAGTCTTGGTACTTGGAGTTATATGTTATTTAGATATTTGTGATATATTCAGTTCTGTGTGCTTGTAAACTTTCCCCTTCTAAACTTAAGACACTCTTGTCAGCTCAAGATTAAGTGGGAATAAGGAATAAGTTTCCATTCATATACATCAGAAACATCCCAAAGTAAAGAACCAGCCTCACCTTACCCGAATCCAAATTCCCTTCCATTGGATGGGCAAGGGTAATGTATGACCTGTGGGTTGTAATAATACCACTGTGGAATTTTATGTGGAAACAATCATTAACTCAATAAAACAAATTTCTTTTGCTTCACAGCTGAGTGTATGCATACAGAATTTTATTTATGCCATCAAATGAAAACTCCAGATCTTAAGGCACCTTGGAAATGGTATCGTCTATAATACTCACCATTGAGACAAGGTTAAGAAATTTCCATATCTGTATTTTATCCAAAGCAGTTAATAATTTGACTAAAATGTAAAGAGGATCTCTGCCTAAAAGAAATATTACCTAAAGAGTCATGAAAAAGAAAAGAAATCCTAATGGCTATTGTTGAGCTAAATAACATTGCAAACTCTTGGGCCTGGCATTCAAGGTCCCTGTTTATTCATTTATTCTTAACATCAGGTTTCCGTTCTAGCTTCTAGCCAGGTCAAGTTCAAGTATAACTAATATGTTTCCATGATGGTGTAGATATACCATGCCTTCAGGCATATTAAACTGTGGTGTGACTGTAACATTAGATATCTGAAATCTAGTCCCAGTTTCCTTCAGACAGATGGGTGCTTTCCAGACTATGAATCCCTGGCTCACATGTACCCTGTAATGTGCACGAATCCATTTACCAGGAGAGAATGGCACTTTACAAATGTAGTAAGTCCATCAGTATGGAGTGACTCAAACATGTTTTATACCCTTGCCTCAAGATAGTTTAAGTCTACTCAAACCGCAAGTGTGTACCAACGAGGAGCTTCTGCTATTGGAGTTTTCAAGCCTTAGATACAGCTGTCAGCTTCTTAGGTTATTCTTTTCTGTGGTCTCCATCTAAACTGCTCTCTAGGGCTGAAGTAAAAACTCACAGGGCCCTTCCCACTTCCTTCCCACTGATAGACAGTTTGCCAGCGACAGCCCCATTCTCAACCCTTCATTCTGCTTCTGGGTTGTTTTCTGACCCTCAACCCTAGCTTTGGTTTCTTATTTTCACCCCCTCACTCCATTCAACTCTTACTGTAAATGCAACCAGAGTGGACTTGGTATTAGAGCCCTCATCTGTCTCGATGTTCAGCAGTATAGTAAGCCATGACCTTTTTCAATCCTGCTTCCTAAGACCCCAGGCCAGGTCAGGCTTATCCCCAATCTGGAGGGAATGAGAAACCTGGCCAGACAAAAACACATTCATACCTGGCTTATCAAATTCTTTGTTTCTCTCAGTCAACAGCATCTTATTCTATATGTCTTTCAAGTGACCATGCCCACTTCCTGGTGCTCATACGCATATGTCACAGTTAACATGTTTTCATTACTATGGTCAGTAATTGAGCCAGCAAGTTTGTCCAGGAACAGCTCTTTGTAAATGATGTGCTGATGAAAAGTGCATCCAGATGGTGAGGAATATCACTCCGAGGGAAAATATTACATCAGCTTCTCTCTTTCCTTGTGCATTCAAGACAAGGTAACAACTCCACTTTTAAAAGACAAGGGTTAATATTATTAACAATCATCTATTGCTTTTCATATTTACATTGTTTGGGGCCATTTGATATGTTTTTATTCAGAACATGGCTTGTTTGTAGTAAAGAAATAGTCTGAAATGAGTAAATTCAATGTAATATTTCACAGCTTAGTCTAAAGGGGAAATCTAACCTGTGAAAATAAGCATTTTGTTATGGTGGCTACTTTTGCTGGAGATATTGTGAGGCAGGATATAAGTGCATATATATCAAATTTTCATTAAATTCAGTCTGGGAAAAGCAAATGGAATGTATTTAACTTTTCTCTGGAATATACAGTGATCCACTGAAACATGTAAAAGGAACATAGTCAATAAATCATATGATTTTATTTTCCCTTTTTTACAATAGAAAACACATTTAAAAAAACAAAGATATTTCTAAAGTTAAAATCTCTTTAGGAATAATTGGTATTTCAGCTTTGTAGCATTTCATACAAAGAGCAATTTCAGATGATACCTTTAAAATGGGGAAGCACGTACAGTTCAGAAGCTTGATGTTTTTCAGCAGAATTTCCAAAACATATGCTGACAATTCTAAAGGTGCCTTTGGCCGGTGTTTGAATATACTGAGAAATCCAGCTCTAAAAATTGGGCTAACATACCACATAGTTTTAAACATTTAAAACTTGATTTCAGTTTGTATAAAAACCACTTGATTCTAAGAAACCAGTCTTTAAATTTGTTTGCATTTTGTTAAATATTCATTTTAACTTCTGGAATTGTCTGTCATTATTTATTTATTTGTTTATCCTTTTATATTTTTTAGTTAAATTACTTTTTTGACAATTGCGTATATGTGAATAACACATTGTGGTTAGGTTTTTCTCTCCTCTCTCATCTCCCCACGTCTCCTACCAAACCTACTGTTTTCAATCCCCTTCTCAGATACATATGTTTCGGTCTTATTGTGTGGTCTATTTTATTTAATCAGGACCTCCTTGTTGGATAGGGACCATCTATTGGAGCCTGAGAGGATAACCAGTGGGAACAGTACTGAAGGTGATGCCCCGTCCCACTTTCCCTGAATCTATTCACAGAAAACAGTTCAGCAGAAAGCAGCAGGGGTCATGGAGTCCCTCTTGCATCCTTGCTTGGTTGCTCATGGGCTATTCTTGTGCAGACCCCATCAAGTCATCTACAGTTGCTAACAGTGTGTGATTACAATGTCTGGCATGGTCCATAAGATGACACCTCACAATCATCCCTTATCTTTCTGCTCTGCCAGTCTTTCTGATACCTCTGCTGAAATGTTCCTGGGACCTTGTTTAGGGCAGAACACTCAGTTGTCACTTATTCTGAGCATCTTGTACACACAGAAGAGTCTGTCAAAGGCAGTTATTAGGAAATTAATAACGAAACAAATTTTCTTATGGTACTGGAGCCTTATATACAGTCCTATTTAAGGCACCTACATAATAACTGGATAGTGGGAACTCTGAATGGTATTCCTCCCAATTAACCAACGTGCACAGTGTAGACAAAGCACTCAGCCGAGGCACTGCTGAAACAACCTCGTTTGGTTTCCCAGTAGCCTTTGCTGTGGACTAACCTCAGCACTTGGGAGCCTGCCTGGAATTGTTTGACTCCGTCTTTAAATGAAAATATAGGCAAGTTACCCAGCTCCCATTCTTGTTTTACAATTTTATTTTATTTTACTAAAATTCACATAGCCTGGAAGCCGACTACAGTATTCTATACACTAGAAAATAACTCCCCTCTCAAGATTGCTCAGAATATTCGCTCTCAGAAGACACTGAAACAGTCACTCTCTTTAGGGAAACTTTAATCAAAGAGCAGCATGAACCTTATGTTCTTGCTTTTCTCAGCGCAGTGTAGTTCATTCCTTAAGGCACTCATGAAGGAGTCACATTCCCAAACCATCCTCTGGATGGAAAAAAAAAAAAAAAAAGAAAAGAAAAGCAGCCAAGCCCACATTCTGCCTTAGAAAAGAATGCAGTGTAGCAGAAGGTGTGTTTACCAAATCAAATACAAGCAGGAGACATAGAGACTTTGTGCGCTTTTCTAAGAGAGCCATTCATAAATGGCAATTCAAGCTGGCTCTAGTGAACTTAGGTAGAAGTCTAAGTGGTTTCTCTTCCCCAGCTCCTTGCCTGCAGGTATCCAACTACCTGTCTTGTCCTCTGTTCGGGGGGCCTTGCCACGGAAGGAAGCCCTGTCTGAATAGTCAAGCAGCATTGGGATGGAAATGCATTTGCCCTCACTTGCTCTCTCTGTAACTTTGGACTTAAACCTTGTCAGTCTCACTTTATTAATTTGTAATGTGGGCAAAGCTTCAACTTTAAGAGACTTTTCTCAAGTATGAGAGGTATACAAAGATCTAGCATAGAATTTAGACATAGTAGATTTACTACTTGGCAGTTGCTGTACTAATATCAGCCTCCTCGTATAAGCATGGCTATAATTTATCCCCAGGGCATTTCCATTTCACAAGGCATTTCTCCAAAATTTCACAACTCTCGTGGCTCAAGTTGTCCATTTGCTTGAGGCATTTCAGGCATGCCAATTGGCTGCTGGGTGAGCCTGTATCTTTCATGGGAGCATTTCTTTCGCCCTTCAAATGAATGCACGGGAAGTTGTGAGCACTGAGCATGGCCTGAAAGAATTAGGTTCAAAGAAAGGTTTTGCCACTTGCCAGCTGTGTGACCTGGGGCTCACCACTACTTAATCTTTTATAGCCTGAGATTTCTATTGCTAAGGTGGGGATGATGATATAACGGGTTCTTAAGAGGATTACATGATACAAGGCCAGAAAATGGGTGCTGTCAACAGCCAGCATTATAATTGTAAGTTATTACTATGATCCATTCTTTGCCCTTGTCATGGAACATGCCCCAAGAATGATAGAAATTTAGCATTAAGCTACATATAATAATTCATTTGGCCAACTATAAGCTTGAGAAAGAAAGAAAACACACACACACACACACACACACACACACACACACACTAGAACACAGAAACATTTTGATTCAAATGCAGGTGTTTTACATTCAGCCAGCCAACAGAGAGCATCACCAAAATTATCAAAATAACACAGACAAAATGGAACAAGATGGTGATCTGTAAAACATGGATACAAATTGAGAGAGGCAAATACCTAAGCTCCCACTGAAAGAGGAGTAGACAGATATGTCATATATACTCAACAGAATATCACCCAGTTCTTATAAAATAAGAAGGGCATTTAGGCAGTATACAAATGATGACACTTGAGATCATTACAGTATGTGATATAAATTAGTTACAGAGAGTAAGTATTTGTTATATGTGCCTGTAGTATTCAGTCACATAAATGAAAACAGAATTGTGGACAATGTGGTTGTGGCAAGAAAAGAATAAGGAATTCCTCCTGAGTTAGCATGAAGACTTAGTTGTAGAAAATGAAAGGATCTGGAGATGATAGTGACCATGTTTGTACAGCACTGCACATATACTTAATGATAAAAACCAGTGTGCTACAAATTTGTTAAAATGGTAAATTTTAATCACAATAAAAAGGAACAGTAACAATAGCAACAAAACAGGCACAAATAGTCATTATGTATAACTTAATTTATAGAAAGTACTAGAACAGAGAAACATAGTCTATCACAACATAAAACCAACAACAGTTACAAAAGATTGAGAGATCTTTTAAAACTAAATAAAAATAAATTAATTTTTCAAATTTTTGTGTGCTTGTATATGTGTTCATATGTGTTCCTGTGGGTACATGCATGTCGCTGTGCACATCTGGAGATCAGAAGATACCCCCAGGTGTCCTTCCCCAATATCCAAGTATTTGAAACAGAGTCTCTTATACTTTTCTGCTGTATTCACTAAATAAATAGCCTGGGGTCTCTTGTTTCTACATTCCATGTCCCTTCAGAAGCACAGTGCCAAGTCCTGTATAGCCACCACAAAAGGAACTTCATGGCATGATTCCTGCCCATGGAACAGGGCCAGCAGGAGTGGGACTCCATGAGTGTTGAATATTGCTCTGAGCATAAGGCTTGTTTGTATAATAATATACATATTTTCATGTTCTTCCTCTGGGGAATGATCTCCCTGTTAAGGTTAATGATGCCATGATAATTAGAAGCAGCACAAGTTCAGGAGGCAAGGGTGTATCTATGTTCTTCAGCAAAATGGTGAATGTTATCAGGACAGCCCTTAAGGCTGTGAGAAAGAGCTCTGAAAACAGGAATATATATATAAAATATTATATATATAATATTATATATGCATATATATTATATATAAATGATATAATAATATTATATATGTATGTATTCCTCAACTATGCAAATACATGGATGCAATATTAATTATATGAGTACCTAAAAGAACAGAGGCAGGTGCATGATGAACAATGATACTAAGGAAGGAGATAAAGAGATTTAGGGAGTGGTGATTGGAGGGCAAGATCCCACCCAGCTAAACTTATTGTTTGTGCTTAAAAAGACAAGATTCCTTAGTTCAAGGTCAGCCTGGGGCAGAGATAGTTTAGGCTCAGGCATGGTGAGAATTGTAAACTTAGGACAGGATTCCACCCAGCTAAACTTATCTGTGTTTACAAAGGCGAGCAGATCTCTGAATTCATTTGCAATGTTATAAAAATATGCTTGCTCTCTTTTTCTAGGAGTCAAGGGGTTAAGGTCATAAAATGCTGATTCATGGAATAATTAAATGGGAACCTGAGGTAATGATTATGTAAATAAAAGACTAGGCTTTGGTTTGCAAGACAGAAGTACCCCTAGAGAACTGACTGAAGAATGGTCTCAAGCAGAGAACTGTCTGAGATCTATCTGGAGAGCCATTTAGGCAGAACACAGGATATCAGTTTATACCCCATGATTTGACTTTGAGTTGTTCTTTCACTGCTCCTAAACACCACTTTCTCAGAAGAACTTTCCAACCATATATTTGACCAGAATCATCTCTGGATATTTAGTTGAAGGGGCAGTTCTGATGCTAAGGTCCTGTTCTCCAATTGGTTCTTGATCTGTCAGTAAAGAAAGTCATGGGAAAATTGCTGTACAGAAGAGAAAGGCAGGATTTCTGGGTCCCTGGAGGCAAGCAGAGGGACACAAAGGAGGACAGACAGGAGTTTTGCCATACTTTTGATGGAGAAGGGTTGAAGAGACCTTTAGATCTCAAAATGGAGTGGCCACAGAGGCTGCTTCTACAGGTGGGTGGTCAGGGGCATTTAGCAGGGACTAGATGGGACTATCCACTAAAGTTTAAGGCAGGTGGGAGGTATGGAGCTAAGAGTAATGATAGGGACAAACTTTTCCAGGTGGGAGATAGTAGCATCCATCAATGTGCCAAGAAGACAAGTTGAAAATGAACAACTGTATATTCTTTTATTCATGGATTCAAGGGAAGCTGGGTGAGAGGACTGGTAGCATGGTTTGATCCAGGAGCTTAGGCAGGGTAGTGAGAAGCAACACACAACATTTAGTGGGTTGTTTTCCAGATTACATTAACTGTTGAGTTGGTTTATTGCATAAAACCAGCTGCCCATACAAATGTGGGTAGACCTCATTCAACCTTAATAGAATAGATGGAACCCTGCTTATGACATTTTCCTAGGCTGATGAAGTCTAGCCTTTGCACTCTTCACTAGCCTGTTGTGATGTCTGGAACATATGAGCTTCCAAATGGAACTTACATTATTAATTTCCTGAGGCCTTTGAACTTGGACGGGAACTACCAGCTATTGTGATTGCTGATTGTAGATCTTGGAACTTGTTAACCTCTAATCATGTGAGACAATTTTAAATATATCTCTCTCTCTTCCCTCTTCCCTCCCTCCCTCCCTCCCTCCCTCCCTCCCTCCCATTCACCATTGAAACTTTAAGCTTGTACATGCACGTGAAGTATGCTTGTGCTTGTGTGTGTGAGTATGTGTGTGCATGTGTATGTGTGTGTGTCTTTATTCCGAAAGACATATTTCTCATTGGCTTGACTTTCTGGTAATCCTGACAACTACCCTCTACAGTGTAGATGGACTTTGTGCAATAGTTAGAAACCTTCAGAGGAAAGGAAGGGTCTCAAGGAGAAAGGAATTTTGTCTCAAGAGCACCTTCCCAATCAATAATGTAAGCATCAACTTTTGTTGAAATTTCCAATTTGCTAGTTTGGCCTGGAGATTTGGGTCTTGCCAGGCCCACAGCAGTATAATATTTGTAGTCACCTTATATATCTAAATATGCACTATTATAAAGGAATTTATAATCCTAATAAGCCTATATAGAATACACACAATCCAGGTACTTTATTTACAAGTCATAAGCCTAGATTGGGCAGATCTAGAGCTATACTAACATGTTCCCCAGCTACAGAGTCTGTTGTTACTTGCTGTTTCTCCTGGCCATGTAGTTCTGACCCATGGTACCTTCCTCTTCCTCTGTCATTCTCCTTTGTCCAACTGCAAGCCCCTCACTCTAAACTCCAGGCCCACCTTATTCCCTCCACTACCCAATCACATGCTCTAGACTTTTATTGGCCAGTTAAATTGGAGAGAACTTTACCATGGAATAATTTTGAGCATGTGAGTATCTGTTCTTCTAGGTCAACCACATCTTGAAGAACCAGTATTTGGCATTAGAATACAAGCAGCATCAGACTAACCCACTACAATGCACAAGTACCTCTGATGGATTGTTTCTCTTCTTGGAAATTTTAACCAACAGTTCCATGAAGCTGCTTGTAATTATCTGGGAACCTTTATGAAAATACAGCCTCTTAGATTGCACTCTGATCTCACTGAGTCAGACTCTTTAGGGGTAAGACCTGATCATGAATAGTTTTCAAAAGCATTCTCAGGTAACTCTGATGCTCATTTCTGCCATGAATTAGAGAGATTCTAAAACATTTTAATCTAGTTAACTTAATACAGAGAATATGTCAGATGTGCACAAGCCTTGTTGTCCTTAGTCCTGAATATTTTGTTATATAAATAATGAAACATTTAAAAGAAGATAAAACTTGCCAAAATATAAGTGTCACAGAAGACCACAGTGTACCCATCTGAACATTTAGGACTTCAGCATCAACAAATACTGATTGTGTGCCTGTATCAAGTGTTGCTCCATATGATGGAGCTAAGGGCAAGTGCTGAAAAAAACAAAACCTGCTCCCAGGGAGCTTACACTAGAGCTGGAGAACCTTAGTGAACAGTGAACTGTATGCAAATCTTCAATTCAGGTTTTTTTTTCCTCACACACAAAAGCTGTTTAGCTGATCATTCATTGGACTCTGGCCATTAGATTAAAAACAAATCAAAATAAAATAAGCCTGTCGGTCACATGTACATAATAATTCACTGTTCTGAAGTTGAGTAGTGTGCTATCTGATGAAGCTGCCGAGAACAAAGAGTACAAGAAAACAGAGTAAGCCATTAGCTTCAGTCTGGTGTGAATGCCAACAAATGAATCTGGGCTTTCCCAAAGGTTGCCTTGCTCTTGGTGATAATAGATATCAGGTAGTTATGGGTTTTGCAACAAGGAAAAATATGTGGCTAGGTTCTTGTCACTGTAGAAAAGGCTGCTGATGGATTCTTTTTGTCCTTAGTAGGACAAACTCCAGGTAAGAAAAAGTCAAGACTCTACCTTGCTTCCTTGCCCCTTCACCAGGCATTCATTAAACAGGGATTTTATTGGTGTCTTTCTCATAGATTCTGCTAGAGGCAAATGAAAATATAAATCCTTCAGCAAAATGCCAGTTATAGGTTCAGCTCTCAGGAAGGCCAACTGATGTTAGTACATGGTGTCATCATTGACTAGGCATTCCTCAAGAAACTGAGATGAAAGACAAGAAAAAAAAAAAAGGCTCTGTCACAGAGCAACAATTCCAAGGTACAGCTTGGGAAGGAGGCGTCCAAAGGCAAAACATACAGAGGATGGGAGAGGGCCTAGGGGTGTCCCTGATGGGGATCCTTTGGGGTGAAGAGAGAGAAGAACAAAAGTCTGAGAAGATGTCAAGGAGAGGGGTTGGAATGACTGCAATAATCCAAAGGCATTTTCAGAACAAAATATTTGATGATGTTGATGATGATATTTAATTGATAAAATAACTTCTGATTTTTGTATGAGAAGTAGCTGTAACATTGATCATTTAAGCCTTTGTGCAAAAATTCCAATACATGGGATTATTATTAGTAATAGCATTAATGGTTCTAGGGGTTTGCCATTCCATTCTTCGATGGAAGTAAAACTGTGACGTGGGTGTAGTTTTGAGATAGAGGGAGAATTGGGCCAGCGAGGCTGGAGAGCGGTCACATAGACTCTACTCTGTTAGAAGAGCTGAAGAAGGTGCACATGACGTCAGTGAAAATAGCAACAGGCTCCTCTAGATGTAATCAAACACGTGCGGGGCGATCCAGGGGCACCTGATCCATGCTGTCCAGCATGGCAGCTATCAGCCTTTTACAATGAAAGTAGGTGCAAGTGGGAAAATTTTTAAATTGCATTACTTAGTTGAGCAGCCAAGATTTCAAGTTCTTAATGTGACAATTACTCTTTTGTCCAGCAGTCAGCCACATACGAATGCTCTCATGTCCCACAACATTCTGTCGGAGAGCACTGTTAGTTTTTCTACCCAGTATCTTTCCTTTACACTTAAAATCATTTCACAATGGGGAAAAAAAAACCAGACCAAAAAAAAAAAAAAATCAAACTTGTTTAACACTGTGATGGAAATTTTTTAAATGTACATCTAAAATTATCCAGGTAATGGCTGGCCTCTCTGGAACTCTAATTCAGCACTGAAATACCTCACAGCAGCCTGTAGGCCTTCTCACAGAGCACGTCCGTTTATACAGTAATGCTCTGTATGTGATTTGGGAAGTGGAAGCAGAAACTATCTTAATGTTCCAATTGTCTCACATTTCGGGAAGAACTGAAGGCAATTGTCTCACATTTCGGGAAGAACTGAAGGCAAATGTCTGCTTCAACAGCCATCCAGAAAGAAGGGTAAGGAGAATGAAGATTGAGTAGTCAATACTTAAAGTGTGAATTCAGAAGCATGGGAAAGAAAGACGAGAGTAGTGTTTGCTGTACAAAGTTGAAGAACGTGGCTTTTTTTTTTTTTTAACTGGGGAGGTGGCTCAGAGATCTCCCAGAGGACCCGAGTTCAATTCCCAGCATCCACCGGGTGGCTCACGACAGTATAGTCCCTGTTCCAGATGATGCTGTGCCCTCTTTTAGTCTCAGCTCCTAGGTACACAGGGAACATGTACACACAAGCAGGTCCCTAGGTACACAGGTAACACGTATGCGCAAGGTTCCTAGGTACACAGGTAACACGTATGCACAAGCAAGCAAAACTCTCACACATAAAATAAATACAAGTAAATCTTTAAAAAGAAAATGAATCAATGTTTATAAATCTAAGGAAGTAAAACTGTATACTTTTCCTCTCAACAATTTTTAATATATAAAATATTAAGCTTAAAGAAGTGCTTTGAGAGTATGAAGCACAAAGAAAAATGATTTCAAGCAAACAGTATGGTGTTTACCTGACCATTAAAAGCTGGGAGAGGACAATTTGAGATCTAAACTAAAAACAATCTTTTTTTGGGGGGGAAGTCAGGGTTGGCCTAGGTGCTTAAGTGCTCAAACATGAGGCCCTGTGTTTGATCTCTGTATGTGGGAAAGCCTGGCATACAGAATGGGCTTGTGGTTCCGTGCAGAGAAGGCAGAGATGGGTGGATCTCCAGGGTATGGTGGGTAGGGAGTCTAACTGAACCCTGGCCGAGCTAGGCTACAGTCCAGTGATACATGATTGCTTAAAAGCAATGTGGATAGTTCTTGAGGCTCAGCAGTAGACTTTTTATACATAAGTACATATATGCATCCTTCCATATGCACATGTCACAAATATACCTGAACACATATGTACTCACATAAATACACACACATACACATATACAATTGAACATACATGCAATTCTGTGTACACATACATACATACATATGCATCCCTCCTCTGACATTTATACTTGAACACACACACACACACACACACACACAGAGAGAGAGAGAGAGAGAGAGAGAGAGAGAGATTACCCCTTCCCACGACAAACATATACAGTTCTTTCAGAAACCTCACTTTTGAAAAGCTCATTTTTTATTTTTGAGTTTGTCCAGGCTTCAGACAACCATCAGATATGGTTGATTTTCTTTTCCCATTAAAGGCATATAAATATTGCCTTTACAAAATTAATTCTTATTTCTCTCTATTCTTTCTTTCTCTTGAACACAACTTATGAGCACTTGTCACTGTAAGACTTGAATATAATAGGTGAGCCTTCAGTGATAGTCCTGTGTGCCTTATTGATTCTAGGGCCACTGGGATGTGGTTTCCACTTGGAATTCCTTCTTTAGTGTTTAGTGTGTTTTCTTCTTTTATGTAATTTATTATTACCTTATAAATATTTTAGATTTTTTTTGTATTTACATCCTAAATTTAAGTTTTAGTGCACTAATATGGCATATTTTCATTGCTCTTTACCCAGTGAAGAAATTCTCTGATATCATCAACTAAAAGACACTGATGATGGTAAAGTAAGAATAATGAGTGACCTTCAGTGACCATGAATGTCTGTGGATGGCTAGAGAAGGCTTCAGTTCAGACCTTATACTTCCTAAGCAGTCTGCTACAAAGACTGGAATTTCCGCTAAAATTTCTCTGGGAAAAAGAGTCTGCATTTTTGTCTCTTGCACCTACAATGAATTACAACTTTTGACAAAGGTGTTTTTGTTTTCAAACAATACATCAACTCTTGCTACTTATTATACACAGTTCTCGCTAGAATACCTGTCATATCTTATTATATTGTAGAAGCACTGGAAATGAAAGGATCACAGTCTTGTTTGCAAAGCTGTTTGTTAGCCAAGGTAGTCAGAAAGGCAGCTCTTCCAGGAATGTGCTGTAGGCTGTCCCAAGCAGCGCATTCATGGGCTGCTCACCTCAATCCAGGAACAGCCATAAATAGCAGTGTTAGAGCCTGAAGCAGTGGATAGGGCCTGGCCCCAATACAGCAATGGCTTTGGCAGGGTCCAGGAAAAATGCACATTGATAAAGATTTACAGGCTCTGTAAATATTAAACAAAATCTGCATTAAATCATGTGTGCATTTGCTGTGAACAAAACCCAGGCTCTGCTGTGTCTGAGAGGCAGATGGAATGCTGGGACCTGGGGCACTGCCCCCATTCACTACCAGACACCCAGGCTCCCTTTTCAGGCCGGTCTGAGTACAGGGTTTAGTTTTCTTTTAGGAGCTTTTCAGGACTGGCAGAAAGTGACCTCCATGAAGTCCCGTTCCAGCCTGGCTCTTTTCTCCACAGATTTTTGTCATCCTGATCTCCAGCTGGCTCTCCAACAGCATCTTCTCCCTCTAGACCTAGTCATACTTTCTGTAGGCAGGTCCTTTTACCTTCCCAACCCACCACTGACTACCACCACTTGGTTGTTTCTGGGCCTTCCTCTTTCCTGTGCCCTGTCAAGTTTCTCTAAAGTTCTCATGATCAGAGCGTATATTCATGAGGTACTGAAAAAAGAGTGACCCTGAGGTTCTGTAGTCCATGATCCCACTGGTCATAAGGGAACACACCGACCCAGAGAGGCAAAGCTAGCTACAGAAGATAGGTCTTTGGCCTTCTCTGGTATCTTCCCTCTGGTTTCTCTTTCTGCCTCACTCCCACTTCAGAAATACTTAGTTGTATTTAAACTATATTTTTGGAATCTGTGTACGTAAACAAATGTTTATCCCAAAGAAATGATTCCATTAGTAGAAATTCTAATCTGAGAGGAGAAGAATGGGGGGGGGAGGGGCGTCTTCTAGAATGCTAGGAAAAATATTCTAAAGTATTTAGTCAATATTTATTGAGTACTTTTTGAATATTTCAAGTAGCAAGCATGTTAGTAAAGGCTTCCCAGTGTGGTCTACTGCTGTTGTTTTGCTTGATGGACATAGCATCCGACTACCTTCTAAATATTGATGTTTATATCCATGGATTAGTGTTATTCTCAACCTTGGCTTGAGAAGCTTCTTCTCCAGTGGGCAGCAGTTAATGCAAAGACTCACACCTGGTCAAAGTTCTGAGAGTAAGTGACTGTGTGGATGCTCAACAATAAGGAGGATATTTATAAATGTCCCTGTTCCCAAAGGCTCAAGGACCACTTGGGGAGAATGTATAGAAAGTGTAAAAGCCAGAAGATGAGGAGGTCAAGTATGAAATGATTGGCACAAGATTGAGCCCATCATCGCCTATGGAGAACTATGGAGGAGGGAGGGCTTCAGGAGGTTTGACCTCCAGCTGTAGAACTGTTGTCAGTGAACATTGGATATGAGAGGTGGGATTATTTTCTCCAATGCTGTAGCCTTCAGTAGGTCGCCAGCAGTGCAGTAGGCAACTTCATACTCATGCTAATAAAGGCAGTCCTAATTAAACTTGGGTCATAAAACTAAGAAAGGAGAGACAGGAAAGCAGAAGAGGAACTTCCTGGGAAGAGCAAGGGTTTTCAGGGAGGTCGATGAGTGACAGTATTTGCGGTGAAAACGATCAAAATTCTTTATACTCACATACGACATTATCAAATTAAAAAAAAAAAAAACCCACAAATGGCCAATAAATATATACTTGAAAAAACTTAAAAAAGAAATGTGTACAGGATGTTTGAGCTGCACCCAGAGGGATTCTCCAAGGGACAAAGTTGGAATATTCAGGGGACTTTTCTGTCTGGAGTGTACACAGGTGTTCTTACAGGCTGCTGGCAAAGAGGAGAGAGAGTATATCAGGAACTTAGGATGTGGGAAGCAAAGGGGGGATAGGTTAGAGGAAAAGGAAGAGGAGGAAGAGGAGGAGGGGGAGGGGGAGGAGGAGGAGGAGGAGGAGGAGGAGGAGGAGGAGGAGGAGGAGGAGGAGGAGGAGGAGAAAGAGGGGAGGGGAGGGGGAGAGGAGGGGAGGGGAGGGGAGGGGAGAGGGAGGGAGGAAGAGAGAGAGAGAGAGAGAGAGAGAGAGAGAGAGAGAGAGAGAGAGAGAGAGAGAGAGATTTATGGATGCATTGGATCAAGAACTGACATGTCCTGAGGCTGGAGAACTGAGTAAGGACTTGCCAGGGTCAGATGCGCTGTACCAACAGTGAAAAGCAGTCTCCCACTGTGGCCTGCTGGGCACTGTGAGAGCATTGCAACCATAGTCACTATCATCTTTATACGGGTGAAGGCCATAGTTAAGCACTCCATGCTGATCTGTGTCCTGAGTCTGACCCATGGTTCTTCACAGAAACCATTATGTACTAATCGCATTTCCCCCTTTCTCATAGCAACTTCAGCTTAGAGCTCAGTTTGGGAGGCTCAGAAGCACTAGGAAAGCAGGGAGGATACGGAATCCTGGGTTCAGCTGTAGGCAGGTCTGGACCCCCACGGGAAGGGAGGCAGCTCTGATTCCAGCTCAGTGCTTTACAGTCCTGGCTGGACACCAAATCACTATCAAACATCTTCCCGGGTCTCATATCAGGAACAGTCCTGAGCTGGGTTTGAGCATTAAGTTTTAAAAATACCTTAGATAATTGTTGTCTGTGACTAGGGCATGTGGGGACTGCTGGTGTTTACAGGGAGGTGTCATTATTTTACAAGTTTTCTTCTCCCTGCCATTTGTCAATCCCTCTTGAGTGTCTGATTTTTTAAGTCTACACCATTGTTACAGCTCACTTATAATTCGTATAAACTCCCAAGGATCTGCATTGGGACACAGATATAGAAGGGTGGACGGCTGAACTAGGCAAGCAAGCTCAGAGACCTAGCTAGGATGGGAGCTTGGGCAACCCAGGTGAGCCTGGAGACATACTAGTCTTCTCTGTTAAGTGTTGTTAGCCAGGGGGTGGGGGCTGGTGGGTTGGGGGGGTTGGGGGTGGTAGGGAACATGAGAAGGAAGAAAACCTGTGCCACTGAAGAGACAAATGTGGGGGCTGGGGGGGTACACTAGACGTGTTCTCTAAGCCCCTCTCTGTAGAAGCTTCGAGACTCTAGAAGCCCGTGTCTACTCTTGCAGAGGGCCTGTTTCCTACAGTCAGCTGTTTCTTCCTCAGCTCACCACACTTCAGATTCTAGGTTAGATGGTGACTAGGGACACCAGCCTGGAGACAGCCAGGACAGATCTCATTCAGTCCTTTAATTTGTTTCCCTCATAGTGCTGGCATTAGACCTAAGGCCTTGTACATGTAGGTAAGTATTCTACCGCTGGGCTATGATCCTAATCTAAGTTGATTGTTTGATACCAAGAAAATTAAGTCGTAAGAAAACAGATGAACTCCCTGGGACCCCGAATTGTGCTTACAGTGGGGAGGAGGGGGACGAAGGAGAGGAGGGAGAGAAAAAGGAGGAGGTAGGATGTTTATCAGAGCACTCCCCAGACAAAGAAAAAAAAAATCATACAAGGTAGAGGAACACAGCTGGGAGTGGCTGAGGAGGTAATAAACACCAGTAATCCACCAGAACCTGAGCAGTCCCCTGTGGGCAAACGTGGAAAGTTCCTAGCTGCTCTCCTTTCTCACACATGGGCTCCTGTCTGGGGCTGCACACACACCAGCCTCCTTCTCACCTATCAGACCTCTGCCCAGTCCTCCACCAGTTCTCATGGACTGGAGCAGACGCCATTGTTGGAAAACTGCCTCTCTTCCAGTCAGTTAATTTCATCTTCCTTTACACAGCAATGCCTTTATTGGCATTTCTTGCACAGGCCAGACATTCTCTCTATTTCTACTTCATTTTTCACCCCTGTCTAGAAGACCTTCCCTGATAGCCTTTTTTTTTCCTCGCTGGCTTCGTTTTTATCTGTATGCTTCTTTCTCAGCGAGGATTCCACTTTCCTGATTTATGACTGCAGCCAGCCCTGCAGCTCCCGTTTCTTTGTTTTTCAGCCTTGTAGGTCGTCATCATTCTGAAATTCCTCATGTTGGACTCCCATACCAACAGCAGAGACTTCTACTCTTAATGACATCGAGACCAATACATTGCAGGTTCTCTGTGCTTAGCAAGTCAGTGCTGCCTTATATGTGGCTGCTAGGGTAGGTATGAGCATCTCCTTAGATCCCAAGCCTCCCCCTTTCATCCTCGTATCTCTCTCAGTGCCTTATGATGTAATGCTTCTGTTGCTTTAAAGGAAATTGGGTATTAACCGAAAAACCCTCAGCTTCTTCCCAAGGGCCACTTCATTTTCCTTTTGTGGACTGTTGGCTACAGTTATATGTTATATTCTGGCACTGGATCTTGTCGTGTTGCAAATCAAGGGATTTCTGGCTGTTTAAAGCCTTGTTTAGTTCAAGTGCAGACTGCTCCTGGAAATTTCCCCTTTCATTTGCACATAAGACCTAGGGACATTATTGCTATTTGGCTCTCAACACCTCTTGCTTATTTTAATTATTTTATTTATGGAGTACTGAGAGTCCTGGTGATTTTATGAAGGACTGTTGAGGGAGAGAATATTTTTCTTCAATATTTTGCCTTTACAATTTTATTTACAAGGAGAGGATAATATACTCTTCTGTGGAACTGTTACCAAAGTATCTTTTACCTCGGCAATTGCATCCCAATGGCTCTGATGACAAGAGCATCCAATGTAGAAACCTGAGAATGCTCTATTTGAATGGGCTACTGGGAAACAATTTTTTTCTCCCTTAATAGTAAATTTTCACTCTTCATCTCTTAATTATCCCGTGTACAGTCTGGAAGTACAAAAGCCACTATAGGTGGAGTCAGCTCTTGGGTGCTAGGAAATGTCACTACATACTGGAAAAGACTTTGTTAAGGTAATCAGGAGGCACACACACTTACTGATGCCACAGAAAGATCTTCTAAGTTCTAGATTTAAGTTACACAGTGATTCGTTGCTCAAGGACTGAGTACAGTGCTTTGTGGTTGCATTGCTCTGTTAATACAACCCTGAATAGATTGACATAGAGATATAAAACTGGCCATAAGGAAGAATTAAATGCCAAATAATGACAACGAATGAAAAAACCTTTCTCATGTGACTACATAGAGGTCCTTCTTCAGGGTGAAAGGTCAACTGTCACGTGTACAAACTTCTAACAAGATGCTGGGTCATCCGTTTGTTTGTAATATGTGGAGAATAGACAAGACCAGCATTGCTCATGCATGTTAGTTAAACTTGATTGTCAACTAGACCATTTTGAGAATTGCATAGGAGATGGACACAGCACCCTTGTAGTTGTATCTGAGGGCTGTTCTACAGATGACTGAGTAACACTAAGGAACAGCTGCCTTGAGTGTGAGCAGTACCTTGCTAGAGGACAGAGGAAGAGGAAGCCAGCTAGGACAGAGACAGTCTCTTCTGCTCTTGTTGGCCACCATCATGTGAACCCTTCTGTTCTGCTGGACTATCTGCCATAAAGAGCTGAAGCCTCTGTGACCATGGACAAAACAAACTATTTCTAATCTACATTGTTCAGATATTTTGTCTCAATAATGCAAAGACTGGTGAGCACATCAAAAGACACAAAACAGTGGTTACTGAAAATAGTACATGAACATGGCATTGGGCAACATGGAATCACCCTGGATGGACTGCCTGCCTGCCTGCCTGCCTTCCTTCCTTCCTTCCTTCCTTCCTTCCTTCCTTCCTTCCTTCCTTCTTTCCTTCCTTCCTTCTTTCCTTTCTTCCTTCCTTCCTTCCTTTTTACCTCCCTCCCTCCCTCCCTTTTTTCCTCCCTCCCTCCCTCCCTCCCTCCCTCCCTCCCTCCCTCCCTCCCTCCCTCCCTTCCTCTCTCCTTCCTTCCTCCTTCCTCCCTCCCTCCCACCCTCCCTCCCCCCCCCTTCCCTCCCCCCTCCCTCCCCCTCCCTCCCTCCCTCCCTCCCTCCCTCCCTCCCTCCCTCCCTTCCACCTTCCTTCCAGTTCTCTTTAAGTTCCAGTCATTCAGCAGGACAGCCTCACTCAGAGGCTGTATGTCTCTAAGACCTCCCAGTGTTTCTCATATATAAGCATCAGAGTAAGACCGAGCTTGAAATCTCTGACATTAGACTAGAGTTTAATGACTTAACTTTGTATTGTATGGTTTTCACTTTTCTTTTTGACGTAGGGTCTTACTTTGTTGCTCAGGGAGGCCTGAAGCAACCCTCCAGTGTATCTCACATTGCTAGGATTACGGATTTCTTTAAAAAGGTTATCTTGAATGTATGGAAAGGACTGTTGATTTTTACCTGTAATAGTGTCGTAAAAATTAACTTCTAATAAATGCATTTAGGACAAAAGTTTATTTGCGAGGCATATTAAATAATTATAAAAATGCCTGTTGATCTGGCTAAAGTTTGAGATGTAGGAGATACATGAGATAGAGGGGAAGATTTCTGAGGTCTATGTGCCCCGATTTGTTATAATCTGAGACAAACATTGTGAACCAAATGAAGACTTAGAAAGCTGGGGACATTGCTGACTCCCTGTACCCTTATCCTGGCTGTGACTCTGTCACAGGGCACTTGTATCACATCCAGATCTGTTGCAGGTGCATTGTGGACAGAGAGGTGGCAAATGGTGAATGCAGAGAGGTTGCCCTGTTAGACAATGGCTGCTCTTAGTTACCAACAGGAAATAGTTTAGGGCAGAGACAAAAAGAAGGGTTTTGGAAGTAGGCAATTCTATGTTGACTCGCTGTGTGCTTCTTTCAAGATGTTTAAGTTTTAATTGCTTTCATTTTGTCACCTGCAACCTCTCAGACTGCTGTAAAACTTGTGAGTCATTCAAACAATAAAAAATGATTATATCACATAGGATGAGTGATTGTGCTTGGAACACATAAAGTACTACTTGACATGTAGTACCTATTATTTCTAGGAAAACATAAAGGTATTTTGAAAATGATGGCCTATATGCAACTATACTATCAGATGGATAATGTGGTTTCATTACCCCCATCAAATGAACAAATCAATTTCACCATCAGAAGCCCATGCCCCTCCACCTCCCTGGCCTCAGTGAATCTCCACTTACTAGAAACCAACTTCAACAAACTGTACAGATTCTAAATTCATTCTTTTCCCTTGTTACTCAAGGATCAAGCTATAATCAAATCATTGCCATGCAAAGCTAGGGACAGTTCTATGTATTAGCTGCAAAGTCTTATCATGTAAATATAGACACTAAATTTGTTCTCCAGTATATCAGTAAATCAGTGATGAAGAAGTTATTTTTCAGATCTCCAAATTCCATGTAATATTTATAGCCTCCGAATCTATTTAAAGCTAAGCATGGCAGGAATAAGAAAATGTTCCATAAGGAGAGAAATAAATATGCTAAATGTGTGCAGTATATCTGTCCTAGGAGGCCCAAGCATGCGTTATGCAGTGTTGAGGGTCTGGGAGTGAGAGCTGGGCAGGCAGCATTTGCTTGGCTGTTCTTTTTAACTATAAAGGAAGGTGATAAATTATAAATGTGCCTGAGCCAGGCAAGGATGACAGTTTTAATTTTCATTTTAACAATATGTACAATACCGAATGTATGAGCTGCAGTTGGAATATGACAAGATTACAGCACAATGGAAAGAAAGGCTGAGTTGGGGAAGTCAGCTCGATTTCCCTGCCTACTTACTTCTGTCCCGTGGGTACCATTTAGAGACTGCCAATATTCTCAGCATCTTGCCACCTTTCTGTCTATTTTCTATCAAACAGAAAGTTTGTTAGTTTTTCTGAGTATCTGAGTTTCTGAGTTTGGTATGCCTGTCAATGACCAATGGGATGTTTTAGTGGGTCACAGATTCCTATGTTAAATAGAATAAAACAGGTAACTTCCTGCTCCTTTTTCTTTTATGTGTTTTCTCCCTCATTGTCTATAGCTGGCTGAGTATAATTCTCTTGGAATTTCCACCTTTCCCCCTTTAGCTCTCACAAAATACTGAACTGCCCTTTAAATTTTCAAGAGTTATACTACCTCCTTTTCCCCATTATCCTTGCTCTTTAAACTCGTCTGCTTTCAGGCATCATGGTTTGGTTATTTCAAGAGTGACCATATTTTGCATTCTATCTTTATGAAGAATTGTTAACAGAGATGTGAGGAGAAAGTCACTTAATGGGCTTGTACAATTATAGCTAAGATTTAAGAACAGCAAAGAAGTCCTGGATAAATGAGGTCTAAAGTTAAAGCAGACAAACCAGTGGGAGGAAGGAGCGGACTAGAGTAGCATCAGAAAAGCATGGCACCCATTGTGTTGTCTTTCTCTCATTCCATATGGAGACTGAAAGTTGCCATGTGGTAGGCACTTGACACTTGGGAGGTGAGGATGGTTGACAGGAAGGAGGATGAGGAATGTGTGAGGGCTGGTGAAGACATTCCACGTGGAGCCAAATGAGGCTTTTGATTTATGTCATAAAGAAAGAAATCTATCTCAACACTGGGATTGTCTTTGTTAGGAAAATGAATGGCCCCATACAAGGACTTCTGATGAAACTCAAAGTTCTATTATGTGACAAAACACAGCCATAAAATGAGAGACTCCATCCAGAAGACAGTAACCAAGCAAATGCCTCTGCAGTGTTGTGATTGTTAATGTTCATTTACAATTTGACTAGACTGAGGAACACATAGGAGACATACTACTGGTATATCCATGAGGGTGCCCAGTGAAATTTACCTGGGGAAAGAAGCACTCAGATGCCAGCCTGAGTGTGGCAGGCACCACCACATAGGTTGGGGTGCCAGACAGAATAAAAAGGAGAAAGCAGGTTGAACTGTGACATTTATCTCCCTCTGTTTTCTGATTGTGGACTCAGTGTGACCAACTGTCTCAAACTACTGCTATAATATTTTTTCTACCACAATGGACAATTTCCCCATGAATCATGAGCTAAAGGGAACCCTTCTATCCTTGAAGGTCCTCCCCCTATACCCATTTTTTTTCAGCAGTCATGAGAAAAGTAACTAACACATAAGCAGAGAAATGGAAATGTCAGATGACAGGCTCAGAAAGTCCATGGACTACTTTCATCCCATGCTGACCCTTGCCAGACAAAAGGCGAATCCTCTGGCATCAAGTCAGGCTAGGAACTCATCACAGCTCCAAGATTCCTCAGTTTCCTCTTGGGTGATTGCTAAGAGTTGATGCCTCCTTCAAAGTGTTATGGCAGTATTTATACAGTTGTCTGTGATAACGATTAGCACACAGCATCTGTTCAGTAAATATATGTGTCTGTCTTACCCACTGCTCTTCCATTAGTCATGCCCTAAATAGTGGGATCATTTAGAAACAAAGGTTTGCCAGTGCTGATGGAGCTTGGACCCTTCTCACACACCAGTGGATATTGCGAGCACTTGTGGAAATGCCTCTCATCTGCTCATCTGCTCATTTGCTCATCTCTTGTTCACCCCAGTTTCTCTAATATCTTGATTTTGCCTTTAATACACCTTTTACTTCTTGACATCCATTATTGTTTATTCTGAGACTTTTGACTTTGAAATTGCCTTTACTCTAGATAAATTATGTTCTGGCACATTATCTGTGTTCCTTTGGACTGTAGACTCAGAGCCTGTCTGCATAACTCTAGATCAGTGGTCCTCAACCTGTGCATTGAACACAACCCCTTTGTGGGGGGTGGGGAAGATGACACAAATCGCTCACAGGAGTCTTAAGACATTGGGAACACACAGTATTTACATTATAATTAACCCCACACTAGAAAAATTATAGTTATGAAGTAGCATCAAAAATTATTTTATGGGTGGGGGGGTCACCACAACATGAGAAAATTCATTAAAGGGTCACAGTATTAGGAAGGTTGAGAACCACTGCTTTAGATGTACATTTTAGTGACATGTGATTAAAAAGCCACCTCATCAAAACAGAGCAAAACATCTAATATTGACCATTACCCTTTCAGGTATAGAGTTCCATTATTAAGAGATTCATTCTCAAAATGTTTTAGTGTTTCATATTTCCTTATGACTGTGATTTGTAATGCTTTCATGAATGAGCTTAAATCTATTCCAAGACAAAGGCTGAAATGTAGTGAAAATATCCATTTGAAAAAGCCACATCCCTAAATCAGGGATTGGGGGTGATGGACAATGCTCACTTAGGGACACAGGCTTCTGGATTAGAGAGAGAAATAGTAAACAATGGTCAGAATGGTTCGAATGGATGGTTCATATGGATAGAAGCTACATGGGAGGGAGGTCTCAGGTGAGTAGTTCAGTGAGTAGTGCTTTTGGCACAGGAACAGGGAAGTCAGACAACATGGCAGATGCAGCAGAGAGACTGTATTTGCAAGCTGTGTGAGGACTGCAGCTGAGAGTGTGCTCATGCAGACATGGTGGAGGAAGTATCATAGGACGTTAGCATGGCTATCTGCCACCAAGTCATGGCCCTATCTCCTGGGACCATCATTTCTGACTGCAGTGCTATATCAATCCTAGCTGAATTATAAGAACTGATGGAATACGATCTCAGTTGAGATGTTGCATTATGCTTTGTCCCCTGTAAGTCAGTGGACAGCTGGAAAGAAGGTTGATTTTTCTAAAGGCTGTATTTATTTGGATTATTGTGGCTCTAAAACCTTATTATTTTCCATGGGGAAAGTTCACCTGATTTGGATATAAGACTGCTTTCACAATTTACATCAAAATTGAAAAGGAAAGTGAAAAGTGGTTGCTTACAAACTTACTTCTTTTTTCATATTGCAAATTTTCTTCTGATGGCCAACCACTGAGATCCGATGTAGAAAGTACTGAGCACAATAAAGAGGCATCTATTTCCCCCCTCCTCTTTGCCTATCACCACCTGTGACAGGCAGGAGAGCTGGCCCTGCCCCTTACATGCTGCAACACTGAGGAGAGTGGGCATTGTACCTTTCCTAGGCAACGCAGTACAGTAGAGCTGACCCTGGTGACTGGGGCACTTGTGAGTCAGCCCTAAGGGCATTGTCTGCCATGTGTTGGCACAGTCAAGGGAGAGATACTCTAGACACCCCCCATACACATGCTGCTTCTGAACACCTATGGCAGGCAGGAGAGCTGGCCCTGTCCTTCTGCTACAACACTGGGAAGAGTGGTCCTTAAATCTCATCTGGGTAGCACAGTAGAGATGGCCCTGGTTGCAGGAGTTGCAGATGAGCCAGACCCAAGGTCACAAGAGCAGGAGAGTTGGCTTTGCCCCCTTGCTGGCTGTGGCATTGGAGGAGCTAGCTGTGCCAGAGAACTCACCCTGGAGGTGTAGGTATGGGAGAACTTAGATCTGACCAGCTCAGATACCTCCCCAGCCCAATCTAGTATTGAATTGGCCCACCATAACATCTACGCTAACAATGAACAGCTAGAGTACATGAAGGGTCAGGATCTCCATGACACAGGGCAATAACAGTATAACCAAGAGGAGTCCCATTGAGGACCCTGTATTGATAGTGTAACAAGCCAGAGGCCTCAAATCAGACCAATGGCTCATTGCAGTGAACATTTGCAAGCAAAAAAATGTGGACGAAAGCATATACTGTGTGATACACTGTGACACTCTACAGCTTCCATTATGAGTTTTTTTTTTCTTTTTTGGGGTGTTGTGTGGGTGGGTACAAGAGAACAGGGGAATAAGTGGGTTAGGGTGCATGATATGAATTCACAAGCAACCAATAAAAAGAAACATCCTTTTACACAATAAAATTAAATAGATGTATTAAATTTTGTCTCTTACAGAAAGACTATTAACTGGCCTAATTAACTGACAAAATTCTTAGGGAATTGTGTTTTTAAATAGTGTGCCACCTTGACTGCTGAAATCCCTAAACTAGACTCCAGAGAATGTTTTTCTCTCTATTTTAACTCAGATGTGGCTAAGGAGAAATACAGGTAATGAAGAATCTGTCAGAGTGGAAAGTCAGAGGCCGTGGACACCAATGGCCAATGGACTAGAGGGTTCTGTAGGTATAAGCAATGATCCAAATTCTTCCAAAAGACAGACAGTTGCTGAGCAGGAGAGTTTCATCACTACTCTGCATCATTGACTGATAAGTGTGTCCTACTCTTCGTTTTACAAAATATAGATTTTTGTTATAGTTATTATATTCCTACATCAGTATTATATTGTATGTACTGGGACTACATGGGAAGAGATGCAGCGTTTATACATCATCAGAATACAAGAGCCATCTCCTCCTGGTGGACAATGTGGTAACCAATTTGCATGCACACTGGGTGGAGAGAGTGGAAAGGATTTTGAAAGTACCTTATTTGGCTATTCAAAGTCATAGACTTACATGGAGACTGCTGAAGACTATTTTTCCTGCCTCCCTTGAAGCTAGATGTGGCCATATGATGGAATTTTTACCGGTAAAATATGAGCAGAGGTGATGTATGCAACCTCACTCTTTTAAGTGAGTTTATTATTATTATTATTATTATTATTATTATTATTATTATTATTATTATTCCTGTTGCCAGAGCAGAGACATAGCTTCAGTTCAGAAGATGAAAATAGCATTGAGGGCATCTTGGATTTTTCTTGGGACAAACCAATGGAGCACAGCTGCACTGTCAGCCTAGACTTGCCTAAATTGTTAAATAATTGAGAAACTTACACAAGCTGAGTACCCTAATTCAGAAATCCAAAATCCAAGACATTCTGAGTGACAACATGCCTTAGTAGGAAAATATGCACCATAAAATTTTGTGGCATTTCTAGAATTATTTAATATCTAAAATTACCACCTACCTTGGTAGAAAATGGATTTTACATATCATTTAAAAATGCAAGTATTCCCAAGTGAAAAAAACAGCCTTGAAATCCAATGAGATTGCAAACATGTCAGATAAATGATACTCAATTTGGCTGGGGTATAGTTTAATAGTAGAATGTTTGGCGTGAATGAGACCCTGGGGCTAATATCCAATATGCCTCCACCTCTCTTTAGTATACTTAAGCTATTGTCACAATTTGGCTCTGTCATGGCAAACGTACCCACTTTTATCTCAATGTATAAAAATCATTATTCCAGAATGGTTTGATGTAAGACTATCAATATAAACATATACTTCGAATGTTTTCAGTTTCAAGTTCCAGTTCTAGGTAACCAGGTCTCTTTTCTAGACTCAAATCTTTAGGTCAGGAGAATAAAGAGCATTATTTTTGGAGACAGAGTCAGTCATTCTACCGCCCAGTGTAGTCTCAAACTCATTGCAATCTTTTTGCCCCAGCCTTCTGAGAGCTTGGATTCTGGGTGTGAGCTGCTATGCTTGGCTAAGAGATGTTTTGGAATCTGAGGTGTATCTTTTAAAATCATATCTAAAAAGCTTAATACACACTTAGAAAAGGGCAATTATTTTTTGAGACAGCGTTTCACACTGTAGAGACAGGATTTTGCACGGCAGAGCAACCAAAGTGTCCAAGAAATCACAGCAATCCTCCTGTTTCTGCCACCAGCCATGTGCTGGGCCATGAGCCCACCATGCTTTACTTCAATATCACTTTCTTTGCTTTGTTATGTGATGACCATGGCTAGCCTGGTATTTGCTAGTTAGATCAGGATGACCTTAACCCTACTAAGTCTGGCTATAGAGGAATGACATAAAAATCTATAATACCGAGTTCCTGATATAGCAGGAATAGCAGATGCCTCATTAGCAAGAGCTAAAAATAACACACAATGGCTCCCAAGTCTCCTGCTCCCATGATATCAGCTGATTACAAATCAGCTATTGGCTTCCTATTGCAAATGCCTGTTTTGGTTGTATTTTGGGACCAGACCTGAGCCCCTGAGCTCTTTGAAACTTTCCTTAATGTCGTGAATGTTGGGATTGCAGGCAAGTACCACTAGATATTGCTAAACTTTAACTTTATCAGTTGTTCAGAATTTGTCATTAGCTAATTAAAGCACTGCCCAAAATTGTGTTAATTCCATATTCTTCATGAAATCCAGATTTAGAAAGTTGCTAGTAAGAAGAGGGAGAAGCCTTTATTATAGTTCTTCTTTCTTGGTTAAGTAACCATGTCAGATAAAGGTATAATGAGGCTGAACTGAAAGGATACTCAGGTACTTTTGGCTAGTCTTAGTTTTAGCTTTGAGAATTTGTAATGTATAAGGAACGGAAAATGGCTTATTATGCTTTTCTTGGCTGTTATCAAGCATTTGTACTGAAAACAGGCCTTTTGCCCAATAAATCAATAAATAGAATTGGCTTAATAATATTTCCAATTCAGTGATTTGCTTGGCAGTACTATGGCATGCCTTTGAACCTGTGCCATTATTCATTAATTCTGGGATAGTCTAATTCTAGGTGTCATATAACCTATGTGCACATAACCATCAACTGAAAGGACACAATTCAGTGCTCCAATCTCCAGTTGCGTACAGCATAGAAGGACTTGCCCAATGTGATTTGACATCTTTCTTAAAAGGCAACTTTATAAGTAAATGTGTAAGATCTAGCTGATGTTTTGAGCAGATATATCAAAACAATTAGTACTTTTATATACAAGAAAGTGCATGAACACTGTCTACAAGGAAGAGACCTTGAGAAAGCCAATACACTTGGAATTTAGAAGATTACATGAAAAAATCCTGGACCATTTTCATTCAAGGGAAGTGTGGGGGCCAGGAGTGCTGGCATATGGCCTTAACTCTAGCACTGGAGTATGTGTGTGGGTGGAGTATGGTCAATGTAGCTCTGTGAGTTTGAGTCTAGACTGGTCTACACAGTGAATGTCAAGCCATCAAGGGGTATTTAATGTGATCTTGGACAGAAGGTAGAGAGAGGAGAGAGAGAGAGAGAGAGAGAGAGAGAGAGAGAGAGAGAGAGAGAGAGAGAAGAGGAGAAGGACAAAGGAGAGGAAGACATGGAGAGGAGAAAGAGAAATAGAGACAGAGAAAGACATAGATTTAAAGAAAAATAATATAAAGGTGAAATACCTAGATGCAGGAAATATATGTAGTAATTGTAATAGAAACATAGCAGAAGAATTTTGGTCATGTTTGTTTATTCCTTATAAACATGAAGGAGAAATGCCTAAAAAGGATGATCTGGGTGTCATGTGTGAATCACAATTCAAAACAGGTTTGGGGAATTATCAGAGCTCAAAATATCTTGCTTTTTTTTTTTTTGAAAGTGGAAATGTCATTGTAACTTAGAAGATAAGCATCCTTAATGCCCTTCAACTTAAAATTATAGGGCTTCTTTAAGTTGTGAATAAGAAAACAGAATGCATACATTATAAATTGCAAAAGGACTTTTTTTTTCTAAAATTGCACAAAACCAAGTGTATTTTCATCAGCAAAGCACCTATATATGCCACTGCCGGAGGAATGACACATACCTTACCCACTGACTATATGAAGGAAGAAATTTTGGTGTTGTTTATTTTGGACAGCAGGATTTAATCCATAGCATAGCTATCTGAAACCTCATAATAGCAATCCTTTCTATGACTGGGTTCTTCTGTGTTGGCATTCAGATCAGATGTCAGTGTTCTTTGATCCTTGATGCTCAGATGTTCTCATTACATGGAGCAGAATTCAGCAGGTGTTTGATTGTTTAGCCAGCATTAGGGAAGGTGAGCTGGGATTAAATGGTTATGACACAGCTTTGTTTTAGGCTCGCTGACTCTGGCTGAATCTGGAATAATTGTGTTGCAGCAATAGCAATCTTGCTAAGTACAATAGGACTCTGGAAAGCTTGGCTCGGAGCTAATGGACTGCAGCTACCATCTGCAGGATGGAAACTAAATTCCTCTAAAAGAAAATACTCACAAATGGAACTAGCCATCTTGTTGATTAGCTTCCGGGTGGATAGGATTCCAGTTGCCTCAGTGAAGCAGCCCAGCCTTTCTCCCGAAGGCAACTGCGGCTGAACAAACACTTGCTTTTGAATACGCGTTTGCCTTCCAAGTTCCAACACATTCAAAGCCTCTTTGAAAGAAGACACAATCAAATTATGCAAAATGTAGAAAATTGTGTCAACATTTCTCCAACTGTAAATTAAAAGAGAGGAGCATAAGCTCCTGTGCCAGCGCTTAGTGTAAGGCGACATTCTCTCACCCAGTGCACTCAGCATAATCATATATCCCGTCCTGTGGGGCTAGAAATTTCAAACTTACATTTTAAAAATTTAAGCAAAATACAATTTTAGCGTCAATTCTCAGCATTAGCACACAGTTTTCTATTTTTTTTAACATTCGATCTTTGCAAGCACACACTTTTATCCCTTTTATCATGTTTATTCATACAACACATACGTTCTTAACCACATTACTTGTTATCATATATAAGTTCTTGGGCTCAGTCTCCTGCACCATGTACACATACACACACACACACACACACACAGACACACACCACACACACATACACATCTCACACACAACACACACCACACACACACCACACACACACACCACACACACACACCACACACACACATACACACACACACCACACACACCACACACACACACACACACACCTCACACACACCACACACCACACACACATCACACACACACCACAAACATACACACACACCACACACACACCACACACACACCACACACACACACCACACACACACCACACACACACATACACACACACCACACACACACCACACACACACATACACACACACCACACACCACACACACACACAACACACCACACACATACACACACACCACACACACATACCACACACACACACACACACCACACACACCACACACCACACACACACACACCACACACACCACACACACCACACACACACACCCCACACACACCACACACCACACACACCACACACCACACACACACACACCACACACACCACACACACACACCACACACACATACCACACACACACCACACACCACACACACATACCACACACCCCACACACACCCCACACACACACCACACACCACACACACACACCACACACACCACACACACCACACACACACACACACACACACACACACACACACCACACACACACCACACACACCACACACACACCACACACACACCACACACCACACACACACACCACACACACCACACACACCACACACACACACACACACACACACACCACACACACACACACACACACACACACCCTACATACTTGATCATTATTAACACTTCCACATTTTTAAATGTGGATGAACCTTTGAACCTTTCGCTTCATGATTTTCAGTTTTGGAGACTTCATTCTTGCCTGAAATTCAGCTCCAGGTAAACTTTGAGGTAATTAGGAATAAGTCCACTGCTACCTTAGCCAAAAATGGACTAGTTCTTATAAAGAAAAAGGGATCAAAAACTCTCAGGCAGTTTCCAGATTTACTTTCCCCATCATTCTTCAGGATTTGATCTTGCAGCTCAGAGAAATCCAGAAGCTAGAGTAGGCTCGCTGAGAGTGGTCAGGCTTCAGCAATGGCTGCTTTCACCTCTGTATAGTTCTTTTCTTGACTATTCTCCCTGTGCAGGGGCTACCCAAGCAACCTGCTCCTTGACCAATCAATTCCTATCTCAGTAAGAACAGGTACTGGGATTCAGCATCCTGTATTCTTAGCTGCTTCAGACTTCAGCACGCACTTTGAGCTATATGCTAGCCAAGCTTCTGTGTCGCTTTAACCCACTGGTTTTCAGTTTGTTGAGTCTGAGAATCTGCCTACAAAATTCCCTACCTTAGTTGCTATGTTGTACCAATCTTTCATTTCTCCTTGAGACACATTGTTATGTATCTTGCTTTAACTTGCTATGCAGCTGAAAGATGACACTGAATTCTGATCTTCCAGACTCCACTTCCCGAGTGCTGGAATTACAGACACACGCCACTTGTTGGTTTAATCAGTGTTGAAATTTAAACCTAGGACTTTGTAGAGTGATTGCCAGCCTACCAACTGAGCTGTATCAGCAGCACTTGCCGTAGCAATCCAGCACCACCTTAGTTGTGTAACATATATTCTCCATCCTGATTCCAATAAATTGAAGTATTGTCTTTGTGTTCTAGCCAATGCTTGGGATCCTGCATATCTGCTAAAATATCCTCAAGAGTAATAGTCGACTTGTTCTTTAAAGTATCTCCTTCTTACCCCTGTGTACCTACTTAATCATCATAACGTGGCCACTGCTGTTAAGATAGTCGCCTCAATCTCTGGGTTTCCAGTTCCTTAGAGTAGTTGCAACATATGTTCTTGTATGCTTTATATTGGTGAAGAAGTGTCATGTCCTGGTCTCAAGCCTGTCAGGCTCCAGTATATCCAACGTAATAGAGTAACCTTACTGAGTAACGATAGGTTGGATATGAGAATCGTTCTATTGAAATTGATTATACTTGCAAACATTTCAAACATCTGTTTGTACGTTTCCATCAACATACTCTCATTTCCCACCCATCTCTCGAAAATATTCCATTTTTTTTTTTTTTTTTTGCATGACAAGTTTTACCTGATGTTTATTTTCACGTTTGTTCCTACCATGACATTGTGGTGGAGAGATCAAGGTTGTGTCTTGGTCTGCCGTGCTTTGCTTTATGTAGATCTGATGAACTGTTTTACACCCAGGCAGGTAAGAGACTTGAGCTAAAATTACTGGCTTAGTTCCAAATACTACTTCTCACTCATTTCTTCGACATCTAATTCCTCAAGTCCACTTCTTTCAAAACATTTTATTCTGTCATATCAACAACTTACCAATAACTACTTTACAAATAGTTAATGCCTCATTAGTATTCAAAGCAATCCTGCGGCCTGAGCAATTTCAGACCCATTTTGAAGATAAGTAAACTAAGACCCAGATATGCTTTGATTACTTTACATCCTGATCTTTGGTGTTCATGTTATTTGAAGTGGCTGAGAGTGAGTTGAGAGAGTTATTTAGGAGACTGGAATGCATGAGGGTTCAGGGACCATTCACTGGGGGGACAGACATGACTTCAGGAAGGATAGATAGGAGGTCGACAGATGTACAGAGTCCTTAGTTTTGGATGGCACTGTCAGGGAACAACCAGGAGGCAAAATGAGAGGACAATATCCGAGTGTTAAATGTTATGTCTGGGATGTCTGGGATGGTGCATCTCTTCAGTTCTCACCCTTTACAGTGTGACTAGAGAAATCTGTGATCTCTTATTCCTGTCTGCCTCGGGAGGCAGGAGTTGGGGGGTTGGGAGTGGGGAGCAGAAATACACTTATTTTCTTATTCAGCTCATCTTGGTTTCAGATCAAATCTTTCTTTTTATAGCTGAAAGAAAAGTTAAGGATGAACGAACTAGAAAAATATGAATAGGATGTATCAAAGCAAGGTGTTTATAAATATGACTTGCTGACTATATTTGGCCAAAGTCTGCAAGTGGCTGGCAAGATCATCTTGTCCATTGCATCTAATTTTGTCTCTGTCTGTTATTCCTTTCTCTAACCTACACCACTGTTCTCCCTGCTTGGGGAAGGCAGTGGTCACAACACATAGCAGGTTGTTTCAGATACTTACTGGGCATATGTAGTCTTCCTGAAGTCCACTTCATTTAGGGATAGGCAACCAAGCCATAGTGGGGAGATGCAGAGTACCCCCCAAAACCCAATCTATTACGTTCTCACGTGATGTTAAACAGTTTCAAAAAGAAAAAGTTTCCCAAACAGGATTGCTCCCAGATCTCTTCTAAACACAAATGTCATATTCTAAGCTGGGCTTGAGCTTGGTGTAAAATGGGATGATGAACACTTACAGATGGAAGTGGGAACTGAGTTTTCACATGGAGTTCTTATAACACCCTCAAGTAATCTGCTGTGCTTTACCCTGGTGTGCGAATGGAAGCTGCTTGTGGAAATGAATGAGTGAGTCTAGGTGGAGGATAGTGAATAACAGCCAGCAGGAAAAACATCCTGAGGAAAATTAATTTTCAGCAGTGGAGGAGAGCAGGGGACACAGGACTACGCTGTTCTTGATCCTGATTTATAGCACATCCCCTCCTCACTTACGGCAATGAATCACTGGCTCTCCCTCCTCAGTCTGCTCTGAGTTTGACTCCACAGATATAGATGCAAGCACAGGAACTCTCCAGTTAGTATTTTTTTTTTTTTTTTTTTTTTTTTTTTTGCTATGCCTCACTACAGCCTTTCTCTATATTTAAAAAAAAATTACCAGAAAATAATTGTTTAGTGATGAAAAATCTATTGTGATCTAAAGTAATGTTTATACCAGTTCTAGTTTACTTTCTACTGCTGCGATAAAACACTAACAAAAATAGTTTGGGCAAGGGAGAGAGAGTTTTTGGTTTAAACTTCCATTTCACAATACATAATCAATGAAAGATAAGGGAAGAACCTGGAGGCGGAAACTGAAACAGGACTATGGAGGAATACTGCTTACTGGCTTGCTCACCAAGGGTTGTTGAGTCTCCTTTCTTGTACAGCCCAGGACCACCTGCCCAAAGGTAACACCACCAACCATGGGCTGGGTCCAGGTAATCAAGAATATTCCTCAGTTCCACTTGCCTATGGGTCAATATGATGACAGCAGGTCTTCACTTGAGGACCCCTGTTCCCAGGTGACTCTAGTCTGTATAAAGTTGACAAATGCTAACCAGTATAAAAATATGTATTTTAACAGATGAAAATCATTCAATTACTTTAATTTTATGTTTATAGAATGTGCTACTGGATTATCATGTTTGTTGAGAAATTCCATGGACTCTTTTTCTTTCTTTTATTTGCACCCCAGCTTGGTTAATGCTAACATCTTCTTATCAAAATGTCCTCAGATCTCATTGTCAAGACCAGAGGTTGTGCTTTCAGTGTTCACATCATTTCCCAGTATTGTAGCATCTGATACTGTTGGCTGTTTGAACCTTTCTTGTAATATGTTTTTCTCCATTGGTCACCACAACAAACATTCTTCTCATGTTCCCACCACTCTGAGATTTCTCAGTATTAACATTTCCTCTAGGCTTGGCCCCAAAATTATGTAGCAACTGCCAGGTAAGAGCCAGGAGCCAGGCATGATGGACGTTGGGCTCTGTCTGTCTGTCTGTCTGTCTGTCTGCCTGCCTGTCTGTCTGTCTTCTTCCTCTCTCCCCACTTGTTCCTTTATGTCTCTCTTCTCTTTTTCTGTCCTTCTCTGTTCCCTTTCTTTCTCTGCCTCTACTTCCCTCCGCAGTCTTCCTTCCTAGATCCCAAAGAAGCTTCCTTTTATACTGGGCCTGTCATATGGCTGATATTTCAGGGGGATACCTCAGCATGGGTCTACTAAGGCATCCCTTCCCTCCACATCATACGGCATTTTATAAAGCATATCACTCACTATCCTCTGAAATTTTCTTTTTCCTACATCTCCATATGGTTTTCTCATTGTTGATCTGTCTTTTCTCACTGTGGGCTCTGCTTAGGCAACTTATCCTATGCCCCTATTCCAATATTGTTGCTATTACTATATTAGCTATATCTTCAACTAAGTTTTATTTTCTGGACTCATAGTTATTTAATGCTTCTAGGTATTCAGAATTTAGACATCTCATCTTCTATCTCTTATCTTCCTTCTCTTACTGTTTTACCTTTGAGATGACATGAGGATGACAGGGCCATTCTAGATTGCCAAATCTCTTCACTATCTCCCTATTTCTTCTGCTAAGACTCAAATTCAGTCCTCTGTTATCTTCTCTTTCGTTTACTGCTCTGGGGTCCTATCCATTCTAGTCTTTTTTTTATTTTTCTATCCATTTTTCTCATCTTTCACCAAAATGGCTTTATTTATATTTTTTGTTGGAAATAGAATGTATCCATCCCATGTTGGTCCCAAACTTACTATGTAGTAAAGCATGCCCTTGAATTGCTGATATTCCTACTTCCAACTCATAAGAGCTGGGACTAAAGACAGGTGAACTACACCTGACTTAAGCCATGCTGAGATTAAACACAGAACCTCGTGCATGCTAAGCCAGCATGCTGCCAACTGAGCTATGTCCCAAGACGAAAAGTGGCTTTTATAACATACAAATTTGATTAAAGCACTTAAATCCATCCAATGACATCCAATATAATTCAACAAGTATTATAAAGGATACCAGGAGCTGGAAAGATGAGAATTGGAGCGTGGGGATGGGAAGTTGTGGGGTGATTACCTTTAATGATAATGTGTGTTACAAATTTCAAACTTTTGGGGGGAGTCTGATTTGTCTATTTCACATTGTAGCTCATATATCAAACCCTTATGTTGTATACACACACACACACACTCACACATGATTTTCCTTGTCAACTATGCACTACTAGAAAACAATTATAAGACTGTTTGATAACTGTTCATTTTCCTGATCACAAAGTCCCAAGTTCAGAACACGAGTCTCAGACAGGGAGGTCACTGCTTGCCTTGCAGCGTTTTCTCTTTTTCATTTTAGCTTAATGATTTATTTTGATATCTACTTAGTATCATCCTTATTAGAGCACATTGCATATCCAAGTCAGCGCATTTCACTCTGATGTCCCCAGCCGTGCAAATGTCACAGTCCTCTATCTCTCAGTTCTTGATGGATTTTCATTTTTTTTTCTATTCTAGCCTTGTAAGCTTCCAGCTTTCAGGATACCTACATTTTCAATGCTTTCTCAGGTATGGTTCATCCTGTTATGTCAGTTATCTCCCCTTCCTTCATTTGTGGATGCCTATGTATCTACTTGCCACGCTTTCCTTCCTCTAAGAAACCTTTGTGAGGTGAAGTCTATCTTCTGTACAGTCCCATGTTGCCTGAATTTTCCCTAGGTGCTGGTGCTACCCTTGTTTTTTTTTTGAGTTTCCACAGCTTCATGCTCCCCGGGTTACTGTCTGGATTATTTGTGAAAGAGCACGTATGTCTTTCCTAGTGCACAGTACATAGAGACACTCAAGTCTTGGGGCCCACATTAAAATAAATTAAAGAAAGAATAAAACTTATTTGTCAAGTTATAATCTACTTCTAAGCGTATGTGCCTACTGATAAATTTTGAAAACAGAACTTTTATTATTTTCAGGGAGAAGTCAGAAGTACACTCAGCCAAATGATACCTCTCTTCCTGGTTGCCAGTTTAGTTGATTAACAAGTTAATCTTTAAAAATTAATTAATTCACTTTACATCCCAATTACCCCTCATTCCTCCTCTCCTCCCAGGCCCACCCTTACAAATCCCTTTCTGCCCCATATTTTGATTTCTCTTTAGAGCCTATAAATCTTTCATCTTTTAGGAACCCCTTCCCCCACTATCCCCTCCCCTTCTCCTCAGAGAAAGGGAAGTCCCCCTTGGGTACCACCTGACCCTAGGACATCCAGTCACAGAAGGCCTAAGTGCGTCCTCTCCCACTAAGGACTGACCAGGCAGTCCAGTTGGAGGAAGGGAATCTCAATGGCAGGCAATCTTAATGAGAGTCAAAGATAGGCTCCGCTACAATCAATCCATTCACAAAACTTTAAACCCCAAATTTGTTCTGCCTACAAGATGCACAGGGATAAAGATGAAGCAGAGATTGAAGGAGTGGCCAACCAGTGACTAGCCCGACTTGAGTCACATCCTATGTAAGACAGCCAATCTGACACTATTAAAAACACTCGGTTATGCTTGCAGACAGGAAGTCACAGTTTTCAGAAAATAATGCTCAAAACACAGCCTAATCTCATCTCCCATGTCCTGTCTAGAGACTGGACTGGGGTGACAGCTGGAGGAGACACATGATTATCAGGGGAATGTGCCTTTTCCTTCTAGCTCCAGGTCTGTTTGCACAGGTGTGCTCCTTCTGTGGTGTATTTTAATAACGTCTAACCGCTGCACTGCTCTCACTGACCCCATACCCAGGAAAACTGGCAATCACATCTTCAAGATAAAATTCTGGCAGAATGGAAAAAAATGTAAAATATTTGTATACACAATACTTCAAAAATTAACATTTGCTCCAGATATCGTCAAAATAAATATTTCAGTATGAAAAATATGAGGCCCCAAAGACAAATATGCTTGATATGAAAACAAACTTTCTTTTGGCAGCACTTACCAGGGTGGAGGAAGCGGTGTGAAAGCTACTGAACTGTGGCTAACTTTGCTAAATGAGTAGGTTATAAAAGACCCTCTTTTTACCTTGTATTGCTTTAAAAAATGCAGGAGTAAAAATAATTGTACCAGAAATACAAAGGTTGGATTTTACATTGTTGTTTTTAATGTCTCAAATGTTGTAAAATGTCTGCCCCATAATATTATTCTCTCTCTCTCTCTCTCTCTCTCTCTATATATATATATATATATATATATATATACATACATATATATACATATATATACATATCATATATATGTATACACATATATGATATGTATATATACATATATATGAAGAATGGGGAAGGTGCAATGGGAAATGAATATGATAAAAATACAAGCTACAGTTGTATGAAATCTCAAGGGCTAAATATATTCAAAATGCATTTGCTTTTTTTTTAATCTTCCACCATTATCAATGTTATTTCCTTTGAATATATCTATAATATCTGTATCTCTTTCTCTCTCTTCCCTCTATCTATCTATCTATCTATCTATCTATCTATCTATCTATCTATCTATTTCTGTATATATATATATATATATATATATATATATATATATATATGAATGGATACCATGTATTAGATACTATTTGGAATATGTCTGATCAATCTTGTCATGTGGAAGCACAATGAATGTTTTTAATATCTGATTAAATGGGAAATTACATATTCTTGCTATCTTAGATACACTGTATGTATGAATGTCTAATGGGAAGAAATCTCTATCAACATTTTATTGTATCACTTTACAAGGTTTCTTAGGTTATTGTATATTTTCTAAGTGATTCTATGAAGTAACAAATCATTTATGATAACGGCATTTAGTTTCAAAAAGAGACTTGAAATTTATTAGGGTTTAGAAAATAACTTAAAATTTTCTCCTCCCCCATTACATTTAGGGCAAACATTGAAATCAAAGTATTATTCTCTCTGAGAGTAGTTATATATTAAAGTGCTGTCAAGAAACCTTAGAACATATTAGCTTTTAGGGAAAAACACTTCCAATTCATATTTTGTACTTTTAAGTAATATATTCTTACTATGACTCTAAAACCTGTCTAAACCACCATTAACATTTTAAAAGAAACTTCTCTAATTCTTACCAAACAGAAATAAATAACATCTGACAACCGCATTAAGGAGCATAAACATAAAATTACCCGTTATTAAAAACTGAGCACATTTTTCTCGAAGAAATATATGACTCAGCTATAAAATAGTATGTTTGCCATTCACACTAATGTTTCTACATTATGTTCAATCTTCTAAAAAGCTGACATGGAAAATAATGGTGTAATAAACTAATTCATCATAATGTGCAAAAGAAACTGCTGGAATAAATTGTAATAACCTTTCAAAAACTAGCAGCTTTTAAAAGTATTAATTTCTACTCCAGATAATTGGAAAAGACACCTGGGTGGGTGGGCAATATTTTTTATAGGATTGCTCTGTCAGGAGCTTGTGATTGTCTCAGGACACAGCACTGATCATTTAGCACTAACTGACAGCAAATCTTGCAAATGGGTCTTCCTAGATGGTGTTTGCCATAAATTACCAAACTCAACTCCCCTCAAGGTCAGCTGCACGAAAGGGCAGGTATGAAACGGCCTTTGTGGAGACCTAGAGTGGTCCTCAGGTTTCTCATAAATGGACAATAGTTGTGTTGGTTGCCATAAAATCAACTTAATGGACTGACGACATAAATTACCATCAAACTTTGACAACATTCCTCTTTCTGAGAGAATAGACACATGCTTTTATATCAAAGCTGGAGAAAATGGATAACTATATGTTAGCGTTTTTATTATAATCATAAATATTTTAACAATGTTAAGTGGGAAATGAATTAATACTAGGAGGTACAATTCGCTTTACCTGATGCATTTAAAACAGTACCTAAGTGACACTGGCTTTCTGCCTGTGTGTAGTTTCAAAGGAAAGTTCCATTGACCTGACAACCTTTATCCTGAACACAAATAACGAGAGCTAATAATCTTAGCTTCCTAGTCTATTTATCCATGTGATCTATGTGGCTTGGAAGAAAAAGCTAGATTCCTGAATCCTCACTACCTCAACTAAGCCATTGATTTACCTGTCCTAGGATTCTTGCTTCCTATCTGTACAGGTAAAATAAATGTCACACTGAGTCATCGTGAAACCAATTGAATTAAACTGGAGAAGAAGGTATCGTGAAACCCTCATCTTGGGTAGAATACCATATTGATGCATCTATAAAGATAGACTATTCTACTTTTAATTCATAATTTTAAAAACTCAATTGGTAGAAAAATATAACAGCTAAACTAAAAAAAGCAGGAATTTGGATGTAAATGAAACATCACTATTTAGGTTAGTTTTCTTTGTTCATCTAATTCATGGCATCCCTCAACCCTAGTTATTAAAAGGATATTGTGCTAGAATAAAGGTTACCTTCTCATATCAGCCAGTTTACGGGTATTCATTTTCTCTTAAAATGCAGGAATTTAACTGAATAGTTTGCCAAAATGAATGATGCAATGAATAAAGGTATCTTCCAAGGTAGAACTTCCTATTATGGCTACAATATATAATGTTTCAGTAACCATATACACATTGTAAAGAATACAAGTCCCCAAGCAGAATGTATTTCCTAGCTAGTCACAGGGCTGCTGGTCTTTCTTTGTGCCATCTTGCCTATTTATTTCTTTTGTCTGTTCCTATTGCCACTTCTGTCCGGAACCTCATCACCTTAGACCTGAATTATTGCAGCAGCTTTGTTGTTCTGGTCTCTTTCTACCAATCCATCCTGCCTTATCCTGCCAAATTAATCTTTTTAAAAGCATTACTTTAATTACGCCACTCCTCTGCTCAAAAATTTTCAATAACCGCCATCACATGGGGGCCAAAGGCCAGAGTCTTTAGGGAGAATAGAGTCTGTGAGTGTCTGACTTCATTTCCACTTCCAGATGTGTTTTCCAGAGTTTCCCTGCACAGAACTTCAGGACAAGGTTTTTGTTGTCTTCCAGCATCTAAAAGAACCTCTCTGGGCTGTGTCTTCAGGCTCTTTTCAGATGTAGGAGGGGACTTGTAAACCTCATCAACCCAAAGCCCTCCTAGTCAGGAACTTGGATCACTTTGCTTGTTTTGTTGCTTGTTATTAAACTTTAATTTCTTTCACTATTATACTATTATAGAATTTTGTGTCGTGTGATTGTTCACTAATTAATTTGTGTAGCTCTTGGAAGGCAGGGTTTTTTTGAGTTCTCATTATCTGCCAGTGACCCTAGCATGGAGTCAGGGAACAGCAGCAGCCATTAGACACTTGTGCAATGAATGAATGCAGTGGGCTGCCTAGGCATCTTGTATGTCATGATGGGCGTCACGGAGTTATGTCACATTGTAACTTCAGATGTTTCAGAACAACAGTTTATGCTTGTGAGACAATTTCCCTGAGTTTGACAAACTTTATTTTATAGTTTTGGCTGTTTGTGAAATTCTATATGATGAAGCACAAGCTGAGCCCATGGGTATGTAACCTTAAAATCTAACTTTGACACAAATATGTGCAGCAATAAAATCAACAAAAACTAGTGTATAGTAATTGAATACACAGTAACCTTGTGATAGTTTCCTGCTACCACAAAACCCATTCACTTCTAAATAAAACTGAAACCAATGGAGGAATAAAGCTGAAATCATTGAAGGAAGAGATTAAGAGGAAAATGTAAGAATGACTTGGTCTGAAAGCTTTATTTAGATTAAAATATTCTATAATAGAATAACTGATATAGATTAGCAAGAGCTGAACAGCCATCAGAGCTGTTTTTTCCTAGGTATATTTTCTTGTATCCACAATTCAATGTCCTTGAACCTTAATATTCTCTAAGGCAAATAAAACTCATATGAACTTCAAATTCATCTGGAAAAGCTAGCATGAATGTACCCTTTGAGTTGTTTATTAGGATGACAGATTTAAATCTCTGTGGGAATCAGCACTTGGCACATTAATAAATGATAGCTATTATTAATGACTGTTTTTGTTTTGTTTGTGTCTCTTTTCACTCATTACCACCTGACTTACATAAAAGTGAAAGAGCAAGGGTACTGGAGTTTGACAGGCATGTGTTGGCTTTAGTATTATTATCTTATTATTCATTAAACTACCTAAGCCTCAGCTTCCCTAGGTGTCTAACATGGTGAACTATCATCATGCAGCAATTGAACACACACACACACACACACACACACACACACACACACACACACCAAGAATCAAAAAATATTTATAAGTGCCCAGCATTGTGCTTGATCGTTTTATGTCAGCTTGACATAGCTAAAGTCATTTTGGAAGAAGGAACCTCAATTGAGGAAATGACTCCCCCACCAGTCTTGCCTATAAGTGAGCCTATGACGCCTTTTTTTGATTGATAATTGGCGTGTGAGGGGTCATTTCACTGTGGGTGATACCACCGCTAAGGTCTTAGAGTTTATAGGGAAGCAAGCTGAGTAACTCATGAGGTGCAAGTCAGTCAGCAGCACTCCTCCATAGCCTCTGCTTCAATTATTTCTTCCAGGTTCTTGTCTTAAGTTCCTGCCCTGATATCCCTCAACAAGGAATATGACTCGAGAGATGTAAAATGAAAAAACACCCCTCCAAGTTGATTTTGGTCCTGGTGTTTTACCACAGCAATAAAAACCCCACTAAGACAAGCACAAAATGGGAACCCCATGAGTAGCAAATATAAAGCCTGAATATTTTCAGACAATGCTGTCCTACTGTGTGCTGAAGAACATATGCTTAGGAACACTAAGCAAAAGCCAGAAACCTTTCTCCATTGTGTCTTATTACTTTGCAGTAGTACCATAAACTGGCATTATAGACATTTTATTTTTTAAAAGGGGGATAGTATTTGTATAGATACAGCTTACAAAACACCTTTGTAAGTGGGGACTACATCCCCCCAATATGCCATGATTAGTCTCTTGCTGTCTTCTTTCTGTAATCATTATCCTTGCATCCCATTCTTTCATCCAGATGCTTAATAAGTAACAATAATGATCAATACCCCTCCAAAGGAGGCTATTTAAGACCTTAGATGCATTGCCGCCATCATAGGCTTATATTTTTAGAAACACTTGACAGTCAGAATTGGACAGATGGAATTGAGCAATTGATCACAGACTCTCCCTCTTAGCAGTAGACTTCCGAAGCAGAGCATCCTCTGGGCAGGCTTTTACAGTGGATACATAAAGCTGCTTTTCTCATTTCTCTTTGATTACTAAGATACTGGTGAAGGTATCCTTGAGGTTACCTGTTCTCATGCAGGCTAAAATATGGCTTTGTAAAACAATCTAGTAGCTTGCATCTGAAACAATGGATAAACAAAAGAGTATAAAGAAACAATGGTAACTCTCTTAAATCTACATTAAATCTTTATGCTGTATGCCGAGTGAGTTTAATGCGCTATTATCTTAATTCAGTAGGAATGCAATTAAGTGCTAAGAAACGAAAAGAACCTCACAGTTTTCTGAGATTGAGATGTTTTTAGTATCAGAATAACTGAAGCTTGTACTTAAAAATTCAGTAAATATATTTACTTTTCAACAGTATCTACAAGGTCAAAACCCAGACTAACACAGTAAAAGATCTTAGGGTGTTCCAGGCATGCTGGGTGGTACACATGTAATACTAAGAACTATGTATTTATAGGTTGTATTACTCATGAAGTTTCAAATGGAGAGTTTGCCAAACAACCAGTCCTTAAATGAGACTCCACATGCAATAGTCTTGAGTTCTAATTTTGAACCCATTGATTTAGATTGGTTAAACAATGAGTTAGATGCAAAGGAATGAAAACACCTACAGATGTTTCTCATGACACTTAAAAAAAATACAAGTCCGTGGTTAAGCATCCTTGAAGTTGCAGTTAAGTTCTTCCTGTTCTACAAGGAGCTAAGGTACTGGGAGGATTTAGTGAGTCAGAACACAGGTAGGTCACTCCCCTTAAAAGACCTCATCTTCATTATAGTATCATTAACATTGTGATTTTTTGATGGCCTTCTCTCATGGGCTTTTAAGTGGAACTCAAAAGACGATCTGTTTTTCCATGATTTGTCATGGGAAGGTCACAAACTGAATATGCCACCTGTTTCATAAAAGATTTTTTTTTTTACACAAAATAAAATAAAAATAGGAAGCCAGAGATCAGTCAGGGCTGCTAACTTTCCCCATTCATCATCACCGGAGTACACTTGAATTTCTCCAAAGGTAATAAAAGTCTACCTTTTGTGTCTGCTGTTGAATTCTTGCCATATCAGACCAATGATACTTTGGGCAGTTCTTGGTTTATTGATTATGGCCATGTAGTTGCATTTTAAAACATGAATTATCAAACAAACAAAACTCCACTAAATACTGTAGGTGTTTGACATTTAAGCACTGATAGCTGCATAGCGCTGAATCAGCACTGGTACTGGCCCATTTCTATGTCTGCTCCCAGAATCTCTACACAGTGTGCTGTTTTAGTATCGTTGTCTTTGTTTTCTTTTACCATATTTTGTGTTTATATCTTGACCATTGCCTCCCAGGAGTTTGAATCATTTGTGGACTTCTTAACTCCATCAGTATTTATGTTTCTCTTACTCGCAGCTTCTTGGCCATTGTACTTTAAGTCTTTCTCCCTATTTTACCTTACTTAGTCTTGAGGGCAATCCAACAATACGCATAGCATTTGTCTTTTATTTCTCTTAGTAGGATGTGTCCCCTCAAGACGCATGTGCTGAGGCTTGCTCTCAGTAGGTAGATCTCATCACTTGGAAGTAAATAGATTACGCAAATTTTCACTCAGCCAAGACTAAATCCTTCAGTAGGTTATGGTAGGATATAATTGTTGGAACATGTTAGAAAGAAGAAAGTAGAGATGGGCTGGAGAAAGCAGGTAGTGAAAATGTATCTTTAAAGGATTCATCTTGTCCTGGACCCATCCTCCCATACTTTGTTTTCTGCCTGCCATGAGTTGCTAAATGTTTCCTCACCAAGCCCTTCTGCCATAGTAGTCTTCACACACAAACCATGGCCCATAATCACTGAGAATGTGGGCCAAAATCAAACTTTCTTTCTGAAATTGCTTATCTCTAGTATCTGTCACAGTGATGAAATCATAGCAACACTCTTATTATCCACTCTTGGAGATGAGAAAATTAATGACTAGAATGTTTTATCATACAGCCTTAACATGATCCACCAAATAGAAATTGTCTTAGTGAGTGATCAAACAGATCTGCTTCAAATTTATCTGTTCTTAATCTGTTCACCTTTTCTAAAGTCAAGCAAAGAGTTGTTTGGGAATGTATTTTAGCTTGTACAGACATCAAACACAAAGGCTTTCTATAGTCAAATAAATAATGATAGGCTTCAGCAAGGAGGAAATGGGAATGTTGAAGTTAGAAAGTGGGAGGAGATTGGCAGTCATATTGTAGAGTGTTTTAAAAGCTCAACAGACCAGGGAAGATCTCGTGCTTGAAGCACACTGAGCGGTTCTGCATAGATACTTCTGTGTGCAGGCAAGCAATGCTGAAGTGCCTTCAGAGTGCTGGCAAGGCAGCAGGTGTGGATGACCATTTGTGGTTGGAAGTTAAGAAGGTTAGAGGGAGTTCCTCCATTCCTCCATACACATACCTACATTCAGACACGCCTCAGTTACTCCAGAGAGGATTATCTGGCTAGTGGTTGTCTCATGGCTTCGCCTCACCTCCTGGTTGTCCTCTTCCTCCTTGTGAGCACCTGGAAAATGAAAATGAGTATTACAGTTAGATTTTTAAATCCTTTTCCTTAATAGCTGTATTTAAACACACACACACACACACACACACACACACACACACACACACATATGTGGAAAGAGACATACTCTTGATAATAGATAACATTTCTGCCATAGTCATTCTAGTTCTTTTTAAAAAAAACAATTTATTGATAAGAGCCATAAATCACAATGTGCAGTTTAACCCTAGAATACAACATACAATCACTCATTCTACTTGATCAGGTGGTGTGGTTAAACATGGAAGACTCCCACATGCACCCCAAATAATGTTCTTAAGGGGACTAGGTTTCTTATCTGGAGTCTGAGGCTTTGATGTGAGCATGGCTAAATGTATTCTCTTTAAACATGCTACATTTCCTGCATCTCTATGATGACCTTTTTATGGGCACAGATGACTCTCCACATCAATCACTCTTACCTTTGGCTACGGGCTACAAGGAGACTGAGGAATTTTCTAGCTAGACATTTGAATTTAAGACTAAAGTGTTGTATGAGAGAGACTGAAAACAAGACATATATGGCTTAGACTATACCTGAACAACCTTATGAGGGTGATAACTATTATATCTGGTTACTACTTCAAGCCTGCATGTCCTATACATAGATTATACAAAATTAACACATCCTTATAACTAATATAGATAAGTAATAGTGAATACTAAGATCCAAAGTGGCCCCCAAATCCATCTTTATTTGAATGCATGATATTCACATATATTTGAAATACAAAGCAAGCACACATCCAAACACACACACACACACACACACACACACACACCCCACCACCACCACCACCACCACCACCACCACCACCATTTATAAATTCCTTTTGATTGTTTTTATTCAGTTGATTGTGAGCTTCTTGTAACATATTTTGTTCATACTTACTTCCTGTTCCCTCTATTCTTCCCAGATCCAGGCTCTTTTCTCTATCTACTCAACTTTGTGTCCTATTTTTACAAAATATCCTTAAAGACAAATTTAGGCTACCCAAATTCTTGGATACGTGGCCTTCCATTAGAGAGTGGTCAGCTTACCTGGCTACACTCTTAGAGAACACTGTCCTTCCTTCTCCTAGCAGGTGAAAATTGATAATAGGAACCTACAGTTAAATACACAGGTTGTTTTTAAAAAAAAAATCGTGGGTCTAAGGAAACAAACTACATACTTGAATAATATTATCAATGGACCTTATTGAATTTATTCACTGAATAATACATTGTCATAAATGATTGACAATTCTATTTGAGTTCTTGTCAATCCTCTGCCACACAGTCTCAGTGGAGCTAGAATTCTAAAGAAATCTAAGAAGAAAAGATGAACTCAGTTACTTTGGGGCATTTCACATGTCTACTCTGCCTACTCAATAGCCAGAAAACTAGTCTTGGTGCTTGTGAGAACTTGGCATGCTACCAGGCCTGTTGACCTCAGCAAGTAACAAGACAAAACTCCAGCTACTCAGCTTCTCATTTTGTTTAATAATCTAGAATTATTTTTCAAAGATCTCAGATAAACAGAAATAATTATAATTACAAATAATTAAAATGCTAAGCTGAAGAGGGCTCTCAACATTCATTGCCTCGTGAGCTGATCCCCTGAGGGCAGCATCTTCAATTAGTTCAGTTTTACAACAAAAGATAAATGTGACAATCAGTGATTGCAGGTATTCAGTTCAAGTAAGAAAACAAGTTAATTCATTGTAAAATCATCTCTCAACTCGTGGGTGCTCGACTCTTTTTGGTGTTCAAGGTCTGATCTAATTCTAGAATACAGGAAAGCATCAGAGAGCAGAGAGAAGAATTCTGCCATAGAAGCTGTGAGTGGATGCATGCCAGATTCATCAGTTATTCCTACTGGACAGCAGAGAGAAGGTAATTGGTAACAATGTGTGGCTTTGAAAGCTAGCCCTGGGCTGAGACAATGGCTGAGATGAAAGCATTTGAAGTGTACATGTGAGGACCTGGGTTGTATCCCTGCAATGCACATACCCTGGACATAGTTGCATAGGAGGCAGAGACAAGAGCATCTCCATGAACTCACAGGTCAGTCAGTCAGATCTGAGTACACAGCAATGCATCACAAAGTGACCCTGTCTCAAACAAGAAGGAAGGTGAGGACAAACATGACGAGTTGTCCCCTTGCTTCTACACACATATAGCACATGTGTGCCCTCACTCACATGTACACATGACACACACATATTAGATAAAAGAAAGTTCTTCCAGGTATATCTCATACATTCTATGAATATATTTACTTAATTCACAATCTGTCTTTGATGCTTCAAAGCTAGATCTTGCTATGTAGTTCAGACTAACTAGCCTCAAAATAATCGTCTTTCTACCTTGACTCAAGTTCTGAAATTCCAGTCACCGTGTTCTGCACTATAGCATTTATTGTTAGTTTATGCTAGATGGTTGTTACATTGCATTTTTAAGAACTAGCAGAGTAGAAAAAAACTACATACAGATATATTTATATAGCTTCTCAGACATAACATTAGAGCACTGTATGCCTAGATTTTATTAAATGAAGTGGGACTTTTGTGTGTGTGTGTGTGTGCTATTCCTCGTTATTCTTCAATTGTAAACAATTTTTTTAAACAAATTAAATTTAAAGTATTTTAATATTTTTATTCAGAATTCTTTCTATAAATGTTTATATGTTTACACTCACACTCTTAGCAAAATGTATACATTTTCTTTTTGTAATATTAAGTGGTTTTATTACTGATTTTTTTTTCTTAGCTATAATGGGACAAAAATAAATTTTCAGTTGTAAGCACATTAGCAAGTAAAAAATGAAAGTTTACATCGACGTCTCCAGTAAACATATGTCTTCATTCATATTCAACATATGATTTGGCCACCATGACCCTGTAAAGATTATTATTTACTGGATGTCACACTGAAGAGACACCTTAAGGCATTCACTCAGTAGAGGAAAACCTCATCAGACAAGTGGTGCTCCCCTTGGCTTCTGAACAATAAACCTGAAATTATTGATTCTGCTTTTAATGATTGGTTGTCTGCTCCTTGTATTTAACTGAAATGGTTACTTAGATATCTAAAGATGTTAAACTTACACACAATTGGCTAAAGTTTGTTGCTACCTTGTCAGCCATTTTGAAGCTAATTAGTTTATAGGAACGTTCAAAGAAGGCTATAAAATATAATAGCAAATGGTTCAGAATCAATCTGTATCCTTTGTTGAGTTCATCTGTGTTCTCTCACAGTTTACATTAGGTGTGACTTGGGATCTTCAGCACAGCTATTGTGTAAGAGAGTAAAATGCTGACAGGCCCTTGACGCACTACTCAGGATATATACTATAACATTGTAAGCAGTCTATGACTACAAAGAAAACTATGCCAACTATCAAAAGGCTGTCAGCTTTAGAAATTAATTTTGTCTTAATACATTGAGGAGGACATGCTGGCCTTAGCAAATGATTCATAACAACAGTGTAACCAGAAAATGGTTTCAAGAACATTATTTTTCATAGGGCCTTCCCTGGAGTGTAGTCAATATACCTGGTATCATTCCATTGAGGAAAACTGATTCAACATCTCCTGGCATTTATCAATTGCAGAGAGCTGCTTTGCCAGGGCTGGGACTTTGTGCCCACTTTCCCTTATCCACACTGGGATTTTTTTCTAGTGTGAACTTGAACAAATTTTGAATTTAAGTTATGTAAACAAACAGCACCATCACGATCACATACGTGGGAAGTAGGAGTACGTAAGTCATGAGGCAGGACAAGTTTCCTGGTCAATAAACTCTGAGGATCATCCAAGCACTCCAGGAGTCAGCTAGAAGGGGTTTCCTCCTGCACTCAACCACAATCAGCACTGAGTTGAGAATAATAATCTGTGAAGCTGTGTGCACTTGGCTGTTAGGGCTCCTGGTACTGTTTATTAGGTTCTGAATATGACTAGGGCACTGAGTTAAATAAATACTTAATGAGGTTGTATTAGGACTATTTTCTAGATGATGGGTCAAAGCATCAAAGCTTGGAGGAACCAAGGCATTCCTTTTACCTTTAGAAATCAGTAAGGCATGGAGGTAGGAGTCGAAATCTCACTCCAGAGTTTACTGGCCCCAGCTCTGCTTCAGAGGGTTTGTCAAGCACTCTCAATCTTAGGGTTCTAAGAACTAACATCACCACTTCTTTCATGTCTGCAGCCTCCTCCGATGCAAAATGCTTCTTGCTTGCTATGATAATGGAAGCTAAAGAAGACTAAAGGTAACACATTTGTTTTGAGCATTAACAACTAAGGTTTGGTACTACGGTAGTCTTAGTATTCTCTTGTTTTAATTCAATTGCTATTGCCTTTATAATACACTGATCAAAAAAAAAAAGTTGTAGATGAATGAGTTTATTTCAGCTCACAGGTTACAGTCCATCAATGAGGGAAGTCAAAACAGGGATTCAACTGAACCTGGATGCAGGGACTGAAGCAGAGACTGTGGAGGAATGTTGCCTACTGGCTTGCACCCAGGCCCACATTTAGCTTCTTTTCTTATAGCTCCCAGGACCCTGTGGGCTGGGCATTCCCGTGTCATTCGGTAATCAATAAGATGCCACACAGACATGTCCATAAAGTGATCTCAGTTGAAATTCCTTTTTCCAGGTTTCAAGTTGACAGTCATCAAGGTTAGCCATCACAAGACTACTCCTGGTCAAATTCCACCTACAAACACATCACTTAAAGCCATAACCTTTCCTTGTCCCCAAGATTTCATGTTAATATAATTATATAAAACAAACTCATTGAATAATTTTAATAATTTTAAAGCTCTACATTCTCTTAAAAATTCTGGTACAGAGATTGGACTGTGGTGGTTGGAAGGAGAATAGGCTCACATATGTGAACCCTTGATTTGCACCTGGTGGTGCTGTTTTGGGGATGACATGCAACCTTTGTGACGTTCAGCCTCGGTGCAGGAAGTACATGAGAGTACAAGGCTTTGAGAGTTTAATTATGGTCACATTCCACATCCACATTGTTCTCCCTGCTTTGGGTTTGCAGTTGAAAATGTGATCTCTGAGCTTCCCGAGCCTGCCTCCATGCCTGCTACTTGCTGTCAGGCTTCCCTTGCCATGATGGACTCTTATTTCTCAGAAACAGTAAGCCAAAATAAAAGCTTTCTTCTCTGAGTTGCTTTTGGTTACAGTAATTTTTATCCCAGCGACTGAAAAGTAACACATATGCCCTTTCCTGCCAGTTTCCGCATAATTTTCTAATATTTTACTAAAACCTGAGTTTTTATAGCTGGGGAAAGAAGCATTTGTTCTCATCCTTCTACAGAAGCAGTTAAAGCCTTTGCACAATTCGTGCCTCTACCAGTAACACTTTGGGGGATGTTGATTGAGAGCAGGCAGCAATCAAATGGCTGGAATCTTTCTCTTTGTCACTTGGACTGTTCTGTGGCATTGCAGGGCATTTTTGAACTCTACTGAATCTCAAAGACCTCAGATACCAGCCATTTCTGTTGCTTCCCTTTGTTCTCTCTGCTTTCTACCTGGGCCTGTTCTTTGCATAGAATGTGGATAGCAGGTAGAAATTACCCTCCTAAGTAGAGAAAAGCTTATTTGGTTGAGGTCAGAGACAGTAAGCTATTGATTTTCAGCTTAACATTTTAAATATCAAACATTATCTTAACTCTGGACATCTTTAGAAGATTCAGAACATTGGAGCCATAACAGAGGAACTACAGGGGGACCTCTGAGGACACGAGAATGACATACAGGCACACCTGTCTTATTAATCTTGCTAAGGTCTTTACCACCCATCCTCCCAGTCTTTTCTGGCTACCATCTTACCAGAGGCTATAAGATTTTTAAATGACTGGAAAGGGACACTTCTAGAGAGCACAGGTCGAGATTTTAATTCTGTTCTTCATGGAGAGACAGTGCTGTTAGCTGCAACAGATGTTCCTAACAGATAAAGGTATGGTCACTTTCTATCATATTATACAGAGCCCACTGGTAGACAACAGTATCATCACCATGCTATTGCAAGTGTTAGCAAGTCTGAACAAAGTCCATTTAGAAGAGAGACAAGGCTAGTTTTATTTTACATCAAATTATTGTTATCATGAAATAATCCTTTGTGGAGACAGAGTTTTAGAGTCTAAGAAAACCTGGTAAAGTATAGACGAAGCTGACTGTGGTGACCAGCAGTGAGATCAGGCATTTTGTGTTCTTTTGTGTTTGCTTTGGAATGTTAAGCAGGTTGGATTCTTTTTAAAAGAAAACATTTCATTCAGAACATTCTCCCATGAAAGCTCTCTTTGACAAAGTGTCATTTTTTTTGATATATTAGTACATGTCTGCCTACATTTTATATTCAAAGACTGCATGCAATGTTTGAACAACTTTTGACAAGCCCAGGGATTTAAAGCACCATAGAGGCGACTCTTTTAATGTGCTTCTATAGCCCGTTTTGTTTTCTATGATGTACTTTAGGGCAAGCTATGACATTTTCAATTACATCAACTTATGTTTGAAAAAGTATAGAGCAATTAGAGGTGAGCAACGAGAGTGGCAAAGTCACCTCACCAGCAAAATAATTTTTAAGCACAAATTTCCGATAGTTGTTGAGAAAGAGAGCCATAGACATGAATGAATGAATGAATGAATGAATGATGAATGAGTAGAAAAATGAGTCAAAATGCTTCTAATAAAACATCCAGGGAGTCAGGAATTTCAGCTACTTCTTAAATACAGTTATCTACTAAACTATACATTGTCCTCTACTCATTTCTACTAAAAACCTCAGAAGGAGCCTCACAGGTACCCCAAGCCAGCCCTCACAGGGTCTATCACTCCAAATGTCCCTCCTGTGTCCTCTTTTGGTGAACCTATAGAATGGCCATCCTGACTATGTCCCAGCCGCATCTATCTGTATGTCATCTGTCCTTGCTCATCCACACGACACGCTTCCTCTCATTTCTTGACTGTGCTAGGCTCTTTCTCCATCAAGATCAGTCAGCTGATCCACAGATGGCTTTTCACTTGTTTGGTGGCAGCTGGATGCCACATGCTTTCAGAAAGATGTCTCTGTCCATTGTTTCACCTAGTGTTCCTTCTGTAGATCTTCACCATTCAACTCTTGTCTATCAAAGTTCTTATAATACGATGACACGATTGCTCTTTTTCAAGGACAGATCTTCAACAGACCCTAAGCTCCATGATGGCTTATGATTTTGACCTTTCCTATATTGTTTCAAACAGTTTTTGAGTTATTTCAAAAAGTTTGCTATGAGGACTAATGAACCATTGGAGCGAGACGTTTATGAATGAAATGCATTTTTATACTTTTTCCCTTTTCAACGATAGTACAGATTGCTAAATATAAGCACATTAAGAAGTAGATTACTTTGGCGTTTACCTGTTAACATTCTCGTTTGTCCATTTCATTTAGCTAGCAGTAAGTTTCACATTTTAGTCCATGGCATTTTCATAGTCACACCCTTCTTCAAATAAAAGCTCAAGTGGGATGGTTTGAGCATGAGGGCTGTTACCACAAAACACTGTGCCCGGGTTGAGGTTTAACATACACAGTGGAGACCACAGGGCAGACTAAAATGACCAGAAAAAAAATTACAGAAATGAGAGTCAACACCTGAAGTTGCTGAAGTTCTTCCCTTAAATGGTCAAGTCATTATAGTCTAAGAATGTTTCCATGAGACCTGTGACTAAAAAATGTGCGTATAGTACTATGTCAAGGAAATGGAACTGGAGACTAGATGGTTGTACGCACTGTTACCAGAGGATGAGGAGCTATAATAGTTGATATTCTCTTGAAAGAGTCTCAAAAACTAATGAGGCAACTGTGGATAACTAAATTATGACCATGACAAATTCAAGGGATCAGTTCAGGGCCCTTAGTATCCAAAATTCAAATAAGCAGTCAGAGTGGGATTGCATTAGCTGACCTCTGCAGACCACCTCTGATAGACAGAAAACATTAGTAAACAGGCCCAAAGGAACATCAGAGCTTAACAGTTGAGGAGGAGGGTGGACCAAGCCCCTTGGGGGTGGCTGTGTGAGACATGGGGGTGGGGACAGGTGGGCAATACTTGAAGGAGATCAGTACAACCCTTACTTTTAAACTCACCTCAGAAGTGTTTTCCTTAAGTCAAGATTAAAATTACAGTGAGGTTATGGAATGTTATCCTCTACAGCATAAAGTAATTTAAAAACAACTGTTTTATCCAGACATAAATTACTTAACACATCTGCTCTTAGCTTTTTAGACTGGTGATGCATGGATGGACTGTTGTATATAGAGGAGATTTTTTTTGTTTTGTTTTTGTTTGTTTTGTTTTTCCTTTGGTGTTTGCTTCTTAAGCAATCCTTCTGTTTTGAAACACATCAGAATATTTTCCCAGGCACACACAGAGGTCTGTTTGCATTTGCCCTTTTCTAGGCTTCCTGGGGCCATCATGTGGCTTGGAGCATAATGCTAAAGTCATGATGAATGGATTAAGCAGAGAGTATGTAGTTCCCACTGAGGAGCTAACTTTGCTTTATTGAACTATACTTTTTTTTCTAAAGAATTGTCCAACCCACTGCCCTTCCTTTCCAAATGTTCTTGACAGCAATTCTTATTTCAAATGGACTCTGTGGAAAATGAGGTTTCCACACTTTTTCTGGCAATATATCTCTTATCAGATCAGCAGAAACAATGTGAAAACATCTGCCATAGTCATTTCAAATGTCTCCCAACCGTCACATTATACATAAATGATCCATGGTTGCAACATGGCCCCTGAGGAAAGACTTCTTTCCTTTTTTTCTTCTTTTTTTAAAACCATGGAGGACATTTAATTTGGAAGTTTGTGGCTCAAGCCTTTGATCCTAGCATGTGAGAGGCAGAGACTGGAAGGTCTCTGTGAGTTTGAGCCCAGAATATAATAGACCTTTTTTCCTTGTTTCGGTTATTGAATATTGAATTAAATATCCAAATATCAAATATTGAACAAATATTATCATTTCAACAAAACAATAAATAAGTTCGGAATTTTAGCAGATAGACAAAAGTCAAGAGAAAGTTTAAGTGAGTGTGTCTGGACACAGGACACACTTCTGAGGCTGGTAACAGCAGGAAGGCCCTTTCCTGCCTGAGTGAAACCATAGAGTAATGTCAAAGTGGGAAGGGCCATGTTTCAGGAATGACTTTTTCAAGAAAGACAGCAAATGCTGTTGAGCATGTAAATTAGAGACTTTGTAAGAGAAAGCCTCACGTTTCATGTGAAACTGAGTTTTTATCTTTATCTTCACTCAGAGCCAAGAGAACAGTTGTGGGAGCTAATGTTGCTTTCCATTCCCACAGAGCGTTTTGTAGAGATGCACACTCACTCACAGGCATAGACAACACTCAATCAGACTCCACAGGGGAGAAGATGAAATGAATTAGATCGGAACCAAGGTCGTCACCATATGTCTACTTAAGGCACAAGATGAAAGATCTCCCCTCACCCCATGCCAAGCCCCAAAGCAAGGAAAGATAGAATTTTTGAACATATATTAGGTTTTCAAAAATCATTGAAAAGCTTATTCATAACATGCATTATAAACCCAATTTTTGTATCTTATGTACCAGTTCTTTTCTGTGTTCTTCACTTACACGATAGGTATTTTCAAGAAGCCCTGGCTTCCCAGATGAGTCTCTCATGCCTCCAGAGTTGAGAATTCTGTTCCCAAACCACCCTGTATTCTGCAGTCCAGTGACAGCCTCTCATTTGTAGCAACGGATACAACCCAAGTTCTTTCCTGAGTCTTGAAACTTGGCATGTGTTTTTCTATCCAATGTCCAATTCCCACCCTCACACCTTCAGTCCCAGACTATGGAGTCCCACACATGTATCATATTCAAGGAAGCAGGTATGTATCACAATCTTGTTTACATTTTTTTATGTGAAAGAATAGCGTGAGAAATAACAAGTAATAGAAACACATGCCCTGATATCTAGATATTTTCCTTCTTGAATTCTTCATAGTTCAGAAATAATCTATGATCACAAAGTGACGAGATACTAGAGTCACTTAGAGACTTCTAAAATTGGAGCATCTCTAAAGCATGTGTAGTACTCAAGTAGGTCTCCAGGAGATTTAAGCACTCTGTGGCCACTGAGACAGAGTCAAATGCAGCGTAGCTAAAGTTAGCAGTACTCTACCTTCATAGGAGTGGGGCAAAAGCTTTCACTGTGTTGTAGCCACATTTATATCTTCCTAGGGTCTCAAGAACGAAACAAACACCAAGGAGGTCTTAACTGATATCCATGTGTCTAGAACTTACTGTGCCAGCAAAGTCCTGAGAGAGATGCTGTTGTAAAAGGAATCTCTCTTTGGTAAGAGCGGCTTGACATCTTGAAAGGTTGTACTTATTTGCCATTTGAAATTATACACATGCATCTAAAGCAGCAAATTGCGAACTTATATTTGCCATGATCCATGGGCTAAACACAAAACTGAAATGATGCTTGTCTGTAGCTAGCCAAAGTCACACATTTGTGCAGTTATGCTGGAGATAAAAGGACATGCAAAACCTTGTTCCAAATAAGAAAAAAAAATGGAATAAGTCTAGTTGGCCTCTAACTTCAGCAATGTCTGTAGCAGTAATCTATTTACCATAGTTGCTTATTCATTAATATTTTGAAAAATATTTACTCTTACTTAAAAAAAATTATTCAAGAATACAATGGTAGGCAGGTGGTACAAATGCCTGACGTAGTTATTTTGATTTTGGATTTATGCATGAATGTAGGTTTCCCCAAGACAACAATGGAAAATGAGGTTTATCTGTAAAACCAAAAAAAAAAAAAAAAAAAAAAAAAAAAAAAAAGACCAATTTACTTTACTACATTTCCTATAGAGATATCCATTTATGAATGGATTTTTAGGCCATGAAAAGTGGTATATTCTTAAAAGTGGAACATTTTAAAAGTGTGTGCAATATGCAAGTTGGTCTCCAATTTGGTATTTATTTTGGAGGTTTATGCTCAAGGACTTGGCAGACGGAGCCATCAAAGTCTATGTACTAACTAACCTTGCACATGGCTGATAAGAGTGATGAATACCACAAACAAGGAAAATCATCACAAAATAAAACAAAATCTCCATAATTTCTTATGCAGTAAGGATTTAGCATTTTAATTTGCACCCAAAGTCAGGAGAGAAAATGAATGATGGCAAGAGGCAGCAATACAGCTCCCTTCTTTTGTGGTGTAGCCGTTTCTTCAGACATTAAAACACTGGGGAGCTCCATAAAACTGAAGTAGATAAGTCAAATAGCTTTAGAAAATTCCCGAAACTGTCCAGATTCCTGAGGCTCTTCTCTCTCCAAAAGTGTATAAGCAGTTAAGACTTCAGAGAGTCATTTTCAGATAAGACAAGCTGAGATACTTTTAAACAACACAAACTGAAAAGGGGGTGGAAGGGAGGAAGGGAAGAAGGGAGAGAGGAGGAGGAATATGAAGAAGGTGAAAGCAAGGTGAAGAAGGCAAAGAAGAGGAAGAGGAGGAGGAGGAAGAGGAGGAAGAGGAGGAGGAAAAGGAGATACTTGGAAAAAGCTTCAACTGTGCCATCTGGAAGATGTCAAGAGAAGTTAAATTGCCTAGGAGAAACTAACATCAGCTGAACTACCTGGAGAAGTTCAGACCAACTGAGCTACCGAGAAGGGACATCTTACAGTCTGTAGACTGCTTACAGGCTGTACAGTGTGCTCCAGGTTTTCCACTTTTGTGAACTGTCATCCATCGTGACTGGGTTTGGGTGATACAGATGTTTCTGAGTCATTTCTGCTCTTGTAAGTTACCCCTCTTTTATATTTCTGTAACCCCAATGCAGTTCATTGGTTTAACAAGTTGGACTTTGGTGATATTGGTACTTCGGTTGGGTTCTGGCTCCACATCATCTGTTCAGGATTAGTGTCACACTCTTACCCTATCAGAAGGCTCTGAAACTACCCAGCATATGCTTCCAGGCACACCCAGAGAGCAATCCTGTGGCACAAATGAGTCATGGTGAATTTTTACTTTTCTTTTTGTAATTTTTATCACATCTCTGTGTGGATATGTGTCTGTGTGTACACACATGCATATCACAGCATATGTGCAGAGATCAGAGGATAACTTGTGGGAGTCGTATCTTTCTATCATATGAGGTCTAGGGATCTGACATGGGTTTTTAAGGTTTGGCAGCAAGGGTCCTAACCTTGCTGAACCTTCTTACCAGCTCTTCAATGCATTTTAAGATAGTCTTCACCTCACTCAAGATGAAATTTTTCAAAGATAAGGCTTAAGAAAAATATGGGAGAACGATATATCAAGAAACACTTCTTGTGTGCTAATAGTTTTGGGTTTTACATAAGACTGTCTTTCAAAATGTTTATTCATTCCATGTGTATGGATGTTTTTCCTGTACTTCTTTGCACCATATACGTGCAGTGCCGTAGCAGTTCAGAAGAGAGTGTTACATTTCCTGGGATTGAAGACCTTTGTGAGACACCATGTGGCTGCTGAATCAAACCCAAGCTCTGTGGAAGAACAGCCAGTGCTCTCAACTGTTGAGCTATTTCTCCAGCCCCAAGGCTCTTAGCCTTTTTAAAGAAGATGAAGAGAGGCCTTTAGAGAATAAAGTTGATTGATACCTTTGTGCAAAATGCTGCAGTCAACAAGAATCTTTTTGCATTTTTGAAAAAGAACCATTTTTTTTTTTTAACCAAGTATGTGACAAGTATTTGCCAACTCCATACCAGGAGCTCTGTGAGTGACTTAGACAATGGCTCAGACATTGAGTGTGGGCATGCCTGGCCTGGGAGCCAGTCTACTTATGGTTCTTCATAGGAGCTTCGTAAATTAGGGATGAAAGCTCAGTGAAAGAAGTTTTTTGTTTGTTTGTTTGTTTTCCTTTTTATTTACTGAAATATGTCACTGTATTTGGGGTATGAACAAATGAGTACTGTTCAGACCCCATATTCACTAGCTTTGGCCACTACTGATGTTGATTGGTTCACTGGTATGTTAGCGTGTGCCAAATAGTAAACACATAATATATAAACAGAAACTATATAATGGAGGCATTGCCATCTCCATTTTGGACCTGGTAGTATTCTAATTAGGACGAGGGATTAAATAATATAGTAAAGCCTAGTAATTTGTAGAAGGTAGAAAAACCATAACTCCTATTATGCTAAATACTGGCTTGACCTTGCTTAGTAATCCTGCTCTATCCACAGTCAAAGAATCTTCTTAGATTTTTACCCATTTCTCACCCAGACCCCCTTCTCTCCCTGAGTATAGAGTTCTGGTTTGCAAGCCTTGCTTCTATCCATCAGTTTCACCAGTGCATCTTTCTCATAATTTCTTAGTCAGTCGGAGCTGCCATCATGTACTGTCATGTATTTGGTAACTCTCCTTTTCTTTTTTATTGTTTTCTTTGGGGTTTGGAAAGGTCTAGATTAGGATGCAGCATGGTCAATTCTTAATGACCATTTTCTTCTTCACTTACAGACTGCCAGCTATTCTTAGGGTACTTTGAATTAGGTTCATAAGTATATCCCCCTCTTCAACCCTCTTCTCTCATTTCCTTCCCTCCTTTTCATACCCTCCCTCCTCCCTCCACTTCTTCCTCCTTCTCTTCAGTTTTTTTCTGTCTCCTTCTTCTTCCTTCTTTACCTAAATTATCTCGTAAAATTTCAATCTCCAGAAACAGTAACCTTGGGAGATGTAGCACTTTGACATATGATTTTGTAATTCAGTCTATACCTGTTGTAACAACATAATTTATCACACTTGTCAGATCACATGACTCAATGACTCATTTAAAGAAACAATTCTTTGCCACCTGAAGTGTTTCAACTTTAATAGTTTTGAGGATTAATATGCATATCTAGGTCCAATATGTATTGTATTGGAAGCACTGTTAGAACTCTCTGTAGACAAGCCATTCTGCTGATGGGTTTTTTTTCCCCATGAAAATCTTTCAGAGTTGCTAGATTTTTCAGAAAATTCATTTTCACCAGCCCATTATCGATCAGAGTCGCACTGCATGGATGAGTATAGACTTAGAATCATAGGCACAAACAGTTTTACCCATGTGACTTGGAAAGCATTTGAAATTCAGGTAATACATCCATAAAATTATTGTTTTCCTCTGTCCACTGAATCTTTGATATACATTTCCCAAGGAGAAGTTTTATAGATACTATGTAACGTTGAAGTGTCTCTAACATATACTTATACACATAACTATTCATATAGTATTTTCTTATCTGCAACTCTGCTGAGAATGCTTGTGCGTGTGTCTGTGCATGTGTCTGTGCGTGTGTATGTGTGTGTGTTTATGGGTATGTGTTGCTCCATTGTTCCTATTGTGGAGAGGTTTTTAAAATGTGCTTTATTTGCTTTATATCTTAATGTAAAATAGTGAACTTTATTTTATAGAGCTCCCAATATACAAATAAGATTGTAAATGCACGGCCACCATTTAAAACAAATTTGAAACAGGTATGCCATCTGCATTACAGTATTGATAGGACCTTCTTGGAAATGATATAACAAGTTAGCGTTGTTAAATTTCACATTACTTATGAGTATAAAATATAAATGATTTAGACATGCTACCCCTAAGCTAATAGGCACACACTTAGGCAATATGCATGATTTCAGTAAATCGGTGTGTAACAGATATTTTTACTAAATGACTAAAAAAAGTAATTATTTGCAATATTCCTTTCATCATTAAAGTTTCCCGTTGCTGGGAAAAAGTGTGATAACTAGTCTAATTTAATTATTTTTTTTTTTTAGTTTTTCTTAAAAGGCCAACCGGTACGGGGAAAATGGTAGTGAGATGTCGTAGGTCCGGCACTGGAGATGTGAGTTACTGCCTTGCCTCTGGCATTAAGGAGCTCCGAGAATTGAAAAGATTACTTAACCCCTGGAACCGGGTTTTCTTGTCTTTGAAAGGAGAGGATAGCATAAAATTAAATGAGCTCCTAAAGTCCTTAGAGGTTTGCCCAATTTGGGATTCTAAGTGGCTATTCCTGGGCTAGACTCAAAAAATGAGCCTTCATGAGAAAAGAAGATAGGAAAGGTTATTCAAGATGAACATTATCTTTCCTATGGTGTCAGCAACTAAACTTTGTCATTATTAAGCAGAACACTCCAGGTAGCGTCCTGCAATGATTTTTCATGTAGTGACTACCTTTTTTTTTTTTTTTTTTTTTTTTTTTCATCATGACTGGGCCACAAGGTTCCCACATTAAACATTATTTTTTAATGTATCTTTCAGGCTATTTCCAAATGAGTTTAGCATTTGATTAGATCAGCTCCATAAAGGAGATTGGCCTCCATGAGGAGAACAAAAACATGGAAGTGAAGATATGTTTGCGTTCAGCCTGTATGCTTGAGTAGGGGCATTGATTCTCTCTTGTACATTTACTCTGATCATCTTCCCAGGCTCTGAGTTATTTGGACTCATGTTGAAATCGACCTTTTAGCTTCCATGGATGGAAAGGAACATTCTGACAAGATAGAAGATGGAAATGAGAAACACAGCCATGGATCACAGAGAATAAGTAATACTACAATGTGGCAAAGAAGCTATCTTAATTGTGGTCATGGTCAAGTATTTTTGTACAAGACAAGATTTCCAAGCAATGAAATTTAATAATTAGCTGGGAAGATTTTTCCCCTTTTATTAAAAATAATTTTTTCCTCACATAATACATTCTGCTTACAGTTTCTCCTCCTTCTACTCTTGCCGACCCCAGCTCCTCCCCATCTCTTCTTCCATCTGGATCCACCCTCTTTTTGACTCTCACTAAAAAGCAAATAGGCTTCTATGGTATAATAATAAAATAAAATATAATAAAATAAAACAAAAACAGACATAAAGGCAAACCCACATTCACACACCCAAGAATCCCATAAAAAACACTAAATAAAAGAAATGAGAATTCATTCTAATAAGGATGTAGAGTAGAAGGACATTTATCCATTGCGGGATGGGAGTGCAAAGTGGCACACTCACTATGAAATCAATGTGGAAGTTTCTCAGGAAGATGAGAATTCGTCTATCTTAAGATCCAGCTATACTGTCTTGGGCATGTTCACAAAGGATGCTTTGTCCCACCACAGAGACATTTGTGAAGTGAGAAATTTCTGGTTTCATTGGAAACTCAGTTGTGTCATGTGATGTTTTTCTGGAAGCTGTCTTGTGAGATGATGATTTGCTGAAGAAGACATGAGAGAGGGCATGTATTGTGTTGCTGGAGTGGACACTTGAGAGGGCGTGTGATGTTTGGAAAGAGTATATCTAGAACCCCGTAGACAATGAAAGTCTCCTCTTGCATTGTGAATCTGTGTAAGCATCACTGGTCTTTGTTGGTCTTTGCTGGTCTTCATAGAGGGAAGTATGCCAAAGAACTTCTTGTGATATTCCAGCTAATTCTTGCAACTTCCACTGACTCACGTTGATCAGCAGTCTTGCAGTTTTTGCCTGATCTAGTCACTGTTACTGGTTTTGTGTTTGCTATTAGACTTGACTGCTGGTATCCTGACAGTTAAGAGTGGAATTGTCCCAAAAAACTACCTCTAAACAGGTCCAAAAACCCCTTTTCTTATTAACCAACTTTCTTCCCAGTTTCTAGTCAGTGGATTAACAGGGAGGTTGAAGTAGTCAAGAACCCTAAGTAAAATAGATTTAAAAATTTTTAATTTTCTACACACTTCCTCAACTATGTTCATTGCTGGTCTATTCATAATAGCCAAAAATTGGAAACAACTCAGATGTTCCTCAACAGAAGAAGGTATAAAGAAAATGTGGGACATTTACACAATGGAATATTACTCAGCTGATAAAAATGACATCATGAAATTCTCAAGTAAATGGATAGAAGTAGAAAACATCATCCTAAGTGAGGTAACCCAGACCCAGAAAAACACATATGGTATGTATTTGCTTATATGTGGATATTAACTATTAGGTCAATGATAAGCAAGATATAATCTGTAGATATATGTGAGGAGCGGGTGCATGGGTGCGCTCGAGCGCTGCTTCTTGGCGGTTTATGCACTGCACACTTTTCCCTAACTAAGGCACAACCACAGAACTACTGCGCAGACTCACTGCCACGCAGGATCGGGCTGTTTGAGGTGCACCAATGAGGCATGCCCACATGGCAGGTGCTGATTCGAACAGGCAGGGGTATAAAAAGGATGGCCGTTAAGGTGATGGGACAGAAGGGCATCCAGAGAGAGGAGAGGACAGAAGGGCATCCAGAGAGAGGAGAAGACAGAAGGGCATCCAGAGAGAGGAGAGGACAGAGGGCATCCAGAGAGAGGAGAAGACAGAAGGGCATCCAGAGAGAGGAGAGGACAGAAGGGCATCCAGAGAGAGGAGAGGATAGAAGAGCTTCTAGAAAGAGAGGACAGAAGGGCTTCCAGAGAGAGAGAGAGAGAGAGAGAGAGAGAGAGAGAGAGAGAGAGAGAGAGAGAGAGAGAGAGGAGAGAGGCATTTTGAGAAAGAGAGAATGGTTAAGGATCCTGAATAAACTGCGTTGAGAAGAACTCTGAGTTGCGTCATTCCTGTCTGCCGGTCGGATAGAGAAGTGAGGTAAATATATCTCTCTAGGAAAGGAAAATACAATAAATAGTTATGGGTGGATGTGGGTACTAGGACAGGAGGATCAAGTGGGCAAGGACAGTAAAGAGGGATACAGGGAAGGAATACAGGGAGAGACAGCTAAAATTAGGGGGCATTTGAAGACTAGTATAGAAATACAGTAGAATCTTCTTAAAATAAATACATATATGAAGGCAACCTTAATAAAATCACCATGCTATGGAAGAGACCATTCTTGTCACCATTTGGTAATGTTGGCCATTTCTTGTCACCAAATGAAGCTAGAAGTTCAGGGATTATGTTATATCTAATTGCATTGTTGGTCAAAGAGTCTCTATGGAAACCTCCAAACAACCCAAGATTCTTGCCAAGACGATAGGTTGCTGTACACAAATTGGGAAGATTTTTAACAAAAGTATGTACGCAATAGCGTGGAGCATCATTACTGCCCATGTAGTAAAATGCAAGATGAGAGAAACTACTTAAAGACATAATTATTAATCAAAAAGAGATTAAACCCAAGGATTTAGGTAATCTCCAGGCTATGTATATTGGAGAGATGGAAGAGTGAGAAGCAGAGGCAGAGGTGGAGGTGGAGGCGGAGGGATGAGAGCTCTCTAGTGTAGTCAAGAGTCTGTTTCATTAAAAAAATAGTGAAGCATATTTGATCTGTATGTCTGCAATAATAGCACTCAAGAGGCTTTGGACACATAGCAATATATTCTATTAAAGGGAAAAAAATCATGTGTGGTTTCTGGGGCTGAGTTCATTTGTAGAGTTTGTTTAGCATGCACAAAGCCCTGGGTTGGTTCAATTCCTAGCACAGACTAAAGTGGATATTTTGGGTTATGCATGTAACCTCCAAGCACTAAGGAAGTGGAAGCTGGCACTGCAACATCTCATTTTCATTTACAAGGCTAACCTCAGCTACATAAAACTATACATAAAAAATAAGGGAAAGAAAAAGTTAATGAGTGAGAATCGTGGTCTTAATCAATGCCTGCTTAGGTAGGAGAACTGCTCAATTGCACTGAAAGATAAGATGATGGGAAAAGGATGCTTGGGCATCTTGAATTTTAGAGGCAGTGGCTACAGATTTAAATTGAACACTGAGCACAGCCTGTTCTGAGAATGAAAACCCCAAAGACAACCAAGAGACTATCAAGGATTCATTTCAAATAAAACTGGAGAACACTGCCTCACTTTCAAAATACTAGCTTATTACTGTAGTTTCTGACTGGCATAAGACACTGTCTACTACAACATGTCACTTTAGGGGAAGATATGTATGTGATACTCCACCTATTCTATAAGCTACAGCCTTTTGCATATAAGGAAAGAAAGAATTCCATCCTAGCAGTTAGCAAAATTGGTAGTTAATTGCATATTTTTGAAATTCTGTCCTATCTCATTTATTATGATGTAAATACAAGACCATTAAAAGTGGGTAGAAATTCTTGAGAATTCTAAAATGAAACATGGTATTGTGAAGTATGTCTATTTTTTTCACAAAAGACTTTTTCACAAAGTGGCAATTTGTAATTTCTAAAATGCCACTTTGTAAATTCTACACTAGAAATAGTTTTCCTAAATCCCAGTGCTACACGTGGGATACTATTCCTTAAGCTGTTGGTCAGGTTTGTCCTGCAGACCTTCAAGACAGTGCAGCCTGCTGATACTGTTGTTATTTGACCACCATAAATCAATGGTAAGACTGTATTACTGAAGACATTATACACTTTGGCCATGGGGCATGGGGGAACCAAGATAATACTGAGTAGGAATATTCCTCAGCATACAAAGTATAAGTATAGAATGATCTTATGTGGGGTGCTGGGAGGAAATTACCAACAATATTATTTCCAATGGAATCCTGTGAATTATAATAACTAAGGTATGCTCATGAGTAGAATAATAGTGTAAATATTGTGAAGGTAGCCAAGCACTTTCTGAATGGATTTAAGATTCACTCCATAGGAAAATGTGCATGCCCAGTACTGTAAATCTTCCTGAGAACAGGTAGCTAGAAAGTACATAGGCCTTAGGGGTAAGCTACTATTTTGTTTTGCTAAATATACACTGTACTATTAAATTCCATGCTCAACATGTATGTCTATACCTAGCTATATCTATATGCAACTCTCAGTTTTCATGAGAGAAGAGGGCAGTGAATAGTGGCCCATACAGAGACACACAACTGTTAACCGCAGACTAAGTGTCTACAGAGTGTTCAGCCATAAGAGTCACAGATGTGCCATCTCCCTCCGCTAAAGCTCAGGAACCATTACAGAATAGGAAGCAGGACGTTTGTAAGAAGCTGAAGTCTGGGTAGACTACTTGACTACTTGACTCTTTGACACTATGACTTCTTTGTGTGAGGAGCTACTACACTTATGGACTCACCACAGCTGTGGTTGCCTGCACAAGACCTGTACAAGATCAACCCAGCCAACATTCCAGCACAGGAGTGGTGTCTCATAATCCCCCTCCAAACCCTTAGTTGAGGAGCTATAATTGGCAGTTTCTTGGGAGAGATAAAGTCAGTTTTCATGAAGGGTGTGGATGGAGTTTGGTATGTCAGCCATGCCCCAGTGGATGGCCTCATGCCTTTGAGTGTATGGGAAATGCAAATTCAGTTAATGTAACTCCTTTGATGGTTTTCCTTTGCCATGAAAATGGTTTACTCAGGCTGGAGAGGTGGCTCAGTGGTTAAGAGCACTGACTGCTCTGCCAGAGGTCCTGAGTTCAATTCCCAGCAACCACACGGTGGCTCACAACCATCTGTAATGTGATTCGATTCTAGTGTGTGTCTGAAGACACCTGCAGTGTACTCATATAAATAAAAATAAATAAATAAATAAATTAAAAAAAAAAGAAAATGGTTTACTCATAAAGGGACATTCTTATCATTCAAATATGGCATTCAATAGGCAAGTTTTTAAATCTTCTTTATTTCCTGCCTTTCTGCCATTTTACCTATATTCACCCTTCATTCCATTTTTATTTTTTTTATAATTTTAGTTTCCAGACATAGTTTCTGCTCTGTAACTGCGCATCTGTTACAGTATATTCTTCTTTTGTGATTGACACAGTGTTTTATTTCTTTATTTTCTATGATACATTACTGTTTTGTGTCTGTTAAATTAAATTCATTCTTCAAACATGTGTGCTCTGCTAGTATCTTCTAAGTAGCAAGTTTATAACTGTGAAAGAGAAAGCTCAATTGGCTTTTCATTCTAGGGTGATCTCACTGGATTGTTATCTTAGGAAACTAAAGGAAACTTTAGTTATTAGTTCTTATGTATTTATTTGGGGTTGATTGAATTCCCAAAAGAAGATTAGTTGAATATATTTGCTGTAAAAAGCTAACTATGGATTATTTTAAGCTGTTGGAAAAGAAAATGTCTCCCTTGTTCTCTTTCCTGCTGTATGGCCCAAGTCCTCTGTCATTGTTCTTCATGAGGCATGAACAAAGCTTCATTTTATTCTGGGTGCACACACTACAGAAATGTCACAGCTCTTGGTCAGTTTTCCTACTATTTAGAGGACATCAACATCTCAGTTCTAGAAACATAAACCATCTCGATAGGTTTCTGAGGAGCCTTTGGTTGAAGCTGGCTTGATTCTGGACTTTTCTGGGTTTCATGGCTTCACAAATCAGCATTTCTGAGTTTGCTGTTAGCTTTCAGAATTACATCAAGTTTCTATATCTGACAATGTATTGTTGTTTATTGTCTGATCGATGCACTTTGGTTTTAAGATTTTTTTCTAAGCCTTTCAAAGTAGTTATTGCAACATAAATACTTTGCTCACAATGAAATGCTCCACAGGGTGAACTGTGTCAGATATTTTAGAAGGTGTGTATTTAAAGTGATCAACTGAGCAAAGGAGCCACTATATCTTTTAATTCATGTGACTAAGGTTCCACCAACTAAGCAAAGTCACTGGTTGATCCTATGTATGACAATAGCCTTAAGTATTCTTTACTATCTTAGTGGAGAGCTATGTGTGGATATCTCTGGTGTCCTAGAGCGCCATGCTTGTGAGGATATTTTTTATTAGTAAAAATACACCATCTAGAAGAGAACAAAGTTGCAGACTCCATAAAAGATAAAAAGCTCGCCTGTGGCCAATACTGCCATCTGTCCAGTTTTCACTGAACATGTGTATTTGTACTTTGAATAGATTCTTGGGTGGTGAAGGTCACTTTATGGTGTCCTTTAAGTATAGGGTCATCACAAATAACTCCAGTTTACAGCTGTGACCAAATTGAAAAATGGCTTGAATTGTTGACACTTGCCCTTGGTCCAGACATAATCGGGTCTAACAGCATTAAATATGGAAAACATTGGACAATAGAAAACATAGACTCACAAAACAAAAAATATTGCACATATTGCACATATTGCAATAGTTTTTTTTTTTTTTTTTTTTTTTTTTTTTTTTACGATAAGAAGGCCATCAAAATGTATAGTCCAGATGCTTGTGGGTCTCCCCCATATTCCCTTGATTTGTATAATTTTTAGTCACAAAGGCAATGTTTACCTGTATATAGTACTATAGAATTAGGCTTTATTCTTTGGTCAAAGGGAGGATACCCAGAAATAGGACTCATACTTTATTAGAGAAATGCATGAAAATGTAGCTATAAACTACAATTATGCATTTTGAAGTGAATTAAAAAGTAATAGTCAGTTTGTTACATGACACTCACTGTGATGTATCTTAGGTAAACATTACATGACAAAAATCAGTTTTGAAGTTAACTCCAAAAAGAAATGTCTTGAGGAAGAAGACCAACAGACAATTATTTCTGTTAAACACTGAAAGACACCGTGAGGGTAAATTTCTATTGCATCAATGGTGTTACAGCAGGCAATGTCTTGTTTTTGAAAATAAAACAGATATGAGAATGCTGTTTTTATCTCTGTAAAGAATTGAGTTGGAATTTTTAGGGGGGATTGCATTGAATCTGTAGATTGCTTTTGGTAAGACAGCCATTTTTACCATGTCAATCCTGCCAATTCATGAGCATGGAGATCATTCCATCTTCTGAGGTGTTCTTCGATTTCTTTGTTCAGAGAATTGGAGTTCTTGTCATACAGATCTTTCACTTGCTTCATTAGAGTCACACCAAAATATTTTATATTATTCGTGACTATTGTGAAGAGTGTAGTTTCGCTAATTTCTTTCTCAGACCATTTATCCTTTGAGTAAAGGAAGGCTACTGATTTGTTTGAGTTAATTTTATATCCAGCCACTTTGCTGAAGTTGTTTATCAGCTGTAGAATCCCTCTGGTAGAAGTTTTGGGATCAATTACGTATGCTATCATATCATCCACAAATAGTGATATCTTGACTTTTTCCTTTCCAATTTGTATTCCTTTGACCTCCTTTTTTGTCTAATTGATCTGGCTAGAACTTTAAGTACTATATTGGATAGATAGGTAGAGAGTGGTTAGCCTTGTATAGTCTCTAATTTTAGTGGGATTGCTTCAAGTTTCTCTCCTTTTAGTTTGAGGTTGGCTATTGTTTTCCTGTATATTGCTTTTATTATATTTAAGTATGGGCCTTGAATTCCTGATCTTTTCAAGACTTTTAACATGAAGGTATGTTGAACTTTGTCAAAGGCTTTTTCAGCATCTAATGAGATGATCATGTGTTTTTTCTTTGAATTTGTTTATATACTGTATTACATTGATGGATTTCCTTATATTAAACCATGCTTGCATTCTTGAGGCGAAGCCTACTTGATTATGGTGAATGATCATTTTGATGTGTTCTTGAGATTCCACCTCACACCAGCCAGAATGGCTGAGATCAAGAATTTAGGTAACAGCAGATGCTGGCAAGGATTTGGAGAAAAAGGAACACTTCTCCATTGCTAGTGGAAATGCAAGCTGGTACAACTAGTCTGGAAAAGAGTCTGGCAGTTCCTCAGAAAATGGGAAATAGTTCTACCTGAGGACCCAGCTACATCACTGCTGGGCACATACCCAAATGATGATCCAACATATAACAAGGAGACATGCTCTACTATGTTTATAGAAGCCTTATTTATAATAGTCAGAAACTGGAAAGAACCCAGATATCCCTCAACAGAGAAATGAATACAGAAAATGTGGTACATTTACACAATGGAGTACTACACAGCTATTAACAAACAATGGCTTTATGAAATTTTTAAACAAATGAATGGATCTAGAAAATATCATCCTAAGTGAGGTAACCCAGTCACAAAAGTACACTCACGGTATGTGCTCACTGATAAGTGGATATTAGCCCCAAATCTCAGAATACCCGTGACACAACTCACAGACCATATGAAGCTCAAGAAGAAGGAAGACCAAAGTGTGGATGCTTCAGTCCTACCTAGAAGCGTAAATATAATAATTATGAGAGGAAAAGGGAGGGTGCAATCTGGGAGGGTGAAAGAAAGAGGAGGATAAAGGGCAATGCAGAATCAGGTGTGGGAGGAGACAGAAAAGAAGTACATAGGGGCATGAAATTGACCTGTGTATAGCAGTGATGGATGGGGATCTGGGGTTAGCCAGTAGAAAATCTTAGATGCCAGGTAAGCAATAGTTTACCAGGATCCAATGGGATGATATACCCAAGACAGGAAAGATAGAATTTGTAGAGACCATAGCCAGTGGATATGCACAGCCCTGGTTGAGGGATGGGGCCACAAACCCATCTCAAAAATTTTAACCCAGAATGTTTCCTGTCTAAAGAAAATACAGGGACTAAATGTAGAGCAAAGACTGAAGGAAAGGCCATCTAGAGACTGCCTTACCTGGGGATTTATCCCATCCGCTTACAGAAAACCCATACACTTTTGTTGATGCCAAGAAACGCTTGCTGATGGGAAACCTGGTATAGCTGTCCCCTGAGAGGCTCTGAACAATACAGATATGGATGCTGGCAGCCACCCATCAAATTGAGCATGGGGACTCCAATAAAAGAGTTAGGGGAAGGACTAAATGAGTTGAAGGGATTGCAACCTTATAGGAAGAACACTAATATCATCTAACCAGACCTCCCAGAGCTCCCAAGGCCTAAACCATCAACCAAAAAGTACACATTGAGAGGAATCTATTGCTTTAGCCATACATGTAACAGAGAATGGCCTTATCCTTGAAGGGGAGGCCCTTGGCCCTGTGTAGCTCGATACCACAGCATAGGGAGATACTAGAGTGCTGAGATAGGAGTGGGTGAGTGGAGGAGCACCGTCATAGAGGCAGGGGGAGTGAGGATAGGATGAGGGTCTTTTAGAAGAAAAACCTGGAAAGGGACAACCTTTAAAATGTAAACAAATAAAATAACCAATAAAAACTGAAAAAAAAAGAAGACAAAACAGTGGGTGCTGGCACAAGGGTTAAGATTTGATTCTTCCTTTTATTCTAGTTCGCTGCATGATGGGGTTATAGCATGCATGGTCACACTGGTTTTATTTTCATTTCATTTAATTGGAAAGAAACTATTGAGACAGGGTTTCATGTAGCACAACATCGTCAAAGATGATCACAAACTTGTGATCCTCCTGAACTTATCTCATTAGTGTTGGGTTTCCAGGCATATGGTACCCAGCCTGGTTTTATTACTTTTTGTGTTGACAGTCTAACCCAGGGCTTCATGAGTGTTATACAAGTACCTTGCTTACTAAGCTTCATCCCCACCTTTTCATCTCCATTTCAATGGCTGCACTAAGAAAAACTAGAAGCTGCTCAAAATACCATCAGACATCTCATCACTTAGTGTCTTGAAGTGTCATCCAGACAAGATGTGGGTCTTCTCACTTACTTTATTTCATGTATACAGGTGACAATTTTCTGAGGTAAAGATGGCCTGGACCCTGGTGGCCGTCTGCCCACCTTAGCTCTAGGATCCACTGCTCATTTTTGAAACATGCTTTCTTAGGGGCCAAACTACATTCATCTGCTTCTTGATTTAGGGAATAAATGGTTTAGGAATACAGAACTACACACACACACACACACACACACACACACACACACACTACACCAAGAAACTCTAAAGGAAAAAAAACTGAAATAGTATTTGGAAAACTGAAGGATATTCTTGCAGATGAAATGATACATGAATCATATGCTGAAGGATAAGTAACAACTTGGTGAATTGTTTTAGGTAAAGGGAAATCTCACAATATAATGATTCTGGTATGTTTGAGGTTTGCAGCAATGGCTGTAGAAAACATGTGTGTGAAAAGGTGTTGAGTAGAGATGTCAGATATATTCATATCATTTTGTCGAATACTGTCATTACCCTTGTGAAATTCATTATTAGTTTTGCCATGTCTTTATTTTTTAATGTATATAATAGGGAAGAAAATAGTTTATAAATGCAAGATTTTTCAGACATGGGTGAAATAGTATTACAAATCCCTCAGCACAGTGAGCACACAAATGTCAGTGGAGATCCATAAGTGTTAACTGTTATTACTTTCCTAATGAGACATCTCAATTCCAAATGATAAATATCATCAGTTGAGTGACATTTTTTTATAACTATAACATCATAATAATAGTAAGAAATACGAGATTATTTTCCTATATTCTTTTGGTCAACTACTCTCTTCTGTAAATCAGAACGTTGTTCCTGTAGGGTAATAGCCCAGCATTGATTTCATCTCTGAACACATTCTGCTCTGTTCAAAGAAGCATCCTGCTTACTTTAATATATAGTTAGTAGAAATGCACCCAGACCTAACTGTAATAGATTCCTATTGCCATTAGATTTCTTGTGTATATACCTTAGAAGAAATACAAGGCATAATTTTAGAGAGAAAATCATTTTGTTAGAAACATATTCCATTTGGGATAGATAGCTTAATATCCAATTCTCTAATTTCAATTGAATTGATTTAGACAATTTTGCCTTTCATTCACAAAATCTGCAAGGCTCTAAATAATTAATTCTCTAAAAGCTAGCTCCCATTCACTAAATAATATTAAGTGCTCATTTTGAGACAGTAAACAAACACATTATCAGAACCTAATTGTCCTACAATAAAAAATCCTGAATTCCCCATATCACCAGGAAAGCAAAATTCAGATTTAAAATCACTTCTAATGATGATGATAGAGGACTTTAAGAAGGACATAAATAGCACTCTCAAAGAAAGTGAGGAGAACACAGGTAAACAGGTAGAAGCCTTTAAAGAGGAAATACAAAAATCCCTTAAAGAATTAAAAGAAAACACAACCAAACAGGAAAAGGAATTGGACAAAACCATCCAGGACATAAAATTGAAGTAGAAACAATAAAGAAATCACAAAGGAAGACTACCCTGGAGATAGAAAATCTAGGAAAGAAATCAAGAGTCATAGATGCAAGCATCACCAACAGAATACAAAAGATAGAAGAGAGAATCTCAGGTGCAGAAGATACCATAAAAAAATATTGATACAACTGTCAAAGAAAATGCAAAGTACAAAAAGTTCTTAACACAAAACGTCCAAGAAATCCAGGACACAATGAGGAGACCAAACCTAAGGATAACAGGTAAAGATGATACTGAAGATTCCCAACTGAAAGGGCCAATAAATATCCTCAACAAAATTATAGAAAAAAACTTCCCTAACCTAAAGAATGAGATGCCCATAAACATACAAGAAGCCTACATAATGCCAAATAGACTAGACTAGAAAAGAAATACCTCCTGTTACATAATAATCAAAACACCAAATGCACAAAAGAAAGAAAAAATATTAAAAGCAGAAAGGGAAGAAGGTTAAGTAACATATAAAGGCAGACCTATCAGAATTACACCAGACTTCTCACCAGATACTATAAAAGCCAGAAGATCCTGGACAAATGTCATACAGACCCTAAGAGAACACAAATGCCAGTCTAGGCTACTAGACTGCAGAGTTCTATCAGAACTTCAAAGAAGACTTAATACCAATTCTCTATAAACTTTTCCACAAAATAGAAACAGAAGGAACACTACCCAATTCATTCTATGAAGCCACAATTACCCTCATACCTAAACCACACAAAGTCCCAACAAAGAAAGGAAACTTCAGACCAACCTCCCTTATGAATATTGATGCAAAAATACTCAATAAAATTCTTGCCAACCGAATCCAAGAACACATCAAAACAATTATCCATCATGATTAAGTAGGCTTTATCCCAGGAAGGCAGGGATTGTTCAATATATATATATGGAAATCCATCAATGCAATCCATTATATAAAAAAAATCAAAGAAAAAACCACATGATCATCTCACTAGATGCTGAGAAAGCATTTGACAAAATTCAACATCTCTTCATGAAAAAGTCTTGGAAAGATCAGGAATTTAAGGCCCGTACCTAATTATAGTAAAAGCAATATACAGCAAGCCAGAAGTCAAGATCAAACTAAATGGAGAAAAACTTTAAGCAATCTCACTAAAATCAGGAACTAGACAAGGCTATCCACTTTCTCCCTACCTATTCAATGTAGTACTGGAAGTCCTAGGCAGAGCAACAAAAGGAGGTCAAAGGTATACAAATTTGAAAGGAAGAAGTCAAAATTTCACTATTTGCAGATGATATGATAGTATACTTAAGTGACCCCAAAATTTTCACCAGAGAACTCTTAAACCTGATAAACAACTTTAGCAAAGTGGCTGGATATAAAATTAACTCAAACAAATCTGTAGCCTTCTGCTACTCAAAAGATAAACAGGCTGAGAAAGAAATTAGGGAAATGACACCCTTCACAATAGTCACAAATAATATAAAATACCTTGGTGTGAATCTAACCAAGCAAGTGAAAGTTCTGTATGACAAGAACTTCAAGTCCCTGAAGAAAGAAATTGAAGCAGATCTCAGAAGATGGAAAGATCTCCCAAGCTCATGGATTGGAAGGATTAATATAGTAAAAATGACCTTCTTGCCAAAAGCAATCTACAGATTCAATGCAATCCCATCAATATTCCCACTCAAATTTTAGAGCAAGATAGAAAGAGCAATTCTCAAATTCATTTGGAATAACAAAAAACGTAGGATAGCAAAAACTATTCTCAACAATAAAAGAACTTTTGGGGAAATCACCATCCCTGACCTCAAGTGGTACTACAGAACAATAGTGGTAAAAACTGCATAATATTGGTACAAAGACAGGCAGGAGGATCAACAAAATAGAATAGAAGAACCAGAAATGAACTCACACACTTATGGTCACTTCATCTTCGACAAAGAACTAAAACCATCCAGTGGAAAAAGGACAGCATTTTCAACAAATGGTGCTGGTTCAACTGGAGGTCAGCATGTAGAAGAATGCAAATTGATCCATTCTTATCTCCTTGTACAAAGCTAAAGTCCAAGTAGCTCAATTACCTCCACATAAAACCAGCTACACTGAAACTAATAGAAGAGAAAATGAGGAAAAGCCTCCAAGACGTGGGCACAGGGAAAAAGTTCCTGAACAGAACACCAATGGCTTATGCTCTAAGATCAAGAATTGACAAATGGGACCTCATAAAGCTACAAAGCTTCTGTAAAGCAAAGGACTCTGTCAATATAACAAAGCAGTAACCAACAGATTGGGAAAAGATCTTTACCTGTCCTACATCTGAGAGAGGGCTAATATCCAAGGTATATACAAAGTACTAAAGAAATTAGACTCTAGATAATCAAATAACTCTATTAAATATGGGGTACAGAGCTAAACAAAGAATTCTCAACTGAGGAACCTCGAATGTCTGGGAAGCACCTAAAGAAGTGTTCAACATCTTTAGTCATCAGGGAAATGCAAATCAAAACAACCCTGAGATTCCACCTCACACTAGTCAGAAAGGCTAAGATCAAAAACTAAGGTGACAGCAGATGCTGGTAAGGATGTGGAAAAGAGGAACACTCCTCCATTTTTTGTGAGATTGTAAGCTGGTACAAGCACTATGGAAAGCAGTCTGGTGGTTCCTCAGAAAACTGAACATAGTATTACCTGAGGACCCAGCTATACCACTTCTGGGCATATACCCAAAAAATGATTCAACATACAACAGGGACACATGCTCCATCCAATATGTTCATAGCAGCCTTATTTATAATAGCCAGAAGCTGGAAAGAACCCATCGGTCCTTCAAAAGAGGAATGGATATGGAAAATGTGGTACATTATGCAATGGAGTACTATTCAGCTATTAAAAACCACGAGTTCATGAAATTCTTAGGCATATGGATGGAACTGGAAAATGTAATCCTGATTGAGATAACCAAATCACAAAAGAACACACATGGTATTCACTCATGTTAAGTGCATATCCCCAAAGCTCACAATACCTAAGATACAACACATAGACCACATGAAGCTCAAGAAGAAGATGGAAGAACAAAGTGTGGGTGGTTTGGTCCTTCTTAGAAGGAGTATCAAAATACTCAACCAGAGCTCTCAGGGTGTAAACCTCCAGCCTGGGAACACAAATGGAGGGACTCCTGGCTCTACCTGTATAGGTAGTTGAGGATGGCCTTTTCAGGCATCAGTGGAAGAGGAGGGCCTTGTTTCCTGAAAGTTTGGATTCCCTAGTGTTGGGAAATTCATTCGAGAGCAGCGAGGCGGGAATGGGTGGATGGTAGGGGCACACCCTCATAGAAGTAGGAGGAGGGGGGATGGTATAAGGGATTTGGGGGGAAATGGGAGAGGGGATAACATTGAAAGGTAAATAAATAAAATATCCTATTAAAAAAACAGATAATGGGTCTGGCAATTGTAGTCAAGCAGTCAAGACTTTTTGTCAACAATTTACTATGGGGGTTTTGTATAATCCTCAAAAACAAGGTATTGTGGAAGAGGCCCATGGAACTTTAAAAAGATTGGTGAGACATACTGTTGCTGAGACAAAGAATGATGCTGACCTGTGATCTTGCTCAGTGCCCTAACAAGGGTGACTAGGGATCTGTATTGGACTTAAGTTCCTGACCCATCTTTGCTTGACTGTCCCAGATGGGACAAGCTGCCTTGCCTCAAGTTTTTAGACCTTGTGTGTTGGGGGCCGACTTTTAGCAGAAAGCGGCTATCAGCTTTGCAGCCATCTTGAGCCATATACCCTGACATGAGACTTGGATTACAATAGCCTACAACAGCTGAGCACACTCTGATAATCTTGGTTTAGATACCTTGGGTGTGTGAGATTAAAGGTGTGTGAGATTAAAGGTGTGTGAGATTAAAGGTGTGTAACTTAAGAGTGTGACTTAGAAGTGTAGAGATCAGATTTAGAGACAAGACCTAAGGGCATGATTAAAGGTGTGACCAAAAGGCATGGCTTAGAAGTGAGACATATAAAAGGCTAGAGCAGACAGAGAGAGAACAGATTACTTGACATTAGGTAGAAGACACTTGGCTCTAGTCAGAACAATTAGGACAGTACAGGAGAACAATTTGGAGGAACAGAGAAGAATAATTTGGAGTAACAGAGGATCAGACACTTCAAGGAGTACAACTAGGAACGAGGGACTAGGAACTTAGGACTTGGGACTTGGACTAAGAAGAGAGACTGAAGAATAAATGGGATTGGGTCACACCCCGTCTGGTCTCCATTCTTCGAGTCTCTTTCTCTTTCTCGCTGCCCCACATTCGGGCGCCAAAAAACGTCGCGGCCCGAGCAAAATGTTGAGGCCCGGGCTGCCCCACGTTTGGGCGGCCACTATATCCTGGCCCAAGTTGCCGCTCCAGTCCGCGGGTCGGGGTTCAGCAAGAGAGAGAGAGAGTGATCTGGACATTGTCAGGCATATTTGGAAGTTAGCTGTAGTTCACTATGATGTTATGATAGCAAGAGATAAAGTTGGGACAGGATCTGGATTTCAAACAAGGGCTAGTGTATGTTTTAAGGCTCTTCTAATTGTCAACCTAAAATTGGTTTTGTCTCTTCTACAATATTTATTGTAAGTTGCATTGACTGTGTAATTTCTAATTGTGTTAGTGTGTTGAAACCTGGCATGTTTGTTATGGGGTCTATCAAGAAGCTTTTGTCTCACTGCCCTGAGTATTAGAAAACCTGGATTCTCTGAAAAAAGCTTGAAAGTGCTGGAAGAAGTGAGTTATGCTTTAAGCAGAAGCAAGAGGGTAGCAGGCTTGATTATTGCTGGTATAACAGCTTTAACTTCATTAATTGTTAGCACCACTGCTTCTGCAATAGCATTGACACAAGGTGTTAAGACAACTATTTTTGTTAATCTTCAAGCAAAAAAAAATGTTACTAATGTATTGAGTATACAAAAGAATTTAGGTATCTGGAACAATGGATGGTGTTCTATAACCTATTCAAATTATCTGAAGGAGGTTCAGGGTTCAAAAGTTAGGAGCCATCTCAAGTGTCATGACAAATATCATTGGAGTAGTGTTACTTCTAAAATTTACAATGATCATCATTATAATTAGAAAAAAATTAAAGACACCTGTAGGATATTTGGCATAATCCTAACACCTCTTTAGGTGTGTTAACTTTGCATAGTGAGATTATGAATTTTAAAGAATGCTGATCAGTTGAGCTTTGATGCTGCAGATAATGACAATAAAAATATCCATGGCCTGAGGTCAGTATTGCCATTTTGTTCAAACCTTAGGAATGGCATATATAGCTTGATCAGGCTAGCCCTTCTTGTCCTGGGAATACTTTTATTCCTGCCCATCATGTTAAAGCTTTTCTCTAACTACATCAACAGGCTGGCAGCCAAAGTACATGACTTGAAACTTTTTTGTTGTTGTTGTTTTGGTTTTTTTGTTTTGTTTTTGTTTTTCAAGACAGGGTTTCTCTGTGTAGCCCTGGCTGTCCTGGAACTCACTCTGTAGACCAGGCTGGCCTCGAACTCAGAAATCTGCCTGCCTCTGCCTCCCAAGTGCTGGGATTAAAGGTGTGAGTCACCACTGCCCGTCTGACTTGAAACTTTAAATGGATCCCTAGACAGAGTTATTAATTTAACAGGCTGGCAAGCCAAGGATTGGTAAGATTCTGCACAGAGCCTTACCAACCTAAAAGAGAAGTTCATTACTTTTGATAATGCATATTCTGTGATGAGTAAGGAAGGCATTCTTGTCAGAACAACCTCAGACAGGTTCAGTCTTGTTAATGAAATAAAAAAGGGGGAGAGGTAAAGAGCCTTTGGGGCTGCTTGGCAAGAATCTGACATGGGCCAAGGACAAGGAAATTGGCTGCTTGGCAGGAATATGACATTGGCCAAGGACAAGGAAGTAGGCTTCAGGCAGGAGTCTGACATTAGTCTAGAACAAAGAAGTAATTTCAGGTAGGAATCTAAATTTTAGGCAAGAACAAGGAAGTAGGCTTCAGACATAAAAATGACCTTGGGCTAGGACAGGGAAGTAGGCTCAGATACTTTGATCATCCTGATAAGCCTTTAGAAACAGTGATCATGGGATTGTTCAAGTAATTGGGTTTAATTCTTTGCTTTTTCTTTGATTATTTGTGTTTATTGTATTGCTTGTTCCTTGACTATTTGCATCTATTGTATTGCTAGTTCCTCAACCTAGAACTGACCTTATTACATGCATGTAATCAAAATGGTATAAAAGCATAAAGGAAGAAGGGGTATAGAATGGGGTTCTAGGGAGGGGAAATGGGGAAAGGGGATGACATCTGTATTGTAGATAAATAAAATATCCAATAAGGAAACTAAAACTAAAAAACAGAAAAAAATTAATGAATAAAAAAATCAATCTTTTGGTCATGAAAAATACATGTATAAAAAATGACTGAAACAAGATTATGTTTCTCCACATTTTTAGGACTTAGCCAAATCTTTATCAGGTCAATGTGACAACCTGGCATGTGTATTAATTTGTGGAATATTGGTTCTTTGGCGAGCTTCAATTAAAGCTAGTAGTCCTGGATCAAGTAATATTGAGAAACACTGCAAAATATATGCCTTGGAATTTGAATGCACACAAGCAAATTAAAGGCTCTGAGATGGAGCACTGGTTTGGAAATGACTATCTTTATTTTTCATGTGGAGCTAAGCACTGTGATGACAAGTGAAATTGTGAATACTGTTTTTCCCTGCTAAAAATAACAATAAAAATGATTTTCCCATCATTTATATCTTAAAGTACTTAATTTAAAAATAGCCTTATATTTGGGGGCTGGAGAGATGGCTCACTCAGTAAAGTGTCCACTGTGCATGCATGAGGACCACCCTTGTAAGAGCTGGGAATAGTGACACATGCTGGTAATGCAAGCACATGGGAAGCAGACAGAAGAGGATCCCTGGGGTTCTAAGACTTTCAATCAGGAGTCACAATAAAATAAGGTAGAGGGATTCTTGAGATGGCAGGGTGTAAAAGTGCTTCTCAGATTCCTTGTTGGGATTTGTCTATTAACCTACACACACACAAGCAAAATTTGAATATGAGTGCATACGTATGTTTATGTGTGTGTTTGCACATGTGTGCATGTGCATGTGTATGTCCACTCACGCACACACACACAAATCAAACATTAAAAAAAAAAAGAAAACCTACAATTTTAAGTGAGCACGTTTTCCTGTCTAAAATAGTATGTACAGCTCCTTCCTCACCTCCACGGTTTTAAAATGGAAAAATGGAGAAAGTAGGTGGTGGGTTTAACTGGTGAGAAGGGGAAGAGGACAGGACAGAAACAGAGGGAATAAGGATAAATAACACCAATGATGTTTAAAATAGTTATAGAGAGTCATATGGTCATATTTTATATTTATCTAAAATTACATATAGTGCACATATGTACATACACATATCTATCAATCATCTATCTATCTGTCATTTACCTATCATCTATCTATGTATCTATGTACCTATCTATCTATCATCTATCTATCTATCTATCTATCTATCTATCTATCTATCATCTATCATTATATATCTACTTAATATATATCTATAGTTTAAAAGAAGTTATGTTACTTCAAATGATAATATCTTCCCTAAGAGCAATAGCTTTTCTAACAAAATCCAGAGTACAAGACATGAGAAACTTCCTTTTGCACTGTTGGTCAGGAGAGATGGAGGGATTTCTAAAACCATATAGATTATTGCAGCTGCTGTTGGTTGTCTCCCAGAAACTGAAGGCAAGATCCTAGTGCTGAAGACTCCACATGTTTTGAACACAGACTCAAGAGAATTTGAGCTACATCTGACATGAAAGCCTCCTTCCCCAGGACTAACTTTCATAGTACTGGAAGGTTCTATGCAAGCAAGCAGCCAGGGGAGAAAAGTCATCTACAATCCTACCCAGCTGTGATACCTATGAACCACAACAAGGACCAACATGGCACAGTAATGTTATAATGAGACTTAAGAACTGCTTAACAGGGGGGAAATTATGCTTGGTACTGGAAACCTAGTCAACTACCCAGTCCTAGTGCAGTCATAGACCTTACAGAACAACCTAGTATTGTCATTGTACTAAACCAACATAATGTCTAACTGCGTTCTAAATACTTATCTTTATACTCACTGGTAAGTGTAGCACTCACCCCCCAACAAAGAAACTTAGCTTTGTAACAGATGGGGATTATTGGAGATATCTACAACTGGCCAAAATATACACAACAATGGACTGTGAGGTGTCCAGCCACAACTAAAATAAGTACAATGCAACTCCTACAGCTAAGGCTTATGGGATATCATAGAAGAGGGGATGGAAAGACTGTGAGATCTTGAGGACCAAGAAATCTGCTGTAAGATTGTGTCTTCCAGATATGATAGAGACACTACACTCATGGGATCTCAACACTGTGGCTGTTTAAACAAGTCCGGAACAATGGCAACATTAGTTGACATGCTAACAAGGATGGAAGAAGTCTCATGAGGCCCCACCCCTAGGTGAAGCTCTATAGGCAATTAAAGAGAATTGAGAGAAAGAGAATTATTGGTCCCCTGGGATGGGCCCCCTAATTGGTTATTCAATCCCGTGATAATTCCTAAAATATATATACACACAAGAAACACTAAACATGTGTGTGTGTATGTATGTATGCAACAATAACTAATAAGAGCCCATGAGTTGTAGATGAGGGTCATGAGATGGTTTGGGAGGAAGAAAGCAAGGGAGAAATGATGTAATTATGTTTTAGTTAAATAAATTTTTAAAATCATGCAATTGTTTTTCAGCTTTATGACCCAGGAATATCTTTTTCAAGAATTTAGGAGCTTTTTTGTCTTAATGCAAACATCAGAAAAAAAAAAAGAGAAGAGTAGTTTCTGTCCAGACAAAGGATCCCAACTCAAGGAAGCATCCTCTTCTAGTACCTGAGAGAAGGTGGAGTCTTGCTAGTATGTTTTACTAGTTCAGTAGTGCAGCAGCTTCTAGCTATAAAGACATGAGATTATTTTTTCTTCTGATTAAACTCAATATACTAATCCACATGGCCACTTCAGTTACCACACAGTCCATGGAAAACAATGCTACCAAGCCCTCTTACTTGAATACCAGTTATTGTTTATCTCGAAAAGACACATGTAATAGGTTGGATATGCTAGGCTATAGGAATGATGACGAAACTCCCCTCTATTTGCATAGCCCAGCAGACTACTGGTGATGTGCATGACCTTTTAATGTGCTGACTATTCAATGATACAAGTGTTGCCTGCTGCCCTTTTATAGAAGACTCTGGGGTGAGGGGAGACTTGTTTCCATTGTATTTTCCTAACACTACCCATTCCTCCATTGCCCTTTTTAGAGCAGAATTTAAATTTGTATATAATCAGAAACACTGGTTTTTTGTATTTTGCTTCAGGTTTAAGAATAACTGAACAGTATTTTTAAACTTCAAAATAGGAATTGAGGAAATTTGTCTAAAATGCTGGTCAGGAGCTTACATCTTTCCCTTTCCACAAGGCCTTTCTCCTTTGGTTTATTTAATTGAGCAACAAAATTAAAACATTCTCAATTATCTCAAGAATTCTGTACAACCAATGTCATGCTATATGCCCAGGAGAGAGCTTGAATACCCAGAACAGATAGATGCTTCAAGGCTTCCGGGCATAATTTCCTTGTGGAAAATCTATCTGAGAAAATACTGTTGGTTCTTAAGAACAAAGGAGCCTGTATGTTGATGGCTCTTCATCCAAACTTCAGACTCACAGATACAACTGTAACTTGACATTTCCACTTACAGTTTAATAAAAAATTCAACATGATGTACCTAACATTAAATTTAATCTTTCTCTAGCAACCACTTCTCAAAATGTGAATATTATGCAAGGTGATAGCTGGCCACCCTATTGTTCTAATTGTCAAGTAAACAACAAAGCCAAGCTTGACTCCTTTACCTCCAAGAGAGAAATCTTTTTGATCCTCCCTTGTAATTATGTCCAATGCTGTGCTTTTTTCTAGTTCCTCTGCTCTTCTTATTGGTCCTATCCTGTCAAGTCATGCTTGCAGGGCAACTTTGAATATCTGGCCTTATCCGGGCACACTTCTCTCCTTTTACTCAGGAATATCACACACTGTAACCTAAAGTCAAAGCAGCCCTCAGCCCATATGTGTCTCTCAGAATGTAACTCCTTTCTCTAACTTTGCTCAGGTGTTCACTTCTCCAAGAAACAATAAACTTCAGCTCCTTCCTCAATTCATGGTCACTGTCTTGTCATTCTCTCCCATACTTATTGCCTTCAGATATAATAGATAATTTGCTTCTCTGCAATATTTCTTGCTACTTTATCACTCATGTTCCAAGGTTCTTTGTTACACAAGAAGTAGTTGGTGAATACTTTAATATGTGGAACAAATGGAGTTTGAAACAGGCAACAAGATTAGGTTTTATGCATGGAGGAAAAATGCCCAAATAGGCTCATTTTCAGGTCAATGAGCAAAAATCACAAAGTTGTCTCCTAGGAAATCCCAAGTCCAGAGTATAGTCACAGATGGTTTAGGGTTGTTAGTGGAGTCAGCTTTAATAGAGAACAATGAAACAAGTGTCTGACAGATTCTGAGAACCTTATTTTAAGGAAGAGAAGAGGAGAAAAAAAGAACATGAGAACTATGTTTTTCTCTTGAAATAAATATGGAAGGTATCTACCAATGAGACATTCTATTGTCTTTAATGAAATCTATCCTGAAAAACCTACCAATAAGACTGGAGAGATGGCTCAGTGGCTATGAAGTCCTCTTCTAGAGGACCAGGGCTCAATTTCCAATACCCACTTAGTGGTTCAAAACCGCCTATAACTCCAGTTCCAGGGCATCTGACACCCTCTTCTGGACTCCAAACACATATGTGATGTGCAGACATATATGTAGGCAAACCACTCACATATATATGATTATTAATAAACAAACATATACATATGTGTGTGTGTGTGTCAAAGATTCCCGATTCCCTAACAAAATGCTGTTTCAAATAACTCCAATTCTGACATTATCTTTCAGTTTTGCAGGTGACATCTTAACTTTCTTAACCAAACCACAAAGAATAGCTGCAATGTAATGGTGACTCATTTTTTTTTTTTTAATAGGAACTGATGGTTGGCTGAATTGCAGAACTGCAAACAGCGAGAAATTGGTGATAATATACATTTTAGCTTTAGACTTTTGATAATTATTTGACAAAGATTCATAACGTTTTTCTGGATATGGGTCCGGTTTTGGGGTGCCTTATTTTCTTTCTTGCTAAGTTTCAGTCAATGTTTTGATATCTATAAATTTCAGTCTGTATATGTAGAATAAAATCTTGCTTGAAGGTTTTGTTAGTAGAGACTCTTTTTAATGTGTGTGTGTGAGAGAGAAAGAGAGGGAGAGAGGGAGAGAGAGAGAGAAAGGGAGAGAGAGAGAGGGAGAGAGAGAGAGAGGGAGGGAGGGAGAGAGAGAGAGAGGGAGGGAGGGAGGGAGGGAGGGAGAGAGAGAGAGAGAGAGAGAGAGAGAGAGAGATGTTGCAGATCAAACCTGGGACTTCATTTGGATAATAATAGATATTTTGAATTATTTTTGAAAGGTAGCATACATATGGAAAATGGTACATAGATGTGGTACAAACATGTGGCATTGTGTATTTCTGAGTCTGGATTGCTTTGCTTAACACATGATTTCTATCCCCATCCATTTTTCCTGCAAATGTTAAGATTTATTTTCTTTATAGCTGAATAAAATTCTATTGTGTGCAGGTGCTACAGTTACTTTTGGTCATCTGTTGATAGATGCTTAAGCTGGGTCCATTTCCTAGCTATAGTGAATAATGGAACAATAAACACGGTGTTCAAGATCCTGACTTAGAATCCTTCAGACATGGCTCATGTGATCATATAAAAATTTTATGAGAAAGCTTCATACTGATTTCTGTGGTGATTACATGACTTCCGTAGTGTCTTCACAAATTTGCATTTTCAGCAATAAAGTGTAAATAAAGGTTGGTCTTTTCTTGTGTATTCACTAGCTGTAGCTGTCAATAGCTTTCTGATGATAGCCATTCTGACCTGGTACGACTATATTTTAACGCAGTTAGAATTTGTTTGTCCTTTATAGTGTTGAGCATTTTCTCAGGCATTTATTGGTCATTTGCATTCCTGCTTTGAGACTGTTACTCAGTTCATTAGCCTGTCTATTGATTGTATGATTTGTTTATTCAGTGTTTAATTTATGCAGTTCTTTATATTTTCTAGAAATCAATCACCTGAATATTGTGGAGTTGTAAAAGTTTTTTTTCCATTCTGTAGGCTGACTCTTTATTCTAAAGATTGTTTTCCTTTGCTGTAAAGAAAGATTTTAATTTCATGCAATCCCATTTGTCAATTTTTTAAATTATTTCCACTGCTGTTGGAATAATTTTTAGAAAGTCTTTTCTTATATCTATGTCTGAAAATAATTTTACCTGTTTTCTCCAGCAGTTTAAAAGTTGCAGGACTCACAATAAGGTCTTTAATTCAATTGATGTTGCCTTAAATTTTTTCTTCTTTTCCCATATAATACATCTCAAATCCAGTTTCCCTTCCCTCAACTCTTCCCAGTCCTCCTCCCTCCTTCCTCTCCTCCATATCAACTTCTCCATTTCCCTTAAAAAGAGCAGACCTCCCAGGGATATTCACCAAACATGGCCTAACAAGATACAAGACTAGATATAAACCCTCATATTAAGGCTGTATGTGCCAACCCAGGAAAAGGGTCCAACCATAGGCAAAAGAGTCAGAGAGTTCTAGAAGAACCAGTCCCATTGTTGGGAGTCCTACAAGAACACCAACCTATATAACCATAAGGTATATGGTGTTGACTTTTGTACAAGGTAAGAAATATAGACCCAATATTTTTGTCCTGTGTATGGATACCCAGTTTTCCATCACCACTTGTTAAAGCAGCTTTCTTTTTTTCATTATATGCTTTTGGATCCTTTGACAAAAATTAGGTTTTTTAATTGTGACTTTATTTTTGGTTCCTTTATTCTGCTCTATTTGTTTATATATCTATGTTTCTGCCAGTAATTTAATGGTATTTATACCATGGGCAGCTTCCAATATTGGTTTAAAATATAAATGGATGGTTTAAAGACTATAACTTACACTAAAGTTAAGTTTAAACTATGATTTGATAAGTCCGTCTACAGACATTTCTTGGGTAATTTTGTATTACAGGGATAGATACGTATGGTTTTTATTCTTTCTGGAATTATTTTCTTTACTCTCCAAATTCATCCATGTCACTTTGATAAAACTCTCAAGAACTTTGCCTTAATTATTTTCAAAGAACCAAAATTTGTTTTCATAGAAATTACTTCGTTTCATAGTAATGTTTATAAGAGTTATTAGATACGAATACATAGCCATATTGAGAATACAACTGGTACTGGAATACAAATGGTTTGGAAAGAATATTTGTAGATCTTGGTAAGTTCATAGCATATCTTGCAGGCTCAAAATAGATAGTGATAGAATGTTCTACACTGGGTATACATGTGCAAAAGGCACTGAGTGGTGGTTAGCACTTTCTATAGGGGTAGTGAACAATGGTATTCATTTTCCTTAGAGGCAATTCTTTAATTCTCTTACACCAACTAGATGTTCAGTGGATCAATCCCATTTTGACACTGTCTGGAATGAGCAGAAATCCACATGTTAAGAATACAGTGCCACAAGTCTTTCTGAAATTCCATCTCAGTTTTCAGGTTCTGTAACTACTTAGCTTTTGCCTGATTTGGTTATAAATTTAGTAGTTCTTAGAATTGGCTAATAGAATAAATAATTTTCTAGGATGACTGGAAACTAAGGAAAATTCTATACTTATCCCCTTTTCCTCTTACTTTTTTTTCCTCCTTACTACTTAAGTAGTAGTAGGACCACACAAATGACCTTACATGTTCTGGGTAAGTACTGTTTTACATACAGAGCTAAAATTTCAGCTTCTATGTTGTAGTTAGGATTAATGATCACCAGCTTATTATAAATACTGCAACTTGGGAAAACACAGATGAAGAAAATTCATAAGGCAAGAGAATGGAGGTGCAGAGTTTCCTTGCCTGCTCTAGTCATGAATTCCCCATGTACGACTTTGCCAACTCATCAACATATTTCTCAAACAGAGGTCTTCTGTCTTATTTCAGAGTTCTAAGTTTAAACTTCATGACATACATATGAATGATAAAATAATCTGTCTTTGGCAATGTAGATCAATCTGCAGCTTTTTTTCTCCTCCCTGGACATTTGTAGGTAGGTAGTCTTTAAAGTTTTATGTTCTTTTATCACATGATTGTTTTTTTCATAATCTCTCAGTGCATCTCCTCCCAACACCCAGTCACTATCAAACAACAGACATTCTTATGATTATAGATGTGTTATAGTGTTCCTAGAAGCTTTGTGGGGGTCATGAGGGAAAAGACTAAACAAATGTATTAAAATGAAAAACATGGTATTTTCTATGAATACATTTTTCTTTTTGCCGTACTTTTTAGACTATTAATTTGATGGCATTTTTTAGCATGTTTGTTTATTTTAGTCTTTATTCAGAAGACAATGTTTAAATACTGTTAATAAACAAAGTTGTCTAAATGAAGAAAGACAGTTGCATTTCTTATTTTATGGTATTGCTCAGCTCTAGAAATGTAACAGAAGTAGTTGTTTCATCTGAAATAAAACTGCCATTTACGTTGTGGTAATTCACACAATAGCATTCTTATTAACTAAATTTTGGGATGTAATAAAACAGGCACCCAGCCACATGCTTGCCTATTTTGTTACAAGTGATTGGAGAATTCAAATAATTCTCCAAGCTAGCATGTTTTTCTTTTCTAAATATAACATACAGGGTAAATAATACCCTCTCTTATCACACACCTATATTGTGAGATTAAAAATAAGATAATGCACTAAAGCATTTGTAACACTAAAACATTAGAGTGAATGTATAATATTAATCATGGAATAAAAAATAATTTCTGAATAACAAGAGTCTTAATAAACATACAATAAGGAAAGTATTAGATATAAGTTTATTTAATCCTGAAGGATGTTGGTAAGTTTGGAAATATTCACACACAGCTCAACCTTCTCTTCCAACTCTTGTGGAGACGGTTATGGCTTAGGAACACGAGAGACAATGTGAAGTACATTAAAAATCTCCCAATTTTTAGTTCACATGCTTCCAGACTGTCATCAATGGGGGATTTTCTGTATAAATGCAGGAGGACCCAGTATATCACATCCAAACCTTTCCAATAAGGTTATTTACTGCAATTCAACTCGCAGCTCCCTCAGGTTTTGGCAAGATTATAGAATTTATTCTCACACACAGAAGCCAGCCAAGTAAATCACTTCACATTCTTCTATTGTCATGCTCTGTTCTTGCACAAAACCAATGGCTTTATTTCTTTGTGCCTCAGAGTCTCTTAAAATTTAGCTCTATGCACTTCCCTTTTATAATTTCATATTATTGTATCTTCCTAATATTTTTCAATAAAGTATATTTTAAAGTCTAGTGAGTTGGAAATTTTTCCAAAATTAAACCAGGGACAGGGTAGTAAATACTGTAAACAAATGTTTTTTTTCCTCATACACAAAAGGTACCAGCTGATATTGAAAGGAAAAATAATACAGTCCTTGCTTCAAGGCTTCAGAGCATTTCATTAGAAATAGTGAGATGTAAGAGGCTGTGCTGGAGCAGCTGAGTGAGCTTGCTGAAGGACCACCTCAGTGACTGTGACCACTCCTTGCAACAGGTTCAATGTGAGGCAGAAGCTCCTAAGGCATGCTATGGTACAGTGCATTGCCCCATACAAATTCCTAGTCTTTTAATTGACTTTAGTAGACAGATTTTTGGAGGAAGAGGGTAGAAAATAAAAGAGTCTATTATTTGTTATATCATTTATTCACACTTTCCTACAAGCCAAAATGGTATAATATTGCATTGTTCCCTATCATATGAAGCCATAACTGTAACAAATAGTATTCTATATCACACAATTACACTCTTCTCTACTATATTTACAGTGGGGTGATGTACCATGTTATAGGTGATTTCAGAAATAGAAACTGCATATATATATATATATATATATATATATATATATATATATTAGATTTATGAGAAGTCTACCTGTGAACCAAAATATATATAGTGATATGCCATATGTATGCATATACATATGTCTTAATATATGATTATTGCAAGTGATAGGTCAATATACTATTCATAAAATATAGATATCAGTAATTAATTAGCCCATAGTAAACTAAGTACATAACCAGTGTAAAAAAAAGACAATGTAGCAATTTTTCTTAATTCACTAACAATTAGCTTTTATAATCACCAGTAACATGCTTTCCTGAGTCCTGGGAAACTTCACCACCGTGTATGGGTTTGAAAAAGTATGTGTTACTTTGTTTTCTGATGGCTAGATTCTTAATAACATTCTCAATAAAATCTAAAAAATATCAATTTTACATTGTAAATGAGAAAATGGCTCAGATTAGTAATTGATCTTAGAAGGGGTTTTCAGCACAAGCACTGCTCACATTTGAGAATAAAGGTGCCCTCCAGTGTGGGGACAGGTCACACCTCTTGGCCACAACATTTCCTTCCCTTGTTCCTCGGTATTAAATATGATTAAATTAAATGAAATCCAATTTTTCTGGCTATGAAGAAAACCAACACAGCATGTTCTCAGAGTGAGAGCTGATGCTGAGAAACCTACTGCTTGCTACAAGGATCTCAGCAGAGTCTGTGAGTGGAGCACTGGGATGTCCCACTTCAAAAGTGCCTCATTGACTCAGGTCTGAGGAGGTCACATCCTATGTATATACGATTTACAGACATGCTACTTAGGCACGGTCATGTAAAAACAGATTGTCTGGCTTCTTCTCATTCCCCAATGACTTGGGATGAATTTCTTGACTTTTCTGATCTCTGTATTTTTAATATTAAAAAAGAAATGGTTCTGCACTGGGGATCTGGGGTGATGGCTGGGGTAACATTCTTGCTGTGAAAGCACAGTGAGCAGACTTTGATACTCAGCTCCCATGTGACACAGCGGGTTCGTAATTGTATGGAGTTATAGGCATGTTTGGAATTCTACTGCTGGGGAGGCAGAGACAAGAGGATCCCTGAGGTTTGCTGGTCTGCCAGCATAGTCAAAGTCAGTGAGATACCCTAGCTCACAAAACAAGGTAGAGACAGACACTCAGTGTTATAGACCCTTAATATTTAACACTGGCATCCAACTCATGAATTCATACATATATGTGCATATGTGCACATGAGCACACAGACAGACAGACAGACAGACAGACAGACACACACACACACACACACACACACACACACACACACACACACACACGATTTACCAAAAATTCAGGAGAAAGCTTGACTCTGGGGAGTGAACTGTCAGGCTTACACAGGCTCAGCCCACACACACTGGCTCTGAGCTAGCTCCTCCATGTCTGCTTTTCAGTTTAGCTCATTAATAATGTAGATATGTTTCCTTTTTACTATTTTATTTGAGGCATTTTGTAATCTGTAATCAAAAGTAAAATGGTAATCTTACTAGTTCTTTGGTTTGTCTGTTTTGGATCAGAGGTTACCTCAGATGGCATGCACATTCTCCAATATGAATACACCTGTAAGAGAGCATTTGTTATTCCTGAGCAGTGAATGCAACGAGGACAGTTAACACTGACTAGGGAGGGCAAGAGATAAAATCCAGAAGGGGCCTAACACAGCAGTGTCTGGCATGACACTAGCAGACATCAGGTAGTTTCAGCCTGTTGGAATTATGGCTAGCAGGTAGATTTTTCAGCATCATTTGATGCTTGCACTACATAATGAGTATAAGGGTCCCAGATTTTAGGTTGTCATTAAGCAGCAATTTTATTTTGCGAATTATTAGTTATGTATCTAAATTTTAAAATATTCATTTCAGGGCAGTGGCTTGATGGGTAAGCAGGGAGACTTCAATTCAAAACCCTATCTATATGTAATTCTTCGTGTGCCTGTACCTTACCCCTGTAGAGGATGAGGGGGGAAAGACATATTGCTAGACTCTGCTGGCTTCCAAACTAGCTTCAAGTTCAATAAAAAAAAGTGAATATATCATCCTGTGAACATGATAAAAATAGTATGGCAGATCACCTGACATCCTTCTGGGCCTCTCCATACACCCTTGCACATACATACACCACACACCTATACCCCAACTCACACATGAACACATATAAATATAAAATAAAATATTCACATTTAATGTCTATTTTATTTCTAAAAGCCATTTTCTCTTTTATATAAAAAACCCTTTTCATAACTTTAAGATTTTTTCCTTTGACCCAATTTTCTCATTTTATACGATCTCTCTTCCTACATCTTTTTTCTTTCTTATATTGTTTCAGCTTTTTCTACTGAGTTTTTCTGTTTCCTTTGCCACTCACTAAGTGGTCCTAGAAAAAAAAACAATTTGATATTCAAATTCGGTATCATTATAATAAATAGACAGTTGTTAAGCAGAAAACGAACACTGGTCCATTCCTGGTCCCATTTTTCTTTTGAATCCTTTAGAGGAATGGGGATGTGTGCATGCATTCAAATGGATTCAAAATAAGTTTGGCTGTATTGATTCAACAACATAACGTCAAGAATTATAGATAAATATAGGGAGTTATAAGGGGTAAAACGGGGTAAATTATGAAGAAAAGAAAGGTAAAGAGACAATTTAAACCAATTTTTGTGCATGGAGGGGTGGGTAGGCATTGGCTTTGAGTTCAAGTTTATCCTGTTTTCAATGTAATAAAAAAAAAAAAACCTCTTAGGCAATAGCATAGGGCAAGCTCCCAATGTGTTCTGAACTTTTAAACAAAATCCATGAAGCTTATGGATTTAACAATCACGTAGAATATTTCTGGGCTTTGATTTTTATGCCAAAGGCCAAGGTGGCAAAATTGGTGCCATTCAAGGCAAAACCATAACTACTCTCCTATGAATAGACTGGATGGAATAAAGTAGGAAGGTTCCTAACATGGTTAGATAAAATATTCATTACTAGCAGTAATTACAAACTGAAATTAGGAAATAAAAATTCCACACGAGCAGCAGGGATTTTGTACCTCCATTCATCTGTGCACGCCTCTAGGTATATTCCACATTTTCATCACATAATTTGAAAGCAAGAGCCTGTTGTAGCCTCCAACTTCAATTATATGAACCAAAAAATGCATTTAAAAGATCCACAATCACAATTCACGTCTTAAGGGAATTTAAGCTTTTTTTCTTTAACTATTGTAGTGGCTGCTCTGGTTTCTGAGAAAATGATGGACAAGAAAAGTATTAGAACTTCTCCAGCTTCAGCAATGGTATTGTGATCAACTAGCTGGACAGGAGCTGGTTCATTAGGGGCTGCAGTAAGGGGCTCAGTTCAAAAGTTAAACTGATATTTCATTACATTTCCAGAAAGCAAAAGGTTCCTCCGATGTCCTGATAAGACAATGTAGAAAACTCCATTAAAGTCTGGGGTTCTTTTGCATTATTTAATCCTGGGGTGAGGAGGACCTGAAGGCAACATACTACTGTCATTCAGCTGGGATTCATGATGACCAGACCAGTACTTTCCACCTTGCTGGCCACTGTAACTATGAACATTTTACCCAGTTAAAACAAGATTTGAATGGTTGTGTATTCCACTCTGAAGTTGAAGTTTCTGGTTATGTCATGTGATATAGACTCCTGTGGTATTTTGCTAATAGACTCATGAGGTGAGGTCACCTCATGTGGTGTTTTGCTGACGCAAGGCCTGTGGGAGGACACGTGATGTTTGGAGAAAGTATAAATAGGACTCAAGGAATGGCGACAGGGCACTTGCATAGCTAGCTTCGCCATGCTTCATTTGTTTCTTGTCTTTACTGATCTTCACTTCACTGAGAGAGGCACTGCGGAGGACTTCCGTCATTCCAGCTTGTCCTGGTTGGCCCCATTGACTCCTGCTAATTGGTGGAGGCTTGGAAGTTTCTGCTGGATTATGCCACTGATGCTGATTAGTGTTTGGTATCCTGACATTACTGAACTGGACTGCCGGTATCCTGTCAAACACAGATTGAAATCACCCCAAGAAGCTACTTCTAAACATGCCCACATTCCCGTGTCCTATATACCATCTTTTCTCCCCTACCTTTGGACAGGTGGCTAGAAGAGGGCTGAAGCATTTGAAACCTCTTATTAGTAGCAGGTTTTAAAATATCTAAGCCTGCTGTACTCTCTTCTTTTTGTCCTGCCCTGTGCTCAACAAGGAAGCTTTCTATCTCAAGGGCATCCTCTATTCTACTATGTCTTGATTTTTTGGGGGTTAAACATTCTCACTTCTTTTAGTACACCACATGTCCTTTTACAGAGATAGCTACTCTGAACACATTTTGTGTCTGCTCAGTGAATTGTAACTTTTTCTCTTTTTCTTTCTTTTTTTTTTTTTTCTCTCCTTGTCCCATTTAGAGGCATGGCTCCCATATGGCCAACTGAGAATAAGACAGGCTATTGTGCTCTTTGTCCTCAACACATTCTTATCGCAAGTATGCAGTGATATTATCATGAGCTTTTGACAATTGCATCAGTTCTCTAACTCACAGTGAGTTAAGAGAATGCTTACTACCCTCGTGAGTGGACTCTGGTTCCCAATGCACCCTCCCTTTAAAAACTGTTGATTAATTTTGTTCTTCAAAAATTGTATACATGTATACATGTTGTATACTAGTGTATAATGTATATAGTTGTGTATACTAGTGTATAATGTATATATTATGATTTTTCTCTCCCTTATTTTCCTTTCATCTCTATCAGGCCTATCTCCCACCACTACCAATCTCTTACCCAGGTTCATAACTCTTAGTCTTGTTGTGTGACACATTTACTTTAATCAGGGCTATCTCTGTGAGCATTTGGTTGGAGACCTCCACTTGAATCTGATGGAGTCACCAGTCACTGTATAACCAAAGGCAACATTCCCCCTTTTCTTGAATTTATCAGAAGCAAATCATCCATCAGTGAGTGGTAGGACTCCTCTGAGCCCCTTCATCATGCAGGACAGACTGTTGAACCCACTCTAGTGCAGATCTAGATTGAAATCTGGGCAGCTGCAGATGTTGTGAGTTTGTGTTCAGATCACCGTTGTCTTGTCCAGATGTTAGTATTGCACAGCCCTTATCTCCACCTTCTGTTCTACAATACTGCTTCTAACCCTGTTCTACAGTACTCTCTGAGCCTTAGAAGGGATGGCATAGATGCCTTGTTTGGATCAACCGTGTCCGTCATCTACCTCAGAATGCCATGAGTCTCCTCATTCATTATTGTTGACTTAGAAAGGCTTCTCTGATTAAAGCTAAGAGTAGCATCTGTCTGTACTCACAAAGCAATTCGGCAGTTTTAATTTGGCTAAACAACCTTTGTGCCTTTGGTTTTCATTGGAGGATGGGACTTGGTGTTCATCACTATTGCATTTCCACTGATATGGCCTAGGGATGGGAAGCCAGTCAAGATGATTCTGAGAGTCCATCCTGTGACAGATTTGTCTTTTCAGGGCAGCTTCATGCCTGATTTTCAGTGAGCCAGTTGTTCTTAAGATTCATTCTGGAAGGGTGTCTGAGGCCTCTAGCCTCCAGGGAAACTAGCACTTATGTGCACATATCCGTGTCCATACCTACCCTTAATATAATAATAATAATAATAATAATAATAATAATAATAATAATAATAATAAACACTTTTATAAAATAATGCTCATTTGTAATAAAAACCACCTTTACAAATGAGTTTTCTTTCTAGTAACTTATGTAATTTTTGAGTCTTACAAATATCTTACCTAAAATTATTTCATATTCTGTTAAAGATAACATTTACCATGACATATGTTTAACTTTATATAAAGAAAAATGTGTTAAAATCAGTTTTCATTAATAGATTCCTGGATTACACAGAAGGTCCAAAAATGGCTTCCATTTTTGATTTTTGTATCGGTGTGGGAAATACTTGGCACCACAGACTCTGGTTGCAAAATCCAAGAGAATTCAAAATAGATTGAATGCTCAAGGCTTTGGATGCTCAAGGCTTTGGAATGGCAGAAGGATCATACAAGGTAACTGCTAGTTTCTGGAGCATAATGAATGTGGCAAAAGTGTCCTCAAGTGACATGTACAAAGTCGTGTGCTTCACAGATTTACAGAAAGTCCCACAGAAAGATATGCCATCATCCATTGATTCACTGCGACTGTGTAAGAAATGGCAACTAGAGGACCATGCTTCCAGCATGGCATGAAGGAAGTCTGTAATGGCATCTTTCAGACCCAGGCCAGATGGCTTTCATTCACAGAGTCTTTGCTTGCCAAGAGTTAAGCGGTGCATTTGTAACCGTGTCTCTTAGTAGTCACCAGCTGGGAGTGGTAGACATATGACCACAGTGAATGTCCTTGTTATGACGACATCGGGATTCACCCATAGCACAGGTTCAACCTTTGGAGCATCGTGGGATGGTGATGGTGGAGGCTTAGTAGCTCTTTAACATGGGGAGCTCCTGCCACTTAGTTCAGAGATATGAAGGAGACTGTGTGTGGATACTGATGATTTTATTTAATCTTTTAAGAGGGAAAAGTCCAGCTTTCTGTTGATAATTGTCACTTAAAGTCTAAAGCCAAGGCATCCACAATCACAATCTAAAATAGCTGGGGAGGTGGGAAGAAAACTTGAGAAGCCTTTGTTTCCTCCCAGTAAGTACTAATTAGATAAGTGTGCTTTTATATCTAGGCAGTTTTCAGTGTTTAACTGCTGAATAGTTTTCTAACTAACTCAGAGTGATTTACTTTCACCATTTTGTCAAAGAAAATTCTCTTCATTTTATCTCCATCTGAGAATTCAGACAAAGGCGATTAAATTCAAACTCACTGTCAGATTTACACCTTCAGCTCTCACTAGTTCATGAATGAGGTTTGGTTAATGCTCCCGTTCAGCCTACCTTTCAAAATTGAGTTGTCTGGCCTTTAGAGTAAAGCACTGTCTGCATCTTCATCCCCAACCCCACCACCAACAGTCTTTAGTTTGAGATATTTTCTGCCGTACGCCTGTCCCTAGATCTCTCAACAGGAGTTAAAACATACTCTCGTGTGTGTTCATCTGTGTGATCCCCTCACCCCACAGTCTGACCATCTGTGTCCCTGTGTTCTTTTACTCATTAATCTATCCATGTCTTCCACGGCCTCAGACAAAGAAGAGGTGTGTCAAAATCCTCACTCAATATTCAAAATTCCTTCACGCCAATTTATCCCTATAAAACCACATCATCCTCGTTTCTCCACGCACAGTCTTGGTTTACATGCTGAACTCTAGCAAATCAAATGATCTTGTGGGGTCCAAGACCCCTTTTCCTCCCCCACTTTGCCTATGAACTGTACTGTGAATCCTTTCCTGTTTTCATGCCTTCACTTTCATTTACTCTTGGGTATCTATATACCTTCCTGAGAGGCTTTACTCAGTGTTTTCAACAGGAGTAATTTTATTCTTTCTTTGGACACATTGGCCCTTCAAATATCAATTAGCAACTTTTAACTGGAATAAATTTGGGGTTAGACAAAAGTTACAGAATTCTCATTGTACCTTCTAGTGACTTTCTAATGTCAACTGCTTACAAACTCACAACACAGAGATCAAAACGAAGTCTTATTTTTAAAAAAAAAAACTGAAATTTTTATGGATTTCACCATTCTTTTCAGAATGTACTCTTTCGGATTTGAGGTCAAATTTAAGTTCCCATAACACATCTAACGTGTCTCCTTTGTCTCCTCCAAATGGTGTTACTTCTTTAAACTTCCTTTTTTCTTACAGGAAGTCAGCAAGTTAGACTATCATTTTATTTTGTACAGGTCTATTTCTTCACTCTGCTGCAGATTTGCTGCCATGTCCATATTTTCTGTTATGAATAGCATCTATTTCATGGTGGACACTCAGTAATTACAACTTAACTTCAATGTCAGAAACAGAAAGGCTAGGGAAAAAAAGATGCCAAATTAAATACTGATGTATGTGCTATGCAGTTATCAAGTTATTGCAAAGGTTTAAGAAAAGAAGCTATAAGACAAAAGACTAGGTAGCATTTGAACCAATGTTTTATGTGAGTGCACTTCCCATAGATACCACAACAGGCTTCCCTTTTCAGTCCTGGTGATAATGGATGCATATAATGGCTTATAGGAAGGGCAGCCTTTTAAGCCAAGCATGTATCCTGACTTGCTGGAGCTCAGAGTTATGGACCTTTTGTGTTTCACATCAAGACTGGGCTGTGGGCTCATACACAGACTACTGAGTTAAAGTCATTATCCCTGCCTTCTGTGTTCTTTAGCTTATAGATTTATGTTGAAAACTCAGAGCAGAGAACTCTGGTCTTCCTGTCTAGGACCCTGTCACCCACTTGGTTCTATTCCAATTTTCTCAAACAGATTGCTGATGATGGTATCATTATACCTTAAACGATGATACAGGCATTCACTTACTCACTATAGTCCCTGTTGTCTGGGTTTTGATGGGTTCTGTTGTTAAGACATTTCTAGTACTATTGCACCGAGGAGAATCCTTTGCTCACAGACCCATGCTTTTTTAGTGTGTAACATCACATCCACTGGCTCTCTTTTTTAGTCACAACTTTCTATTGCCAAGTCCCAGAATATTTCAGAACTGTGCCCATCCTTTTTATGGTTCTGTTGTCCCCAGTTCACTGTGATAGAAACCTCAGATCACTTTTATCTCCTTAAATCTACACCTCCTCCTCCATCCCCTCCTGCTCTAAAGCCTGCATGTGCCTTTTTCCTCATCTCAATTTACTACCTTTGGCCTGCTGAAGAGTAAACCTACAGAATCTTTGGTTTAGCTTGAAGGGACCCAAAGCGGGGTGCTTTCCAATACGAATCCCATGTATCGTTAGAGGGAGGTTGTCCATGAAGATTACAAAGTGTTTGGGGGTAGGAAAGAGAACAATTGAACTGCTATGTGTTTTAACTGGAACATGGGTACATCATTATTTCACTTTCTTCTGTATGCCTTACTCAAAAAAAATAAATAAATAAAATAAAGGGACTGGAGAGTAGGGTCCTACAGAGGTGTTTTGACATTAGACTTAATAAAGCATGAAGAACTCATTAATAAATAACGTTCTGCTCGGTTAGCAAATAAAGCCGAATGCACTGGCCAGAACTTGAAGTAAATGAAATTGTACATGCAGCTGTATGAGTTGTTGAGTTGCGACAGCCTCTTCACAGCAATCTGGCAAAGCTCAGTGCAGCAGTGCACAGAAAGACCAGCAAATCCTCAGTTGCAGGCAACTCCAGTCAAGACACAAAATGTCAATTTTGTTAATACTCTAAAGACCTCATGTAATGAACAAACCTTCACTAATGTTGATCTAGGGACATTCTAATGATAGCCTTAATCTCATTAAGACAGCTCTATATAGCCACCTGTTCACTCAGTGGCAGACACACAGCTACACATATCTCATCATCTCATGTCTCTTGCCTTATAATCTACAGGTAGTTGACAAGAAGAAACTAGGGTACTCGGTCATGTGTGTGGGAAGGCCAGTTCATTCAGGTAAAATGGTTTCTGGTGAGCTTTTTAGTATGATCCAGAAAGCTTACAGTATTCAGAAATAAAAAGAAAAAGATAGAAAAAAAGTAAAAGAAAAAAAGACAAAATGAAAGAAAAAATAACTGTCACTTTAAAAACAAAAGTGAGGCGCGGTGCTCCTAAAATATACATTTTAGGCTTGGAGAACTGGCAAGGCTTTAGACAGAGATTCATGGCTACCTCATCAGTGATGGTTCTTGGAGTGGTGGCAGGTAGAAGGATGCTTGGGCCTGTAGGCCACTTGCACTGACGCTGTGCATGGCAGCTTCTGGTCCACTGTTGGGAGCTGACCTTTAGCAGAAAGTGGCTAGAAAGCAGCTATTCACATGCTAGCCACGCCTCCAAGGCTTGTGTCATATCCACGTGCCTACAAGGGGCGTGGCAAAAGTGTATAAATACCCTAGATTTCCCTTCAAATAAAGAGACTTGATCAGAGACTTGATCAGAGACTTGATCAGAACGTCTGTGTTGTCTCCATTCCTTGCGTCTTTTCTCCTCATCCTCACTCTCTCTCCCTCTAGACCCTGACCTGAAGACCGGAGTGGCAGTTTGAAGCCAGGCAGAGCGGAGCAGGCTGCAACATAGTAGCTAACCAGGCTTTTTTAAGTCTTTTGTCTCAAGCCAGGTAGAGCAGATCCGGTTCCAACAGTCCACAGAGCTCTTCTTATGATTATAAACTGATGGACAGCTGACCAGTGTCTATTCAGCGTAACTCACTGACTCCAGCTGCTCCACAATCTGGAGGGGCAGAATCTCTTGCTGCCTGCTCTTCTGGCTGGCCACACTCTCTACTTCCTAATGCTTTAGCTGAAAAGCCAACCACTCTGCAGTGGGATGCAGTTATTTCCAGGCAATTGTTTGATGAAATAACTTGTTGGGTAGGTTTAGTCAGTTTCAATCCAACCGCTTTGCCAATCATGCCCATATGCACAAAGTTACATATCATGCCAAGCCTGTTCACTGGTTATGATGAAAAAACCATTGAGCTTCTATTAAAATTCCTTTCCAAAGCTGTAGGTTGGAACACCACTCACCTGAGACTAAAAGAATTCTTTATTAAATAATACCATTTAAAAATGTGTGTGTGTGTGTGTGTGTGTGTGTGTGTGTGTGTACCATTTGTATGCAGTTTCATTATTTAAAACCTTTTCTTCTTCAAGTTAATGAAAATTGAAAATTCAGGACCAATTAGTGTTTAGGGTCACACAACAAGATTTCACTTTTGAGCAGTGAAAACGTGGGTGGTCTTTACTGTTGAGCCTTGCAATGCTTGTTACACGAGTCACGCCTTTCAAGTCCAGTGATTTATAAGGTCAGCAGTAGTTTCTGCATTTGTAGAGGAGGAAACTGACTTAGCAAGATTGCGCCCTAGTAATAGGAAGTAGGTATGTGAGATTAATCATTCTTATGCCAAAGTGTGCATTCTCTGTTGTTATTCCATATTATCTTGCATATTGTCAGAAAAGCTTTAACCTGGAAATGAGCAGGGCCTCCTCCCCATACTTGCCCTACACAGGAATGAGTTTAGAGTTTACCTAAATATATGTTACCTTCTGTATATTTTTTTTTTTTTAAAACAAACAAACAGGTTAATCTATGGGGTTGGAGAGATGGTTCCATGGTTCAAAGAACTAGATGCTTTTCCAGAGAACCTGGGTTTATTTGCCAACACCCACATGGCAGTTCACAACTGCAGGCAAAACACTAATATAGATGAAATAAAAATAAGTAAATAATACTAAAAAGTGAGCTAAATACATCAACATTTTGGATCCTGCAAGCCATGGTTATTATTCCAAAGTCCAATCCATAAAACAAAAGAACATTTTTCTTTTCATTCTCTGAACAATGGTGGAATTCCTGTTTTTTTTTTTTTTTAACAATCATATTTGATATCTACCCAAAACACATACTGGCATGAATGGCTTTCTTCTGAGCTGAATGCTCAAAACTTCAATATTAAAATTGGTGCTTGTGTCAGAAAAGAGGAAAACCAGGTGGTTACAGAACTCAGTCTATCTGTAGGCTGACATTTCTGAAGGGAAGACTGATTCCTGAAGAGCTGGGGGTCAGACAGCCAGAAGTGGAGATATACCATCCTTATGATGCCTTACCAGAGAGATTGTTTAATCTTTGTCAAAGATCAAATGTTGTAATTCTCTGTCCAAAGTCTCAGTAATATATTCTTGCTAAAAAAAATATAAGATTTAAATTGTGTTTATTAATTTATATCTGTATTTCTTCGTTCAAACTTCTGCTTACATGAACATATTTGCATAGAAAATGCAGGTTGTATAATGTCTATGTTAATCCATATAGAGATTTCTATTTATTAAGAGCTCTTGTACAGTTTCACATTTTATGCATCTATGCTGTATTTCTCACAAAAGACTTAAATTACATTTGGTTCTTTGTTATCCATAGAGCAGGAAGTAGATTGTTTTTTTTTTTTTTTAAAAATTCTACTTTCCACAGTGAATGATTTATTATTCAAGTCTGAACTCTACAGAAAAAGGTATAAATGCAAATACTTATTCACAATAAATGTGGTGCCCCAAGGCACTATTTCTACCTCATAAGTATTTGGATATCATATTACATTATATTGTCTGTCAAGCCATACTTCCCACAGCATTATTTTTATTTCTTCCTATTTACATAATGTGTAAAAAGACAATGAGAAAGAACGGTGTATTAGGCTTTACTCAGCTCAAGAGGCAAGCCATGACTACTGGTACACAGCTTTAGAGAGAAGGGACATGTGTCCCACAAATCCCCTTGTTGGTCAGAGGGCAAATCATCTATGAAGTGATTAAAAATTGGAAAAAATAATTTACAAAAAGAACATGCAAAAAATACAAACAACAACATCATCAACAACCACAAACCCTTATAAATCATACCCATGTACACAGGGGAAGAGGGAGAGAGAAGGGTGGGGAGAGGTGCCAGAGGACATTACAAGGACTTCAAAGAACATGACTCCAACCAATCAAATGTAAGCAAAACTTAATTGTTTTTACAGCTTTTCTTTCACTGGTAATTAGAACTGCACTGACTTTGTCCTTCAGTTAGTTTTAGTTATCACTGAAAATACTAATTAGTCTAAATATCCACTCCTAGCATGCTAATAGCCACCACATGAGTGAACATGTGTATTTTTCTGTTTTATTTAAAAGCGGGTGTAGGTTAGATAATAATTGTCAATAACTTGGTTACTAAAAGACTTTAATTGAATACCATCATGTATGCATGGAAAAATAGAAGCTTGGGCGTTCATTGTCTTAGTGTCACGGTCTTGTAAGAAGTCGGGTGCACACATATGCTGCATGTGCTTTCACTGTCAGATCAAACCTTGGACAGCTCCCAGAGTACCCGCAATGCCTTTGGCTCCAGACTGCTTACAGCTTCTCTCTAGAACCACTGTCATCAACCACTTAGAGCCCTGCACCTAGATTCCACATACTTCTTCCTTCACTTAAAATTATTACATTAATAAAGGGTGTGTCTACACATATATGTGAAATTATTGTTCTGTACAATCAGAAAGCTAATTTTCCCCCATTAGATGAAGTCAGGGTTATACCCTTCATGTCATAGGAACTTAGATTAAACCATTTACCACAACTACATGCATAGTATATTAAGATGCATTATAACACCTAAACTAAAAACTGTCTTTCAAATACATTGATTTAATTGTTTAAATCTTTCAGCATATGGAACTATCCAGGTTCAGTTGGCACTCTCTTTATAATTTCCTTTGTATTTTGAAAATATTACTCTTTTGTTCTAGTAAATCTACTGAAATGACTTTTCTAGTGAGTTCTGTAATTGTCTCCTGAGCTTAGAGTTGTCATGTGACTTGACATTAGTTCCTGAGAATTCTGATGGATTTCCATCACAGATGTCACTCAAGTTGTTTTCTATACTCAGCATTTTTCTAACAAGTCTTTTCTTCCACAATTCATTGAAAAACAATAAAATTGTATTTCATTTGTGCCAGATACATTGATTAATATTGGTTAATAATATTGATTAATAAGTCCTCTCATGGCTTTCTAAAAATTCTATTTATTTTCCCAAGAACAAAATCTCTGATGATCATCCTCATGAAAAAGAAACAACCTGTCAGCTAGCCCTGTGGAAGCAGTTATTAATATAAGGGAGTTCATTCTGGGGCTTAGAGGCATCTACCCACCAGGTCACTCTGAAATTCCAAGAGATGGTTAATATTCTTTTTTTATAAAAGAAACATCATTCTGGTAAAAAGCAGTGGAATCTAAGCTGGAGCATTGTACTTAGACACAGATGGGGCTGGGATTTACAAGAGTTTGTTTCTGTCTCAGCTCTACTACTAACCAGCATCCTGGACCTGAGTGCACAGTTGAATCTGCACCAAAAAAAAAAAAAAAAAGAAAAAAAAAAAAACAGAAAAAAACTTTCCCTGACACTTGTTTTTCACACCTGTAAAATAAATACAATTAGACTTGAATTTGACAGAATAATTTACACAAAAGCAATTCTTAAAGCAGCATCACAAAATGAACTAAATTAGGAATGGCTAGGTTTTAATATGTATTCAAATTTAGTTTCAACCACCATTCTTCTGAGAATGAGTGAGAATGAGAAATTTATCCAGTGGTTTCCTGAATAGCAACCTTCAATACCCACCTCTACTCTACAAATTAGCATGCTAGTACTTGCCTCCTAGATATTCTTAATTGGACTTTGCTTAACACCACTGACAACAATTACAGTTATATCAATCCTATGAACATTTAAAATTAATATATGAGTACGAAGTATAAGGAAGAAGAGATAGCATCTAGAAATCCATTGCATCACTTAGATAGCACTGGTTCATTGATGAATTGTAACAAAACTTAGTAAAGGAGACTGAGCCTAATGCTTATTAATACATGTAAATGCTTGCTCTAATATAGGGGAACAATAAATAAGAGTCTCAAGTATAGAAATGAATGTAAAAAGTATCATAATTCAGAAAAGTGTTAGTAATATAAGACTCTGATCTCTGAACTGAATTCATTTTGACTTCAGGACAATCGGAGTGGTCATAGAAAACCATTTGCCTGTCTACCAAGACTACCAAGTCATCTTGTTCCCCAAACACACTATCCAGTTCCTGAAACCTTAGTCCTCACCCATCTTGTCTCTTGTCTATGCTTCTTTTCTCTTATACTTCTCTTGATGCTACAGAATTTTTTTTCTTGTGTTGCTGTTTTATTGTCTGCCATTCCCAAACAGAGTCCTGAGAACAGAGATATGCTCTGTCATATTTCTTCAATGATACTTCTTGGGTCCTAGCATAGGCTAGAGGCAAACAATTATTCACTATTATTTTTGTATCTACTGAGGAAATGAAATGCTTATTTAATTGGTGTGTACCCATCCAGGTATGGATTTGGATTCTCAGAAAAAAAATCACCAAATCAAAAAATGGTCATTGTATACTTAAACACAAGGCATATCAGGCCAGTGTCGTTTATAGTGCTAACAAGGATCTTTGGGCATGTTATTATACCCTGTAATTCTGACACTGAGGAGGTAGTGGCAGAGAGATTTGAGTAAAGTTTCTGAGACACTGACTTGAAACAAATAGAAAAAAATGAGCTTATCTGGACATGTAAATATTTTGTCTTACAAATCTATCATTATGGAGTTGGTGAGTTGGTTTTAAGGTATTTGCCACCTCTGATGACTTGAGTTTGATCATAAGACCCCACATATATATGACAACTGATTCCCCAAAGTTGCTTTCTGATCTCCACATATGCTCTGTGGACACAGACACACAAATACACACATACCCTCCACAGTGTATTCTCTCTCTCTCTCTCTCTCTCTCTCTCTCTCTCTCTCTCTCTCTCTCTCTCTCTGACACACACACACACACACACACACACACACACACACAAAGGGGGAGAGGATGTAAATGAGTACAAATATAGAAAATAATAAAAAGTAACATAAAATAGACATTACCATGCTGGTCAGACACAGTGTAGGTGTGGCTGTTATGGCACAGTGCCAGTGTTAATGTGTTCTGTGTATAAAAAGCCAGTAAGGGAAGAGTCAGTTGAGTTCCTGATGCTGGGGTAGCCTGTAGCTATACAGTGTTGCCCAGACATGATCTTACTTGATTTTGACCAACTTCATACTTCTGATGAGAATCTGCATATTTTGGAAAAGGATGTGACTTGCTGCCCAAATGCTTGTGTAGCATGTACACATCCTGACGCCAAGGACTATAAAGCAAGTATTTATCTAAGGGTAAGACAAAAAAAAATCTCTATATGTATCCCTATGGCTTAGATAACATTCAAATATGTTTACTACAGCAGGACCAGACAACAGATGCTATTTGAGCGATCTTTCTTGAACAATATAGTATACTTCATATAGTTCAGACCTAGTATTTAGACAGCTGAGAGGAGCTAAGTGGCAAAGTGCTTGTCCTGTAAGCCTGGGGTCAAGAGTTCAATCTCGAGCCAGGATTACATCATGTCTGTAATCTCAGTTTTGGCCGCAGAGACAGGTGACTTTCTGGGGCTCATTGGGCAGCCAATGTAAGTACTAACGAGCTCTAGGCCAATGGGCGTGCGATTTCAAAGCAGGTAGGAAGCTTTTCTGCGGATGATGCCCAAGGCTGTCTTCATGCTTTCATAGTCACAAGTGCACATATGTATCACAAGTGCACACATATAATCAAGAAGTTGCAAATAAACTCATGAAAACTTACATAATTTAGAAAGACTGGGCAATCAAGGCAGACTATCACTGTAATACAGAATAACTTCATTTACATGTTTTCTTTCTCTGAAGTCATACATCATTAAGAGCAATATGTTAAGTTTTCAGTTCCAGGCATTTCCGTTTCATTGTATCAGGAATATGACACACAAACACACTTGTTTTTTTCACTGCCCTGGGATAGCTTCTTTGTAATTTCCCATGCTTTGTGGAGATTGTTATCATAACCACATTGCATTATTACAAACAGGAACTAAATCAGAGCAGCCATTGAACTGGATTCCACCCCACGGGTGAACGGCTCTGCATTGTAAGTGAGGTGAGTTGAAGTGTGAATGATATGTTACCTGGGCCTGCAGTTGTCCAGGTGTTTCTTTAAGGGGTCTGCAAAGGAAGGAAGAGGCGTGCTGTGCAAAGGATAGGAAAATTATTATCATCTGCTTCGTGAAATTGAAGGAGAATTTTTGCACAGCAGAAACCTCTTGACTGCAAAAGTCTGAAACTGCACCCTGCTGGTCAGAATGCCTGTTTGGGTGCTGGTAATTTGAACATTCTACTTTGGTTCAAGTCAAGTAAATTTTATTAGTTTGGAATGGAAGCATGCTATCTCTTGTTTGCAAAAGAGAAGTGGCTTGTGACCCCTATGCCAACACTGAAGAATAAATTCCAATTAGGAAAGTACTCACTTTTTGCTTAATAAGTAATTTTAATAGTTATTTTTAAAGGGAGAAATCTTTGTCTTAGACATAAATTTGAATTCAAATGTTTTATTTTAACACAGAATAAGACTTTTTAGACTTAATTCACCCGATGGACTTTCTGCTTATTGGGACCTTTTAGGAAGTTAAGTTTATTTTCTGGACAAATGCTTTTGGTCATTCATAGAATTCTGTTTATTCATGATTTTATACTTATGCTCTGGATCATGGCCATCAGCCTTTCTTAGTCTCTGCATTTATTTTGGTTAATACTTTGGGGGCCTGCATTTTAGTTTTTTTTTTAAAAAAATCTATTTTAAACTCAGAATTATTTATGTTTCACTATCTTTGTCTATTTTTTCACTTTTGTCTTGCTAAAGTAACTTGCTATGCATTGCATTCCTGTGTTTTGCACTGTGGCCTAATGTGCAAAATACTCTGCTTTTTTTTTTTTTAATAAAGAATAAGGATATATTTTCATTTATTGATACTGAACATAGATGTATTTTCTTTTTAAGATTTTGAAAAGTTTGTTTTTCTTGAACGAGGTATGTACATCTTTGAAAATTATTTATCACTCTGACAGACAGAATCCATGAATTCGAGACTAGCCTGGTCTGTAGACCAAGTTCCATGGGCAAAGCTTCCATAGAAGCTCTGACTCAAAAACTAAATCAAAGAAAAAAAGAGAAAGAGAAAAAATAATTAGCAGTGAGTGATGCTTCTTTTAACTTCCTATGTTAACCTGGTTGCTTGGGACATGAGAGTGCTTGCTATGCCCCTATGAGTAGATGGGGAAAGTATTATATATTTTTTTCTTTCTCCCATTTTTTTCATATAATATTCAACAATACAAATTCCATCCTTCTTGTTTTATTTCTATATTTCTTTTATTTCTTTGAAAACACAATGTCATGAAGAGCAGGATGGCCTTGAACTCTCATTGATAGCTTCTATCTCTACTTCCTAAGTGCTGGTGTTAGAGGCATGAACCACCACTTTAGGCCCAACACTACTTAGGATGTTTTTATATTCTCCAACATCCCTGTATTGGTTATATTTGTATAATTTGATTTGTTAAGTTTAAATGACATCTTCTGATTTCCAGGAATTTAGAAGAAAGCCATCCACCATATAGCGCTATACATTCAAAAATACTTGGTATTGCATCCTATGTTTCTGTGAGTCGTTTTAATTCTGTACTTTAATGGCATCACACTTCATGTTTGAGTCTGTCGTTCTGATCTTTAATTTTGGATTTAGCTCTCTAGTTGAATACATCCAGTGCTTTTATCTACAGTCAGGTTTCCCTGGCCCCCTTTAGTAGTTGCTTCAGAAGGGGTTTATGATGATATTGTTGCCAAAGGGCCTGCGTGGTCAGAATATTTGCTTCCGGTTTTTAAAATGTTAGGAGCTGACTTGACTAACAGGTCATCAAACTAGTGATTCTGTAATTTAAGAACACAGTCTGATAAATATGCTTCTGATAATAAGATAATTAACCCAAGGACAAGACTGTACTTGCCCTCACCTGCTCTATTGCTACGAAAAAGGAGGGGGGAGAGGGATGAAGAGGGAGAAGTGAGGAAAAAGGAAAAAAAAGGTATGTGTGGTCTTTTTGAAACTGACATATGACAAAAATTTAACACTAACAACTGTTATGTAATATTTTCAGAACCTTTGAAATTCTAAATTTATGTATCATAAATTTTAGGATTCTCATGATGTATAGTAAAGACTGTATATTCAGGTGTATTCATTGGTAATTCCAATTACCAATTACTTGTAAAATTATTATTTTAGTTAATACAATTCTGTAAATAATTAATCTTATCACTTACAAATCACTGCCTCATCTTCTGTATATAAATGTGATCCATTTTCTATGTGTGATACGAATGACTAATGTGTATAGCCAAAGGATGCCAGAGGAATGTGCTTCTTAATATTTTCTTTCTTTTTATATTTTTATGGACAAGAAACTCACTAAGTGTGAATGAGCACAGAGAGTAATAGTGGAAAATGTCAATCATACTGAAATGCAGTCCAACGCTCTTGATTACACACTTCACCCCTTACTATGAATACAGAACCATGTTAAGCCTTCAGGGACTCATCATAACATTAAGTGTTCCTATGGGCCACTTCTGTAGCTGAAATATAAAAAGCAACCCTTTTAAAACTTAAACTCACAAATAATAATAATAAATAATAATAATAAAGTTTTAAGTGAGATATCGGAGCAGAAATCAATAGTGACAGTCACCAAATATACATTTAATCTGCCATAAATACATCAAATGCTTTATTAATTTTCACTCACCAAAGAATGAAAGTGGTGAGGGGTGTACGAAACAGATTTCTTCTCTTGAAATCAAAGCCTGATTTCTCAAAAGTGAAAAAGAGCCCCTATTACACAAAAACTCTCCGGGTCAGCTCAGGAAAGGCTTACCATATTTTACTTTCCAGATATTTCTACAACTAGATTAAATAACTCTAAATATCTGAATATTTTACAGCATTCCACAAGACAGAGTAACAGAGAGAGACAGTAACGGGCTCTCCCATTGTGAAAGGGAGATGTAAGTTAACGCATCATCTTGATATTAAAAAAGGAATGTTAATGAGAATTAATAATTCAAATTGGGGCAACAAAAGGGAAGTGATCATTTATCACTTCTGTGCTAAAAGTCCCTCTACATATTCTCTGACTAAAGGAAACTACAGAAAAGCCCAATAATAACATTCAAATTATAAATTAAACATCAATGACTTTGAATTCCACTGTATAGTTTCTTAAAGGCTCCAGAGGGTCAGGGTTGTCATCAAGGGCAAAGTGTAGTCCAATCCCCGAGAATCTAAAATTCTGGAATATGTATGGAGGTCAATTCTACAAATATCTCTTCTCTCACTCTCTGTGACTCTTGTACACATTCAGGTTTTAGGGTGTCTGTATTAAGAATTTCGTGAGTAGAGATGGATGGTCACGTGACCCAGACTTTCTATGCACCCTTACCTCTTTGTCCTGGGGTGCTTACAACAGTTATAAATCCTGTTCTGCCCATTTTCTAGTTCTGCTGTGAGATGCCCCAAAGTGCTTATTTTTCTCATATTTAACTGCTTTTAGTTTGTGTGCTTTCCAATGACACAGCATTAACGTTTGATGTGATTAAAACTTACTCAAGTCTCACTTACCTTCACATGTTTATGCTCATCCGGGAAGCTCTGTACATACGGAGGAAAGACTTCCAAGAGTATGACAAAGTGGGTTGCCTAGTTTCTGAGAGTGTCAGTTGGCTGTCAGAGATCCAGAGGTGGGCAGCCAAAAGCACCAGTCTGAAGCCAGTGGGGCCTGGTTATCTCTAAACAGAGCAGAGACAAGAAGGATAGTTGATCACCTGTAATCTACAATCGACAGGATCTGCTGGGACAAGGTTACTCTCAGTAAACTGACAGTGTTACTAAATTTAAACTTGGCTGAGGCTTCCTGCTCCCCAATTTAGCACAGTTGTCATTTAAAATTTCATGACACTGTGAAGTCAGCATCACAGGCTGACTCTGAAGGCAGAGGAGTCAGCACGAGTTCCTATTGTGCTAACTGACTATTTTTTCAAACATCGAATTAAGCAGCATAATTACTAATTTTAATTTTGATGTGCAGGTGCTGGATTTATACTGACTTTCTATGTCAAGGATGATGAGATCCCTTGGAAATACATCTTTACACCATGTTATTTTGTGTTTACATCTTTACGTTTACATCCTGTAAAACATAAAGATGGGATATTTTTACTAAATTATCATGGAATCACCTGATAACTTTGCAACTTTCTTTCACACGGGCAATGCTTCGAAGATAATTAGGCATACACATGGATAAAAGTCCTTCCTAGTTCGTATGTGTGATCATATATGCTTTCCTACTCAGGCAAACCAAAATTCTCTGCTGTGTGAGTTAAGCAGACAATGATAAGAGTTAGCAGGAAAGGAGAATAAAACATCTTTAATATTTATAATCAACAATGCAATTGGGTTTTTTTGAAGGGGGAAAGGAAACAGAAAGTACCAGTAAATCTCAGATCATAAGCACAGGGGCAGATGCACACTAAACAGTGAGCACAGGAGACCTGGTGTGAGCACAGCTCGTGCAAAAGGCTGCAACAGCACCCAGCTACCTTCTTCTTCCCTGTGTCTCACAAACAGAAATAATAGGATAATGTGACCTTGACTTAGATCCTAAGAAATGCAACAGATACTGAATAAAAAAATGCTACCAGAACTTTGATTTATTAATTAGTAAATTGACTCTTGATGCTTTTCACTTGTGTACATTTATTGGAATAGGTCCATGATGCTTAAAGGTAGGTAGCTATCTTGTTTCCATAATAAAAAAAAAAAAAAATTCAATGAAACTTCAGAGTAGCAAAAATGTGGCCACCTATGGATGAGCAGCAGAGTCAATCCTGCCAATTTTAAGATGCCATGGGTTTGAAATGCCACTGGGGTTGGGGCTAGAGTGACGGTTCATAAGCCTACTAGTTGCTTTTCCACAGAGTCCAGGTTCAATTCCTAGCACACATATAGTGGCTTAGAACTATATCTAGCTCCAGTTTCAGGTGCATCTTCCAACCTCATCAGTCACTGCATACGTGTGATACACAAACATACAATCAGGCAAAATACTAATAAAACTGATACACTGGATTTTCAATTCCTTGCTAGGAGAAGCCTTGCTGGCTAAGCATGTGCCATGCTGTGACTAGTAATCTCTCTCTCTCTCTCTCTCTCTCTCTCTCTCACACACACACACACACACACACACACTGTCATTATTTTCTTCTCTTAGCATCTAGTATCATCTTTAAATTTTATGACTGATCATGCCAAAACTTTCAATCCAGTACCTTAGGCAGTTGCATATCATTTTGTGCTGCATGCAAATCTTGTGTTAATATCCAGTCTCTTGCTCTATACAATGCTGTACACATGTAACCCCAGCACTCTGGAGGCAGTGTCAATAAAATTGTAAGTTTGAGACAGGCCTAGGATGCATAGTGAGATCTTATCTCTCTCAAACAACCAAAAGGAAACAAACCACATCGTAGCCTTGTTTTCATAAGCAGTAGGGAGCCTTTTTTTTTCTTTTTACCTCATTTTTAGTTAAACAACATACAACGGACAGTTTAATAGATACTGAGCACCAAATATATCTAAATAACTCATAAACTGTGTCACCAAGCTTGCTTCGTGCTTTAGTTTCTGGATTACGTATAAGCCTGTTGAAGGTAAGGATATATCTAGTATATTTGTTGGGAACCAACAGCTGATGACTTACAAGCACCGGAGTTGAGAGGTATTTGATTTGTTGCTGTTGATTAATGTATAGTGGTTCCTCTTTCAAAGGCTAAAGTTCTTCTCTCTCATAAATGGGTAGGTAGATACTACCTTTCTACACTAAGATAAATAAGCAAGGGCAAACATAATATTATTTTGTCAAAAAAAGTTCAGAAAAATTGGAAGCATGTCTGATTCTATGGAAGAATCTTGATTCTATGTAAGATCTTCAGATTACTTATGAAGAAGCATGTGTGCATATTGACAACATTTTGACAAACTTCGTGTTAAGTGGATAAACTCTTGTGTTTTCAAATATGATATGATTTGTATTTAAAACTAGAGGCGAAATTCCCTATCAGTGATTATTAAAAAGCTCAATCTTTTCTTAGTAGATGTGGTTTGTTTGGAAAATTGTTACCTTTGAATATTTATCTGAAAAGAGCCAAAGAGAAATTCTGTCAATTCAAAGATGGATGTAAAGATATGTCTACTGTGCTATCCTATGTTATACATAGGCCACACTCTAAATGAAGGGACTATTCTCTAAACAGTTTAACACAAGAACTTCAGAGGAAGCCGACAAGCAGTGATACACCTGGGAAGATATATGTAAACAGGAGGATGGTGCCATGCTTGTGTCCTCAGGCTCCTGACTCTATCTATCATGGCTAGACAATGTTTTCCAAATTAGATACAGGTAGACAGAACAAGGAATTTAGAAATGCACAAAGCAAGGAGCCAGGAAATGAAAACACAGACAATGAAAAGTTCGTACTTGAACACTATTCTTCCACACTTCATTCCCCAGTCCTGCCAAGCGATGTTGACATTTCCCCAAGGTGTATTTATTTAAGAAGCAACTGCGTCTGTGTTTCTACAGACTGCTGTTCAGTCCCATATTCTCTCTAGATCACTTAGAACATCTACTTTGTTGGGAAACTACCGAGAGGGAAGGAAGGAAGGAGACTAGAGAAAAGAAAGTCAATCTTCAGGAAACACAGTTTGAAAATGACTCCAAAGAGTTCTTTAAAAAGAAAAAAAAAAAAAAGAAAGAAAGAAATCAAAGTGAAGCCTGTTTATACCTTTTCTCCAGGGTACCGAAAGATATTTTAGGAAGTTAGTGAATCATGACTTAATAATCAATTGTTTTTCAACAAAACAGATCTCATCAGGGTGTGAGTCACGCTTTCATTTCCCCTGTGGCTCAGGCTCCAAAGTGTAGGTTAATTCTGCACTGTTTACTTTTGTTCTTGGTGTGTTTGCATATTTATGTATCATATACATAAGAAATGAACTTAAGCGAGAAAGAATGCACACTGCTCTGTATACCTCTTCATGCCATCTTTCTGGTACAGTAAAGTTGACTTGTATCTACAGAATAATCCTCACACCAGGCTTTAAATTTTATTTCCTTACTGAATTACGAATCTACTGATAAAATTGAGTTTGTCTTTTTGCACTAAGCTGAAGCATGGGCCAGATAGTGGTAACACATACCTCTAATCTCATTGTTCAGGAAACAGAAGCAGGCAGATCTCTGTGATTTCGAGGCTAGCCTGGTCTACGGAGCTAGTTGTAAATAGCCAAGGCTACACAAAGAAACTCTGTCTCAATAAACAAACAGTCAGACTGAAGCATCTTCTATAATTTAACCTTTGTGATTCCTTAAATTTTTTATTTTGTGAAGACTAAGAGATAGCTGACTTACACTCACATTGTGTAGGTTTATTTCTGGCTACTTCTAGTTCAAAGATGTTGAGTGCCATTAGACAATTTCCATTACAAAATGGATATTTCTCCCTTATATTTTGAAAGCTCCTCAAGGAGGCAAGAAATACAGTACTGTAGTATGAGAGATGAATAAGTGAAACCAATATATACATGGCTAATCCCAGATGATCAATCAGTCTTCTATGATTTGATTCAGTCAGTAGGGGACTGAAAGGTTTGGATACCCCCAATGCACACTTGATGAAATGTGAAAATAAGATCATTCGAAGGATTCAGGGTGGACCATGACTAAAGATGCTCTTCATCTAAAAGCAGGAAGAAGTAGATGAATAAGAGTAGTTATTAATATTTAAAAAAACATTTTGACACAGAGCTTTTAGTCATTTGCAATGACGTTAGACCCACAGAGACTTTATGAATGAAAAAGAGAAAACCAGGGTCTCAGGAGTTGACCAGAATCCTGTGGCCACCTGGAACCTGTGCTGATGTCTCTTTAATTTTTCCTCTGTCTAGATGATTTATCTCCCCCCACCCCCCGCCACCACATGCACACATCATGTTTACTGATCAGTGACTTCCAAGCCATGAGGAGACCTTAGGGATGTGAAAGATCCAAGGATGTTGGAATATTGGAAATTGTCCTATCTAGGTGTGCTTCTACTCAGGTGCTGACATTATAGCTCTTAAGTGTCAGTTCCTAGCAAGTGTGGGAAAACTATTACCTCCTTCAAACTCTCAGAACATGGGAATCAGTGCCCTTGACCATGGCAGATTTCTCAAGGACAAACAAGTTACAGTGGTCATTCTACATGACCCTGGTTTACCTGATCTGTTCTGCACATTGACACTCTTCACTCTGGCTCTTTTTTTTTTTTCTTAGCTTAAAAAGGTGCCCACTAAGGGAAATGCCAGTCAGGGATGTCTTTATTCTGTGCATTGTTGTGATAACTTATACAAACCACACACAGCTCACAGCAGGTAGCATTCACTTTATATAGACACTCAGTTCAACTGTTCAGTGAGGCTCACAAGTATTTATTGAATATATGCATCCGGTTGAAAAATTGTGAATGTTTTTAATTCCGTTCATATTTCACAGAATATCCAACTGCCAAGCACCTTATTTTTTTCCTGTTTGTCCCTTTGCTCTTGATGAACTACAGCAGAGTGTTTCTCTATTTATGTGAAGGGTCTCCTGAGTCCAGGGACTGTGCCATATAAATCTCTCTTGCCTGCAAGAGAATGTTGGGCTGGGAACAGAAGCTTCTAATGCATGACGATGATCACAACATATGGTATTTTACATGAGTGCAAAAGAAAAAAATTACTATCCTTTATCTCCCATCATTTACATTTTTTTTTCTGTCTCAGGCAAGACAGGATGTTTGCATTACTTCTAAGTGTGAGCATGATACATTTAGATACGCGTTCCATCACTCTAGAAGATAAAACATATGCTTTGTAACAATCAGCACTACAATTTTATGCCGAATTGAAATATTTCAGACTTTGATGGGCTCAGTAGATACACGCACAGGGAAGATAGATGTCAAAGAACAGGCAAATGTTTAACTGTCTCCGTCATTGATACTGTTGGCTTTGGACTCACTCAGTTGGTGCTGCTTCCTCAGAAAGTGAATCACACATAGAAATTATTATGACTTTGAAAATGGGTTTATAGAGCTGAGGAGAAAGCTCAGTTTTACAGTGCGTCTTGTGTAACATTAGGATCCCCAGAAAATACTTCAAAAAAAGTTGAGTGTGTTGGCATGCCCATGTAATCTCAGGACTGGGAGGTGGAAATAGATGGAATAGGTCTGTTCACCAGCCTAGCCATAGACTACTGAGACACCTTCACTCAGGTGGTCTTGTGGCCTCTATACCCAGTACATGCATGCATGCATACATGTGTTTATATATACACATGTGTGCATGTGTGTATGTCACACACAAACAGAGAGAGAGAGAGAGAGCCACATGATATAGGCTAAACACTTTATGTAAGAGAAGTACATGTTCTTAATGACCGAGCCATCTCTATAGCCCCACAAATGAATTTATATATGATAACATTATTTAACTGTCTACTTATTTTATCTAAAATTGAAGTTATAAATATGTTTTTAAAAACTCTAGTAACCATTATAGACTTTTTAGGAGGGATGAGGATAAGGAAGCAGAAAATTCATGTTCAGTTTATACTACTGAAAATAATGTCCTAGTTGACAGAAAAATACTTTAAAACTAAGACGCATGATACCGAGGAAATGTTCAGATAAGGCAAGAATGAAGCAAAATATGATTATTGGATTATTAATAAAATATCTTTGGATTTATAGAGTGGGAGCTTTCTGTAATCCAGGCTATTTGATCACCTGAGATAAACCATCATTTCCTTAAAGTGTTTACTAAGGAACACTTTACAAATGCTATGCAAAGTGCTTGGATTAAATTATAGGATTTTAATCCTTGCTTTAAAAAAAAAACCTTAAAGATTTTTGTTCTAGTGAGCTAAGCTAAGTATCTAAAGCTTCAAACTAGAGTAGAAGTTTCAAAACCTTTAGCATGCAAGAGTGTGTGAATCTAGAGTTCTGGATGCAGTTCTGTCTCCTGCACATACCCACAGCCATGTTTGCACATACACACTGCAGTTTGATCTGCACTCTCCTTCCAGTCTCAGTACTTTTCTCAGGAAGATTGACTTTTCAACTAATACATCAGAACTCCAACAGTCTGCATACAAATTCCAAATATGAACTAACTGGGATGTAAGAGACGAAAGAGAAACACAGAAGTATATACAAGCCCATTGGAATTCTGACTTCCTAAAAACAATCTACTGTCTCTTATAAAATGTTTAACAAAGTCCCAGGTTAGTTGACTCTGTGGGTGTTCTTACTAGCTGGACCTACATATTTGTACCAAATGTGCAGCTTGGTGTTCATGTATTTCCACCAATAAGTGGAACAGCAACTCTCTCTCTCTCTCTCTCTCTCTCTCTCTCTCTCTCTCTCTCTCTCTCTCTCTCTCTCTCTCTCTGTTCCTTGCCATTAGATCCCCTTCCTCCCATTTGGTTTGCCTGGTTGGGCCTCAGTGGGAAAGGATGTGCCTAGAACTGCTGAGACTAGATACCTCAGGGTGGGGTAGTACCTAAGGGAAATTTCCCTTCAAAAAAGGGGAGGGGCAATGGGTAGAAAGAGTGGGAATAGGAAGAGAAGGAGGGAGGGGGCTGTGATTGGGACAATAAGTGAATAAACAAATTAATATAAAAATACACAAGGTATAGGCTACATGCTCATTTCAATTTTCACTTCTCTGTTTACTTTTTCTTAAAAGGAAGATAAATATAATTTAACTGTATTATATGTATAAAAATATCTATAAATGACTCAACGATGAAAAGAAAGAATTAGATAGGACAAACTCACTCATGACTTGACAAAACCACACAGTAGTGCCTATCATCACAATGCCTAACATCAAAAAATGCAAGAGAAACCACAGCTCTCCCAGATTCTGGGCTTACTTTGAGACCTGGGTTTTGAACTATTGACATTTTTTTTTTTTTTGCTTGCTTGCTTTAATGCTTTAGCATTCTTCAATGACTATGTCATACCATTCCTATTTTGATCATTTTATGCATTTAAGTATTAAGAAATGTTGAAGTCAGAGCTTAAGTCAGGATTACAAAAGTGCTGTAGGTAAGCTTTCAATTATCAACTTAAAATCTGAGAGTTTTCCCTTTCTTCTTTGAGTGACTATTACTTGTAAGATATTTATTTGTATTGTTCAAATCCAGGTTGAAAAGGATATCCCTTGATTTGGGTTCTGTTGTCAGTAAGTTTAGTTGTCACGGTGCACTAAAGCAGGCTTTCTGCTGTGTGGGCTGCTCACATAATAAATATTATAAGACCCATCCCTACGTTCATTCTTTAGGATTTCAGACCATGGGGAACAGACTGACAGTGTGGTTCAAACCTAAAGTGTGAGAACAGGGCCCCCCATTTTCCTGCTTTTATTTTCTCTGGCCTCCTTTTTGCAGTTAGGAGGCTTCACCTGATCACGAGGTACAGCCATAAGGATAGAAGTAACCGCTCACAGATGAGGAACCCACAGCTGTACTTGAAAGTACAAATTCCCAGGCCCTATTTTATTACTGAAGAGGCTTCATATCTCCAAATAGGGGAATTCATAGTCATTCATAAAATTCATTTCATTGTCGGTCGTCTATTCAGCCAATATATTTGTTGCAATTTGCGAGCTACGTTTTTGTTGACCTTAAATTGTTTTAAGTCAGGTCTGAAGTTCATATATAAACATTCATACTTAGACACATATATATCAATAGTCATGTAAACATGCACTCACATACACCCATACACACACATATACAACATACGTATATTCACACGTGTACCTAAACACACACAGACACACATGCACACACACAAACGTATACACAAACACACACACAAAGACACACATGCACACACACATATACACAAACACACACAGACACACACACACATATGCACACACTAATCATTGTAGCTGCGATTCATCACCCTCTCTGCTGAGTGACTTTAACTGACACTCATATTTTACAGGGCTTTCTCTGTCCTTGAGTTAATGATGATGTCTCTGCTGCTGGTAGACTTCATGTTGTGTTACATTAATCAATGCCACCTGCGCACCTCCTGACCCCAGAAGTAAGGGGTAACTCTCAATTTTACTGTTTGCTCTTTTACAATTAGCTGCCTTTCTCTTACTAGTTGTTAAGCATTAATTTATAAGTTTTACTACCGCTGGATACCTTTATGGTTATTTCTAATCTTCACCCAAAAATACCTCAATGGAATAAATTGCTCCAGAATATTTCAATATCAACACCCCAAATGTCAGATTCAGGAAGTGGGAGGAGAGACATTTGACATTTACTAGAGGTCAACCTTGTTATTGGAAATAGTTAACCAGAAATGATCCTTTGTGGCTAAACACCAGACCAATGGAGTTGCCCTGGTTTAATTCCTTCACAAAAAACTATGGTAAATGCACACACATTTGTGTGTGTGTGTGTGTGTGTGTGTGTGTGTGTGTGTGTGTGTGTGATTTAAAGTATAAAAAACGTACCATGTAATCTGGACTCTCTTTTCTATGTAATTATAGTCATTTTCTAAAGTGTCTGGTATGAAAACATACAACCACAACTGTAGTTTACAGTAATTTCTCACGAAAACATCTCTGAGATCAACATCCATTATATTGCTCTCTATACTCGACAACCCAAAACTACTTAAACTCTTTGCTGTTGAGCTGAGTATTGATCACAGCTAAGATGAGAGTCCATGGTGCTCTGAGTTCATTCATAATGTCACCCCAAGTGCCATCCCTGGGACCTGCTGTGCTGCCCAAGGAACAATGAAAGCAGAGGCCATTTGTGTGATGCAGTGTCCGTATCAATGGGCTGCACAAAGCAATGGCTCACTATTGATGAGGCACGCAAAATATGTAGAGGAAGATTTAACAAGAGAAAAAAATCACAGACAATTCCCAGCCTTAAAATGACATCCTTCCACCTACTTTAAGTTACATCTATATATTTTGAAGAAACATCAGAAGCATTTTAGACTACAAAGCAAATTCTTTATGTCCCTTTTCTGCAACTTCAAAAGTCAATACTTACTTTTAAGAAATTACTCTCTTCAGGAACTCTTACTTGGGTATTGCAGTGTAGGAAAGTCAAACTTTCTTTGGAGCAGTTACATGCTTTCCCAGATTAAGAACAGATCAACACTGCCAGTATTTGCCTTTTTACACACCACCTCCATTCTCTGCCTTTGTCATTCCATATACTGCTTGTGAACCAATGCTTTCCCTTTTATCTGCTGGAATTATGCATTCTTTCTATAACCACCTTTTTTTCTTTTTTTTTTTTAAGGAACAGATAAGCACCCTGGGAAACAACTTGCCATGCAGCTTTTCTTTTATGAAAAGTTAGGTTCTTATCAGGTGAAGTCATAATGTGAGAACGTGTTTACTTGGTAATAAGATCTCACACAATATTCTTTTCTATATTGGTTTTATTACAAAGTGCATCTTTGCGGGCAGACTCAGGAGCACAGAGAAGGCTCCCTATAAAGGTCTTTGAAAAGGTATGCTGAAATATGTCCAGCTAAATCATGCTGAGAGATCTAGGTGTTGATGAGTTTCGTGTGAGGGTGTACATCAGAGTGCTCTTAGGAAGAAAAAGTTGCAGAAAGTTGCGCGAGAAAATCCAAGACGGTTTTCCAAGGTTAGACACAAACCTTTTCCAGAGTAAGCTGAAATATGATCATCTCAGAAAAACAGTTGATGGTCATGCTGTTTAAGCTAATCGTTGTTCATCATTATTTTACTGTATTTTTCTTCTATCACGCCACCAGTTATAATTATTTATTCCTTTGTTTTTTTATTTTTGTTTTTATCAATTGGTTGTACATTCTATAAAGACCCGTGTCTTGTATTCTTATGCCATATAGTCTACAACTTTGCTGATAAAACAGGTATTAGCTATTTGGGACTATCCAGTACATGAAATATGGTGAGTCCAAACTGACATTGACTTTTTAAAGATGGTTCAGAAAGCCTTACTTAATTATTACTTAGTAAGTGATTCACGTGGAAATGGTAGTATTTTATTTGCTTGATTAAATACATTATTCAATTTACTGTACCCATTTCTTATATTTCATATGAATGTGACTGGTGGAATATCTGGAATGTTATATGACTCAAAATACACTTTTATTAAATATCACCTGTCTGAAGAGTTAAATATAAATGGATGGGTGCATGAATGACACATACACTTAGAGCTGATACTACCAAATTAATAATATCTAATTTTTCACACTCAAGGACCACTTATCGACAGTTGTAATAGGCTTCATCTAGAGCTCATGTTTTTCCCATTTTCAGAATCTCCTACCAAAAGCACATTGCAATGTGCTTTTGCTGTTTCTTTTCCTAGATTCCCATTTGGGGGTTGATAATGAGTTGTTTAGCCATAGGAATGGTACTGCACATGCTGTGAGGAAAAGTTCATCAAGGCTTACATTGGTTTCTCCTTAGCACTTTAGCCACTGTGAGGACTTGCCCTTGTTGACTGGATCCTTTATAGAGAAGACATGTAGGATAGAATCCAGCTGCTGCGGTGAAGTCTACCTGTAACACCCTCAGCTTTTCCCTGTCTAGAGGACCAACCCCTCTGAGATAATAGCAGCAGATCCTTCAGTAGGATTAATATTTATTAGCATAGCTGCAGATGTTGCCCTGTTGCCTAGCCAGACTTACCCAAAGAGCTTCTTGCAATGGACATGGGAACGTCAGAGCTGAGCTTTGAAACAGTTAACACTCCAACTCACATCTATTCTTAACCTCTCAGCCTAGTTTCTTAGGTAAATACTTTTACAGTGTTCACAAATATGAGAACAAGGAAAGATACTCTAAAAGGATATGGGCAAATTCCTGCCCCCCCAGAAGTGTTCCTCATTGATTATCAAGGAGGATCTTAGGGCAAATACCAGCTGGGATGCTAAAATGTAAATGAGACTGATCTATATAGAAAGACTTATTTTCTCAGGCCTGTGTTAATTTTTTTTAAATTCTCCTTTATAAGTGTTCCTTGATTTCTATTATTGGAGAAGGTTTATATAACCAGCTTTATCTTGCTATGCTACTTGCTGAGTGAATTTGCTTAGGGGGACCATCACTTTCTTTGTACCCAAAACACTGTTGGGAAGAAGGTCTGTGTACTGTCTAATTGGTTCTTTGTGCTTTGGTTATTCTGTGTAAGGGTAGTGAGCATGAAAAATGACATTATGGCTAGAGACATAAGAGGAGAAACGTGGATTTTTGTTCTTTCTTAGAAGACAGGGAAACTCCAGTGGGATGGGGGAGGGGTGTGTGACAGTTTGAAATGAAAAAAACTCCAAGAAAATGAGGTTTTAATGCCATAGACAGAAATGGGAAAGACGAATGTCTCTGAAAGTTTTGTCTACTTTGGAAAACCACACATTTGAAACATAGTTTAACATATTTATTTTTTAAAAACATACCACCATTCTGAAATGGATGTTATAGATCCTAAACTCACAGTTCAATAGCCCTCCTCAATCAAGGCTTTTTCCTGAGGCTTCAATTACCCATAGTCAACTGCAGCATAAAAAGGCTGTATGGAATTCTAGAAATAATTTCCATTTCAAGTTATACACTATTTGAATAGCAAAACAGAATCATGCTATGCCATTCTGTGTTCCAACCCTACCCTACATATCAGGAAGTAAATTATACTTTTGTCCAGATATTTATGCTGTGTCACCCATTAGATGCTTAGTGACTGTCCTAGTTGTCTGATATAGTGTCACAGAATCACTGTACCTGTGCACGAGCGACTCTAATTGTATTTAATAAAAATCATGAATGCAATTGTCAGAGGCACTGGGACTTAAATCTGGAAAGAAATGGTAATTCTCCAGTAGGTGGCAACACTGTGAGGCATATAGAAAAACTGCCCATTAAGCATCTAATACTAGTGTGACTTTAGGTACTCACTGAGGATTATGGTGTGCTTGTCCATAGAGAAGGTGTCAGCACCACAAGTGTACCAAGAAATCTGCTATGAACCAGAAGCATAGTGTGGTGAGCAGAACTGAGGACTCCCAGGATCTCCAAGGCCCTTTGTTGCCCATGTCATATACTAGCTGGTAACTGACAGTTAGCTCAGCCATACACTCATTCAGCAGAGAAAAGCGTCTAGTGGTGGAGTGGTCAGAATTCAGGACTCCTAATCTCAGGATTAGGTAAGACAATGACTATTAAGATATTTGGGGCAGTGCCCAGATAGAAACCTTAGCTGAAATACTGGAGCACAGTACTTCCTTTGTGAAAATTAAAAGTTAAGACCACAGTCAGTGTGAGAATTGAACTGGACCCCTGTGTTGCATTCTCTAAGCTAGGTTCCAAAATCCGGGCTGGCTGATTAAGCAGCTGCTAATTGGAAGAATTCTATCTTTTCTAAGGTCACTTCTGTGGAAGACCAAAGACACTGCTTGCCAGCTGCAATTGACAAGGAACTTTCCAAGTAAGGGAAACTTCAATGCTGAAAACTATAATCAAGTGGCTACTATGGACTTTTAAAATAAACCTCTGCAAGATTACCTTACATGTGATTTAATTATTGCCTTAGTGTACTTCAAAGGGAAGGCAGAAGAGGTAAATTTTTTAGCCAAATATTTACTATCTTGCTTTTTAACTATTTTCAGATGTTAGAGGTGAAGACATGCAGATGTTCTTGCATGGGGTCATGACTGCAGCCTCACAGAATCCTAGCTTTCACCAGCAATTCAGCCAGTGAATCACAAGGTGGCATCTAGGTTTTAGACACTGTTAGTGTAGAAGAACTATAGGTAAAATGCTTTGTTAATTTCGTGTTTGTGGCTTGAAATATATAAAATAATAACAATAATACAGCATAAAAATCTATAGCTAAAGCAATATTGGTAGTATGTTGCTCACGGTTGATAAGAAATACAAGAAGATTAAAAAGTAATTCTTTTCTTTTTTAGTAGTTTGAAATTATAAGACAGCACTGTGCTTTTGACATGAAAGGAAGTTTAGATTTATAGGATGTAATGTGTGTCCTCATCCACAGCTATGAGACAGAGATGGATGAGAAAAACCCTCTGGTTCTTCCTATGCACTGGGAGCTATGCTTAGTGTAAAATGGCAAGTCAGGACCGTCATCAGCAACAATGTCCTGGAATGCAGCCAGCCCAGTGGCATAGATTGCGACACTGCAGTTCTGCAGGTTAGAAGAAGAAATGACAACAGGACACCTGAGAATATGTAGTTTGATGAGCTGATACAGAGACAGTCACAAAAGCTGTGAGGACATACACACCTCTCCCATGATGCTACAGGAGAGTGTCAATGGGCACTTGGAGAGCAATGGACTGCTGGGAATAGAAAGAGCCTGGCAGATTGCTCTGACGTGGTACACTCAGAGAAAGCAGCCTTGTTTTCAAGGTAAACTATCAAGCAATCTTGATGAAGAGTAGACTCCTAGAGTCCTGACTTCTGACCCCTCCATCATAAGTCAAGAGAAACAAGGCAATCGCCACACTGGGGAAGGAAAGTATGCACATGCCTCCCAAGCCACATGAGTGCCATTAGAACCAAAAAATTAAAAGCACCATGCTTTATATTGATATATTTGGGGGGGGGGAGATGGGGCCCTGCAGTTAGTTTACAGCAAGTTTCATTATCCTGTGGATGATGGTAATGGAGCTAACTGTACCTGCAGGTTTCACCTGTAGGCACTGAGAAACACTGGTATGGTTTTTGGTCCTGATAACACCTAAAAATTCTCTATGTAACAGTGCACAAACAGATTGTTAAATATATGCACTATAGTATACTCTGTTAATAAAATGTCTTAATATAAATTTGCAGGAAGAGTATTTTTCCAGTGTTTAAATATTCTCATGATTACCAGCAAAGGAAAACACTGCAGAGAGCTGTATTTATGAACTAAACTACCAAGGGGGTTAGTGAAGGCTTGCAGGCTCAGTCATAGGAGTCTTGTAATTTTTCAGTTGTCTCTGCTTAAATCACGGTGTTTTTAAGAGGCCCAAAAGAAATGTTAGATATAGGCATGACTTGTAATTCACCATAACTACACACACATACAACAAGCTTTAAAAAGTAATCAAGGGGTTTCTTCCACAACTGTTCATGGCAGAATTACTATAGTCTCTCTTCTACTCTTCTCCGCTCTAAAAGACTATGATACGGTTTGTCTACAATGACTTAAACTAAGGCAAATAAAAAGTGGCTTTAATGATAAATTACACAGCTGCATTTCCATTAAAGGAACAAAGGGGTACCTCAATACCCTGGTTGCCTCCTTATTTATAGCTTCAAGAATGCCATCTTCCTACTCAAAGCTAAAATCATCTCTGGTTAGCTAGCTTAGACCTGATCCATCTGAAAATTACAAGACATATGTGACTAAGCCTGTAATCCTTTTGTAACTCTCCTGGTGATTTAGTTCATGGAATACTGAACAGTAAGGCCGGGCATTCTTCATTAACTGCAGTGACTACAAAGTGCCCAGTGGTGGCTTTGCTCTGCACCTTCAGAGAGGCAAAGCTTCCTTTCTAGCCAATCATCACTTCATGTAGATAAGCAAGAACTCTGAACGAAAAAGTGACTCGAATTTGCTTCAGAGTCTGGTTTTGTTTGTTTCTATAATCAGAAAGAGAGCAGGAAGACATTAAACAAAATTTCTTCTTTTCCTAATGTTATTTCGTTTTTAATCAAAGTTCCTGTCCCAGTGAAGTCATCTTCATGTGTTTCCTCCTTAATTCTGTTTCCCTTCCCATCCTTGTGGAATTGGTAATTCACTCAACTGTGAGCTATCGAGTCTCATCTTTCAAAATGTCTGCTGCAGTAAGTCCCTCCTGTCATTACTCTTGCCGCTGCCATTAGATATTCATCTTTGGTGGATTGGACACAAGACACCACATGAGAGAACACTCTGTTTGCTGGCAGAGTTGTCAGTATGAATTGGGGACAGCGGCTATCCAGACAATATGTTAAACAAATGGCCATCGATAAAAGAAGCTGTGCTTTACCTGTTTCTTTTGATGAACTCCTGAAAACAGTGGACCTTCATGAGAGGAGACAGGTAAAGGATGTGGAATTTCAAAGAGTAGCAGATGACTGGATTTGAAATGAGATTCTGGTCCGAAGTGTCAGGGCAACAGGCAGAAATGTGACTTGGAAAATATCTGCAGATTGCAGTTTATAAATCTTGTGATTACAAAGTATCAAAGCTTATTCCCCATAGATATATGGACCCATCAGATTCTTAAAGTTTCGCTGGGTCAAAATCAATGGAGAAGCCCCCCTTGGGCTTAGGACTTTGGTCTGCCACTCACTTTTGCCCGTGTCCTTGAAAACCATTGCATGTCCTCTTGGCATGCTATCCTTTAATATCTGTTTCCTCCTTGGTTTGTATAATGGATAACACTGTGAATGTAAATATAAACAACATTTACTGGATCTACAAACTTAATGTGTTATTTGGTTAGGTTTTTTTAAGTCAACAAAAAGTGTTCCGGCTAGTTTTTTTGTCAGCTTGATAAAAGCTTTAGTCATCTGAGGGGAGGGAATTTCAATTGATGATGGCTCTCAGCAGGTCATTAGTATATTTTCTTAATTAGTGATGTTGGAGGGACAAGCCTGTTGTGGATCTGGCCTTTCTTATGCTGAGGGCCCTGAGTACTACCAGAAAGCCCGGCCCAGCAAGCCATGAGGAACAAGCCAGTAAGCAGAACTACTCCATAGCCACTGAATCAGCTCCTGCCTCCAAGTTCCTTCTTGATTTGCCTTCCTGCCTTGGCTTCCCTCACTGGACTGTCATTCAGGATATATAATCAAATGAATATTTTCTTCTTCAAGTTGCCTTAGTCATGATGCTTTGTCATCATCATCATCACCATCATCATCATCACCATCATCACTATTATAATTTTTGGAGACAGGGTTTCTCCGTGTAGCACTGGCTCTCTTGAAACTCACTCTATAGAACAGATTGGTTTCAAATTCAAAAATCCTCCTGCTTCTGCCACCACAGTTCTGGGATTAAAGGTGTGCACCACTACTGCCTGGATTGCCACAGCAGTATTAACCCTAAGACAGGAAGCTTATTTTTCTAACTGAATTTAAGAAATTGGCCTAGTTTGGTTAATAAAATATAATAAAATTTCAATCTGACTCCAGAAATCACACACACATATACGGGGTGGAACTGCTTTTAGAAGTTAGATCTATAATGAACCAGTAGAAATGGAAGATTAATTTATGTTTTGAATACCATCTTGGAAATGAATGCTGTACAAGTATTTGCTGCTAAATAAGTGAGCACTAACAGTTTACTGTGCAAAGTCCTGTTTGCTTGCCAAAATTGACACAGTAAACAATTCAGTCACCCATCAGGCAGCGTAAGGAGAGGGCATAGTCACCAGATTGCTGCACATAATTAAATTATTTGATGGATAATTTAGGCATTCATTTGCCAAACAAACGTCTGGTAAGGCAATGTGTTAGTCTATAAGGATAAAATTCTCAGGTAATATGAACGGGTCTTGTCTTTCATGGTGCTTAGTCTAATCATTTAAGCAATTGAATAATTGCCATGATCAAGTTAGGTTCTTAAAGAACATTCAGTATTTGAAATAAAAGTTTGACCTGATATGATTGTTCATTAGGTGAAAGTGCTTGCTATTGAGCCTGCTGGCATGAGTTTGATCTCTGCATTTCATGGTAGAAAAACAAAGCCAACTTTGCAAAGTTGTTCTTTAATCTCTAGCCACCACACAGATACTGTGGCACCTGCACACTTTAGTGTAGTGTGGCACCTGCACACTTTAGGGTGTAGTGTGGCACCTATACCCTACTCCAACCAATTATATATGACTATAATCATGATAGTCCTGAAGTTTAAAAGTTAAATGAGATAACTGTCACCTTTGGTTCTAATATGAACAGGACTCATTCAACATAGGTGTGGTGGTGCTTTACATATGCTTTGCCCTGGGAGTGGCACTATTAGGAGGTGTGGCCTTGTTGGAATATGTGTGGCCTTGTTGTAAGAAGCATGGGCTTTGAGACCCTCCTTCTAGCTCTCTGGATGCCAGTCATTTCCTGTTTTCTTTTGGAACAAGATGTAGAACTCTTAAGTTTCTCCAGCACCATGCCAGACACTGTCGTTCTCCCAGCTCGATGATAATGGACCTAACCTCTGAACCTGTAAGCCAGCCCCAATTAAATGTTGTCCCTTATAAAAGTTGTCTTGGTCGTGGTATCTTTTCATAGCAATGAAATTCTAACTACAACAGGATTATGCAATACAAGAAGTCTCTACAGTTTTACGCATTTCAGTACAGTAGCAGACTCCTAACCTGCAGGCCATTCTCATGCAATTCTTTGACTATTGCCTTGCAGTGTATACAGTTATACTTTTGGTGGTCCCTGCTAATAATGAGAATGCTACCCAATTCTTCATAATCTTGTTCAGGTTAGACCATTTAACCAATAAAACAAAACAAAATTATTTCCTTGTGATTTCCCCATTTTTCTTCCTGCTTAGGAAGAAAAGGACATCTCATACCAAACAGAATCTGAACACGCATTGCCTGATTCTATGCTTCTTTCATTAACATTCTTTTCACACTCTTATACTAATTAAGAATTAATCTTATTGACACGGAGAACCTCTAAGAAGTCGCATGCTTTTCTTATTCCATCAACCTTCCATTTCTTGTACTTTCATTGCTATATTCAACCATGCACCAAAGTTCCCAGAAATAATTTGTGTGAATGACCAGTAAGATAGGAGGCTGAAGTCTTTTATCCCCTCAAATACACCCTTGTCAGTCTACTCCCCTGAAAATCTTTTCTGGGCCTGAGGGGGACAGTGTGCTACTGATCGCCCTCTACAGATGAAGCTCTCATAATCCCACCTGCTTAGCACATTGGCAGCAGTGGTTCAAAGGAAGGAGCTCTTTTCCTGGCACTATCTCTGATGGAAAGGAACTGCCTGGTCTAAGGTATGTCTCCTCTCCGTGGCTGTTACTGTCCATCCAGTGTCTGATAACTGTGGGGCAGGAGGGCCAGGCCCCCTTTCATCTCATTAGGACAATTCTTATGAGCTACCTCGGTCGAAAGATACAAGACGTGGCTCCTGCCTTGAGACAGGTTTGCTGCTGAGGCCTCCCTCTGTTTAACCTTGCTTCTCCTACTGTCTTACCACAGCCCATTCCCAAATGTCGTCCCAGACTCTGAGTTCATAGGCTCCCCGAAAGCCTGTCTTCAGTGAAATTAATGAAGACTGTGGTAAGAATATTATTCATCGTTTAAGACTGGAGCTTCAAGATTTTAATCATCCAATAGAGAAACAAATTTTATAAACCAAATACTCCAATTTGACAAAATAAAATGTTACGTTTAAGACAGAATTTGTATTTGAGTTACTTGAGTCGAGAACACATGTGATCCTCTTTCCAAATGATACATATTTTGAAATATGAAGGCTATAATATAAGTTATAGGGAGAGAAGAAAGTTCATGTAAGATATGGTCATAATAAACATTGTTAACTTTAGTATGAATTGTCCTTTCTATGTCGCTACCCACATCCGACCCGCGGAATAAGGCAACGTCAACTGTGTTCTTCAAGCGGTTTATTCAGCTATCCCTGTACAGCACGCTTCCTCTCTCTCCCTTCTCTTCCCCGTGCATCCTTCTATAAGCATTGCCTTCATCCTATCAGCAGCTGCCACGAAGTCACTGGTGATTGGCCGTTCTCAATGATGCGAGGTGGGGTGATCGGGTAACCACACCTCTCAGCGCATACAACTCCATATATGGAGTTGTCTTTTCTCTCAAGCAATGCCTATGCCAAGCGCCACCTTGTAATGGCGAGAGCGGAGCCGCTTCCCACATTTCTCCATCAAAGTTTGTCTTGTTATTATTGGTGTTTGTCCTCAGACCGTGTGATAGATTTTCATTCAGGTGAGCAGGAGGCTGGCTGGAAGGACAGACACACTAAGCCTGCCTAGCATCCACATCTGCACACCCTCTTGCTGTCCAGAACTTCACTTGCTTATGCAGATCCTCAGAGTTGGTCTTTGAAGTCTCGCCAAAGCAGAAATTATTTTTTTTAGTGCTGTTAGTGAATAAATGGAGAAGGAAGCGAGAAAATCTCTGTGAAATGACTACTCTCAGAAAGATATCAGAAGCATGAGAAAAGAGCTCATGAAATGAAATTTTTAGCACTAAGATCTAAGCGCCCAGCAATGCTGCCCCAGTATTTAGATTCGGCCCAGCTAATTCTGGGAAAAGCACTGTAGAAATAGGCATCAGCCCTTGAATCTAAAACAAGTCACATGTAAAGTGAAGGCATGACGAGTGGAAGCGAAGCACCATCTTCAAGTGAAATCTAATAGAGAAACAGCAAAGAGACAATAGAGAAGCTGGATGTTTAATTTTGGAGGCATGGGTTGGGCATGCAATGTTCTGTTCCCCTCAGATCTGAGATCTCAGATCTGCGATACCTCTAGATAATATTTAGAACTCCATGGCTCAGAGTACAGAAATCAATTAGAAAGCTCTCAGCAGTAAGCTTGTATTTATTTTTTGTTTCTTAGGGTTCTCTTCTTAGCTTCTCCATACACCGAGAATATGGTTTGGAAGGAATTGACTCTTTCTTGCCTCTGGGAGTGGACCCTGATTGGCATAAATCAGATAACGTCTCATCTTGAGGTCACACTAATTGGTTCAGGGTTGATTCACTAGGTTAGTATCTGAAAACATGCAAACAGAGGAATAGGGAATTGTCATGTTATGACAATAACAGAGGAAGGAAACAAGGCTGGAGTCAGCACTGAGGGACAACAGTGAGAATCAGAGATGAAGTCATCAGAATGAATTCAACACTGCACTGTATCAAGAGTTCTCTAAAGCCAGCTGATTACTGTTGGTACTCCTCAAACCAACTCTTAATTGGGACTTCTGTAGTATGGGAGAGCATTGTGACTACAGTCAATTGTGTCTCAGTACCCACAAGAATACCCAGCATGAACAGGTAGCACACTAATTGCTGACTAACAGAGGTAAGAACCATGGCTCAAATTCCCTGCTTGGCATTAAGTGGTAATTTTATTTAACAACTCCAAATCTCATTTCCTTTATGTGAAAGACAAAAGAGTTCCCCAGGTTCCTCATAAAAATAAAGCCGTTCCTCTGCTCACATGAAGTCTCTGTGACTTTATGCAGATTGTTGCTTTAGTGTTTCTAGATACACTAAAGACTGAGAGCTGATGTACCATTTCAGCATTGTGTGAGCTAAGCCCTCGGAGAATTTTCATTAGCCAAGGGTTAAAACAGTTCTGTTCCTGCCTCAGCTGACCGCCAGAGTGTGAAATTATGGTGGTCTGTAGATGATGCACACCAGAAGTCTGGGCAAAACAAGTAGGGTTATCACTGTTTGTTTAATCATTTCCTGAACATGCAACTGAGGCTCAGGAAGATTGTTGGACAAACTTTTGATTCTTGAATTATTAATAAAAATTAGAACTGGTTATGAGTTTTTGTTCAGAACACGGAGAGGAATGCTTTCATTTGGGAAACTGCACTCTATCGGTAGTTTAAAGCTGAGTCTGTCTGAGACTTACGGCAAAGCACCATCAGATCTCTCATCTTTGACCTCAGGACAGAGTGAGGGTAGAAGCTCTGCCTTTTAAAAATTTCCATGGTTAAGGTTGTTCTAAGTCACAATCTGGAGCAATCTTATCAGATAACAATAAAATACAAGTGAGATACACATGGAATGCTATTTTTTTTTTTGCAATTTTAAATTTCTGATGGATGTACTCAATAAAAAGAAAACAAGTTAACTTAATTTTAGTAATCTTATTTAGCCTGCTATATGAAAGCCCTAGTTTGAATATATAACAATTGTAAAAATAGGGAGATATTTTGAATCCGTTTTGGTGCCATATCTTTTTGCTGTTGTTTATCTTATTTTATTATCATCACTATTTTCTGTATGGTGCGCGTGTGTGTGTGTGTGCGTGTGTGTGTGTGTGTATGTGTGTATGTGTGTATCTGTGATGTGAATGTGCTAGTATGTGTACAAATATAGCACAGCTCAAGCCTGGATGTCAGAGGACAACCTCACAAGTTAGTATTCTACTTCTACCATAAAAGTTCTTAGTCAAACTCAAATAGCTATGTTTGCAAGGTAAGAGCCTATACATGCCGAGCCATCTTACCAACCCTGCTTCTCAATCTTTAAAATCAGAAATGACAACAGTGTTTAATAGCCCCAAAGAAATGAGTTCCTCCCTCATGCAATTTTGATGTCAAGATTGAAGGAAAAACAAAGACAAGTGCTACTTTTGGCATTTGTTCATCTCGAAGAAGCCAGAATTCCTCTTTTCCAAAAGCAATGAGACTTTAATATGGTCCAACAAACACTAGGAGAAAAGAAAGAATTGGCAAGTGAGGAGGGTGGAGGAGGTTGACAGCTTTGTTGAAACTTGCCCAAACTTGTAGACTTGGTCCAGATGTTTACAACTGCCACTGTTCACAATCAGAAGTCACAAAAGTGTTCACATAAGGAATGAAAGAGGTCTTGCAACCCGTTGACATATTGACTAAACGAGAAGACAATATTTTAGCTATTAATCACTGTGTTTTTCTCTGTAACTCATCCTTTTTCCTTCTCTATTTAAGCAGATAGCAGACCTTCTGCTTTCTGCTGCAGGGAAACCGTAAGGCAAGGTGAAAAATAGAAATGTTCTCTCTGGTTCTTTTCATACAAAATTCCCTTAAGGCCATTTAGAGATGTATGCAGTAGGAACCTGGGAGAAAGTGTGGATACATAGAGCAAATGGTTTGGACAGAAATGGAAACAGGAAAGGCAGCCTCCAGGCACAGAAACCAGAGAGCTCAAAAGAAAGGGAGGCATGAGAAAGAAAGAAGAGAATGTGTAAGAGCCACAGGAAGAAAAGACAAAGACCCAAGAGGAAAATTATTCTGTATAACAAAGATGTGCCCACAGGGGGCCCAAGAGACAGTTGGGTATTTGAATATAGAAAGGGCTGAGGATAGCCTCAGAGTGATGCACCATGCATGTCTGTGTCAGCCAGCACAGCCAAGAGTAAGATGCTCACTTGTCCCTGTTCTGATAAGTTGTCAAGTGAACCTTGTAAGTGAATAAATTTACATATCTGGCTATTCTGGAAGGGTCAGCTTATCCTTAAAACAGCAGGCAGCTGCGCTATGGAAAAATAGTGTGATGTCTATCAGACAAGTATGCCTGTGAATTGAGAGCCAAGCAGGCTGTGACAGCGGCTACAGAGTCCACAAAAATGATGGCTGTAATTCAAGGGAGTGGTGAAGTCTGCCCTGGGATAGTAGTCCCTCCTGAGAGATGAAATCCTGTCAAACTCTGCTGCGGAGGCAAGACTGGCAGTGTTCGGTGAATGGAGGTGGTTATGGGCAAAATGTAAAGACAGAGCATATCCCAAATTGTTGAGCTAGAACTTTTGAAATATGATTATTTTTCTGAGGTGCGTATTAACTCTAGCACTGTTCTAACTCGACAACTCATTTAGCCCAAAGACTCCTTCTCTGTATACAATCCTTTCATTGTCATTTTCTAGGTGGGAGACACTGTTTCAGAGATGCCAAGTGATGTACCCCACATCACAGACTGTGAAGAAAAGAAGCCACAGTTTTGAAAATGCTGGGTTCAGCATCTAGCCATACATCTCTACTGTCGGGTGAGAGGCCAAACAGAGCTCTGAAACTGATTAAGCCAGGAAAAGCCTACTTAATGCCAGGCTGGGATTTTGATATCAAGGTACCAGATATTTGATAACTTTTGTCCAAATGCCAAGCCTGTCTTTATCCCTTTATTTGTATATGTCTTATAGATGGGTTTCCTTTTAATAAGCCATTATGGAGTTCAGATCCAAATATAACTGTTCTTAAGCCCATCTTCTAATAAGTTTAGCTTCTGAATCATTAAATACAGAGGCTCCCAATTGCCTCCTCTTATTCCCAATTAAAAGACAGTGGCTGACTTAATTTGCATGAACCCTTCTTTGAACGACCAGGTTAACTCTGTGAAGAGAGCATGAAGATTTTTTTTCTGGTGCTTCAGCACCTGAGAGGAGTCAGGATTTTCTTGATGGGAAATTTGAATTTAAATAAAAAAAAAAATCCATTCGAAACCACCATGTCTGTGTCAGCCAGATGATGACAAGCAGCAGAGTGGTCACTAGCGGAAGCAGGTCAGATCGACACTGCTTCACACTTGGGGAGTAGCACGAGGTCCAGGATCGGAAGGAAGACAATGTGTCTACAACACGCAGTGAGCTGCAGGCTTTAAGATCAGGGTCCACACCGGGAGCCACGTGGGGCAAGGCACCCTTCTGCTGCTCCTCAGCCTTGTAATTGAATCCGTTTGCCCCATCTCTTTTCTCCGGCTCGTGATCCTTGCTGGCAGGCAATTTTCCTCCAATTTAAAAGCCGTTGCTTGTCCTCATCTCACGCTATATTCTTCTCAAGCCTGGAGTCCCAGTTTTGATCTTCTCAGTGCTGACCTGCCCTGCACACATTGATTTCTATTTGATAAGAATTTAGAGTCAGGGAGTGTAGAAAGCAAGTATTTACACAGAGGTTTTGGGCGAAGAACCTCCTTACTGAGGTTCAGACTCCCATCTAGTGGAACATTTATTCTTGTATCATCCATCCTGTTCACACCACACTGTCTGGCCACTAGCAGTGGATAATATCAGGTGCTGATACTGGTGTTGTGTTATGGAGTTGAACCTTCAGATTAACTTCAGTTTTCCCTGATTCTCCCCAGCATCCTTTATATTCTGTGTACTCTTGCATATTTTGACCAATTGAGAGAAGTTCTAAATAATCAAGGACTCCTTGTTTATAGCCAGTAAAGCCATTTTATACAAGATTTCTATAAATGAGCTTTTGTGTTTATATTTCATGATATTGTTGCCTCTTCATTAATCTTGGACTAAATCATATGTCTACACACACACACACACACACACACACACACACAACATCACTGTGATGAGATTGATAAAAACACAGCATTCTCTCCTTACTAGATTTCAATCACTAGGCAGGACTATTTCTCTTGGTGTTTTGTGCCTCCACAAATACATCTATCTATCTATCTATCTATCTATCTATCTATCTATCTATCTATCTATTATCTACCTATCATCTATCTATCTATCTATCTATCTATCTATCATCTATCTATCTATTTATCTATCTATCCATCCATCCATCTAACCATCCAGGTTTGAATTCAATTAGAATTGCTTGAGTTTGTATTGCTGGGTGTGTGTACCACAAGCACACTCAAAATCTAAATTAGGATCATATACTTATGAATATACTTATGAATTATATTTGTATCTCATGAGGTAATGTGTTAAGAAAACCAGAGGAATAGGTATCAGGCCTAGGATAAAATGAGTCCTCTCTTATATCTTTGTACTGTACTGATTGTATAGAGGTAACATAGTAGATTAATACCCAACCTATTAAATATGCAAGTTAAAATCAATCAGTGTAACACATCAGTGGTTCACCTTTATATACTAGGAGTTCAATCACTAAGATTCTTCAGGAATTTTTATGGAGTCTTTAAATATAATGATCTGCAGAAAGGCAAAGGTTGGTCTCTGAAGAATGATTTAGCAAATCAGTACACAAGTGATAGTCTTCTCTAAACATCTTAAAATGTAAGTTACTATCATGAATATTTAACAAAAAGCAACCAACTGTAGTAAAATTCTGTTAATAAGTTCATGTTTTTAAAATATAATTTTTAATATTATTTATGTCATAAAATCCCAAAATCAATTAAATGAAGCAGCTTATTTTGAATTATTATATATGTTTATTACACAAGGAAATGGTATAATTAATAATCTAAAGGCCAGTATAGATAAAGAGGAGAAGGTCAACGAAGGGGTAAAGTCATAGGAAGCTGAGGGATTTTGCACATTCACACAAGTAGAGTCAATGGTTCCCCAGTAGCCTACCCAGTGTGTCCCTCCTTGTTAGCGTACAGACAATGTTTTTGAAGCCATATTGAGTGCATACTTAGAGCCCTGTGAGCAAATAGTAAGTCAGAAGACTTCCTGCCTCCTGCATCCCCCCTTTCTATAGTCCAATAAAATTCCGTTAAGTGGTTGTCATACATTATTGCTTCATGTCGTAAGTCAAAGCATTGAAATTTCTCAATATTTTATTGACTTAATTTGTAAATTATTTATCTGAATAATTGTGGTAGAGTTCACCTCCCGAGGAGTGATTTATAAGCGAAACTGTTGAAGGGCTCAGACTGACAAGTCTGTCTTGTCTCTGACTTAGAGCTGTGCTACCTCCTTTAGCAATATTTCATAACACGTAATTTTGATTAAGTTATGGTGACATGCTTCCTCTCATTTTGAATATGAAATAAAAAGCTCTAGCATTGTTTCAAGTAGTTTTATATTTATACATACTTTAACAACAGAGTTAATGAAATATCAGTACAGTAACATCAAGTATCAATATAGATAAAAATATAGATAAAATATAGATAAAAATATAGATAAAAATTTAAAAATAATTATTTGGATTCAAGGAAAACTGTAAACTGTTGTCTTTCTAGTTAATTGATATTCAGTCTCTTAATCATTTTTATTCAGACAATTATGGCTTTTTATTATTCAAAAGAAGAAAACATACTTGTAATAGAAAAAGTCAACCTTGTGCTTTGAGTTCTTACTTTATACTATGTTTTCTCATTAAATAGTTAAAACTTAAAAAATCCTCACTAGCTAGTTAAGAAATAAGTTATGCAGTCATTTAGACAAGAAAAAGCTATTTGAACTTCTAAAGTATTTTCTGATCTTCAAAGTCTTGAAATTTCTAGGTCTCTTTCTGCCTGGCTTGTCTTAGATGGTAGTTCACTTCTTTCAAAGTTTCTATAATCAATTTCTAGCTGAAAAGTATAAACAGAAAGTTGGTATCTGACAATTTGACTCTAATTGAATCAGTCAGGGTGTTCCCTAAAGGTCTTTATAAGCCACTGGGTAGGCACTAAGCAGCAGCCTATTCCTCCTGAGAAGGCTAGGCAAAGGCTGGCATATCACCATGGTCTTCTTGAAATTTGGTGCTAAGAATAAGTATACATGGAGAGAGCATCACTGTTCCAGTAGCTGTTAAGGGTCAATCCTAGTTAAAAATGAAAAGTGACACACTCACTCACTCAGAAGTGTAAATTTGTTTGGATTTGCTTATTATTTATTTTCATTGTCAGAAAGAAAAAAATCTCACAACACAGTTATGGGGAGAGTATTGAAATATATAAACCACAAGAAGTGCAGCAGTCACCACAAAACCATCACCCAATCATCTACTCTCTGCTTAGTCTTGTATTTCTTTCCATATTGTTGTTTTTAGGGAATGACTGAAAAATTTATTTATTTACTTATTTGTTGGTGTGAGACTTAGTCAAGGATCTTGGACATAAAAGACTACTGAAAATATATATATATATATATGTATATATATATATATATATATATCCAACCTCAAACTATTCTAAAGTATTTTCAAAAGCTTCATTAAAAATAATATTATTATTTTCATGTATGTATGATATATTCCCATGTAGATCACATATACTTTATTTAGTTCATTCTTGACCTGTTGAGATTCAGACTACTTACAGTTTTGCTCTTAAAAACTATAGTGGAAAACATTGTCCACCTATCATACATTTATAGAAGTGTCTATGTTCAAAGGACATTTGTGATCTGCCTTTGGTCCTGTATTACAAGCTACTCTTTTTACATGCAATAAGGTATTTCTCTCAATGTGATATGAAAGTGCTCACTTCTTCAACATTACTCATGAGCACTATATTAATTTTCATCTTACTCCAAGACAATGTTAGCTCAATTTTTGATTGCAAGTTAGTTTTAACACGTGTTCAGGTGCCTTTTTGGGCTATTTTGACATTTCCTTGTCCTTTCAACTTCCCAGTGAGGTTCCTTTCTTCTTCACAGACTGGGAGTATTTTTTATGGTCCATTTGGTGGGTGTTTGTGTATCAAATGTTCAGAGCAAAGCTTGGGCTAGCACTGTAAACCTAAGAACTTCAGCCTATGGGAGGCATTTAAAGTCCACGAACAGATGTGATCACCACTAAGAAACCTTATGACAAAGTAAACCAATGGTGTCTAGGACTCAAAACGAGCAAAAGCAGTGACTTGTATAAATTGAATAAAGGAGAACGAAGCAAAAGATAACAAAGAAGAGTTAGTAATGAGGGATTAAAACGACCATAACAGTGTGGGTTTGGGGGTCTAGTGACCTGAAAGGTGCTGTTAGAAAGACAGGGAGGCAATGGAGCAAGCCAGCTGAAGCCCAAACGGCAGAGAGCCTAAGCAAACTTTTCCATGTGGTAGTCTGACTCTGAACACAGGGGACAAAAAGGAACTGTGACTGGAAAGAGGATCTGGGTTAAGTTTGGATTCATTAGCTCACTTCAACATAAAGAAAGGCAAGAGACAATGTGCATAATGTGTAACATAATGACTGTCATCTCAGAAAAAAAAAATCTTTGGCCAAGGTCACCAATGACCTTCACACTAAATAAAGGATCATTTTTAATTCCCATCTTAGTAGACAACAACTATCACAGGGGTCAATTATCCTCTCTAGTCCGACTTCCATAGCATCTCTCTTGGTTCTCTTCTGTCCTTTCAGACTGTATTTTCTAATTTCTACATGGGACAGCTGAGCACTTATTTTTAGTGCATTTTATTACACATTTCTCCCTCCCAATCTACAGGCTCTTCCAAGATGGTATCTTTTTAATTATGCATGAATCATCATTTTTGTGACAATCGTAGGCATATTCAAACCTACTTACTAAGTAGGTACAGCCCCTGAAAACACACATCTTACTTGATGGATTGATATATACTTTGACACAAATATGCCGCAGGAATCTGGAACTTAAGAATCCCAACCTAAGCTTTTCTGGATTTATCCCTGGTTTCTACTCTTCTACACTGGTAAGTACTAGATGTCATATTTGGAAACTTATATGACACCCTTTAACAGTCATATGTGAAGCACAATCATATTGCATTGCTGATTTGAAGAAATCACTAGAGAGTAAAGGGTTAATGATAAAGTAAATTTGATTATCTTTAAGCAAGAAATAAGGTGGCCTATCCAGATAGAGTTGATACGTGTATGTCGTATGTGATGGCAGCAAGTGAGTTAAATTTGATCTTCTAATAGAGAACTAAAAGAGCTCATGAATCGTACTGAGATTACGTGGTTCCCACTGAGTACAAGGAAGACCACTGATACAATCCTGTTATCCGTAACAGTGTTTAAAGAGGTTTACCATCTGGTAGCTTCTAATACTCAATGAGAAAATCCTGGTATAATTTTGGCAATAGTTCTAGATGAGATTAGTTATTATTAAGCTCTGGGCTCTTCAGACTACTTCAGGTCATCAACCTCAAAAGGCAGAAGACCAGCTCCTGAGCAGGCCTGATGATGAAGAAAGCAAGTAGTTTGATTTTTTAAGTATTAGTGAATTTACGCACCACTCAGATTCTCTTATCTAAAGCTCTTTGGTATCCTTATTTTGTCTAGAGGAAAATGCTTGAATTTAGACATAAGGTGTATAAACTGGGGAATGTGAGGCAGTGGGGCGGTGGGCTGTGAGAAGCAGCTGGGTGCTTGGTTGAACAAAAGCCTGGAACCCGGGACCATTATTAGAAGGCAGGAGTTCAGCTCTGCTCCTGGGTCCTGGTTCTTTTCCTTTAGCTTCAACCCTCCACAGCCTCTCCCACAGAGAGGTCTATGGCCAACAGGAACAGGCCTCAGGCCCTAGAGAGATTTACATACTAATGAGGTACCTGAAGGCCAGAGGGTGGAGCCAATTAAACATTCTTCCCTAGCCCCTCCTCCTTCTTTCCCTATTTAACTCAGGGTTTTCTGGAGGTGCATCCAGGTCCATCTACCATCCACCATGACATTAAAGCCTGTAAAAACCCATGGACTTTCTTTTATCATTGGGGCCGCACCATGAGGAATCATAGAGAAGGCCTTTAATGAGCCACTGTAGCTGCAGCCGCAGTGCCTAACTTCCCCCTTGAGGAACCCAGCCAACTACCTACAGGAAAATGCTTGAATTTAGACATAGGGTGTATAAATTGGGGAACACTTAGCAAAAAAAAAAAAAAAAAAAAAAAAAAAAATTGAACTTTAAAAGTTGAAAAAGTTTTCACAAGTAAATAAGAGCCAAAATTTCTTTTTCATTTTGAATTTCTTGGGTTAAATGGAGAGGCATTAGCTGACTATATATGTAAGGTAAGAGAAAATCAAGTAAAGCAATTATTGACTTGACTGTCACTGTTGTATTATAAAATGTAATGTGTGGGTTTCTTTTCCAAAAATTCCCACAAATGCATCAAATCATGAGGGAGAGGAAACAACAGTACGTCTTATCATGCAGTTTTGAGAACAATAACTTGCCAGTGCTCATTTTTTTCTGCTCTACAGGCACATCATCAAGAAGCTTTTGAAAATGACAAGGACTAACTTTTTCCAAAGAAAATGTATAATCCAACTTCTACTGATCAAAAGGCAACTAAACAACTGCTCACGACATCTGCCCTTGAGCATGGTGAAGTGATTGGCTAAGCTAAGCATCTGGTTCATAATCAGGAGACAGTGATTGGTTCAAAGTCAAAATACTCATGGCAAAATTTCACTTCTAAAAATCAAGAATACATAGCTTATGAATGCTACCCCTGAAAACTTTTGTTATTCTCTCTCTCTCTCTCTCTCTCTCTCTCTCTCTCTCTCTCTCTCTCTCTCTCTCTCTCATAGTTCTCATGATGTATGTAACACCCCATGTTCACAATTAGTGAACAGGAAAAAAGGTAATTACAGAATTTTGTTACTCTTTTTATGTACATGCATGTAACGTTAAGTCTCTGTGTTCTATGTAAGTCTGAAGTTTATGGCAAACGGTCATCACCGATGTCCATTGTCTTCAACTACAGTCACTATGAATGGGATGGAGAACCTCTGGACACTGACTCCTGGCTTTGTGACTTTGTTTATCTGTGACTCAGACATTCAAACTGCACTCTAAGTTCTCAGGCAGTCTTCATGTTACAGTATGGGTTGATTTGTGTTCATCCACACGCCAAAGTAGATGAAACAGGTAGAGAGGTTTAATTGATTCTCTCAGTCAGGATTTAAAACACAAGATATTATTTGAGGAATATCAAATACTGAAAAGAAAATGTTCTGACTACTATTTTGTGCTGGAATGTTAAATACTGAAACAAAGACATGCTGCCTCAATGTGTCCTTGCCATCGTTGTTTTTCTTCACGAATTAGAAAAATGGAACCCAAGTAAGAAGTATGAAGACAGGATATAGTCCCAAAGCAAGCTCCTAATATTTTTAATAGTGGTAACTTGAACTCTCTAAGTTTCTTCTAGCATCACAACAAGAAGAAATGCATCTGACTCATGAAGTATGAACCCTACTCTCAGCAACTTTCCAGTTTCCTTTCCTCAGAGTGTAACTTTCCTCAGAGTGAAGGGATACTCATGTATGTTTGCTCACCAAGCAATGCCTTAGTAACACAGCACTAAGTTTCACTCATTTCCTTCCATTTCTTTGGGCAGCAAGTACAGGAGGAGGAGTGAAGGAGGTAGAGGCCAAGTAAGAAGAACCTTCTTATCATCCACATCTTCCTAGTTGAGATGGGCTTCCATGAGAAGGAAAGCAGAGATGAGTGTCTGGACTACTTCCTGAAAAGCATGGAGCACTCACTGGGTCAGAGCTGAGCAGGACTCTCAAAATGCTGCCTAGACCACAGGCCAGCCCTCCAGCATCCCAAGTTACAGAGATCAATTACATTTTGAAGTTATATTTTTATTTCATTATTTATTTTGTGTTGCTGGTGGCGGGGAACAAACGCATGTACACATAAGGAGGGTAGAGGACAATTTGCAGGAGTCAGTTCTCTTTATCCTACCAGGTGGGTTCTGAAGATTAAACTCAAGCTTGGCTGGAGGTGCCTTTAGCAGCTGAGCCAACCCATTGCTCTTTGGAGGCTAATAATATGAGTTAATAATATTTATTATTCTGAAATATCATTAGTTGCTTTTCAAAGCTTATCTAAAACACATGTTTTAAAGGAAGTAGCCATTTGTTGATGCCTATTATGTGACAAGTACCAGTTTAGACAATGTATGAATTTGATATCTTGTAGCCCACAGGCCTACAAAGGAGTTGTCTTCCTACTTTAAGTGTGAGACAACAGTTTCACTGTGATCCTTTCATATTTTACAACATTAAGTAATCAAGCTTGGAGATCTGATTACTTTTGTCACATAACATGACATTGTGAAAAGCTAACCATATAATAATCAAATCAGTGACACTGGGGACACAAGGAATCCTAGAGATGTTGATATTCTCTTTGAAGTTAAAATGAAGTTTGAATGTTTATGTGTCTTTCTTCTCTGTAAAGGGACAATTCATAATTTTCATCATGTTCTCAAAGGGTTAACTCATGAATTTGAAGAGCCATTGTACTGAGTAGACTGAGAAAATGACCACCATTTCCCTCCAGTTCTACCATATGGCATCTCATGCTTATTCCCAAAATGCTCAATTTTCTCCACTGATTGGAGCAAGGATGGAAACCTTAGAAATAAGGAGATTAAATAATAATGAAGTATACGAAAGTCCATTTAGCTCAGTGTGCTATTTGGCAGCTGCCCATAGCCCTTCTGGTTATCAGCACACCCCAGAGGCTACTGTAGATTCATTAATACAATTTTAGACTAGAATATTCTTGGAGATCATATAATCTAATTCCCTCAGTTTATGAAAGATAAAAGAAGACCGGAAGAACTATAGAGAGTCCTCCACCCTCACACAACCTTTCGTTGGTTTGATAATAGATACATTTGCCCAGGTATCAGATGCTATTGGCCATTGTCAGTGCTTCCATTGTCAATGAAATGAGAAACTTTGGGATCATGTTCAAATCGACCATTCCAGTTCTTGGATTGATTTAGCATAACTAGATACTATTTAGCTCCAGGGCTTTTAATCCTATTAGCCATGGTGGCACCACATCTGTCTGGCACCAGTGTGGTCTGTAGAAGATGTCAGGAAAGGTTGAAATGATGCTGAGAATTCTTGTATTCTAAATCTGTAAACCTGAAAAAAGAAGATGCCCTTCTCAGATGTAGCTTAATGAGGCAGACATAGCCAATTTCACTAATATCAGCCAAGCCATAATGACAAAATCAGTAATTTAATTAGTCTATCACAAAGAAAAACATTCCATTCACACCATTATTTGAAGCATTATGATTTCATTGGTTTCTACTTCACTGGAAATGTAGAAAAAAAACTTTTGAAAAAAAATTCCTATAAAAGTCTAGACTTTTAGACCCTTGACAAGAGGAAATGACTAAAATACCATTTTTAGACGACATAGAAAAGCTTTATCTCAGTGTATGCTCTTGGTCATCTGACATGATTCTAAGCCCTGAGATCAATTGTGTTTTCAGAATGAAAACATTCTTGGAAGCTTCCTTTAAATGGACAGGAGGTAATATGTGTGGGAAGAATAGCTCTTGAAACAGGACAAGATGTGCAAAGTGTGTTGGAGAAATCGGCCTCTGCAGACTTCTGTTTTCTTCTGGAGAACTGTTCACAGTTGTATGTATAGCTTTCTAAAGCTAATACATTAATCAAATAAAATTAATTAAATTAAAAATTGAAGTGTATGATTCTATTCTAAAAGTCTTATATATCAATATGAAGTTAAAGTGATTGTGTTCATTATAGGTAAAAAAAAAAATAAAACTTTAAATCATCCAAGCAGCATTTAAAATACATTGCTAAAAAAGTCTGTGAAGAATTAACACTAAGGTTATGGAGCTCAGTAGTTAAGAGCACTGACTGCTCTTCCAGAGAATCAAAGTTCAATTCACAGCACACACATCTGTAACTTCAGTTTTAGGAGACTCAGTGCCGCCTTCTCTATCCATGGGCACTAGGAATGCATGGGGTACCCAGACGTACATGCAGACAAAAAAACCCACACATATACTTTTTAAAAATACAAGTAGCACAAAAAGAAGAATTAAAATATCTGTATATTTTGGGTGGGATTTTGTGTTTCAATAAAATATTCTAAACAGACTCATTTAGGTTGTGATTTTATGTTTCAAAAAATGTTCTAAACAGACTCATTATTATAGTTTATCTTGAAGTCAGAGGGGCAAGTAACAGGCTGGTACACAGTATCACTCATGTTAAAATTTCCTCAAGTATAAGACAGATATAATGCTCAAACATTTCAATTAATTAACGTTACAAGGGAGTTCAACTGGTCAAGTATAATTGTCACGGAGTTCATTATAGTAATTAGAATTGGTACCCAGCCATATTCTATTATTTACCCTATTCAGTTCTGTGTGTGCGTCTCTTGGATGTAGAGGGTATTGTAGGTGGAGTATGTATCACTTTTTGTTTGCTTGTTTTGTTTTTAATGATTGTGGAGGAGAAGTGTGCTATCACATCATGCTTGTGTCTTTGCCCAGTCTACAGGTCCTCACTGGTACCTATAATTTTGTTCCTAATATATAATTTTTAAAAATTTCTAAAACTTTTAACATATATGCATCGTATATTTTAAAAGTCCATTTGAATCAAACTTTTGTTTATTTCTTACCTATTCCTGACTCATTTTTTTTCATTAGATTTGTATCCTACATCTTTTTTTCTCTACTTTTACTAAAATTTACCCTATTTTCTTTGTGATCTGTATGGTTGAATGAATCTAATATGGGGTTTCAATTAGGCTTTCTCCTAGAAAATAAATATTTACCTAAAGATAAACCTTTATTCTTTTCTCTATTTGTTCTACCTGGGGGAAGGAGTCCTCTTCTTCCAAAAAAAAAATTTTTTTACTTCTAATATGATTCCTGCCTGCCTACAGGAAAGCCTTGTTCCACTAAGCGTCATCTTTATCTCAAATCTTTTTCCTTGCTTGGCGAACTACTAACATGGTATCAACACACCCAACAGGGCAGGAAATGGCAATGATTTAAGTAGATAATGAGTGATATATATCAGCTATGGAATCACCCATATCTGTACTTTTTAAAATATATTTTTCTTTAATTTTTTGAATGTGTGTGTGTGTGCGCGCGCGCGTGCAAGTCTGTGCATGTGTACATGAGTGAAGATGCCAGCAGAAGCTATAAGAAGATGTTGGAACCTCCAGACCTGGAGTTACAGATGGGTCTGACCTGCTCAGTGTAGGTACTAGGAACCGGACTTTGTCCTGTGGAAGAGTATAAAATGATCTTGACTGGGATCCAACCCCCCAGTTCTCAGTTCTTTAAACTTTACTGGGTTCATCCACATCACCTAGCTGTTTCCACAGGTTCTTTGTTTCACTGTCATGGTCCACATTTTCTCTCCATGTATAAAAATTATTGGTCCAATTCTGGTTTTACTGGATAGTATTCACACTTGGGAGATATTTATGTTAGCGTAGTAGAAAACTAATTACTAATTGATTACTTTGACCTTGCATTGGGCAAGAATAACAGCTCACAGTTATCTATATACCTTCTCACTAGAGAAGACATAACTGAAACACTATCACCTTGAAAGTCCTGTCCTATCTTTTTACATGCATCACAGAAATATGTATGATTCCAGTTGCTTTCTAGTACAGCATCAGATGTTAGAGCCATAATGAGGTACAGAGCAAACACTGAGCTAGCTAAGATGAAAGTCTGGAGCTTCCCCAGTTCAGTTCTCAAGCTCACTGTGGCCACTTAGCTCCATGCCTGAGCCCCCCACTTACCTCTGAGTCCCTTCTCCAGCCCCAGATTCATAGGAGACTCCTACAGAGACATGTAGGACTCTATTTCTGAATTCTCTTCTGCTATGACACATACAGTATATTTACCGAGATAACATTAGACTAGTGAGACCACTGAGTGAGCCATGTAGCATGTAGATGTCACAGAAAAAAAAAAAAAAAAAAAAACCATTCTAGAAGCACCAGGTGCAAAAACCTTAAAATGTAAAAACATCTGGTCAACATGAAGACTTACAAAGTGGCCAGTGTGTGACTACACTGGGATTTCACTAAGATTAGCAAGGGAGTCATATCCAGAAACTTGTGATAGCAGAGGTTGGTATATGAACTTCCTTGCAGACCACTACCAAGCCCTGTACATTGAGACAAAAATGTTAGCATTTGAGGGGTTGATTATGTTGAAAAGTGATCTTTCTGGCTTCTTTGTTAACTGTAGGCAAGTAAGGAAAGAGGACATAGAAGAATATGAAAGCAGAAAGATTATTGTGTGGAGAACTACGGTAACATGGCAGGCATTTGTGGGAAGCAATCAGAGTGTGTTAGGGACATAAGGGAAAATAATCAGGATAATAAGAAAGACTAGCAAGTGTCCTGAAAGACAAAGGAAAAGTCAACATGTTTCAAGAAAAAAAAAAAAAATGGAGCAACTGACTGTGTCAAACCTGAACAAAACATAGTGAATGAACAATGAAAAAATGACCAGTGTATTACAGTGATCCCAAAAGAGCTATTTTTTAGAACAGTTTCAAGTGGTAATATTCAAGAGAACCAAGGAGAGGAACTAGGAGTGGACTCATTATGACTGCAAAGAGAAGTCCTATTCCACATGTAGTAATTAGATGAGATAGACCCTGTTGCATATGGAATGGCTGTAGACTATGAGTAAGAATTAAAAGTGGGATTGTAGTTTGACAGAGAGTAAGGCATAATGGAATCAATTAAGTGTGAAAGGGAAGACAGCAAGGCTACATGCTGTGGAATTATCCTTGAAGGCGCTCCTTTGGTACTTCAAGTTAGAGAGAGAGAGAAGAGCTTTGGGTAAAAGATGAGATGCATGAAATGACCTCAGCATGACAGTTTTAAATTTTATGTTTATAGCTCATGTTTCATAAAAATAGGACAACTCTAAATCTAAAATTGGGGTCTAAATGGGCACAAATAAGCCAATTTTCCAAGTGCACACATTTATTATGGTTTTTTTTTGGGGGGGGCACATAATCCATCTTAGATCAAGCCTTTTTCTCACTCATATCCTTCTATTCCTACAAGAGAGAAATGAAGCAGGGGCTTTCCAGCATGTTACTAGTTTAGAGATTGCTGAAAGACACTGTGGTCCTCTGACCACCTTAGGATAATCTGTACTTCCTGAAGATACAGTTTTAGGACAGTGGCTCACTTGGCAAAGACGTGGCATCTATATGGCGTTGTCTTGATTTTATTTCCAGGTTGGCTTTCCTTTGCAACAGAAAGATTATATACAGAAAATTATATAAACACATCCGAAAGGGAGCTGGGAGTGGCTGAGGCAGGTGGATAGAGAATATGAGGTCAGCCAGGAATGTATAGTGAGACTGTATCTCAAATCAAACAAGCAATAGCAATGCAAAATTCACAAGGTTCTGTTTTTTTTTTTTTCAGCTTAAATTCTCAACTATTTACAGGTTTCCATCTATTCCTAATAGAAATGCAAGCTATTAATCATCTTTAATTCTTGGTTTAATTGCTTTCTCTCTGAGTTCCACAAGGTAGGATGGCTGATAATGGAAACAGACCATAGACTGCCAGTGGTAAGTTAAATGCAGGTTTGGGAAAAGAGAAAAATACATTTCGTTCCTCTTACTTCTTTACAACAGGGTACATACTGGGGTTTATAAAAGCAATTATACGCACAGTAACAGTTATTATATCAAAATAAAGCTGTTTATATAAATGCAAATTTCAGGGATTTTTCTTCTCCCTCCCTTTTAGCTGTTACCATTCTGTCTGTGTGTGCTGCATAAACAGACATGTTCCTGAGCATGATGTTTGTTGCGCAAAACATTTCATAGGTGAAGAGGTGCAGGGAGGAGTTTCCGATAAGGGAATTCATTCCATACGGCTCTATGCTTGAGTACACATGTGGAAATTTCATCGACTTCGAGGAAAAGCCATATGCAGATATTATTCAAGGGCGGTTTGAAAGGTTAGTCCCAGAGGTTTATTCTTATATCCTTTCTAGAGTAAGAAACGCTGGCCTGAAAGGCTCCCTGGCCTTAGATTGCATATGGAATCACAGCTGAATGGCAACCGATGGCTGTTTTCCCATCACCTCTGCTGTTTTTAAAATATATTTGAAAATTCTGCAAACATGGAAAGGTCACCATAATTATGGTTGATGAGAACATTACAGCTTTCATTTCTTACCTTTGGGGAAAAGGCCTGGGATGGGTTGTGAGGTGGGCAGGTTAATGGGAGGAACAATGGATGATTAAACGCAGTCTGACTGACAGCTGCTTCTCGACATTTGGGTTAAGTCATGAGGGAGGCGCCCCAAACAGGGCAAAGGAGCAGGTTTACATGTGCTCTTCAATTACTCTTATGAGATTTATACAGCTCCATAAATGAACACCAGGCTGTAATAAAAAATATGTCAAAATCAATAGAAATCCTTGCTGTTCAATTCATCTCCTGTGTGGATTTGAATGTAGGCAGTTTAAGGCATTATTCTTTTTTCTTGTCATTATTACTAATTTCTCTGTAGCAAGAATTACCTTTTCTGCATAATTTTCCTTGCAAATTTAACAGTCCTCCAAGGACATGAACAGAAAATTTTCTCTTTAGTAAATAGTAAAATAGAACAAAATGAGAGTTGAGGTGAGTTGAAAAGCATGGAGGCATATGGGAGGCCTTTATATGTTCATTGTAAACAATAATGCTTCAGTGTTCCTTTAAAAATTAGTAAAGCTGGAAGCTTATGCTCTTACAAGGAACCGCCTATGGTTTTAGTCATCAGTCAGCTGTCTTCAGATTATTGTATCCTGATCTCCAGAAGTCTGGAAGCTGACAGGAGAGGGTGGGTGGATACTCACTTTAAGTAGAGGTTAAATAGACACAGTGAGAAGAAACTCTGCAAGGATTTACATTAAAAAAAAAAAAAAGAGGAAAGCTAGGAGAACATCCTGTTTGTTTTTTTTTCTGCCTACAATTTCATGTACACACAGAAACCTCAAAGTATTCCCATTGAAAATAAGGAGAAAATGTGTTTGCCATAGGAAATAAGAGGGTACAGCTAACTAGATCACTGGTCAGGAAACACCCACAGCCTGAGCAGGGTACCAGCCTCAATGGGGAGTTTGCTGCTTCCATTCCACATAGAGAAGTGGTTAGCAAGATGTGGGTTGTGATCTCTTGGAGGGGGGGGGCGTTGAAAAACACTTTCACAGGGGATGCATATTAGATATTCCTCATATCAGATATTTACATTACAACTCATAACAGTAGCAACTTAACAGTTATGAAGCAGCAAAAGAAATAACTTTATGGTTGGACATCACCACAACATGAGGAACTGTATTATAGTGTTATAGCATTAGGAAGGTTGTGAACCACTGACATAGATAAATAGACAGGGTAATGAAGGACAGCTAATGAAAACCAGGCAATTTTAATGGCAAGAAATCAGCTATCATCTCTTTAGGTGACTAATCGCCAAAGTTCTGGAGCTCCTTAAAAAAGCAAACTTCTGGATTATTCCAAGCCCATTATTTCCTCCCAGAAGAATCAGCTTCTAAATCAGAACTGAGATGTGTCTGCTTGTGTGTTCACCTGAGTTGAATTGAAAGATGATGTATTTCTGTCTGTATAGTGTAAGCCAGAATGTGCATAGAACAAGGGCGCGCTGTTTCAGAAAAATTCCCCATTATTCACTCTTCTCTTTAAAGTGGTAAAAGAGAAATAAGGAAGATGGAATGGCACTATGGGGCTCTGCAGTGGAAGCACGGTGTCAGTGCTAAGTATAGCCCAGTCCGTCTTCTTAGGGGAAAATTGTGGAATCTGAGCTTTGTGTTTCTGAGACCATACAGTGATGCTGCATGGTCCAGGTGTATGCTAGAATTGAAGGATGGGGTGCTCCCAATCTAAGCCAGCTCACCCTTCTATGAGCTCCCCCAAAGTGTTCTCATTCCATTACACACTTGAAACTGCCTCATTATGTTTGGACATGGCTCAGTATGGTAGGGTTTACCTCAACTGACAGCGCAGACTAGAGATAAGGCATGCCTGTGGCAGTGGCAGGAGAGGTGGAGGAGGGGTATCTTTCAGAAATTTAAAGATTTGGGGCAGGTTGTCTCCCAATAGTTTTTTTCATTCAGATCATAGGTATTTACTGAGAAATTACTATCTGTAGTAAGTAGAGCAGGAGGCAATCACTATGGTGATTCATGCTCCAAAGCCTCAAACAGCTTATGGAGTAGATTAACTGGGAAAAACAAATGTTGTTGTTGTTGTTGTTGTTGATGATGATGATGATGATGATGATGATGATGATGATGATGTTTTGTTTGGTTCTGAAGCTCCCACATCAGTTGACAACTCCCAGGATATATGCCATCACTGAAGGAATCCAGGGCAAGAGATTGACCAGGAACCTGAAGGTAGGAACTGAAACAGAGGCCAAGGAGGGATGATGATTGCTGGTTTGCTTTCCCTGGCTTGCTCTGCCTTCTTTCTTATACAGCCCAGGTCCACATGCCCAGAGGTGGTAGAGCTCACAGTAGGCTGGGCCCTCCAACATCAATCACTAATGTAGGCCTGCCTACAGGTCAGTCTGAGAGGGGCATTTTTTTTTTCAATAGAGGTATTCAATAAAAGGCATGTTCAAAATATCTTCCTGGGTGACCCTAGCTTGTGTCAAGTTGACAAAAAATGAAAACACAGCAAAACAAACCAATCAACCAAACAACTGCCAGAATAGCGGGGAATTTAAATTCAGAGTGAAAAGGAACAAAACTAAAGAAATGGTATTAGAACTAGATAAGGTTTTAGGTAAGCAGGTCATGCAGGTAAAGTGTTAAATAATCCGGCCCTGAACTTTCTAGGATAGAAGTATATACGTTCATTCATGCCTAAGTGTGTGCATGTATCTTTGTGGGGGTGTGAGGACCATGCAGATAGAGATAGTGGAAGAGGAAGGATGTCTTAAAATGTATTTTAGGCAGAGAGAAGGAAACCGTAAAAGGTGTAAGAAAGGAAAGATTGTGTAGGTGACTGAGGCATGGAAAATTGAGGTGCCACAGGGAAGAGCAGTTTCAGAAGGCCAATGGCTGCCTTATGTCAGGATGAAGACTCTTCACCTACTTCTCTGGAATGTAATAATTCAGGGTAAAGATGGTAACTCTGGTCTCTCCACATTTAGCCCTCAAGGGCACATAGAAAAGTTTCAGGAAATTGGTGATCTGAGCCTGAGTGAAGACTCTGGGTCAGCATCACAGAGTATATCACATACAAGACGAGTGCTAGGAAACAGGCTAAGATTCAGGACTCCCTACTATCAGGCAGAGGGAGGGCCGTGCACGAGACTGGGAAAGGGGGCCGAAGACTTGTCACTGAAATCCACTTAGTGAGAAATCTCAGAATCTGATTGTCCTAGTTACATACATAGTTGATTGTTAATAAGTCTTGTAGACATTGATCTACTAAATTGTGTCAGATAACATTCTATCTTCCACAGGGTGAGTGGAGTACATAACGTTTATCTCAGTATAATTTTGAAAAACTTCAAAAGGTGTGATTCTTAAAAAATGTATGAAGGCAGTAAATATTACGCTTATTCCCTTCATTTTTGAAGAAGCCTTCAGAGACACACTTTCAATTTGTATACCTTTGAAGATAATCTGACCTGCTTATTCATAGTTCAGTATTAAAGCCAAAGTAGGGCACCACTAGCTGTAGACAGAGCCTCTAGGAATTATAACAAGTAACAAGTAATCATCATGAGACCTAGAGTCATTGTTAGACTACAAGGTACTTGTCGATGTCGGTTTTAGGTTATTGGATTTACAGAATTTGCTCCTGAGAGAAATTTCTGCTCCTTTGAGTAACTTAGTAATCTTCTAAGTTTGGCAAAGTTCTTACTAAGCAACATTTTTTTTTTTTCAGGATGAAAACAAGGGTTTAACATTTAACTTCCTAATTCAGAATCAGAAAACATATTCTAGACTTTATTATAAACCATTTCCCCAGTGGTACAGATCATCACCTCTCAATGATTCATTAAATCTTATCACATCTCTGTCAATGGAACTTACACCTGTGGCACGTAATGGCACTCCTTAAACTCCTGAAAACGATGGGTTAAGATAACTCACACTTTGTGAAGTCTGTGTAGTCCTAAGACATCAAAAGTGTTTCTTTTACTGTTGGTCCTATGTAACAGAGTTTTATCATGAACATTATCATGAACCCTAAAGGAACTGAAAGTTCCTCTGAAAAGCCACACAAGTTTTCTGGTCAGCTCTTAAATAGCTTGACAACAATAAGCATCTTTTCTCTCAGGAGCTGTAACCATCAGATTCTTTGTTTCCCCATTTCTATTTTGCAATCTCCCGTGGCCACTTGAAAAACAACTGCCACTGCCCTAGCATGGGGGTGGTGAGGGAGTGGGAAATCAAACTTGAAGAGAGGTAAGCTTTTAAAATCTGCTGTCAAGAAGGAAAATACTGCTTCTCCCTCCGCTTCCACCTTTCTGAGTCTGGGCATTGCGTGAGGTCCCCAAGGGAAAAGTACTGTGTGTTTTAGCTCCTCTCAGTGTGGCAAGACCCCAGGAAAACACTGAATTGTTTATTTCAGATAAGCCTTGTACTCCTCTGTTCAATCCCAGCCAAAAAAGGAATGTTGATTGGCAGTCTTGCTGAAGACACCAGGAGGTGGCAGTACGTTGGAAGCAGGAAATGCCCTGGAGGGGAAAACCATCGCCTGTTCCAAAAAAAACAAGGTGCTGATGATATGAACTGAAATCACATGGGAGTTTATAGTTCAAAGGCACGAGTGGGCTGCTGGAAATTTGTTGTGGTGCAGAAGTATTTCTCAAACTGAAAGTACCACATCCAGGCATCGTAAGTGGCAGAGAGGGCAGGCAGTCCCAGTAACTCTGGCAGGCAGCAATGAAACCACAGGACCTTGACTCTGAGACCAGTATATGTATGGATGTGTATTTGTTAATCTATCAAGCCTTCGTTTGTCTGTCTGTCTACCTATCTATCATCTGTATATCTGTCCATTTTATATTTTGAAACCATAAGTTTCATATATGGAGATATTATGTGAAGACACAAGTCATTCTAACATGAGTTTTGTAGTGATACCAAAACCAACCAACCAACCAAACAAAAAAACACCCCAAACCCAAAAAAACAAATCCAAGCCTTGCATTTTCTAGGTCCTCTCTGAACAGTAAATGCACAGCCACTGGCATTTTTGCATCTTTGAACTGAAGATTCCATTTTCAGGCAGTCTCTCAGAGTTGAATCCTGCATTCTTGCCATATGCCAGGGGTTAGGCCATTAATATGTAAAAGAAGCTGGTATCCAGAGAATTGACTTTATAATTGGAGAACACCAGAATAAACCTAACACTTCTCCTACAATGCCCTCCACAGCTCCCTGTTCTCTAGGCTATTAGGCCATGTCCAATTTTCTCGGTCTGTTGGAGGAAGCAGCTGCCTTCGTGTGCTGGAGAAACTTTAATTATGGGGGCCTTTTCCTCCCACTGGAAAGCCTCTTCCTGTGGTTTGGAAGTTTGAATTATTCAAGTTCATGTTAATACACTGTGCTGAATGTGCAGCTTGCTTTCGGAGGGGCTCGTGAGGCTGTTTGCATTCTGGTTTCTCTCTCTCCTCTGGCTTCCTTTTCTGTCTTCTGTCATCCCTTCTCTTCCCTTGGTAAGGCAGGAACCAAGGAAAACTGGGACTCACCGAGCTCGTTTCTGGTAGAAATCATGGGCAGAACAATCGCCCAGTGGGTGTTTCTCAAGTACAATTCTCTCTCCCTTAAAGTTCCTTTGCACAGGAGGTGGACATAATGTGTACGCTTTGATAGGCATCCTCAGAACATCTAAGTATATTTCTTCCAAATCCAAGCTACATAACTGTGGCTTTTTTCTCCCTAAAAACTGCAACCAATAAGATAACACTTCAGCATCCCTCTTGATGCTACAAAGTTATTAGTGAGAAGCTATGGATTCTGGCCTTAACTTGATCTTCCTCTTTCAAAAAAACATTTTTTTTTCATTGAATGTTCTGCAAATAGAAACTCAAAAATTTCAGGTTTTGATTAGTCTTTTTAAAGATTTGTTTAAAGCCCCAATCTTGCTCTTCCCTTATTCTGTTTTTGGCGGGGGGGGGGGGTCTAGATTTTGAGTTGTCATTTTGACTTCCCCACAAACAAAATCAGGATCAAAGTACTCAGTACTATTCCTGCATTAAGAATCACTGCAGTCTCTGGGCTTGGTTGGTCACTCAACACTTACAAAGCCTCCTAGGCTTAGTTTTCTTGTTGAAAACATAGTAGTAACAATGTAACCACTATCAAGAGATCACATTAATACAGTAAAATTATACCTACTGGAGTTTTTCAAAATTTCAAGTATGAATTCAGGATTTTGCCGTCATATTCATGTTACAAAGTCAGCATCCTTGTCACACTCTCTGTTCCAGTTTACTGAACAGAAACCACAGGTTCACAGTGCCAAATGCGCTTCCCTCCCTACAAATTAAATCTGCTCCATGAAGAGAAAAGCAAAAAGGCAGGAAAGGGATGTGATCCCTCAAAATGACTAAAGAGATCTATGGGAGCATTCTCACACATAACTGAGGGCCATGGTGCACACAACTAAGAGCCATGGTGCACACACAACTAAGAGCCATCGTGCAAATGACTGGCAGAGTCAAGCTGCTAGGGGTTATTTTAGGGTAGCAGAGAAGGGGAAATCTGCAAAAAGAATCACAGGTGCTTTTGTTGTTTGTGTGTTTGTTTGTTTTCCCAAAAAGAGGTATATTATTCGGGCAAAAAAATGCAGACAAAAAGAGTATATTCAGACTACCATTACAAAGATTTTTTTTTTAAAAAAATCAACCAATCTTTTGAGTTTTTATTGTCAAATCTTAAAGCATGTTAAAAAAGCGAGTCTTAGCCAAGGGAACACATCTTCATCATAACTTGGTATCAAAAATCCCTTGGTATCAAATATCTCCTCAATCATTTTCCAAGGAATATAGAATTGTCCAGATTGTAAGTCTGTGTTTATGATCAGAGAACCCTGAACATGGGGTGGAGGTAGGCAAAAATGTATCTCAAGGGTGCATAGCCAGAATACACTCAAAACATATGATAGTAAGGGACTCTCAGTTGTGCTTTGTGCCCAAACTATATCCATATATCCATGTGGCACATAGTGATATTTCAGCCTATGACAGCTTGACAGCCACATAGACAATGGGGATACCATAAGTTTTTAGTCTTTTGACACAGAGTCTGACTATGTAGTCTAGACTGGGCTGGAACTCAATATGTAATCAAAGCTGGCCTTAAACTCACAGAGATCCTCCTGCCTCCACTTCCCAAGTGCTGGGTTTCAGAGCATGTGCCATCACATGCAGGAATCCCATAAGAATATAATGGGGCTGAAAGCTTCCTGTCTCTAGGGACATTGGAACGATAGTGTCACAGCATGCTGGTCGTATTTTTGTGATGATACTAGAATAACCAAACCTAATCAGTGACAATTATACATAAATAGAGCAGTTATGCACATGTTTAGCTATATGTGGTACTCGATCCTTATGAGGAATAACAAAATATGGCCTTCAACGTCTCATAGTCACCATGTTCCTTGATTTCTTAAAGAAGTTGCATTAAGTGACTAACCTGTATATACTATCTAGGATATCTCATATCTGCAGTCACACACATATACAACATACACACACATCCTAAATACATACCAAACCTTCACAACACATATACTCATACTCACACACACTGACATTCACACATTCTGATACACACACACACACACACACACACACACACACACACACACTCTCACACATACTCAAATTCACACACACTCACAACATACGCACACCGTACACTTACAACACACACGTTTGCGCGCACACACATACACTCACAGTCACACACACACACACACACACACACACACACACACACACACACACTATCTGAGTATTATTTGGCCTTTGAAAGGAGAGGAATTCTTTCATTGGTGGCATCATAGTGAACCCTGAGGCGGCCACACTAAGTGAAATCAACAAGCTACAGAAACATAAGCACTTCATTGCTCTACTGATAGAACTTACCCAACAGTCAAACTCCCAGCATCATAAAGAAGCATGGGAGTCTCCAGCCTCAAAGAAGAGGGAGACATGGGGATTTGCATCAATGGTCACGGAGGTGATGGTCAGCGACAGGAGTCAGCTCTAAGACCTGATTTACAGCACCACAGCCTCGTCAATGACAATGTACTCTGCATTTTTAGACTTTCCAAAATGTGGAAACCTCATGTCAAGAGTTCTCCTCAACATAGTACTTGAAAAGAATTCAGTGGGTATTAGCCAAGTACATCACATTGTATTGTTTAATTTGCTCAACACAACAGACTGGTGGCCATTCTCTCAGGAAGAGCCTGTGTTTCTTTTCAGTCAAATGTATAATCCCTAATTTTGATTCTTCTGTTTTATTATCTTGCCTTGAATCAAGAAAGAGTTAATAATTTTTTCCTTAAGAGAACAATTTTTGTTTTACATTTTCCCGTGTCTCATTTCAAGTTTAAATAAATATATTCTTGACTTTAGAAAGCCTGGTAGAAAGCCCAAATAACTGATGTCTTAATAGGTCAGATGGCTTACTACTCATTGCAATGCTTTCTTCTTGGGAGTGGATGGAAGGGATGACTTAGATGGCAAAGGTTGCCAAACTCAATGGCCTGATGTAATCCTTGGATTGGAGAGAACCAAGTGTTGCAAGTTTTCATCTGACTTCCATGTGTGTGTTATGCATGTGCTCCTGCCTTATACACCAAATAATATATGAATAAATACAGAATGTAATATTAGTTTTAAAATAAAACTTTCATTTTTGCTCACTAACAATTCCTTGTGAAGCTGTTGAGATTTTACTAATTAATATTGTATCACCAAGAAGAAAAATAAAAATGAAACAAATATCAGGGTAATGTAGAGTAACTCCTCTTCAGAGGGGGTTAAAGGTGAAAGGAACCGGAGCATTCAAACTTTAGAGTATTAGTTTTTGTTTTCTGTTTAAACCATACCTGCAACCTGTATTTGTATATACTTTAGACACATTAGGAAAAAAATCACACAATTAAAAAGGAAGTAATCAATCACCTTTAATGCTAGTTTGAGAGCTAATCACTAAGATTCTGCATGGATAGTAATAATATAACTTTAGCAATATTGAATACTCATTTCAGCCAGTCTTGGCTCTGGATTATTTATATATCTTCAATTTTATCAAGCAGATTCTCATTTTTATTTTTATTTGAAAAATGAGGAAATTAGGTCATAGAAGTGCTGCTTATCTTTCTCAAGGTCTTAGCTCAGAGAACCTGTCACCTCATCCAGAACCTTTGCAGGAGATGTAAACATAACCTTCCCACATAAGACTCTGTACTATAAGTTTAGCCTATTTTACGTACACATAGAAATATGACACAGAAGTATAAAGGGATTATGTTAAAAACAGTGAACAGGACAGAACAATGTTGTATGAAGATGGGCAAAGTATAGGATATGTCAGAATGAAATGTCAGATGAAACTCATTACTACACAGTGGGTGTATGCCAATGACATCTTTTCAAAAAAAAAAATATAAGCAAGGCTGAAGTTGGTATAGTCACAACCTTCTAAAATCCATATGATTCACTGCTAGCCTCTGATGTGTTATCCAGCAGGGTTCTGCTGCAGAAATAGGAAAAGCAGCATCCCAATGAATAAGCAACATAATCATGGCGTGATTCTGGAGACCTAAGCCAAAAGAACACTACAGATTTTCTAACACGTGTCCAAGTCAAGCCCCTCCTTCTCTAAGCCTACAGAAATCACCATGGCAGAACTGACCAATGGCCGGATTACTCCAATATCCTATTTCTAAAATGTGCTCTGTGTTGCCTAGTTTATCGAAAGACATTCCCACCCCCACTAAATACCTAATAGTATGCTACACTGAAATGTGAAAAATTCCGCTAGAGTAGTGGCTAACTAACTCCCATCTAAAAGATGCCCAGGGAATAGTCCTTGAAATCCTCTTCTACTGACACTAGAGTATGTGAAACTTTTATTCCAACACACAGGCATTCATGGTTACATTTACATGGTCCATAAAAGAAACTCCTCTATTCCTGTATAACTTAAGAGAGTTGGGAATTACCAGAGCTATCTTTAGAAATATGTGATACAAAGGATGCACACAAACGATCAGTCCGTTAGAATCACGAGCTCATACTTGCTAAGGAATGTGGAGCAACAGTGAAATCTTTGGTGAGTAACAATAGGGACCCACAAGGGCAATTGCTAAAAGACAAAAATCTACTGGGTGTGTTTTAAATCAGAAAACATATGCAGTGGTCCAGTTCATTTTGTTTTGTACATACACTCCACCAATCACAGATATTCCATTCAGAATTATGTGGTTTTAGAAGACGCCACTAGTATGCTGTTGTGTAGCTAAGTAGACACATGCCACAACAAGATCTCTAAAAGCATTCTTTGCTGAGATTTTTGCCTTTCCTTAATACAGAAGGACATAAGACCATAAGAGACCTATGCTTTTCACTTCCTATATCTCTTAGCACTTGCTCTTAGAGCCCTGAACTGCTGTGCTGAGACAGAAGATGGATAGGCAGAGACCTAGATCCAGATGTATGACACGTTTGGTTTGTTAGCTGTAACAGTTATCTGTAGCAGGACAGACCACTGCAGGTTTTGTAGAGAAGGCATTTATGCCATCAATACTTCAACTTTTTCCAGAATATGCCTCCTGTGGTAGCTCTTCCCAAGATGACCAGGAAACTAGATATAATCTGTAGCCAAAGAATGAAAGCAGTTAATTTTGATGGTGATGAGTCTTGTGTCCTGTCCAGTTGGAGGTAGCAGCAGTAACATCTCTCTCTCCACTTCAGATGCAAAGAGCCACAGTTCCTGAAAGGCACAGACTGTGCTGTGGACATTGTAGTCTAAATGCTTTGCTTAATTATTGAGACAGGGAATTATGTTTAACTGACTAGAATCGTACCGACACACAGTAGGTCTTCAGTGAACAAGACTAATGGAGTACTCGAATGGATGAGTGAATATATTTTATCACGGACTTGATTTTTCTCACTAACATTCTCTTATATGTTTCAATCTGGCATGTACACATTTTCAAATATATCCCATAGTCAGGATCGCAGTATCGTGTTGAGTTTTTACACTAAAAATATACACTCTAAAGACAATTCAGTCACCAGCTAAAAAGAGAACTCATATGGGGCACTGATCAGGGCTATTTATAAATTTTCCTTGGGTAGGAAAAATGATGCCATAGCTGCTTCCAAAGCAGAGAGTGGCGCCAATAATTCAAGAGGAGAAAACTGCTTTGGATATTCATATTAAAATTAAAGACAAACTCTCCAGACATCCTACCCACATCTTTTCCCTTGCTATTTTTATATGGCCTCAGCCAGTAAGAAAGCACTTTGGATTTAATCACCGACTGTGTCCCCCATTTTTAGCACCTTGATCCTGCCTGAGGCCATATGCAGAGACCCCATTTCTTAGAGCTCTTCAGATGACAAAGTCACAAGCTGTGGTGTAATTTTTAGCTGATGAGATTAATGCATGTTAAGTATTTTCCTCAGAAAGGCTGTGAAGAGCAGTATGTTTTAGAACTCTCTCTCTCTCTCTCTCTCTCTCTCTCTCTCTCTCTCTCTCTCTCTCTCTTTCTCTCTCTCTCTCTCTCACTAAGCTCCTCCCAGAGAACAATTTGCTACGTACAGGTTTTATACTTTGTAATCAATGAAATCAGAAAGCTTAACCAAGATGAAGTTTGCAGGTTGCAAACTACTTTCCTATGGGCTTTTATATCATAGCTGAATGCTTTATGCTCTGGTCGCTCTCTTGATCACAGTCTTTTAAATACAAAACTACCCTGTAGGTAGTATAATAGCAAGCATTGTAGCTTGCACGAGGAACGAAAGATGATAAAACTTCCTTTACAGTAATCATTATAGGAGTTGTGGAGAGCTGGAAGGGTTGTAGCATTCATTATGGTACAGGATTACCATTGTCTCAGTTATAAATGGCATCTTGCCTTAAATGCCACACTAGCCTACAACAGCATACAGTTTTCTACATTTGTAGAATCTAATTAACAAAACAAACCCTGTCCTTTGAAAGCCATTGAACACTGTGAATCAGCTATTTCATTGTAACCTCTACCAAAAGTACTTCCTATTGTTCTCCGTGCAGGCCAGAGGAAACAGTTTGACTGCTTTGTTCCCCTCTCTTTTCTTTCATTTTCTTATTCTTCTCTTTTGTTTTTTCCTTTCTCTCTCTTCCTTTGGTTTCCTCCCTCCCTCCCTCCCTCCTGCCCTCCTTCTCTCTTCTCTCTCTCCTTCTTCCTGAGCATCTGAATAATTGCTGGTTGATCAAGTCTAAATGAAGAATTCAAAGGTGCTTTAGAGCCATCATGGAAAGAGCCTTAGGCAGCTGAAGTTCTGTCCTGCAATTTCTCCTATAAATTATGCCCCTCTGATACAGATCAGACTGAAATTGGACTCTGACAGAGGGGATCAGACTGAACAGTGCAGCCCAGAGGGATTCTACTCTCTCAAGGTTTCTCAGTTCTGTCTCCTGCTTCTGGACAGCTTTGTCTTAGGAGGACTGGCACTACTGAGAAGCCTTCATTGTTCGGAGAGATTTAAGTACCAGATGGTCTCTCAGAGCAGATGCTAATTGTTTTCCCTTTTGATATATAGGCTTGCTGGGGATGCATTTATTTTTATTTTTAAAATCACAACCTGACAATATCTAGGTGATATTTATGTTGATTCTGCCATATCTACTAAGGATGTTTAAAAATATTAAAAGGAGATAGCTCATGTATCATACTGTGTGACTAATTTTTTTAATTGCAAGACATTAACTTTCATGAAAAAGGATATCACCAAAACTGTGTTGTAAATGACCCATTTTTATTTTTTTTTTTTCCTTCTGCTCCTGTTGATGACATTATGAAGGAACACGTGTAAAGGCAGACCTGGAGACCTCAACGCCATGCCCGACTCTGGGGACCTGTTCTCATCAGAGCATTTCTCTCTGTGTAACTGTCAACGGGCACTCACTCTCAGGCTCCCTAGAAGCAGACTGACAAGCCTGTCCTCTGGAGAGGATGGGAGTCATGTGTTCAGTCCACCTACCATGACACTCAGTGCTTTAGCACTACAGCTAATTGCACTTGTGATGTCAGAGATCTGTGCTAGGGAGCAAACGGCAGACTAATTAAACAGGGCCACAGTCACAAATGTTTCATACAAGGGAGCCAGCCAATCTCTGAACAGAGTTCGGGTTTTGTCTTCACCTGTCAGTATGCTAGCACAGTTAAGGCTTCGAAGAGTAATTGCTCTCAGCATCTAAGCAGCTGCAGGTCAGCAGTGAATACAATGGAAAGAACAGGAAACAAAGTCAAGTCAATCATTAATTTGACAGATATTTATGAGGCTGAATGTTGGGCAGGCACCAAAGCTCGGGTCCTGTAGTCCACTTTCCCAGCTGATAGATGATAAGATGTCTGTGCCATATCTAGGGGGAACCTTATTTCTGCAAGGCATTAGGAAGCTCTTATAATGCTCTTGTGGACAGGATGAAAAAAGGTGGGTTGTCTCATAGGAAGATTGATATGAATGTCTGATAAATGGATGGAGCCACCGGCAAAGAGATCCATAATGCCAGGTCCGGGAGCTCAGAGTTCAGCCATTTCTTATTCCACATTTGTTGTCAGAGCCTTCAATGAAGACTTTACAAAAGGTCTCTTTATCACCTTAGTTTGAAAGTGCTTTGGTTCTAGGTTTGAGACTATGCTTTGACAGAAGTCAGGATTTAAATCTTACAAATTTCTCTTTTCTTATACAAAAAAAAAAAAAAGACTATCTTATACTACCCTTATGGAGTTACTCTGAGAATAAGATGGATGCGTGTTAACTGAGCATGTGCCTACTAACACAAAACATGTTTTAAGAAACAACTACACAGACGACACTGATTTCCCTTGGTATACACCGAAATCAAGGTTAAAATGATCTTAACTAGTAGAATAAGGAATATATTAATAACTAAAGGCACATAAAGACATTGTTTAAGTTGTTTTTAAGTTTCTCAAATGTGTCTTAACCTTGCTTTTTAATTAATTCTATTAGAAATGTGACAGATAGAAGTGTCTCGGTCCCCTTAGTACTGTGATAATGGAGTGTGTGTGTGTGTGTGTGTGTGTGTGTGTGTGTGTGTATTTTGTCTCCGGGGTTATTTACTTCTGATGGTTCTGGGGACTGGGGCATATAAAGCTGAAGACAACCATGTCTGTTGTATTCTCAACCATCTTTCTGCTGTATTCTCATGAAGACTTTCTTTATTCAAGGAGTGCTCACTTTTTCTTAGTCTCCCATTTTTCCAATACTGTTACATTTAACAAAATAAAGGATAGAGGTTAGCAAAACAAAACAAAGCAAAAAAAAAAAAAAAACCCAGCCCCCCCAAAACTAATGGCAAAACTATTTTAAATCATAATTATCTACTCTCCATTGTTTCTTTTCAAGTCAGAGCATATATATTTTCATAAAATAATACATTTTTGTGCACAAAATAGTAATAAGTAGCTCTCAAATGAGTAGGCATCTCTGGTGAGTATAATGTTAGGTGCAGAAAACTCATTCAGAAACTCAAGTTTCTTTCAGTAAGAGACAAAGTGCTTCACTAGCACAAGAGAAATAAGTCTAAGACCAGAGAACCACACATTACAATCTGCCACAATCACAGTTATGTATGGGTGGCTAGAACGTCCTCAACAGCAAAGTGCATATTGAAGTCATACACAGGAAGCTGATCTATCTGTATCTTGAGAGATACAGATAGACTGCTGCTTTAGAGATGGGTTGCTATGGAATAAGGCCATATTCTTCTTAGGACCACACACATCCTTTGCTGAATTGACAAACAATAAAAAATGTACTTCTTCTCACCATTTCAGAGTTTGAAAAGTCCTGAGTGTCTTTTAACTCTGTCTTCACCTGAAAGCAGGGATGGAGACGTAGAAATGGACCCAAGTCAGTTCCTTTCTGCAGTTTTTATTTTTAAAACCATAACCGGACAATTTCTAGCTGACATTTGTGCTGATACTGCCATGTCTAAAAATATTAACATATTACCATAAGAATATTAATAAATAATATTTTTAAATATTAAAAGGAGATCGGTCATATAACAGACTGTGTCACGAGTAGAACTTAGCATTGTATAAAGGCAAAAATAGTGCAACCATACTCTACTTGTTAGAGGTTTCCAAATCGTATCCACGCGGTTCCATCACAACTTTTTTCAAGTCTGCATCAAGTGGCAAATAATACAGACATAGATGGGAAAGGGAGTCATTTATTGAATATTCTCATATGTCACTTTCACATGTCTAATAGATTTTGAAGTTCTTTTTATGGTGTATCTGTGCTCCAAGTAGCTAACCATGCAAAAGACCACTTTAAAGGCAGAAACAGTAGAGGGTAAAATGGCCATGCATTTCTCAATGTAATGGGTAGAGCTCTGTCAGCACAGAAAATATATTTACAGAAGTTAGATTTCCTATACTTTTAAGTATAACATTCACAGTGGTTCATCTCATTCTTCACGAACTACTCTGTTATATTCGGATTTCCCGAGCAGTGGCCTTTAAACGCCACCCAAACACTAATAAATACTGACCCATGTTAACTATACTTTCATCTGATAACCAGCAATCTTTACCAAACAGTGACTCGCGGTGGTAAATAGATTTCAAGTAAAAGACTCGTTAAAACTTGTACAAAATTTTGTGTGTGCTTTTGTCTGAAAGAAAAGAAATGCTAGTGCATGCTAGTGCATGTGCCTATAGGCACATACAATTATGATGTGCCTATAGGTCATGTGTATTCATGCATATTTCTGATAAGGTCATGGGTAGATCAGCTTTATAGCAAACACCAAGATGATACTTAAATATATTCTTAAAGATACTTTTGGCTGCAACATTTGATCTCTTATACTATCCTGACAATTAGAATCTTATAAGATCTAATAAAATACCAACACAGTAAATGCAAACACATATAATCACTTCTGTCAAAGTGCAAGGCAGAGTCAAGAGCAGGCATTTGTAAGCTTGGCAATTCATAGAAAGAGTTAAAGCAAAGGATCTGTAAGAGGATAAGCATGTGGGATATATAAAGAGATGCTTGAAATCATGTATTGTTTTAAAAGGCACCACCATTTCAAAGGTTCTGCTCTGAAAAGGTTCAACTCCGGCTGAAGAATGACAGTTTCCAGAACCTCCAGGAGCCAGTGAGAGAACACAAAACACTGAGTAAAACTAGGTATCTTGCAACAAGATGGGAGTGCATGGTTCTTTGGGAAAAATACACAAAGAATGTGACCAAAAGCACCGCAATAGGTAAGCATCAACAAGTGGTACTCTGTTGAAATCCATCCTTATATTTTACAGCTTCGGAGAGGCCAGCCCAATGCACTCCCTGGATTCTCCATGATAACACTACTAGCCACTAGTAGGGTTAGCCATTACTTCAACCAATCAATCAGCAAACATTTGAATTGTGACACTGTACAGCATTAGTGAGAGCTGAACAAAAGCAATATAACACAGGACACGGGTTGCTTTGCTTCTTGCACAACTCCAGTTTATGCACTTAAAGCAACTCATCTGTGCTATGAGGAAAAGAAAGATGTCGTGGGAACATGCAAGCCAGGGATGACCTTATGCATCTCTATGCTGGCAACTTAAGTGAGGAGATAAGAAAAGAGATTTGAAAACCCAAATGCATGAAAGAAATATAGCTCATGGGAAAAGATGTCCTTGAATACTTGTGTCATGTCTTTTAATATAAACTTAGCAAATTACTTTTTGAAATTACACTCATAGCTCCAAAATTGTATGGTTCTGTAGGAGTCTACTAAGTTCTCTCTGTGGATAACATACTGTGTTAGATCTGAGAAACAGAATGAGTGTAGTTGATGCCTTCCTTCCAGGACTGGCAGTATCACAGAAAGCAACAGGCATGCAATGGGTATGTGCATAGCGTAAGTCACTATTGTGCACTAATAGGAGTTAGTAGGAGCAGATCGGAAACTGCCACAATGTGTCAAAGGAATGAACGTAATAAGACATTCTGGCAATAAAAATTGAAGCATTGATTTTTAAGAATCTTAATGTTTCTATGACTTCCTAGCACTCATTTACAACAGGCGTGATTATTTAAAATGTCTATTCTCTATGGGATGGTGGAATCTGTCACTTTTCCTTTCTTAAATAAAATATTAATGTATTTGTAGCAATTGAAATTGAAAGTAATTGAAAACTCTTTTGATTAGTTAGTGCGTGTTTGTTTGTTTATGTGTCTGTCTGAATAAGTTTATGTGTACCACATGTGTATGGTGCCAGGCATCTAGAAGACATCAAGGTGCCCTGGAACTGGAGTTTAAGCCCCTTGATATGGGTACTGGAAAATGTACCCAGATACTTTGCAAGAGCAATAAGAGTCCTCAGATGCTGAGCCATCTCTCAAGCCCTATTTGTGTGCTGATTTAATGACTAAAATCAAACACATTAAAAAACAAAGACTAAGGTGATTTCCCCCTATCAGAAGGTATAAATTATCTTTTTAAGATGAAAATATCTTAATAAAATAGAAATATGTGATTAATCTTGATTTATTTAATTTTTATTTCAGATATGGATGTCTAGTAGGGATCATATTCTAGGTACAGTTCATTTTGCTTTTTAGGAAATCATTTAACAGTAGAAAATAATATTTATTAGAAGCTGCTCTGGTAGGTTTTCTGCATAAGTTAATTTTATAACATTAAATTCACAATACCATCTTCATCTTGCGATACTCACAGGCACTTCTTGCCTATCAGAAGTGCCAAAGTCAATTTTCCTGTAATATTCCAGTTAGTTATCTTAACCCAGTAAGGTTTGGAATATTGTTAATCTAGTTTCATAGATGAGAATTATGATGCTTATTTTTTTGTGATGAACTTGACTGAACTTGGAGATCTAAATGAGGGGCCCTAATATTTTTGGTAATATTTTCCTTGGAAAGACAGCTTTCTTCTGAAGGTTGGACATGTGCATTAGCAACTTTGGGGGAGAGGTAAAGTGTTGGATGGAGAATTAATAAATATATTAATAAATTAATTTGCTTTAATTTCCTCAGGTGGGAACTTGTGCTCAAAAGTTTTCAGTCAGCTCATGTGAGTTAATGATGAACAAAGAATATGTGATTTAAAGAGCCCCATTCCCAGGGGTAAATAAAGTTTGTATTTAGTCTTTGGTACTGGTTATAAGTACAATGGGCAATGTCCTTCAAAATAGTCTTATTTTAAGGTCACCCGGATAATGCTCCTGAGAAGCTGACAGCTTTCAACAATGCTGAAAACATTATATGTTTAATCACTTATGTTACCTGAATGGTGGCTGAGGGTAGGAAGACGTTTGAGGAGACAGATGACTGGCGCCACACCTGTGAAGGATACATCCCTAAATCTTTCTTCTTGCCTTTGATTCCTGACCACCATGAGGCTCTGAGCAGCCTCATTCTGACAAATCTTTCTGCTATGATACATTTACTCATCTCACACTCCAAGCAACAACCCTCTGCCTATGAACACAAATCTTTTATAGCTTTAAGTCCTTTATAACAGATATTTGGTAACACCAATAATATATAATAACACAGTATTCAGGGTATTAGTGTACTTTTAAGGCATCTTTATTCCAAATAAGCCATTCTCTATTCTCCCTACACTACATGACTCCCTAAATATAGTAAATCTTAGGTTCCTTTCTTATCAGCTGGAGCTGAATCCTTGACTTGAACTCAGTTTCAGGACACGGTCACTCTCCTCATCTTTCTCCCAGGAGATCTGAGCATATGGCCAAGTTCTCCACTGCATCCTGGGGCTCTATTTAGAATGGGCTAGGTCTCCCAGGACCATGACGCAGCCCTGCCACAGGCCACTCTCTGCTCATCACCACTTAGGTGATGTCTGCCAAGTTTATGAGAATGGAAGGGCAGTCAAGGACTTAGAAGGATCTTTTTAAAGGAAAAAGCAGTCTCATGGATAATTAAACACCATTCCCAATGTTAAAATGTCACTGTGTATTCATTAGACCTGTGTAGGCATTCCATACCATCAGTGACTCATCAAGTTTGCCATCCAAGCTGCAAACTATCTGTTGCTGCTCTTCTCTCCAACATTAGCCAGTGTTTGACTTAGCAGAATGAGGTTGAGTTATTCCTGCCAAAGTGTCATTCTGAAGGCTATACTTTAGAAGTGTGCATTCATCTAATGGGAGATAAGTCTGGATATATATATATATATATATATATATATATATTGAAGGAGGTCATAAGAAAGAAAGATCACGATCACTCATTTTAGTGAACATAATCTTTAAAATGTCGTCTCAAGGTAAGAGTAACCTAGGCCTGCTGGGAGCCACAGAAAACAATTATTAAGTGATCAATGGACTATGGCAGCATGTGAGAAATACTAAGGGAAGGTCATGCTTAAGTTTATAAATGATAGAATTTACCTGGCTTTATTTCTTCACTGTGGCTATAAGCAAAATTAAACCATCGATCATCTTCCTACTTACGTAAAACCTAGGACAATAATTCAGATACATAGATGCCAGGCTAAAATATATGAGACCATCTGAAAAGCAATGAGAAATAATGAATATTCTGTACAAAAACCAGGGAGCAGATATTTGGGGTATAATATGTGTTGGGAAACAAAAATTTGTCTTTTTTTTTTTTGCGGAGGGTGGGGGAGGTAAGATTTAGCTCAGTGATTTAGTGAGCAAAAGCTTCTTTCCAGTCTCCTTCTCATGTTCTTCATTGCCATGAGAGCATTGGGCTGTATTCTCAGCCTCAATCCTTCCCTGCATGCCCAAATCACACTGTCTTCATTGTTCATATGAAGACTATGTCACACTGTCTCAACCAAGAATAAAAAGATCACATAGGGAACCTATCATTAGATAAACAACATTGACACTACTCTTACTGAATTAGGTTTGAACGTATTTAAAACATAACTAGTTAGGAAGAGGACTAAGAGAGAAGGGAAGACAAGAGTGTAGACAGAGTGCAATGATACTTACATATGGCAATGCAGAAAAATAAAATGAAAGAAAGAATTAAAAATGGAAGGAAGAAAGGGAGGAAAAAAGGAAGGAAAAAAGAAAGGAAAAATGAAGGAAGAAAGGAAGAAAGGGAAGGAAGAGAGGAAAAAAGTGATTTAAGGGTTTTTTGGGTTTTTTTTTTTGGGGGGGGGGAAATTTAAAAACCCACTGGAATGATCGGTTTCAGTAGACACGTGAGTCTCTGTTGACTTCAGAAAAGCCAAAGTAACTTATTGAATGACAATTCTTTCCATAAGCTTAGCCATTTCAGTGTAATAAATATAAAATTCCATGGGCAAAACACAAGATGTAAGAAGTGTTTCTGACTGATAACCATCCAACCAACAGTTAAACACAAGTCAGTAACAAGGAAGAAACATCATTTTGATATGGTATGGGTAAGGATGCCATGAGAGGAATACATAATGCGTTCTTTCCATATGGCATCATATGTTAAGAACTTGTGCTGTTTTGTTCAGTGTCTTCTTTAGTGAATGAATTCTTTGGCACAGTATTGGCCTACTAACGAAATGCAGCATCCTCACAGGTCAATTTTATTGCCCGTCCACTATGCATTTATATAAAATGGAAGCGCCCTCTAGTGGCTAGTGAAGATTTATTTTAGATTTGAGTCCCGCCCTCCATAGCTAACACTTAATGGTTTGTAATCACTAATTCTCAAGGGGAATAGATGGGGACATCCTCTTGGAGACTGGGGAGAAAGAATGGGATGAGGAACTGTCAGAGGGCAGGCTGGATAATGACTGAACTGAAAAAAAGATTAAACATAATTTAAAAAATGTTTTTGATTGTATAGATATTATCCATCACTGCTATGATGATAGACATTTAAACCTATATAACTTACATTTTTAAAAAAGTAATAATAAACCTGTTTATTATATATTATCGTCATCAATAATATTGCAAAAAAAATAATTACGTGTTCAAAACAAAAAAGTATAGGAGGTTAAGAAGCTATCCACTATTTTATACACTTACAGACCTATTTAACACATATATGGCTCATTTGAAGTCTGTCATGAATACGTCAGTAGTCAGTCTGTTATAACATGCCACTTGTGTTGGTAGAGAAATAAAAAAATAGACCTCACACGATTCTGCAGGTAGAAAAGGAAAGAGTGATTTAATACCTTTCATGTAATTTTGAGCATCAGTCTTTCCTACTACAGTAAAAGTTGACAAGCAATAGTGTCTTAGAGTGTTGTTGTAATGTGGAATCTGAAACTATATCAATCAACTCCAGCATATTAAAATATATCAACCTATTTTTCACATTGAACGAATGGGTTTTTAGCAAGCACACATTATAAAGTAATACATTGGACTCTTACAAAGTACTGGTGTCGTTTCTGAGGAGTTTGTAACCGTTGACACATTTCTTTATTCAAAATTCACATTCATTAATATTACTAATTACCTCATCAGAAAGTCTGTCACACCAAGGTTGGCATAAACGTAGATTTTTCTAGTAATTTTTCTTGAAATCTGGAATGCTGTCTTTATAAACAAGTATTATCCACTTTGATCATTTCTTGGCAAAAGATCCGTAAAATATCTAAGTATGAATAACGCTACATTGCTAATCTTTTATGGCGAAATAACTAGTGCAATGAAGATATGGCTAGTTCAGCTAGCAACTCAAAAAAATCTACCTGAGCCTTTCTCTCAAGAAAATATTTGTACTGGTTTATGCAGAGCAAAGTTTTATATATATATATATATATATATATATATATATATATATACATATACATATACATATATATATACACATATACATATACATATATATACACATATACATATACATATACATATATATATACACATATACATATATATACACATATACATATACATATATATATACACATATACATATACATATATATATATACACATATACATATATATATCTTTATTTTTTACATATACTTTATTTTAGTACATAGCCTATTAATAAAAGCACACTTGGGGGCTCATAATATAGTAAGTAATTTGTACTGTTTCATTATATTTCTAAGTAAAGTTGTTTCTTCTTATGCTCCTCTCAGTATGGATGCACGACAATCAGTTTGGAGAAACTCATCACTGAGTTTTGTGCCAATCATGCAAATACCAAGGTAATGAAAAGAACAAAATTACCTCGGTCTTTTTAGAATCCCTGGACAGTGACTAGAAGAAATCAGGAGTCTATGAGCCATACTTTGAAGGGTTTTCACCTATATGTTCACTATTAATTGTTAACCATCAAAATGATTATAGACTAAAATAGTCTCATTTGACCCTAGAAGAGAAAGAGATAACTATGCTAAAAATGTGCCAAGTTTTATTCAGATACCCAGTGTAAATAAAAATGTAACAAATGATTTATAACATGGGAATCCAGTAGAAAAAAAAAAAGAATCAGAGACCTGATAATCCTTATCTGTTTCTGAGTTTGCTAGAAGTCATCATTACCAACAGAAGTCCTGTATTTTCAATACCCACTCCCTGCCTGAGAAACATAGCATAAGATTGCTTCTTTGCTTAATTTCAAAATCTCTTCATCCCTCCTGAAACCCAGTTCTAACTACCAGAGAACAGGTAGCAGCAGTAACTGATGGAGACTGGGGGTGGGGTGGTGGGAAACTATATACAATTAGCAAGAGCAAAATAAAGATATTCCATACTTGTCAAGTGAGGGATATTACCAGGAAATGCCAATTGGATTTCCATACTTGTTGATATAGGAATTTGATAGTAGTAAGGCTGTGGGTTTCGAGAGAAAATTCTATACTTTGATCCCTAAGTCCACACATTCTATTGTACCCATATTTTTGTCTATGTCTAAGTTTGCTAGGACATCTTTCTGCTTGTTATATGATGCCTGTGGCTACATATTATGGTCAGTGCTTAAATCATATCAAAACTATCGTTCTCTCTTTTATGTGAACAGGACAGAGTGTAACATTTGAAGAATGTGTATCACAACTGGCCTCACTATTTTTCCTCACATAATAGTCTATTGAGTATTACACTCAGATTTTTAAAAACTACAATAAAACCCCTACTGCTGTTTGATAGAACCAACAGATGTCTAAGGATTTAATTGCTATATTAAAACTTAATGTAGAAACTAGGATAAAAATTGGATGTATTGATGGTGGTCTAAAATAAGAACTCAGAGGACATTCATACAATAATTTTGATATCAAAGCCCATGTAAAATAGAACATATCATATATTAATGCTACTTTAATTTATCTCCCCGTAAAGGTAAAGTGTGAAAAATTTTGCACTTACATGTAAGAAGCAGATGAATGGGCATTTACTAGTGAGATGAGATTGGCTTTCTTTTAATGAACAGCCTGATATTGATAGAAACACAGCCTAGAAAACATGAACATATCATTTTAATTAACAGGAATGTGAGGTGAGGTCGCATTTATCCTCAACAATATACATGCTCATCGGCTTTGTGTTGTGTGACTTCTGAGTGAGTTATGAGTTTTGACCATTTTGATACATACAATATTCAGATTTTAAGGTAATTACTTGATTTGCTGTATTACCACTGATGCAGTAAAAAGACTTACTGAGTTGATTCACAGTGAATGCTTAGAAGTTGTATGAGAGAAGCGGATTAATTGGGACAACATATACCCTGCCACCGATCATGGGGAGGAAATAAGCAAATAACAGAGTAGTTTTTATTTCATGAAGTAAAACTAAATAAACATGTAATCAAAATGTTGAGTTGAATTTTATCCACTAATAAGTACCTAATATATCAGGAATAAACTGAAAATTTACAAGCTCTTTTTCGATCCTAAGTCTATTGATAACTTTCTTATCCTTGTTTGACTGGTTTGCATAGTGTGAAATAGTCTTGCTTTATACCTACTCTATGGTTCACTGACCACTTCATTATCAATACAAGAAGGAAATGGCTCTTTCAAAATATTTTGACTTGGCCACTGAAATGCCTACGCTTTGTTTCAGAAGCAGGAAAAGCCCAAGTAAAAAGACAAGCCCTAGACATGGCAGTGAAGTGGTTCTCCTAGTGTTTCCCCCATGCCAGGAAAACCCTGATAGGTGCTTGGAGACATCGTCATCCCCCTGGTAGCTGAGGCCCACTTGTCATAGAGGACCTAGGATTCTCAGTCAAGAAGAAATAAACCAAGAGGGTAGCAGTCTGCAGAACACGTTTGCATAAACTGGCAAAGTAGGAAGCAAGGTTGAGACCTGATTCCACAAAGCACTTTTCCTGGAGAGAACATTGAATTCCTTTGCCATGTGGCTAATGGTACCAACGGAGCCTCTCCTTTCACGTTAATAAAGCAGACTTAGAGGACGTGAGGCCAAGGAGGCTGACTTTTCACAAGAAGTCTCCCGAAGGCTGAAAAGAGAGTCTGTTTGGTCATGGTCTAAGAAATCTTTTTTCATTATCCACATATGCAGCAGAGGAAATTAATTCTCTACAAGGTATTTTCTTCAAAATAACTGAAGCTTGTAAGATACAGTACAAAGAGAATTGCCCAGGGCATGGACTTAAGTCGTTAATAGGTGAAACTTCTTCCTATAGAACTGACTTGTCAATCAGAAACATATATGTATATATAAAGTATAATCTAGTGTAATGAATTAAATAGTAACCTTAAGTTGAAAATGTCATAAATCCTTTTATATTAAGCATCATCATTTTTATTTTATTTATTATTATTTATTTATTTATACTTCAGATTTTATTCCCCTCCCAGCCCCTTACACTCTATGACTGTTCCACATCCCATACCTCCTCCCCACCCCCCTGTCTCCACAAGGATGTCCCCACCACTCATCCCCTACCCAACCAGGCCTCTAAGTTCCCTGGGGCCTCCAGTCTCCTGAGGGTTAGGTGCTCTCTGATTGAAAATTTTAATATGAGGCACAAAAGACTGGAAAAATATAGCACTACATTTGTCTTTGCACCAGAATTGAACATTTTAAGCAGAAAATTAAGTTTACATTAAATATTGCCTGCCAGGGCATTCTTCCAATATTTATTTCATAACTATAAAAGGCAATCTAAAGAAAAGAGTTTCTAGATTTATTTATAGTTTTCAACAAGCTTTTCACCAAGGTCTGAAGGGTAATGTGTAGAGAATCAAACCTCTGAGCTGATGAAAGCCCTGTGTGTAAACTTATTCTTTCCATCCCACAGGAGCAAGGAAATAGCACTTCACCATGGAATGGTTGGAAGAAAAAAATAATTCCGTAGTTTCTACAGAAGACAAATCTAACTGCAGACTTAAATTCTTATAGCTAACAAAACCTTTACAAGTTTTCAAGGCCCTAGTAGGTGGCTTCTTGAGGATACTCAATACATTTATTACATAATACCACTCAATGCATTATTTACGTAACAGGACCCTGAGGATGCTCAGTGCATTCATTCCATGAAACACCGGATGCACAAACACTCTGCATGTACCAGGTACCAATCAGTGACTGGGGAGAAGTGGTTCCATAAGAAAATGTTTGGAATTCTAGTTACTTTTCAACAAAGAAAGAAATAACATATTTAGGCTTATCATGTAGTATGTAAAGGCTCTGAGAAAAGAATGTTTACAGCAGTGCCAATCCAAGTTTTTAGACTCATAAGTACTGTAAAGAGTAAATATGCCCAAAGTATTAAAAATGCTTTTGGTAGTAGAAGAGGCAACTGTTTTTTACTAACCAATAGCTTTTTTTCTCCTCTTTGACACTCAGAAAAATCTATTGTTTTTCAAGTAATTTGTATTGTAGATAAAGCCTTGGAGATGATCAATATGTGTTAGATGTATGTTTAATGATAAAATTATATTCTCTCATAATTTCCAGTGATAAGTGCATATATCAGTACTCTTAGCATATTTCAACTTATATAAACTCATTTAAGCAATCAAATGTCCTCTGAAAAATAGAGTTTGGCAACTCCATAGTTTAAACTTGCAGACTATAAATATCCTCTGAGGTTGAGTAATGCTGATACAGGCAAAGGCACCAAAATTAGATGTTCAGGCAGAACAATAAATTATATAAATGAAGAAATGGAGAAACTCCCATTTTTTATTCATTGAGACAAATATTTCGATTTAAAAGACTCAAACATGAATGCAAAAATTATACATAGGAGGATGCCATACTAACTCTACAATGTCTCGAGGGAAACATTACAAGGTGGGTCATGCTTTCATTTTGGCATTTTGATTTCATTTTTGGAAGTACATTATGAGGGCTTACTTCTGAGCAGAGGGATTATGGTTAAATTAAATCATTCTCTGCTTATATCATAATTTAAAAATAGAGCTATTTGAAATATTACTACCAGTTAAAAGATATCCACGTGTAAAGCACTTTATATAGTCCTTACTAAATCATTGCATGTTTTCATAATTCTTTCATTATTAACTCATTTTATTTAAAGTTTAACATCCCTCTTTGAAAATCAGTAACATGAACATTTTCTTCTTTCCATTCTAGGAAAAACTGGAGCAAGCTAGTGCTTATATTTAGGCAAATACTAAATTCTTCAAGAATAGTTGACTCTCTTGTTAAAGCTTTAAAACTAACATCAAGTCAAACATCTGTTCAAAAATCTAAGAATGATGAAAAATGTTTTAAAATTTAAAAAGAAATATAAAATATTTTTGAAAGATAAAGAACAAATAAACAAACAAAAACGAACCAACCAAACAACAACAACAATTTAAAAAAAAAAACACATGCTTTTCTGAAGTTTTACACATGTGCTGGATTTAGATACCTAAATGGAGACAGAGAACAAACAAAAAACACTGGTCTTGATATCTACATTCTTCATAAAATATGATTAGTCCTAAATACAATGCAAGCTATATCCATTAATATACCAGTTAAATATGTGTCTTATCCAATATACATCACAGAAGATTATGAAACAGATAAAGATTTCTAAACTAAATGCAAAAATTAAACACACACCAAAAATCCCAGCAGATATGACAGTCTGCACCTACGGAGGCTAAGGATAGGTTATTGTTAATTTTAAGTCTCACTTGAGTGAGACCCTATTTGAAAGTAGAATGTGAAAGAAGTTTGGGGTGTTGCACAAGGGTAGAATATTTGCCTTGGAAACCCTAGATCCAATTATTAGTGCCATAAAGGAAAAAAAAAAGAGCTTATATATTGATTTCATTAGAATTATAATTGTTTATTTCAAGACATAGTTATGAAGAAAATGAAAAAGACAAGTTACAGACTAGGAGAAAATATTTATGATGCATATAATGCTAAAAACATGAATCCAGAAACAAAAAATATAATTAAAAATATGATTGAATAATAAGAAAATCATCTGTGCTGGCTTGTTTTATGTCAACTTGACACAAGCTAAAGTCATCTGAGAGAACAGAACTTCAATTAGGTAAATGCCTCTATAAATTCTGGCTGTAGGCAAGCCTGTATGGCATTTTTTAAATTAGTGATTGATGAGGTGATGGTATTGTGAGTGGTGCTATCCCTGGGCTGGTGATCTAGGAATCTATAAGAAAGCAAGCTGAGTAAAGTGTCTAAATATAAAATTAACTCAAACTCAGTAGCCTTTCTTTAAACAATTAATAAACAGGCTGAGAAAGAAAATAAGGAAACAACACCCTTCACAATAGTCACAAATAATATAAAAATATCTTGAGATAACTCTAACCAAACAAGTAAAAGATCTCTATAACAAGAACTTCAAGTCTTTCAAGAAAAAAATCAAAGAAGACTTTAGAAAATGGAGAGATCTCCCATGATCATGGATTGGTAGGATTAACATAGTAAAAATGGCCATCCTACCAAAAGCAATCTACAGATTCAATGCAATCCCCATCAAAATTCTAGCTCAATTTTTCAAAGACACAGAATGAGTAATTCTCAATTACATATGGAAAAACAAAAAACCCAAAATAGCAAAAATTATTCTTAACAATAAAAGAACTGCTGCGGGGGGGTGGGGGAGACTCACCATCCCTGATCTCAAGCTATACTACAGAGAAATAATCATAAAAACAACATGGTATTAGAGCAGAGACAGACAGGTTGTTCAACTGAATAGAATTAAAGACCCAGAAATAGAACCACACACTTATGGAGACCTGATCTTTGACAAAGAAGCCAAAAATATACAATGGAAAAAAGAAAGCATTTTCAATAAATGATGTTAGTCTAACTGGCAGTCGGTATGTAGAAAAAATGAAATAAAGATCCATATTTGTTACCTTTCACAAAGCTCAAGTTCAAGTGGATCAAGGACCTCAGTGTGAAACCAGATACACTCAATTTAGTAGCGGAGAAAGTGGGAAAGAACTTGGAATTCATGAGCTTGGGGGCAAATTTCATAAACAGAACTACAATGGCTCAGGCACTAAGATCAAGAATTAATCAATGTGACTTTACGAAACTGAAAAGCTTTTCTTAGGCAAAGGACATAGTAAATAGAACAAATTGGCAACCTACAGATTGAGAAAAATCTTCAGTAACCCACATCTGATAGAGGGCTAATATCCAAAATATATGAAGAACTCAAGGAGATAATCTCCAAAAACACCAAACAACCCAATCAAAAAATAGGGTATAGAACTAAACAGATATTTCACAACAGAGGAATCTGGAGTGGCCAAGAAGCACATAAATAAATGTTCAAAGTCCTTAGTGATCAGGGAAATGTAAATCAAAACTCCCCTGAGATTTCACCTTACACCAATCAGAATGGCTAAGATCAAAAACATAAGTAGCAGCACATGTTGGCAAGGATGTGGAGAAAGAGGAATACTCCTTCATTGCTGATGGGATTGCAAACTGGTACAACCACTCTGGAAATCAATCTGAAGGTTTCTCAGAAAATTGGAAAGAGATTTACCTGAAAACCCAGCTATTCTACCCCTGACTATATACCCAAAAGGTACCCCACCATGACACAAGGGCACATGTTTCACTATATTTATAGCGGCCTTATTTTTGATAGCCAGAAGCTGGAAACAACCCAAATGTTCTACAATGAAAGAATGGATACAGAAAATGTGGTTCATTTGCACAATAGAATACTATTCAGCTATTAAGATCAAGGATTTCATGAGTTTAGCAGGCAAATGGATGGAACTAGAAAATATTATCTTGAGTGAAGTATCTCAGACCCCAAAAGACATGCATGGCATGTACTCACTAATAAGTGGCTATTAGCCAAAAAGTACAGAATACTCAGGATACAATACTCAAAAGCCACATAACTCAAGAAGGTGAAAGAGCAAAAGGACCCAAATGAGGATGCTTCAGTCCCAATTAGGAGGGAGAAGAAATCAGAGGGCAGAGGGAGGGATGTAACTGGGTGGGAGAGGGGAGGAGTAAGATCAGGGGAAAAGGGAAACATGATCAGAAGTATTTGGGGAAGACAGGAGTGAAGCCCATGGGCCAGCAGAAAGAATGGAAACAGGCAACCAGGATCCCTTCACAGCCTCTGCATCTTTTCTGCCTCCAAGTTCCTGCCCTGTTTGAGCTCCTATCCTGACTTTCTTGAATGATGATGCTTTATGGTGTGCAAATGAAAGTCAAATTGACCCTGTCCTTTCCAAAGTGTTTGGTTGTGGTGTTTATCACAGCAATGCAATCCCTAACCAAGTTTTCATCCCAATGAAAAATGGCCAGAAGAAGTGATCAGAGACATTATAAAGGATAAACTTATGGCCAACAAAAACATGAAAGAAAAATTAAAAATCTAAAACCATATTCAACAGCAAGGAAAATATCAGTTTCAATAACAAAACACTTAAGATATCCAATCTGGGTGGCAATGTGGATGAACATGAGATTCTTATGCTCCTATTGAAATAAAGTCACTGTAGCGTACGCCCTGAAACAGCGTTCAGTAGCTCTAGCTTTATCTCTAGACAAATAGAAACATACCTACCAGGCTTACAGAAGAATGGTATACAGAAGAATGCTTTATTCACAAGAATCCAAAACTGTAATCAATGCAAGTGTCTAATGACAGGTGAAAAGATGAAGGCAGTGGCGTATTCATTCAGTGCATCATGACTAAGATTAATGCATTTTTAAATTAATAATGAAATTGAATGAGTCAATTTCAAAACAAATTATCTTAAGGAAATAAAGACTGATTTCATTTGTATGAAGTTCCAAAATAAACAACAGTAATCAATGGTGGTAAGAGTGAGATCACTTGCTGGGAGCAGATGGGGTTTCTGACAATAAAAAAAAATAAGGGGCATGTAAAAACATTCAACATCTTGACTTTAAGAGTCATTAAAAGGGATAGGTTAATTTTCCAAAACTGACCAAGGTGCATGCTTGATGTGTTTCCTTTATTATGTAAATTAGATATTTTGAAATGACTGAAATAGATTCCTCAATATGAATTAGATGGAAGAAATTCTCACATCACTCAGTGGGAGGGCTACTTACTGAAGACTGACAGACAGACTTTCTAATTCAGCAGGTGCAGCTCTGTAGTTCTCAAGACTGTTGCTGTTGCTGCTGCCCAAACACCGCAGTTGAGAACATCAGCTTTATAATACACAGGGAAGTTTTAGAAGAAACTACAGAAGGAGAACCTAGGAGCAGATGGGTAACAGCGATCATTAAAGCTAAAATGTCTCTAGATTTAGTGGAATAAAATCTAGGATTTTGAGTTATTTCTGGGCAGGAAAGTGAGGTTTTCATTAGCTTTCATGGGGTCAAGAATGCCTTAGAAGCTCATGTGACTACCTGGCAGATGTTTGTGCTCTGCCTCTGGAAGTAAGTCAGAGCTTTCAACAAATTCACAAGTGAATGTGACCAGAAAAAATTTAATCCAAAGAACTGAAGTGACTCCTGACCAAATCTCTTTTGTTTTAAATTTTCACTTATACACATTTTCTTCATCCGTGAGCAGTAGGCACACATAGATGCTCACAACTCCATTAGTTATTCATGCCTAGCACTCAGAAGTTTCAGACATAAAGACTTGGCACAGATATTATGTAGGTCAGTAACTGCAAAGAAGATTGATAGGCACACACCATCTAAGGAGTATTGCAAAGGACCGTCTGGGGCTGCACACTCCCCAGTAAGGACAAATATTTTTCCAAACAAGTTTGACATGAAGATATTCTCAGTTTTCCATTTTTTCCCCACGTCTATCCTTCACTGTTCCCAGTTTCAATGTAAGTATACATTCGTGTAAAGTGAATAATTTTAGCTTGAATAACATATGAACAATACAATGTTTATGGATGTATGATCATTTTTATTTGTGAAAATAAAATTTCATGTGGAGGCTATGTAAGCAGTAAACAATGGCCAGAATTATTTATCAGCCTTTTGGCAAAATTTCCCCATCTGTACTAGGAAATGGCACATCATGAACTCATTGTCTTCTACAAGCCTTATTCCTTACAGAAATGCAAGATGTGTGTTTTTAGTTTTCGGCTTCATTTGATCTCTATCCTAAGGACATATTCAGGGGTCATTTTAGCTTTCCAACAAATTACTAGATACCTCACCATATTCAATTATCATCCCCTAAATCGAAAATGGTGAATACTCTCACAGATCTATTATTAGTGGACTCGGTACACACATTTCACAATAAACATAGGGCAAGTCTTCACATGCGTGGTCCACTGTGCACCGTGAGTTCAAGGATGGAAAGAAAACAATATGAGTGTGAGAAGTCATGAACACCATTCTTTCCTCCCTGCACTGTTTTATACAAACAATCTGGTTTTTTTTTTTTATTGATTTATGTTTTTCAACAGGTTTTCCAACAATCTGTGCTTTAGATACCATATGCACATTACACTATGATAAAGGTGTTTCTTTTATCTGAATTTTGTTTTTTCTCCACTTGTTAATGTTTGCATAAAATCACCTTGCAGAGTGATGCTCTTTTTCTCTCTGCTCTTGTCTGGGCGGTTGCTGGCGGCTTTTAATTTGGGAAGTCTTACCGCGCCTCACTGGTTTCAGCTCAATTGTTCCTCTAGCCAGCAGAGCCTTTCATCCCGACTGAAGGTCACTGCGGGCTGCCACAGCTTTGAAAACATACCATCTTTTCATTCATGCTGCAGCCTACCCCTGCAGGGTCATTAAGAGAAATGGAAGCAGGCATGCGACTTTTTCTATTAACCATTATTGAGTTTATTGTAATATAAAGTGAATTGGGCCATCAGTGAGACAGGATCCTCCATAGGAGTTATTTTTGTATTTAAGCAGTTTGCCTGTGTACTGATAATTATTTGTGTAAATTATACCATGTCATCTGCTTTTGGATCCTACTCTTCCAACCATATCACTACCAGTTGCAATAAACCAGTGATGCAGGAAGCAGCCTGGTCTAAGGACACCCATAAAGCAAATACCACATTGGCCATCTGTTGGAGGAGGGATGGCACTAAACGTAATGTGGACCTGGAACATACCCAGTATTGTTTATTCTGTCACATATCAAATGAGCACTGAAATTAAATTGATGATTTTTTTTTTCTATTCCGAGGGGACAAGAAATGGAAAACAGAAATGGAGCTGAGTCTAGCTAGATCTACTAAAGTGTTTAACAACTTGATGCAAAAGGTAGGAAAAATACAGAAGGGATGATAGGACAGGCAGATTGCCCACATTTTACAGGACAACATTTAATCAGTGGATAACAGGTAGACTGAAATATTATTTAAATACTCTGATATTAATATTACTATAAAATCAAACTCTCCCATTTAAGTAAGTTATATAAAACGTCAGGACAATTTATTTCTAAAACTTTCAAAGCAATTTTTAAAATTTACATTTTTTTTTGTTATGAAACCTGTTTTCAGATCATTTTGTAAGTTAGTGTTTTAGGTTAGCTTATATAAAAGTAACAAGCTATGGATCAGGAAGATGTGTTCATGTTTTGTTGCCATTTTTAAGTTTTAAGCCAATAAAACTGTTGCATAGAAGTTACACAGTCAGATTGAGAAATGAGACTTTTCTTCTAAAAACAAGTTGTGTGTTTAAAAGAGAGAATCACTGAAAGTTGATAGAGACATCTGATTTAAGATCTTAGAAATGTCTATAAACGGTACAGTGACTGTGTAAGTAATTAAATTTCTAATTCTCAGTCTTTAAAATGTGAAAATGCCAAGCTGCAGATAGATGTCTGACATGTTCAGAAGGCTAAAGCTTCTTTTGAAGTTAAATCTTCTTATTTTCATTTTTATAACGCACATGAGTCAATGTTAGAAGAGACTTCCCGATGACAGCATGTTGTCAGGTAAAGGTGGTATTGTCAGGTACCAGTGGTGTTCTCTTCCCTAAGTAATGCACTTTGCACTATGGCACTGAATAAAGCTGCTGGTGACGTGGTTGGAGTCCAGCTGCAGGTCTTCCTTAGAATGAGGGCTCTTATGCCTCCTCCTTGAGGACTAGCTTTCTTGGTATTAGAAAGTGCCATCCAAAAGAGGGAAGGCCACCAAAAGACCTACTCACTTATAATATCTATGAATTACAACAATGACCAGTGTGGCATGGTAACCGTAAGGGTGCAGAAGTAGCATGAATACCTTGGCAATAACCAAAAGCTCTCTAATTGGGCTTATCAACCACTTAACAAGAGAGAAGTCATGTTTGGTATTGGAAACACAGCCAGCTACTCAGTACTTGTTGACTTCATGATTATTGGAGAAGAACCTACAGTCACAACTTTACTAAATCAGCATACTGCTTAACAACAATCTAAACATTTGTTCTTAGACCCAGAAATAAATGTGGTCCTCACCTCTCATCAAGGAAACTTCTCTTTGAAGCAGACAGAGATGTTACTGAAAAACATAACCATCAAAATGCAGAGTTGTAGATCCCATTAGCAACTGACAATCTACAACACAACCCCTGCCCCTAAGAGTCAGGGAATATTTTGGAAAATGAAGCAGAAATATTATAAGAGCTAGAGGACCAGGAGTTTTCTTCCTGATCTCTTAATTACTAGGATACACCTAGTAATGTCAGAAGCTACATACATAAAGTCCCACCAACATGGCTGTTCAAAGATGAGCTGAACAAAGAGGCTGCCAATAAACACGCTGATGTGAATGGAGGAGGAGGGAGCCCACAATGCTTCATCCCTACACAAAGAACTACAGGCAACTAAAAAAAAAAAAAAAAATGGAGAAATAGTCTACCCCAGAAAAGAGTACGCTAAGAGTTATTCAGTACCAAATGGTCAGTCCTGAAAACAAGCATACAAGTAATACTATATAGACTAAGCAGGTTTTATTTATGAAAACAGAATAATAATTAGTGGAAAATGGTTATGAATTTGAGCGAGCACGGATGATATGTGGGAGACTTTGGAAGGACGAATGTAATTATATTATAATCTTAAAAAACAAACAAAAAATAAAGGTTATTGTTGCAAACATGAAGATATTTCTCAGCAGTTTTCAAATGCTATAAGAAAAACATTCTTTAGCATGGTGAGTTGTCTATAGATATGATACTTTAGTAGAACGCTGTAAGTTTTATTATTCAAGGCTTAAAAGAAAACATTTTATTCATTGATCTGTTATTTAACAGATACTCCAGAATACTCAGAGCAGTAGCCTTGGAGCCAAGTTAGGAGCAAGATGTGACGTGGTGCCTTACTTAATAGAGCTGATGTATTTTAATTGGGAAGTGACACTAACAGTAGGCACACGGAAATAATCATAAATGATCTTACGGACTACTGATGGTACCAGTGGGTGGGCTGGATAAAAAGGAAGGATTGGAGAAGTTTATTTTAGAAGGTACGGCTAGTGATGGGCTTCCAGATCATCTAAACATCAAAACTTACCAAGAAGGAGGCAAGATGTCCTTGCTAACATCACTGTTAATTCAATTTGAAACTTAGAATACTTTATTAGATGAAGTGAGGTTCTCTTCCTTTGAAAGTTCATAAAACTGGCGAGAGTTGAGCTCACTGCAGTGTGAGCAGATGCCACCTCAGATCCCATACCATGACCTGCCAAGGCTCATTAATCTCTACCATTTAATGCCTCGATATTTGTGGCTTGCCATTCTTGGATATGCACTATATCCTGCCCTCATCATATACGTTCCATAGCATAAGGTGATTAGAAAAATCTTTAATGTCTATACTAACAGAAAGCATAGCAAATATTTTTATAATGTTAGCAATGCTTCAACTGGATTTAAGTCTTCAAAATTTCAAATTCCAGTTGGATTACTTTTACAAATGATCTACCTAGTCATTACTGGTCTGCCCAACTTACTGTTTTTCCTTCTTATTAACTATGTCTGAGATTAGATTTCTGAGACAGTTTAGGTGGCTTTGCAGTTTTTTACATACATTTATTTAGTGTATACAGACATGCCTTAGCATATCATGGCATGTGCATGGAGGCTGGAGGGCAACTTACATGAGTCAGTTCTCTCCATTTATGTGGGTTCCAAGGGATTGAATTCAAGTCATTTGAGTAGAAAGTGATTTTACCATGATAAGATGAGCCATTTTTATCCCAAAGCAGATTCTTTCTTAAAAATAACTGTCCCATAATAAAGACTTTGCTGGGTGAATTTATGTCAATCAAATAGAGATCATTGATACTGCACATCAAAACCTTGCACAAAACCATCTTCTGTTCCTACACATGACTTGACCCTTTTGAGTCACTGTTCTTCTGACTTTGAATAACTTTTCTATTACCATTTCCCTCCTTCAGTTTACACTGAAGCTTAGAGCAGTCAGCATCTTGGTCACCAATACTCTGGGATCAGTGTACCTAACCTCAAATGTCTGCTTGGTTTCTTGGATCCTGTGGAAGCATTGAGCAATAAGGAGACTTCGTGGCTGCCATGGGAGCATGGGGCAAGAAAGAGACATTACAGAGCAAGAGCAGCTCTTGCTTCATAAAGTCATTATGAGAATTAACTGAAAAGAAACCCATCAAGCACCACGCTGTGACCTAGGACATTTTATTAGCTACTACGACCACCAAATGACTATTTTATCAGCTCCTATTAGACCTCAGAGAAATATTACACACATTGTCTAATGAACTTGGTGACTTCTTTTGCTTTGTTATATTTATTGCAAAAACAAAAACAAAAACAAAAACAAAGAAAAGCAGAAACAAATGAAAAACCCAAAATAGTGACCATGAAGAGATGCATGATGTAAGTATTTATTGATGAATAGACTGTATAGAAGGTGATAACAACTTACTGATACCTTTGAAGTTCATCCATTTTAACATTAGAGAAGGTAAGAATTGAAAGTGTTTGCAAAGCAGACTCATTCATACCAGAGCCCCATATACAGTTACTAGCCTTTACTGATAATTTCCATAATATCGGGTGTAACCATGCGAAAGCAGTGTAAAGCTTACTTTAGAAATATTAGCTGTAAGTGTGGCAAAGATGATTCAGTCATCTTAAGATTCCGAGTGCAGGTCTCTAGAACCTACATACAAAGCCATGCCATCCATGATGTCACATGCATGCCTGCGATCTCAGCAATGAAGAGACAGGCTCAGGAGGATACCTGTGGTTTGCTGGCCAGCCAGTCTACTCGAAATGGTGTCCCCCAGGTTCAGTGAGAGACTGTTTTATAAATAAAGTAGAGGGACTGAGGAAGGTATCTGACATCAACCTCTGGCCTCCACATGCACTTGTACACACACATATACACACAAAAAAATACTAATTGTATTTGTGTGAACATTTGTTTTCTCTGTGGGATACCTTCATGATATTTTTCTGGAGAGTGCACATATTGATTTTGTGCATTACAAGTCATTTCATATTTTAAAGCTTTATATTTTAGTATGCTTTAATAAAATTTGACTGTATGGAAAATACTCAATTTGTTCAGCTATATGGATAGACACTGAGGGCTTTTTATCAGTATTTATTTCCAATAATCCACATCACATTAACACAGCTCCTTTGCACACATGCTGTCAGTAGGTTTCTAAAAGCCTGTTTTATCATTGTTATTGTTGTTTTAAAATTTCTTTATTAGAAACTCCACCATTTTCCAGATAGTTTAGAGTCTCATCATGTTTCTTATCCCTTATAATAAAAGATGGTACATCAAGTCCAGCCATTCTCCATTTGCATTCAACCATTTACTGGATAAAAAAATAGCAATTCTATTATTGTTGATGATGATGAAACTGACAGAACTCTTTACAGAGCATATGTAAAACATTCCTTAGAATATATATTTAGGAATTCATGGTGGGAAAGGTATTTTGTAAGAGACTACACTATTCATGGGACATTATGCACATTTATTTAATTCTTTGCAGGTTTTTATATGCTAGAGAGGAGACTGAGACTCTGGTGAAACTAAGAATTTGACTAAAGTCATAAACAACTAAGGCCAGGCCAGGCCAGACTAGATCCTTAGGCTCTCTATTTTCCAAACACTTCAATGTCTGATAGACAATGCCTATGTTTTTCTTTCTTTTATTTTTTTCTTCAAGAAATATAGCTTCTTTATGTTTTCCATGGTGATTCTAATTCTGGACATACTTGATCCTCCTGCCTTAGCTTCCTGAATAGTTTGAGATCATGTGTGTCACATGTCTCTCTAGATGTGATATTTAATGGTTTCATGTTTTCTCATGACGTCTTCTGAGCTTTTTTGATCTTTTTTTAGTGTGCACTGGATCATGGATGTTCATCTAATAAACTTTAGTGGGGGCTTCCGACTTCTACTTTAACATCAATATAGTCGTATCATCGTGTGGCTCCTTCAGCCCAGTACTCCTGCTCCACCATCTGTACCTTCTTCCTTTGTTTCTAGCAGATACTGACACAATTTGCAAGTGATCTCAGCATACATGTGACATGAAGAATGGGGAGGTTGATATCTGTAACGTCAGCTGCAACTACACAGACTTCCTTTATCTGATTTGCATAGAAGAGAGCAGGATGCATACTGTACGAGTTAAAACCCCCAAACCCAAACTATGTATTCTTTAGAAATACTAAGTACATAAGGATGAACAGGTTTAGTTTTCCTTTGGTTCGCTGAAGTGTCCTCAGCACCTAGAACAGTGCCTAGGCAAGAAACAATAAACACTGTGTTGAACTATTAGTTGAATTAATTAGGGATGTGTTTCTGTACTGACCAAAACATTGAGCAACTGACTCAACTGCTGTGAGTCTCTCTCTCAGTCTCAGCTTCATCCAATAGCGTGGAGTGAGTAAGACTCAAGTATCAGGTACAGTGTGTGAAACATTCCGGACCTTGGGGTGGGGGAGAGGGCAGGGTGTCACTGCCTTCACTATATCTGAAGCTGCTCGTTATTTCTTAAGTCTACCTGACTACAGATTGTTTTCTTTCTCTGCTAGGTCCCTCCTTGCTGATGACATCAGGTACTTGCTTCTAAGTCCTCCTCAGTTACCCTTATCAGCTCCTCCTCTCGTCTACTGTTGTTCTTTGCATCTGGGCTCAACATAATCCAGCCTGAGCGTCTGCTCTTAGGCTCACATGTCCTAGTAGATCACCAGAAGATGGGCCTGGGGACTTCTTTCTGGTTCTTGGTGCCATTCCATTGAGTGTTTGCTATTTGTTACATAGTGTAAGTCAACTGGCTATAAAGATCTTTACAGACACACGTGGCAAAGTATCAATATGATATTGACACAATATAATATGAACTCTATTCAGCAATCTTAGCTTTGACACAGTGTAAAGTGTTCTGAAGAAATTACACACATGTATAATTTGTTTGGCAGTTGGCTATTTATCTGATTGTAGCTTCTGCCTGTATTTTGCTAATGGGAGGCAAAAAAAAAAAAAAAAAAAAAAAAAAAACAGGCAGTCTGCTACATTCTGGCCACTTAGTAGCCCAATGATAAGATAGAACGCTCTCTCAGATTAATTATTAAAATCATACTTAGGGGAAAGCCACTTTTAATATGATCACTGTCCGATTTGCCCCTTTTATGAGGTTTAGATTAACATAATACACAGTATATTTTCATGCATGCAGTCCTGAGAGCATAAAGGTCTTTGCTGACAGAATGCTCACTCGTATTTGTAGCATTAACACAAGTAATGCAACTGTTCACCCTTTTGGAAGTTCTATCACCAAAACCAGACAAGAAAATTTCTCTGTGCTATAAATGTACTTCCTACGCAACTGAAAAAATAAATGCATTTTTAAAGTAGCTACATATGTGTCTTTGGAAAGTGTATATAGTTTCAATTTGTTTCACACTAGCCCTCAAAATAAATAAACCTACCATAGCTGACTGGCTTTAAAGCAACTTAACCTTAATTTGAAAGACCATACTAAAAATATTGTCGGCATAGCCTTCCCTAATCAAGTCTGAAGGAGACAGACTGGCCCACCTTTTCCTTGAGCTGTGTTTATAGTTACAATCTACATTTGCTCACATAACACATTAAAAAAAAAAAGTCAGCTGCAGAACTGGCATCACAGAAAGTGATTCCAGATTCTAAATATAGATTATGAATTCAAAATGACAGTAGGGCAGGCTGTGAGTTCTCTGTTGACAATGACCCATCTCCATTTAAAGCAAAGCAGTAACTGTGACAGGACCTGAATCCTGCAGACCCCTGCTTTGGAGACCAAGAAAGGGGCATTTGAAAGAATTCTCTGCAGCATGTCTCCCTTCTTGTTGTCATCTAGTATGCCTTGTATTTCTTAAGGTTCCCTTGACTTACCTAATAAAGTGACCATGTATGCTGCTGAGATTCAAGTAAGCATTTGTTTAGTGGTACAGACATGATGGAAGTCCCCAAATACTATGTTTCTCTGAATGCCTTGTCCATCAGTGTCAGACCTGGACCTAGAAAGGGATTTGGTTACTACAGACCGAATGTGATTTGTGTAGCTTCCAGGGGAATCTGATAGAGACAGGCATCTTTATCTTTGCTCTCCTGGGATGGGCAATGTTTCTCCTAAATGTTGTACCAACCACTGGCCTCAGAATGTAGACAATTTGAAGAACAGCCTTCCAGTTGTAATGTTCACAGCCAGCCAGAGGGTGAATTTTTTTTTTTTTTTTTTTTTTTTTTGGAGAGGTCAGAGAGCATTGAGACTGATCTTTTGCCAGGATGTAATTTAGCATGCTCTCTTCCAGGACCCAGAGTAAAGAACAATATAGCACAATGAGGGAGCCGCCATCCTCCTCCTCCACCTCCTCCTCCTCCTCCTCCTCCTCCTCCTCCTCCTCCTCCTCCTCCTCCTCTTCCTCCTCCTCATTATATCTAGAGTGACAAGGGAAAATTGTAAACTAATTTGTTTGGGGGACTGGGAAAGGAGTATAGGTAAGTTTGCCTGAAACATGGTTAATGACAAGTTAAGTGATTAAGGATTCTTTGTTTAGATGATCATCAAGAATGTGGGGATGGGGTAATAGAGGTGAGGTCTTAGACCTGCATGTTTGCACCATGTGTAGGAATATCTACATTCTTCTCCAGAATCCAAAGCACTTATAAGTATGGGCAACAGCAGATCAGGTGACTGGAAACAGGGGCTATATATTTATGGAACATGAAAGATAGGTATTCAATTCTCAGCTGTCCACCTTTGAATTATTTAGTTACGCTGGGACTTCTTTATGTGTAAAAGTAGGATACAGAACTCCCTCCACAGGATTCTGGTGAGGATAACAGTCAATCCATGCCAGGGATCCATATGCTATATGTCTTTTTCAGTGGTTTCTCAGTATACCATGGTTCCATCTCACTAAACAAAAACTAAAGAATGTAAATTTATCAAAAGTTCTGGGTTTATTTTTGTTGTCGCTTATACAGGCTTTTACTATGTAGACCAAGCTGGCTATGTGTCCATTTCAAAGATTCACCTTCAGAGTTGAAGAGAACTGGATAATCTGGAGAGAAACTGAGCCAGGGTCAGCTATAGTTATGCTCCAATCTGTCAGCAGAGACAACACAGGAAGGATGATTCCAGCAGCACTGGACAAGGCACCAACTGTTTCCTGTTCCTTCCTAGCCCCCAAGATTGCAAGACTCAAAGGAAAAAGGAGTGAAGAGATTAATGTGAAACAAATAGAACCAGAGAAAAGAGTTGCTATGGACACCTATGGTCATCATTGCATATAAAATAACTGCATGGAAATGCTTATCCACTCTGGTTCCTCTTTAGATTACAGGCTGCCAGGTCTCATTGGCATCCAATTTAATGCCTGAGTGAGAAAACTAGGAAGCCACTATGCTATACTCTGTGAGAAAGTCATACCTGTGTCTCCTTTAATATCTTTTCTGAAAACTCTCATCTCTAACCTGGCCCTCGAGGAGTAAGGAGTTTATAATGTGGACAGGCTTCTGGATTCAACTAGTCACTTTTATTCATCATTTATAAGTGACTTTTAACATTTTATCACAGTACAGAGCAACAGAATACTTGGACCTTTCAAAAATGTGTTATGATGTAACATTAGTGTAATAGTTCTGACTCATTTTTAAAATATGTAAACGCCCTTCTCCACAAATTATTTCATTAACAATGAGCTAGGGTTTACTTGCTACAATCCTGTATAGGTACTCTTCCATTGAAATAAATTCCTCTGTGCACGTGAGGTACCACTTATCAATTATTTTCTTGTCATAATGTTCTTGCCTTTTGCAGCCAACATCTACTTGAACCTTTGAAACAACTGGTCCAAATGCCCCTCTCCAAAAAGATATTTATGAATAGACTCTCCGTGCAGTGATGCTCTGAGAAACTCTCAGCGGGTATAATCAAAGACAAGGTGCAGACAAGGGATGAGCTGTGAATGAATCCCCATAGCAGCCTCTTTTCACAGAGATTAGTCAGGATGATTAAAACCAAGGCTTCACAGTGATTCCAGTTACTGATAAGGCTTTAGCAACCTAAGAAATATTAAAGTAAAAAACAACTTTAGCCATAGATCTGGGTAACCAGCTATGAATTCCACAATCAGATAATGTTTGCGATTGATTTCAGGATAATAACTATGAGAAAGGAGAATTTAAACACCTAGCAGACTTGTAGGACTGACCCTGAGTAGGACCTAAATTCTGAATGTGTGAGTCTAATCTCATAGACTTGGAATGAATGAACAGCTAAAACTGGCATCGGCACGACACCCACACAGTCTTTGCATCATCACATGTGTCTTAAGGATGAGCCTCACAAGGACTCCATGCTGTGGGTGGGTTATTTTAGCCAGGCACAACTAATGATGGTTAGAGTAAGAACCTAATTAAACTGCAAAAGAAGCCTAGATTCATGTGAAAGGCTGGAGATGTAAATATGGAATATGGAATAAAGGTAAGTTAGCCTAATTTGTATCCATTTTTTTTTTTTTTTTTGCAAAGGCATGTGGCATGAGACAGTTGCATTAAAATTTAGAAGGTAAAATGGGTCTGAGTATGGAATCAGCCCATGTGAACCATGACTAGAGGTTGAAGCGTATTCCAAGACTTGCTGTATAGGAATACTCAAATTAGTTATTGATTCTGCTTCCTGATCAGGATAGGGTTTCTTCAAATCACCTATAAAACAGATTTCAAGACAAACAGCAGCCCAGCCGCCTAAACTTTTGTTGGATTTCACTGGTCCTGTGACGGAGGTACCAAGGGAGACACTTACGCACTCACTGACCTGAGCTGTGATTTTAGTTCATCAGGACTAAAAAAGCAGGGCAGAGCTCACCACAGCAGGAGATTCCTGAAAAGACAGGGGGCCAAGAAGCCCAAGACAGGGCTAAAACCTTCAAAACCTCTGTCTTCTATTCTTCCCTCACTAAGCAGGCTATGTCTCTCAAAGCTTCGACAACCTGCCAAAATAGTGGCCCACACTGGAGAATGAGAATTCAAGACATGGATGTTGGGGGGATTTCAGAGTCAAACCAGAACACCAACTAAAATGAAAACAACACAGAGAGGGGAGTAAAGAAAGAAAGGAGAGGAAAGGGGGAAACACACTCAGTTTTGTCCAGTATCTGTAGTGTCATGGTGTGATGGTACTCTGGTTAGTCCTACTCGGTGTCTACTGTGTAAACTTTCCCTCCCCCCAGGGCACTTTCTCTTACTTTTCTCTTATGCCCACTTTCTATTTCTCTGTTCTCTCATAATACCTTATACATGATTTCATTCACCAAGCACTTACCGAAGACCTACTGTATGACGAGAAATAGCCTACCATGCTGAGGAGGCATTGGAGAACAAAATTTCCTGCCTTCTCACATTAAATGATGAAAGGGAGAGAGAAAATAATGAATTAATCCTCATTTAACCTTAGGTAATGGTTTACACTTTTTTCCCTGATTCACTGAACACAAAGGAATGCTTTGTGCATGTCTGAGACTGGCTGTAGGCTCTCAGTCATTATTTGCCTGACTTTTTACTCTGGCGCTGTAAGTAACAACAGTGTCGAAAGTAATCCCTAAAACCAAGCATCTGAGTTCTCTCCCCTCAGTACCGATTTATAAATTAGCACAGTAATTAGAACAGTTGGTTGGTAGTCTCCAATTTTAGGTCTAATTTGGGCAAGTTTTATAATTGAGACACTGAGTTGTCAAACATGTTCAATTCCAGTAAGCAAAATACTTTTTTTTTTCCCTCAGTCAAAGCCCTTGGCTCTTATAAGCCTACAGTGAAGAATAACCATTCTCCCCTCATTTCTAAATCACAAAACAGGAACAAAACTCTGCTATAAAGATGTAGTTCTGAGAATACGATGAGATTCAGCAAGGCTTCTCATTCCGGGTGTTAGTGAAGCTTTGTGGCTTATTATTCAAATGATTTAAATCATTCTAACTCAATACCTAAGTTATTGGTACATAATATCCACAAAACAGCTATGTCTTAGAAGTTACTTACATTTAATAAAATCTGCTAACTTACTGGAAGGCTCACGAAATGTTTCCCTTCAAGAGAAGTGTTCCTGTTTTCCAAAAGGATAACATATTCTTTAGCTTATACACATTGATTTTGTCCTCAGACTGCAATTGTGAATAGAGAGGTCACAGAGTTTGGATGAGTGGGTATCGCTAGACACAGCCTCTGGGATGCTCTTCCTCTCCCAACAGCTTTTGCGTACTTTCCCCTTGCCCTTTAGTTTACGGACACTGGAGGGTAAGAAGAAGTAAAAGCAAAGATAAAAAGCAAACTGCTGGAGAGTTTGATGCTCAGTTCTTTTGAAGATCAGTTTAGGGTTTCTTTATGCACATTCACTTTCTCTGCAAGTGCCATAAATACAGGATCTGGCTTTATGATTGTAGCATATAGAAATGCAAATTACAAGATGGTAGTATTTTTGACTGAGGCTACTTTTACAACTTGATAAGTAAATATCTATGTACCTTAAGAGAGTGCTATGAAAACACATTATACCAGCTTCATAACAGCAACTTTTAAGTATCTTTGAGTAACATGTTTAAATGGTAGAAATTATATAAATGAAGGATCGTAGGGTTTTCTTTTGCTACTTGATAGTCATTTTTAAAATAGCCACAACCAGTCATCACTGGAGCTAAAACCCTGTACTATAGGATAGGTACTACTCAAATATTGAACACAAATTGCAATGTTTCAAGTTCCAGAAATGTAGGTTCACTTGTCATAAAAAGGGTAGTGCCTACAAATGTAATAACAAGGGCAGGGGATAGCAAGTCAAATGAATAGACATTGCATTTGATTTTGAAGTTTTTAGAGTGTGTACAAATTCTAAGTTCGACCATAAATGCTTTTGAAATACTCTGCAATCAAGAAATGTCTTTAGGATTAAAAGAGGGAGAAGGTGAGTAGAAGAGGTGCAAGAAGAGGAAGCAGGAGAGGAAGAATTAAAAACTTACAAATGAGCAAGGATTATGTTTCTATTTCTGATATCCAGATACTCCCATATTCCTATCCAACACACACACACACACACACAGGAGAGAGAGAGAGAGAGAGAGAGAGAGAGAGAGAGAGAGAGAGAGAGAGAGAGAGAGAGAGAAACAATGGCATACAAGTCCAGAATCAGAGCCAATTGTTGGCTTTGACTACTTTTTATCCTTGTACAATCTGTCTGTTTTCCTAAAAAGGGAGAAGGGAAAAGAAAAACACTTCACAGCTACTGTTTTTCTGTCTTTTTGTAAAACCATAGACACTCCCACGCAGCACGAGCTCAATTCCAGCCAAACTGTCTCTCTGTGTGTGTGTGTGTGTATTCTCTCTCTCTCTCTCTCTCTCTCTCTCTCTCTCTCTCTCTCTCTGTGTGTGTGTGTGTGTGTGTGTGATTTTAAATAGAAAAAGCAGGTCTTCCATTTCTGTTAGCAAAGTCACCTCACACTGCTAGAGCTAAACATGTAATAATACTTTATTGTCATGAGCAGGAATCTGCTTTGCTAATTAAATGCAGCTGTCAGTAATTACTCCTTGTCAGTATAATCTATTTTTGGTTGCTCTACTTTAAATGACAAAAGAGGGCCTAATATTGAGAGGGTGGGAGAGGCAAGGTGACTGCTTACTTCTTCAGATTAGAAACTCACTATTTTACAAATGACAAATGAGTCACTCTTTTTATTTCAGTGCTATGCTAACTGGACTATTCTGGGTGATTTTTTAACATATGCCATGATTTTAAAAAAAGTTACAATTAAATTGTCTTTCCTTTAAAATTTGAAATCTCGATACTATCACTCTTTTGTGTAATACCAATAGATCTTAGCATTTTTCTCAACACTACCACGGCACCCTCATGACACATTCTGAAGGTACAGCAGGTGATAGTTGGCAAATCCATAAGAGAAGCAGAAAGTGAAGTCTGCGAAATCTCCATCAGTTTGCATGTGTCTTCTTATTGCTATCAAACTGGATTAGAAGAAGGAAGAATCCATTTGAGGAAGATCAGGAACTTTGCATACTTTTTCACTGAGACTCAGTCAGTTTCTTTTGGGGAAAGACTTAGAATGGTTTAAGCCTGTGAATTTGAAAAAAAAAAAAAAAACTTTCGTGATCTTTGTATGGAATATCAACAGACCTGCATCTGTAATACTAACACAAGGTCAGGACAAAGTTAATGTACCCCGACTCACTGCATGAGATAGGTACTGAAGCAGCCACAGATGCTCACATCCTGTCCAGGGTAAAAGAGACGCACATTCCTGACACTGCAGATGGATGTGGTGAGAATGGAAAGTGGAAGCTGGAGTCCCAAGGAGTTACAGGATAGACTGGAAGAAGGATCACGAAGAAACATAAGCTCAGCAGGATGTGCGGTATGAGGGAAGCGTGGCGTGCAGGTAGCTGCGCTCTACCTGGGATAAAGGACTTCTGACAGCCTCAGAGCACCCTGGCTGAATCATCCTTCTCCCACCATCTGGTTCTCATACACCACTCCAGTAGGATCCCATGATGCTAGTTATTAATTATCTTGTAGCTTTCCCCACAAATCTAGCCACTACTCCTCAGGATGCACCGTGTTTCTTCAATATATACGGCATATAAGATATATTCATGTAAATATATATTCATGTTAGCGAAAGGAAAGTTTTTCAGAGGTGAAACAATGAAAAGTAAAATAAAACTATATAAATGCATGTAAAGATATGTAGACAAAGGAAGAGCTTACATAGTATCCATAGTCCATTGGGAATGGTATAAATGTCTGGTTTTCCCATACACTCTCACTTTGTCTACTGAGAAAATGTGAGCTATTCCTAAACATTCTTATTTCAAAAAAAAAAAAAAGATAGTGACAATAATAGTAATAGAAATTAAAGGACACTGAAGGCCTTACAAAATTGGGGTGGGGGTGGTATTTAAAGATAAAATTCCAAGAGATGAAGGTGAATCGTAGGTGGAGTCTAATAGTTTGTTTTAATTTTAATGGGTTCTCTCACCTACCCCACTGAGTCCATAGAGAGGCTGGTGCCTACTGTCATTTCTCTTCAGAATCAGTTGGATTGTGGTCCTAGAATATTTTGGATTCTCAGTAGTCAGCTGGCTAGTTTTGAGTTATTGCCATAAGACTGGTGAATGTGGTAAGCACTTTAGGAAGATTTTAGGCAGCACAGCCAAAGACACACCTTTGAACCTTTGCATTGATAAACATGGATTTTCTTTTTCATCTGAGCAGTCACAGGTTCGCCAGGCCCCACAGCCACAGAGATTCTCATGTACCTTTGGCTCCTCTTCCTTCTCCAGAACATCCTTTTCTAATGTTGTAACCCATGATCTTCCCTCCCCTGCTTCTCCCAAAGAATTGGGAAACTTTTTTTTTTTTCAAGCTTGCTGTATCATTTCATGAGGGCCTGGCATGGAGACTGTATTAGGATAGTCGCAGGATATCTTCCCAACTTACCCAGGCTAGCCTCCCAGGACTGGTCTCTCTCTCTGTACAGGGTATTGTTATATTCAGGGATGCAACATGACCTCAGTCACTTAAGAGGCTTTATGGAATTTTCTCACAGAATAATTCCAGTTTCAAACATCTTCAAGTTTGCATGGTTGTCTACTTACAACACACAGAAGGCATTTGTTCAATTTTTCCAAGACTTCAATACTTTGAAATATTTTAATTATTACATATTAATCATACACAATAAGTTTTACTAAGATATGTACACAGACACACAAACATACACTCAAGTACATCTAACCCTGGTTAAGCAACCTTTTAAAATGTGGTCGGATGGCCAGCAATATGGCTCAGCAGGTAAAGGCATTTGCTGCCAAGGCTGATGACCTGCATTCAATCTCTAGAGAGTTCAAGGTGAAAGAAAACAACTGATCTCTACAAATTGTCCTTTGACCTCCACATGCATGTACTACATACACCCAGACAGACAAAGGAGTTCACACATGCAATCAACAACCAAACAAATATAAATAAAGTAATTAAAATTTAAAATACTGTTACATCTTCACAATGAGAATTTCAAAGTAAAAATGTTGAGTGAAGGCTGGTAAGATTAGCTTAGTTCTCTCCCATCGGAGCTCTCTCTGGGTAAAGATATAAAATGAGATACTTGTATCTCCTTAGTTAAGAATGTTTGTTCATGTTCTATGTAATTTACAAAGAAAGTTTAAAAAATATCCAGCACTTTACTTAACTGTGTGTTCTTGCTTCTGATTTCAGAACGGATATATCAACTATGCCAAATAAGTGTTTATTCAGGCGCTGGATTCCTTATCTGAAGAGCTTGAATTCCAGATATCTCCCAACTGTGAATGGTTATTTATTTATGCATTTATTTATGTTGGGGATGGGGGCAAGTGTAAGCTGAAAATTCATTCATGTTTCACATGCACCCTGTTCTCTCCTTCCAGCTTTACACATTGTATTAGGACACTCGTGTTTTAACTGATTTGTAATGTGAGGTCTTGATGTGGAATTCTGTGTCTGTGGCATCATATCATCACTTAAAAGCTTTTCCACTTTGAAGCACTATAGTTTCTGGATTTTCTAAATGGAGATTTCCCAGTCCTTAGTTTATATACTATATTAAATACGTCAATATTTTCAGAGTATAGTAGAGTATACTTTGGATTATTTTGAAAGTTACATTTTGTTTTATATATCACTGAATATTTTATTTCATTCATAATTGTGGTTATTTACTAGGAAATGGTCACACACATATAGAAAACGTGTTTTCAAATGTTGACTGTGAAATATGTTGACCAGCAGGTTGCTATTTCTTTCTTAGTAGATAAGTATGTATAATGGAGTTATTATATTTCATTCACTTATCTTTTGGTATTACTGTGTTTTCTAGACACTTAAAATTGCCAAAATTAATTAATTATATTACATTACATTTACTATGTAAACAGATACTCGGTTCTTTACCAATTGGTTTTATTATCAAGCCTATACCTTTCTTAGGAGAGTTAAGTCCCTGTGATGTCAACCTCAAGAGTACTTCCTAGCATACAGAAGTCACTGAACAAGTGAGCACTAAAATCAGTCAAAGAATTTGCCAAGCAAGAAAAGGGAATGACAATGGTAGGCCGAGAAAGGGATGAAATGGTTATTTTTTCCATAAAAATGTAGTTAGTGCTTCCTTTATTCCAGATACATTAGAGATACAGGTTTAGGGTTCTTTGAGGGGAAGGTGGGTGCATATGAGTGTATGATACGGAAATATGAAACAACCCTCAAACAGCCTGTGACTAATACTATAGCAGATGATCAAAAACCTAGTCCGTTCTGGCTTGGAAATGAGCTTAAATGAAAGACACGGGTAGTAAAATAAGGAGTGGTGGTGATGAAGATATAAAGTTAGAAGAGCAATGAGCATCTATATGTATGTCTACAAAAGAGTGAACATATGAAGGGACATGGCCCATTGCTCCTTGGAAACAGATACACAATTGTTGTGACATCTTTGAAGAGTGACAGGAAATGACTCCCAAACCTTATCACTGGAAAAGTAAGACTGAGCTAATAAGGTCAATGAGTAAGTTTACATGTTGCCTGGGATACCCAGGAATTAAGCCATGGGGTTTGTGGGTATAGTGGATTGTGGGGTCGGGTTTACAGTTATAAGCTTTGCAGAGTACCGAAGAGGAGGGAGACTAAAAGCTGATGGACAGGCTATCATGATTCAGGTGAGAGGTCTCAATGGCCTGAACTAAAGTGGGAGCTAGTGTCAGTGGTAGATGTCATTGCTCGGGAGGTCAGGAGGTCACAACAATGTGGAGCAGGAGGAGCAATACCAGGTTATGTCAGGGACACAACAATGTGGAGCAGGAGGAGCAATACCAGGTTATGTCTGTTTCCCATTATGATCCTTGTAACTATTCTGTTTCCCACTGTTCTCGGATATCTAGGGAGACAACTTTTCCAGCACAAGAGAAAAAAAATAACAAAGTACTTGAGAAGAAGTAACATTAAGAAAGTAATAGTTCATAAAGTTTCTCCAGCCCTTTGTTGGTGTACAGAATTGGGAGTCCATTATCTTGAAGAATTTCAAAGCTTTAAAACTAGATGCTGCCATAGCAACCCCTGAGTGTCTCTACTCATCCATTTGAAAGGGCATAGGGTATAATACTAAGATAAATATTTAATTATGAAATTCTACCAAAAGGAAATCAGGAATAGCAATATACATAATACTAAAATTTTTGGTATACTTGACATTGCTATTAAGACAATGGGGAATGGCATGCTCCATTTTCAAGAGTCAAATATCGATGTTATGTTGATTCTATGCAGCTCATGAAGATTCAGCAACAGTGGTATAGAATGATACTTTACAAGAATAAAATGAATATAAGACTTTTAACCAAACATCTACTTGCCATGGCCCACGAGTCTCTCACACAGCCTGAACCTGTCTTGCTTGCTGTCTCTGTTCTCTTTCTCTATCCCATCCCCATCCCTCAGTCAAGTGTCTCTGGGTTCTCGGTTTCCTACATTCTTAGAGGTCCACAGAAAGAAGCCCTGTCTTTTTATAACACACGTTGAATGCCATGGGTGTATGGGTGACAGATCACAAACCAGCTGAGCTCAGCCCTAAAGAAGCATAATCCATGATCAGAAAAGTGAAAGTCAAAGCCTTGCTGGGTACCCTCTTGAAAGGAAAGCTCAAGATACAGTAGGCTGACACTCACAGAGGACTGTCACTCACAGAAGCCTGTCACTCACAGAGGCCTGTCATTCACAGAAGCCTGTCACTCACAGAGGACTGTCACTCACAGAGGACTGTCACTCACAGAAGCCTGTCACTCACAGAGGACTGTCACTCACAGAGGACTGTCACTCACAGAGGACTGTCACTCACAGAAGATTGTCACTCACAGAGGACTGTCACTCACAGAGGACTGTCACTCACAGAGGACTGTCACTCACAGAAGACTGTCACTCACAGAGGCCTGTCACTCACAGAGGCCTGTCACTCACAGAGGCCTGTCACTCACAGAAGCCTGTCACTCACAGAGGACTGTCACTCACAGAGGACTGTCATTCACAGAGGACTGTCACTCACACAGGACTGTCACTCACAGAGGACTGTCACTCACAGAGGCCTGTCACTCACAGAGGCCTGTCACTCACAGAAGCCTGTCACTCACAGAGGACTGTCACTCACAGAGGACTGTCATTCACAGAGGCCTGTCACTCACAGAGGACTGTCACTCACAGAGGCCTGTCACTCACAGAGGACTGTCACTCACAGAGGCCTGTCACTCACAGAGGACTGTCACTCACAGAAGCCTGTCACTCACAGAGGCCTGTCACTCACAGAGGACTGTCATTCACAGAGGCCTGTCACTCACAGAGGCCTGTCACTCACAGAGGACTGTCATTCACAGAGGACTGTCACTCACAGAGGCCTGTCACTCACAGAGGACTGTCACTCACAGAGGCCTGTCACTCACAGAGGACTGTCATTCACAGAGGATTGTCACTCACAGAGGCCTGTCACTTACAGAGGACTGTCACTCACAGAGGACTGTCACTCAGAGAGGACTGTCACTCACAGAGGACTGTCACTCACAGAGGACTGTCACTCACAGAAGCCTGTCACTCACAGAGGACTGTCACTCACAGAGGACTGTCACTCACAGAGGACTGTCACTCACAGAAGCCTGTCACTCTGATTGGACTGTCACTCACAGAGGCCTGTCACTCACAGAGGCCTGTCACTCACAGAAGCCTGCCACTCTGATTGGACTATCACTCACAGAGGATTTTCACTCAGAGGCTTGTTACTTCATTCTTGAGAAGAAGGTTCCTTTTGGAGCCTTCTTGTCTTGTTTGGTTTTGTTTCCTTTAGCTCAAAAATAATAGATGCAGTTAGCAACCTGAGATCTTGGCAGCTGTCTGGCCAGGTGAGGAAATCCTACTTGCAGGTAAGAACAGTTTCCACTACTGTATCCAATGCAGTTCGATCAGCAGGAAACTGATGAGCCTTTTAGAACCTACTTAAAAATGGATATAGAAGTTTGCTAAAACTAATGTGATTTAATTCATTGCTTATGCAGGTATTATATACACATGATAAAGTAGTATGAAATGACAAACCAAGAAATGAAGTTTGTTTTTTTTTAAGGGGAAGAGGTGTGGCAAGGAAGGCACAAGAAAATAAAGAGACATAGAGGTAGACTTTGGAAATATTGCCTAAATAAAAGTTGAATTTACTTTTTAAAAAAGTAAGCTCTTTAATGACCACAGTCAAAATAAAGCTTTTCTCTTTATAAAATGAATACTGTCTATACTGTGTAAATTAGAATCTAAAGAATATCTGTGTATCTCACGACTTTTAGCTGATATTGACAATAAAGAGAGTAACAAATTAACTGGTGGATTTAATGGAAACTTGTTTTCTCCCCTTACTATGCCTGTGTCAGAGGACATATATTGCAAATCTCTGTCAGAACAGGCTCAGCAGGATTTTAAGCTGGACATTGTGGCACACTCCCATAACCACAGCACTTAGGAGGCAGATACAGGGGGAGAAATCTACATTTGAGGTCACCTGGGTTGTGCATAGTAAGTTACAGTTCAGAAATGCTATGTTTCCATAGTGAGACTCAGAAAGAAACCAAACCAAAACAAGAGAAAAACCAAAGGAGCTATAGCTGGGCTTTGATAAGAATGTGAATTAGCTCTCCCATGAGCCTTTGAGCCTTCTATCAAATTCCATATCCCTTCCTCACTTTATGGTGGTTCTTAGGGTGGAAACCAGGGCCTTAGGCATTCTATGTAAATGCTCAAGTCATTGAATTACACTTCCGGCTACTCAACATTCTATGCTAGACATAGGCCTTTAAGTCGAGAAATCAAACTTAAGTTTTGAAACATCTTTCCTTGTGTTCCCTCATCAGTAAAAGGATACATAGAATCTGTTCTTTACAGCCTATGACTCAGTCCTATGCACATCAGTCATAACACGGCTGTTTCGTTAGATCATCCCGATGCTGTCACAGTGATACAGAAGATGATGATGCTGTCAGGCAGGATCAAACACTGAGTCATACCTGATACTCTGTGTATTTTGTATAAGCTGTTATGAGAAATTCTATAAGTGATATTTCTTCTACTACATAACATCTAAAGTTAGGAAGAATTAGAATCGTTAAGTAACTTGCTCCACGGTGTCCTGAAAACAGAGTCAAAGCGCTCACCCAGCCCTAACCAATCGGTACTTGTACTATGACAAATGCCCACATTGAGGCATGTTTGATTACTGTGAGTTTCTTTAGGGACTTGAGTTAGCTAACTATGGCAGAAAGCATCACTGTGACATTTTAATATGTTTGCAAATAGTTCCCCAAACTATACTCAAATAGCCTGATGACTAATATGTATGATAGGGCATTGTGCCTCCTCATTAGCACTTTAAGGATTCTGTTATTTAATGTTAATTATGCCTTTCTATGTCCTTTTAAAAATAAAGGGCACAACTACAGGCACTCTTCCCTATTTCTAAATGCAAGTATTTGAATGAATGTTTTTTAACACTCTGTATACTCTCTTGCTTTGTTTTGCCACACCATTTCACAAGGATTATTTTTCCACATGGCTTCAGAGATGATGACTGGGACCAACATGAAACAGAAAGTGTCTCTTAGACAATGCCTGCCGTTATGATTATAAGCTACACAATATAATCATGAAGATGTTTGCAAGGTTCTTGTTTTTGTTTTGCCTCTGGACAGACAACTTATGGAGTAGCCTGCTTCAGTCCATAAAGCAAACAATAACAGAATACTCACTGTACGCAGATGAGACTGAAAAAGTTACAGTACATCTCATACCTTTTATAAAACTCAGATCTCTTTGGCATGTACTTTAGAGTAGCATGTAACATTGACCTCTGCGCAAGAAGTTCACATTATAAGGATATTATGAGACACATAAAACATTCAGTATCAGATCTTCTATGCTGTTAAAACTGCTTAAGTGTGGCATCAGTTCTTAAAGTTAGCCAATATAAAAGTAGCTGAACCTTAGGAAATTATCCAGTTCATTAAAACCTACGTCAAGGTGCAGTACTGCACTCCAGTCTCACCTAGGTTCAGGCTAGGCAACTGTTGTCATTAAATTCCTCAAGGATTTACTCCAAGTTAAAAATCATTGTAAATCTCAGAAGCCACAATGCGTTTCACTTTACAGTTAACTTGCTGCTAACTTGCTGTCCACTAGAGCCTTGGCTGTTTGCTGTTTAGTCATATGATAATGGAGAAGAAAGAGTTGATTTGGTTTAAACTTCCATATTACAATGAGTCCTGGAGGGTAGGAACAGAAGGAGCTCAAGGCAGAATTCCTGGAAGCAGGAACAGAAGCAGAGACAGTGGAGTAAAGCAGACCAGGATTGGCACCACCCATGTTGGGCTGGGCTTTTCCACATCAATCCTTATTAATGACCATAAGCCATGGGCATCTTCACAGGCCCAATAGATGGAGGCAATTTTTCAGTTGAGGTTTCCTCTCCCTAGGTTACTCTATTTTGTGTAAAGTTTGAAAACTAACCAGCATAAAATTTATTTAAGTAAAAATGAAAAAAAAAAAAAAAAAAAAAAAGCCCAATTCGAAAGCAGTGACATAGGAGGCCGCCTGGGATCAAGTATCTGCTTTGCCATTTGGTACTTATGACAGAGAGGTTGTAGAAATAAGTGAGTTATTATCACTAGAGTATTTTATAAAGTGTTAAGCACACACCTGTGGCTATTATTTCTTAATAAAATTGCCCATAAAGGCTTATCAATCCAAAATTCTTGTACCAAGCTTCTGAAACACTTGTATCTAAAGATGAAGCTCATTGACAAATCACATGTCACAAAAGATGTTGTTCCTATCAGTCAGTTATTACAGCACAGAGCTATACAAAAAGACTAATATAGAAATAAATGCTTTATATGCATATATTATATACACATAAATACATATCCGAACATTTGTATATAGAAATATATTTGCATAATTTACATATAAAATTTGGTAAAAACCACTCTTCAAACACTTCTTAATACAGACATAGTTTCCTTTCATGAAACTTTTCAAAATAATGGAAGATAGCCCATTGTACAAAGTTTTAATAAATAAGGCAGATAATGAAACTTGCATAAAAGATTCAGAAAGGTTATTTATCTTTACCTGTACATTGATTAGGGGGAATTTCAAATGTAATATTTTTTAACAATTGATAAGTGTTAACTATCTTGAACTGTGTTAAATCAGTAGCATAAAATATTGTCATTTATATCTTTCTTTAATTAAATTTCACCTGTAGAATCAGGTAATATCAATGTTTCAGAAACAAATGGATTATACAGTAAGAAAAACTTGCCAACAAGTAATTGTATTCCAGGAAAAAATATAATTTAGCATGCTTTAAAGAATTCATAGTAAGTTGATAAAAAAAAATTATCCATCCCACTATTCTTAAATAAATAGCAGGATTCCAGCATTCCAGTCCATAAGGAAAACTGAACAGGTCATGGCTTTGACTTGCCTCTGTGTTGGGGATAGGACTTGGGTAAATATCAACCTGTGAACGACTATTCTTTTTTCTTATATTTGTGTCCCCATGGTACTCACTTCCCCTAAAACAGATTATAATCCATTACCAAAACAAACTACTCAATTACAATCTTGAAGTATTATAATAAAATATTGTACAGAAGTGTAAAATTATGCACATACAGCAAATAAAATCTATAAGTACTCAAATGATTTGTTACACACTTTAGCACTGAGCTCACATTATGTCCTTAAATATACTACAGTCAGTTGTAGTAAGCACTCTTGCTGTCTCTGTCAATAAATAGCATCTTTTATTACAAAGAGTTACTTTAGTTATGAATAAAGGTCACTACTGTAGTAAAAAAATTCATTCTGCCAAGATATGCCCAAGATTCTCCCAACTAAAATCTCTATAAGAAGTTTCACTTTTTCCCCAAGAAGCTAAATAATCGGGTTTTTTGTTAACTTCCTCATTTGCATATAATTGCATTATTAAGAGGTGTTACTGTTTCTAAGGTTGGAAAAATGTGAGGATGAGAAAATGTGGAAGCAAAACATTGCTCTATGAACTCAATTTGCTTTTTCGAGGCAACAGGATGATTTGCATTTATTCATAAGTGAGTACTAATGATGTATTGAGACCTGGCACTACTCCAGAGAAGTATACAGAAAGACAGAGCAAGAAATCTGACCCAGTACAGATTCATGATTTACTCCTAAGAACTCAGACACCTACTCTAAAAAAACAGCCAGGAAGTTAGAGACAACATCAGTTATCTGTAGTTGAGCCAGCTAAATGACACATGGGTTAAAAATAATGGCAGGATTGGGGTGGAGATCAATGACACTTTAACATCTCATGTGACTTTTGAGTCAACAGCTCTTTGTTGGTTGATCACCTATTTTGGGGAAGATGCTGCGTCCTCAGGAAAGCCACTGTTGCACAGCTCCATTTGCACAGCGTAGGAGCAGACACACTCTCTCAGGCAATAACCCTCCCTTGATTGAAATAATGGCCCAGCTCAGCTATGTTTATTGTGTGTGCTCATGTGCTCAAGAAATACTATTTGAATGAGTGCAAATTCAGTGAGGAGGAAAGTTATTCATTCAAAAACATCTGTGCAGGCCTGCAAGCTGGTAAGGAGAGTGAAGCCAGCATGTCATCCAAACATTGAGCCTGTAAAGCCTCTCCAAACGGACTGACTTCAAACATTAAGCTTAAGGTATGGTTTATTCTAGAAAGCAGGACCGACCCAGTGCCTACTGTGGTTAGTGAGGGAGTGCTCTGCTGACATTTTCCCTCATAAGTTGTTTAGACATATATACTTGAAAATACTTTGCATAAGTAATGGAGCCTATCTCTCTTTTATTAAGTGAGGACAGAACATGTTTAAATAGCTCTGGGTAACTTGGAGGAGAGGCTAGAGCTATTATGCTTACCCCAGTTAATACACAGCAGTGAAGACAGTTACAGTCAAACAATAGTTTCCTGCCGGTCATTGTTTCTTGTCTCATTGCCTTGTGTTTTATGGCAATTCACTAACAAATAACTATTTTCTCACAGAAGCCAGTCTGATGCTGATACAGTCATAGCCAATAGTACTAGTTGTCTATAAACAAGCATAGTGAAAAAGGTAAGGAAAGGCGCTTTCATTTCTCCTGCTAAGACCATCACTAAGAATAAAGAGGGAAAAAATCGTGAAGAGAAAGAACAGAGGTAACTTTAAAACATGCTGTAATTAATAGCAATAAAATATTTTTTTAAATATAGTTATATTTGCTATCCAGATTTGGTAATCCTTTTTTATCGTCTCCAACATCTTCTTTGAAAAGTAGACAGGAATTGAGTTGTAGCAAGAAAACACCTGTCCAAAGCTCCGAAATATGGAGCGAGCACTGAACAGCACCATTTAGAAGGACCCACTTTTAAGACTGTCAACAAATCGGTTTGGATAGGAACAGTGTCACAGAGGTAGAGGAAGCCTGGCCTTTATGTTCCAACCCAAGACCAGGCTCAGTTTACATCAATCAGAGGAGAGTCACAAGGCAATTAAATATATCCACGAAGTAATTGTAATATGATGTAAAGCACTTTACAAACATTAAATGTTACCTGAAGAGACTAGCATTTTCCAGAGATAGACAGAGATAGAGACACAGAGAAAGACAGAGAGAGACAGACAGACGCCGGGGAAGAAGGAGAGAGAAAAGGGAGAGAGAGAAAGAGGAGAGAGAGAGAGAGAGAGAGAGAGAGAGAGAGAGAGAGAGAGAGAGAGAGAGAGAGAGAGAGAGAGAGAGAGAAAACGAATTAAGGAAGGAAAGAACCACTCAGAACACACATGCTCCAGCAGTAGCTTTCTTGGGTCGAAGCACTAAAGGATGCCCAGACCTGCGCCCACCAAGCTGGAATGACTCAGGAGTAGTAGCGCTAGAGGTTTCCTTGGTGTGTACCTGGAATCCTAAACACCCAAAGTCATCCACACCAGGCCTGTGTTTGGGGGTGGGGGGTGTTCCTTCCTCTCTAGACAGTGTACTAAATCCAGGAGGCAGGAGTCTACGCTGTAGTGGGTCACAGCAGCTGCAGATTTGTTAGAAATAATGATTTGACCACCCCTTCAATTGCACCCATGCCGTGTGTGTGTGTGTGTGTGTGTGTGTGTGTGTGTGTGTGTGTGTGTTGTGTTGTGTTGTGTTGTGTTGTTTTGTTTTGTGTGTGAGTGAGAAGAGTTAAGCAGGCTGAGGCTTGAGGAAATGGATATCGACATTAGGAGGGGTCGGGTCTTCTCCGAAGAGTAGGCACCCACTTCCGTGGTAATGTTACTACTTCTTTCCATCCTGCCTGCCTTTTGCGTGGACCTCGGTGTAGCCCACTCCCCTTAAAGCCACTATATCACTTCAAATAACAGTACACAACTACCCCAGAAGTGGCTAAGCAGGAATCCCCAAACTCTGAGCGATCATCAGTGACCGCCCGCGTACTCTGCATGTGATTCTAGGGGAGCGCTGGATGTAGGTCTCTGAGCAAGACAGACAGACAGACAGACAGACAGACAGACAGACAGACAGACGGGAGGGCGGGCAGATTGGCAGGCTTGGAGGCAGACCGCTAAATTTGCTTAAGCAATTGCTCCCCCTGTTTCTCTTGTCCTATTAGTTTAACCCCTACCCCAATCAAGGGGCTCAAAGTCTTCCCCAGGAGGTGTCTAGGAAAGCCGCACCCCACAAAGTGCGTGGGGCAGAGGAATGCCTCCTCTAGGTGACTCCCCTTAACACTTTCTCCTAAATCCAGAAGATCAGAGCCTCGAGCCCCCTACCCTCTTTCCCGCGCGAGGCGAGCAACGCGTGGTGCTCACTCACCGTAGTCCCTAGTGGTGACAGCCTCCGCTTGGAAAGTGCTGGCCCAGACCAGTCGCGCCGGGTCACCGAGTGGTTCCTGCGATGGCAGTGGCAGTTGTCCAGTAGTTTGGGATGCTCAGCAAGGAGGGAGCCGGCGAGCAGAGCAAACAAGCAGCACAGTACTTGGGCTTCCACTCTGGGGCGGCGACAGCGGGGGCTGCGGTGTCGGGGCTGGAGTGGCAAGCAGAGGTGGGGAAGAGAAGTAGTGGAGTTTAGGGCGCGTTTCCCGCACTTCCCTAGGAGGCAGGAGCCAGGTGCGGCAGGGCGCGTTCTCGCGGCGCGGGCACGTCTGGGACAGCCGCTGGAGCCCGAGTCCGCGTAGCTAAGGGATCCGCAGGAGCTCTGCGGGAGGAGGTTCGCATTCTCCTCACCCGGCGCGGGCACCGGAACCGACCCGGACTCCGCACGCGAGGGGCAGAGCCTCGGGCGTCCGCGGTGACAATGTCTGGAAGCTCAATCTTTGGAGATGCCTCCAAAAGAGCAACAGTCAGTGAGGCTGAGATCTTCCTTTCCTGCGTCCTCAGGCGACCAGTGCCAAGCTGTGCGGACCGCGGACTCCCCGCCGCTCGCGCTGTCACGGCCGCCGCCCGGTCCCTGGCGCGCTTGAGCTGGCTGCAGCCTCCAAGAGACGTGCCCAGCGGGATGTGCGCGCGCGTGTGTGTCTAAGAAGATATCTTCCCCTCCATCACTTCGGCTCGCGGGAGGAACCAGGTCCCCGGCGGCCAGCTGCAGAGTGGCTGCCAGTCCACACCCTCCCGCCTCTCATCCCACCCACCCCGCCCCTTCTCCTACTAGCGTTCCCCTCCTCCTTCTGCTCCTCCTCCGGTGGCCGCTCCTGTGCTCCTAAAGGCAGCAGAGAGACCCAGAGGAAAGCTGGGGTGGGGGGTGGGGGTGAGAAAAAGGGTGGGGAAGGGAGCGCAGGTGTCTTTGGAGCGGAGGTGGGAGCAGGCAACAAAGCTCTTATAGACAGGGGCAGGGCCGGGCCTTAGAGGTTGAAGAGGGAGGAGGATATACTGGGAGGTGGAGGACGTGCGGCTGAGCCACAGCTTGTCCCACCCAGGAGTGGAAAGCTTTGGTTAGCACGATGTAGCTGCAAGGTGGGTGGTCAGGGTTCCCGAGCAATCTAAGATCACAGCTTTGAGAACCTTGAAGAGGTTACTGGACTGCCAGGACCCGATTTAATACTTAGAGATCGAAGGGATCCAGTGTCTGAGGAGGCGAGACAGATAGATCTCTTTGCTGTGATAGTGGGGAGCTAGACTCAGAGCTTGAGAGGGGTCGCACAGGTGTCCAGAGAGACCACATTGACTTCAGCATGCCAAGTGAGAGTGCTAGAGGATAGGAGGGGCTGGTGGCGTCAGCCGCGCTGCTTTGGGCTGCTGTGTGCCTTCAGAGTCACAGGGGGCGATCACTGCCTAGCTGGGAAGAGGAGCTGTGGGCTCAGCTTTCATTCAGGTCTGGAGTTCCAAAACCCAGAAGCACACTCACCTTTCCAATTTAGTCCCTCTGTCCTAGCTAGCCTTGCCTCTCCAGCAAAATGGCAGGCCAGGGAACTGAGTCTGTTTGCTGGACTCAGCTTCTTCGCTGGTGGAAGAAAGCCCACCTGGAAGCTTATTTATGGGGCTTCCCTCCTAACTTCTATTCTCAAAAAGCATCCCCTACTAACCACAATTACAAAAAAATTGTTACTACCCCCCTCTAATGGGGTTTGAATGAACAAACGAACAATTAAACATGGTTTCTCCTTCCATTCCTTCATTCCCTGGTTGTTTATGTAGAGGCAGTCCACTTCTTGAACACTTTTCATTGCACAAATGTGCAAGTCCTTTAGGAAGTCATCACAATATTATTGCTCAGTGAGCTAGAGTAGAAAGAATTGTGCCATATCAATTCCTTCTTTAATGTCAATCACATTGTGTTAATTCTGTCTATCTGGAAACGAAATGTCGGTAGCAATCCATAAGACACAGTATTTCTGGGTTCTCGTTCTGAAGCAGCCCCACTTCCTTTCGGGGACCCATCTTTACCATCACCTCCAAAGATCATGAGCTCAGATTTCAAAGTATATATATTGGTGTTTCGAGACGGGGTTTCTCTGTGTAGCCCTCTCTGTCCTGGAACTCACTCTGTAAGACCAGGCTGGCCTCGAACTCAGAAATCCGCCTGCCTCTGCCTCCCAAGTGCTGGGATTAAAGGTGTGGGCCATCACTGCCTGGCTCAAAGTACATTTTTAAGTTATTGGTCAATCGCCTGAAAGAAAGAACTGTTGAGTTCCAGAACAGGTAAGTTAAATTTCCATAAATTTATTTACCATCTACTCAAATAGAAATCATAAGCTCAGCAGCAGCAGCCACATGTATATTGTGTAACGTGAGGAGCAGGAGGAGAGATGGCTGTTTGCCGGCTCGGCTCGGCTCTCTGTGATCCACTAACCTCTTTAGCTCATCATTGGCGACAATAGCACCCAATCACATTCTTGTGTTTGAAAGACAAGGGATTTCTTTTTCATCTCAAAATCACAATGCTGCAACATTATAGTCTAAAAGAACTCTCAAACAATAAAAGTAATAAGAAAGGAAGAAAAACAGTTTGCTTTTTTTTTTTTTTCTGAACAAATGTTGCTATTTTGTTTTTCTTGAGGGGGAAAATGCTGATAAGCAGTAAAGCTCAGAAAGGCATGATTTAGATTTTCAAGAATACATTATTCTCTCTATCAATTAGCAAACTATCTTTTACATGTTTATTCATATAATCTATTTATTGATAAACACATTATTTGGAAGGAGGAAGATCACAGGGAAAGAGGATAGGTAAAAATGTATTTATTTCATTACTCTCTCAGAGTAATGTCTAGCAGGACAGAACCTGCCAGAAGACTATGCATTCTCAGAAACTAACCTTTCCCCAGAGAATTTTTACCCTGGGTATCGGATGAACTTGGAAAGTGTTCCTCAACTTTTACCCTTCAACCTGGTAGATCCAATAATCTGAAGCATGGTCCAAGCCAGGACCTTTTAGCTTGCTTAGTGAGGGAGGACTAGGTTAAGGGACACAAGGTTAAACTCACAGTTCACACTAGCTAAACTCCACACAAAGTGGCACATCCAGAAAATATTTTTAAAATTTAATTTTGAATGCAGTCACAGACTTGATGTTGGTTTGAAAAAAAACAAAACAAAACAAAACAAAACAAAACAAAACAAAACAGCTTAATCCCAAAGGTCAAATAAAGCACGTCAACAAAAACACTTGGTTAATTAGACTATTCATCTGGTAATGAATTTTTCCCCTGAACCATCACACTTTCTTGACTCAAAAATACAACCATTAAGTATTATTCAGGTAACAACTCCTAACAAAAATTGCCCACCCAAGGCTTTGTAAATGTTTATCATTTGTAAGAAACTGGGGAGGGGTAACTATTTTACCTTCCAAAATTGATTTTTATTTCTTTCAATGAGTTGTAACCAGCACCTGGAATCAGTTGACTAAGCAGGTATTCACTGGAAGAGCCTTCTCTGTGCCAACCATAGATAATTAAAACATGAACAAAGAGATGCCAAATTCCATGAAGGGGGGCCTAGAGCAACCTTGGGAGATGTGCTGGTCCCAGATCTTCTCTTAGAAGACACACTCTATACCTGCTTCTTCATGCTGAATCTAGTGGAATATTTTTATATGAAAGAATAGATTTTTTGTACTATGTTTTGCTGTGTGTGGTTGTTTGAAAGAGATAATGGTCATATAGGTCATATGTTTGAATGCTGCTTCCCAGCCTAACTGCTCCCCAGTTAGTGGAACTAGGGAGTTTGGGAAGGATTAGGATGAGTGGCCTACTTGAAATGGGTGTGAATTTGTTGGAGGAGGTGTGTCAATGGGTTGGGTTTTGAGATTTCAAAAATCCATATCAATCCCAGTTAGCTTTCTCTCTGTCTCTGTAGAGGAATTTTTATTCATCATCATGGCTGCTCTGGTAAGGGATCATATCTAAAGATACAATCTGACCAGAATGCAGACATGCCCTATATTACAGTATGATCTGGCTGTAATACAGATGTATCTTTAGTATAGCCCTACAAAGAAGGTAAGGTTAGTTTGTAGAAGGAAGCAACGATATTTGAAGTGATGTCTAGTTGAGGGGCAGGCAAGGTGACAAAACAGATAAAGATCTAACAGAGTCAGAGATGGGATACACCTAACTCACCTGAGAAAATCACAGGAAAGAGAGGCTACTTAAGATCAGAGAGAAAGGACACACACACACACACACACACACACACACACACACACACACACAGAGAGAGAGAGAGAGAGAGAGAGAGAGAGAGAGAGAGAGAGAGAGAGAGAGAGAGAGAGAGAGAGAGAGGTATGTGTGTATGGCAACTTTACAAGGACAGTTTTACAGATACAGGTTACAGAGAGAACAAGCTAGATATAGGTAAAGACAGAATGGGCCAGAAAATGAGAAGTCGGAAGATTTGACCATTATTGCCAAAGTTAGTATGTGGCCAGACAAAGCAAATCAGTCAAAAGCAAAGAAAATTCAGATTGAATCAGTAAGCTTGGAAGATTAGATCATACAGAGGCTAGAAGCTTCCAGTCCTAGGCATAAGGATATTGAGGATGGAGAAGGAAATGCTCTGGGCTTAGCCCAAGCTGTGTATTTGTACAGTGTGGGTATGGCTCTCATCTCATCACTTTGTCTGAGGAAATTGAAGTGACATTTCCATGTCTCCAATTTTCAGATCAGGATGGAAACTCTTAGCCTCTGTTTTAGCAAAGTGCTATGCCTAAAAGAACACAGTCAATAGGACAAAATGGCAGCCTGCAGATTGTGAAAGGATCATCACCAACCCTACACCTGACAGGGCTAATATCCAAAATTTTCAAAAAATTCAAGAAGTTAGACATCAACAACCCAAGTAACTCAATTAAAAAATGGAGTACAGACCTAACAGAGAATTATCAACAGAGTAATCTCAAATGGTCAAAACCCCTTAAAGAAATGTTCAAAGTTCTTAGTCATCAGGGAAATGCAAATTAAAACAACTCCAAGATTCTACCTCACACCCCAAAACTCAGAGGACAGCACATGCTAGCAAGGTTGTGAAGCAAGGGTATGCACTTCCATCGCTGGTGAAAGTGCATACTGTACAACCAGTATGGAAATCAATTTGGCAGTTTCTGACAAAACTGGGAATAATTCTACCTTGAGACTCAGCTGTACCACTCCTGGGCATATTCCCAAAAGATGCTTCAACATACCCCAATGATACTTGCTCAACTATGTTAATGCCTCATTCCTAATACCCAGAAAGTGGAAACAACTTGAATGTCCCTCAGCTGAATAACGGATAAAGAAAATGTGGTACATCTACCCTATTCAGCTATTAAAAAGCAAAGACATCGTGAACTTTGTAGGCAAGTGAATGGAACTTGAGAATATTATTTTGAGTGAGGTAACCCAGTCCCAAAAGAACATGCATGATATGTACTCATTTATAAGTGTATATTAACCATAAAATACAAGATGCCCATGCTCCACAGACCCAAAGAAGTTAAACAAGAAGTAAAGCCCAAGTGATGCTTGAATCTCATTTAGAAGCAGGAATGAAATAGTCATAAGAGGCAGATAAAGAGGAAACTGGAAGGGGAATGTGGTGGCTCAGGATCAGGTGTGGGGAGGGACAGGAGAGATGGCTAGGTGACCTTGAGAATAAATAGAAATCTGTAACTGGACAGAGTTGAGGAGGTAGGAGGAGCATTTCCAGGACATGACATAAGGGAGGTCCCCAAGAATCAATGGGGGTAACCTTAGCAATGACACACAGCATTGGGGATATGGAATCTGAAGAGGCCACCTCCTGTAGCCAGGCAGTAAGCACAGTAGAGCAATGGGAATACCAACCCACCCACAAAACTTTCAATTCCAAATTTATTCTGTCTACAAGAAATGCAGGTATGAAGGATGGAGCAGAGACTGAAGAAATGTCCAACTTGAGACCATTTCTAAGGGCAAGCACCAATCCCTGACCCTAGTAATAATACTTTTTTGCTTGCAGACAAAAGCCTAGAATGGCTGTGCTCTGAGAGGCTCCATCCAGCAGCTGACTCAGACAGATGTAGATACTCACAGCCCAACAACAGTGGGCAGAGCTTAAGGACTCTTATGGAAGAGTGTGAGAGCCCCGAACAGGATAAGAACCCCATAGAAAGATCAACAGAGTCAATTAACCTTGATTGGGGTTCTCAGAAACTGAACCACCAACCAAACATACATGGGCTGGATCTAAGCCTCCCTGCACATATGTAGCAGATGTGCAGCTTGGTCTTCATGTGGGTCCCAAACAACTAGAGCAGAGGTTATACCAAAAGCTGTTGCCTGTAGGTGAGATGTGTTCTTCTAGCTGGGCTGCCTTGTCTGGCCTTAGTGGGAGAGGAAGTCCCTATCCTTGAAGAAACTTGAAGTGCCTGGGTGGGGGGATATCCAGGAACTTCTCCACCCATTCAGAGGAAAAGGGGAGGTGAGATAGGGGAAGGATTGTGGGAGGGGCTGACCAAGAGGGGAGAAGTGAGTGAGATGTGAAGTGAATCAATAAAAAATATTAAATTAAATTTTAAAAAGTGTCATGCCTACTAGCTGCTGCCATGTTCCCTACCATGATCATCACAGAAGTGTGAGTCTCTGCCTCTGCTACTATGAGTGTCAATAAATATTTCCTTTTCTAAGGTGTCTTGGTTAAAGTGTATCTTCCAATCGGTAGAAAGTTAACTAAGACACTGTGATTATTCTGGAAAACCCTAAAGGTTTAAAGCCAAACATTATGGCAAGGAAACCATCTCCAATGGAAGATAGAATGCCCAAGATGGAACTTCAAAATCTATGGAGATGGTTAAGGAGACTTTTTCCACTTTTGAGCCTTTGAGTTCTAATGCTGAACAATACAAAAGTGGTGCAAGACATACATATGAGCCATAAAGGAAAATTAAAATATTCCAGCAGCTCAGAAGCAGGTAAACTAGGTTTAGTTATACATTTCATTTAAAACATTAGATTCTTAGTAATATAATCTTAACAAGTGATCAAAAATTTTTAGAAAACCTTTTGTATTTTCACAGTATTGTAGCAAATTAGCTTCTAAAAGCATGCACATGTTAATCCCTAGAGCCTATAAGTACATTGTCTATGCTGTAAAAAAAAGAATTTTTCAGATGTAGCTAAGGTTACAGACTATGGTTGAATGACATGAGTTCCTTTCTTAAATAGTAAAATAGTGTTTTTGTATAATACAATTCAGGTAGTTACAGTAAAAGTTACATACATAACCTGTGAACAGCTGCTGGTTGTATATAAAAGGGTAACAAATCCTCTTTATATGATGTAAATACTTCAAAATCGTTCTAGTTCAGGGACATCCATACATTTCAAGAATTTGCTTAAATATGACTTCAGTCAGAGGCATGTGAACATTTGGTGACTGTTGAACATACAATTAATCTGCCAAATTTTCTATATTCCCAAAATACACTCCAATTGGGTCATGAATCAATGGTTTAATATTAACAATGCCATTGAACACCCTTTTGCATCTTATTTTCTATATAAATAACTCTTCTGGTTAACTTTATGCTACTGTTACCTGCCTCCTGGAAAAGCTTCCCTTCAGGGAGGGGCATATCATGATATAAAGCGAAGCAAATAAAATGCAAACAAGACGTATGTGTGTGTGTCTGTGTGTATGTATGTATATATATATGTGTGTGTGTGTGTACATGTGCACATACATATAGTATGGGTATGGTACGTGGGTGTATATGAGTTTTTATATAACATATACATGAATCCAAAACTGAACCGTATTTGTGTTGTACAGATTTATCAACTGTATACCCTACATAATCCTCATGTGTTATGTAGTTTTATGATTATGTGTCTATTTGATTATTTCTATCACTGTTATTAAGAGCTAAGCTCTGTATTCTGCTCTATTTAAATAACATGACAGTAAAGTAAATCCAGATATACAATGAATTTTACAAGTTATTCTTTACAGCAACAGTTCTCCATAGTTATTATTTTCTAGAGCTACTGTTTTGTTTAATGATGAAAGATCTTCATGGAGATTAACACATGTACCTAGCACATCTTTATTACTTTCCATGCTTGTGATTGAACCTAGAGTTTGTACATAGTGAGAAACTTCTCCATCGCTGGGCTCTATCACTAAAAAACAAAATTTGGAGACAGGGTCTAAGTTGTCCAGAATGTCCTTGAAGTCACTATGTAGCCAAGACTGTCTCTTAACTCACGGTAATTCTTCTGCCTCATCTTCTTTAATGCTGGGATTTAAAGTATGAACTACCATGATGGACAGAGAGAACTTTTAAAGGTATTTTGTAAGTGTTACAATTGTTACCTGACTATGGGGATTGAACCTAGAGCCTCACACATGTTGAATATGTGCCCTACCTCTGACCTGAAGCCCTGAGTTTTTATGAGTTCTTTGTTTGCTGGTATGCTTGTTTTGGAGGCAGGGTTTCATATAATCCTGAAAGCTCTCAAACTTACAAAGACTTTACCGCTTCTCCTCTCACATGCTAGAATTACAGTCATGTACCATTATTCTACTGTAAACTACACTGGGCTTTTATACAGATTCTTAACATCATAACATCCAAGGGTTTTCTTGGACTGGAAACAAGATCTAGCAGAAGGAGAAACCAGACAGCTTCTCTCAAGCTTGGGATAACGTATGTATCTGTTGGTTCGAAGACAGAGGTAACAATGTGACAGAAATGCAGTACCTTAGGTGCTGAGAAGCTCCTAGCTAACAAACAGGCAAGAAAAAAAAAAAAAAAAGATTCCTTTTCTACCACCCAAGTAATTTAGTCCAACAACCTGGATGAGATTGGAGGTAGACTGTGTCCAGAGCTTTAAGAAAAGGGTGAAGCTGTGAAAAGTTTTATGTTGACCTGAGACTCTAAGGTGAAGAAACTCTAATATTTCTGAGTAGAATAATATATAGCTATTTTACATTACTAAATATATTCTAGAATTTTATAGGAGCCATAGAAAACATACACATGTAAGAAGACTTGAAATCTGGTATGTATTTTACATGTACAACACATTTCAATTTGGAGCAGACTTTTCAAGCAACCACATGTGGCTAGTGGCTAAGTACCAGACAGTGTAAATCTACACAAAGCCTCACCATGTCTGAGAAGTGTCAGGTTTTTGGCTGGCTATTTCATCATGTGGAAAGAGAAAAGGAACAAGCAAGGAATGAGGTTGGCAATATTTTCATGATCCCCACCCTACCCCATGTGAATGGAGTTCTGTTCATCATACAAAGAGCAGGATAAATCTTACAAGGCATTTTTCTTGGATTCATCACCCCTGATATTATGGGTTGTATTAATTCTAGGCTAATAATAAAAAAATCTTTCAAAATATTCTTTTAGGTATTAGGTAAGTCTTGGAGCAATCAAGAGAGTGTTGTTGGTCTCCCTTTAAATAATATTTAAGATGAAACATTTGTCATTTATTCTCAACACTATGGCATGAGGTTGGTAGATAAATGTCACAGTGAAGAACTCCTGAATGGCCAGGCCAATTGAGTCAGCATCCATGGAAAGGTTGCAACTCCTTACCAGAGAGTACACCTTTCAGCCCAACCCACAGTTGTATTTTTATTAAAAAGGGTAGTTGTTAGACATGAGGGTAAACTGATATGTTGCCTAGTGAATTGCCAGGAATGACTTGGCTCCTACAGTTGGTTAGGACCCTTCCTACATCACTAGTTCATGTGTACCTTTCTAGACATTGCACACTTTGGAAATAAGACTATTATTCAATAAAAAAAAAATCCGTTCCCTGGCCAAAGGTATACAAGTAGCTGTGCTCCATGGCTCGGATCTTCAAAAACCTGTCAAGATGAGCACATTTTTTTTTATTCTGCTTTTTTCCACGTCTAGACACTATCTGACAGCATCTTCACCATCTTCTTCAATAAACAAGAGTATAGCCCACAAAACCTAGACCACAGGCCAGCCAAGCGATCTGGAATGAAAAGTATGAAGATTTTTTTTTTCTAGACCGGCACAAAATAGAGAAAAACAATACCACAAACAGTAGTATCTATTTGTGTGTGTGTGTGTGTGTGTGTGTGTGTGTCTGTATATGTGCGTATCCTTGAGTCATTCCTTGCATCTGGAGATGAAAGAGTTTGTGACCCCCATGTGAGTGTTATGCATTGAACTTGGGTCCTTTGCAAGAACAATATTTTTTTCAGTATGATCAAATTATATTCCAAACATGCATGACAATGTCATAATTAATCTCATTATTACGTAAAATTAACACACAATAATAAAAATTGGAAGATTTCACTTAGTTCTCTGACTATAAGACAAGATATTGAGTACAATTTTTAATTTCTTACTTATTCACTTTACTGCCCCCTCCAAGTCACCCCATCCCACAATCCTTCCCTCATACCCCTCAACCCTTCTCTGACTAAGTGGAGACACACTGGGTATCCCCTCTCCCAGGCACATTAAGTCTCTATGAGGCTAGGTGCTTCCTCTCCCACTGAGGCCAGACACAGCAGTCCAGGTAGAAGAAAATATCCCACATACAGGCAACAGCTTTTAGGCTAGCACTGGCTATAGTTGTTCTAACCACTGAGCCATGTCTTGAGCCCCAGAAAAAGAACTTCAGATTAACTGTTAATTAACTCCCTGTTTTAGAATTAAATTTAATTTTATACAACATCAAATTATACATATTTATGGTTAATGCTTTTAAAAGATGTGTTTAAACCAAGTTACACATCACAAATATATTTATATTCATTTTGTTTAAATTGTTTTTACATTTAATCATTATTTATGAGGAGTAACATCAGATGCATATTATGGACCTGTGTGTAGAGCACAACTTAGCCAAATTGATTATCTGTTTCTACATGTGTCTTTGGGACTAGAATTCAGGTCTTCAGGTTCAGTGGTAAGTGCCTTTACAGGCTGAGCCATCTCCCTGTTTCTTATCATTTCTTTTTTGTACCAATACCAAACTGACAACTCTCTCTTCCAGGTGTTTGAAATACATAGATTCCTTTTGACTGTAGCACAACATTTGTGTGAAAATCTACAGTTCATATTAGTACAGAGAGGTTAGTAGTATTTCTGCCTTCACTGTCTATACAGTGGTAGACCCAGCCACAAACACTTATAAAATACTAGAATATGTTTAAGGAGGCTGAGAAGTTTGTGAGTGTAAATTAAAAAAGAATTTAAAAAATACTGTAAAACATTTCATTAATCATCATATATTTGACTGTTGAAATACTATTCTGAATACCAGGAGCTAAATGAATTACATGACTAAGTTATTTTTAACTTTTACAAATCTTTGCAACAGAACTGTGTGCTGTCTGAATTAGACATGTTCTTTGCATTATATTTCTATTAGTTGTACTAAACTGAAAGCCCATAGGAATCAACTGTAAAGTTACCAACATAGACAATTAGGCCCTCATAGGCTGAATGTTCCTACTGGTTACAATGTCATACTCAGAGTAGTAAGGTGCAACACAGATGCATTTAGGATGTTTTAAAGTTACAATGACCCTATCACTGCACCCAAAATCAATTAAATAAAAACCTATATGGTATAAACTGGGACTGAAAATTAATTATATATCTCTAGATGAATTTAATATAGCACATATATGAGAATCACTGCTTCAAAACATCTTAAAAACAAGCAAACAAAGGTAACATTTATTTAAGAAAAGGTAAAGGAGTTATATAGTTGGGACAATTAATTTTTCAATAATGAATCATCATTGATTTGTTAAGGAAGCCATGAATTTGCAAGTCACTGTGATTTAGATTACTTTGCTTTCAAGGAACTTAAAAACCAGCTACAGAGATGTGTTAACTACTGAAATACCTGCAGAGCAACATGGGAGGGGTTTAGCATGGACAATTGTCTCTAGAGTCTGTAGGATTCTAGAATGGGAGAAGCTGATGTTGGTGAAATAGTCAATCCTTTAGGAAATCCCTTGCATCGTGCTCTGTAAAGCATGGAGGAGGTTGCTTAGTGTCATCTTCTCAGAGGTTGTAACAGACGCTGTACCTGAACATCAGTAGGCAGAAGAGAAGGAGGAGCCATGGACTGGGAAACTCCTAAATTCTCCACATTTTGGGGAGGGGAGAGGGGGGTACCAGGGTTACTGCATTAGACACGAATGAGTGCTAATCTTCAGGAAAGTCTGGTTAGAAGAGTATGAGGGTTTCCACTGTGCTTCTGTTATAAGTTCCTGAGTTGGAAGGAGAGAGTGTGTGTAGGGCTGGAGAAAAGAAAGAGAAAGTGGAGAGTGGTGTAATTTAAGAGAAAAAATGGCAAGGGGGGCGAAGAGATGACTCAGGAGTTAGAAGAACTTGTTACTCTTCTAGAGGATCCAGGTTCAATTCCCAGGACCCACACTCTAGTTTGCAAGTATTGATAATTCAGTTTCAGACGATGTGAAGCTTTTTTATGACTTCCACTGGCACCAGGAACAAACCTGGTACACATGCATACATACAGGCAAAACACCCATACACATAAATTAAAAATATATATTTAAAGTAATAGTCAGTAAATATTTTTGGAAAATAATGGACAAATATTTTTTTTTTCTGGCACAAGAAAGACTGAAATAGACCTAGAGAAGTCTGGGGGTGGAGGCCAGGGAGGAGAGTAAAGCAAGAATCCAGACTGTTAGAACAATTTGCCTTTGTTTTGTCTTTTCCACTGTGAAAGGAAAAAAAGTTCCAAACTAAGATTACTAGTACTGATTTGATTCCCCCCCCCCCAAATGCTCGCAGTCCTAAATGCACAGTGCTTGTCACATAAAGTCATGGCACAAATACTTAAGTAAATATACAATAAGTTATAAATCTCTTTAATTCATCAATTTGGAAAGTGATATAGCCACAAGGAGCACAGCTTCACAATAATGGTGCTGTGGATGATGGGACGTGGGGTGGGGGTGGGGGAGTGTTTCTCAGGTGATACCGCAAGGGCCTCCAGCAGAGTAAATCTACTTAATCTGCTATTGCTTCTTTCTTTGCTGAGAAAACAAAAATGGCCTTGCAATTTATCATGTGCACTGAGATACTTAAGAGAGAAGAAAAGGGGGCTATTAATAATGATGGCAGGACAGGACCCTCAGAGTTTTGGGCAAAGTGGGGTAAACCATCATCTGAAGGATAGCACCTGATGTGAACTGCACATTTGACCGAAAGAAATGAAGAAATCATTGTCCATGTCCTCCAGAATTTATGAGAAACTATGGAAGTAAAATGGTACCAGTTGCAATGGTTAGTTTCTTTCCAAACTCATACAAGGTTTGGGGGTAATTTATATCTTGGCCAAAGTAGATTCTTGTCTATCAAGGAAGGTGGAACATGATGATGGTAGAAGATTACTTAAGAAATACATTCTTAATGTACTCCTATTTTTTCTCTGCTGGATTGGATGTGGTTATTCTGGTTAGTGCTTCTACTACCATCTTGGGTCATGAGACAACATGCTCAAAATGGTGGAATAGAAAAAACAAAGGAAGAGTTGGATCTCCAGTGACGGAAGATTGACACATGATCCACATCTCTACTCTTGGTCTGTTTGGTGAGGATAAGAGGATAAATATTGACCTGACCCTTATAGAACCAAGAATCCAGGTGACATGGCAGGGGTTCAGTAAGATAAGAAGGAAGACAGAAAGAAAGCAGGAGTAGATGATATATGTGAAGATGTGTAGGCATAAATTTTTCTCAACTTACCTCAATAGACATCCAACCCCCCTTCTAGCCCACCACCCATTAGAAGTAGTGGAAAAGAAAAGTTACTATGTCAGGGTAGAAGTAGACCTGTTTAGAAATAGTTCTTTGGAGGTGAGTCCAATCTTTGTTGTCAGAATATAATCAGTGCAGTCCAGCAGCAAACACCACACACTTATCAGTAGCTGCAGTCAGTCCTCTTAGCAGACACCACACATGAACTGAACCAGCAGCTGCAGTACAATTCATGTGGCAGCCACCACACAGGAACCAGCAAGGGCAGTTCAATCCAGAAGAAACAGCAAGGCTTGCCAACTGGTCTAAGGCCACAGATGTATAAAAAAGCCACAGAAACCTCATGAGAAGTTCTTTGGCAAATTTCTCTCTATAGTGTCACCACAAGCTGAGCTCAGCAATGCAATGTAAGGTGAACCAATACATGTGTGTTCTTACCAGAGAACCAATGCTTGAGCTTCTGCTGTCTGTGGGGTTATATTTATATTCCTTCTGAACATCATGCATCCTTTCATGTGTTTGCTATAGCAAAACATTCTCTCACCTGTGTCTACTGCAGGAAAACATTCTTTCACATTTCTGCTTTAGCAAAAACATGCTTTTGCCTGTGTGCCTCAGGAAAACATTATTTGACATAATTAATTTCCCAAAGAAACCTGAAGTTTCTACTTCAGAGATATATGTAGCAGAGACCATGGGATTTTAGTGGGTTATATGGATAGCACCAAGAGTAAGAAGTGCAGGCACAGGGTTCGTCCTCCAGGAGATAATTTTAATTCTCCTACATTGTTTTTCTGTACTTCATATGTCTTTGTTCACTTGTCTGCCTGCACTCATCTAATTTGTAACACAGGCATTTGATGTGTTGTGTGTTTCCTTTTCTTTCCCAAGACATGGCTAGGTTCAGATTACCCCTGGGTTTTACATCTTCAGGTAGTACTTATTAACCTTACTTGTATTATGGGAACTAGGGTAAGAACAGGGGCATATAGTACTTATAGGTCATGCCATCAAGGAACTTGGAGTTACTTAGAAAGAAGACTATAAAGCATGGGTTCTATGACATGATAACCAGAAATGGGGCATTAGAATCAAATAACTGAGGTAATTCTAGCAGCAGCATGGGGTGGGCATCCAGTGTTTATAGCAAGGATGCAAGCAACTGACTCATCATGAAACATAACTGTGTTTAATAAACCATATTTAAGGAGGCAGGATATGAGTAATTCTTGTTTTGAAAATATTCCATTTAAAATGATGAAAGCTAAAGAATTAATTTCCCTGGTTTGGTTTTGTGGAAAACCCATTAATTTCTAGTGGAACACCTTATTCTCTGATATATCAAATAAATGAGGCATTGCTAAAGTGACAGATGAGAAACACAAAATAGGGAGTAAGAACAGAAGAACTGAGAAAGGAATGGAAATATGTCACCGCCAGAGTGCCTCGTGATAATCAGCCACTTCTGGAGTGAGTCTTTCTTGAGGTGTGATTTCATCTTCTCAGCATCTTAAACCTGGTGTTGTTCTCTTTCTGTTTGATGGCAAAGCTTAAAGCAAAGAAGGGTGTTACTTGTCCAAGGTCACATTGTCAGTTACACAGTAAGAGGTAAGGTGAAAGTTCTTTCACACACACACACACACACACACACACACACACACACACACACACACACACACATGTTTATGCATAAAATCACTCCACGCATAGTTATGTTTCTGAAAAATTTTATCTAAGGACATGAAATGTTGGGAGCTGGGGACAAATGTCTGAAAAGTGATCTGGATTCCCAACCTGTGTAGGAAATGCTCTTCTAGAGCATGGTTTCTCTGCCATCACTTCTCCCTTTCCTCTTCATCTTTCCTGCTTTTCTTCCCATTCTAGATAGATGAAGAAAAAGAAGAAAATATGAAGAGGAGAGAAAACAGCAAAGTGGTGAGTGGAAAAGAGACTGAAGAGAATAGCAGATATAGTTGTGTAGGAAAAGCTTCATAATGTATGTCATATGCCTCTGATAGACTCAATGTTTGCAAATAACATCAAACTAAGGGTGTGGGGAGATGGCTTAGTAGGTAAGAGTGCTTGCCTTATAAGCAGGAGGAACTGAGTTCAAATCTTCCCCACTTGTAAAATTTTGGGCATGGCTATTTATACCTGTAATCCCAGGACTGGGGCATGAAGGCAGGTGAATCTCAAAAACTTATCTGGTGGCCAGCCTATCTTGACAAGCTTTTAGTCAGTGAGAGAGCATGACTTAAATGAATAAGGCAGAGATAAGTGGAGGAAGATACCAAACATCATATCCTGACTTGTACATGCAGACACAGGGGCACATGCACCCAACCACCTCTATACGTGCCATACACACACACACACACACACGCACACACACACACACACACACACACACACACACACACGGGCACACACACACATGGGCACAAACACATACACACATGAACACTCACACACACACCACAAAATAAAAACTCCAGGAAACATGAGTGTGGAAAGGGGTAAATAAATCAAACTCTTTAGTTGTTGTCTGTGCTACCAGTCAGGGAAGTGGCTATTGAGATGCAGTGGAAAGTCTTCTCTGGGCCTTGTTTGTTGCTATTACTTAGGGCAATAGCCTTCCAACATACCTGATTCACAACCCAATCATTGTAAATACCATCCAGAACTTGGTGCTTCTGGGATGTGAAAACATACAAGAGACCAACTCAACTTCTGGGGAAACAGAGCATGTGAGGAAGCAGCATCCTCTTTCACTGTGACACTTGCACTCAGCCACCTGGAGTGTCCACTTTTTCTCTGCTTAGGCACAATCACAGGACACTTCTTGAAGGTCATTGTGAATGGTCATGCGAGCATCTTCAGAGAGAGGTTGGCTCATAGCAAGTTTCCACTAACTATTAGCTCCCAAAATCAGCTGCTTCTTTCCTTTAAAAAATTAACATTATTTGTCCCGTGTCAAGTTTTATTGAGTTCTCTGACCTAAGTTATTTCATGAACTATGAAAAATAAGAGTTCAATCAAATTCTGCTATTTATTATTTTCCATTGTTCAACACAGAGATTTCACTATTACAGGTAAGTGGCAAATATCTGCAGGCTGTTGAAATGCCTGCCTTAAAAGTTTTACATGGTTGTGGGCTCATGCTGGATTCTCCTGTCATCTGGGGAAGGATTGCTCCATGGATCTAGGCCTGTAAATATGGAATTTAGTTTTTATTTCTCTAAGCAAAATTAATAAGAATATAATTTTGCAAGTAGGTGTCAATCATTACTTTTATATATCTAGTGCCGTAAATGTGAAGTCTCTAGGACCTTAGTCATTTAGAATGCGGGGAGGAAAATAATAAGAAATGTGCCCAAAAAAATACATGAGAAGAAGTTGAGATTTTTTTTTTTTTTAATTTCAAGGAAAGTTAATGTTGTAAGCTAAGATAGAAAAGAGTTTGGGGTGGAGGGACCTCAAGAAGCAATACAGTCCACAAAACACAAAGCACAAATGACTCAGGTTGCTTTACACAACCACTGGTGTAAGATACTTTGTAACATAACATAGTTACCAGAATAGTAAAGGACTCCTTATCAAGCCAAACAAACCAATTTGAGCATACTTTGCTTACTGAAATAATTTTATAAAGATTGATTGGATGAAGTCCTAGAATTTTTGATTATATGGAGTTTAGTTGGTTAATTTTACAGGAGACTGATTAACTGTGAATGGATGGATTTTATTGGATAATACAAGTTAAAACAGTAGCCTCATGAAGCAAACCATCCAATTATCTGTTTTATATCACAGCTTTCAAACACCTAAGTCTTTATTCTCATTTATGCTTGGTTATGGATGGGTTGCATTCTATCAAGGGTGTGTGTGAGGCTGTTAGCTCTTCCCACCGAAGCAACTGTAAAGGGAGCCATTACTGTTAACAAGGGGGGCTCATATCATGTAATAATTCATTCCCTTAGGAGGTAAGAGCCTTCTAGCAGAACATATATTACTGGGATCTGGAGTAAGAACCAGCCTTGTGTTTATTCAAACCCTGTTTCTTCTTGCAAAGATTGTACACCTGGAGAAGTCCCTCCAAGTCCCTCTGGAAGATAGACATGGTTCTTCAATTTTTCTTTTACGGATACTGAAAGATGCATGTTTACCACAGAACCTGCCACACTGTGTTGTCATTGTGATGAACACAGGGAGGTTTGTTTAAGTTTGACTCACAGTATGAAAACTATCAAGCCCAAACATAGATTACTAATTTACCTGTACAATTACTAAACTATTTCATGTTTTTAAAGTATTGAATCATTTGACTTTTGTAAAGTTGGCCTTTGTATGTGCATGTTACAAAATGCTTTTAAAACTCTCTTATGAAATATAGCTGACGTCCAGTGATGATATCATCTATGCTTTAGATGATGTCTCTGCACCTCTGAAGATAATTAAATTTGTTGCTGTTGGAGTCTCATGATGGTTGAAACACTACTGTAAGATGTTTCCACAGACTATATTAACCTTTTGTAACATGGTCCTAGGCAGCCAGTATCAAGTTCTAAAGCCTTAATTTCTCTTCAGTTGCCCTCAGCATCCCATATGTTTCCTATAACAACATAATATAAACATTTCCTTTAAGCATAGCCCCACCCTTCCCATCAGCATCAGTCTCTTCATTTGTCCTCTTGCCTGGGCTACTATGAAAGCTTCCTAGATGGCTGGCTTTCTTCCACCCCTCCTCTCACAAAACCAATTCTGCATTAGATCGAAAAGCACACAATGAAACTTGTGAATTACGTATCTTGGAATCATATTGCTCTACTGGAAACTTTCCATGGCCATCTTATCTTGTATGTGAAGAAAGTTAGAGTCCAGATTCTGTTATAGTGTTGTCTTTGCTCTGACTACTTTCTATAGCTTTCCCTTGTTTTTGTGCCTTCTTGGTTTAGCCATTGTACCTCAGCATAGTAGCTTTATTTCTGGTTCCTGGTCATGCCAAGTTTATTGCTCTAGAGCCTTTCTCATAGCTGTTCCTTCTACAGGGAGGACATTTTTTCTCATAACTACATCTTTCATGCCCTTTGGATTTTGGCCTGAGAGGTGCCTTGCAGCATCTACTCAGACAGTCTTTATTATATTGTTCATGAAATATCTAGTACAGTATTTATTATCATAACCTAGTTATTTTTGCTTGTTAGCGTTCCACTCATTTATTTGCATCTGGTATCAGCCTTGCTCTTGCTGGAATAGGAATTCTGAGTAGGCTGTTAAAACCTAGAAACATAGGGAAATAGAACTTCCAGGAATCTATGAAGGTGACTGAACCTAGGTAAGACTCCTAGCAGGGAGGTATATGGAGTCTGAGATGTCTATCTCCTGTAACCAGGCAAGGCTTCCAATGGAGGGATGGGGACACCAACCCAGTCACAAAACCTTAGATCCACAATTTGTCCTATATACAAGATATGCAGGAGTAAAAGATGGAGCAGAATTTGAGGGAATGGCCAACCAATGACTGGCCCAGCTTGAGATCCATGCCATAGAGAAAGCCCGTACCTGACTTAATAAATCTTAATGATATTCTGCTAAACTTGTAGATAGGAGTCTAGCATAGCTGTCATCAGAGAGGCTTCACCTAGAAACTGATGGAAACATGCAGAAACCCACAGCCAAACATTAAGTGGAACTTGGAGAATCCTTTGGAAGAAGGGAGGGAAGATTTAAAGGAGTCAGAGGAGTCACCACAAACAAAACTAGAGAATCATAGTTGGCTTATAGAGACTAAACCACTAACCAGAGAGCATGTATATGACAGACCTGGGCCCTATGAACAAATGTGACAGTTGTTCATCTGGGTCTTCATGTGGGACTCCTGTAGCAGGAGTGGCTCTGTCTCTGACTACTTTTCCTGCCTTTGAATCCTTTTCTTCTAACTAGGCAGCCTGTCTGGCCTCAATAGGAGAGAGCTTTTCTGAGGAGAAGGGGAGAAGGGATAGATGGGGCCAAGGGAAGGTAAGAGGAAAGAACTGAGCAGAGAGGAGGGAGGGAAAGCTGCAATCAGGATGTGAAGTAAATAAATAATTGCATTAATAAGTAAATACAAATAATGAAATTTTAGAGTGGGAGTATCATCTGTTACATCATTTTGTGATAGTCTTTGTGTTAGAACTGTTTGGCACCTAACAAACGTGTTGAATAAATGAATTGAATGGAAGAATTCTTACGTTGCCCAAGGGAAGAAGTTCCCTGCATTCTGACTAAAATTTTGTCTGAACATCCTCAATTCTAAGTTCTACCCAGGATAATACCATTCCAGAGCTCAGCAATGTGTGATGTCTTCATTTGTCAAGAAAATAGGTTATAAGTGCATAGTCATTGTTTTACTGTTATTTTTTTTTTTTTTCCTGAGACAGGGATTCACTGTGTAGCCTCAGCTGTCCTGAAACTCATTCTGTAGACCAGGTTGGCCTCAAACTCACAGAGATCTGCCTGCCTCTGACTCCTGAGTGCCACCACCACCTAAAACTGCTGCTCATTTTATCTCCAGCCTCTGATTTCTTTTTTCCTTATATGAATGTCTTTGAAAAAAAAAAAAAAACCTTATTCAAATGACAAGTAAAATTAGTTCTTGTCTTGTATGGGAGAAGAGAGTGACTCTCAGAGGGGCTATACATTTGTGATAGTTCTGAACTCCACTGCCAAATATCAAAGCTCGCAAAGTGTGCTGGAGCCATCGCTCAGAGGTTAAGAGCACTGGCTGCTTTTCCAGAAGACCTGGGATCCTTCTCCAGAACTCACACAGTGACTCACAGCCAACTGTTACTCAGTCTCAGGAAATCATATGCCTCTTCTGGTCTCTGAGGACATTGCACACATGTAGTGCATAGACTTTCATGCAGGCAAAATATTCATATATACAAAGTAATAAAGTAAAAATATCATAAGGTCATAAAGCTTTTTAATTTTACTTTTGGAGATAACATATCTCATCAATAATCATGGACTCAAATCTTACCGTAGTCTTTAAGCTGGTCAAATTGTTCTCAAACTAGTTAAATCATTTGGGAATTCCTTATTCCCTGTAGACTTGCAGAATAAAAATCTGGCTAAGTCTTAGGAATCTAGTTTTAAGCTTTCCCCCATATGATTTTAAACAACACTAGATTTAGGTCCCACTGAATTAGATCAAACGAAGAAAGAAAATAAAAACTGGGAGAGACTTGTCAAACTGAATACATATTTATCTTCAGAAGTCTTTGAAATAGCATCAAATATTAGTTACCTCAGTGGTTTACTGACTCTTAGTGACTATAGTCGATGGTGGATGAAAGAGGTTGCAGACCCTGGAGCTGTTGGTCTAAGAAGCATAGCATGTGAAATTTCCTAAAGAAATCACAAAGCCAGATATAGGTGTTGAGGTTTAGTGTGGAGCAAGTACCAACTATTGGGTTGAGAGAATGTTTTGAAGTTGCTAGGAAACCCCACCTCAGCTGACCTCTGTCCATCATCCTTCCAAGCCTTTTAACTCTGCATAAGTCATTCAGCATGATTTTAACCCAACAGTTAATCATTCCTTCTAGAGTGGTTGCAAAGGGAATTAAAGCTCTAATAATTGGTTTTTATAAGCATCTTCCCATAACCTCCCAACACTTAGAAGCCTGGTTTGTGTTAGAGTCATGAGGCGATGACAGAAATGCAATGTTTTTAAGAACATTCTTTATTGGAGAATATCAAATTTGGTCAAGCTCGCCTACCCTAACAATAAAATACTGACTCTTTCTGCACCCTGCTTGTGAGACTTGAGCCTTATCCTATAGAAGAGATAAATGGCCTTCTGAGGATGAGAGACTATGGAAATTCACATCTGGTGGCTTGCACCTGGCTAACCTAATCATACAAAAGGTCATTTTAGTGCTAAAGAGTCTCCCCAGCCCAACTCTGCTGGAGGGAATTGGGCAGCTGTTAGGGGAATGGGTTTGCATGATTTTAAACCATTCTGCTTACAGAATAAGCTCCTGCAATAGTGGCTGAGAGGATCATGCTCCTGGCTATTGTAGGCTGCCCCCTTCCCTTCCCTTCCCTTCCCTTTCCTTACTACTGCAAAGTTAGAAATTAAATCATCTCTACTTTCCACATGCTGTTTTGTTGCCAAAGTTAACAACCAGAGTACTTTTTAAATTTTGTTTTGACAATTACTGTAGTATGGCCTTTTATATTTCGCACTTGTTCTAGTTAATAAATCAAGCTCTTTTGAATGATTGGTTATAATTTGTTATGATTTTTTAAAAAGCTTAAGTGAAGAGTATTTATTCTGTTCATTTGTAGGCAAAACACCAGGAGAAATCTACAAAAGTAACTATTGGCTGTCAGTACTCAGATGCTCTTGGCAATATGCCCCAATGTGGAGTCAAACATAAATGGGATTTTTTTTTTTTTTAAACCACGTTTCAGAGTTTTGAAACGTCTGGATTCTACAAGTGCATGTTGGCCTGAAGGTGCTAGCTGTCCTGTGTACAGCAACAACCAGAATGTCCGCCATATTCGGTTACAAGGGTAGCTGAGAAGGGGGGGCTTAATATCACAGTTCTCACCTCTAATCCATCCATTTACGATGCTAATAACATCTGACAAACACATATAATAATATCTCTAACTCTATGAAAACTCGCAGTCACTTACTTTTCCCATTTCTTTGTTCAGTTTTAAATGGTCTGAAGAGAAAGGCAGGATCTACCCTGATAATGCAGAGATTTGCTCTTTGATGTTTATGAAGCCTAAATCCTCTGTCACTGCTGACCTGGATTTTTAGCTTATCTATTAAGTGCTGAGCTCTCACATCCCCTCATCCCGAGGAGGTAAGTCTGTACTAAAATAATTTGCTTTTCGTAGAGAGCAACACATGCCTGTGCCCCAAATGTCAACCTTCCAGGTAGAGAGAAGTTAAATTTGCTTAATATCATTACATGCAATTATTTTATGTTTAGTTAAAGTACTATTTTTTTTTAATAAATCTTCAAACACACATTTTGGATTTTAAAATAAATATTTTATGTACTGTTGAAATATTTAGTTCAGCATGCTTGTATTTCAATGATTCACATCAAAACAAAATTATACATTAACCAAACAAGCCTGACACGGAGATGAGTCAGAGCCTGGCTCTTCTGGCTTCATCCTCAGGGTAGTGTAAAGTCCTGCTCATTACATGTGATTTCCTACAGGGTTCCCACACTTAGCATTCACACCATAGGCTTGGGCTGGGGTGTGCTAGAAATATGGAGAATTATCTCTGTTAATTTATCATGGCTGAATTGACATAATGAATGGTAACAAATGAGCCCCTTTTACCCAGACACCAGTTACCATTACATTTTCCATGGCTTCTGTTTGAGTTGCAGGAATGGAAGCTAATTACACAAAAGCTGGTGGAGGCCCATGGTGAGAGGTTGATGTGATCACAGGAGAGGCTGCTGGACATCAACTTTGATCCTGCAGCAAGAGATAATGGGACAGTAAACACACATATGGCATGAAATAAAATATTAGAGATTACTGAAGCCATTTGGAAATTTAAGGATCAGATTAGTGCTCTTCTCAGTAGAATGCTTGCTGTATTTGAAGCAAAAACAAACCCTGAATATTGTTCCTCAATTTCATTTTGTCATATCTTGAAAATTCTAGCTACATATAGAATCATAATTTTGCAAGCTATCTTTAACATGATTTCCAAATCTGGTGCTATTTTATAAGATAACCATTGTTTTATAAGAGAACATTTCATTATGGTATTATTGGTTGGGTAGTAAAATTCTTATATGTAAAAATATACTTGACAAAATGTGGCCCTACGATGTAATTGTTATCACCAGAAAACCATTTAGAGTGACATTATATCTATTATGTTTCAATAAATCGAAGTGGAGCTGGGTCACAAGCATATAAAAGATTTTTCTTCACAGCCCATACTTAATATATTATTTCTTAGCCTGCTTGATAGATTATGGCATTATTTTTTATATAGTTCCATTTCTAGGAAATAAAAAAATTAATATTGATAATAAGAGAAGCCATTTTGGCAATCATTTTGCTATGAGAAAAGCAGTTCATTGTCTCTTAACAATGGGGAGCATGACTTATTTTGACTTAGTATCGATTTTCCTTAGATATCAATGAAATAAAGTTTTTTAAAATCCAAATCATATACTACTTTATCTTTATTTTATTTTAAGGGTACAACTACTTGAAGACTATCTGGTATAACCTTACTCAGGTCTAAATAAAAATTGTTATGGATTTTACTTTATTATTTGAATAACGGTGCATAAATGAGCAATGAGTTATATAATAAAATCATATATCCTGATTATCTAATGTTTGCTTACACTTAAAAGTTATTTGTAGTTTTTAAAATTGCAGCAATAGGATACTACATCTATCTAAGACCTATTCAAGACCACCCTGTCCAAGGGGCTTCAATAATATTTGGCTGCCTACTTTCTAAAGCATAATTTTGACATCAAATAGGTAATTTTCTCTTTTACAGGTCTATGTGATAATTCAGAAATATTTTAAGAGAAAAGTTATGTTCTTGCTATTTGTTTATTGAATTATAGGTTTAATCTTTATATTCTAGATGAATTATGTAAATACTTTTTAATTATTGCAATTTAATTTAATACCAGATATTTTTAACCTGTCTGACTACGTAAAAGCTAAAAGTACAAAGAGTTACAGATAGTGCAAGATAATTTTATTTTATTTTCTTAGTTTGTAAGATGATACAGGTGAAAAGATACCCTGTTCTTAAGGAGTTCACAGTAGTTTGTTGGAGCTAAAAAATGACACAGCTAGCATTTGGGGGAGCTGAGGCAGGAGGATTGCTGTAACTGTGAGGCCATGCTGGAACTGCATAGTGAGTTATCAGGTCAGCCAGGGAAAAAGGGACACCTTGTTTCAGAAACTGAAAAATACAAAAAGTAGAAAAGATGATGTAATTCTAGGCAGACACTGTGTCAAACAGTTATGGACTATCAGGGGTGGATGAACGCTCTCAAAACCACGTGTACCCCAACGTTTAAGGCATCAAAGGGAAGAAGACTGATGATTATGGCCCAAGGAGCAGAATTCTGCATCCTTGTGTGTTGACAGTGATACACTTTGGAATATTACCACTTTGAATGTTTTGGCAGTGTCAGTTACAAAGAATTAAGAGGTTCTACATTTCTCCAGTGCTAATCAATCTTTCCGTAAATTCCTTTTCAACTTTTAGTATCATAGAGATTCTAGAACACAGAGCCCTCTCATAGCTTCCTTCCTTCCTTCCTTCCTTCCTTCCTTCCTTCCTTCCTTCCTTCCTTCCTTCCTCCCTCCCTCCCTCCCTCCCTCCCTCCCTTCCTTCCTTCCTTCCTTCCTTCCTTCCTTCCTTCCCTCTTAGTACTTACACATCTAACTTAAACATCTTAGGGAGAATCAGTGTCTCAGAATTTACAATTTAGGAAGAACATTAATACATGTATAGGGTTATATGTACATATAGACTTAAAGATTAACCATGTAATAAGAACACAATCAGCATAAGGAATTTTTGAAAATATCACAAACATATGATACTTTGTATATCATTACAATCATTACAAGACCCAGGTCCCCTGTATCTCAATAGAATGTGTAGAAAATAGGAAAAGTGAATGTCCTGAGATGGTCAAATAGTGCCTAGAAATAATTTCCTCTGTTCCTGAGGAAAACAGAGTTTTTTTAATTAGAGGAAAATGATATAATTCTGAATAAATGTTCTCTCAGAGCATTATAATTATATTTAACATATAAATATTAATATACTTAATATTTAGATCTTATATTAATCCCTTATATTATCCTAGAAACTTCTTTTGACTTCTACATGCTCCAGTTAATTTTTTGGCCTAAAATTAAACGGCTTCATTTTTCCTCCCATGGAGGTATACTCATGGACCCACGATGGAAAGTTATTTGCTTTAATATACATGATTCAGCAGAGCATTTTATGACTCGCAAGCGTTGCAGCTTAAGTGCATATCTTCTGTCCATATAGAGGTCAGAAGTAATTTGCTTCATGGTATAGGAATTAAAATCAATACTCTTACTTCCTTAGGAAAACAAACATAACATAATGTAAATGTGAAATGAGTAAATTATTAATAGATGGGCTTATCTAAAATATAATACAGGCTAAGCAAGGTCACCCGGAGAACTGAGTTTAGGAAGAACAAGTTACAGGAAGCATGGTGAAGCTAAATAAATCAGCACAGCTCTGTCTGTAGAGACGTGCTTTCATCTCAGTGTTTTGGAGCCATATTTCCAATGCCCTGGTAACTGTCTACTTAAATAAGTGTCTGCTTGGTTGACTGCTTGAGGGTGAGGAAGCTGGAGAGCTAGGAGTCTTGCTTAAAGTATATTTTGAGGCAGGGTTGGGAGGCTACACCCAGGATTCTCTTTAACCCCTAATTAGCCATCAAAAAGTAGATAATTCTATCAGATGTGATCTGTGTTTCCTGAACTTTACATGCTTTGCTGTTTTATTCTCTCTTTTTCCTAGGACTGAGTCAAGTTCTTATCCTCCAGGATGCTCATCTTTCCTTCTGTGCTGAGTATGTTGCCAACTTTTGAAAATGTGATGAGAATAAGCTGACCTGGGGAATAACAAAGGGCATTTCCTCCTGTCTGCCTTCCTCATCCAGTGCTATCGATGAACTCCAGGGCGTGTGCATGCTGGGCAAGTTTATGCTTTGGGAGGATGGAGTCTTTCAAACTACTATCTTTCTGAATCCTGCTCTATTTCTGATTTTTATACACTATGTAGTCTCTAGGTCTTATTTCCCAAGCCAAGAATGTATAGTTGTTTGTGTGTTTGTTTGTTTTGTGTATGTATATGTGCACATTTGTGCACCTGAACATTTGTGGAGATACATGTGCATGTGTGCATCTGGTGGGAGAGGAAAACTCCAGGAATTTCTCCTCTGATTTTTTCCTCTTTCCTTCTTGCTTCCTTCCTTTCTTCCTGCATTCCTTTCTTCCTCTTTCCCCCTTTTCCTTTTCTTTCTTTCTTTCTTTCTCTCTCTTTCTTTGTTTCTTTCTCTCTCTTTTGTTTCTTTCCTCTCACTCCTCTCTCTCTCTCTCTCTCTCTCTCTCTCTCTCTCTCTCTCTCTCTCTCTCAGCACAGTCTTTTACTGGCCTAGAACTTAGCTGGTAGATTACAATAGCTGATAAATAAGTTAATTTCCACCTTTGCAGCCCTGAGATTAAAACCTATACTACCATGACGATTATTTTATTATGGGTTCTATGGATCAAACTCAGGTTCTAAGAGTTGTATAGAACGACTAATCAGCCAAACCATTTCTCTAGTGTGAAAATAGATTGTTCTAAGCATCTGGACAACAGTTCTTCCTCAGAAAGAATGCTCTAGGGTCTCTTGAAGAATCCAGGAATGTACAACTTGTGAATAACAAATTGAAATCTCCTTCAATACTAGCTTTCTTATTCTCATCTGTGTAGCTCATGTGTAGAATCTTTTCTTACTGCTGAGTTATTACTCACTGTAGAAATGTGTTCATTTACCTGCTCAACCTACATCTGAACATTACTTTAATGTCAGTGCTGGTGATAGAAACATATAACCCAAAGTACTTATACTTTATACAAAGTGACAAACAGTACTGGATATATTTCTAAAGTTCTATGGACATGGAGGGGAAGCTATGATTGTTGTTGGGTATTGAGCACTTACCATGGCATTAGTTGCCACTGAAGGGATAATCAGTGTGGCTTTCCAAGTTCCTGTGATACTTTAATGTTGAGGTGATTCTCATAGCAGACAAAAGGACTTTTATTGAGATGGATATAAGTCACTATATGGTACTTGAGGTCCTCTTTGGTTTCAACAGGAGATAACACTTCCTAAAAAGTCTCCACCAGTACATCAGTGATGGTAAAGCTAAAGCTAAGCAGGAGAGAGAAGCTATTACCTCGGAGGCTTGGGGCATTGAGGGTAGGATCACGGAGTTTTGATGCTTTTGTGGTTCTGCACATATCATAGAAGATGGTTGTCGAACATACTTTCCTAATTATACACAAAGTTATTTGCAGTACAATGTTATTTTTCAATGAATCCTTCTAGAAGAAATCATATTAGCATTTGACTATTAAAAACTAAAGATATCTCTATCCAAGAGGGTTGGAATTTGGGGCCTCTCTTTCATGCTGGAGATCCAGTTCAGAACAGAGTCTCATTGGAACATATACAGCTTTAGTAGTTTATCGAAGATTAAAGGTCCATGAAAAGGAAAGTTTGTTAACAGATATACAGGCACATAAGGGGGAGATTGTGCATCCTAATGGCTTGCAGGACCACATGGGAAAACAGAAGTGAGAATGACATTGTTTTTATCACACCTGTCCCCAGAGAAATCCAGGAGGCTTCAGTCTTATGTAATGGACAGCAATTCTCTTCTCTCTGTTTTGCTTCATCCCTAACCCTTACTCGACAATAATAAAGAATCCCTGAAGACTGTTAATTTGTTCTTATAACAAAAATCCCTCCCAGGTGTCTGAAAAACATGCAGACCCTGAAGAAGTAGTTTGCTCTGTAAGCCTTAACTGGCATTACTAGTCAGGCAAACCCCCTTTCTGTTACACAGTTGCACATTGGACATTTTCTCTTTTGAGTGCTTTCTCATTGTCTTTGTAGAAGGAAGCATTCTTCTTTCTGTAGTCAAATGAAACTGCATCACACTATGCCTGATTATTCTCTCTACTAGAGAGGCAGGGTGGATGCAGCACATGGAACCTGGTAGGATCAGATGGGCTACTATTGTTGTTTTCCTTCTGTCTTCAGTTAGGGAGCATGAACCTGGATGACCATTTTGTTTCCTATGCTTTCATTTTCTTCTTTAGCAAGAGCAAAGGCAAAAACAAACACTACATTAAAGATATTAATATAAAATTGAAGATATCTTAGGTATAACGTGAATCTAAAAATCATTTTTTTTGTATTTCATTTTGAGATTATATTATGATTGTAACATTTTTCCTTCCCTCTCTTCCCTGTAACCTTTCCATATTTCTCCTTAAAATCTGTGGTCATTTTCTTTCACTAATTGTTATTGTATGAATATATGTTTATGTATATACATATACATTCTAAATATAGCCTGTTTAGTCCATAAGATGTTACTTGTATATATGTTTTCAGGGCTGAGTGTTTGCCACTGGACAACCAATTGGTGTGCTCCTCCCTGGGGAAGACTACCTCTCCTACTCCCAGCTTTCCTCAGTTGCCTCTAGTTCTTAGTGAAGGTTTGGGGCTTCGTGGTCTTTTCCCCCATTCACTTTGGCATGCTTACTGGCCTACTTATTCAGCTCACAATGAGGCAGTCCTGTTCGTGAGACTTTATAGGAGTAGCTCCCAATATTACTAAGTGACACCAACTCACAGCAAACTCCCTGAACCTCTGGTTCTCACAGTCTGCCTGCTCCTGCAATACTGCTGAGCCTTAGGTATGGGGGTGTTTTGTAGAATGCATCCATTGGAACTGGGTTCCACAGCTCTATATTTCTACCAGTTGTGGATAAGTCAGTGAAGGCATCTGTGCCAAATTCTGACAAGTTAGACTGAAGACATTACAGAGACACAGCAAAACAGTCCAGTGTTAGCCACCTACATACGTTTTCAATATTTGTTTAGTAAGACATATTTACTTCATGCATGTTAATACATAGTTTTTAAATGTTGGTAGTAGCATGTTATGTCATCAATGACCTATGTTGCTATTTGGGCACTATTACATTGAAATCTTTGTTACGGTGTCTGAGCCAAAGAGCAAATTTCAGGGAACCTGCATTCAAAGGTTTTCTGTGTCACATAGTAGTTTGGTGATAGTGGACATGCCACGTATACTCACAAATGAGTTTCATCTGTAAGAAGAAAAAATTTTGGAAAATAGTTCTTTTAAGTGTTAAAATGATATGATGCTTTTAATATTAAAGAGGGCCAACGTTATGTCGTGCAATAACAAATCATACCTAAAATTGAGTGTATGTGTATTGTATACATATGCACATATTTAAATGTGTATACTTTTATGAGCATGTTTAATGTGTGTGTTGTATGTATATGTGTGTGTGTGTATAAGAGAAATCCAGGTTAGGTCTCTTTTTCAATCTCCCTTCATCTTAGTTTTTGAGACAAGATCTCTCACTGAGCCTGTAGCTCACTGATTTGGTTAAAGTACTACTGTCCTGTCTCTGCATAGTTAATATCAGGATTATAGGCATACATTTCCCTTTTATGGCTTTTTTTTTTTTTAAATAAATGTGGATGCTGAAATGCTGAAGGATTGAACTCAGTTCCTCCTGCTTGGGCAATACATTTCTTATTGGCTGAGCTAAATCATCACAAGTCTTGTCACTTGAATTTTCTACTCTTAAAGGACCTGCTTTCAGGTTTGAAGATGCTGACAGCTGAGTACTTTCCTGCTGGTCTCTCCGCTAACCATGGTGCTTGACCCTGTTGATTCTTTCTATATGAAAGCTCTATCATGGCCACCTAGCTATTTCTGGCAACCTTGTCTCTGGTCACATTTCATTAGCTAGAAAAAAAGTCACCCTGCCCTACCTAGCTGTAAGGTGGGGAAGTGGATAGTATTATGTTTTTGGTTGACAGCCATTCAAAAAAGTCTAGTAGTCATAAAATGGATAGCACTAAGTCAGAACAGAGCAGGGGCCACTCTGATGCGAGGCTGTCTCTCATTTGTAATACAGCTACATCTAGAATGATTTCATGAAATGTTTCCCGAGTATGCTTGAGATTTGGTTTAATAGGCGATATCCTTTTTTTTCTTTGCTTTTAGACAGAAAGAATGAATGTTGGAGAAGAAAACAAGAATAAATAGTGATAATGCACAGTCAGGGATGCAGCTCGAGAAGTCAAGCTCTCAAAGGGAAAGCTACCCTTACTGAAGTCTTGATGGACTCCCTTCCAAGGGGGCCTGGGTGGTTTATGCTGCAAAGCAGATGATGACAGATAACACTCTTAGGGATGGTAATGTGCAGAGAAAGATTTTCCCAGGGAGATTTGCTCCTGCCCACTAATTGTGGTCATGTATTTTACAGCTTTGGGAATACTGTGGGTACTAGCACAGGTCTCAGTGCTGCCTGAAGCGGTGTTTGTGTCCGATTCAGCAGAAGCTGCAGCTGCAAGGACTTCCCAGGGTGCTGCTGAAACTGGTCTTGATAAAGTCCCCAGTGGCTTCTTATGGCTTCTTAACTTTTCCACCCAATCATGTGCTTTCCTGCTTTGCACAGCATAATTTGCTTACAGTCCCTGCTACTGACCACATCTCCCATTTAAAACTCTTCCAGCTCTATGTAGAAGCTTTCGGCTGGTCCTTTCCAAGTGCATCCTTCCACCTGGCTGCAATTGTTTACCCGCCATGCTGCCAGGAAACATCATTTCTGCCAAGTCTTTAAATATTAATGCTGCCTGAAACTTGGTTCTTCTTGCTTCCCCATCAATGTATTTTCTACAGAGAACCTCGTACCACTAAAGGTCTTTGAAAGGAGAAAAGGAAGGTCAATCTGATCAATTCCTCCCACTGCAGCACAGTGGCAGTCCCTGGAGAAAGCAGAGCACTGGGTGCTTCTAAACCCTCAATGCTGCATGGCTGCCTTTCTACTTGCTGTATGAGCTGGCTTCTCATAATCTCTGCAAGGGCAATTATGAATCTTCATATTGAGAGATAACTTCACATTTTATTTATAGATTTAAAATAGGCCCATTAGGCAGATGAAGTAGCTGGTTAACTTCTTCAGATACTGTACAGTATTAACCTTAGAAATAAGGACACCATTGGTTATTAAGGTTTTCAGCAGAGGAAATAGAGAAGAATTACACTCTAATGGGGTTAGCACAGCTGCATGGGAGCTTTAAAGGGACGATGGCATGGGTGAAGGTTGTTTATGTTAACATTTCATTTCTTTTAAAATTTTATATATATTGGGTGTTTTGTTTATGTATGCACATATCATGTATATGACTGCTTCCCAGGGTGGGGAGCAGGGAGCATCAGATCCCTTGGAACTGGAATTACAGAAGGTTGTGAGCCACCATGTGAGTGCCAAGAACTGAACCCACATCCTCTGAGAGAGCAGCCAATATTGTTAAGTACTGAGCCTTCTTTCCAATCTTGCTCAAAGTTTTGTTTACGACATTGCTACTATAAAAAGAACAATTAGGTTGGCAGGAGTTAGGGGAAAGGGAAATCCTTATTAAAATATATTTTACGAAAAAGAATTTTTAAAAACAACCTGCCCCAAACAACAGCAAAGAAAATGCAATGGTTGGAGAGGCCCAGGTGTGGAAAGATGAGAGACAATCCATGTGTTTTAATCCTAATAGGAAGTCGGCCAATAAAGACAAAAGTTAGCAAGCATATCTTTTTTTTTTCTCAGAAACTTTATTCCAATTCCTAACTTGCTTCTCTAGACTCTTCTCTATAGCTTGGGGATCTGCTTAAAGGCTGATGCTGTTTTCTGAGTTCCACAGTTACTATTCTCACATTATTTGTGATAAAATACTAGCTTTCACTTCTTCTTTTTGTATCCTGTAAAACGAAACCAAGATCTAAGGGTAAAAGCAGCCCCGTGAAGTTATAAGTTTGTAGCATTGTTAAATAGCTGTGAAAGTTTTTAAATGCTTATTCTGAGATTTGGTCCTGACTTCATCATGAACCAGTTCCAATCAGCCCTGACCATCGCTGGTCCTCTAACATTTTTAATCACCTTGACCTAGAAGATGCACAGAGATTAACAGTGAAGCAACGGTGATTAATTGCACTCTAGACATGGGGGATTTGGAGCCCATCTGCGGGCATCCAAACAGAGACAGACATCCAGTAGATAATTAGAGCACATAATAGCTGCCTTGGAGAAAAGTTAAAGATCCATAAAATCATGTGATGCTAAGGAGTTGTAGAATGAAGAATGAGGTAGACATAAAACAAACCTGCATTAAGGTAAACTATTCAGAAAGAATGCAAGCTTAATGTTAAGAATCCCAATATAGAACAAACTCCAAGATGTGTTATTGAGTCAAGAAAATGTCAAGATTTTCTTTAATGTAAACCTTCATGGTTAAATGAAACATATATCTGTAAGTTATTTTCCTTACAATCCTGGGTCCTATATCACGAATTCAATTAGGAAAATACTTTTATTCTTGCTCCTCAACTTGTTCGATGAAAAATACACTGAAATATTTTATGCCTGACCCCTCATATTGAGAAAAGAGTGAACTTGACAGAAAGAAGGAGGCTCGAAACTCCTCTCTGAATGATAATGGGAGAAATATATGGTGTGTGGAGAGGTGGGGTGCATCCCACATAATGAATCATATGCAGAAAGTACAACGGAGAATTCAATACAGCACTGCTAAAACCTCAATAGTGCTTACTGTAAGTGATATTTTTGTGGCCTTTTCTTTGTCCAGATATTTGTCATTCTGTAGTTGATTTAGAAAGAGATTCATGGAAAGTCATAATTATTTAAAGAAGGGAACAGGCAGAATGCTCTCTTGCCTTGTCTATAAATCTTTCCTTGTGTGTGCTGAGATTTCTGCTCTGGCTGCCTGCTTTGCCCAACGTGGCAGGAGTATATCATGATGCCAGCATTGTCAGACCCCTAGAACCCTCTTCACTGGAGGACTGTAACCAGAGACAAGTCTACTGCTGAATTCTAACCACACAGCACAAATACCATTAAGTTGTTACATTGACATCAGCTTAGGAATTTTCCATCCTTATATTTTAGGTTTGTTGAGATACTTAAACATACTAATTTAGACAAGGCTGGAATAAGAAAATTAAAACACAACGAAGTACCAATGTCCATAGAAAAGCAGATGCTTAGAAGGAAATATGAATCAGAAAACTAATGTACAGATTACCAAAACATTGAAGATGGTGGTACATGTATTTTCAATTATGGTTTCATCCATTCTATTAGTCTAAGACATTCTCAGAACAATTTAAGATGTAGATATAAAATGGTCACAAAGATGAAGATTTGAAAATCCTGTTGAGAGACCTGAGAGACTATGATGAGGTCATTAGGTGGGTGTTTCGTTGCTGATTCTTTGGTGTGCCCATGTGTCTCACTGTTTTGTCATAAGCCCCGTATTTAAACCAAAAGAAAAAAAAATCCTCATGCTTATGTATACTCAGGTGCAAAAGTCAGCATTAAAGCTATCTTATCTTTCAGAGTGATAATATATTTCTGGGACTTCTTAAAAATTATTATTATTTAATGGCATATAGAATGGGCTTTGAAATGAATTCCAGAAGGATTATCTTCTTCCTAGAAATGCTTCACTAAAGTCAGCTTTATGCTTCCTCACCTCCCTATACAGCCTGGATTCTCTTGGTTAGAAATTCACAAACACCTCGGAGATTTTCCCCGTGGAGCCAATCTTTCCTTAGTGTCATCTGGAAGAGGCTTCTACAGAGAGAGGCACCAGCACATTCACTGCAGGCAGGGAAGAGATACCACTCTCTCCCTCCATTACCAACTGTCTCCTCTCTCTGAAAATCAAAGAGGTTTGTAGTGGTTTGTAGTGGCTTCTCACCTGCTAGCGTCTCAGAAATCTGGGCTTTGTATCAGGCACAGTCTTCCTCCCAACATAATATGGTATTGAGGAATGGGCCACAGAAGTCAATAGGGCCTCTAAATAACAAACAATTTCATTTTAAACTTTGGAGAAGACTAAACTTCCTAGTAGACATAAAAATATATATTTTGATAAATGAACCATCAATTTTTATGTATGTTTATGATGTGTGTGTATAGTGTATATGCATATGAGTGTGGTATACATGACACTGCATACATGTAGAGGTCAAAGGACAACCTCACTTGTCAGTTCTCCCTTTCTGCCTTGTTTGAGATGGGTTTCTAGTTTGTGCTGCATATGCCAGGCCATCTGGCCTGCAAGCTTCCAGGGCTTCTCTGCTCCTCCCATCTCCCCATGGAGATATTTGCATTACAGGGGAAGGATACCATACCTAGCTCTATATATGTTCTAGGGATCCAGATTCTGGTCCTCACATTTGCGAGGCAAGTGCTTCATTCAGTGAGCTACCTCTTTACTCTTTAAACATCTTTGGGTAAGCTGAAAATCAGACCTAAGTATATGCTTTGATTGCATATTTGAAAATTCTCCATCGTTTATTTAAATTAGTGACTGTACTAGGCTCTTTTATTTTTCTGCTGTTTCTTGCCACTTGAAATAAAGGCACTAATGTATTTAACTCTGTTCATTTGTTATTTCCCATTTTGCTGACAACATATTTTTAGATTAAGATAAAATCTGGTCAGAAAGACTTAGCCACAACAGCTTTTGTCATTAAATTTTAGACTTATTAAAGGTTCATCCTAAGATGACTTTGACTTTTTCATCTGCCCTCCCCAGGAAGTCTCATGTGGGTCTGTGGTTAAGTAGCTACATACTGTGTTTGTTTCAAGCCTAGAGTTCCTTTCTGAGATCCAGAGTGGTCCATGCTTGTATCTAGCTCAACTTTTCAGAGTGATGGGCATGATTAACTTAGTCTAGACTGTATCCTCATCACGGCTATCAAGTTTAGACTTTCAGTTGTGTCCTGGGTAAAGTGGCCAGTGTAAGCCAAATCTATTTAATCATTCTGTCCTTCCTGGCCTAATTAAAAATACACATTTTTTAGTGAGGTGACTGTCAGATTTTATGATTTCTTATTAGGCTGAGCCTCTATAAAAATCATATTAGGCTGAGCCTCTCTGAAGAATATCCTTTGTCTTTAGTTCTAACTCTTAGTGCAAGTGTTTATCTTGCCTCTCTGGTTTTAGAAATAAAGGACAAGCATTGCAAACAAATGTCACAAAAATACCGAACCCTGTGAAATATTAAATTTCATTTTCATTGGTCACTTGCTGTTGCCCTTTCAAAATTTTTGCCTATTTCTCTTTTCAAGTTTAATAACAGGGGAAGGGACAAAATGACAATCCGTAAGATCTGTAAATTGCAGCTCAAAATAAAAATGCTGCTCTTCTCAGAGTAGAGTCCTTTCAGTACTTTTAAATCTGCTGGCATTTTATGCTCGCTCCATGTGGTTTGTTCAAGCATAAGGGGGTCATTGCATTAGAGATCTAGCAGGCCAGGCACTGTGTGCAAGCCTGTGCTACTGCTGGTGGCTATGGAAAGCAAGAGTTTTCAGAGTGTGTGTGTGTGTGTGTGTGTGTGTGTGTGTGTGTGTGTGTGTGTACTTCTCATGACTGGAAAAGGGAAAACTAGATATCTAGCTGGTTTGAGTACAGAAGTGTCTTCTGGAAAAACTGTTTACAGCTTGCTTTTATTCTTTCAATAAGGGATTGGAAGAACCTACTATGATCTAAGCACTTTGAGAACATTGTCAGGCCTTGAATATTTACGAGTTTCCACCCTTGCAGTGGTCAGAACATTCTAAATAGAGTATGGGAATACAGTGAATGCTCATCAGATAGTAAAACAAAGCTTGCTAGAGGCAAACCTTTATGTACTAGGCTGTTGTAATAAACATCATAGACAGTTAGCTAAAAACAACCGAAACTTATTTCTCATAGCTAGAAATCATGGGACGTCTATGACCATGTTATCAATACAATAGTCTTCTGTAGAGGACCCATGTCTTCTTAGATGCATCTGCTTATTGTGGGAGGAAGAACAAGCAAGATTTCATAGACCTCATCCATAAGGACAGTTGCCATAATCATAAAGTTTATACATTATAATCTTTATGAATATTTATGAATGATAATCTCCCAAAAATTGTTCTAAGTATCAGAAGCAAAGACAAAAGATACCACCCATAACCTAACATCTTATTACTTCGAAGCATATAATAATGGTGGGGGCATTAAACATTCTCTTTATAGAACATCAAAGTTTTGAGCACAAAAAACTCTATTCAGAATAAAAGTAGAAAATAAGAAGTCATGAGGCTTGCCCAAGGTTATTCCTAACTAGATTCACAGTACTGTTGTTCGGCTGTTTGATTTCCACTATTGTACGTGCTACAGAAGTATGATCGTGTTCTCTTACTATTAGCTGGGTGAGTCTTTCTAGTTATGTTTATTATGATTCCAGGCTATTACTCTTAGTAGCCAATTGTTAGTAATGCTGAAAAGAAAAACAACAAATAGACAGTACACCACAGATCAGGTCTAGTCAGAGCCTCTTCTGTAGACACCTGTACTGCCTTGGAACTTGCTAGAAAAACAAAGTCTTAAGTTCTACCCTGTACTCCTCCATTCATTTTTACTAGGTGCTACATTATTCAGGTTCTACATGCAGGTTCAGAATTTTTATCAGATTCTGCAGTTCGTTCATAAATGCTTGAAATTGTTTTCAAGAATCTTTCACACAGCTCAGAAACCTTCCAACTTCAATGTGTCAGGAATAGTTGGATGGTTTTTGAAGGCACATGTTGTTAACCCTTAGACCCAAGCTTTCAGCTAGGCAGAGGGAGACTTTCCAATTTCCAGCAGTTGCTGATATTGCTGACTGGAGACCACATTTTACAAATCGTTGCCAAAACAGTCATTCCCAGTCTACATGGCTGCACAAGAAAATCTTCTAGGTTATTCTTCAAACATCACAGATTGTCTTTAGTTATGGATACTTTTGGTTTTGTGTGGAGCTTTGTCATTTGGGAGATCTAAGTTCTGATAAGCAACTCTGGTTAAGAACCACCCTCGCAGAAGATAGGACTACATTTTCTGTGACTTTCTAGAAACTTCCAGGGGTTTTTCTTCATTTATATATCCACGTGTATTCAATCAATTGTCCACTGTTGAAGAGTCAATCAGATCTGAACCTCAACTTTGGATCAACTGTATTGCCTTGCTTATGTCATCTTTGAAGTTTAGCATTGACAGAAATCATTATAATTTGAAATGAGACCTGTCCTTGGAATATTAAAGTACCATGGATTTTATACTTTATATTATATATTTTAAAATGTCAATAGTCAATATTTTATAGTAAATATAATTGTTTCAATTGCTTGTTTTGTTTTACTATATGTGAAAGGAGAAAATGTCTGTTTACTACAAATGGGAATGAGACCTTAGGAATGAGACCTTAGGGAGTAATATATTTCATGGTAATACAGATATTTATTGCTATTAACTCTTAAGGGTTAAATCCATCCAAACAGGCATGTGTCCAAGTTCAATGTACAGTGTGCCAATCATTTGTAATGTTTTATATGGGAAACAATATCTAATGGAGAATATTCAGGTATATAATTTTTACTGCAATACTTGAACGGATGATTTGAGACTAGCAGTCATTTTTCACTCTTTCTCACATGAAAGCATATATTCTAAGAGTATGAGAACTGTAAGTGGCCTTTGAGAAATTCTAGTGCAGCCTGCAGAGTTCATAGCTGGGTTGTGAGTATCACCTGTAAGAAGTAAAAGACCTATCTCCCAAACTCAAATAGGAGTCATGCTTTCCTAGAGTCAAAATTTGTTGCTTATTGCTAGACTGGCTAGCATTAACTGTCAGTTTGATAAAACTAGACTTGTCTGAGAAGAAGAGAGTCTAAGTGAGGAAATATCCAGACCAGGTTGGTGTGTGGACATACCTGTGGGGTGTTATCTCAACTGTTAATTAATGCAGGGAGACAATGTCCACTGTGTTGTACCGTTTATGGGCTGTGTCCTGAACTGTGTAAAAGCCAAGAGGCAAAACTGAGCATAAGTGTCAAGCAAGCAAACAAGTAAACATCCATTTGTTTCTCCTCTTGACGGTAGATGTGATGTGTCTAACTGCTTGAGTTCTTATCTTGACTTTCTCTCAACAACTACCATAATTTGCATATGTAAGCTGAATACACTCCTATGTGGGCTGCAATAGGATTTCCTCAAGACTATCTCCAGTTCCCACGCTATTAGAGCATATAAAACACTGCTTTTGGTCAGGATATTTGTTGTAGCTACAGAAATGAAACTGAAACATTTCCTCTTATTATTTTTATTATGTGGCCATTCTTAAATTTATGATGGCTATGCTATCTTTGTAAGATGATATTTTTAATATGGTCACAGAATATTTTACAACTAAGAACTCATCTCTTAAGAAATAATGAATATAAGGCATATGTCTTCAATGTATGATTACTTTAATTATTTGCTATCTAAAACAAATGTACATGTAACTTGATGTGTTTATTAGACTGTGCATTTAGGTGCTGTATAGACATATGAGAATGATTTAGTTATGTGTGAGGGTACATTTCATAGTGTGTTAGCATATGTATGTATATAAATAGGAGACTAATGGGTTGTTTTCCCATAACTCTTTGAGATGTATCCTGCATTCCTTAGCAAATAGTAATATTATCCTTCATATTCTTGCCAGATTCTGGGCTAATAGAAAGTTTGCCTTATTTCCAACTGTGTTAATCTTAAACTGAAATAGTTCTTCCTTATCCAATATAATTTTGATATCAAAAACACTTTATTAACTTGTAGTTTTCACAGTCAGTGAAAATAAACTTTTGTTTCCTTTCTGAGAGCTGCAGTATAGTCTCTATCTAACCATGGAAGAAAAAGGTACCCACAAGGAAATGTCAGTGCATTAGTAATGTGAACCAATGAGACTGTTGAACTGTACCACACACTACACTCTGATGTATGTGCTTTTTAAAAATGTTTACTCATTTAAAAATAAAACCCACACAAGATGAGTGCTGGAAATGTCTGAAGAGCTTACTCATTATTTCCTGGAGTTCCTTTTCTAAAATAAGGGCTTGGACTTATTTTCAGATATCATCTTTCTGTTTGCTCTTACAGAAGAATCATATTTTAGGGTTTATGTTTATTTTATTTATTTTGAAAAGTATGTGAAGGCAGATAATCATGACATGGAGCATGTTACTTGTTCTGATCTCAGAACAAAATGTCTCATGTGGTGCTCAATTCTTCTGGAACATTACTATGAACCCATTGTTCTGTGAAATTTCAGAGACACAATACTTACTGTATTTCTGACACTTCAGAAATAAAACTATATAGTTTTAAAATAGTGCATATTAAAGTAACTTTACACAATGGAAACATGCAGATGAATTTTTTTATAGACAGGAAAATGGTTCTTTTACAGAAGGTGATATGCTAAAATCTAAGGAAAGATCTCTTACAGTGAATGTCCACAAGTATCAGCAATAACTTCATTGGCAGAACTATGCAAGATATTTAGATCTAAGTAGTTCAACAGAAATACATAAAGTTTTGAATAAAGTTCAACATTTTCTACAACATTTTCAGAGTGGATAACTCATCTATTATTATTATTATATATTTACAAATTTTAGACCTATATGTCAACCCGGTGCTGAGTTAATAGAAAAAATTCTACCATATTTCTCTTTTTACCATTCATATTGATATTACTGGCTTATTTTAGTGCAATCATTACATAGTTACTACTTTATTATTTCCACATCTGTAACAAGTTTGGTGGAGTCTCTGAAGTGGTGAGATAATAATATCTCACTTGCCCAAAAATATGTTAAATAATGTTATATTTATCATCGTTGAGAAATAGAATATTTCTGTCTGGAAGAGAAAAAGTCTTATGAAAGAAATCAACAAACCAGAGGATAGTGACACTGACTTTACTGGTCACTTCTTTGATGCTGTGATAAAACATCATGACTGAGGCTTCTGACAGAAGGGAGAGTTTATTTGGGCTTATAGTTCCAGTGAGTTACGGTGCATGTGGCAGAGAAAAGGCATAGTATCAGGAGCCTGAAGCTGAGGGCTCATGTCTTGAACCACAAACAGAAAGCAGAGAAAGCCAAATAGAAATGGTGTGAGTCTTTAAATGATCATAGCTCGTTCCCAGTGACACATTTCCTCCAGAAAGACCACATCTCCTAAGTCTATACAAATAGCACCACCAATTTGGAAGAAGGATTTAAATATCTGAACTGAAGAGGAACATTTTCATTCACCACAACAAAGGACGCTGAAATTAAATTAAAACTGAAAACAGGGTTGGAGGGATGTAGAGCACATCTAAGTATTTCCCAAAAGGCCTTTCCACCACTCATCTCCATTGCTTGTACTTTCAGAGGGAGTAATTCACGACCCCAGTAAACACAGGCAGTAAAGTCCCAGCAATCTTTCCTGTGGTTAAGAGGCCAGTAAAATTCTTAATAGGAAACATAATAAATATTTTAAGCTTTTCTGATCAAGAGGCAAAATCAGAGAGCTTATGCAGGTACACACATAACCATTTAAAAATGTAAAATCATTTTTCCCTCATGGGTGCCACAGAAGCAGGAATAAGCACCACTAATTTTTTATAAGAGAGGAGAATTTCAAACTTCTGGCCTATATCAATTATAGCATTGATGCTTAATGAAAATTAAATAGGTAAGAATAGATGTTTTAAATTTTCATATATTTTTGCCCCTCAACATCACTATTATTTGCCATTAAAGTAATTATATTAAAGTCGGACCAGAACGGTACTAAGTTCAACATGTTTTTCACATTGCTTGCACTCAGACTGAGATACATAGCAAACGATCAGCACATATCAGCTGACAGTGTCAATGAAAACAGCATTGTGAAGTGTGACAGAAGATAGAGAACTGAGACAATCTGAAGGCTAAATTAATATTTGATTTAAAAAATTTCAGAAATAACTATTTAACATTTTATGCTGGAAAACTACATGAAGTAATTATCAAGATATTGAAATGTGCTGTTTGGAAGGGAATCAAATAGTTGTACATGGAGATTTGGGGACACAGAGTCAACTCTAGAATAGAAATACATGATCTTGGAGGGTAGAACATTTGGAAATCAAGCATAGGCTTAGCTCTCTTGCCTTTTTCCCTGTGCTTTTATCTTACAAACAGCAGAACTTAGTGAGATTTTTTTGTTCACATTGGCATTTATGAAATTATGTAGTTTGTCTTAATTAAGCACATAAAGAAATCTTGCTATGTTTTCTTAAATCTGTGTAGGTGGTAAAATATATAAACAAACACGAAAAGATGATACACACGATAAACAGTCTTTTCAAGCAAATTGGAAGGTGTGAAACACTGTATGTCATAATGTTGGATACAGTGAAGTGTGCCAAATTATGTGTCCAGACACTGGTGTCAGCAGCGGGTGAAGACAGATCTGTATTGCTATTGGTGTTGTAATGATTTGAATATCAATGCCCCCCCCCCCATAAGCTCAAATGTTTGAATGCTTGGTACCCAGTTAGTGGAACTGTTTGAGAAGGATTAGAAGGTGTGGCCTTGTTAGAGATGTATCACTGAGAGATGTCTTTTGGGTTTTAGAGATTCAGTCTAGGACCAATGTCTCTAACTATGCCTACTGCCTGTGACATAGGATGTAAAGCTCTCAGCTACAGTTCCAGAGCCATACCTGTCTGATTCCCAGCATGATCATCATGGACTAATCCTCGACAATTGAAAGCAAGTCTCCAATCAAATGATTGATGTATACGAATTACCTTGGTCATAGTGTCTCTTCACAGCAACAGAATAGTAAGTAGGACAGAATTTGGTGCCACAAGTGACAAAAGTGTGACAGCATTGACCATGCTGTTGCTTGGAGGGATATGGAAGACTTTGGGACCTTAAATTAGAAAAGAAGTTGAATGGCACATAATAGAATATTTTTGTAGGAACATTGGCAATGGTAGTGTTATGTGCTTTGGACTGTGCACATAGGTTAAGAGGTTTCAAGGGGATGAATATTAGCAGCTGACCTCTAGATCATGCTTGTGATGTTTTGGCAAAGACTTTGGCTGCTTTTGCCTTTGTCCTACAAATCTGCCTAAGATTAAATTGAAGAGTTTTGGAATAATGACTTTGGAAGAAGAGATTTCAAGATACCCTAGTATAAACTAAGTCACATAGGTATTACTGATCACTCATATGGAGATCTATAATGAAAAAGAGGGAACTGGACAGAGCAATATGAAGTATACAGTTTGAGGAAACAGAAGTACCAGGAAATGAAATGTAGGAATCAAGTCTTGTGCTCAAGGAGATGAAAAGTTTAAGGAAAATCATGATGCTAAATGGAATAAAGGGAGTGGTGACCTCAGGAAAAGATCTAACTGAGCTAATCTTGCAATTTGAAGAAGAAAAAAAAAAAAACCAATAAACAACAACAACGAATGCAAGCCTGAAGCATTTCTTTGAAATCATCAACAAGGCAAAGTTAGTCCAAATGCAAGTCATACAGAGGACCAGGTTCCAGCTCAAGTAAGAAGTAGAACTTGGCAGCTACAGCCACGTGATTCTGAATTGAGAATTAGGAAGGGTATAAGGAAGTGATTATGGAATCTCCTTCCATGGTTAAGGAAAGCTACATAGGCCAAGAATTTAGCAGAGTAGTCCCTGCATGGAGGCCTAGAGAAGCCTTTGTCAGAAGCTGTGAACTAGTTAGATTGTGTTTGTCAGGTCCAAAAGAAACAAATGGTTAGCTGTGGTCGTCTTATTAGCATATCAAGGCACATGCTGGCCTCCAGGTTCTGTCAGTATTGAAAGTACCTGCTACAGTCTATCCTGGATCTTCTCACCCAACCCCTACCTAACTTCCCTAACTCAGGAGCTTTAGTTTCTTCACATTCTTATATAATCCTGCTATTTGGCCATGAACACTTTTGGCTCTCTCTTGGTCTTCCTCTATCCCTCTCCTCTCCTCTCCTCTCCTCTCCTCTCCTCTCCTCTCCTCTCCTCTCCTCTCCTCTCCTCTCCTCTCCTCTCCTCTCCTCTCCTCTCCCCTCCCCTCCCCTCCCCTCCCCTCCCCTCCCCTCCCCTCCCTTCCCCTCCTTCCCTCCCTTCCCCTCCTTCCCTCCTTTCCCCTCTCCTCTCCTCCCTTTTCTCCCCTCCCTTTTCTCCCCTCCCCTCCCCTCCCTTTTCTCCCCTCCCCTCCCCTCCATTTTCTCCCCTCCCCTCCCTTCCCCTTCCCTCCCTTTTCTCTCCTCCCCTCCCCTCTTCTCCTCTCCCCTCCTTCCCTCCTTTCCCCTCTCCTCTCCTCCCTTTTTTCCCCTCCCCTCCCCTCCCCTCCCCTCTCTTTTCTCCCCTCCCCTCCCTTCCCCTCCCATCCCTTTTCTCCCCTCCCCTCCCCTCCCTTCCCCTCCCCTCCTCTCCCCTCCCCTCCCCTCCCCTCTCCTCTCCTCTCTTCTCCCCTTCTCCTTTTCTTTCTGCATACTGCCTATGGATCAGGATATAGAGTTCTCAGTTAATGATTCAATTCCGTGTCTGACTGTTTTCATCATGAAAATCATAGACTAACCTTCTAAAACGGTAAAGAATCTTCAAATTAAGTGCTTTCTTTTGTAAGCGTTACCTTGGTCATGATATTGGTCTTTAAACCAATAGAAAATTAGTTTAGACAAGTATGCTCTAGATTGGAGTCTTTCAATGGGAAACACAGAACCTAGTATAAAACCTAACACATTAATATTTTTATTTTCATAATTTTCTACTGCAATCTTGTTACATTAGAGATTGAAATGGAATATTAGCTGTTTAAAGAGAGAAAGATAGGAAATAAAAAGAACAAATCTCAGCACTAATACAAGATATCCTTTTATATGAGTAGGCATTCTGACACATTGACAAATTATCTTTAACGCAAGCTTGCTTCTTGTAAATTTGAAATGTGAAAGTTAAACAAGTTTGAAGTTTCCAAAAGGTGCCTGAGTGATAGATACTTCACTATTTTTTCTCACTATTTCAAAGACACCTATTTTTCAAAGTTATTTATTTCATATTAAACTTTTCTTTTAAAAAATATGAACCATTTTTGTCAAATTCACTGCATATAGTGATAGACTTCCTGAAGGCCTTTTTCACACAAGCGTATCATATCTATAATATGCTTTGACCATGTATATCTACATTTCTTCTCCCCCTGCTTCCTCTAAATATCAATATTAAATTTAGAATATATAAACATGTATTATATTTGTCTTTCTGAGTATGATTACTCATTTCACTCACTACAACCCAAATTGCTTTAAATTTTCTTCAAATAAAATAATTTTATTCTTTGGTGCTGACTTAAATTTATTACACACACACACACACATACACCACACACATCACAATCTTTTTCATCTGTGATGACACCCAATATAATTCTGTATATAAGTCTGTCACTAGTCTGTTGTAAATAATGCTATAAAATCATAGATGTATAACTAACATAGATGTATAACTATCTGTTGTGTGTTGAGAGCTTGCTATTTTATACAGACATAAGAGATGGTGTCACAAACACAGAGCCACATGGAAATACAAACTTTATTGCCATGTAGTGATCAGGCTCCCTTGCTGATGTGAGAAAACATATGCTGCTTGTTAATTCTTTCTGATTTTGCATGTAGTTCTTTGACAATGGTAAATACAGAGGTCCTATAGACTACCCCTGGAGCAACTACAGTTTATCACTCACAAGAGAATGTAGCACAATACCTCAGCTATCAGATAGATGGCCTGAAGGATTTGAATCTTGATGACAAGTGATATCCATATTGTTTTAAGGAAAGAAATATTAATTTAAAAATATACTTGCTAGGGAAAATATTGCCAACAAAATCTCTCATTGTCTCTGAAGAGCTATGTATTTATAATAAGCATCAAATCACTTTTACATACATATCGATTTGTTTTTAACTGTTTCAACACACACAAATGACAACTCCTGCACTACCTAATATGAAAAATTCTAGGTGGTCAATTTCTCTGAAATAATTATTTATTTTATTCTTTAAAAGTAGTATCCACGAAACCTGACAAGCTCACTTTGGTTAACTTTCTTTCTATAGCACTGACAGCAGATGTGTTTGTTCTTTGGACGTCACCTGAGACTGTGGTTTCTTTTAGGAATGGGCCAAGAAGGGAGTGGAAAGCATGAGAAAGGGGGAGGAAGGAGGGAAGGAAGAGGCAAGAGAAATGAGTTTGGAGTGAGAGTGAAGAAGAGAAGAAGGAAGAGAGTGGAGAATGAGGAGATGAGAGAGAGAGAGAGAGAGAGAGAGAGAGAGAGAGAGAGAGAGAGAGAGAGATTTAGTTGGATACAATTTCTGTCTGGCCTCAAATGCCCATGATGGTATTTAGAGGTAGAGCTATGGGAGTCAAATAAGTCATGAGAGCAATATCGTCATGAGGATGATGGGTCCTTTTAGAAAGAGGCTACAAATCCAATAGATCTGTTGACAGAGGTTGGGTTTCGACAAAACAGGCAGCGAGGAAATTCCGATGCCACATTAGTGAAGATTTGCAGAATACTTCCACGAATGTACTATTTCCAATCTTTACTCTGGGTGTTATATTCATAACCTCTAGTTATATCCCATATGTGAATACTACACTTTATTCATTACACAAGTCACTGGATGTTGTAACCCAGGAAGGGGGCTTAAAATTAGTCAAGATGGTACTCTCCAAAGACAATTTTAGGAAAACATGATCAACAAATTCTAACAGGTTAGAGTTCTAACAGGTAGGGGAATAAAAGCCAGAATTCTGAATGAATTCTGAATGAAGTCGTAGGCAGCTTGTCATTTCAACATTGAAATGAAAATGGATTACTTTTATTTCTAACCTAAGTTATTCATTTTAAAATAAAGCCTTTGCTTTTTAAATTCTGCACTCACTGGGAGTATATAACAGCTGCTTTTCACTGTAGAGAATATGTACTTCAACCATTGTGAAGAGTGGGTTTTCTAAGTAACCAGACACCAGATGAACAGGCTCATGACCCTTTTATCTCAGGTTCTGAAACTATTTCTCTTATATTTTATTGAATAAAATGGTCAAATACTGAAAACTGCACCAATTCTGCAATGGACTGCTTCACGGATTATGCCTAGAGGAAACACTACATATCGGAGATGGGAAGATATTCTTATAGTTTAACTACTTGGAAAGACCAAATTTTCATAAGCATAGTATTTTCATTTCACTCTGAACTGTTGACAAATTTAAGCATAAATTTAAACACATTTTGAGAACAGAAAATAGATTCCCAAGCTGTATGTGTTACATTCAGAGACAGGGGCCTAGTCTTTATGGAAGAAGAGAATTATCTATTTGTTTATTAATGTGAAGAACAAAGGCTATTTGGTAAAACCAAAAGCTCTAAGATGTTCAGGGACTTCCATTTCCTGTGAGAACAGTAAACACAGTGGCCCTGCTCAAATGGCCAAATGACAGTAGGAGCCACAAAAGCCAGGGTGCTTCTCCTGACTTTCTGGTTTTGAGACTACTAAGGAACCTTGCTACCTAAATGCCTACCATAGACCCCCGTAGTTTCTTTTAACTAGAAGGGAGTTATAGACTCTCCACAAATGTTTTAATGATGGCATTACTTCCCTTCCTTCCTTCCTTCCTTCCTTCCTTCCTTCCTTCCTTCCTTCCTTTCTTTCTTCCTTCTATCCAGCCGTTCTTTTATAATCCAACAAAAAGTACAAGAACATAGCAACAGAAATACATGGCTTCATATAAAGTGAATTCCTAAGGAAAATTGTTCTGCTATCATAGGGAAAATATTTCAGATTTCATGCATTCTTATATTTTTGTAGAGATATACATAGCTTTCAAATCTGCTTGTATGAAAAACTATTATATCTTCACTTTTTAAGGAGAAGTAAGAAGCAGTTTACTTATTTTTGGTTTCAATGACTATATAAAGCATTGCCCTGAGGATTACAAGCTGCCCATTCCAGCGCTTCATAGAACAGTGGGTATTTAACAGTCACGGAGATGGGCAAGCCAGAATTATAAAACTTGATCCATCAAGTTATAGGGTGCTTGATAGCAAAGAAATGAAAGACGCTTTGAAACTGGGTAGGCAAATAAATGTCTTTTAAAAATGATTCCTTTCTAGAAACTATAGCCAGGCTTGCCTGTGTAAGAGAGAGTAGCACAGTTCATTATGTAATGTAACCCCATAATTTTTGTTTGTTTTTGTTTTATTCAACTTGAAATAAGAAAGTGAGCCTTTTGGCAAGGTTACGCTTTTTGCGCTTCTGTGTCTAAAATGGCCTGCAAGCATTTGTGTAGACTCATTCTCTAGGTAGAAAGAAAATTGTTGGACTTTTATAGGAAGGTTAGCCTCTAATGTATCCTTCCACTCAAGACTGCAAGTTCTTTATCCTAAATCTTGAGCACAAGTGTGAACAGTTCCTCTGTAGGACCGTGAAAAGCAGCCTGGTTGAGCTCAGGCTGGAAATCCCAGTGACCCCAAGGAATCCTGCGGGACCCCAGGTCACCCTAAGGGACAGCAGGCATTTCGCAGACTCCAGGCTCCTGCAGCCCTCCATAGATTTGTGTCCTGAAGGACAACCATCCCAGCCCCTCCACAGGTGCCCTCAAGACAGATTTCTATTTTAATGAGGTACCTAAAGGCCAGAGGGACTTATCCAATTAAACTTTCCTTCCCAGACCCTACAAATTGTATTTAACCCTAGGCCCACCCTAAGAAACTGGGGTATGTTTTTTTCATTTACTATCTTCCATGACAATAAAAGCCTTCCATGGACTGTCTCTATTCATCCGATCCGTAGTGGGGAGCCATAGAGAAGGCCTTCGCCTACAGAGCCGCTGTCTAATCTCCCACAGAAGACCTCTCTAGGATCCAGCCACTGAGATCACCAACCCAAACAAGCCTCGAGACCAAGCCAAGGACTCCCTGCCTGGAGGATCCTGTCAGAGCTCCTCTCTCTTTCTCCCCATGGTTGCTGTCTGGTCCAGCCCGTGGGCTTTCACTTCATTCTCAGCTTTTTCCCGGCTCTCAGCCGTGCCTGGGTGCTCAAGAGCCTGAGAAGCAGACGGTCCATGGCCACTCTGCAGGCCCTGGGACCCTCGAGCTGCTGCAGCTCCCCCCAGGAACACAGACTGCACTCCCTCAGTCCAGAAGCAGTGTCCCCATGGAGGCTTTTCACAACTTGACACCCGCCAGCATCGGTGTGGGGTGAACATAGTCAAACTCCCCACTGCCCGCCTCCATGAGTGGCCTGAGCTCCGTGGTGGGATGATTGTGGGAACCCCACTTTAACCCAACATTCCTCTACAGCTGTGGGAATTATCGATTGCTTAGGTGTAGACAGCATGTTTTACTCAACAGCTTCCACACACTGCCCTTCCACGTTTTATCTGCTTTAGGTACGTAAATGGCAACTGTAAGAGATACAGTTAAACTGCAAATACTTGTGCTAACAAGGCTAATAAATATTTTAAAAATTATAGTAATAGTGCAAATGGATTGTGTCTATAAACCCATATCCTACATAAGGAGTATTAGCACCCAGTTATTTTCACTTCCACATTAATTAGCCACACTCTCATAAACTTTGGGATAATGAGATAAATTTTCTCCTTTTCCATATCTGCCTTTGAGTAGTTACAAATCTAAGAACTATGGAAACCGTGATGGATCATTACATTTCCAATTGACTTGGACTAATAAAAAAAAAAAGCTAATTGTAAATTTTTTTTTGCAAGATTTCAAATCAATAACATCTGCTATCTTAGCCACGGATGATTTAATTTTTTAACACGTGCTTTCAACCTTTAATTTTCTCCAAAGCAGCCACATCAATTATTAATTTATCTATATTTCCTCAAAGCGAGTCAGACTTAAGATCCTTCATAAATATTTAAGAATACTGCTGCAAAATAAACAAAAAAACTTTTACTTAACTTTTAATTGCAAGTTTCAAAACCTGTGATTGAAGAAAACAAAAGAAAGAGAGAGAAACATAGTCTTAAAATTTAAGAGACACATAAAACAAAACTAACTAAAACAAAATAAGAAAAAGAGATTAGGAGACGTGGGAGGCAACAATTTTGCCATAACCCACACTATATGCTTTACAATAGTAAAGCTTGCTACACATTGATATAACACATAAATAGATATGACCGAACTTAATTCAAGCACACAAACATACTTAATTTCCGATAGCTTACATCTCCTCCAAAAACACATGCACTTTACATATACTCTTAATATTAATACCTAACAAAGTGACTGAAATAAATATCAGAATGTATAAAAATAGACCGCATGCAATTAAAACCATGCTCAACCATTTTCATGATCATTAGCAAGTCTTTTGAGATAGCCGGTGATATCTATTGCTGTTCTTCTTAATTTGTTCTGACTTGGAAGTAGGCTCTACACTGGCCTCAAACTGAGGTCACATTGAATTAGGGAGAGTGCTAATAGATTATGACTATATGTTTCTGGAAGAGATTTTAGAGAAGCCACAAAAAGCCACAGGGAGGATACTGTGTGATACCCAGCAAGGCCAGCAATGGCAAGGATATAAACTGTAACAGTAGCTCTAAGAAGGACCAGTATTCTCCCCTAGAGACTCCAGAGACAGCGTGGCCCCAATAAAGCCCTGATGGCAGACTTTTAGCCTCCAAAACCATAAGGATGAACTTCCACTATTTCAAGTTATCCAGGATGTGATACTTTTGTTTCAGGAGCCCAGGAGAGTGATACAGACTCAATATGCAGTATTCTCTGTATTTTACAATGTGAGCTAAGGCATGCACACTATAAGCAGAACATACACAGTTAAAATTTCAAAGCAAATGTCCATTTTACCTCCATTAGCAGCAGACAGCATGTTGCTACATCCTTAAATACTCACATGTGCTCTTTTCCTGCCACATTTTCTCCTTTCCCTCACATAAGTCCTTCCTATCACAGCCTTTCCCTTTCTCCCTGTGCTCCCATCTCTACCATAGCCTTCTTGCTTTCCCCACAGCCTGTAAAACGCAGGATAGCTTTTCTTTGTGGTTCTCCTATTTAATCAGATTGAAATCAATATAGCTTGATGATCTGACTTAAAATAAAATCATTAAATGAGAAAATGAATCTACCTGAAAGGCTCTGCTTAAGCAAATTCACAAAATATTAATAAATATATACTGAAACTGTTACAAATAGGTACATTTTAAATAAACATATTTATTCAGTTAAGTTTATTTTATGCAAAAGTTATTTCCTACCAGGGCCATGCTGTATGAACTTTATTTTACCAAAGAGCAATATACTGCTAACCATTCCACTTTACCAAGACATATCATTTAAAGCAAAAATTGATTATCATCTAGTAATAATAATTTTTCACATATGCATGAGCATTTGTGAGATTTAACAAAGTTTCTTGTACTATAGAATATTTGATCAATCAAACAACATATTTTTAAAAATCAATGTAAAAATTTACTTAGCCAATTAACATAAACATGAGATGCTACCCTTTTATTATTTTTACTGTATCATAAAGCTTACACAAATGTGCCTGGTTACAAAACTTGCCTACTTTAGGCATATGAACTCCTGTTGACATGTATGTGTGTGTTTACTAAGAATGGAAAATATATAGATTTGGTTGGGGGCCAGTTATTATCACATTGCATTACAGTGGGCTACAGAAGGAGGTAAACAGATACACTGTAGCTTATTTCATTAGTATTGAAATGCCTGCAGATGTGAAACTTGCAGATATCTTGTAGCATTATAACCTGAGTGTTTTCTGCTTTCCAGTAAGCTCACTGTTCTCAGAAGAAATAAATAGACTAGCCAATGAAACTGTTGCTTTCTGCAAGTTAGAAAAATTGGAAGATTTATTTTAGATATAAAATACAAACTACATTCAGAGGAAAAGAGATTGATTTCTGTGGGAAAGGAATTCATAAATGTTCTAGCTGGGAGTTTTGACACATGATTGTAATATTAGCTCATGTGAGGTAGATGGAAGAGTATCAGAAATATAATATAACATGACCCTTAGCTACTTAGCAAGTTAGAGGCCGGGCCTCAGTGATACAAACAACCACAGAACTAGAATTTTCAAGCAAAGAATCCTCATGATCAGAGATGAAAAAAATTGCATTGAAGGGTTTTTTTTTGTTGTTGTTCTAAAGAATAAATATAAATAATATCACTTAGATGTTTGATACCTTACTTTTGACCCACTAGAATTCTTCTTAGAAAAATGTATCATATACTTATATATTAAATATTGTTTAGTGAAGGGAGCATGTAAGTGATTCACCATGAGTTCATTTACTCACCAATAATTCAGGTACTATTTTTAAATTCAAAGACCCTAGGACTGCACAAAGGTATTCTACAAAGCCTGTGGTTCTAAAAAAAAAAAAAAAAAAGTTAGTGGAAAAGATAAGACAGAGGTTTCTGATATTTTAGAGATTACATCTCTCAAGTAAAATAGATGAACTAAAAATTATTATTAAAGATTAGAACAATTTGTTCTAAAACACTTAATTCAGCCTAATTACAAAAATGATTAAAGATCTAAACCCGTTTTCTTCAACCTTTGATTTGTCTACTGCTCAGCACCACATTCTAAACCATGGAACCTTTATGAAACTTACCATATTTGTCGGGGGAAACTTTTTAATATTTTATGGTTTTAAAAATGTTTATAAGAATATGAAATGAAAGTATGGGAAAAAGTAGCATTTATAAATTATACTATTCCTTTATAAACTGTCATATTAAAATTCTAGTTATAGCAATGTTGCTACATTGAAGAACCTCAACAATAGTTTATGGTCAGTTTTCCACATTACCACCTTTGTGCTTAGGGTTTGTTGAATAAAAGAAAATTTTGTATTAAAATATCATGTGTTCCTAAATATAAAAAGTACTTCTGTATCCTTTATATTTGGGTGTATGTGATACTTGGCTCTTTTGCAAATATATCTTTTAAGAAGGTGTTCTCTCTTATTTCTTCAAGGATTCTAGCACATTTGAAAGTTTATTTTATGCTCATTTTCAATTTTTAAAATATAAATTTCTAGGAATATGAATTTTCTTACTGGATTTTTTTCTGATTAATCTTAACAGTAGATTATCTATCTTTATGTAACTCTTGTGCTACTTCAACTACATTACTTTTTAAAAATCTCCTGTGAGTTGTAGAAGTGTTCTTAGGTGGCGGTCTCTTGAAGCATCTTGACTTTTCTCAGTTGTATTAGTTTTTTATGTTAATTTTCTAACTTGAAGTTTCCATGCAACACTAGTAGAATAAATTTAAATTTTATGCCTATCACAGCTCAGGTTTTACAGTTCTCTGTTTTCACCTGCTGTCTCCCTCTGTCTCATATCGTTTAACACTGGAAGGGATAAACTTGCTCATAGACTCCATAAACTATCGATCACTTCACTCAATGAGTTCTTTCCATGTTTTTGGCTTTTAAAACAGATCTTACTTGGAGCCTTCTGCCTTGCACATGCTCAAGGTCACTTTACCCCCTCCGTGAGTGGCAAACATCTTCAGGACAATATTTGACTTTTTTAAAATATTTATTCTGTATTCTAGCTTTGTCACCTAGCTTCATTTACATAAGACTCCTGTTACTTACCTCATCCTTGACAGCATTTTAAAGACTTTGACATGCTTCTTAATTTCTATATGCTAGTCATTAAGGGCTGAGGAACAGGATGAGAAAAGAGGATGTATAATTTACATTAGTAACTTTACATAAGTTTGAGTAGGGGCGTGTGAAGAACAAGGTCACTTTGACCTTCTTAGGGATAACTGTAGATAAAAACCTCATAAATGATGATGGCTGAAAAATGGTAGAATAAGTCAGATTTGTGTGACTTTTCTACAGACAGCAGGGAATTAGAAAAGAAGATAGAATTTATAGTCTTAGTGGGAGAAGGTTGTAAAGAAGGTACTGCAGGTTGGGATGCCAGGGGGAGACAGAGAGGGTATAGCTTGAGAGAGAGAAAGAAAAAAATGGGGAGTCCCAGGGCTCTGTTGCAGTAAGCAAAGTAGGGATAATATTAAACAGTTTGAAGGAGCAAGCCCAGAAAAAGTGCACTGGATTTGGTACTTGGTTACGCAGTCTTAATCTCCATCCATGACAGCCAGTCTAGTTTCTCAGCTAAAATCCTTGCAGCTATCCTTGACTTTACAGCCATCCTTCACAAGATAAATACTCAGTTCATGAAGAAATTGTCTTTAGCCTTCAAGTCTGAGCACAGGTTGACCAATCCTCACCCCCTCCCTATTTAAAATCGCATAACAAATGATCTTGTTCTCTTGCCTTCTGCACAATACTAGTACTGGATATTCTGCTCTGTTATCTTTCCACAGCACCTCTTACCTTCCACGTACTGGATAAAGTCACCACTTACTATGATTGCTTGTTTGTAACTTTTCACTAGACTATGCACAACCCTTCCCACAGCATGTTGGCAATCACCACATCCTCGACTTACAACCCACACACTACTCCAAAAAAAGTTTTTTTTTTGTTTTTTTTTTGATTTTCTTGGTGACTGTAGATGTTAAACAAACTTTGAACATGAGATTACACTACTTTACTTTTTATTTCTTCTGGACAAAGCATTCACCAAATAGGTAAAGACGTTTTAATTTATAAAAATAATTGCCCATAAACAAGGATTCATGGCATGGCATTTCTTGTTATGTTTTTATGGGAGTTTCACCAATATACCACAGGCTGGCATTGAACTTACTAACTCCTGTGTCTGCTTCCCAGGTACTGGGATTGCAGGTGAGAATCACAATATATCAATGAGATGTATGGTTTTTTTGCATATGTTCTATTCTATACACACAACTTGGAAGTATGTTTGTATACACTCATAATTGCGGCATACTCAACTTTTCATTGATGAATAATAAAAATCAATTCTATTATGTCAGTAACTAATATAGAATCAACTTTTAACTTTAAGTTAAACATAATTTAAAACAAAATGTATTTAAAACTTTAAAACAACATACATATATACATAAATTGAGTATACATATTTATGGGACACTGAGTGAGGAGCTGATGAACGGACATGTGGCATGATGCTCAGGTGTAGTTATGCATTTATGTCCTCAAACCTTTATTGTTTCTTTCTGATGACCCTTTGAGATCCTTTCTTGTAGCTTTTTAGAGTTATGTAGATTATTCTCATTTTCTAAATTCAGCCTGTTGGGCAGTAGTGCACCAGAACATAGTCCTAACTATAACTTGGTATTCATTGATAAACCTTTTCTTGGCTTTCCTTTTTCCCTATTAGGATTCTTAAGCATTCCTGGTATACTAATTTGTATGATAAATTCTAGTATGAATTTCTAATATTTAGACCGTGAGCTTTAAAATGGACCTCTTTCCTTCCTTCCTTCTTTCTTTCTTTTTCCTTCCTTCCTTCCTTCCTTCCTTCCTTCCTTCCTTCCTTCCTTCCTTCACACTTGGCTTGTGGTTCTTCCTTTTAGCCCCATGTTTTCTGCCTCATTCTTATTCACTGAATAGTCATTGCCAACCCACAAAAGCCCCCAAATGGAAAGGCAATGACCTGATGTGCTCAGTGTGTTCTACAAGTCCCACTGCACATCTTGAACCATCATCTTCTACATAGACATTCTATTCTTCATTGAATTCAGCTTTATGTTTCTAAGAAATGAAAGCTAATAAGACAGCAGATCTTTGTATATGCATAAAAGAGTAATAGAATGCTTTAAAAAAAATCTTCAAAATGACATATACAGAAAAAAAAACTGTAGGATTTAATAGAGTTGCATGACGGTTTTCTAAATCATCCTACTTCTCCAAATGTGCTGCAGATGCAGATGACCATTTCATGAATAATCATCAAATTCTCTTATTGAATGGAATCAGAAAAGTCAAGGTACTCAGTTCTCACACTTTGTTGTTTTTTTATAATTTAAAATAGTTACCTTTGAATCAAAATGAAAAGTTTCAGGCTACAATGCAGTTTATGATGAAAAAGGTAATTTTTTATGATTTTCTATTCCCTTTCCTGGCATCTTGTTTGTTTGCTTTGGGGAGTAAAATTAAAGCAGTTGTGAGGCTGAAGTGTAAAAACCCAATTCTTAGAAGTTCATATTTTGCAAATCAAATTAATTGGCAACAGGTCATCCAGGAATCTCAAAATTTCCCAATGAGTTCCTTTTTTATTCAGACAGGGTCCATTTTGTGTGACTGTACAAGTGATAGACTGTACACTCTCAGGCTTTGCTGGAATGTGTCCTCCCCAGTCTTATGTGGATCCAACATTTCAGAGAGTATGGAAAGCAACTCGGTAAAGTTCCTAGTCTTACGCCTGTGGCTGTGCAAATATTTGCTGATGAATTTAAAGAAAAAGTAGATTTGACCTTTAGCCTGAAACTGTTAAGAGATTCAGAAAGAAAAACTACCTTGTATCAACTGAACTATTTTTAGCATCAATATCCATATAAACGTATTGTGTTTATTATTAAACCACTTTAAGTTTAATCATCTCTATAACTTATTTTTATTTTCCTGCTATAATCTCTAGATCTTAATCACATGCATGTTTTAAAAATCACTAAGTGATGTTTATAAGCTATAATTATACAGAGTAAAGGTGAGCAAATCCCAGAAACAAAATGATTCTGGGGAGAACACCTGATACAGTGATATGGCTTATGATATGAATTATAATAGTTTTTATTCCTGTGGCTACAGAATCGTATATTTTTTACTTTGTGATTTTATAGATAAAAAGTAAGTAGGTAGAATGTTTTCTATTTTCCAATTTAATTGCCCCTATAGGATTTGCAACAAAAACTAATCTTGCAGAAAGAAAACCTGAGACTTGCTCTAATTTTTTTTTATTTTACCTTTGTGAAAATGTAAGTCACAACCCAGCAAACAGTACAAAATGATTTTTATTTTTTGTACCTCATTATAGTACACAGGATAAATAGAACGGGTCTACCATTATTATTTCTACACATGACTTGTTAATCCAAACCTCCAATCCAGATTTTTCACTAGAGAAAAATAGGGACTAGAAATATGTTTCAGTGGTTAAGTGTGCTGGCTGTTCTTCCAGAGAATCCTGGTTTTATTCCTAGCACCTACATTGTAGTTCACAACTATCCTTGGCTCCATTTCTGTGCCTTATTTCTCTCTTCTGATTTCTGTGTTCACTAATGACCTATAAACAGACAAAACACAAAAAATAAAAGTAAACAAGTAAATCTTAAAATGCCTACTGCTTGTATGTCTTGGGATTTACAGTTTTCCATATGTTTACAAATTTTTATTATTTTAATATACTTTAGTTAAAATATAATTACATAACTTTTCCATTTTCTCACTTCAGACTCTCCCAGTTCCCCTTCCTCCAACATCTCCCATGGCTCCCACTCACTTGTAAAATAATGGCCTCTTTTTCTTTGACTATTATTATTTTACACACACACACACACACACACACACACACACACACACACACACAGAGTAATTCAACCTGCTGGGTCTCTTTGTGATGTTTGTGTGCATAGAATTTCAGAGATGACTTTGTATTGGATAATCAATTAGGGGTTCATCCCTGGGTGAACCTAACCTTTTTTTTCTTTGCAGACATTGTTTACAGGTAGTTCTTTGTCTAGGGGTGAGCCCCCATGGGATTTTCCCCATGTCTGCAGCAACAGGTCTTGTGTGAGCAGCCATTTCTAGGAGGCACCTTTTTCAAAGCAGCATTCCTTGTCTTATGGCTCCTATAACCTTTTCTGCTCTTACTTTCATGATATTTGCTGAGCCCTGTGTCTCAGAGCTGTATTGTAGACCTATATATTGGTGCTGGAATATTTATGATTATTTGACCTTTTACTTGTGTCTAACTATGATTTTTTTTTTTGCAATGGTCTCCATTAAGTATAAAGAGTATTATTTATTTAGTTTTTTTATTTTTTGAGGGCAAATTAGATTGTATACATGAAAATAAAGATAACTTTTAGAATGCATTTAGGAGTTATGCTGGTTTAGTAAAATGACCGTATTAAGTTCTGAGATCCCTGACATTATTACTCCCAGGTAGTTTGGAAATTTCTGATATATGATATGATTTCCATCCTATTGAGTGTGCCTTAAGTCCAATTAGTCATCTGTTGCTGGTCCCCATAGTACCAGAAAGTACTATATGGCCAGCAATGAAGGGAAGCAACTAATAGTTTTACCCAGTCATGTCACCCATGAACTGCAATAATGATCAGCATGGCAAGGTATCGCTAAAGGTGTCATAGTGGCATGAAGGTTGGCAATAACCAACTTTCTGTAGTTTCAAAAATTATACTTTTCTTGGGGTGGGAAAAATTTACTTGCTGTATAAAGAGCAAAAATCATGTTTACAAAACCCAACTTTGTAAGTATAATAGTACTTTGTCAGTTTTAGCATGGGCAATTTGTATAACAAAAGGTGTAATTTATCCAATTATGTAAATAGCTTGTTATTGAGTACCCTGAGCTATAAATACACAGTGACAAGTCAGGACTCTGCCTTTAAGGATCTCACAGTGCACTACAGAATTACAAGTGCACATAAAGAAGGAAAATCACTGAACTGATAGCACAAGCTATTGGGGGCCGACTTTTAGCAGAAAGCGGCTATCAGCTTTGCAGCCATCTTGAGCCATATACCCTGACATGACAGCTGAGAACACTCCGATAATCTTGGTTTAGATACCTTGAGATTAAAGGTGTGTGAGATTAAAGGTGTGTGACTTAAGAAGTATAGAGATCAGGGTTAGAGACAAGACCTAAGGGCATGATTAAAGGTGTAACTTAGAGGCGTGGCTTAGAAGTGAGACATATAAAAGGCAGAGACAGAACAGATCAGAATTCAGACATTAGGGAGACATCAGACTAGAGAGAGAGATTCATACATATCAGACATTAGGTAGAATCTGCCGTCACCCTCGGGCTTGCTGAACCCCGACCCGCAGACCGGAGCGGCAGCTTGGGCCGGGATACAGTGGCCGCCCAAACGTGGGTCGGCCCAGGCCTCAACATTTTGCTCAGGCCGAGACATTTTTTAGCCGCCCCAACGTGGGACTAGTGCGGTCCCCAACAACAAGCGATGGGGAAACCAGCCAGTTTAGGGTAACAGTACTTCTTGTTGGGTGCAAGTACCAGGAGAAGTTACATGACTACTCTGGTTTTTATACCTCATTGAGACAGGAGTTTGCATCCAGAAATGCACCCAGTTATAGCAAGGGATTTGTGCTTAATCAAGCTTGCTATTATGAAATGCTATCCTCTAAGCATAAAAGCCGTTATTAGCTTACTTAGAGCTGCCATGATAACTTGCAAGAGACTCACACTAGATCAGTCTTTTTGGCAGTCTCTTCAGCAGATCAGTCCTCATTTATAAAATGAAGTACTCATGGGAGTTGTTAGCTCCTCATCTTAGATTCCAGTCAGTTACTACTGTGTCCTTCTAGCTGCATGCAGTTCTGCCACAGCTACACATGGTCTAGGGAAGGCACAGCAGGGTCTATAGAGGGTAGAAAGAGAATTGAAGGCAAGGTGAGAGGTAGAGGATTGTCCTTCAATATAACGATGAGGAAGTTATCATCCATTCTGGGTTAGGACTTTCTATGATGTAGCTTTTTGGAAATTCTGGTAGTCATTGGTTCACCAACCTACACCTGGGCAGTCATTACTTAGTCATGGATACCCTATCAGGGCGTGTAGACTTTTGTTCATATTTCTGCAGGGAATGTTAGCACAGCACATGGCTTCATCATTTGAACAGACGCTTTCTTTCCAAGGTGCCAAGCAAGGTGTGGGGATAGATAAAGTCCTGAGTGGATGTGTGGGGGATGGGGAGTGGATGAAGCCCTGAGGGAATATGTGTTATTGATAAAGACTCCAAAGTCTCACAGCCATGAGAACTGTCCAAATCTTCACCAGTTCAGGCTCAGGGAACTGACGAAACGTCTCCATTCTTCTTTTCATTCCTTTGGTGTTTATTGAGTGATTTTATTATCTTTATTTTCTTGAGTCTCCTCAAGTATGTCTGACTTTTTATTATATTGACATTTATGTATATTTCCAGAGGGCTGAAATTACCCAAACAAAACAAACTTAACCAATCAAAGAGAAAAACAAACAAATAAACAAACAAAACTTCTGTTATTTTATTCTTTAGAGGGTACCATGTTTGATTTAGCTACAGTTTCTTGGATTGTATAATTCCTTCTTCCCCACTTTCTTCACTTTCCCAAGTCCTGTGATTAAGGCTTAATTCAAATAATATCCTCAATGAAGGGTTATTAAGCTTTATACTGAGAATAAATTTATTCTCTGACTGGCTTCTTTTAAGCTTCTAGTTGTTAAGTGCTAAAGCTCCTGTGTGTGTGTGTGTGTGTGTGTGTGTGTGTGTCCAGGGATACCTGTCATCTTTGAATTTTCATGTTTCTAACTTCCTTCTCCACCATTAGTGTTGTACTGTTCTTATCTCACATCTAGCAAAAGGATTGGTTAATACCTTTTATGTGATAATTAAGAAATGGAAAAAACCTTACCTCAACACTGACCAATGCTAGGATTGCAAGGAGGTTGGATTTCACCTTTATATAAACTAGAGATAGTGTTTAAATTGTTTAATTGTTTTCTAAACAACACCAATAGAGTTATATAGTAAATTCTGGGCACCTCATTTAATATTTTGTGCCTGAATTTTCTGTCTTAATGAGCTTAACATAAGGCTAACTAGCTTCAAGACTATAGCTGGGGAGCTGGAGTGAGGGCTCAGGGGTTTGTGAGTGTTTGCTTTGCAATCATAAAGACTGGAGTTTATGCGCCAGTACCCATATAGACAGCTGCACATCCCATGCCTGCCTCTGACCCTTATGCCAGTTTATGAGAGAGAGAGAGAGAGAGAGAGAGAGAGAGAGAGAGAGAGAGAGAGAGAGAAGAGAGAGAGAAGAGAGAGAGAGAGAGAGAGAGAGAGAGAGAGAGAGAGAGGCAGAAGGATGAGGACTAGGAAGGCGATGGCCTTACTTTGTCTTTGTACATGTAAACAAACACAGGTGTGCTTGCCTGCACGCATGAGTTTACAAATATTAACACACAAACACAAATGCACTAAATACATTATATTTTAAAGAAGACAAGAACTGGAAAATTCTAATAGCGTTAGCTACAAAGTCGGATTTTGGAGTACCTGACTCCTGTGAATATTCACATATTTCTTCTCACTTCCACTCTATCTCCAACTAAAACTCACCAATTACCTTGTAATTCAAAACTCTTCTTTTTTCCCCCTGAAAGAATGAAATGAGTTAATATTCCAGTAAATTATAACTGACTGCTTACGGACAAGATGCTTAAGCTTATCATACACATTTTCTGTGTTCCCGTTTTCTATTTGCTTTCTTTTGACTTTTATTGAAAATAGTATTTTTTCATACAGTGTATTCTGATTACAGCCTCGCCATCCTGTACTTCCCCTGTTCTACATCCCATCCAGACACACATACTCCAGTGTCTTCTTAGAAAACAGGCAGCCAAGAAATAATAATAAAATAGAATAAGATAACCCATTCTCTGTGCGGAATTTTTACATTGGTGATGTGAGACGTCCAGTTCAGGATCTGCCTCTCTTATGGGAGATATTGTTTAGAATATATATTTAGTTTTAGATGTGCCCCCACCTGTATCCCCTTTCACCTTCCTTCCTCTCCCCTGTTTGATGTTCTCCTTTCAGTGGCAGCTCCATCATCCACCCTTACGTGTTTTTGTGTTTTTTCTATTTCTGTTTCCTAGGGAGATCCACCTTCCTTTCAGATTGATGGGGGCAACAGAGAGCACGTTCCCTTCAAAGTCCTTATCTGCCACAATTTTAGACCTTTTGAGTCTCTCATTGCCTCCTGGAAAAAAAAAACTGTTTTAAATGTTGAAACAGGGAAACTGTACTTAAATGATTTAGGGGATATCCAGAAAAGGATCACCTGTTTATAGTCATTCAGAAACACTGGGGGTGATTAAATTATACTTTCTCTCCTCCCTTCTTCCCTTCTTCCTTTCTTCCCCCTCAGGTCCTCCCTTCTTCATCTTCCTCCTTCCTTTATCTCCATTTCTTTCTTTTTTCCTCCTTCCTTCCTTCTTTCTTTTCTCCCTTCCTTCTTTCCTTCCTCCCTCCCTCCCTCCCTCCCTCCAATAGTACAGGCTAAGTTTTATGGAAAGATCATTCAGTCCAGAGAGGGGGAGGGGGGAGGGGGAGGGAGAAGAGGAGGGGGAGGGGGAGGGGGAGGGAGAAGAGAAGGGGGAGGGGGAGGGGGAGGGGGAGGGGGAGGGGGAGGGAGAGGGAGAGGGAGAGGGAGAGGGAGAGGGAGAGGGAGAGGGAGAGGGAGAGGGAGAGGGAGAGGGAGAGGGAGAGGGAGAGGGAGAGGGAGAGGGAGAGGGAGAGGGAGAGGGAGAGGGAGAGGGAGAGGGACAGATTTCAGAAAGTGAATACTTATCACATAGGTTACAAGCAAAAAGAGAAGAATTACTTGTGAGAGAAAAAATGCTAATCTGATAATCTGGTAATGTGTTGCTTTGATCCATCTCTCAATTCTATTACCTTCCACCATGTGTGAGTCTATCATGATCTTGCCTCCGCCTCAAGGTTGGCTGTAGGACATTTGCTCTGAGCTAATGTCACACCCGAGATCAGCTATTTCTCACTGTGGCTCCCCGTGGCACGTTGCAGGGAGCTTGTTTATTACGCTGCCACAGCAAGGACTGGCTTATCGCTACACAGTCAGGCTAAAATAGTGCTTTGTTCTGCTTCATGCCATCAAACACTAAACATTTCCCTGCTTAGAGGTGGGATATCTGAGAAGTGCAATCAATATCTTGATTCAAGAATAGAAATTAAAATGGATTTCAGCTTAGATCATAACATAATGTGGTAGCGTTTTTTTTCCCCCCAAGGTTTTGCCGCTGAATTCCAAGTGTTCCGAATATGTTGAAGAGAAGGAAAAAAGTGTGTCTAGGGTTTAGGCTGGCTTTTTTGTTCTGAAAAAAGAAAAAAAAAAAAGAAAAATCGCTGATTTAACTTTTTTTTCTTTTGAATAAAATAAAAAAGGGTTTCATATTTGAAGAGCTTGTGACCTTTTACAGAAATTAGACAGGCAGCTGTGTAGGACTTTTCTCACAGTGATAGGGTGGGACAGCTAGTTTAGCTGGGTCTTGAGGCTTCTAGGCTGAAGGACGAGTGACTTAATAGTTTTTCAGGAAACAGATTTGATAGAAGATTTTTACAACAGTCTTAGGTACTTAAGTATCAAAGGAGGATGTAAGGGCAACTCCAGAGGTTGTTCAAGTAGATGCAGATGTAGCGCAAATAGCAACACCTGCAACCTGCTCCACTCCAGAGGCTCAGGGACTGCTGCACAGAAAGCCATTTTGGGTTCAAACAACGGAGGTGAGAGAAGCTGCTGACCCCTGTGGTTGACTTAGGGAAAGGTTGAAAGAAGCTGAGGAGGAGGGCTAGCCTGTAGGAGGATCAGAAGTTTCAATTAATCGGGATCCCGAGATCTCTCAAACAGAAAACCACCAACCAGGCAGCACACACCAGCTGATATGAGGCCCCCAACACATATACAGTAGAGGACTGCCGGGTCTGTGTTCAATCAGAGATGATGCACCTAATCCGCAAAAGACTGGAATTTCTAGGGAGTTTGGAGGTCAGGTGAGGTGGGGGTGGGGGATGGGAACAGCCTCGTGGAGACGGGTGGGTTTGAGGTATGGGATGTGGAACAATCTGAGGGTGGATGGGGTGGGGAATAAAATCTGGAGTGGAAAGAAAGAAAAAAAGAAAGGAAGGAAGGAAAGAAGAAAGTAAATTTCACATAAAAAAACAAAACAAAAACCAAGATGTGTTCCTTCTGTTTCACTTTTGCATTTTTTTCTCATCTTTCTTTCTTTCTTTTTTTTTTTCTTTTTGGTTTTTCGAGACAGGGTTGCTCTATGTAGTCCTGGCTGTCCTGGAACTCACTCTGTAGACCAGGCTGGCTTGGAGCTCAGAAATCCGCCAGCCTCTGCCTCCCAAGTGCTGGGATTAAAGGCGTGAGCCACCACTGCCCGGCTTTTTCTCATCTTTCATCCTACTTCCGTATTAACACATTGTCACATAACATCCCGGAATACAGAGTGGGGGAGCTTGTTTCCGTCTGCCATTGAATCCATTGGTGGAGCCAGAGGGTCACCGTCCAAGTAGGGCATACTGAAATGTAGCTCTCATACTGGTCCTTGTGTCCTGGAATATTCATGTACATCTCCAGTGTAAATGATGATGTATACGTGTTACCATGGGATAATGTTATATCTCAAAGTTAGTATTACCTGGAATCTTGAATTTTTTTTTCTGTTTCTTTTTTAACGGTAGAGTTTTATTTTTCGTCCTACCTGCATATAATGTGTTTTGATCAAATCCACTCTCTATCCTTCCCTTCTAATTCCTCTATTCCTGCTCCTATCTTTTCCCTCTAATTTAAATGCACATTGTTTTAAACCCAATGAGTCTGCTTTGTATCACCTCGCTATGGGTGGTGTGGAATCAGATACTGGGGCATGGATAGTGTGCTTAGGGCCGCATTCCCAGAAAAAAAATTGATATTCTTGTCTCTAGCAGCCACTATTTACCTGTAGAGCCACAGTCTAATGGCTCTCTGTGCTGCGTTTGTTTCTGGCTACAGGTTGTGCAGACCTTGTGTTTACTGTTACAGTCACTGTGAGTTCTGTATCCTCTTGTCATGTCCAGTAAATATTTTTGTGTTCCATACATCCACTAACTCTGGCTCCCTTGCAATATGAGGTGTAATATAAATGCCACATTTAAGGCTGAGTACTTCATTCACAGTTTCTTATTTTCTGCACCTTGACCAGCTGTGGGTCTCTGTTTTTTTTATCACACACTACTGTGAAATGAGCTCCTCACAGGAGGGTTGAGCAAGTCACTGCTCTTTGTGTGTAAGGTTAAAGCCTAGGGGTCAATGTATCGTTTATGATCATTTTATGCTCGTTTATTAGAATAATTGTGGTAAATTCTCTCCTAGGAACAAGACCCATCCATCCATGTGTTCATGATACAGTTAACCGCACTAGATATGAATTTTGTCTTCTGGAATGGGCCTTAAATCCAATCACAAAATGGTTGGCCACTCCTATAACATTAAAGCCAAGATTGTACCAGTGAGCATTATCTGGCTATGATACTCACTTTTGTGGTCTTTAGGGTTCAGTTAGGCTAAGAGTGCTGATTACTTCACTGCCTTGGTAGTGTACATAGCCCTTTCTATCAATATGCAAGCTAACCAGTAAGAGTGAAGCTTCTATGTTGGTGCCAGCTTCATTTCTCCGCCCTCTGTGACTCTAGTATATAATGTCGACAGCAGTGGCCTTACCATCAAGTTCCAGACACTGATCAAGAGCAATAAGGATAGCCTGTAATTTATGGGGCTCCACTGCTCAATGACTCACAAAGCAGTTACCTATACCTGGCCCTAGAGTTTTTACTTGAGAACCCATATTGTTCAGATGAGGCACTGTCTCCCTCTTACAGAGTAATATCATTTAAAATTTTAAAATATAAATATTTGTATATTTTAGCAAAGGTCTTTGTTAACATGCTTCCATATGGCCTCCTCAAAGGTCTTTAGTGATAATTACCCCTGTTTACACTCATTTCTCTGCTAGGTCCTTCCAACTTCACCCCATCCATCCCTTCCTGCTCTATTATTATTCCTTTCCCTTTATACCTAACCAATGTTCTATTATCTTCGTTTGAAATACATCCCACATAGACTATTAATGGTTTCCTGACTTCCATGGATACTCTGATTTAAGCACACTTGTTTAAAGAGAAGATTGATGCCACATATACTCTATTTTATATAGATGAATCAACATTAATATCTATCCCACAATGTGCTGTTGATAGGTTGGGTAGTGTAGACAGAACAGATAGCAGAAATTCTCACATGCGGTAAGTTCTCATTGACTTTTAAATGAAAGAAGCTAAAAGTACTTTTCTATTTCACAATTATTTTATGAGATAATTAAACTGAATTGAACTTAAAATATTCTCAGTGTGTTGTATTTTCCTTGAAAGAACCAGTGCTTCCATCAGTTGATATTGCTTAATATTGACTGTGAAATAAAACAAAACAGTATTTGATGTTTGATGAGCTAGAGGTAGATAGAAGTTGAAGTTGCATGAACCAGAAAATAGTTCTAGAATTAGTTTAGAAAGTGTCTTGCCTTGGGCTAGGGCTTTCTAGATTCTTATGTTACTCTTATTATATTTACTGAAGAAAAAATTCATAAAATGATTTTTACAAAACTGTCATTTTGCCATCAAATAAAACAAATTCTTCCTAACTTCACCCTGGGAATTGGTTTTGCTTTTGACAAAGGCTTTATTGTATCCTTTTAAAATTTAATGAGGTATGTCACATATTTTATGCTCCAAATAAAACATATTGTAACAAAAAACTGTATAAAACCAAACTCATGACAAGGCAGAATCATATTGATATCATTTATGGTCCTATTGTCACACTTTCAATGCCAGAGCCAATAGGAGATAGTTATTAAGACAATTGGGCTACAGACATATCTACTACAGAGTACAGGGAGAATATTGCAGGGTGAAGTCAAAATAATGTAGTCATTAGCTCAGCATTCTACCTGGTCTTTGACTATCTTATGTAAAATTGTTCATTTGCAAATACAGGTATACCTATAAGCCAAGCTGTTCTGGGGGTTGAAGCAGAAAGATCTCTAGAGGCCATGTGTTCAATACTAGCCTACATAACATAGTGAGGCACTTGTTTTCTCTGTTAGAATCCTATTTCTGTGTTACATATGCCACAAAGCAATTTGGGAGGAGAAAGTTCATTGATTTCATCTTATGGGTTAGAGTTAGTTCATCATCAAGTCAAAGCAGGAACTCAAGGCAGGCACCTGGAGGCAGAAACTGATGTAGAGGACAAGAAGGAATGATACTTACCTAACTTCTCATACAACTCAAGAACACTTTTGGCATGCCCAAATCAATCTTTAGAAAAATACCCTCCAGACTTCCCTAAATATTACAGCGGCATTTTCTCGGTTGAGATTCCTTCTACCCTTATAACCCTAGCTTTTGTCAAGTAGACAAAATAGTAACTACTAAAATAAGTGACTCAACTCTTCCTATTTGACATAAAAAAAAACATGTGCAGATGTTATTGTAAATTATGTATAATTTATCAATAGACCAGTATCTCACCTTTCCTCTGGAGAATATATTAAAACTTTTAAGAAATCTTCACAACACTCTAATTTTAGATACATTAAGCCTAAAGAACTTAAGACAAAACACTCAATTAAGCATTGAGCATTAACTTTCCAGTAAGTGTCCATCCAGAGCACTCTTGAGTTCCTATATTGCTATTCATGCTATGTCCATTAATAACAGATCCCAAAATCAGCTGCTGAGGATGAGTAAGAAGATACTCCCTACAAATTTTATGTTGATCTCAATAGAATGAGCAGAAAGCACTTGTTTTGGCTTATGCTGCTTCCCCTCCCCCCCCCCCCCCACTCCAAATCCTATTCAGGGGCTTAGCCACAGATAGTAGAGTGCTCTAAAAAATTTTAAATCATAAACCAACAATGCATGCCTATAGAAGACAGTCAAAGAATGAAGAAAAAAGATAAGACTTAGCCCTGTGATAAAACTCTAGCTGCCTCTGAGCAAGTCCAGACCAGAGTTTCTCTTTAATGCTTCAGCTGGGTAGATTCCTTTGACATGCAACATTCCTTCCAGGAGGGGGTGGACATAAGAGGAGGCCAGCAAAAACTTACAGGAGTCCAGAATCTCAGAAAACTATGAGAGCTACAGGCCCCTCTACAGGATTGCAATAGCAGTAACTATTGCTGGAGACTGGTGGAGTTGCCTGTAAGTTGTTTAGAAAACTCTAGCGATACAGTTTTTGTGCATTAGGACCTATGCTCCAGTGGGCTTTGTGTGATCCTGTAAGTACCCCTCCCCCTACTGGAGTAACTCCAGTAGACTTGACTAGCTTAGACATAAGTAGAAGTTCTTCTTTTCTCTGACACTCATATTCTCTTATACATTTATCAAGATGAACAAAAATCTATGTTCACTCTAAACCCTCTACATAAGAAATGAACCAGAGGCATTGCTCATAATCATTCAGAATTGGAAATAACAGCGTGCCTTTCAATGGGTGATTGGGCAAATGTTCACACACATAGAGGGATACAAGAGAACTAACTTATGAATAATGTGTGTTTACTCTACTTGTATCTCCCTAGGAAAGGTCATATGACTGCTGCTTGTAGCAGGGACCTTGACTTACAGGGCTTTTCCTGCATCTGTGTTCATCTAAAGTTGTCATAGCTCAACTTGAGGTACAGAAATGCTACACTTGGCCGGGCGGTGGTGGCACACGCCTTTAATCCCAGCACTTGGGAGGCAGAGGCAGGTGGATTTCTGAGTTCGAGGCTAGCCTGGTCTACAAAGTGAGTTCCAGGACAGCCAGGGCTATACAGAGAAACCTTGTCTTGAAAAACCAAAAAAAAAAAAAAAAAAAAAAAAAAAAAAAAAAAAAAAAAAAAATCTAATATAGTAGACCCATTGATTTCTCTTTCTGAATCTGGCACAGTCCAGATTTTCTGAAGGACTTGACAGGTTTTTAAGGTCACCTGGTAAATTAAAAGTACTTTATATAAAACTCTTTCTTTAAAAAGCAAAGAGACTTGGTTAATTAAGCAAAATTCACCAACATGTTTTTTCTTGCAAGATCGCCATATAATAGGTAGTTGTCACTAACTTGAAAATACCAATGAATCATTTGAACCATTACCTAATGGTTAATAGAACAAGTAACACCAAAGATGGATAATTACCTCGCAGTTTGATTATTTAGCAACTAAGTGATTTGAAACGTTAGAATTTGTTAAAATTAAAGTTAACAATTTTCTGTACATTAACTTTAACCACAGACTGGTATAGTTACTACTACCACAATCAGGCTGCACAACCATTGACCACTGGCCCATCTCTTTCACCCTGCTAATGACCTACTCCGATTATGATGTTTTTAATTTCCAAAGTAGCATCTAAATAAGACAATTTCATGCATAACATCTAAAAACTAGTTAAGAAACTCTTTGACAGCCTTCCATATAGATGTCTACATTAGTTCTTTAGTCTGTTGTATGGCTGAGTCATATCTCACTATATGTGTGAACATTTGTCGAATCACCCATTAAAGACCCAATGTTATTTTTGGTTTAGGATGATTATGAATAAGGTCCCTGAAGGAACACTTACATACAGGATTTAGAATGAATGTAGATTTTAATTTTTCTTGGTAAATACAGAAGAGTGGGATTTAGGGGGTCACATGGTTGAGAGTATACTAGAACACATCTTAGACATGCTGTTCTCTTTATACTCTCAGAGCAATGCATATGATTTATCGTAGTTTTGCATTCTTGTCAGCACTTGGTATTGTCAGATTTTTTTAAGCTATGGCTATTCTCATCAATGCACACAGCTATCTCATCATGGTTTTAATTTGCATTTCCCTAATGTTTAATGATATTGAACATCTTTTTACATGCTAATTTGCCGCTCCAGCATCTTCTTCGGAGAAACATCTGTCCCTTGCCCATCCCCTTAGTTTAGGTTGTTTATTTTTATCATTTTATTGAATTTGAGGGCTCTTTAAATTCTGTAGATGTGTTGTTAGTTTGGTGATGTGCGATTTTCTTCCCATGTTTTTTCATTTTCTCTATAGTTTCAGAGAACAAATGTTTTGGTGGGTTTTAAAGTCCTCATTTCTACTACGTTCATCTTCTACCCCATAGCTGTATATAACACTGTGAGCAGCATGCAGGGAACTGAATCTAGTGATTAGTGGTGTGTGTGTGTGTGTGTGTGTGTGTGTGTGTATGTGTGTGTGTGTGTATGTGTGTGTGTGTGTGTATGTGCATTCATATTTCAAAAGTGGATTAAGTAACAAGTGTTTATGGTCAGAGAGAAAAAAAAGATAAAAATTTATTTAAACAATTAAATGAAAAAATATTTATTAATTTATTCACACTTGCTTCAATTCTTCCACTTACCCTTGATTGGGCTGCCCAAACAAAATTCCCTTTTCTTCTACACTTAATCTCAGTAGCCACATAAAAAGGGAGCTGACAAATTTTACATTATAAAACAGTCTCAATAGGTGACATCAATTTCAAGATTAATGTGTTCATCTCCTGAGAATAGGTTTCAGAGAGGAAGAAGCATGTGTGTGTGTGTGTGTGTGTGTGTGTGTGTGTGTGTGTGTGTGTGTGTGTATGGTGTGTGTGTGGTGTGTGTGTGTGTGTGTGTGGTGTGGAATAGGTTTCAGAGAGGAAGAAGTATGTGTGTGTGTGTGTGGTGTGGTGTGTGTGTGTGGTGTGTGTGTGTGTGTGGTGTGGTGTGTGTGTGTGGTGTGTGTGTGTGTGTGGTGTGTGTGGTGTGTGTGTGGTGTGTGTGTGGTGTGTGTGTGTGTATGTGTGTATGGTGTGTGTGTGTGTGGTGTGTGTGTGTGTATGTGTGTATGGTGTGTGTGTGTGTGGTGTGTGTGTGGTGTGTGTGTGGTATGTGTGTGTGGTGTGTGTATGTGTGGTGTGTGTGTGTATGTGTGTGTCTGTGTGTGTCTTTGTGTGTGCCTTTTCAATGATTAGGGTGATTAGACCTTTGAAAATGTTCCCCTCTTCCTAGAAGAGCTGGGTATAGCTGACGCAACCTCATGTTTACACACATTTAATCCTATCCCCTAAAGCAACTGCTACTTATTTCTAATTTCCAGATGCCAACATCTGCAATTAGAAGCTGGCAAAATGATTATCCTAACAGCTGCTGGAAACATATAGTTTACAGGAAAATGTCAAATCTCTTTTTGAATGTTGAATTATTCTGAAAGAACACTCATTCTCATCTTCTTTGTTACCTAACCTTTCTCTCATTTAATTAACATCCTACTGAATAAATTTACAAAAAGATTACATTCTATTAGTCTTCAACACTTTTACATTTTGTGAGGCCTTAATAGGACTACATGGGGCTTCAGTGGTCCACATGAGATTGAATTATGGTATCTGAAGGACTGTTGTGGTCTCTTCTTACTTTTAGGCCCTTAATTACAAGGAAAGGAAGGTCTTCCCAGGTCTACTAAAGAGTGACCATCCTCACTGCACACTTCTAGCTTCTACTTAAAAAAAGACTTTTTGTTGTTCCTCTTTTTGTCACATAATACATCTAACAGCAATTTCCCCTCTCTCTAGTTCTCCCAATCTACTGTCCCCACACCACCTTTTCTCTCCATTCCTTCTCTGTTTCCCTTCAGAAAATAGCATGCTGTCCAGGAATATAACTGAACATGGCATAACATGTTACAATAAGATATGGCACAAACCCTCATATCAGAGCTGGAGGAGGCAACTCAGCAGGAAGAAAAGGGTCCCAAGGGCAGGCAAAAGAGTCAGAGACACCCACACCCTCTGTTAGGAGTCCCAGGAAAACACCAAGCTATCAACTCTCACTTATTTGCAGAGAACTTAGCACAGACCCATGTAGATGCTGTGGTAACTGCTTCATTACCTGTGAGCCCCTATAAGTCCTGATTGGTTGATTCTGTCAGCTGTGTTCTCCTGGTATCTTCTGATCCTCTGGCTTCTACAATTCTTCTTCTTCCTGTTCTTCCTCTAAGTGGTTTCCCAAGCTTCACGGAAAGGAACCTGATGGAGTTCTCTAATTTGGGCTCTCTCTGTGACTAATGTTTGGCTGTAGGTCTCTGCATCTGCTACTACCAGCTGTCAGAGGAAACTTATCTGATGACAATTGAGCTAGGCACTCACCTACGAGTACTGTAGAATATCATTATGATTAACTTACTGATTATAATTATATATATATATATATAATATATATATATATATATATATATATATATATATATATATATAGTGGTCTGGGCTGTCCAGATTCTGGTTCCTGGTTGTACAGTGTCAAGCATGGGCTCCCTTTCTTGGTGTGGGCCTCAAATTAGACCAGTCATTGGTTTGCTATTCCCAGAAGTTCTGCACCTCCACTGCTCCCAAACATCTTTCATGCTGGATAGATTATAGGTCAAAGGTTTTTGTGGCTAGGTTTGAGTTCCAATCATACCACTGGAAGTTGCTTGGCTAAAGAAAGTGGACACTCAGGCTCCACATCCTCTACTTCTGGGAGTCCTAAACTGCCATCTACAGAATGGGAAAAAAGATTTTCACCAACACCACATACTATAGAGGCCTTGTATTCAAAGTACATAAAGAAGTTAAACTAGCTAGCCATCAACAAACCAAGTAATCCACCCCCCCCCCAATGGGGTACATATCTAAATAGAATTCTCAATAGAAGAAATGTGTTCAACATTCCTAGCCATCAGAGAAATACAAATCACAACTACTTTGATTCCTGGGAGTTTCCTTTGTCCTAGGTTTCTGGCTCCTTCCAGAAATGACATCATGGTTTTCAGAGTTCAGTTCTCTCTCCCTTCCTCCTTCCCACACTCCATCCCTTCTATTTTCCTCCTTAGTCCCTCTCCCACTGAGTTCCCTCCCTCCCTCCACCTCTGATATCTATTTTACTTCCCCTTCTGAGTGAGATTCAAGCATCTTCCCTTCGAACCTCCTTGTTACTTTGTTTCTTTGTGTCTGTGGATTGTATCATGTTTATCCTGTACTTTATGGCAAATATCCACTGTGAGTACATACCATGCAGGATAATATTTTCTAGTTCTATCCACTTGCCTGCAGATGTCATTATGTCCTTGTTTTTAATAGCCAAGTGATACTCCGCTGTGTAAATGTGCCACATTTTTTTTTTTTATCCATGTTCTTTGGTTGAGAAACACCTAAGTTGTTTAGAATTTCTGGCTACCATGAATAAAACTGCTATGAATGTGGTTTTCTAACTGTCGTTGTAGGGGGAGTATCTTTTGAGTATATACCCAAGAATGGTATACTTGGGTCTTGAAGTGGAAATATTTCCAATTTTCAAGAAAAAGCCAAGTTAATTTCCAAAGTGGTTCTACAAGTTTGCACTTTCATCAGCAATAGAGGCGTGTTTGCCTTGTTGCATATTCTGAACATGTGTCATCATTTGAGTTTTTGATCTTAGCCATTTTGACAGGTATAAGATAGGATCTCAGAGTTGTTTTGATTTGCATTTCTCTGCCAACTAAGTACATTGAATATTTCTTTATGTGCTTCTTGGGCATTCCTCTTTTTAGAATTTTGTTTAGCTCTGGCCACCATTTTTTTTTTAATTGGGCTATGTAATTCATTGATATCTAATCTCTTGAATTCTTTATATATTTTGGATATTAATCCTCTGTTGAATATAGAATCAATGAAGTTCTTTTCCCATTCTGTGGGCTACTTTTTGTGCTACTAATGGTATCCTTCACCTTACAGAAGCTCTTCAGTTTCATGAGGTCCCATTTATTAATTTTTAATCTTAGTGCCTGAACTGTTGGTGTTCTGTTCAGGAAGCTGCCTCTTCTGGCAATGTATTCAAGGATATTCCCCACTTTCTCTTCTATTAGATTTAGCACATCTGGTTTTATGTAGTACTCTTTGAACCACGTCAACCTGAGTTTTGTGCAGGGTGATAAATATGGATCTATTTTTATTCATCTATATGCAGACATCCAGTTAGGCCAGCAACATTGGTTGAATATGCTATACTAGATATGTTGAATTCTGCTATACTTGCTGACAGGGTCCTAGCATAACTGTCCTCTGAGAGGCTTCACCCAACAACTGATAGAAACAGATGAAGAGACCCACAGCACAGCCAAATATCAGGTTGAACTTGGGGAATCCCATGGAAGAGTGGAGGAATGAGTGAAGGAGCCAGAGAGGTCAAGACATCACAAGAAACCTGACCTACAGAATTAACTAATCTGAGCCCATAGGAGCTCACAGAATCAAAAACACCAACCAAAGAACATACATGGGATGGACCTAGGCCCCCCATACATGTAACAGATGTAACTTGATCTTCAGGTAGGCTTCCTGACAGCTTGAATAGGGGCTGTATGTGACTCTGTTGCCTGCCTTTTATACTATTCTAATTACATGCAAGTATTAAGGTCAGTTCTAGGTTGAGGAATACAATAGCAATACAATAGATGCAAATAGTCAAGGAACAAGCAAGACAATAAACACAAATAGTCAAAGAATAAGCAAGACAATAAACAAAATTTCAAGGGTTTATCAGTATGACCAAAATATCTGAACCAACTTCGCTGTCCTAGCCCAAAGTCATTTAAAAAGGGGAGAGGCAGAGAGCTTTTGGGGCTGCTTGGCATGAATCTGACATGGGCCAAGGACAAGGAAATGGGCTGCTTGGAAGGAATATGACATTGGCCAAAGACAAGGAAGTAGGCTTCAGGCACTAATCTGACATTGGGCTAGAATAAAGAAGTAATTTCAGGCAGGAATCTAAATCTTAGGCTAGAACAAAGAAGTAATTTCAGGCAGGAATATAAATCTTAGGCTAGAACAAAGAAGTAATTTCAGGCAGGAATATAAATCTTAGGTAAGAACAAGGAAGTAGGCTTCAGACATGAAAATGAGTTGGTGTTCTTATCTCTTCATTGTAAGCCCTGCCTACATGAGGTGACCACCTCAGGCTCCATATTTCTCACTAGAAGTCTCAGCTAAAGTCACCCCCAAAGACTCCCTGGAGCCTTCCACATTCCAGGTCTCTGGCACATCCTAGAGATGCCCCCTCCACCCCCCACCGGACCAGCCACTGATTTCTGTTCTCTCTTCTAGCCCTCTTCTGTCTCCAGCTCTTGCTACACCTGATTCCCCCCATTCTTTTCCCCTTCCCATCCTCTCTCCCAGGTATGAGCTTCTGCTTTTATTTAGCAAAGTTATAGATACTCCTGAGATCTCCTTTATTTCAGAGATTGTTCAAAACACTAGATTTAAATCAAATCAGGTAATTTTGCCTGTCAAGTCAGAATCCTAAACTATTTCTGAAAGTAGTATCTTTTGAGTGTAAAACATGAAGCAGTTATACCATTTTTGTTCATAAAGAACAGGGGGGAGCAGAATTATAATATTTAATAGGCCATAGAAACTCACATTAATGAAAAGATTTCTGAGACAATTAAGGTAGGCGAGTTGCTAACACAGAAAATTACTCTTAAAAAGTGTTAGAGTGACTGGGAATGCATACTGGGTCTTAATTCACAGATTCTCTAAATTTACCCTATTGCTATTTTCCACAGCAGAAAGTTGCAATGGAAACATTAATCCAGTCTATTGGTATCTTTTAAAATTAATTAGACTTTATTTAAGAATCCTTTGAGCATACTTTTTCAATACTGTGTGGCTTTTAAGTAGATTGAATTCTATGGAGTCATGGAGAGAATGCAGCAGAGGAGATAAAATTTCAGATTGTTCAAAGTACATCTCACATTCTTCCCTGAATAAACATGTGTGTACACAGTCTGAGAAATGTCACGCCCAGAGCAAGAGGGTTTAGCACTTTCTTTAGTATGTGAAAAATGAAACTTACTGATAAGATTTATACTGGTTTGATATGTGAGCTCTATAGCCAACAAAGCAATGAATGAAATTTATATGTATATTCTAATATTATAGTGTTGATCCATTTTGAATTGCTACATGATGATTTTGAAGCATGGATTATGTACCCATTCTATGAAATTTATTGCATGTTTTTTCTTAATAGTTCATTAGTATAACATTATGTATGTTTTGTGACTCTGATTTCTTAAAGCTTCTGCCAGTTTCCCAACTAAGTCTTAACATGCTAATTAGAAAGAAATAAAATACATGAATGTTTAAATATAGTGTATGCAATAAACACCTTTAATAACAAATATCCTGTGTAAGTTTTGTGGGACATTTTTGTGTGACAATGTGAAGAGCTTGGCAAACATTTATTCCTAAGAGAATGGAGCAAGAAAAAAATAGTTATGTTCTTCACATACCTTAGTGAGGTTTCCCCTATCCAATAAAATATACAACAACATACAAAAAGAGTAAAAATAATAGGTATAAAATTTTAAGTAAAACACAGTTCAGTACAAAAAGAATGCACAAGATAAATGTTAGGATAGCAAAAATATTCTGTATTGTTCTTCAGTGATGGATACTTGTGAAAATCTATGGAATTATACATAGGAGAGAATGAAGTTTATTATATACAAGCAAAACTTCTCCAAATCAGTCAGAATGGTGAATGTACTCATTGTCAGGCTGTGGAAGGTAGAGGCAGAAGAATAAGATGTTTAAAGTCATCCTTGTCTATGTAGTGAGTTTGAGAGAATCTGTGGCCCCATCTCAAAAAAATAAATTATTGACAAGTAACTGTACTTATTTTTTTTTTTGCTAGAGATTCTAAGACTTGAAAAAAATCTTTATATAAATACTGTAGTCTTAGTGAAGAATTTACTTTATTCCCTCATAAGAATATAAGTTAAAAAATTTAAAACCAGTTTATCTATATGTATACATAGATATAATTGGACAAATATAGAAACACTTTTTTATATGTATTACATTATAATATAACATGTGGCATATATTCACAAAAAGATGTCATATTAGCTTGTGACACAAAAACATATCAGAGTCATGCCAACACAAACAAATGATCAAGTTTATTTATTTTTTTGGTTTTTCGAGACAGGGTTTCTCTGTGTAGCCCTGGCTGTCCTGGAACTCACTCTGTAGACCAGGCTGGCCTTGAACTCAGAAATCCGCCTGCCTTTGCCTCCCAAGTGCTGGGATTAAAGGTGTGCGCCACCACCGCCCGGCAATGATCAAGTTTAGATGTGGGGAGAGTGGCAGATGTTTCTATAGAGGAGTTCCAATATATGTATATTGGAGTATGTATATGTAGATATAGATATAGATGATGCAGATGTATGTGTATATATATGATGTATATAATGTATATGTGTATGTATATGTGTATATATATGTACAAACTGCTCACTGCAGGACACAGGACTTAGCCCCTCTGCTTCCCTGCATATTTTATACCTTGGAATTCATTGGGAAAGATAGTGTACGAAGAGGTAGAAGTGCTATATTTACTGGAATGAAGCACAGCAAATACCACTTTAATAAAGTGTTAAGGGTTAAAGTCACTCTGGTGTTGTGTGGACATCATGTGTTTCCTATCATCATGTGGTTGAGTCTCTGATGCAAACTGTCAAAAAGCAAATTTCCAATGTGACATTTTGACATGTTTATTTGACTAAAGTATACTGTTTAATTATTCAGTCAAACAGTGGTGTGATGCTTTGAATGATATGTCCCCAAGGTCTGAGGCATTTAAATACTTGGTCCTCAGTTGTTGGTGCTATTTGGGAACTTAGGAGGCATGACCTAAGTGGAAAGTCAATCACTAGGGGTGACTGTGATATTTTAAAAGCTGTGTGACGTTCCTAGTTTGCTCAGTCTACAATTTGAGATGGGAGTTCTCAACTGTCCAAACTGCCAGTGTCTACCTCTGCCATGCTTCCCCCTGTATGATGGTGATAGACACTTATCTCTCTGAAACTGTAAGTGCCAAAAAGCCTGCCTTTCTATCATCTGCCTTGGTTATTGTTTAATCACACTAATAGAAAAGTGACTAACATAATGAGTCTGGGTCTTTTGGTCCTGATATTATATAGATATAATTAAATCCTATTACCAGTTTATGTTAAACAAAAATGATTATACTTCTAGTTTTATGGGAAGAAATACTATTTCTTAGTGAAAGAAGTTATTCTGTAATGTGCGTTCAACTCCTGAGTTTCTAGTACCATCTCCTAATACCCTGTCAAACAAATTCAGTCTTGGTGTGTTACCCCTGGGCACATAAGTCAATTCAGTCTTGCCAAACTAACCCATGGTACATAAGTCAATTTTTTTGCTATCTGTCTATTCATACATCCAGTACTTTTCTCTGGTAGACATAAATCAGTGTTGGAGAACATATTTCTACCCCTAGGCCACATATTTTTTCAAGTGAGAATATTTATTGAGTGTCTACTCATCGTGACAAGGATGCCTGATATTAGGCCAGGACATTTCAATAGTTTTAGAAATATCAAAAACAAAGAGTTGCCAAATTTCAAAAAAGATTAATATACTATAACTTTAAAATACAATGTAGTATGTTGGGTGGGATCCTGGTACAAAGATTTGACATAATTGGAGAAACGTAGTAAAATTCATATAAAAGTTTAAAGATAAATTCTGTGCCAGTATTTATTTTGTACTATGATGCGATAAGATAAAACAGGAAAGATAGAGGGAGTTTGGTATATGTACAAGAAGTTTTGACACTAATTTTGATATATTGTTACTAAGTCAGAAATAATGCTTTTCTTTTATGTTAAAAGTGCACACATGTGTACATGGACAAATGGCTACTATTTACAAGAGATTGACAATGCTATGGATTAAGGTAAAAATATGCCCAGACTCCAGTTTATTTCCAGTCTTGGATCCATGTAGCAAAAAATTACCTTTAAAAATGAGCCATATTTTACACTTTCCCTCTTACATCTCCAGCTTCTGATCTATGAAATGCAATGCGGCAAGCATCAGCCTGGAAGACCTTTCAGGTGATAAACTGTGGGTCACTCTGGATAGGTATTTAAAAGGCTCAGTGTAGCAAGTGGAATGTAGGGTTGGGGTGACAGAGAACTTCCTTAAGAAGCATACAAATAACTGCACATTTTCAATGTTGCTTTTGAGGACCCGCCTATTTGGTCAGTCTGGCCAAACCCAACTCATGGCCTGGCAGCTGAACATTTGTGATGCATTGTCTGTTTGTGTGAGACCATGTGCAGGAGTATAGAAGTAAAAAATAAAAAATAGACAAGGCCCCCTCTCTCCAACAGAAGTTGAACCCCATCTCTCAAGGAGAAGTTGTATCCTAGTCAGGGAAAAAGAAAATAAGTAAATAAATAAAGAAGAATAAGATATTGATCCCAATAAGCATTATGCAAACAGCAAGAAAAGAAAGATTCATACAGTATCTTCCCTTGAAGCTATTTTAGGAAAGCCTTACTGGCTCAGACAATGTTTAAGATCAAATAAGAAATAAAACCATCAGACAAACCCCTAACATTTAATGCTGGGTAAGCATGGAAGAATAGAAAAGAAATAATTGACATAGCAATTCAGACACAAACGTTATCTTTGTGTGTGCCAGAAGTCCATTAATAAGAAAGTCCCAAAATAGAATTATATCAATCATCGTATAGGGCCTGGGATAGATTTTGGCAGTAGGATAAATATAAATGAAAGTAGAGTAAATGAAGCTGAATGGAGGAAAGCCAAGAATTCTGAATTTGAAACATTTCTAAGGATTATGAAGTGTCAAACATCTCTTGGTAGCAAAGATCCAGGAAGTGCCAGGGTTGAAGAATGATTAGCAATGGCTTTTGTTGGTCATATTAGATTTCCTTCGTTACTATTGGGAAGTATTGGGCATACAATTATATCAATGTGTCTTCCATTCTCAGGAGCAAATATAGAGTCTGTAACTACCAAGATAGGAATAGTTGCAAGTAAATACTTTTCAAAAGGCAAATACAGGTCCTGGAACAATGCCAACACTAGCAAATTGAAAGTAATGACTAAGCAATAGAACAACCTATGAAGGTGCAGCCAGTGAGGTGGTCAAAAGAAAGGAAGAAATCCCAATGGGGTGAATGATCAACTGAGGAGCTGATATCTGGAAGAAAGATTTGGACCGGTGTTCCAAGGTCTGGAGAGGATACTTGAAACATCTCTCATTAAGATCAATCTCTCAGTTAAATGCTGAAATGAATACACTTGAATTACTCAAGGAAAAGAAAGATGTCATAACAGAACATAAGCAGTGATAATGGAGAGATGGGAAGGGAACAGTAGGTAATGGAGGGTGTGAGAGAGGGAGGGGAAAAAGAGAACCAGAGACAAGAATGTGAAGCCTGTGACAAGCTCAGCAGGACAAAAACCAAAAGACTAAGAATTCTGAGCTAGCATACTTCAGATGACCTCAGCAAATTATACTTCAGAAAAATGATTTAGAACCCTCAAAAGTACAAAACACTACGTGTTTATGTAGCTGGGTTTGCTATTATGATACCATAATGCTGAGCAGAAAGACAACACTCCGTGATGACTAACTTACAAATGGAGATTATTACATGATTAGCAAGGAGGTTGTTAAACAGACAGGAAATAAAAAATTTTTATATTTGATGGAAAATACTGACAACTGACCTCTGCACTTGACATGCAAAATTGTGTGAAAGATCACACACAAGCACATGCCTACATCTCTTTGGCACCAAATAAAACGTTTTCAAAGGAAAATACTGCTAGAATGAGAAGTAGGAACATATTTTGTTTTTTGTTTTTTTCAAAATTAATTTATTAGATCTTAAAGGTGAAAGGAAAAACTGTTGACAATATGTTCACAGAGAGAAAGAAAGCACCCTCCAGATTTAGTGAATTTCTCTCATAAACAAACAAGCAAACAAACAAATAAAAATGTGAATAACAGGGTGGAGACAGAATTAAGGATGCAATCTTGATATCCTCTCTTGCCTTCACATGTACTTACATGGACAAACATAGCTCTTCTTGTGTTTATACATGTGTGTATGTATACTCCCCTCCAACATACATTTGTTCAGGAAAGCTTTTGTTGGAAACAACACTGAATCTAGAATATGACGTTATTAAACAAGAACCATTGAAGCAGACAGAAAGCAATGATGAATAAATGTGGTTGTGTTTAGGTAACTTGATAAGTGAAAACAGCCCATGTCTTTTTAGAAACAGTACCTGGCACTGTCTCTGGTGTAAATAAAATTCTTAATGAATACACATTAGATAAACGAATGATTGCAGTAGATGGTACAAGAAGTTTGCCTTTGATATTTCTGTAAAATAGTTAATACCTACAGGAAAGGAGCAGGCATGTAGGTGAAGAGTCATCTGAGTGGAAGAGCATGGGGCCATCCCTATGAGGAATAGAGGAGAGACACAAAGATTGCTGAGAATTCAGTAGTATCACTCAGTAGTGCCACTTTTCCCATTAGCATCCATGGAGAGATGAAGATGGCAGCAATTCAGAAAGATCATTTCTTTCCAATGTATCCTTTGTAGCTATGGCATATCTTCGTAATCTTTCATTGCCTTAAGGGTGTTTCATTAAATTGAGGGTATTCCCTCTTCTGCACAATCATCTAAGGCTTAGAACAAGTATTTTACTCACCACCTTCACAAACATCCATGGCTTGTTTGGTGCCACTTGTGCCCTTGGTACTGCCTCCATATTAGGAACACAATCCTAGTTCTGATATCCATTGGGTCTCACTCACTACACAACACCTCTCTCAGTGAGGCATTTGCCCCTGAGTCTTTTTCCACTAGAATCTTTATCATGCACTAAGAAACCTTCGCCAGCTCATTAGAGCCAAGCTGCAGTTTGCTTACATGGTGCTTTTGTGACAATTAGAAAAAGAAGGGTACTTCAGCCAGCAATGAGACCCAAATTCAAAGCAAGTAGGAAAGAGGATTGCTGAAGGGCTAGGGGTTAAAGGAAATGTGAGAACCTGTAGAAAGATAAGATGTACTATTTTTTACCATACATACAGCATATTGGTGCAGGTAGGCTCCCAGGCATTCTAGTGCATGTGAACTAGATACACATGGGGATAGGTACATACGATACTTCAAGGTAAGCATACAGGTTTATAAACAGACACTGACAGGTAGGCTGGTCAGGAATCAGGTAAAGGCTCTAGTTTTGACCTTAAGGTTGTATATAAACAGAATCACACAAATGGTTATATAGCACACTACACAGTTTACTTGTATAATCCCTGGACATTTGGTGTCATCAGTGTGGGGTGACTCATAGTCCCTTGAATAACTAACACAGGCACTCTTGAACATAGTCGATATCAATATTAGTGCCATGTTGTCTACCCATAAGTTGTCCACTATGGACTTCCATTCCATTTTTCTGTGATGAAAAAATGTATCCCATAGACCACTTCACTACCAAGATGTATCACCAAGAGCAGATAGTATATTTATGTTGAAAAAGATATGGAAACTTGCTTTTCATCTGTGTCTACAAGTAGAAAAGTAACAATAATAACATGTCTTGGTGTTAGTCATTACTTTTGTCTTCTTTAAATGACCAAAAACTAAATGTTTTTGCTTATGAATGCTAGAAGAAAGAGAAATCCAAAATACCACACAACCGTAAAAGCCCATTGTCCTGAATAATAAAGCTTCCAGTGAAGGTAAATGACGCAGTGGTGGTTATTTAAAGGAAATAAAAGGCAGTTTCCTCAAACTCTCCAATAGGCACTAAATCAAACCACAAATCATAAGTAACAGGTATTAAATGCCACATGCCTGGGTCACTAATTTGTCTCTTCCTTTCCCTCATGTAATTCATCTCAGAACAAGGGAAGAAGAGCAAATCATAATGAATTTACAAAGGCAGAGTCTTAGTTTTACAATCCTGATAGAGATGTGTAAGGTAGCAGTGCCCAACATGTTGGGATATGAAATAGTTTCTCTCTGGAGAGAGATTGAAAGGGAAGAAGTGCAGAAAGTATGATATGATGTGGCTATTTTTTTCATTAATATTGCTTTCAGATTCCAACACAGACCTAAGCCTTTGAGAGAACATTTTGAGAACATCATGAAAAAATGGCTATTTATTTTCATCTTTGCTATTTTCAAAGTTGCTTTATAAGTCTAAACAAATACTGTGGTGAAAATTTTCAGTATAAAGTTTCAACAAATTCTACCTTAATTTCTTACAACATTTTAAGGCCCAAAGTAGAGCATTTATTTCATTTTTTAATCTCTCAACACAAATATAATAGAAAATGAATAAATCTTCAGTTCCATAATGTCATGCTTACATTTTGGCCCCCTCTATATATGGAGAAAAAAATACTCCCTTAAACAGTACTTTTTATATATTTTAATAGTGATTCAATACCAAATATCTGAAAAAATACTCAATTAAAGTTTATTTTCTGAACACAAATTATTGTCCTGCCAAGAATAAGCTCTTTGTCCTACAGTCTTTATTTTTCAAGGAAGAAAATAAAAAGTTGAGTGGACTGATATGTATATAGACAAACTAATGATAAAAGAATGCATTCTGAAACTACACACACACACACACACACACACACACACACACACAAAGGCTAGTTTGTAAAATATATTTTAAGAATCAGAACTTGGAGGAGTTGAGCAATTTCAACTTGAATGATAACTTAATAATCACCTTGCTGGGTTAAACAAGGATAGTGGAATGAATCAGAGCCATCTATGTTGAGTCTACAGTAGATAATCTACTCAAAAGACAGAAGGGGATAAAAATAATTCTAACAGGAAGCAGGTGAGATGAGTCACTCACAAGAACAAAGTCAATGAGTTCACAAGGGAGTACTCACATGCCTTTGAAAATAGAAAAAAATCTGCAATAGTTTGAAATTTAACATTGGATTGAAAGATGAATAAGAGTTAGAAGAAAAAAAAAACCATTGAATCTCTAAAGAAAGACACAACCAAAGAGAGAAAGGGACTCCACCAGAAGTGGTCAATTGAGTTTTGGTTATAGAAAACAGCATTAAGAACTAAGATTAGAGTTCATTTCAACTTCAGAGAAGCCTAGTTTAACGTGAATGGATGGGAAGGAATAGAGGAGAGGAAGTTGGATACTGGAGCATACTTGAAACAGAGACCAAGAAGGTAAGAAGAACTACAGTTAAGGTGCTAGCAGTAGGTAAAGAAATGGAAGGATGAATGGATGGATATAAGGATACTCTAAAGGAAGGCTTACTTATTGCATTTGAAGTGGCGAGTAGCCTTGTCCCAGGCAAATGGAACCTGAGCTTAGAGACGAAGACAATGGTACTGATGAGCAACAAAGACAGGGATGTTAAAAGGTTGAACTGCCCGTGAAGAAAGTACAAATTTGTGTTTGAGAATTTGCTTATTTGAATACGTGGCAGAAGAGTCAGGAGGAGGGGAAATATATTTTAGTCATATGTCCATGTGTTAAAGCCATCAAAAAGCCACCATGGTTTTAAACTTGGACCCTGGCTTCTCAGCTCACTTTGACTGAAGAACTTCAAGACAAGCTAGAGAGCAAGAAGGGCTGGTTTTGATAACAGCATTCAAGAGAACAGAGAGTGAAATGCTGGAAGTGGAGTCTAGAAAGAAGTGCTCAGCATGAGAATTGGGTAGAGAAAGATAGAGACTACCACTGAATGGTAATATGCTGACAAGATCAGAACTGGGTGGTGTGGCTAGGTATCCTTGTGGACCAGGACTGTCTCACTTCATCACTGACTATCTGCATCTGAGGAAACATTTTAGTACTGGAAAAACTTGAATGTTTGGGTATTTTACACATCCTAGTACAATGTGTGTCACTTAGTAGGTTCACAGTATTTGTTGAGTGAATAAAAAATATGTGATAAATAAATCGTTTCTGAGGCTTATTTCCTTACTTTTATAGTGTTGGTAATATCCATTGTGGCAAATAAAACTGTGAAATAATGGATGTAAATGCATGAAAGGAAAACAATGTACAAATGTGAAATTTTATTAACTTGTATATAGAGTTTACTTTATGTAAAAATAATGTATCATTTGTTGAAATTTTCACCACTCTGCGTTTTCTTTCAATGGAACTTTCAGTGCCAGTGACCTGATATTGGCACTGAAATTAGTAATTAATTTTGTTTATATGACACTCAACACCCAAGAGCCTCTAGGCACATAGCCAAATTTTCTTTTAAATATAGTCATTAAATGGAGGAAAGGCGCCAAACAAATTCCTAAACTCGTAAGTGAAAAAAAAAAAAAAAAAAAAAAAAAAAAAAAAAAAAAAAAAAAAAAAAAAAAAAAAAGAGCAACTAGAAAACAGGGAGAGGAAAAGGTTGAAAATCGGTATCAATGAAGAGAATGCCATCTCATTATCTAGGGACAAAAATCTTCACCCGGACTCAATAGAGAACTGATTGTGTTAAGTTAGCCACTCCTTCTCTGGACATCAGGGTTTTAAGAAAAACAGTGTTCTTTATTGAAAATACAATTAAGCTAATCACTTATAAAATTCTCATATGGAGCCCTTGCTGCTTATAAACACACACACACACACACACACACACACACACACACACACACATATGTATGTATAGCATTTTAATTACTCTTGTCTCTAGTCTCTCTTATTGTCTTTTTCCCAACTTTTTCAACATTCCTACTTCTCTAAAAGTCCACTCCCAGATTCAAGTTTTAACCAAGGATATCAGTGTAACCATGGGTTTAAAACTATCTGATCGAGCTTGGCAGACTCAGCAGTGATGACACAACCAAAGACAATGATTCTTTCTCTCCCATAACCTCTCATTAGCCAAGAGCGCAGCAGGGAGAAGGTGGATCCCAAGAGTCCGTGCTCCAGGGCCAGTTTTCTTCAGGTCCAATGTAGTAAACCTAAGATACTGGTGAAGTCTGTCCTGCTCTGCACAGGAGATTTCAGGCTGTACTACAACAACATCATGATAGAAGAAAGTGTTGTCTCTCTGCTTTACTTCAAGTTATGCCATAGCATTGTTGTAGAACAGCTTAGTACCAGAACAAATATAGACGCGGACCAATGACGTAGAATCAAGAATCTGCAACTACTTTTTTTTTTGACAGAGATACTCAAAATATACATTGGAAAACAAGGCAGCATCTTTGTCAAATGGTTCTAGGAAATCAGGGTGTCAATACATAGAAGAATGAGACCAAATCTTTATATATTATCCTGCATAGCACTCAACCCCAAATGGATCAAGGGCCTCAATACTTGAATTCTTTCATTGTAAGTTTTTTTTTTTTCTGTAGAAAGAACTCTGGGAAATATTCTTTCAATAGTCTGAATAAGTGAAGAGGGCTATTTCTTATGAGTCAGAGGCTGCAGGTACCAGAATGTAGATGAGTGATGGGAATTCTATTGACTCTGTAAATCCTTCCACCTCCTGTCATACAGAATCACAGTCTAACCTTCTGGGACATTTGGATTCAGAGCTATCTCCAAGGAACTTTCTTTTCTACATTCCTTGTGGGTTTGTCTCAGGTTTTGATGCTTTCTTTTCTTTTTTCTTTTTTTTTTCACTAGTAATATTAAGCATTACTAGAAATGTTGGAAGTAATACGGGTCTGAGATTTACTAATCAAGGACTTTGTCTAAATAATTTAGCATGTTTCATCTTTTTCTTTGTCTCCCCCCTTCAATGTTGCCTGAAATAGTTTTTTAAAAAAAATATTCGTCATTTATACAATACAAATTGTCTGCAGCTTACTCTCCTTCCACATCTCCCAGTTCTACTTCTTCCACTTCTCCCCACTAGGTCCACTCTGTCTCTCCCCGAGAAAAGAACAGACCTGTTAGGGACATCAGTCATACTTGGCACAAGACACAATAAAACCAGGCAAAAGACATCACATCAAGGCTAAGTGAGGAGAGCCCTTAGGCAGAAAAAGGGCCTAAAAGAATACAAAAGAGAGACACCCCCACTACCATTATCAGGAGTCACCCCAAAACACTAAGCAAACAACCATAACATACATGCAGAGGACCTAGTACAGACCCATAGACTTCATTACTGCTGCTTCAAGAAATGTGAGCACCAATAATCCTTGCTTAGTAGATCCCAAGTCTATTGATTTCTCAGGATCCTCTGTACCTCTGGTTCTCACAATTCTTCTTCTCTCTGTTACTTTGGGTTGCTAGAGCTTCAGGTCTGAGGAAAGGTACCCATTGGAGTACCCTAGGCTGTCTCAGCACTTAATGTTATGCTGTGGGTCTCTGCATTTTTTCCCATTATCTGCCAGAGGCTGGCTCTATGATGACAACCGGGCCGGGCACCCATGTATGAATATAGCAGAACTCCAGAAGGAATCATTTTTGCTGATTTCCTTTTCTTTTTCCAGTTGTGTTTTGTTCTATCCTAGTCTCTAAGCTATCTAGCATCTGCTTTCTTGTCCTGAGGCAATGTCGGGCATGGGCTCCCTATTGTGGGTGAGCATCAAATTAGACCAGTCATTGCTTTGCCATTTCCATAAGTTCAGAACCACCATTGCCACAACACAGCTCACAGGCAGGAACAATTGTAGGTGTAAGGTATTGCGCTGGGTTAGTGTTTTAGTACAAGCACTGGGAGCCTTACCTTGTTATAGATGATGGATATTTCAGCTTTTGTATATTCCATTTCTAGGAGTCATCACCAAGTTTACCCTCATAGATTTCAAAGCATTTTCACTGCACAAGTTTTCCACCTCTTCCCAACCACCCTCCAATTCCAGTAATTTCTTCCCAAACTCTCTTCCTCTATTTTTCTCCACTCACTTGATCTCTCCTATTTGCAACCCCACTTTCCCCCAGTATGTGGAACTGTAAAAGGATAGCTTGGTTTCTAGTGGAGCACTGGCTAGAGATGGCCAGAGACCCTGCAAGGGACAGCATACATTTTGCCACACTCATAGGCTCTAGGCTCCTGACTCACGGCCAAAGACCTCCATTGAACAGCACCTTTGTAGGGCAACACCCCTACCAGCCCCTCCACAGGTAGAGGGTGTGACTACAGGCCTCAGCCTCAAGAGATCTCCATATTAATGAGATACCTAAGGGCCAGGGAGCATAGCCAGTTAAGCATTTCTTCCCATACCCTTCTCCTTTCCTATTTAACTCAGGTCTGCCCTGAGGAACAGGGAGAAGGTACAACCACATTCACTTTCCACCATGACAATAAACCTTTTAAAACCATGGACTTCCTCGCGTCTTTGGGGCCCCACAGTGGGGAAAGATGGAGAAGGCCTTTGACTACTGAGCTGCTGCTTACTCTCCCACCTGGAGGACTTCTCTACGTTCCTGCAGTGAAGGCTACCAACTCAAGCAAGCTAGCTGACCCAGCCAAGTGAGTCCTGGTAACCAAGAGTCTCTCACTCAGTGGGGCACCCCCAGAGATCTCCCTCTCCTCCCTCTCCTCACTCCCAGGAGTGTCTGGGAGCTCAAGGACAGAGATCACCAGTTTTCTGGTCAACTGCTTTGGCCCAGAGACCACCACCCAGGATCTCTCCCCCTGTGGGACTTCAGACTGAGATCTCCCCACACCCAGGCTGAGCCCTGCAGCTTCTCACAGCCCAGCATCTGCCCAGTGCAGCAAAGAGGGAACTCAGTCAAATCCCCATGCCTTCCTGAGCCGTGAGTGACAGACATGCAGGAACCACAACTCAGCCCAACAAGACCCATGTCCACGTGCGAGCTACAGCCCCACACCAGTATATCTCCAATCTATTCTATTTCTCCTTCCAAAGGGGATTCATTCATACATCCTACTTAGAGTACTCCTTTTTGTTAACCTCTCTGGGTCTGTAGATTGTAGCATGATTATCATAGACTTAACAGCTAATATCTACTTATAAGTGAGTACATACCATATTTGTCATTCTTGGTCTGGGTTACCTCACTCATAATAACTTTTTTTTTCTAGTTCCATCAGTTTCACTGCAAATTTTATAATTTTTTTTGTTACAGTTGAGTAATACTCCATGGTATATATCTACCACATTTTCATTATCTATTCTTCAGTTGAGGAACATCTGGCCTCTTTCTAATTTCTGGCTACTATGAATAAAACTATTCTGAGCATACTTGAGCTAATGTCCTTGTGGTAGAATGTAGGATTCTTTAGGCATATGTCCAAGAATGGTAGAGCTCTGTCTTGAGGTAGATCCATTTCCAGTTTCCAAAGAAACTGCCATATTGATGGCAAGAGTTGATGTACAAACTTGAACTCTCACCAGCAATGGAGAAGTTCTCCACTTGTTCATTTTTTAGCCAGCATGTGGTGTTACTTGTGTTATAGATTGTGACAAGTATAAGATGGAATATCAAAGAAGTTTTGAGTTGTGTTTCCTTGATGGCTAAAGATGTACATGATCTCTCCAATCATCCAATTCAGGTTTTTTTTTTTTTTTTTTTTTTTTTTTTTGGTAGGTACTTAGTGCTATAAACTTGTCTCTTAGACATTATGCCCTGTAAGTTTGGATATGTAAGTTTAGATATGTTGTGTTGTTATTTTTATTCAATTCTGGAAGATCTTACTTATTTCATAATTTGTGTCTTTACCCATTTTCCAGTCATTAGAGAGCTGTTCAGTTTCCAGAAGTTTGTAAGTTTTTGCTATTACTGGTGTTATTGGTCTCTAACTTTAATCCATGGTGGTCAGATAAGATACAAGGTGTTATTTCAATTTGCTTTTATCTGTTGAGACTTGCTTTGTGTTCAAGTATGAGTGTGTGACTTAGGAGAAAGTTCCATGAGGGTCTGAAAAGAAGGTTTATACTTTTGTTTTTGAGAGAAATGTTCTGTAAATATCTGTGATAAGTTTATTTGGTTTATAATATCAATTAAGTCCAGCATTTTTTACTTCCCTTTTATTTTGATAATCTATCTTTTCATGAGAGTTGGGAATTTAAGTCTCCCTATCAGTGAGTGTCAATATGTGATTTTAACTATAGTAATGCTTCTTTTATGAGCATGATATGTAATATATTTCTATATTTCTTCTGATTCATTTTGGTTTGAAGTGTATTTTTATCAGATATTAAAATGACTATATTAGGTTAAATCATAAGTTGAAAGACCAAAACTGCATGATTATTTCAGACCTTTGCCAACCTTCAATACTCCTTCATGATAAAAGTCCTAAAGAGATTAGGAATAAAAGGGGAATACTCCAACATAATAAATGCAGTTTAAAGCAAGCCTATATCTAAAATCAGATTAAATAGAGAGAAACTCAAAGGATTGCCACTAAAATTGTGAACAAGTAAAGATTGTTCACTCTCTGTATAATTGATCAATGCATTACTTAAAGTCTTAGCTACAGAAATGAGGCAACTGAAGGAGATCAAGCAGATACAAATTGGAAAGGAAAAAGTCAAAGTACTTTTATTTGCAGATGATATGATAGTATATATAAGTGATCCTAAAGATTCCACTGAGAAACTCTAAGAGCCCATAAATATTTTTAGCAATGTAGGTAGATACAGAACTAATTCACAAAAATCAGTAGCCCTCCTATATACAAATAACAAATGGACAGAGAAAGAAATCTGGAAAATAGCGCCTTTAAAAACAGCACCAATGAAGTGGAAAGTTAAAGGTTCTTTGGAAAGTCAGCTGTGTTGGATGATGTTTTGCTAAAGCAAACAAACATGTGAAGGAATATTTTACTGAAGTGTACACAGCTGGAAGACCAAGGCAAACTCATGAAGAAATGTTTAGCTGAAGAAGACATAGGTTAAAGTATGTTCTGCTAAAGCAAGTATGTGGAAAAACACACGATGAAGGATTTCTTTGCTAACAACATGCATGTATCAGTCTACCTTACATTGCATAGTTGAGTTCCATTTGTTGGGACTCCATAGAAAGAAATACACCAAAAAAAACAAAACAAAACAAAACAAAACAAAACAAAAATAAAACCTTCTGGTGGTGTGCTGAAGTTTCTTGCAGCTTTCTTGAACTCGGGTTGATTGGCAGAGTGATGTCAGCTGAGACAGGTGCATGTGCTGAAGCAAGAAATGTGGAGAACACATGATGTTTGGAGGGTATAAGTAAGACTGGACAGACAGTGACAGAGGTGGAGCTTGGGATGCTTGTGAATCTCCAGTCTTCACTGATCTTCACTTCCCTGAGAGAGTCACATCTGAGAACTTCTGGCATTCCTTCTGGTCCCTCTTGCTGATTTGAGGCTGAGGCTTGGCTGTCTCTGTTAGGTCATGTCACCCACAGCTGCTGATTTGGGTATGCTATTCCGACTCTACAGAACTAGACTGCTGGCATATCCTTGAAGTGTTTTCAAGTAAAACTGCCACTGCTAACTTGTGAACTCAACTGCCAATTTATGGACAACAAAGATGGGAGTTGCTCTTAAGAATTTTTGTAAATAGGCTCATTTCCTTGGTATCTTTTTTCCCCCCACTATTTCTGGTGGGTGGTGTGCTAAAATGGAGGCTGAAGAATTTAAGAACCATCACTAAAAATAGGCTTTGAAAAAAATTAAAGATACACCCCAATAAATATAAATACAAAATATCTTTGGGTTACTCTAACCAAGCAAGGGAAAGACTTGTATGATAACATATTAACACATTGAAGAAGGAAATTGAAGAAGATATCAGAAAATGGAAAGATGTTACATGTTCATGGATTTATATGATTAACGTGGTAAAAATGGACATTCTAGCAAGTTGAAATATGGAGATATAGAAATGATGATAGCATGTTATTGGCACGCACATACAGTTAAACACACACACACACACACACACACGACCCTAGACATGTTGATTAATGCAACAGAATTGAAGACCTTGATATAAATCTACAAACATATAGACATCTTATTTTTGATGAAGAAGTGAGAAATACAAGCAGGACAAACGTCAACATCTTCAACAAATGTCGCTGACCAAATTGATCTCTGCATGTAGAAAAATGCAAGTAGATCCATACTAATCACCCTGTACAAAATTCATCTCCTAACAGAACAAAAACTTCAACATAAAATCAGATAAACAGAACTTGATAGGAGAGAAAGTAGGCTGAACACAACACTACCATTAACACCGGACTAAGATAAAAAATTAATCAATGAAATCTCATGAAACAGAAAAGCTTATGGATAATGAAGGATACCATAATTTGGACAAAGCAGCATCCTACAAAAAGGGAAAATTTTTATCAACTACACATCAATGAGATCTAATATTTTATTTAATATTTAATATTTTTATCAACTACAGATCAATGAGAGCTAATATTTGAAATATATAGAGACCCCCAAAAGCTAAATATCAAAAAATAAACTAACCCAGTTACAATGGAGTACAGATGTAAACAGAGAATTCTCAATTGAGGAAACTCAAATGGCTGAGAAACACTTAAAGAAATGTTCAACATCCTTAGCCATTAGGGAAACGCAAATCAAAACTACTATTAGATTTCATAGTACACCCATCAGAATGGCTATGATACATAAGACAAGTAGTAGTTCATACTGCTGAGGATGTAGCATAAGAGAAACACTCCTCCAATGATGGTGGGAGTAAGACTTACACAGTCACTATAGAAATCTGTGTGGTGATTCATCAGGAATATGGTAATCAGTCTACCTAAAGATGCAGTTGTACCACTCTTTGGCATATACCTAAAAGATGCTCCATCCAACCACAAGGACATTTATTTAATCATGTTCAATGCTGTTATTTTCATAATACCCAGAAATTGTAATCAACTTAAATGTCCCTCAACAGAGGAATGGATAAAATAATGATATATCTGTACAATAAACTATTACTCAGGCATTAATAAACTAAAATAATGAATTCCACAGATGTGGACTTTTACATAGATGTGACTATTTAAAAGTCATCCTGAATGAGGTATCTCAGATTCATAAAGACAAATATGGTATATATTTGCTTTTATGTAGATATTAGCTGATTAGTCAAATGATAACCAAGTTGTAATTCATATAACCATGGAAGTTAGGTAGAGAGTAAGGGATTAAGGGGAACAGATAGCTCTCATGTAGGTAAAAAAAAAATTAGAGTAGATAGATGTGGGTACAGGGGGAACTGAAACAGGAAGTTGAAGTGGGGATTGGAAGTGAAGAGGGGAAGAGGGAGGGAATATATAAAATGACTTCTAAAACAGAGGACCATTTGAGGAAAAGTGAGGAAACCTAATTCAATAAAAACCTCCTAAAATGTATACATATATGAAGGTGACCTAAATGAAATTGTCAAATAATGGGGAGAGAGAGAGAGAGAGAGAGAGAGAGAACTACTGTCCTTATTACCAAAGGAAGTTAAGTACTGGAATTGAATTATATTTAATTAAGTTTTTGGCTACCAGGGAACCACAGAAATCTCTACAAAAGTCATGTTATTGCCAAGAACATAGGTTTCTCTCCACAAACTGACGATAAAGTCGCACTGCAGAAGACAATGTTTACACAGTTCATTGAACATAAAGATGTTGAGCTGGTATCTACATAGATCTCCCACCACTATATTCCAACTGCTATTGTACACTCTATCAAAATAAACATCTAACCGCCCACAAACTCTTTATTTAATGGTGTCCTGCTTGCAAGATATGGTAGGGCAATGGTGGCACAATGCTTGTTGCAGTAACCAACAAATATCTGATTTGACTTAAAGTCATCTTCTTAAGATGGACCCTGCAACTGACACTCCTTGATTGACCAAGAACAGGAGACTAGATAGAAAAGATGCCTAGAGTAAACCCAAATCCAACTGTTCTAGAAAGCAAAGCAAAACAAAAATATCTTCTAATAACATTTTGCTATACTTACAAATTAGCACCTTGCTAAGCCATCATCAGAGAGGCTTCCTCCTGCATCAGAAACCATAGACATTATATAGAGAGTAAGAAGCTTTGGACACCCATTCTTCAGTGGGGTTTCTCCATGTAATACCTCCTGCTAGGGTTCATAGAACCCTTTAGAAGATGAGGCATAAATAGTATAAGAGCCAGAGGGAATAGGGGAACATCAATGAAAAAAAGGCCCTTTAAATCAACATGATTGACAGAGAGACTGAGATAGCATGCACAGGGCCTGCACTGATCTATAGTGGATGGGATTCTAGAATAGAAAGAAAATGTGGACACAGCCTCACCTCTAACCTAGAAACTATAATCAATTGATAACCACTTGTGAATGAAAAAAATCCTTCAGGGGCGTCTCACCAGAGAAACAAAGTACTCTTAAGAGTAGGCTGCATATCCAGCAATAGATGCCAATAGATAACAAATTAAGCCATAGCTGTGGAGGATTCTTGTTTCAGTCTTGTATCATCTGTTTTCAAATTTAGCTCAATTTTAATTTTTTATTATCTCTCCTCTCCCTCATCTCTTTCCTACAGGTCATTTGTATATATATTATGGTTATTATGGTTTTCAGTTTATTGTTTTTATGACAGTCCTTAGTGTGTGAATGAGTAGTTACCTATTTCTTGTACATTCTCTTGGAGCCTTTATCTTCTCTTTGCTTAGCTTTTCTAATTTAGATGTGTTAGTTTTGTTATATCTTATTATAACTTATTTCATTTTTTGTTGTTTTTTCAAGAGACAGGGTTTCTCTGTGTAGTCCTGGCTGTCCTGGAACTCACTCTGTAGACCAGGCTGGTCTTGAACTTAGAAATCCACCACCCAAGTGCTGGGATTAAAGGTGTGCACCACCACTGCCCAGCTCTCATTCTTGTCTCTTAGAATTCTGATTATTTTCTGATAAGATACAGAAAGGGGGTGGATCCATATGGAAGGAGAAGTGGGTAGTGACAGGGAAGAGTAAAGTTGGGGAAGCATAATCAGGATATATTAAGTGAGAAAATAATATAAAATACCTCAGTGTGACTCTACCAAGCAAGTGAAATATCTGTAAGACAAGAACTTCAAGTCTCTGAAGAAAGAAATCAAAGAAGATCTTAGAAAATTGACAGGTCTCCCACTCTCATGGATTGACAGGATTAATATAGTAAAAATGCCCATCTTGCTGAAAGCAATCTACAGATTCAATGCAATCCCCATCAAAATTTTAACTAATTCTTCATAGAGTTAGAAAGAGCAATTTGCAAATTCATTTGGAATAACAAAAAACCTAAGATAGTGAAAACTATTCTCAACAATAAAATAATTTCTGGGAGAATCTTCATCCCTTACCTCAAGCTCTATTACAGAGCAATAGTGACAAAAATTGCATGGTATTGGTACAGAGACATGCAGGTAGATGAATAGAATAGAATTGAAGACCCAGAAATGAATTCACACACCCATGGTTACTTGCTCTTTGGCAAAGAACTAAAACCATCCAGTGGAAAAAAGACAGCATTTTCAGCAAATGGTGCTGGTTTAACTGGATGTCAGTATGTAGAAGAATGTAAATTGATTCATTCTTACTTTTTTGTACAAAGTTCACGTCCAAGTGGATCAAAAACCTTTACACAAAATCAGATACAGTGAAACTAGCATAAGAAAAAGTAGGGAAGAACCTCAAACACATGGGTACCAGGGAAAGTTTCCTGAACAGAACATCAATGGCTTATACTCTAAGATCAACAATAGACAAATGAGACCTTATAAAATTGTAAAGCTTCTGTAAGGCAAAGGACACTGTCAATAGGAAAAAATTGCAACTAACAGATTGGGGAAAAACTTTTATCAATCCTACATCTGATAGAGGGCTAATATCTGATATATACAAAGAACTCAAGAAGTTAGACTCCAGAGAACCAAATAAGCATATTTAAAATGGGGTACAGAGTGAAACAAAGAATTCTCAACTGAAAAAAACTCAAATGGCTGAGAAGCACCTAAAGAAATGTTCAGCATTCTTAGTCATCAGAGAAATGCAAATCAAAACAACCCTGAGATACCACCTCACACCAGTCAGAATGGCTAAGATCAAAAACTCAGGTGATAGTAGATGCTGGAGAGGATATGGAGAAAGAAGAACACTCCTCCATTGTTGGTGGGATTGCTAGATGGTGCAACCACTCTGGAAATCAGTCTGGTGGTTCCTCAGAAAATTGGACATAACATTACCTGAGGATCCAGCTGTACCACTCCTAGGCATATGCCCAGAAGATGCTCCAACAAAAAACCAGGACACATGCTCCACTATGTTGTTAGCAGCCTTATGATATCCAGAAGCTAGAAAGAACCCAGATGAATGAATACAAAAAGAACAACAGAGGAATGGATACAAAAAATGTGGTACATTTACACAATTGAGTATTACTCAGCTATTAGAAACAATGACTTCATAAAATTCTTAGGCAAATGGATACAATTAGAAAACATTATCCTGAGTGAGGTAACCCAGTCACAAAAGAACACACATGGTATCTACTCACTGATAAGTGGCTATTAGCCCAAAAGCATAAGATACATAAGATACAATTAGAGCACATGAAGCTCAAGAAGAAAGGAGATGAAAGTGTGGATTCTTCAGTCCTTCTTAGAAGGGGGAACAAAAAACTCATGGGAGAAAATATGGAGACAAATTATGGATCAGTCACTTAAGAAAAGGCCATTCAGAGACTGCCCCACCTGTGGACTATTCAATATGCCAACACCAAACCCAGACATATTGTGGATGCCAAGAACTGCTTGCTGACAGGAGCCTGATATAATTGTCCCCTGAGATGTTCTGCCAGAGCCTGACCAATACAGAGGCAGATGCTCACAACCAACCATTGGACTAAGCATGGGATCCCCAATGGAGGAGTTAGAGAAAGGACTGAAGGAGCTGATGGGGTTTACCACTCCATAGGAAGAACAATATTAACCAATCAGATCTCCCCAGAGCTCCCAGGGACTAAACTATCAATCAAAGAGTACACATGAAGGGATCCATGGTTCCAGCTACATATGTAGCAGAGGATGGCCTTGTCAGAACTAAGTAGGAGGAGAGGCCCTTAGTCCTGTGTAGGGGAATGCCAGGGCAGGGAGGTGGAAGTGGGTGGGTGGATGAGCACTCTTATAAAAGCAGCGGGAGGGAGGATGGTATAGGGGGTTGTGGAGGGGAAACCAGGAAAGGGGGATAACATTTGAAGCATAAATAAAATATCCAGTTAAAAACAAAATACAATTAAAAAGAAGAAAGAACAGCCAGTGCTCTTAACCCTTAAGCCATCTCTCCAGCCTGTCCCAACAGAGTATCTTAAGAGTGTTTTTTGATTATGATAAAAATCTAATGATCTGACTTTAGCTAGGTAGTTGTCCTGCAAGCTTAACTTTCCTTATATGAAAAAGAGCATTTTGTAAGTAAAACAGCTAAAAGCATAATGTAAATAAATCATGAATATATACATTCTTTTGTTAGTAATTGTTTTCTTCTAATGTTTTTTTTTCAATTACCTGTTAAGTAATGTTTTTAAAAATGGCTTCATTTACTTTGTAGACTAAGCCAAACATAGCCACTTGATAGATAAAATTGGTATTTAGGGGAGTGGAATTTTAGTAATATGGGCTTGCATTAGATTTTAGTTTTTAATTTTATTGTTGATTTAATTTAATTTAATTTAAAAATTTCAATTTTTAAAAGAAATGTGGTAATTTTATTATCTGAGGAAGATTGTCCTTTGGTTATCTGGCATCAAATATTTCAAGAGAAGCTTGTAATACTTGTTATTAAAATGTGAAACAGGATGGCATTTCATTCAGTGCTTGAGTCTTTTATTTTTATTTTACAAGGATGATTTTGGTCAAACTCAAGTAGCCTTGTTCATATTAGTGTTGTCTCTGCCAAAATTTGGCACATAAGATACAAATATTTCTTTTTTCAAGTACATAAAACCAAGGAATTGTGCAGCTACTTATTCAACTTTGCCTTGGAAATGAGCATTTCTCTGTGAGCATTTCACTCTGCTCCCTTTTCTTTTTGGCAAACAATACTGTGAAATCATTGTCTGCACGGACTTGAGATAGATTTCTATTTTTAAGCTTTTTAGAAAAATTACTTCTGTTCTCTGGGAATCTTAAGGGATTTATTATGTGTAGTTAAAATACGCACTTGGGTGATTTAGCACCTGATAAAACATAGTAACAAAACTTTTTATTTCTTTTCTCCAAAGAAATATGTCCCTTTGAAGTCTTATTTCGAACCCTGTTCTTCCTTCTTCAAATTCCGTGAAGGTGTTAGGTTTTTATAAATAAATTAACTGCATAAATGCGTTCTCTGTCTTAATCCCAGTTGCTGGGCCAAATGCATTTAAAATATAAATAGACCCAGGATCTTTGGTTTTCACTTTTATGTCAAAGATTTCTTTATAAATCTGTATCAGTAATCATTCTGGGTAAATGGCACTGTGTTCTGTTCATAGCCCACAATGAAGGGAAACTTTACTTAGTTCTTTCTACATTTGACTATATTACTAGAGAGAATCAACACTCCTACTGAGGACATATACCAGACCATGGCTGGTGGGCAAAACTCTTGTGCTTGGCCACATTCTTCTTGCTTCAAATATTTTTTGAATCATTATTTAATGTGGCAGCAGATGGCATGTCTCTCAGTGAAATCAAAGGCATATGGCAGACTGTTTTCAATGGTGCCATGCCACCTAAGTTGCAGTATTTATATTCCAAAAAGAAAAATAATTTAGGTTCTGAGACTAACTTTTGAATGTAGTCAAAATTAATATGTAATTCTTAAATATTATATATTTTGAATTTTTAAAGATATTTTATGGGAAATCATTTTGTGAAGTTAGTAGGTAGGAAAATTCAGAAAGACAGATGCTGGATCTTAAGTAGAAAGTTGTAAAAAGGAGACCAAGAGAATTTTATTTTATTAGTCAACTGATTACATTCTAAAGTGTAAATAAGATATTACATGTCCTAAACTATGTCACACGTTTGACTTAAGAAGATGATTCACTTATTTTAACTGTGAGCATTTTATCAATTTCAAATTTTTTCTATGTATAAACTTGAAATTAAAATATTCCTTATTTGTTTGCTTTATTAGTTGTATACAAATGATTAATATCAGAATAGGAGTGGTTAATCACAGAACAGCAATGACAAACATGAGATTTCTCAGGAAAAAAAAAAGCAAGTATTTTTCTTCTTATGGTGCCATAAACCTATGTACATCAGAGGCCAACATTCAGACCTAATGTTAACTCGCACTGGCATGTCCCTCTGGAGTCCTCAGGTTTTACACACAGAAGATCACTACCAAGCAACAGGGCCAGCTGCTGTGATGGCAACCCTGTAATTGTCCGGGGCTGAGCTCCCAGGAGAAGGTGAAAGGATGGTCTGAGGGAGGAGGAAGCTCATGCTGAGTCTTTACTTCAAGAGCATCAAGACACAGTCTGAGTACTGCAGATATTATATTAGTCTACTTATTAAATAAATAAATGCTCCAAATTCCTTTCTTCTGAAGACGTATGCATCTCTTTCCTTTAGCAGATTCGGTGTTTGCTAACAAAGCTTGTGACTTCGCAGAGCAAATCAGAACTCAGAAGCACTGTGGCCACCTCTAGTCAAAAAAGACTAATCTCAGACTTCCTCTGCCTCAAATTAAATGAACTCACTAGAAACTAAGATACTGTATATTTAATCCAAGAGAATTTAGTACTCCATTTTATTATGGAAGATTTACAATGTGGCATACCACCTCGTGTACACTTAGTTCTGATCAGATTACATTTATCTTGCTTCATCCCAGCTATAAGGTCAAATTTAGAAGAGTCAGCATAGTGAGCATTGTGCTTAGTGTCACCTTCACCCCATCATGATTGGCACTTGCTGATTATTCCATGCCATTTAGGTCTGCTCAGGAGTCTAAAATCTTACCTTTATGTGTTATAAAATTCTCAGAATTCTCATACAGCTAGGTACTTCTGATGTCTAGTGGGTATCTCTTCCCTGTGTGTGGCAAGTATAATGGGGTGTTAGTTTTTAATCAAATAAAATTACATTGATGTTGTTTCATTTTATAGTAATAGGAGCATGGAGTTTCACTCTCTTAATGGCTAAAAATGTCTAGCTTGAACCTATTTAATGTTTATATTCCATCCTGGTTAAGGCTGCCTATTTTGAAACCAATTACTTGTGTTAAGTGATTGGTCCTTCATTTATCAGCTTTTCAACTTTATACATGTCTCAGCATCTCTACTTGCAGTGACACTGATGATGATGGTGATGGGTGGTGATGATGTTGTAGTTACAATTATACTTTCTACACAGAGTGAGTTAATACAAATAAATCACTAAAAACAACATACAGATACAACTATATACATGTTGCCTCCATGCTATATTAGTTTATTTTGGTGCTAGAAATTTAACCCAAGTGGTCATATATACTAGGCAAGTGCTTTAACACAGAACAACAACCCATTTAACTGACTGCTTTTAAAATGTAAAATGTGAAAGGCAAAACCATAGACTCCTATCTTAAAACAATATTTCTAGACCCCTATCTTATTTTTAACTGTGTTGTTGACCAAATGATTTCAGCATTAGGTGAACTGCTGAACTTTTCTGGACCTTAGCTTCCTATGTGTCTAACAATGGTAATGATAATAGTTATGTATGGAGAATTGTTATGAATTTAAGAAATAAAGTACAAAAGTTTTCATCTTATTCCAGACAGTAAATTATATATACTATATGTATATATGGGTTATATATGGGTGGTTGTTGTTAGTTATATTTTCTGAGCTCAATACTCTGTAACACATGGGAAACCAATTTTAGAAAAATAAACTAAAACTGGGAATGTGTTCATTCTGTCTATCAATTGGAGGCAAACTCATGAGGAACATACTGGGGGAAATTCGAAAATGCAGAGCAGCTGATTAAGCTAATATTGAACCTTTTTATCAGTCTGTCCTGGCTATGTATGTGGAAGCTCAGGCCAAATTCCTTAGCTCAGATTCCAAACCAGAGCCAAGGGAGAGATCATCATGATGTGGGCTAAGAGCAGTTAATGTACATTCACATATGGTTTTCCTCCTTCCTCAGTGAGATTATTGCATTAAAACTGCTGTGTTCCCAAGGTCAATGAGAAGTTCCATTGTAGGCAGGTGTGCCTGTTCGTTATGACTGGGATGGGCTTACAGAGCTCAGTTGCAAGCCTTGGTTTGGAAGAGGAGAATCAAACTGAGTGAATGAAATGCTATTTATTTTAAAATTGATAGAACTTAAAAGTACAAGTATAAATACTGATTATGTTTCTCTGGACAATTTTATCCAAAGAGACAAAACAGAACACACTTTATACATAGAAAATTTCCAACTACTTACTGAGAGAAAAAGTGCCTATTTTGTACATTTTCTTTTAAAGAACCCTGTTTTGTTATCTATGTAGACATGCAAAATTCCTCTTTTGAAGGCCAGACATTTTTAAAAATAGTCTTAACTTATAGTTTTATGGCCTTGCTTAGTGACATTGAAGTATATTAAACAAGTCACAGAGTTTTCTTTAATGAAAGTGCCATTAATTAGAACGCTTAATAATTTTAAAATAAAAATTTGAACATTTTTACCCTTTTCTCCTTATTAAAAATATGAAAAAAAGAACAGACAAGTATATACAAATATAACAACTGAAGAATATTCTTTTATTTCAGGTTCCATTTTTCACAGTTTTATTTTTTTTAAAACAATGAATCTTAACTATCTAGTCTTTTGAGTACATCATGTGGGTCTAACAGAATAATTTAAAATATTCCTTTAGCAGATATTGGATAACAACGAAATACTAAGACTATTAATCACATGCAGCACTAAAGGATATTAAGATAAATTTACAAAATAAGTCAGTTTTATAGACATTTCTGATGTATTGTTGATTCAAATAGTTGGTGTGATGTTACATAGCATCAACCTGTGAAATATTAATGCAGACGCTTAGTGATTTGATTGACTGCTGTATGATATGAAAATCACTCATCAGAACAAGCAGAATCTCTTCGAAAATGCAGGTTCTTAGTTCGCACCTTGTAAATTCAGATTCCCTGCATTATGAGCCCAGACCTATGGATGGATATGTCCACCAGAGCCGTAGGTAAGTTTAGGGCACATGAAGGCATGGGAAATAAGGGCTAGGGATCAGCATATCCATGCTTTAGATTTCCTAAGCTATGACTGAGTTATCTGTCAGTCAAAAGACGGACATTTCTGAACAACAGATCTCATGAGTAGATGCACTTCAACTTGATTAGTTTTCAGAAAAATGATTTTCCTGGAGTAGTATCTGAGGACGTCAATAATTCGGTTCACTGACCATGGGTTGCATAACTGTAATAGCAGCTACTAGGGAGGATTGCTTGAGCTCAGAAGTCTGGGGTGATCCTTGGCACCACATCAAAAATGTGTCTAAGAGATATATGGTCCTGGGGATCCAGTACTTGCCTAGGATGCTCAAGGCTTAGTGTGTCAGCATCATAAAAACAAAACAAAAGCTCAGATTCGCACCTTGTGACTTGGAGCATATTATTCAGTGAGCATCGGTTCAGATCAGCAACCTCTTATGCCATGGTTATTTTCTAGAGTTTACTCAATTTACATGAGTCATAGTCTTCAATGCATATAACTCTTCCAATAGTGGTATAATACACACTGTTCAAATAATAGTCTGCAAAATAGAATTGGACAAGAAAAAAGAAGTTAATAAACACAGTTTGTCAAATATAGTGTATTTTAGGACATTGAACAATGTGGAATACGAAACATAGACAAAATGTCCTAGCCAGGAGCATGAAACTTGGTAGTGTACAGTGAGCTTGAAAGCTGTAGACTAGCAAAGTTTTCTTTTATTGAGGCTTGAAGAAAAAAAAAATCATGGTTATGGCTGCCTATGCTAGTGGGCATCTCTGGGGGTAAAGACTTTGTACCCTTCAGGTGCTTCAGTTTACAATAGGATTAGTGTTAAGAGATGGAATTCACATTGGCCAATGGTCATTAATAGGTCACTACTATGAATCTTTTATTAATATTTTGAGATGTTAACCTATATTTTAAATTATTTTATTTGAGTCAGAGTCTTGCTCTGTAGCCAAAGACTGGCTTTTAATTCATGGTATTTCTACTTTTTCCTCCTGAATGCTAGGATTACATGCATTCCCCTTTGGCTGCAATCTGCTTTGCTAAATAATTTTTACATGTTAAGAACCTGTATTTCAACTAGCAAGAATCAATTGTAGAGACTTAAATTGGTGCTGTTTTTTTTAAGTGGGGGATAATTTGAAAGTCTTTTTTTTTTCTCTTTGGAGTTTCTACAAGCTTTTTTTCTTATGTCATAAGCATTGTAGGTTGGAGTTTAAGTAGAAACTGTAAAGAGTCCTAACAGAGCACTGGGGAGGTTATAACATCCCCTTGTAATGGGACTAATTTTTGTGTCAAATACAAATAATTTATTTAAGATATGGAAATACAGTCATTAAACATAAATACAGAAATACAATGGCATATAATCTAGGGCAGGAAAATTATGTAGAGGTAAGTAGTAGCTATAACACCTTTTAGGAAGATTATTATATCACTTAAATATAAAATATATTAAATAATGAAACCATCATCATACAATAATCCTCTAACTGAAAAAAGATAATGAGCAATCCTGAAGCTTAACTCAGAATGGCCTTTTGCCTGTATCATCAGGTAAATTTACTTGGTTAATATTAAGTTTCTCTCCTTTCTACTCAAGATTTTTAACTATTCTGATTTTCAATTTGTTACTACATGGTCATGCCAGTTCTGATTCTATTTAAAGACAGCAAACATAGAACTTCTTCATGGAACTTCTGAGTCAGAGTGCCAAAGTTTACAATTTCATAAAACACACAAAACTTTAATTGCGTCCTTCCCTGAGAATCCCATCTTGTTCCTAAGGAGCCATCATTTTGGTGTAAACCTCACACATGTATGCAGGCAGAAGGAAAAACTTGACCACATGCTATTTGAGGGAGGAACATTGAAACTGTAGCCAAGTTACCCACCAAGTACAGAAAACTCCAATCCAACACTCCCCCGCAGTTTACATGTGGGACAGAGTAGGTCTTTGCCAGGGAACTGTTTCTCATGTGAGATACATATATTTGCATCAAGGGAAAGTAAAATGAAAACCTGCTACTTTAGTCTCAACTACATATTAGGTGTGTCTGATTGAAGCCCTACCTAGAGAAGGATGGCTTTTCTTCTTTTCATTTTTATTTTTTTAATTTTTTAATATTTTTGTATTTTTATTGGATATTATATTTACATTTCAGATTTTATCCCCTTACCCCATTCCCTCCCACCCAGGAACCCCTTATCCCATCCCCCCTCCTCCTGCTTCTATGAGGATGTGCCTTCACCTACCTCCCCACTCCAACCTCCCCACCTCAAAGTCCCACCCCCACCTCAGTGTCCAGCCTTCATGAGACCAAGGATCTCCTCTCCCACCTATGTCCAACAAGGCCATCCTCACCTACATATACAGCTAGAGTCATGAGTCCCTCTCTATGTGCTCCCAGGCTGGTGGTTTGGACCCTGGAGAGCACTGATTGGTTGGTATTGTTGCTCTCCTCATGGGGCCACAAACCCTTTCTGCTCCTTCAGTCTTCTCTCTAACTCCTCCATTGGGAACCCCTTGATCAGATCAATGGTTAGCTGTGAGCATCTGCCTCTGTATATGTCAGACTCTGGCAGACCTCTAAGGAGACAGCTATATCAGGTTCTTGTCAGCATGCACTTCCTGACATCCACATCAGTGTCTACCTTTGGTGACTGCACATGGGATGGATACCCAGGTGGAATGGTCTCCAGACAGCCTCTCCTTCAGTTTCTGTCCCACATTTTGTCTCCATATTTTCTTCCTTGAGTATTTTGTTACTCCTTCTAAGTAGGACAAAGGCACCCACACTTGGTCTTCCTTCATGGGCTTCTTGTGGTCTGTGAGTTGAATCTTGGCTATTTCAAGCTTTGGGGCTAATATCCACTTATCAGTGAGTAAATATATTTGTGTTCTTTTGTGATGATACTTTCTAGTTCCATCCATTTACCTAAGAATTTCTTGAATTCATTATTTTTAATAGCTGAGTCATACTCCATTGTGTAAATGTATCACATTTTCTGTATCCATTCCTCTGTTGAAGGACATCTGGGTTTTTTTCCAGCTTCTGGCTATTATAAATAAGGCTGCTATGAACATAGTGGATCATATGTCCTTGTTATATGTTGGAGCATCTTCTGGGTATATGCCCAGGAGTAGTATAGCTGGGTCCTTGAGTAATATTATGTCCAATTTTCAGAGATGCTCACTTGATCTTTGACAAAAGATCTAAAACCATCCAGTGGAAAAAGAACAGCATTTTCAACAAATGGTGCTGGTTCAACTGGACATCCCCATGTAGAAGAATACAAATCAATCCATTCTTATCCCCTTGTGCAAAGCTCATGTCCAAGTGGATAAAGGACCTTTACATAAAACCAGATACACTGAAACTAATGAAAGAGAAGGTGGGGAAGACCCTTGAATACCTAGGCACATGGGAAAAGTTCCTGAACAGAACACCAATGGCTTATACTCTAAGATCAAGAATTGACAAATGGGACCTCATAAAATTGCAAAGCTTCTGTAAGGCAAAGTACACTGTCAATAGGACAAAATGGCAACTAACAGATTGGGAAAAGATCATTACCAATCCTACATCTGATAGGGAGCTAATATCCAATATATACAAAGAACTCGAGAAGTTAAGACTCCAGACAACGAAACAACTCTATTAGAAAATGGGGTACAGAGCTAAACAAAGAATTCTCAACTGAGGAAACTCGAATGGCTGAGAAGCACTTTAAGAAATGCTCAACATCCTTAGTCATCAGGGAAATGCAAATCAAAACAACCCTGAGATAGCACCTCACACCAGTCAGAATGGCTAAGATCAAAAACTCAGGTGATAGTAGATGCTGGCGAGGATGAGGAGAAAGAGGAACACTCCTCCATTGTTGGTGGGATTGCCAGCTGGTACAACCACTCTGGAAATCAGTCTGGTGGTTCTTTTTTTTATTTTCAAAGCAAGACTTGAATCTGGAAGCTTCCAGTTGTGGGTTAGATCCCATTTAAAGCTACAGCTGTTCTTTTGATAATTAATAATAAAAGGGAAGATTTAGGCATCCAAATAAGAAACAATATCTTGCTTTTATTTAATTACATGAGATTTATTGATTAATATTACAGTGTGTTTAAGGTTCATGAAATTGCTGAAAAAATATTAAGCATGTCATTTTCAGTAGCTCTAAAGTTTACCAAAAAGAGTGCTGCATAGGCACATAAATCCAAAGAGAAGGAACAAAAATGATTGCCCGTCTCTTAGACTGTCAATCAAAACTGAGGTGAATGAAACAAGAGAGAAAAAAAGCACATTCTCAGGATCATCTCCCATTGCTCTTCATAACTGCTTTTATCATAGCAACATTTTATCCAAACTGTTCTTCCTATAAGGTTATACAGACTTGAAAATGTAATTTTGGTAGTTTATCATTGCTGCAAGTTTATTTATAAGTAATTTTAAGACTTGACAAATATACTTCGAAAGTATCAAAATCAAATAAATTTCTTAAAACTAACATTTGACTACTTTTTATGATTCCATCATGACATATACCTGGAGTTTGTTGTTCCAATATATTTTTTGAAGTTAATTAAGACTACGATATCACTATCATAAAAGCACAAGCAAACCAGTGGCTGATTTAGCAGACTGTCTTCAGACAATTCTGCTTTAATTAATATAATTACAAGTATGGACTTAGTAGAGGGGTTTTGGATTCAGAGTTCATACAATGATACAATATTGTGTATCATTGTACAATATTGTGTATCATTGTGTATCAATGATACACAATATTGTGTATTTCAAACAAAGATACTTATTGTATTAGAATACATGTACATGGTCTAGTTACATTTATAAATATATTAGTTAACGGGCATGTTAAATGTGTTGTAAAATATTAGAATTGTGGACCTGAGTAACTCTCTAGACTTCCTGATTGTGTAGTAGATGGCCACACAGTCATTTTGGAGGTCTGACTCTATCCCTGGAATTGCATTTAAGAAGCTTACAACTTATTAAAAGAAGACAAAGTATAAAACATGGGTATTCCAGGAAATGGTTAGTATTGTCATGACAGCTAAAGTCAAGTGGACAGAGGACAGATGAGCAAGAAGTCCTTATTAGAGCTGTGCAGTTTCTAGAATAACCTCAGGGCTTAAAACAGAGAGCCAGCATGAGCACTTGCTCTTGGAAATGGCCTTGCATAGAGAATCCATGTAAGAGGAATTCTCTTTTGGTGAGATTCCAAGAATATTTTTTATCCTAAAAACATTTATTAAGCACCTTTTAAGTCCTAAAGATTGCACTCAGCAGGATTACAAGGATGAGTGAAACACAGTTCTTATCATCAGAGATCTCTAAGAAAAAAACACAGAAAAGCCAATTATACTAAAAATACCAATTACCCTAATGGGGCCATGCACAGGGCATTCAGGTAGCATTTCTCCATTTTGTCCTGATTATACTAACAGTGAAATGACTCCCTTCTCTAATTGGCTTCTGATGAAGAACTATAGTAGCCAGGATGGTTCTATAATCAAAGGGCATGACTCTAGTTCTGGCTCTAGTATTGTTCTGATGTGTTCTCTGTTGCATTAGCAAAGCCCAGCTCTGCTTTTTGTTCTGGAAAGTCTGAAGATGTGCATCAGCTGCACCTGCAGCTAGACTCTAAGCTCAAGCTCAGAGTCCCACCTCTCAAGCATTGCTTTCTTCAATGCTGGCTCGATTAGCAGCAGAATATATTTGTGAACACGCAGAAAATGCCACCATTACCCTGACGATACAGGTCACCAAGAGTCCACGATTTTAAAAGAAAACGAGGGTTTTTTTTCCTCCCTCCTGTATCCAATGAGGTTGCCTGACACTAGAAGATAAAATGTTTACTTCTAGCCAATCTTCCAGTTTCTTTGAACTCTCTACTCTGGTGTCTTAGATCGAAGAAGGCCAAAACCATAGAATAGATATAAGAAATAAGCAGAATCCTATCCAGTGTTCGGTAGACCAATTCTGTTATCAGGAGATAGGGGAGAAACAATACTATCAAAGACAAAAATAATCTTTTGTGAGCATAAGTTGATGACCTTGATTGAATCATGCCACTTCTCTGCATCCCTGTTTCTTCATTCAGAAAGTGCACACCATGGGTCGAATTGTGTGAGGTAAATTGTGACGAAGGTTAAGCACATAGAAAAAGGTGCTTAATAAATGACATTATCCTACTGTTATTGATGACAGAAATTCAAGTTTGTAGCGAATTTAAGATTGAAGACACAAAAGCATGTGAAAAGATTGAAGGTAGATTCTTTCTCACCAGGAAAACAAAAATGTCAAGGCTGGCCAGCATCTGTGTGCTCATGGGATCCCTGGGAACTTCTGCAAGGGGGAAACAGAACTCATCACCTGCACAACAAAGGATCAGCTGAAATGTAGGATCCTGAAGAAGGATGAGTTGAGGTGTAGAACATAAGGGTGCCATAGTGTATTTTCTCAAATACACTAACACCACTAATATTTTCATGACATAAGAAATGAATGCCTGACAGGGCTGGAAAGATGGCTCAGCTATTAAGAAAGAATGCCTGTTCAGGGTGTGTGGCTTCTCCTGTGCCATTGCTAAAGACTCACTTTAACATGGGTGAGTTTTTCATTTTCATCTCCTGCCTGTGCAGAAATAATTCTATTCAACCAACCATTATTTAAGCTGCAATGATGCTTATCCCCCTTTTTGGGAGAGTTACAAGATAATTTCATTTGAGAGAAATACAAATGCAGAACTTTTACATTTCTCACATAGCCCTCATCACTCACAGACTTATGTGACCATGCAAAACAGCCAACAAGAGTCTGGCATGGATCAGGGACGTAGATTTCTGGCTAACACCTTTGCAGGAAAACTTTCCTTTGCCACTCCAAAGCTAGAAAGTGGGGCTTCTCAGTAGTCTATTGCTCATGATTTAAAGTCTGTTCTTCTACGATTTCTTCTCGTAGGTTTTCTCATTTCTAACTTGTCTATAGGCCATCTGTTCAAAATGCTGCCTCACAAATAATTTTTCTTGACGGCTGCCACAACAGTAGGGGGAATGCTGAGCCTGGCTGAGCTACCCTTCTGGGCGGAGCCCTTTCTCTCTAGCTGGCAGCCAGGACAGGGCAGCAGTTAGTCTCTAGTTCCTGTCAAGAATGTTGATGGATGATGTCTGGTCTCTTTAAACAGAATGCCCTTCAATGACTAGCGCTTCCCTTTGCTTGGTGTTCTTTAACATGTCAATTAAAGAAAGGAACCTACAGAAAATGCTTTGTAAAAACTAGGATGCATCAGAGATGCTGGGCTTCCATATGTCTCATTTTACATATCTTTCATCAATCAGATGGTTTCCACTGTCTACTTTAGATATGTTTTGTGTGTGTGTGTGTGTGTGCGTGTGCGTGTGCGTGTGCGTGTGCGTGTGTGTTTGCTATGGTGTTTGCTGTGGTGTTTGCTTCTGTGTTTAGGTAGTAACTATTCTAGAAGCAGATAGCTTAGATGTTGTGTCCACTGTTTATCAAGATCCTAAGGGGCGATAAAATAAAGGTTGTCTTTCAGTGCTCTCAGGTATAAAGGGGGGGAAAGCATTTGAAAACGCTGCTTCTCTCAGATCTTATATAACGATATACTTAACTTTCTCTTTACACATTCAGACTCCTTTGAACTCACATGAGTACACTTAAGAAATGAATGTCAGCTTTCTGATGAGTTCTTGTATTTTTGATTTTTTGTATGCAGAATAGAGTGACCTATTGGACTTGTTGAGAAATAAATGCAACAAGAGAATCTAAACTCTTTTAACTTATGAGTATGGGTCCTTTCTTCTCAGTTTCTAATCCTTGGGAGAGCAATGACTATGCCTTTCAATGTACAGAGATCCACAGATGCTCTCATGTGCAGCTCTTTCTGCATGCTGTTTGGTGTTTTAGTATGTGGAAATGGTTTTAGAGTTATTTTTATTAGAACGTTTCTAGAACACATATTCTATTTAAAAGCATTTCTATCTTTTGAAATTACAGAATAATATGTGTCTTTTGTTCATTCAAGAGGGACATTGTACTTGAATAGAATAAGAAAAAGTTCTAAGGAGGAAAACACAATGGTTGTACTTTCTTGAATTCTAGAACATTAATAATTAATTATAACACACACACACACACACACACACACACACACACACACAGAGAGAGAACAAAGCCTGGGTCTTATTCTTGCTAATCACATGTTCTACCACTGGGTTGCATCCCTACCTCAAGTGTCTGTATTTATGTTACTATTGATAGATTATGTACAACATTTTATGGGTCTAAAGTAAAATCAATTATTTTCTACGAAACACATGTGATATTGGGAACTAATATTTATACTAAACGATTAGAAGAAAAAATTGTAGTTTTAGTGAGAACTTTTATAAAAAGAAAACTGCAAACCTAATTAGGGAAGCACACCAAACTGATCTTTTCTATAACGTATATGACCTCTGAATTCTGAAAAATTTGCAAATCTATGATAAAATATTATTTATTTAATATTATGTTTAATTTTTAAATTTTGATACACTATATACACAATAAATATGTTTTAACAAAAATAAGAATCTTTCCTTTGGTTTGGGGGAAGTTTTACAAGATTTAAGCATTTGCTTTAATTTAATTTTAATTTTAATTTTAATGATTTAACCATTTTGGTTTTAGCATTGGTTTTGATGTGATATTGGATACTAGTAAAGGAATTAAAGAGTGTAAGTTAAGAGAATCTGCAGAAGCAAAGAAACTCGGGCATGAAAGAGGTGGTCTGCAAAGAGCCCCCACTGCTAGGGTGGCCATGTGCTGTGCAGGTTTCCCTTAGTCTCAGCACATGCTGTGTTGTTCTTTATCTTTGATCCACAAATTTGAAGAGCATAATAAGCTTGTTATTGAAAACTTATATCATTTTTGCCATTTGTACCAGAGTGAATTATATAATCTTAAATTTACGCTGATCTCATTTGTGAGAAAATATAGGTCTGTATTTTTTTCCTCTACAGACAAAGATTTATTAATGACAGTTGCCTTTGTGGAGTGAGTTTAAGGAGAAATTCCCTTCACTGTTTATCATTAATTTTTAAAACTGATAACTAGTGTAAATTCTATAATCTAAAACTGTTGTAAGTTAGCAATTAAAGACAGGTTATTTTTGTGATTTTGTTTAAATTTTAATGATATGATTATTGTAAGCATCTATATCACCAACATTAATAATCTCTAACCACCATTTTAATGTGTTTACATTAAGTAGAATACCTGTGTAATTTACTCTCAATTCAGGATGGTGTTGAGGGGACATAGTTACTCGTGTCAACTGGACGGATGCTGTTCCAGGCAAACCAAGGCATGTGAAAATGATCACTTCATTAATCAAATGAAAGCAAAATGCTAATAGACACAAAACGCTTGTTAAAATTTGACATGATGAATATTATTTAACTTTTCATGTTCTAAAAAGGAAAAAATATCTGTTTAGGTATCAGTCATTTCTTAAAGTAGATTTGTGGAAAAATATCACAGCCTGGTTGGAATAATGCAAAATTGAGTATAGTATGTATAATTCCAAATCAGTGATCTCCAGAGGCTTCATAACTAAGGGACCCAAAGGGCCTCATTACAACTAGTGTTTTGTTTGCTTTGATTTTTGTTTGTTTGTTTGTTTTAGTACATTACTAAGGACCCGATGATGTAACTGAGAGGGAGGTATAAAGGTTTGGGCCTTGTAGAAATACTTAGTGTCCATAAAGCAGAGGGAGAAGGATAAAGAGAGTACAAGAAGTGATGGTAAGGTTTAACTAAGTTCCAAGACAACCCCCAAAGTAAAGAGTAATATATTTGATAGTATCCTTGATATTAGCCCCAAAGCCAAAAGCCAAAAGCAAAAACAAAGAAACAAAGAAACAAACAAACAAAAAAACCCCACCAAAAACCTTCAAAGTTTGTACTTCAAAAGACATTTTTAACTCATTCTTTTTTTGCTGGTAAGTGGTAATACTTGTCAAGTATTAAATGAGACAAATCAATTTCCTATTAGATGCATTAAAAATTAAAGGTTTAGAAAGAGAAAACAATTTAGCGCTAAAGCTCCTAATGAACTTGCTTACATATGCATACGCACACACTAAACCATATGTCAAATAATAGCCCATGTATCAGATACATGGGGCCTTTTAAGGCTCAGTAGAGATGAGCCTTGTAACATGGTGGCAACCGTTTAAAATCTAGAAATTGCTGCAATCTGATTGGTCATTTTCTCATCTCAAGAGCTGTTGGAAGAGCTAATCAGAGGCGTTATCAGCACAGACTGCTACTGCTTTTGTGCAAAAAGTTTGCAATAAAAATATCATTATATTCAGAACTATTCTTTGTAGAGGTGTTGTCTCATGCTTAGAAGATTAATGGAGAATTCATCATCTACTGTTTATTAAAGATACCACAATTCTATAACATTTTAATTGTAAGTACGCTCTTTGACATCTTAAGTAATGGCTCCTGGTAAATTAATAAAAGCTATGTATTAAGTTTAAATCCAAGATAAGGTAAAGATTGCCATTTTAATATCCCATCCATATCCTTTATCTTTCTACAGGGGCTTTCAGGCCAGTAGTTTTAATAACATGCATGAATGAAGATGCTCTTTTTTAACTCAAATGGTGGCAAAGAGTTTTTCCTTTATATTAGCAGGCAATCAATTCCAATAGCTTTTTAATGCTTTCTTAAAGAATCAATTTTAAAGCAGCCGCTCTTCAGGGGACCCTCTTAAACTTCCTCACAGCCGGTCTTCTAATTTTCTATTACAATGCAATCTAAAGCAGCTACAAAAATAATGCAGATAATGTTTGCTGGGTAATGATTTCCAATTTCCCCATCCCATGTACCCTGTTATTAGGAGGATCATCTTGGTTGTGTAAATTAATTTTCAATTCACTTCAGGGGAACATTACAATGATTTATTCAACACTGGTGTAGAAAAAAAGTGGGGGGGGGGGCTTTACCAATCTTAGAAACAAATCAATTGGTTCTGATTATCACCATGTTAAAGAGGAAAGAAAGAGGAGGACAACCCACAGAATCATCTGAACATGTTCATCGAATGTTATGTGAGCACCATCATCATGACGCAATGCTAGGCTGTCACATCACATTATGCGATCTTAGAAAAAGAATACTGCTTATGACTCACCTCTATTTAGAGGTTAAAAAATTAAATTGGCAGGCAGATTCTGTTATAGAATATTTCAGTCATATTCCTTTAACTCAAGATATATAATGCATGCAATAAAAATTAGTGAAAATAAGTCCATAAATTTGAAGGCAAATGGGAAGGCATATGTTGGAGGGTTTTGGCAGAGAAAATGGATGGGAAAAATTTATAATCATATTGTAATCTCAAAACAGTTAAATTTATTAAAAATAAGCTTCCAAGTCCATTATAGACAGCAAGGTAGAGCAATATAAAAGTTTAAAGCCAAATTTTCATATCAGTATGGCATAACTACAAGAAACAACTTTCTTTCATCATTACTTATTTCACACAAATTGCTCCAGGATTGCTTTTATTTGTTCTTATAATATTTCATAAAAGTATTTTTTTCTGTAAAACTTTTACTGACCTGTGCCTTAATCATCTCATATGTGTATTAGTCATTGGAATCAAATTTGGCCATGTTCATGTGTAAATGAAACAGCATCACCGTGACGCTTACCCAAGTAAGTCTATGAGCTCCTGCCCTGCCATAAGCACTGTTATGGAAGCCAGAGAGTATGGAGAGCAAAGAAAGCACTGAGGGGACGTGTAATGAATTAAAGAAGCCATGAGTGAATGTGAGGGACAGATGAAGTCTAGAGTGTGTAAAAAACTGGATGAAATCCTGAATGAACAAACATTGTTGACATAGCCATTAAAGTAAAGAGAACTTAGTATGATTCCTGAAGCTAGACTGTAGAATATAAATTGTACAGACATGACAACAACAAAAAACAGTAATAATAATATAATAATAAAATATTATTTACTGTATATCATATATCACATATCATATATTATATTGTGTAACATATTACACATTATATCATATTACACATCATATATTATATTATAGAGTACATATTAATATTAATATATACACAAAATATTTATAGTTTATATATTATATATTTAATTATACTTGATATTATATATTGTAAAATATACTATTAAATATATAATCTATCATTAATACATAATATAATTAAAATATAATATAATGCATGAAATATAATATAATGAATAGATCATATAAAATGAATGTGTAATATGCAATAATATAAATAGATTATATACAATATGTAATATATAGTATGTAATACATAATAAATATATGCTATTATTGTGTACTGTATACTGTGCAACATGTAACATATGACACATGGCATATAACACAAAACCTGTAACATAAAACATATGGCATATAATGGGATTTTATTCACCTATGAAAGGAATATGAAGGATAGCAGGGTAGTGTGTGGCAGGAGCCAGGGGAAGGGGATTCTACTGAAACAGACTTGGGTTAAAAATGCCATAATGATATATAATGATTTGTATGCTAATAAACGTACATAATATTTTTTAAAAAGAGAATCTGTTCTCTCTGCGAAAAATTATGCCAACAATCAGTTGCGGATTAGAATAACTTACAGCAGAGGAGGGCCACAGAAAGATTCAAAAGCCTGAGTTTGATTTGGATGGCTGAATTTCTATGAATGTGATAGACAGTATTTTAGAAAACCGTTCAGAAATTTTTTTCCTTTCCATATAACATTTTTAGATATAACACACAGTCTGTGTACTTGGCTTGGTGCTATTTCCAAGTCAGAGCCCAGCTTTTCTCTGAAGTGAGAAAGGATCTGGTGAAGTGGTCATGTACACACAGGTTGTACTCAACACTGCATGTGCAACAAAGCCTGGTTCTGGTACAACTACCGTAGTGTGTATGCACTGAGTCACAGTCTTCTCATCTACAGGCTGAGGACACTCATCTCCTACAACTGTGTGGAGATCTTGTGTGGAATAGGAGAGAAAATGTATTCCTGCCAAATTTGAAAGTAGCAGTCATCTAGGGTTAAGGTCATGAAATTGTCAACCTAGGTCCAACATACTTAAGTGCTATAGGCTTGGCAGTGGCATGCTACCCAGCATGAATGGATACCTGGAAACTAGAAACCACAGATGTAGAAAATCGAGTTTACTGAAGATCTGCAGTAAGAAACTCAGTGTTATCCCTAGGGAGCTAACTTGTATCAGGATCCCCTTGTCAAGAACCGTGTGTCATTCATAATGTCAGAGATTGGTTCTTGGCCATGGAATGGATCTCAATTTGGGGCAGTTATTGGTTGGCCATTCCCTCAGTCTCTGGTCTATCATTGTCACTGCACATCTTGTAGGCAGGACACACTAGATACAAGGTTTTGTGTGTGAGTTGTCCCTGTCCCTCCACTGAGAGTCTTGTATGTCTACAGGAAGAGGCCACTTCAGAATCCATGTCTACCACTGCTAGGAATCTCAGCTAGTGCCACCCCCATAGACCCTCTGGGATCTCTCCCCATCCCAGGTCTCTGGCACTCCCTAGAAATTGCCCCCCCCCAGCCAATCTCCTTTCTCTCTTTTCTGCTCTCTCTACATATGATTCCCTCTACTCCCCCTTACCCCACTCCTCTCCCCATCCCTTCTTCTACCCAGTTCTCTCTTTCCATCACCTCCAATATCTACTTTGTTCCCCTTTCTGAGAAAAAAAATCAATTATCTTCACTTGGTTCCTCCTTGTTATTTGGCTTCTTTTGGGTCTGTTGATTATACCATGGTTATTCTGTGCTTTATGGCTGATATCCACTTATCAGTGAGTACATACCATGCATGTCCTTTGGTGTCTGTGTTACCTCTTTCAGGATGATCCCTGACACTGTTAATGATATGCTTGAAGATAGGAAACTAGAATAGCTATCCTCTGAGAGGCTCCACACAGCAGCTAATGGAAAGAAATGCAGAGAGTCACACTGAATGTTAGATGGAGCTTGGGGAGTCTTAAGGAAGGGTTGGGAGAAAGAATGAGGAATCCAAAGAAGACAAGGACTTCACAGGAAGACAAACATAGTTAACAAACCTGGACCCTTGGGGGTGACTCCCAGAGACTCAATTACCAACCAAAAAGTGAGCATGGGCTTGACTTAGGCCCCCTGTACATGTGTAGCAGATAAGCAGCTTGGTCTTCATGTTGCTTCCCCAGTAACTGAAGCAGGGGCTATTTCTGAGCCTGTTGCCTGCCAGCAACTGGATCACACCCCTTCTTCCTGCAGCCCCACCACAAATGGACAGCCTTGTTTGGCCTCAGTGGAAGAGGATGCACTAGTCCTGCAGCAACTTGATGTAGGGTTTGTGTGTTGGGGTGGGGGGTTGGCTATTAAAGTTAACACCCAGATGGGGACTTCCCAAACAGAAGGGGAAAGTGGAACTGCTGGATAACTTGTGTGACTTAGAGTGTTGTAAGAAAAGAAAGGGCTGATATCGGGTTGTAAAGTTACTAAATACATAAATTTCATCATCATTGTCATCATCATCACAACAGTAATAATAATAAAGAACTGAGTGTCAGTAGTCAGTCAGACCAGAGCTTATGAGATTTCTTTCTCTTTACAGTAGCTCATTGTAAGATCTGCCATCCTAATACATAGACTTTTCCACTGTTGTATAACTAGACCTTTTACACCCTAAGAATTCTAACCTTGTAGGCGGCCAGAAATACAGAAGAAAGTGCCAGAGTACTAGATCTACAACCTGGGTGCCAGTGCAATGTTCTCATGTTTGGGGTATAAAGATTCAAACAAGTCCATTCTTTTCATTATAATGTACCTTGAACTATTTTCCTATTGTTTATAGCACAAGATAATTGCTGCAATCAATACCTTGAAGAAGCATAAGGATTCAGAAAAATGTACATAGTCCTATTATCCCTTTGAAAAGTAATTATCAGTGTACTGCTCACATACTGGATTGAAAAACATACGCAGTGACAATTAAATACATACTCTCTATCTCTCTTTATTGATGCTCTATCCAACACAAACTTGGAGAAACTCTGCCTGTGAATGCACGTGTCTCCAAGGTTGAGATGTTTAATAGCAGAGGAAAAAAAAATTAATGCTTTAAATTGTGCTAGCGCTAAATGATGTTGTGGCACATAGAAGCATTGTATATTTGAAAACTGCATTGATCAGAGCTGATAGTGTAGATTTTGAAATGTCGCCAGGGTTCCCGCATACATTAGAATATCTATTATCAAAACTGTTGAGGAACCCATCATGACATTAAAGGACATGCAAACTACTGTTGTTAGTCTCCTGCCTCTTGTTGAGTTCGAACAGCAAACTGACAGCTTGAGTCAGAAGTAATCATAACTAAGTCTTCTCCGGGTGTGAGAGACACTACGATGAAATTCAAATCTGGGCAAAAGTGCAATCAGTCTGCAGATTTACCAATGCTTTGTGTGAAAATGGAGATGTGGAGTGTCACCTCATTTTTACGGAAAACTGTGATGGCCTGGTGTGAAAACACAAGCGGTAGCCACAGCAGCAGCCACTCAGAAGGGTTTGAGGACAACCTCAAGCAGGAGGCCGTTACCATCAGTTACACTGAACAAGAGGATGGACATTTTTTTTTCCATGAAATTAGGAAGATAACTGCAAGATAATGCAATTTAAAAATAGATCAGTGCCAACAAAACAATGCAGCAGGTAAAAGCACCGAGGTCTGGTGAAGAGTTTGATCAGAAGAACTTACATGATGGAAGGGGAGGACTGATCTAAACATTGTCCTCTGGCCAATGTAAGTACATGGTGGTGAATTCAACACCTCCCCCCACACACACACGGACATGAACACACATGGGCATGAACACACATGGGCATGAACACACATGCACTGATGCATGCTCACATGGCCAATAAAATAGCTTTAAAAAAAAAAATAACCCAGATCATTACATATCTGAAATTCTTTCTGAGAAAACCCGGGAATGCTATAGACAAAATTCAAGCTCTGGACACCGACAGCAGAGTTTCTAGGGTGCCCTGTGAGTTCCTCAGTGGCACAGAACCGTATGCCATTTGAAGAACAGTACATGATAAAGCCAGTGGTTTCAACAATGGGACAGAGATTGGTCGTACATCTCCCACAAGTAACTCTCTTATTGAAAGGTCAACTACACAATTATAGCAGGATTTTAAAACAGAATCGTGGCTAATGAATTGTCTAAGGAAAGAGAGTAAGTCTAAGGAGTAGGTCTAGTTGACTGTTGACATAAAAATTCCTCACAGCTCAATTTGTCCAACAACTTGAAATAAGAATTGAAAAAAAAAAACACTAGGAGCAGTGGTTTAACATAGATTTTGACTTTAAGGGGCTCAGAAGTAAAGCAATATAAATGTAAAGTGCAAATTATAGGGGCCAGTTCTCTGAGCATCCTTTTCTTGTTGAATTTCTTATGTTTCTGTCTTACAAAGTTTCAACTTGAAATACAAACAGGGCAATGAATGGTCAAATCTAGAATAAAAGTGAATCAGTCACAGGTAATAAATAACTAATGGTATTCATTTTGAATTGGTGTTGAATTTACCTGGTGTAATTGGGTGCAGCAAGGAAACATCAGTGGCTGTGAAAAGAAACAGAAAAATAAAAATGAAAAAATGAAAGAAAGAAAGAAGAAAGAAAGGAAGAAAGAAGAAAGAAAGAAAGAAAGAAAGAAAGAAAGAAAGAAAGAAAGAAAGAAGAAAGAAAAAAAGGAAGGAAGAAAAGAAGAGAAAAGAAAGGAAAAGAAAGAAGGAAAGGAAGGAGGGAGAGAGAAAGAGAGATACAGAGACGAAGACTGAGATAGAGAGAGACAGAGAGAGACACACAGAGAGAGGAACAAACAAAAACAAAACCCTGCCTGCTTGGCTGCTCCAGATAGTAGATGGCAACACCAGCCTGAAAGAGTTTGTTGGGTTCTAGAGGGGTAAATAATGGTGTGTGTGTGTGTGTGTGTGTGTGTGTGTGTGTGTGTGTGTGTGTGTGTGTGGTGTTGGTGGGGACAGCTTATACACTGAAGCAACTACAGGGCTAGCTTGGGACTCTGCCAGGCTGGGAAGATGTCCTCAGAGGCAGCTTGGAACACTCAGCTGTGAACTGCTGCAGTCAGGAGTGTTCACCTCCCATATGAGGCTTCAGAGATATGCTTAAGGTTTCTGCATCCCAGCTAAACCAAGTCTCCTAGTGAGATCAAGACCAGGTAAGATCTGGACCACAACCTTAAAATACTGCCATCAACACTGCCATTTTAGAGTTTGCTTCGAAGACCTAACACTTAGAAGTTCATAAAAACAGATTATGAAGTTTTGTTTCACTTTGCCTTTTTTTTAAAGAACTCTTCTTCTTAGAACATGTAAAAATTTTATAATTGGCTGTCAATCTACAATAAAATGACACTAGTTCTGCCAAAAAGTTAATAATTCTTAGTTATTTTTATAATATACTTAGGATTATTCTCATCCTTAATGCCATAGCTAAAATCCCTTGACAACATAGTTTTGTTATTACCATGAACATGCTAAATTAATAATTATACATATAAAAACTTTTAATTAGCACAAAATTATTACGAGGAAGGAAATATTATTGTTCCCACTTTAAAGATGAGAAAACTGAGGCATGGAGAGATTCCTTGGCAGAAAGACATTAAAGTAGTAAACACTGGAACCATAGACATGGAACTGTGATGTCAGGGTTTATGTTCTTAGCTGTTGTTCTGTTCTATTCATGTTTACATCTAAAATATTCAGACATATTAGTGTGCATCTATATATCATTAGGTGGGTGTACAGCTATACATACAGAATATAATAAAACTATATTTAGATCACCTGTTGTTCCCTGTAGAGAAGCCAGAATGCATATTCCACAGGTCACTTTCCCCATGTAGCTTTAGTTCACAGCTGCTGTGTGGATGCACTACATGGGTGGTGGACAGAGAAGACTGTTCTGGAGACATGGTTGCAGACAAATGCATGAACAGATGTGAAGGTCATAGAAACCCTCAAGCAGGGTTTCCTCCTTGATCCTTGGAACGCTGATGAAACTTTCTGGAAACCTGGCAAATTGTAGAAGCTCCTATGAGACCCACCTGCTCCAGACCTGTTCATTAAGATGCATCAATGCTCCTTTGGTCTTCTGACCTTGTTAGAGCACCTCCAGATCTGATTGTTAAGTTTGTCACATCTGGATTGCCACGAGCATTACTTCATCTCATAACTGTGGTGAATAGAATCATGAAGTGCCTTTAACATGATAAAGATGACTCAAGGTATCCAAATCTTAACTTACTCATTTGCAAAATATGGACTGTAATAGTGCTTTTGGTTCAATGACTTATGAATGTCAAATGTAGGGAGCCATGGACTTAGTGTAGAACTGGATATTGCCCCTGTTACGAAGATTTAGCTGGATTTTTGCCTTAGAAACCTTGTTCACATTTGTGTGTATGTGTGTGTGTGTGGGGGGGGGCTGTGATCACATCTATAAATACAGAAATTTAATGCTGAATTTTAACTCTGCAAATTAAATGGAACTAAGGTAATTTGATGCAATCTATTTTTTGGTTCATCTTAATGAATAAATCATTCCCCTCAAATAGGAAAATAATGTAGGTTCATCCTAAAAAGACTAAAAATATAGAAAAGTTTCAAGTCTGTGATGGCATCCTCGCCACTTAATATCAACCATTTATAGTTCTGTGCCTATCTTTATACAATTTTCTGTTCATTTGTATGTTTATAAGAAGATCAAATTATACTCGCTTTTTTTTACACTTTTAGCTTAAGATAGTACAGATTTATATACTAGTCAAAGCTAGGTTAGCAATTTCTTTGTATCTTTTTATTCTTTCACAGTTCACACACACCCCAGGTTGGTCATCTCCCTCTACTGTCCTCTCTTATCCCCCCTCCACTCGAAATGAACCATTTTCCATCGACTTTTGACTTCTCTAATCCTGATTCTCCTTGGTCTCCCTTAGGTTTTTTTTTTTTAACCACTAAATTAGAGGACACACTGCTACCTCTGCTGTAGAAATCACCTCTGGTGTGTAAGATAGGGTGATCACAGTTGCCAGCAATGACTTCAGTTATTTTTAGGGTTACATGCTACTCCATTGTGTCTCTTGTCAGCGGATGCTATTTACTTCCAAGTTATGTGCTCTACAAAGATGTCTCAGATATTATCCATTTGAAACTTTCAAAAAAAAATCAAATAATTTTACATTACTAGAATAAGAATCTGAACGTGTAGTTCTTGGGTCACGTTCAATAGGCATTTTCAGTTTCAGATCATATCATTAAACACCCCAAAGAAACTGGCAATAAGTTTCTACATTCAATCAGAAAATATAAAAATATTGGTTTTCCATAAACTTTTGATATGTTTTGGAGAGTAAAGGCAGAACTATCATTCTATTTATTCCAGTAAGTTCAAAGATGATTAAAATGTCTCATCCAATCTTTGTCCAATGTTCATTATCTCCAGTGAGTTTCTGCTAAATCTCGGATGGCAGTCAGAGAAATCACCTACTGATTGTGCTGTGGGCCAGAAATTTTTGTTACTAATACAAGGAGGGAAAAAATTGCATGCTTTAGATGGCAGCCTTGGACATGGCAGACCCGACACGCACATGTACTGCAAGCAAACAGGAGCCTGAAGTAAGTTTCTGTTCAGCTACAGGATGTTTTGACCAAATGGAAGTAAGATGTCAGCATAATGAGAATATAAATTATTTTTTTTCTAGAAAATAAAAAAAGGCTTAAGAACATTGACTCATATTTATTTGAGTCATTAATGGTCTATGTTAGATATTAATAAGAGGTGATTTTATCTAGAAATGTACTTTTATCGCAAGAAAATAAAAAAAAATTCAAGGTCACAAATTAAAATGCTGTCTTTTTGAGTGAGACTAAAATTTTCTGCATCCCAAAAACTTTTATGGGCTTTCAAACTGTTAAATGATAAGAACTTTTCTGTAAAATTATTTAAATTTTGGTTAAGTTGTTGTAAAACTATGTGTTCATTGATTGATGGTCGTGAGAGAAAGCAGATTCATTTACTGTCCTGGGCATTCATAATTGTGAAGTGGGGCCATGGGCCAAGAGAGAGAGAGAGACTCTTCTGATAGCTGTGACTACATAGAAGGCCCCTGCTTCAAGACTCATGTCTACTAATTTAGTATGAATTAGAAGTTTAAGATGGGCCAAAGCTGCTTTACGCTGTTTGAAATGGAACATTAATTTGTCAAAAAGGCAATTCTTTGCCCTCTAATTACGGTTGTAATACTGTGTGCAGCTGAGGTTGAGATCCCTATTTAAAAGTTATATGTCTAGGACATCAAAAGTAGATACAATGAAGGTCTTTTCTTTCTTTTTTTATTGGTTTAATATTCTCATACTTGACATTTTTTCTATAGTGTTCTTTAACTGAATCTCTATACATTCAATTAAAAATAGATCTAATAAAAGAGCTCTAGGGTCGCAAAGGATTTTGGGCAAGATGTTCCTAGTAGACTCATATTAATTTGACTTTTTAACTCTGTGCTAAAATTAGTCTGAAGACTGTGGGTGTCAGGAGAGGACTATGGGAATAGACTTTGCAAGAAAACTCTGGTCAATTTTGATTTAGAACATTTTACAAAAAAATGTAATTTATGTATTAGAAAGAGAAAGTTAAAGAGATGGTACCTTTGTAGAGAAAGAAAGCCAGGTAAAAACTAGTTTTCATAGAGTCATCTATGTCATAATAAGTCATAAATAAGAGTCATCTGAACACATGTCACATACACTATAAAGCAGCAGCATAGTTTTCTATTCTTGTGCCAGCCTAGGGCTTGGATTTATCTTCAGACATGACAACTCTCAAGAGCTCTTCCAGTTGCAAGACATACCTACTAAACTGTGTCAGAGTTCACGTCTCTTCTAGTTCAGCATGCTTTGCTCATCTTTCATAAGTATTTGCCATAGAAGATCACTTCCCGGTAGCATTTCAGACACAGACTTCAAGTTTCAGAGACTGTCAGGATTCCAGAAACTTCACACTATGGTGCTGAAGACAGGCAGAACCCTTCCTATGTTGTGGCAATACATTTCCACGGAATTTCTCTTCACATTTAGGTTTGTTTTTTTTTTTATAATTTATTTATTTTATGTAAGTACATTGTAGCTGTCTTCAGACACCCATATGAGGGCATCAGATCTCATTATGGATGGGTGTGAGCCATCATGTGGTTGCTGGGATTTGAACTCATGACCTCTGGAAGAGCAGTCAGTGCTCTTAACCACTGAGCCATCTCACCAGCCCGAGGTTTTTTTTTTGTTTGTTTGTTTTGTTTTTACTATGCCTTGGGTTTTGAGGCAGAAGTCAGTGTTTTAAAACTGGTCCTGTAAATAGAACAGTGCTGCTTCCCCCATAGCATCCCTCTTTCAGTATTCAGTGGATCACAACATCAGAACAGCTGATATTAAGGGAGCAAGGAGGAAAAGAAAATGATAGAATTGTCAGTTATCTTTAACCATTCATATACACTTATTGAACTATGTGTTAACTTTAGAGGGATTTTTTCCCTATCTCTCTCTAATAGAGTACAGAGTTAGCACCTTTTAATAAAACCTTGTGCATCTTTGTTAGTGTATAAAGAAAAAGTTAAGAAGTCCTCCTGGGTCATGTGTGAGTAAGCTGTTGATGAAGAAGGCCATACATGGGAGGAACATAAGGGGTGCCACTCTTTTTCTGTTTAAATACTCAGTGGACTTCGTATTAGTGGTATACTCTTTCAATTTAAACAACTAAGAATTTTAAAGCAGCAGAAAACAATGGCAATTCATTAGAAATTAAGAACATAAGAACTGAAGTGCCGTCAGTCTAGAGTTGCATTTCTTTTCTCTTTGTTGTTGAAAAATTGGGGGAGTGCTGGTATGCAAAGCAAGGACATCCCTTTTCCACCTGGGCAGTGGCAGTGATGATGCTTATCTCCGCTATTTGAAAGACAGGTAAAATCAGATTCTTTCTAAAATTATTTGTACTTTGTGCAAGAACGCTTACAAAATAATGATAAAAGTGAAAAGGAAATAAAAATGAGCAACAATGGTAACACAAAGCTAAACAAACCAAAGTAATGGAGAACTAAAGCCAAATTAATCAAATCAAATAAATCAAATAAACACTCTTTAAATATGTGATAAAGGCCACTAGTAATTTAAAACAAAAACAAAAATCCAAGCACTAATCCATAAGGTGCTCACAGTGAGTTTCGGCATGTGCACGGGGTATGAAAGGAATAGAGACTTTCTGTTGGAAATGATAGATTTTAGTCCTGAGGACAAATGGACTGGAGTCTGAACCAAACATCCTTCCATTACAGAGTGCTCAGCGGGTGCAAGTAACTTAATATCTTAAGCTCACAGTGTTGGAAAATACAATGGGCTTAAATATTTACTCTCCTGGTTCTCCCAAGCTTCTGGGAAATCTCATTTTCTCTCTCACTGCTGATTGCAGGCTCCATTTGAGGTAAAAATCTGAGCTGGTTTTTGTTCTTGGACTTTATAATTTTAAGATATTTTATTGACTTTTTTGACAGGACACAGAGAAGACGAAAACTTGGTTCTAAGAAAGTATGAGTACCAACCCATCTCACCCATTAAATATTGATAACTTCTCATTACTGATCTAAGGCTACAAGGTATTATTGCTCCTGGATAAACTACATTGAGATGGAAACAAACATGTTCTCTTTCTCCTGAGGTCTGCATGATGTGTCTGGACAAGCAGGCAAGTTATTTGTTAAAGTGGGAAGCCAAGTGAGGGTGGGATGTAGTTTTGTCTTCTTTTTCAATTAAAGACATTTAGATTACAAGAACAGCTCACCTGGTTCAAACTCTACTTGATAACTATGTCCATTATACTGCACATTGACCAAAGCTTTTAGAAAGTTTAAAGAGAAAGAATGGATCCCTTAAAATAAAGAATACCAAATATCAGTATTGATAGGGTGGAAAGCAGAATTGTTCTGTGAAGGTTATTTTCATCCGTTAGCTATTAACATGACCTTGGTAACATCACTTACTCAATTTATCTGACCTGCAACCTCCTCTCTAAGTATGATGGATGGTACCACTTGATTGACTTGCCTGACATGTCTGTGAGGCACAAATGAAATTATGAATGAGGAAGAGAGTTAAAGTACCATGTAAAGCTTTTTTCCGCCTCATTTTTGATTACTACTTTAAAATTAAATCTATATAAATTTATAGCATTGTGATATCTGTTTGCCTATCCATGACCACAAATATTTCAAGTATGAAGTTGTAAAGGAGTCACTCAGAGGATCATTATGCTCGGCTTCTAATAGGCAATGACCTACTTGTTTTAAGTTATATACTCACTATGAAATAAAATACATGTAAACATATACATTAAGTAATTTTACTTAATATGCATATGGTATATATTATAAAAATTCAAATGATTCTTAAGATTTTCCTTTAGAGAATGACTACAATTGTATTTGGAAGCTCTCGACCCTTTCCCTGTGTTCTCTCTTAATAAATTGGTTTTAATATATTTCTTGTGCTTCATCCCTCAGTTTTGTCTAATAATCTTTTATGCATTGTCTGTTATAATTAGTGTTGTTTCTACAATATAATTGATTAAGCAATTGTTATTTCTACACACATAAGAAAACATAGTTCTTGAGTTTTTTGTTCATTCGAGGTATTTCCTGTCAGACGTAGAGGTGGCAAAGATTTTCTTCTATTCCATAGGCTATCTCTTTCTTCACTAGATTAATGGTTTCCTTGGCTATATAGAAACTTCATGGGTTTTGATGTCTTGTGATGATTGTAGGCCTTATTCTCTGACTGTACTTACCTATGGCAATTATATCAGATGTTTCCTTCATCCACCCCTCAGCAGTTTCAGTGTTTCAGGCCTTATTTTTAGGCCATTGATTTATTTGTATTTGACTTTTGTGCAGGATTAGCGATGAGGAACTAGTTACACTCTACTGCTTGTAGATGCTCAGTTTTACAAACATGATCTGTTAAAGAAGGTGTCTTTTTCCCTTGGGGAGTATTTGTCAAAGATATAATTGCTATAGCTGTGTAGGTTTGTGTCTGGTTACTCTGTTCTAGTTCATGGGCCTATGTGTTATAGGCTTTTATGCCAGTGCCATACACTGTAAATTTTTATAACACATTTCAGGGAGGAGTAAGGAGGTGTGATAGTAGGCACAGGATGGGTTGGGGCCAGGGAAATTATTAGGAGGGAGATGGAGCAAAGACAGTGAGTCAGGATCGGCCAAAGTTAAGTATATGTGGAAACGTCACGAGGAAAACCACTACTTTGAGACAAAATTAAAAATCAAAATAAAAAAAAACCATATTTTTCTAATTGTATTAGTTTAGTAAATGTAAAGCAGTGACATTTGTGGGGGCTTTAAGAGACATATTTTAAGCAAGTTCCACATAAAATGTTCCTGGAGGACTAAGTTCTCCAGATAGTTAATAAATTCTAAGTATGAGCCATCAAGGGCTTTCTAAGAAAGCCATGGAATACATTCTGTACCTCGTTCATATAAACTGTTCTGATCAGAACAATTCTGATTACATTCTTTTAATTTTCTTCCTGCAATTTCTTCATTAACTTTGTCCATTTCTTTACATAGTTGACAGATTGGCTGATATTTCTGCTTATCTTCATGGCCAATTATGCATTGATCAGCTGATTGTATAGCAATTAGACTTTGTTGTTAAGAATAGCTGCACACATCAGATTGTCTGCTGCAACTGTAAACTTAGTGGTAGAAAGCCATGAACAACTTTTAAACTGTGTATAAAGTACCTCACATTTGCAAATGTTTCTCCAACTGTTGAATCCGAACATTAAATAGAGTTTAATCTGGGTAATTCTTGTTTTCACAAACTGCACATTGAAAGCAAAAATTGATATGAAACATAATCTAAGGTGTTCTGCCATAAGAAGTAGATGACTGTAACATCTATATCAAACAGGTGGATGTGACTGCAGGATGCAGAGTTAGATTTCTTAGTACCTGTTACTGTCCATCGGTGTGAACGGGAATGCTGCATTTTACAATAGTGTTGTTTTTATTATCATTATCATTTGGGCATCTAAGGGAAGGTTTACTGACTCTTGTTAGAGGCGGTTCGTCTCTGTAGCTGTCCTCTACCTGCACCATCAGTCTCCTCTCCATATCACATGAAAGACTTCCCTTTGCTTTAAACTGGAGCATTAGGAATTCTTCCACGGCACTGGTGGGGCAGGAATTAAGATGATGAAACTTTGGATAGACTAAGCAAAGAACTTAATATCTCTGTTAGTCATAGAATGCCTATCCTATTTATTTATTTATTTATTTATTTATTTATTTATTTATTCCTAAATATTTATTTACCCTTAAATATTTATTCCTAAAATAAAATATGTTTTAATGATCCTTTGACAATTTCATTCATGTAGACGTCTTTCATTCATACACATGGCAATCTCTCATTTCCATGCCACAGAAACACCCCTCCTTCTCATTTTTGTCCTCTCCTTTAAAAAAAAAAAACTAAGCTTATTTTACAATTATTTTATGCATATGGGTATTCTGCCTACATGTATGTCTGTACATCACATGTGTGCTTGGTGCCCTTGGAAGCCAGAAGAGAGCATTGGATCACCGAGAACTGGTGTTACAGACAGTTGTGACTCATCATATAGGCTCTGGCAATTGAACCTTGGTCTTCTGCAAGAGCAGCTAGTTTTCTTAACCAGGGGTATTTCAGCATCTCTCTCTCTCTCTCTCTCTCTCTCTCAGCCCACTTAGAACAATTGATGCTGCCTGTTGGAATATCGACTGACTGCTTTTATTGGCTTGAGTTTATACAGATCTTATGCAGGTAAGAGCTGTAGTTAGCTCATGAGTGCAAGGAGTTTGTTAAGTCCAGAGGGTAGTGTTTCCCAGCGACCCTCTCCATCCTGAGACTCTCACTTTCTTTGTTCCTTTAACTGTTCTTGGTGTCCTCTGCTCATGACTGTTGTGAAGGGGGTTGTTTTTATAGACATCAAATTCAGAGCTTAGCACTTGATACTCAGTTATTATCAGCTCGGCTAAGAGGTATGAGTCTGCATTAGCTGCTCACCAGAGCAGAAAGAAACTTCTCTCCAAGGCTTAGAACAGCCTTAATCTATATGTTCTACATGCATATATAAACACATATTTAGGAGTCATTTTGACATGTTTACTTAGTATGAATACAGTAAAAGGTCTCTCCTTGGACCTGTAACCTCTTTTGATTAGGTTGATAGTATTAATATAAACTTTCTCCAATGAAGCGCATGTCAAACCCAATCCCAATGCAGTCGCTTACCCTCCATAAACTGTGCCACAATTGTCCCAGTGAGCACTCCTCGTCTAGCATATCAATATAGCACATGGAGGAGGTTTCCACACTGGCTAATATCAGTGATAACTTTACTTTCCCAGTGATCTGTATATATTGTTTTCTGATATTATGATAGTTACCCAGCATGGAGAAGGGTCAGGGTGTTTTTCCTTTGACCCTGGTCTCTCTGCCACCAATTTTATTGTCAGGGGAGAATTTGGTTCAGCTCTTCCTTCTGAAGTTTGTAAGGTAAAGGGTCAGCCGGGCAGTGGTGGCCCACGCCTTTAATCCCAGAACTTGGGAGGCAGAGGCAGGCAGATTTCTGAGTTTGTGGCCAGCCTGGTCTACAGCATGAGTTCCAGGACAGCCAAGGCTATACAGAGAAACCCTGTCTTGAAAAACCAGAAAAAAAAAAAAGTCTGAGTTCATTTCTGAGTTTGAAAACAGACCAAAACCCACCAATCCCTGAGCAGAAAATACCACCAATCCCCATCCTTGTCCCAAGTTCAGGACTTGAAATCTCATCAATCCCTACTTTGGAAATTTTGACCCTGGAAAACTCCTCTTTAAAACCCTTTAAGCCTGTATCATGCTTCTTGTCCTAGCAGGGGTAGCAACCCTCTTGTGTGTTTCATAATAAATTCCTTGTGTTGTGATGGGAGGCTTGTTTTGTGATGTGACTTTATGTATTGACTGCCAGGAAGCCTTTCTCTTCAGAGCTGTAAGACCTCCATTGGGAAAACTTTTACCCCAGGGCTATAACACTGACCAAGTTTTCTTCTATTTAAAAAAGAAATTGTAGCAAGTTTTCTTTCTTATTTCCCTTCTTGCACCTCAATCCCTTATTTCTCTCTTTCTTTCTGTTTGTAAAGATATCAAGCACATGTTGCTGAACATCATGTTTTCTTTTTCCTACTGGTTTTGTATGCATCCTTAGGCAGACAGAAGTTCATCTACATTTGACATTTTTCAAGGGGTATCTCTCAGTGTCATTAACACAGCCCACTCTTGCTTTCTATAAATCCAGGAGCATAGAGGTGTGTTGAGATTTAGGCGATATGGTTCTGTTCTAAGTTCAGAAGGAGTGAGCCTAACATTCTTTCCTTTGAGAGAATGGCTTCTTGGCCAGTGGTTCACAGCAAGTGGCTCTGATGGATTTGGGTTCTTTGACTAGACATATGGGGCAGGCTCTGCTTGTCTTACAAAGTGATAGGCATTTTTTTTCCAGTGTAATTTTTGCTTTGGTTGGGGGTAGGCAAGAGAGAATAAATCATATTTCTTGGTTCAGGTTCTTCCTCATCTCTTGTACCTATGTGAGAAGCTGTGAAATAGAATTTCTCAAGAAGAGCATGATTGAGAGTGATGGGTAGGGATGAAGTAATTTGTGTGTCACAGGGTGTTTTACATTTGGGGAAACTTCCTTTAAAATCACATACTCTTTTTTCTGAAGTTGTGGTACATCCACACCTTCTTCTCTGCATAAACATTTAATGGAATATAGAGTGAAATTCTTGGAGGAATTACTTTTTGATGCCATATTATTTATTTATTTATTTATTAGTGAAATAATTATTGGACATACAATAAATTTCTTCCTGGGTTCTGAACAGCAAACTAACACTTTCCTTGCAGATTATTGTCTTTGTGTAATTTATCTAGTTTAAGGAATTTACCTTCTTCAAATTTCTTGCCCTTTTTTTTCTTTCTTAATAAACATTTTGTTTCTTTCCATATATCTTTTCTAAATATAAAACTTTTCAGAGCCTTTAAAACGGTAATATGATGTGTAAATTTTCAAGTGATGTGGATAAAGCAATGGATGTGCCTTGTTCTTATTCATTGCAGAATCCCACTTTCTCTAGGACATTTTATAAAATGACCATTCTGAGGTCTATGCTTAAAAATACTTATTTATACATTTCTAAATATGAATACTGCTGAGTCTTTCCAAATTAATTTCTTTAATCCTAATGCTCTACACTCCTTGACTATCATATACTATGTATACAGCTCTATAAATATTCCAAATGCTGTAGGCCTTCGAAGGCACAGCAGGTCTCCAAACTAGAGTGTGGTGAATAATCTGTGCTGTACCTTCAGTGCTGTCCTAACCATGCCTTCATGTAACTTAATAGATTTTCACAGCACTATTTCTCAGAAATCAGATGCAGGGAGGCTAGGTCTCCTCTTCCTAAGAATTTGTATCTTAATGGTAGTCAGCTATTTTTTTTTAAAGGTTGAATTTGAGGTACAAATTCCCAGGCAAAAGATAGTACTCTACATACTAGATAGTATTTTTTAGGTGAACCTTTCACATACTTAAATTGGAGTTTGGAACAGATTTAATGGTCTAGAAACCTGAAGTGAAGCTTGAAAGAAGTAACTGCAAAACAGCAACAACAACAAAAAGGCACAAAAAAAAAATAATAGGATTTGCCAAACACAATGTGTGTGTGTGTGTGTGTGTGATACTATTATCAGTGTCTTACAATGAATTATGATGTGTATTTTATTTTATTTTATTTTATTTTACTTTTCTCGTTTGCAAACATGTTTCAGATTGACAGGGATCCAGTATGATGATTAAACATTTATTTCTGAAAAGAAATTGATTCTTTTCTTTTTCTATGTTACTCAATTCAAGATTGAATCATGAAAGAATTTGGAAGAATGTACTAAAGTTTCATCTGGTGCACTGTAAACAATGTATCACTGGATAATCATTGCTTTGTAACAGCCCCAAAAAGCAATAGCTTCTTCTTTGTAATTAAAAGGTCCATATGATACCTCTCACTAAATAAAAACCAGAATAAACATCAATGAATGTTCAGGAGCTGATGGGATCTCTCTGATACAATTACTTGCTAGTCTGGAGAATGCCATTTTATTCTCTTCCTTCAGATATGGTTGTGTTATGGGTACATTTATCTTTGTGTTCAGGCGCAGTGAGACAGGATGAAGAAGACAATCAGCCAAGCATCGGGGAACAATATTAAGCAGGCATCTTGAGGAAACTGCAAAATAGTTTCTACCTATCACGATTTTCAATTTCAGGTATCTTCCTTTGAAACTTTTATATTACTCTTATATCACTCATAAAACGCTCCTTTTTTGAAACTGCCAGGTTCTGCAGAAATCACTATCCTTTTTGTGCAACCTATGGGAAGAACATAGATTACAATCTAAAGATTGTAAAAATAAATAGTTTGATTTTCTCTGCATGGCTATTATTTCAGTCTGTTCTTCATGGGGGAAAAGTAATCTTTTAAGACTGGAAAAAGACAAAGAAGCCTCAGAAGCCCCAGCATCATAGGAAGGTGGACCTCCTTCATTGGGTCCTGTCTGTATATGTAACTAGAATTATTCCCAAATTAGATGTTGATGTTTTAAAATAGGGCATATTGCTTTTGTAATATTTACTTAGACATCCAAGGCCAGTACACACTCAATGTGACAAAAGACCAAATTAGACTTCTACATGCACAGTGTAGTAAAGTGCTTTTTTTAAAAAAACATATTTATTTTAAACTCCAAATTTTATTCCCCTCCCAGTCCACCCTCTGACTGTTCCACATTCCATAGCCCCTCCCTATCCCCTGTCTCCACGAGGATGTCTCCAACCCCTACCCCACCAGACCTCTAAATTCTCTGGGTCTTCCAGTCTCTTGAGGGTTATGTGCATCTTCTCTGACTAAACCCAGACCCAACAGTCCTCTGCTGTATATGTGTAGGGGGCCTCATATCAGCTGGTGTATGCTACTTGGTTGGTGGTAGAGTGTAGCAGGATATTTTCCTGCTACATTGTATTTTCAGTGGAGCTCAGTGATTGAGCAGTAGAAGAGGTAGGTGCAGTGAGGAGAGAGGAGGAGAAAGGACAAGGAGGAGAAAGGAAGAGGGAAGGGAGGAGAAGGAGAGGCTGGCAACATGGAGGAAGACATGCGGGTTTCTAGCAGGCTTGGGTAGCAATTCTTATCAAAGGTTTGATATCGGGTAACAATTCTATTTGTGTGAACATCTTGTGTGTTGAGTATCCATTGAATAATCTTAAAGCTTTTAAGAGTCTTATTTCTACCGAGTACTAGAATTGTTATATCTACTGCATGGGTGTGACGGTTATTCCCTGAGTTTTGGGGCATGGTCTCTACAGAGCTGATTGGCAGAGACAGCAGTCATGCTAACGTCTCGTGGAGCCAGGGCCGGAGCTACTGGGCTGGTGCCTCTACCACTGCCATTAGTATGAGAACATAGTGCAGGAACATACCTGTGGCTCAGGAATTAGGTGAGCCATGCGCAGCTTTTAAAAATTCTCCCATTACAGTCCAGTGTTTGAGAGATCTCAGGGGTCCAGGTTAACTGAAATTGCTGGTCCTCCTACAGGGTCGCCCTCCTCCTCATCTTCTTCCAGCTTTTCCCTAATTCAACCACAGGGATCAGCAGCTTCTGTTCACTGTTTGGTGCAAATATCTAAATCTTACTCTTTCAGCTGCTTTTTGAGTCTTTTTCAGGGCAGTCATGATAGGTCCCCTTTTATGAATGCTCTATAGCCTCAGTAATAATGTCAGGCCATGGGACCTCTCCTTGTGCTTGATCTCACTTTGGGTCTGTCACTGAACTTTCTTTTCCTCATACTTCTCTTCATTTCTATCCCTGCAGTTCTTTCAGACAGGAACATTTATTGGTCAGAATTTTGACTGTGGGACAGTGACCACCTCCCTCACTTGATGCCCTGTTTTCCTGTTGGAGGTGGGCTCTATAACTTCACTCTCCCTGCTGTCAGGCATTACATCTAAGGTCCCTCCCTTTGAGTCTTTAGAGTCTCTAACTTCCCAGGTCTCTGGTGTATTCTGGAGGGTCCCCCCAACCTCTTACCTTTCAAAGTTGCCTGTTTCTATTCTTTCTGCTGGCTCTCAGGGCTTCAGTCCTTTTCCCTCATCCAATACTAGATCAGGTTCCTCTCCCACCTCCCCCATACTCCTGTCCACTTTTGGGCCTGAGTTACCTCACTCAGGATGATATTTTCTAGTTACATCCATTTGCCTGCAAAATTCAGGATGTCCTCATTCTTAATAGCAGTGTAATATTCCATTGTGTAGATGAGTGACATTTTCTGTATCTATTCTTCTGTTGGAGGACATCTGGGTTGTTTCCAGCTTCTGGCTATCAGAAACAAGGCTGAACATTGTGGAACATGTGTCCCTGTGGCATGGTGGGGCATCTTTTGGGTATAGTCCCAAGAGTGGTATTGTTGGATCTTCAGGTAGATCTATTTCCAATTTTCTGAGGAACCTCAAGATTGATTATACCAGTTTGCAATCCCACAATCAATGGATGAATGTTCTTCTTTCTCCACATCCTTGCCATCATGTCCTGTCACCCAGGGTTTTTATCTTAGCCATTCTGATTCTTACACCAACCATTGATTGGTGTAAGAGGAAATTTCAGGGTATTGTTTATTTGCATTTCTCTGATCACTAAGGACTTTGAACATTTTTTCAGGTGTTTCTCACCCATTTGGGATTCCTCTGATGTGAATTCTCTGTTTAGTTCTGAACACCATTTTTTGATTGGGTTGTTTGGTTTTCTGGTGGTTAGCCTCTTAAATTCTTTATATATTTTGGATATTAGTTCTCTATTGGAGATTGTAGGGTTAGTGAAGATTTTTTTCCCAATCTGTAGGTTTCTAATTTGTCTTATTTGTTATGTCTTTTGCCTTACAGAAGCCTTCCCATTTCATGAGGTCCCATGTATCAATTCTTGATCTTAGAGCATATACCATTGGAATTCTGTTTAGAAAATTTCCCCCTGTGCCAATGAGTTCAAGACTCTTTCCCAGTTTCTCTTATATCAGATTCAGAGTTATTCACCACCACTTAACTTGCAGTGGAATGTCAGGTTTATGATTAGATTAATTTGAAGTGGACTCCAGAAAGATGATGTTCTACAGAAGGAAATGAGATGTCGGTAAGAAATAGTAACCTAACAGACTTACTTTATGGTACTTTTCATTTAGAGTATATCGTGAGAACTGCTGTAATAATGTTGACTTTGGATGATGTCAACCAAATGTAGTTATGGGCTCTGTTATTTACTAATGTAAATTAGATAAAATTATTTAAGTTTTTAAACTGCAAAATTTTCAATTGTAAGCTGCTTACAAAAATTAATCAAAGACTATGTTAAGTATGAAATAATCTATATAAATAAATATATATACAACCAGCTCTTATACTTTAGTAGGTCCCAAGACCTTTGCAAAACTGACTCCATGTTAGGCATATCATTCAGGCTGTAAAACACAGCATGTAAATAGTACCACCTGCCAATAGAAAACAAATACTATTAAAGATCATTGTTATGATAAAGTTTCTAAATGTATCAACCTTGCTTTGTGGCTTCTATAGTTTTACTTCTGGTTAAACGTTCTTGTTAACTGAAATATGTCAATCCAGGAGATAGATTTTTTGTTTAAAATCTCATCTTGAGAAAGGCTTGCTGCTACATTGGGATCTTGAACACCCAGAGCAGTTCCTGGCCAGCTGATACAGAATTTTTATTGTCTTAAAAACACATCCAAGTTTTATTTAGTGAATGTCTTACAACAATATATATGCAGTGTTATATTTTAAAAGTAGATGTTACATATAATTAGTGTCAAGAAGTAGACTGTACAAATGTAGAAACTGACACCTTGAGGATATCCACATACTGATCTTTTAGCACATGTGGCTATGTTAAATAAAATAAATACAAGATATACAGGGGCAAAGATAGAGCAAAGATGGAAGGAATGGCCAATCAATGGCTGGCCCAATTTGAGACCAATCCATGATATTATTAATAGTGTTAAGAGTTGAGGGAAGGACGGCTGAGGAATCTAAAGAAGACAGCGACTCCATCAAAGGATCAAGAATCAACTAACTTGGACCCTTGCAGGCTCCCAGACACTGAACCACCAACCAAAGAATAAACATAGGCTGAGCCTAGGCCCCCTGGATATATGTAGCAGATACGCAGTTTGGTCTTTGTGAGAATCCCCAAACAACTAGAGTGGTGCTTGTCCTTGAATCTTTGACCTGCCTGTGAATCCCATTCCCCTAACTGAACCACCTTTTCTGGCCTGTGGGAGAGGATGAATCTAGTCCTGCAGAGACTTGATGTACCAGGGTGTGATGAAACACAGCGGGTTGTTCTGAAGGGAAGCTCTTTAAACTCAGGAAATAAACAACTCAAAAGCTTTAGGAACCCCATAAAACTGACTAAATTCACCAAACCTGCTACCTTCCATACAGATTTCCAAGCTGTATGGAAGACATTCATATCAAGTGAATGACCTAGAATGAACATTCTTCAACCTGTTAACCTGTTTGAAAGTTGTGTAGTATGCTCCAGGTGTGAAGGGAGGAAAGCTGTGTAGATTGATTCAAATTTCAGTCCTATGGAGAGTTTAGAAAGCTTCAGTCCCAGGGTCTCATTACCTTATCTTGCCTAGGTCTGGCCCTCCCTCAGGAATAGCCTTTCTTTGTGTGAGCATTAACATTTTGTGGTCAATAGACAGAAACCTATTGAAATCTACTAATTTAGTCGATTACTAAGGTCCACAAATCAAAATGTCAACGGTGTTGCCAGATAGCATTTTGAATCTTTAGAAAAGTTTCATCTTGCCATTCCTGCATCTCTGATGTACATTGTATTTTTTAAAAAGTTGCTTGATTTATGACTTTGTTCCATAAACCTATTAAAAACTTCATGAAATTGCTTCCAGTTTGCAACACAGAATTTGGGGTAACCTAAATCTGCATTCCTGCATCACAATTACTCAAAATGGCTCTAGAGTAAACCTTCTCTTAAAAGGAGAGGTTTGGTTATGCATTGACACAGTTTTCGAGCTTTTGTAAGCTGTTACCCATGCTAGGGTGGTCTTTGGTGATACAGCTATTTTTGAGTCATTTCTCTTCTTGTAAATAATCATAAACTCACATTTTTAACCCCAATATAACTCTTTGGTTTGCCATGTTGAACCTTAGTAGTTTCCTTACTTTGGTCTCGTTTTGTTTTGTTTGTTTGTTTTGGGTTTTTTTGTTGTTGTTGTTGGTTTTTTTTTGTTTTGTTTTTTTTTTCTTTTTTTTATTAGATATTTTATTTACACTTCAGATGCCATCCCCTTTCACCATTCCTCCCCACCCCCCTTAGAAAACCCCTATCACATGCCCCCTTTTCCTTTTTGCATTTATACATTTTTTTAAAATAATGTTAATCATAAGCGTTATAAGTTTGGAATTGTTCAATCAGAGGTGTAACCCACTGACCGACCTAGATATAACAACTATCTTTGACTGGTGGAGATACATGAATATCTGCCTCCCTGTCTCCCCCCTCTTTCTCTCTTTCATCACCTAGCTTCTCCTATCCTTCTTCTCCTCCTCTTCTTACTCCTTTTCTTGCTCTCAGTACTCCTCCTACCTTAGCTCCTCCTACACATCACCCTTCCTGTTAAAATGAAACTTTTCTCTCAAAATACAATTAGAGCATAATTATGCCAATTTGTACCAGTGAGGTACAAGATAGTCCTAATACCCAGTCCATCATTTTGTTGACTAACCAGCACCTCTGTCATCTATCCTAACTAAAACATTTAGTTCTGAACCTGGCTTTAGGATGAATGTCAGCTGACTACCATCCACTCAAATCTTTTCTCTTATGGTAAATAGCTATAAGTTTTCAACCCCGTCAGAAATCCAGAATGACTGAGTTAACTATAATTGTGAGAAGCACAAAGCATAGCTTCTAAAACTTAGCCAATTTATAGAGACCTCTGAACACCTGAAAAGCCCCTATACTACCGAATGTTGGAGCATCAAATCTTCAGCCTTCTGGCCCAGAATCATCTGACAGACCTTGGTGATGCAGGATTATTAAGGACTGATTACTCTGTCTAGGCAGATATAATCAGTCGACTATTCTGCATGTGTGTCCTTTTCTGGACAGTCATTTGTCTGTAGATGGAGAGAGGCAATTCTTGCCTAGTGGCTGTTACCACACAACTGGAGTAACTCCAAGGATGCTCAATTTCTTCTTAGAATCCACAACAGGAAGCTGTCAGGAGCAGACAGGTCTCTTATCAATATGAACATTAATATATAAATATTTGTAGCGTCAGTTTTATGGACTTCTGATGTTTTGAAAACCAACTATCCATGTAAGGTAACCTGGGCTGTTTTCTGTTAACTCCTCTCGGCTATTTCTAAGTAAAATATGGAAAGCACCCTAACAATAAACTCAAAAATATGAATTTGCTATAGTCCCTTAACTCATAGGTTAACCATCCCAAATCAGTTAAAAAAGTTAAAAAAGGGCTGGGTCTAGGCATTGTATTCCTAAATGTGTTATACAGGCACAATGCCCATGAGTGTATCAATATTCATCTCATTTTTATATTAATAAGAGGCTCGTACCAATGAAAACCTTAAATTTGAGATCAAAGTAAATTTTGTACCATTTAAGAATTTATAACTTCATCTTGATAATAAGTATACAGATTTCTACCAGTAGGTTATGGCTATGCAGTAAGTCCTAGCTAATCCCCCCTGTTCCAACAAAACCACTACTTGTCCCTAGAAAGACAGACCATTATTAACCACATTAGTCCCCAAGCTCAGGGAATAGGGGCGCTGACTCTTCTTTAACTTCTTCAAGCTGATTAAGGGCGTTGAGATTTTAGAAGAGGGGTTGGGGGGGAGAGTAAGTTGATAAGCCTCTGATGCTGTGTCTTCACTGAATTCAGATGGAATTCCAGGACATCAGAGGTTTGGGCAGGTCTGCTCAGTATGCTTGATGAGTAGATACACCAAGGCTGTGTATTCTGCAATATACAATTCTCAGAACAAGTTTTAGTATCAAGAAAAAAAAAATTTCCCACCCCCAGGGGGCTGACATTTTTTTTTTAAGATGTTGGTTCTGAAGACTTTTTTTTTCCCCGCTTCTTAAAATTGGTTGTAGTATTTACGTTTCAGATTTTATCCCCTTAGCCTACTTCCTCCCACCACCCAGAAACCTATCCCATCCCCCTCCTCATGCTTCTATGAGGCAGTGACCACACCTACCCCCCTCACTATCCCCTCCCCGCCCTCACATCCCCCCCCCCACTGTGTGTTCATTCATTCATTTTTCATTCATTTTTTTCGTGGGACCAAGAAACTCCTCTCCCACCTATGTCTGACAGGGCCATCCTCCCCTACATATACCTCTGGAGTCTTGGGTCCCTCCCTATGTGTTCCCAGGCTGGTGGTTTAGACCCTGGGGGGCTCTGGTTGTTTGGTATTGTTGCTTTCCACCTGGGGTCAATAACCCTTTCTGCTCCTTCAGTCCTCTCACTAAGTTCTCCATTGGGAAACCCCTGATCATATCAGTGGTTAATTGTGAACATTGTCCTCTGAGTGTTTTAGTCTTTGGCTGACCTCTAAGGAGACAGCTATATCATGTTCCTCACATTATGCACTTCCAGCCATCCACAACAGTGTTTAGATTAGGTGACTGTACATGGGGTGAATACCCAGGTGGAAAGGTCTCCTGATGGCCCCTCCTTCAGTTTCTGTTCCATGTTTTGTTTCCCTATTTGCTCCCTTGAGCATTTTTATTTCTCGTTCTAAGTAGAACTGAGGCATCCCCTCTTGGTCTTCCTTCTTCATGAGCTTCATGTGGTCTGTGGGTTGAGTCTTCGATAATCCAAGCTTTTGGGCTAACATCCGTGGAGATATGTTTGTGTAACTCTCTTCTTTTGGGGTTTTTGGAAGATTACTTTCTTGCTTTTTCTAGGTTGTAGTTTCCCTCCTTGTGTTGGAGTTTTCCACCAATTATTCTTTGAAGTGCTGGATTTGTGTTGAGATACTGTGTAAATTTGGATTTGTCATGGAATATTTTGGTTTCTCCATCAATAATGATTGACAGTTTTGCTGGGTATAGTAGTCTGGGCTGGCATTTGTGTTCTCTTAGGGTCTGTATGATATCGGTCCAGGATCTTCTGGCTTTTATGGTCTCTGGTGAGAAGTCTGGTGTAATTCTTATAGGTCTGCCTTTATATGTTACTTTGCCTTTTTCCCTTACTGCTTTTAGTATTTTTTCTTTGTTTTGTACATTTGATGTTTTGACTATTATATGGCGGGAAGTATTTCTTTTCTGGTCTAAACTATTTGGAGTTCTGTAAGCTTCTTGTATATTTATGGACATCTCTTTCTTTAGGTTAGGGAAGTTTTCCTCTATAATTTTGTTGAGGATATTTACTGGTCCTTTTAGTTGGGAGTCTTCCCCCTCATCTATACCTATTATCCTTAGGTTTGGCCTTCTCATTGTGTCTTGGATTTCTTGTATATTTTGGGTTAGTAGCTTTTTGTATTTTGCATTTTCTTTGACAGTTGTGTCAATGTTTTCCATGGTATCTTCTGTACATGAGATTCTCTCTTCCATCTCTTGTATTCTGTTGGTGATACTTGTGTCTATGACTCCTGATCGTTTTTTTAGGTTTTCTATCTCCAGGGTACTGTCCCTTTGTGATTTCTTTATTGTTTCTACTTCCATTTTTAGATCCTGCATGGATCTGTTTAATTCCTTTTCCCGTTTGGTTGCATTTTCTTGCAATTCCTTAAGGGATTTTTGTGTTTCCTCTTTAAGGGTTTCTATCTGTCTACCAGTGCTCTCCTTAAGTTCTTTGAGAGTGTTATTTATGTCTTTCTTAAAGCCCTCTATCATCATCATGAGAAGTGATTTTAATTCTGATTCCTGCTTTTCTGGTGTGATGGGGTGTTCAGGGCTTGCTCTGATGGGGGAGCTGGGTTCTGATGATGCCATGTAACTTTGGTTTCTGTTGCTTACATTCTTGCTCTTGCCTTTTGCCATCTGGTTAACTCTAGTGCTGCCTGTACTTGCTATCTCTGACTGAAGCCTGTCTTTCTAGTTATCTAGCTTGTGTCTGATCTCCTAGGGGTCCAGATGTCTCTGTGATCTTTTCCAGCTGCACTGATTATAGTGGTACCTCTAGGATGCCTCAGGATATGGTGCCTCCAAGGTAGTAGTCCAGCTAGGTGTCTGCTGTTCTGGGTGCAGTGTCTCCTCTAGAATATCTCAGGATACGTTGTCTGAAGCTCTGAGTTCATTTGTTCCTCTGTGGATCTGGATTGAGTGGAACTTCCAGTATGTCTCAGGTGGAATCCGGGGTCCACACAACAGCAGACCTGGCAGAGGTCTGATCTAGGCCTCAGATCTGAGAACTAGTTTCTAAGATACTGTCCAAATTAGAGCGCCTGGGATCCCTGCTTCCTCTGGGTTCTTGGAGGTTGGGGACAGAGCTGCCACCCAAGATCTGCTCAGTGCTCTGGCCCAGACAGGAAGGAACCAGTGTTCCGGGCTGGGAGTAACTTCCTGGGTCCTTTTGGTTCCCAGTTACTCCCTGTTTAGGGCAGGCCCTGCTGTCTGCTTACCTAGGATACTGCCTGAGTTCCAGTGCCTGGGATCCCTGTTTCCTCTGGGTTCTTGGATGTTGGGGGCAGAGCTGCCACCCAAGATCTGCTCAGTGCTCTGGCCCAGACAGGAAGGAACCAGTGTTCCAGGCCGGGAGTGACTTCCTGGGTCCTTTTGGTTCCCAGTTACTCCCTGTTTAGGGCGGGCCCTGCTGTCTGCTTACCTAAGATACTGCCTGAGTTCGAGCACCTGGGATCCCTGCTTCCTCTGGGTTCTTGGAGGTTGGGGGCAGAGCTGCCACCCAAGATCTGCTCAGTGCTCTGGCCCAGACCAGAAGGGTTGTTGGTTTTTTTAACCTATGTGTGTTTAGTAAATATTTTTCATGACTCCCTGAGAATATAATATAACGCACCATTGTTGACTGGGGGACTAGAGAAAATGAACCATACATATGCAGATAGTCTTGAATCTTGGCCTTTAACTGACAGAAACATAGTTGAGATGTCAGCATCATGGCCACAGAATGAGACAGAAGACAGACTAGAATGTTGCGGCTCTAACATGAGTCCTAGGAGACCACCAAAATGATACTTCTACTTGTGTTGCTTGACAAACTCTGGTAAAACCAACCCAACACTAACTTTCATTACCAAGCCTCAATTTTAAAGTCTAAACTTTAGGTACCAGAATATCTTAACGAGCAGGCTTCCATAAGATTAATCTCATGACTTTGGGGGAATCTCAAAAATGAGCAAACATTTTTTAGTTCAAAGCAGTTCAAAGTAAAAATATTGCCAGGTCATAATTTCCTTTCTTCCCAACTTCCCACTTTCTTCCTACCTCTTCTTTCATCTACTTCTTAGTTTTTTATTAAATATTTGTCAGGGTATGATATGTATAAGGTTAAAACATGATTCCCAAGGACTCTAAATTAACAGGCAAAGCATACAAGAATAGATTTGCAATATAAACTGCTGTTTGGAAAGCAAATGCACAGCACAGCTGTATCTTTACGTGTCTGTTTTAGAGGCTATGCCCCCAACCTTTGCAAATCATTCTACATCTTGCTTTGCTGGTGCCAGTATTTTTATCTTTGTATATCTAACATGATTTATTTTTACTATCTTGGAATATAGATCTAGTAAGTAAAAATTCTTTAGTATCTAGACAGACCTCACTATTCATAAAATCATTTCATGGTGAATAAGTTTTACAAGGGAGAGGACTGTAGCTATGAAAATCACAATGGGTTTCACATTGAGGATGCTAAAAGTGACCATTAAGGATTTCTAAAGAGAGTGGCAGCGTTTCCATGTTAGTATATTGACAAGGGTTTTACACTTCATTGTGGCAATTGCATGTTGGGAAAATCAAAATAATTACCTAATTAGACTCATTTGTACTCAGTTCTGATTTATATTTTCTGCAGAAGAAGAATCAGGATAGATGACACACCTGGGAACAGTAAACTAAAAATTATGAGAACTGTTGTTCGGGACTTACAATAACAGTTGGACTATGACTTTTAGTGACTGACTCTCAGAGAACCCACTCTAATCACTGGATAATTCTAGTATTCCACACCTGCTATTTTAATCAAGCAGAATAAAAAAAAATGGCTTGATAAAGGAGCATTTCACATTTTCCTTCTATAGGAGAGCGATAATATGGTCCAATGAAACCTGTCCACACTTCAAAACATTGTACCTTAGGAGAATACTTCTGATGAGGTATGTTTTGATGGAGAGATAGGCAGTTTACAGTTTTGTACTCATTGACTTAAAGATCTCATTTTACAGAAGGGCAGGCTAAGGCATGAGGAAAGTGAACTGTCCTTACTAAGATCACTTAACTATTGAATCAACAAAGTGAATGCTTTGAGGGAGACATTTGTGTAAATGAAAGTTCTATAACATTCAAATAATAGTGGTGTGATTGTGAGACAGTTGGTCTTCATATTTCTAAAGCAGGATCCTTCCAGAAGATTGTTTTTTGTTCACTGTATACAAACTACTTTCTGAAAGGATTACAAGTAGCATGCTTTATCATTACATTAAAGTTATTTTGTGACATGTATGAGCTCTGGAATACCAATTGGACATAAAAATGAGAGGGTGTGTATTCATATTTTATTTCAAAATGGTAAAAGGAGGTATATTGGGACTGGAGAGATGGATCAGCTATTAAGATCACTGGCTCACAACCATTTGTTATTCTAGTTCTAGGAGATGTTAAGATCTCTTCTGGAAGCTGTGGTCACCAGGTATGACATATGCCAAACATAAAAACATACATGTGGACAAAACATTCAGACACAAAATTTTTTGAAAGATAAATATTCATACAGACAAAATACACACAGAACTTTTTAAAAGATAAGAAAATGGAATGTTTTGCTATCAAGAAACTGGAGGCTTGAAGAGATAGTCATCTTTATCCTGATTTAAATACATAATGCACACATGTCCAACTGTTACATGATAGCCAAAGAATGTACATTATTTCAGCTTTATATATCAGTTAAATTTGAAAAAAAAAAATAAAGGTGAGAAAGAAATGTCCTGTGGCAGAAAATGCCCTCACATGTGACTGTTCTTGGGGGGGAGCAGAGGAATCCCCGAGTCAATGAAGTGCTGAGAGAATGAGTACTGTTGGCATGAACATGACCATGCTTTGAACCTACAGCAATGCAAAGCCTTCTCTAGGTGAGGCACAGAGGGCCAGAAAAGCCTTGATATGGGATCTGAGTATGAATGCTGATAGTATGTGCAGAAAATATCCTCTGTAGCTTTCTGCTACAGAACATTTAAACCCTGAAGCCTCTTCCTTTGTAGAGACTGCTCATATGTAAGTAAGTTATCTAAATTTGTCTCCTTAGTTCAGCTATATATTATAAATCTTGCTTCCTTGATTTAGCTATATGTAATAGTATACCTTCATATTTGACTGCGAGACAGATATATTGTGCTTATGGTTGCTAAGGTTACTTCATTAGAAATTGTAATCTTCCTGATTCCAGCTTTTCTGTGTATTTCCGTGTTCTTCATTTCTTCCTAACACCAATCAGGTTTATTCTTTGCTCCATGTATGGAGATGGTACACTCTTATTCTGAAAGATATGATTTTAGAAGACACTGCTTACATATTCTATACATTTGCTGCATCATCACATCTACCACTAGAATAAATAGTATTATATACTCCTGAATTTTCTTTCTCCTAGATATTTAACATTAATATTTATAAATTATTCCCACTTCCATTTCTTTATAATGCCTTATCTTTAAAATCTCCCCAGATTCTTTTTATTATTTAAACTTCTAAAAGAATTGGTGGTGGTGGCACAACTTTTTAATTCCAGCACTTAGGAGACAGAGACAGTCAGATCTCCAAGTTCAAGACCAGCCTGGTCTACAGAGTGAGTTCCAAAACAGTCAAGGCTACACACAAAATACATGTCATAAACACACACACATACCTCAAAACGAATTGGCAATTTTATACATGACTATTGTATTTACATTATTTCTACTCTATATTTTCTTCTCTCTTTCAATTCTCTGCACACCCCTACTCTCTCTCAAGTTCTATTTAGCATTGCTCATATGTGTATGTGGCTAGAGATGACCACTTTTGATTGGATAATATCAGGCTTGGCCTACTAGGGAAGATTTATTCTTCCTCTTTCAGTAGCCATTAATTGTCTATAATTTTTCATCCCAACAGTAGAATCTTTTTGAGATTTCCTCCATTAATGTTGGCATATTAAATAGAATTTTATTTGTGCAAGTCTTGTTTAAAAGCCCATGTTTTGTCATATAGGTTTTTCACTTTTCTTGGTTAGAGTTACACCAAGATATTTGATATTATTTGTAGCTATTGTAAAGGATGTTGTTTCTCTAATTTCTTTCTCAACCCACTTATTTGGATAAAGGAGAGCTACTGATTTCTTTGAGTTAAATTGCATCCAGACATTTTGCTGAAAGTGTTTATCAGATGAAGGAGTTCGTTGGTAGAATTGGAGCAAGAGGAAGACTCTACCATTGTTGGTAGGAGTGAAAACTTGTACAACCACTTTGGAAATCAATTTGGTGGTTTCTTTCCCAGAAAACTGGGAATATTTCTACCTCAAGGCCCAGCTATACCACTCCTGTGCATACACTCAGAAGATGCCCTGTCATCCTACAAAGACACTTGATCAACTGTGTTCACAGCAGCCTTATTCATAATAGTCAGAAACTGAAAACAACCTAGATGCCCTTCAGCAGATAAAGACTGGGGTACATCTACACAGTAGGAGTCAGCTATTAACTGAAAGAAATCATGAATTTTGTAGGCAAATGGATATCATCCTGATGATAATATCTTGGTGATGAGAATATCATCCTGAGTAAAGTAACCAAGACCCAAAAGGACATGCATGACAGGAGTCCAGCACAGCTTTCCTCTGAGAGGCTCCATTCAGCAGCTGACTCAGACAGATCAAGAGACCCATAGCCAAACAGTGAATGGAGCATGAGGACTCTTATGGAAGAGTTGGGGGAAGGACTGAAGGCCTCAAATGGGATAGAAACTCCACAGGAATACCAATAGAGTCAACTAACCTGAACCCTTGGGGCTCTCAGAGACTGAACTAGCAAGCCAAAGAGCATACACTAAGTAGACCTAGTCTCCCCTCCCCAGCACATATGTAGCAGATGTACAGGTCAGTCTTCATGTGGGTCTTGACCTACAGAAGCAGAATCTATCCCAAAAGTTGTTGTCTGACTGTGGGTTATGTTCTTCTACCTGGGCTGCCATATCTGGCCTCAGTGGGAGAGGAACTGCCTAGCCTTGCAAAGAATGAATGTGTCGTGCCGGAATGAGGGAATTATGGGTAGAAAGGCTCTATCTTCTTATAGGAGAAAGTGAGGGGGAATGTGGAAAGGATTGTGGGAGCTGGTGACAGGAAGGGTAGCAGTGATTGGACATAAAGTAAATTTTTTAAAAAATCCCATATTTTTTAAACCTCATGGGTATAGCTTCCCTGTGATATATAGAAGACATTATCTCACAGGACATCTTCTAGTCCTCTGCTTTTTACAGGCTATCTGCTTCTTATGTAATGTTCTTTGAGTCTGGGTTGCATTGTAGACCTATCAGTTGGTGTTATGCATCCCACAGTTCATTGTTGTTACGTTTGATTGGTTATGGACATTCTATAATAATCTCCATCTGCTGAAAACGAAGCTTTGTTGATGAGTGCTGAGAGCTACACTTACCTGTGAGAATACGGAAAAGTGTGTAGAGTGTAGTAAGGAAATTTAATGGTTTAGGAAAGTGGTGGTAGTAAGTTTCCATCTAGAGTTTGTGACTTCATCAGCCATATATAGTTGGCTAGGTTAAGAGTGATAAGAAAATTTTCTTCTATTGAGTTGCCTGAAGTCCAACGAGACAGCTGTTGGTTATCTCCTGAGGTGTAAGTTCTACCATTGCACCTTTGGGAATACATTACCAGCATGGTCACTGTTTGGAGTCATAGGCTTTACACCTGGACAAGATTATTAATGTTTTTCTTGACAATTTGCATAGGATCTTCAAGTACTAAGAGTTAGTCTTCAGGGATAAAGCTTCCTAATCCGTTCTAGCTTGATCCCTCTAAGTCTTATGTCTGAAATGTGTGATATCACCATCAGCAATAGGATCTCTGTTACCTGAGTCCTCTATCCTGTCCAGAATCCCCTTGGAGACAGTGGGCAAGAAGGCACAGAATCAATGGCTTAGACTCTGTAAGTATGTAAGAATGCACCAGCAAGCCTGTCTTCCAAGTGGCAGTTCCCGACTGGCTGGTGTTGTCTGTGTCAGCAATCTTTAGGCGCTTAGGAAATCGTCAATTAGGTCTTCATGCAGGTGTTATTTCCATGGCTTCGAAGCCTCACTTATTGTTTACCAACCATTTATGCAAAAGCAGTCACTGCCCTGGCAGTGGGGTCTTTCTGTTCATTCTTCAGATCTCACTTTCAAGTTCTGTGTGGTGACCAAGGGCAATAGCCATAGACTTTCACATTCTTTCATAGTGTTTTTATGCTTGTTCTTATTTCAAACACAACAGACCAAAAAAAGGGGAACAGTTAGACGTGTAGTGGTGGCACACGCCTTTAATCCCAGCACTTGGGAGGCAGAGAGGCAGGTGGATTTTTGAGTTCAAGGACAGCCTGGTCTACAGAGTGAATTCCAGGACAGCCAGGGCTATACAGAGAAAACCTGTCTTGAAAAAATAGAAAACAGGAAGTGGACCTGTTTAGAAATAGTTCATTGGAGTGGTTCCAAACACAAATCAGTAGCAGTGGCTCAATCCAGAAGGAACTGAGAGGTTCCATCGAATTGCCAGGATTCTGCACAAGTGTCAAGTGGCAGCCACAATACCACAAGAAGTTCTTTGTCACTCTTCTCTATATGAAATCACTACACCTGAAAATCAGGGAAGACCAGCAAAGTGTTGAAAGGCTAACCAATGCAGGAGTCTTGTTCACTGTCTGTTGGGTCCTACCTATACTTTTCAAAAATCATGAGTCCTCTTAATGTCTGTTCCAGCAAAACATTACATATCTTTTCACAAGACAGCTTCCTGAAAAACACCATGTATCTGTTCTCAGTAAAACATCCTCTCATGTGCTTGCTTCAGCAAAACATCCTCTCATAAGACACTTTCCAGAAAATCATTACATTAAACAACAAAGTCTCCAAAGAAACCAGAAATTTCTACTTCAATACATCTTAGGGTTTTAACGGTCACAGCATCTTTAGGCTTCTGTCTTGCTCTCCAGCTTTACTTGATATAGATTATCTTTTTGTGCCCTCATTTTTTTTCCTTTCTGACAAAGCCTGTCTACTTTATTTTCTGTCAGTGTTATGTTTACCCAATCTGTTTTAGCAGACCCAACTCGAGTAAAGATTTTATTCCAGAATCCATTTATCAATGGCAATGCCTCTTTTCTGTTCTCTGTGTTTACTCAACACTCATTCATTAGTCATTTCTGTGATAGGAAAATTGATCACAATAAAGAATCACATTTGTGTTACAAACCTACTACTAAGAATTAAAAAAAATAAATTCAGTATGTTTAGAATCAATGAAATTTAGGCTATTTCCAATTTCTGGCTATTATGCGTACACTAACAATGGACATGGTTGAGCAGATTTATCTGTAATAGGATGGAGAGTCCTTTGTGTATATGTCCAAAAGAAGCATAGCTGGATCTTGAAGTAGCTTTATACCTAGCCTCCTGAGAAAGCACCACTCTGATTTCCACAGTGGCTTTAAATGTTTGCATTCCTACCAGCAATGGATGAGCTTTCTTTACTCCACAGCCTCACCTACACATGGTCTCATTTATTTTATTGATTTTGGCCATTCAGATGGGTGAAATATAAAATATTGAAGAGTGGATTAAAAATATATTAATACAATGAAATATTACTGTTAAAAAAAACTGATATCAGACCCAAACACCACCTGGGACCTAAAGCCCAGATGAGCAGGTACCACTACAATGAACAAATATCAATGGAGAGGTGGGAAAGATAGAAAATGGAGCTATGCCTGTGATATTAAAGAGAGACAGAAGTAGAGACATGATGGTGGTGACAGATGAGAGAAAAAAAGCTGAGATCAACATGTTTACAATGCCCAGTATGGTTGGCAAAGTAATATGAAGCATCCTAGAGCTTATGCAGATGCAGATGTGACCCCTGAACCCGTTGCCCAGTAGCAGGATCCCTCTGGCTCTGGGCAATGATAGTGGCACAATATGAGGAATGGCTCATTTACTGTATTGGACCTCCTCAGAGGGCCCTGTGGTCTGTAATACCACCAGAGGCCATGTTAGTGTTCATGGTTCATGCTGCTGCTTCAAAGCACAATAAAGCCTGGCATCCATGTGAGCATATGCAGTCTGTGATTCTGCGTGATGATGAAGTGATGCCCTCAGGCTTTGTTGCCTCAGGTATTCATGAGTGGAATGTATAACTATGTGAGACCACATTGAGGCTAATGGCCTATGAAGCTACTGAGGGTCATGAGTGGGTCATTGGTCCTGAATGTAGCCAAGGACTGTGTGGATGTCTAAGGTCCTTGTTACCACTGAAGCCTCTGCTGCTGCCTTTGCTGCCATCTTACCCCTTGTCAGAGATGTGCCCCACCCCTGCCACTTGGGTGAGCTAGCCCTTCCCTTCACTGGCCTCAGAATGGCTCTCCTCAGCTGATGATTTCTGACATGGATACAGACAGAGAAAGACAGAGATTGCCACTAGGTATTTGATCATGATCAAGGAATATATGAACAACCCAAAAGGGACCTCTTTTGTGGATGGGGAGGTCATCAGGGAAGGGAGAGGGAAATGGATGATTTGGAGATGAGCATGATCAGAGTGCTTGATGTGAGTTTCCCAAACAATCAATAAAAGTAATTAAAAGAAATGAAATCATGAAATTTGCCAGTCAATAGATGGAGATAGGATAAAAAGTCATCCTGATTGAGATAATCCAGATCCCCTGAATACAAATATGGTATGTATTAGTAGACATGTGAATTTTAGCTGTTAAGTCTTAGATAACTAGGCCACAATTTCTACAACAGCAGTCAGATGTTAGGTATGGAGTAAGGGACTTGGGAGAGAATTGGAACTCCCTAGGAAGGCAAAGTAGAATATATATGGGGGGATCAAATAGGGAGGAGGAAAAAAAGGGAAAGTTAAGGGAGGAAATACAGAGAGGGACAGATAAAACTAAGCATCATTTGAGGAGCTGTATGAAAACAATACATTAACTAGAGGCATCTCTTTCTCTCTCTCTCTCTCTCTCTCTCTCTCTCTATATATATATATATATATATATATATATTTCATATATATTATGATATATTATATTATAATATATTATATAATATTATATAATATATATTATAAATATTATATAATATATAATATATTATATAATATATATTATATATATTATATAATATATAATAATCATATATATTTTATATATATAATAATATATAATATATAATAATAATATATATTATATATATAATATAATATAATATATAATATATTATATATTATATATATAATATATATTATTATATATATTATATATTATATATATTATATATTATATATATTATATATTTTATATATTATATATATTATATTTCATATATATATATATATATATATATATATATATATATATATATATGAAAGAACTCTAAAAGGGATCACCAAATAGTGGGGGAGTCAATGTTCCAAATAGACATGTTTTGACATTGAGTGAAACTTCCATTTCTGGAGTTGTTGGCCAATAGGGCTCTTTGAAACCCCTGAACAACTCGGTCTATTGACAACACTACTTTTTGCTCTCCACGAACTGATGGCAAGTCCCTAATGCCTACCTAGAGCCTTTTACCCCTACTGACTAGTGTTCATGTTACTGGAAGGTAGTCTTCAGGCTACCAAAGGAAGAAAGTAAATGGACTGTTTTTGCCAAGCTACAAACAGTCCAGTCAACATTGGTGAACTGCTTACAAGAGTTATTAACCTCATTAATATTAATCTACTCTAACATCTACTCTATTAAATGAAAAATCTGCCCTGACACTGTTCTGGAGGCAAAGAACCTGAGACTTCGGGACCTGGACTTATGGAAAAACCAAATATTACTGTTTGATTAAAGAAACACAACAATAATGACTCTTGATGACAGTCTACTATACTAATAGATCAGTGTCTTTCTTCCTCATTATCAGAGAAGCCTCCTTCTGCAGCAGATAGAACAAATACAGAGACCAAAAGCTGATGTTGTGCAGGGTGAGAGACATTGGGACCCTCAGTCTTAAGTGAGATGTTTCAGGGATTCATGCCGAAGAGAAGGTCGAAAGATTGTAAAAGCCCATGGGGATGAAGGACAGTAAGGAAACATGGACTTATAGGCACAACAGGGCATATGAACTCACAGAGACTAAGAAGGCAGGCTCAGAGCCTACACATTTCTAAGCTAGATGGCGTTCCAAGTGCTGAGAGCAGATGTAGACACAAGCTCCCCTCCTTAACCCTGAAGGTATCTCCTGCTAACTGCTTACAAATGAAAACTTATTTTTCTCCAATGCAGGTCTCACTGAATACATTGATAAAAACAGGCCACATACCCAGCATCAGAGAACCAACAGAAAATGAACTCAATGAAATTTTGGCAAATTCTTTGTCTTATTATGTTTTGTCAGGGATTTTTTTTTCTTTCACTTTACAAGTCTTTTGTATATTGTTTTCAGGTATTGTGTTTTCATGAGAATTCTGTGTTTGAGAATCTCTCTCTCTCTCTCTCTCTCTCTCTCTCTCTCTCTCTCTCTCTCTCTCTCTCTCTCTCTCTTCCCGCTGTGTGTGTGCATATTTCCTTGGCTTTTTGTTTGTTTACTTGTTTTGTACTATTCTGTTACTTCTCATCTTATTTTATAATTTTCTTAAACTCATCTGTTTTCTAATGAGAAAAATAAGTATGGGTTTGGGTGGGAGGATGTAGGGAGGATCGTGAGGCTTTGAGAGCAGAGAAACCATAATCAGAATTTATTGTGAAAAAAACCAAAACAACTTTTTTGACAGGGGGTGGGGAGGAGGTATGGGATGTGGAACAGTCAGAGGGTGGAATGGGAGGGGAATAAAATCTGGAGTATGAAAATAATAATACATAAATAAAAGAGAAAAAATTAAATTTAATGGAAAATAAGCAAGAGAAAGCTCAAAATACAGACTACAATTGTTATGCCATCTTCCTGCCTAATCTCTTGTCAGATTAAATACATTCTCCTTCCAGCCATGGTTAGTGTGTTTTCTGTGTTTATTCTGTCTTTTAATCAGGAGTTTTAGGAAACAATAAGCATGAGTCTAAGCATGAGTCTAGTTAAGAGATATTTACTCTGTGTAAACTTTCTTCACTATGGGCTACTTCTGGACAGTCAGCTTGCAGTGTAACATAGTTAGGATCCTCACGTTCCTTAAGAAGCAAGAACACTTTCAGCAAAAACACACACCTAACAAAACAAACCATGTTTCTCCTCTGTCTTCTGTATTGTATTGTATAGTACTGGTATTTCTTAAGCTTTTTAGTCCAGTAGGATTTTATGAAGGCTGAGGGCTGACTATGGAAAAAGATATAACTAACATTGCATTACTTTCTTTCACAGTATCATGGGAAGTTCATACATCTCTGACAATCAGCCTATGATGTGTGGGCAGCAAACTCAGAAAGTGCTTTAGAGAGTGTCTAATTACTTACTTGAGCTTAATTTTATGATTCTTAAGGTGTTTTATCAGACATGAGACACTTTCAGATATATACTTTAATTCTATATCTTCATCTCTACAGGAGAAATGAATTTGAGTTTATAGGAAAAGTATGGGTAAGAGAGACAGGAGAGAGATGGACACAAGAGTACAGGAGGTCAAATAAACCAGTAGAGCAGAAAATTAGAGTAGAGGAATTTTCCGGTCAGTTTTAGGTCTCCAGATAGACTGTTCAAGCAGTAACTGAAAATAGAAGGTAGCAACGGATTGATTTGGAGAGATAGTATTGAACTTAGCATGTGCTTGCAATTGAAGATCCACACAAAGCAGTAAATGATCGTGATAGTAACCTGGAATCTTCATGTAGACAACCATTCTCAAACTTCAGCATATATCAAGGGCATGAAAACTATGGCTCCCCTACTAGTTTTGACTCAGTACATGTGAAGAATATGGATATTTATTGAATGCCCATGTGGGGCTGATGTTACTTATCTGCAGACTACAGTGAGAAGAAACTGGGAAGCAGATGATCCCTGTTGTTTTAAGTTGAAACTTAACTTTGTCTGGTCATGGTGTTTTGTTTTTTAAATCTCTCATTTTTCCTTTGCAAAATTGTTCCAACCATCCTATACCTGTCTGTTGATATATAGGCATTTGTGTAGGACAAATGTAGAGAAAACCATCTTTTCAGAAGAGGATACTACTACACACTGAGAAACTAGGAATAAGAAAGAAAACCAATAGAAGATGGACATGCCAGTCTTCAACCCTAGTGAAATTATCCAGAGTTGCTCTTCTCTTCCATGTACTGAAGCAACAAGTTTCCTTCTTTTCTCAAACCTAGGAGAATGTGTCCATGTTGTTTTCAAATGAAAAGACTGGAAAACATCTGTTTGTGGGTAAGGCTGCTGGAACCCTCCAGGGAGAAGTTAGGCATGGCTGCCGTGGCTCCCCGTTCCTCAAGGGGCGGTCCCTATGTCAGGAGAAAGTCCATGGGTCTTTACAGGCTTTAATGTCATGGCGGATGGTGGATGGATCTGGATGCACCCCCTTCAAACTCAGACTTGAGTTAAACAGGGAGGGAGAGAGAGGGGAGGGGCTGGGGAAGAATGTTTAATTGGCTCCACCCTCTGGCCTTCAGGTACCTCATTAGTATGTAAATCTCTCTAGGGCCTGAGGCCTGTTCTTCATGACTGTTTGCAATAGACTTGTCTGTGGGAGTGGTTGTTGGAGGGCTGAAGCTACATGAAAAGAACCAGGGCCTGGGAGCAGAGCTGAACTCCTGCAGTCTAATAAGGTTCTGGGGTTCCAAGCTCATGCTTGACCAAGCACCCAGCTGCTTCTCACAGCCCACTGCCTCACATCTGTTATTAGTTTGAATGACTCTTTGAGATTCTGTTTCCTCTAAGCTATATATGGGATAACAGCTACTTAGTAAATGTTTCTTCTTTAAACTAAATAAAAAAAAGAAACAGCCAAAAGTACTTATATACTGTATTCCCAAACCTAAATAATGTGCACATGGTTTAAATTTTGTTTGTTGCTTTGTGTTTTTCTCACTACTACATTGGTTGTAGATCATAATGGAATGTATAACTTTTATTGATTTGATAATTTTAACACAAGCACCAATCTGGTTGGAAATATTTAGAGGTTTGTAGAGTTAGCCTTGGCACATGTGCTGGTATGGACAGTATTTAATAATATCTGCGGTTGTGGGGCTGTTATTATTATTGATTTAGAAGAAGACATTCATGTCTCTAATTTTAGCATGTTGTAAGCAGCACCAATTAGCATGTGTAGCTGCTCTGACAGCATTTTTTGTTACTACAATGAAATTAATGGAAAGTAGACCACCTGAGGCACATTAATTAATAGTTAAGAGAAAAAGTTTAACCTGTTTGCACTCTTCATTTTTCCAACTGGATAGATAATAGGGTTCCATTAATAAAATTTATAGTGCTGTGATATCATATGCAGTGTGACTTAGCCTCCTGTTAGGAGACAGAAAACTTATTGCAAAATGAAAAATTCTCAGAGAGCACCAGATTATGTTCTCTCTTTTCTCTGGAATCTCTCTCTGGAATACTTTGTATTGAATGATGATTTGAGAGCATCTGGTTTTCTGTGGATCCAGGAGAAAACTCAGACTGATAATGACTTTAGAATGTTGCCCACCTAGTGCATCCCTGTACAGTATTATCAATCTCTTTCTTTGTTGTTAACGATTTTCTCAGGTTTTTTTTTTTTTTTTTTTGATAGTGGAAGAAGAAATATGATGCAGAATATTCATGTTGTGAAATAGAACATTGTTTCCTTTTTGTTGAAGTCTACTGTTACAGTGACAGGAACATAACAATCTGCTGTTGTTGGAGAAAGATTGTAAATTACACGCCACTCATGTTTTACAACATTATTTCAAACAGAAGCTATATACAGAGGGGCTACTTTGACTCTACAGTTAAAAACAAAGTGAAGAGTTAAGTATAAATCTCAACCCTGTAATTATCTAGTTTCTTTATTAAATCAAACGACCACAAATGTCTACCAGACCTACTTAGTTTGTGGCCCTGGCTTCTCTTTAGGAACAAAGACAGACTGTACATTCTCAAGATGTCGCACAAACATATACTTTATTTCATTTGCTAGCTGAGTGGAGGTTGGAGAGAGTTGTTGGAAATATAAACCAGAGTTTCCCACTGAGCTAAGCTCATTTTCTAGGATTCTAACATTGCCCTCACCATATGTCCCATTGCATTTAACAAAGACATCCAACTGCTGCGGTTATTTCTATTTCTAGTAAATAGAAATTGTACTTTTAAATCATCTACAAGCAAGTTAAATTTCCTTGGGAAGAAATGAAAAGTACTAATATAAAACAATGCTTGACAAGCTAAATTCAAGAAGAAATAGCAAGTGCAAAAGAGAAGACTTGGGAGATAGGGGCATGTTCAAATAGTTCATTACAATCCGAATATAAACTCTAGACTAAGGAGTTTAAAATTATCTCTGGTGCTGAGTAAGACCACTGGTAGTTGGCCAGGGTCTATGAGTATGATTGAAAATTTAAGCCGTATGTGAAGATTTCTTTGAGAATGCCAGTTGGCAATATCATTTCCGGGATTGGCCCTGAGGTGAGATAGAGAGCTGATTCTTTTTCATCTGTAAGATAATTTCATTTCAGATCCAGTGTTTCACTTCAAATATCCTATTCATCCATCCTCCTGCCAGCCTCCATCCAGTACAAACAAAATATGCTTCTGCAAGCATTCTCATGCTGTGGCCTCTCATATTTTCTAATAAATATAACACACAAAACTAGCATGACCTGCTGTCTGACCTCTGTGCACATATAGACTATACACAAGGAAGTGTGAAAATGTATTGATTATAGACAGTGGTTCTAAAAGTGCAGTCTTTTGGTTCATTTCCATGTTCAGATAATAACATGCTGTGTGACCTTGACAAAGTTTTTTTTAAGCTTTTCTTAGTGTTTTCCAATAATGGTAATGCCCACTGCTCATAAGAGTTGTGGTGGTTTGGATAATAAATCTTCTCCAAAGTCAGAGTGATTCTCAATTCTTGTTTCCCTGTTGGTGGCCCTGTTTGGATAGATTTAGGAAGTATAGCCTTCTTGAGGTATGAGGTGGTGTGGGGTTAAAAATTTAAAGTCTTCTATCATTTCTAGTTTACTCTGTCTGCTTTATGTTTACAGTTCCAGATGTGAGTTCTCAGCCTCTGCTCCAGTTTCTGCTCCAGCCACCATGTTTACTGCTTATTGCCATGCTTCTGCTTTGATATCATTGATTCTTCTCCCTCTGGATCTCTAAGCTAACATAAATTCTTCCTTCTTTAAGATGCTTTATTCATGCTGCTGTAGCACAGCAATAAAAAAATAAATAAATAAAACAACTAATACCAGAATATTGGGAGATATCTATGAAAACCCTTTGCAAGTTTATTTTCACAATGTACAGTATGTCAGAAATTGTTCTACTAGTTTGAGAAGCTGAGAGAGCTCATCAGATAATATGTAGAAAACAAGGTCTACATAGTTTAGTAACTACAGTTTTAAATCTTAGCTCTGCTGCAGCCCTCATGTAAATACAGCCTCTCTATATGTGGTTGGCTTGCTCACAGGCAGACTTTGTCCACAAAGAATGACCATTTTACTTGAAACGGAAGTAGCAATGAGTCAGAGAAAATATTGCTGTATGTATTAAGTAGTTCACAGAAGAGAGATAAAGTGTACTGTTCTCTGACCCTTCATATTAATCTTTACCAACTCTGTATTCCTTTTAGGTCTTCTCATAGTTTAAAACCAATATCTGAGGTAGACAAGAAAGACACCATTTTTACTCCTTCTGGAGACATAGTGTGGAGCCCAAAGGCTACACTACTGGGACCCTAAGAAGGAAACTCACTGAGGGCAACTGCTGCGATCGCAAGAGGATTTAATTAATTAGTCCAATGAATTGGGGCTGCTTGCTCATGCAGGAGAAAAAGCAGCCAAGAATACACCCTGGCAGAAGCATATATACAGAATGAACAAGGCAGGTGTATTTGGTGATAAACTGGTCAGTTGGCATTGATGGGCTGTGGGGGACCCTCTAATGGTGAGCTATCTGTTGTCAGATGGCTCCATATGTTTGATAACCCAAGGTTTTTCTTGAAACCTTGTGTTCTTCACCCATTTTAAAAAGGGAGAGATCTTGTGATTTTTCTTGGGATTGTGTGGCTTCACCCTTCTGGGAAGGGAGGGGGTCAGAGAGTAATTTTTCCTGGACTTTACAATAGCAGAGCTCTTAGCTACCTATGAAACATGAGTTGTCCTTTTTTCTATGTCGATCATTTTAGAAGGTACAGTTAATTGCCTTTACACCAATAAAAACAGGCAGGAAATATAGGAACAGTCCAGATTAGGTAATTAGAATTTTCTTTTGAGGAAGACTGGCTGGTGGCAACTTAAATACAGCTATGATTCTGTTTTTGCATGGACACAGAGATATGCAAATGGATATTGCAAAGGTAATCAATTATGTTTTCCATACTTGTTTCAATTTACTAAGTTTAAAAAGACATAACAGTAAAATACATTGCATGTGGTAAGTCACCCAGCTGCTGCACCAAAATGTTCATTCTCCTCTCCGTTAAATTGCAAAGTTTTTTAGTCATAATCACTGTAAATGAAAAGACATATTAAGAGTTCCTTGGTACTGGTGCTGAGACTTTGAAAAACTGTGGCATTGGTAGTTATAGTCAGTGACTTAAAAATGGATTAGAACAAATCAAGACATCACCACAGTAGTTAAGATAAAAAGTAATAAAGCCTGGATCATAGTGCCAACAATTAAACTACAAGACAGTGATGAATGTGAGCGTGTTATGGAGCCAGAATTCATAGGACTGCTGACAGACAGGTGATAGGCTATAGTAAAGTCAGGGAGTGACTCCAAGATTATAATCTAGTTGCCAGGGAAAATGTTACTAGGCTCAACACAGAATTTAGAGAAGCTGGTTTGGGGGAGGGAGGCCATGGCTTTAGCTTATGGGACATTTTTGAGGCAAGGCTCTGGCAGAATGTCTATTAAATCCTTCATAATATTCCTAAGTAAGATGGAAGACAATACTCTTTAGGTTATTTAGATAGGGATGATGGATTTTTATAAGGCCCCAGGAAAGACTGCATATATCCAGCATAAAGGCCCATGGAAGAAAAATCTGAAAATGCAGCACCTGTCTAAGTAAAATTATAATTACAGCTATACAGATATGGCTCAATAGCAGAGGGCAAGGAACAAATTACTTCAGAGTTATGCGATGTCATTGAGTGGTGCAGGTGTTTCAGCAAGTTTAAAAGCACAGAAAAAACCTAGGATCTGAAATGCACAAGTTAATGCTATGGTCAAAGGAAAAACCCCAGAGTTAAAAAATGGCGGGGGGAGGGGGGGTAGGGTGGGTGTGGTGGGGGTGAGAGGAGAGTGGTGGTTTCCAGAAAGAGAAGAGCCAATCCTGTAACAGCTTGTCAGGGAGCAGTAGGTGGGAGTGAAGGAGGTGGCAGAAGTCTTGCTCTGAAGTCAGGGAGAGTCGAGGAGATTTGTTGGAAAAGAATTAGTGTGGGAGAAAAGAGGGAAAATACAAGGAAGTAAAAAGAGCTCTCAGTTTCCAGCAACTTTCTCCAGTCAACATTCTATTGTTGTGAAGACATGCTATGACCATAGCACGTCTTACAAAGGAATAATTAGGGCCGGCTTACAGTTTCTGAGGTTTAGTTCATTCTTATCATGGGAAGAAACATTGTTGCCTGTGGCAAGGCATGGTGCAACAAATGGAGCCAAGGCTTCTACGTCTGGATCGTCAGTCAGCAGGAAGTGAAAGCCCAAATCCCTAAGACAGGCTCAATCTTGTTTATGAAATAAAAAGTTGTGTGTGTGGGTGGGGGGTGGTGGGGGGGTGGTGGCAGGATGTGAAGAGCTTTTGGGGCTGCTTGACAGGAATCTGACATTGGCCAAGGACAAGGAAATGGGTTTCAGGCAGGAATCTGACAGTAGGCTAGAACAAAGAAGCAATTTCAGGCAGGAATCTAAATCTTAGGCTAGAACAAAGAAGTAGGCTTCAGGCATGAAAATGACTTTGGGCTAGGACAGGAAGTAGGCTCAGAAATCTTGGTCATCATGATAAGCCTTTAGAAACAGTGATCATCAGACTTTGTATTTTGTCTTGCTTGTTCTTTGACTATTTGTATTTAATGTCTTGCTTCTTCCTTGACTATTTGAGTGTATTGTATTGCAGTTCCTCAACCTAGAACTGATCTAAATATTTGTGTGTAATTAAAATAATATAAAAGCAAAAAAAAAAAAAAAAAAAAAAAAGAAAAAGAAAGAAAGCAAGCCCAAACCCCTACCCCAATCCAGTCACACACCATCCAAGACCACAGTTCTTAATACCACTCCCTAAGTATGCAAATATGAATCTGTGAGGGCCATTCTTATTCAAACCACCACAGCCACTTTGCATATGGCAAGCACAGTTTATATTCTGCATTTCAGAGAATGAGCCTGGTGTGGGAGATTCAGAAGCTGACACAGGATTACATCCCTAAAGTACAGGGCCAGTTAAGAAGCCATGCATGGAAATCTCCTTGTGTTTCCTTCAGGAAACTGAGGAGTCAGGGGATGCCAGTGGGTGAGAGGTCAATTTGACAAAGGCAGTCAGTACTTTGCTTTCACACCAAGAACAAAAGAAAAAAAAATAAAGGTGGGAAAGGATTTGAGACTGAGGAAGAAATTAAATATGCACATAAACTGCTACTTGGGGCTCTGCCTTCAGAACACCAGGCAGCAGGACTTCTCAGTGTTAAGAAGACAGAATTGCTTTCTAATATATAACCATAAATTGCTTGCCATTTTCTCCCTCTTAGTCATTACAGATGAAGTTTTTCTTTTAATAGAAGATACATTGTCATATATTTTTGAATAGAATTAGAAATATCTAAGAAAGCATATTAATTTAAATGATAAATACGGTTTTAATCACTTAACACATATTTGAAATTACTCTTTGTGTGTATGATTTCACAGTGATACTAAGAGATGCTCTGATGATGAACTATCTTCTAGATAGTTCTTTTTGGGTGATGAAGCTATTTAGTTAGCTCAGTATATTACATTATTGGTTCAAGGGGAAGAATCTTGTCAAACAAACAAAAAAACCAACCAAACAAACAACATTAGTTCTGAAGTTTTGAGTATTTAAAGCTTATTCCTGGGGCAGTAAGATGGCTTGATGGGTAGAAGTGCTTTCTGTCAATTCTGGCTATGTGAGTTTGATTCTTAATATTTACATGGTGGAAGGAGAAACCCACCTGTCAGAAATTTTCCTCTGACCTCCATATGTGCATCCTGGCATAGGCTCTTTCTCTCTCACATTCTCTCTCTCACATTCTCTCTCTCACATTCTCTCTCTCTCTCTCACTCTCTCTCTCTCTCTCTCTCTCTCTCTCTCTCTCTCTCTCACACACACACACACACATACACACACACACACACACACACACACATTCTCTCTCTCTCTCTCTCTCTCTCTCTCTCTCATACATTCACAGTAAACAAATAAATAGATAATTGTAAACAAAAAAATCCATGGACTTCAGGAAGTTAATATAAAATTTGGTGAAAATGTTGGCAGTGGTAATATAGCACAGTCATGTTCTGCCAATTTCTGGTTTGTGACCACTGTTTATTTCCAGACCAGAGGACTTCTGTCCTTCACTTAGATATAGATAAAGGGCGCAAGAGGAAATCCAAGAGTGAGTGTGTGTATAGTCTAGACAAGAAAGATCTAAGCATAGATTGGAAGTGGCAACAAAGGGGACAGAGGTCTGAAGAATAAATATAGAATGCTGATCTCTTAGGAGCTTCATGCACAGTGTGTCTGTCTGTCTCATGCATTGACATAGATAAAATTGCCACTGAGCTACCGTTTCTAATTATACCATTTACTTTTATTTTTGTGTGTGTGTTTGTGTATGTATCTATGTAAGTGTGGGCAACTTCTGTACATGTACCTGCAGAAGACAGAAGAGAGTATTAGATGCCCTGGAATTAGAGTTATAGATAGTTGAGAGCAGCCAACATAGGTCCTGGGCATCAAACTTGCATCTTCTCGAAGACTGAGATGTGGCAGTAACAGCAGAGCCATTTCTCCAGCCTCCATTTAGAATTTTTTATATTCTCTTGTTGGGTGGGCATGTATACTCTCTTCCTGTGTGTGTGAAAATAGCACACAGGAAACAAGCTGGCAGATACAGTGTAGTTCTGTCAGCCTCAGAGGGACCAAGGAAGCAGACTATCTTAAGAGAGGAAAGGTGGGAGACAGCCAAGGAAGAAGAATAAGTCCCACAAGAGAGCAAGTATAGGAAAGACCCAAGATTCCCAATGGAGAGGTGACCCAGAATAGAAACACCTGTCATCTGTCTCTGCTTGGCTTAGGACAAGACCTGTGGCTACCATGTCACTTCTTTATAAGTATCTGTCAATATCCACATGGGGGTGGGCTTGTGTACTACCAGCTCATTCTTCATTTTTAACAGAGTTTGAAAGACTTCTCAATTTCTTTTCATTCAGTTTTGCCTTGAAACACATAAATTTGCCTGGAAACAGTAACAAACGCTGAGCAAGGTTTAGGGGAGAAAGGAACTCCCAGTAAACAGAAAGAATCAAATCCCAAGCTCTTAGAAACACAAATAATTCTAACACATTTAATGCCCTTCATGTAAAGACCCAGGGGAGCAAGAAAACTTCTCAGATATGTATGAAGAACAAGTACATTCCTGACCAAAAAAAAATTGAGAATTTTGATTATGTTCACTAAAGTGATCTGCTTAAAATTCTGTTGTAATCAAGATAGAGGGAGGGTACATTTAGCTTAGTCTTTTATCCTCTGTCATTAGGAGTTGTTTTGAACTGTTGCGTGTGAGTAATTACTTAGTGTCTCTAGAGAGCTGTGCTTCTTTATAGGCAAAGCTTGGGTTCTGCACAACAGTTCAGGCAAACAACAGAACTACATTTAAGGGATATTCAGACTCCATGGAGACAAAACTGAAAAGAGGATCCCAAGGCTTCCCAGGTTAGCATCAGTAAAAGTGGAAGATGTTTGTTGTTTGGTTTGTTAGAATAAAGACACCTGTTACAGGACTATATATGAGAAGTTGCCATGGAACCCCTTTAGCATGAGACCTGGTACAAAGTAGATTTGCCCCATAGATGAGGCCTAGCCCTCCCATAGCTAAACCAGAAGTTCTGAGAGTTACAGTTCTCAAAATTTTGTTTTCAAACTTTTTTTTCCATTTGAATAAAACAATTAGACTTTTCATGTAGATAAATCTATTATGATAGGAAGAGTCTAAGATTTGAAAAGGTTATTGCCCTATCTCAAGCATCTTAATGTTTTGCTTATTTTCTCTTCTGTAAATAAAGTCATCATAGGTTTTTTTTTTAACTAACACCATTATTTGAAGATCAAAGAACATAGTGTTTGCAAAACACTTTGTAAGCTGTTCTGTATTTGCTATGCTGAGTGTTGCTGATTAGTTATGAAGCTTGTTATACAGTGTTGTTAGATGATCAATAATTTACATTGTCTTGAAATTGACACTTAAAATCTTTATTAAGTGCCTTAGCAGTGTAATTAAAGGAAAACGGTATCTAGCCAAATATATGTGATCTATCAGTCATGTGTGGATATAGAGAGGGATAAAGATCAAGAACTATACAGAAGTCACATATCCAATTAATTGCCCAATATTTCAATTCCTCTCTGTTTTTTTTTTTTTTTAATTTTATAAGTTATTACCTTCCTAGGAGAGAACTGTCTTCAGAAAGGAGTATGCCTAAGTCCTTGACCTTGAACCATCAGCCTGCAAAATACAAGCATTGTCAACATTTTCACCTTGGTTCTAGCACAGCCTGATCCCTCTCACGAGATAAGGAAGTAGCACTTTACATATCCCAGAGAAGTGGGTTGGGTCTTTCCTTCCTGTATATGCACTCTCTCCTCTTCTGCCTAGATGGCTTTCCCTTAGACTAGCATTCAGCTTTCAAGACCTCTTCCCCAAGCCTTTCCTGACCTGTTTATATTTTCCTTTAACACTCACTCTCTTTTCTAATAGTGTGCTTCATTCTCAGAGAAACAGGGTCTTCTCTGGGATGCTTTTCCTGACTGTACTTAGGGCGTGTGCCAGAGAACCTCAGGGATACACATGGCATTTGGCAGACTTTCCTGCAGAATGTCAGCTCCAGGTGAAGCAGGACTTAGTTTCTACTCACTGAAAACTCTCCAGGACCTGAAGCAATCACTATTATTTAGAGAGCACTCCATATGTGCATTTGCTAGCTAGCCAATGGAAGGAAAAGTTGAGTGGTGAAACTAGTGATTTTAAGAATCCAGCCAGGTGGTGGTGTCGCAAGCCTTTAATCCCAGCACTTGGGAGGCAGAGGCAGGCGGAGGATTTCTGAGTTCGAGACCAGCCTGGTCTACAGAATGAGTTCTAGGACAGCCAGGGCTACGGGCTACACAGAGAAACCCTGTCTCGGAAAAAAAAAAAAACAAAAAACAAAAACAAAAAAAACAAAAACAAACAAACAAACAAACAAAGAATCCAGTGCATTACCCTGTGGCAATAAAAATCCAGAGGTTTCGATTTCAGAATTGTGGATGTTTTCCATTTTTGTGTGTCACAAAAATAGCATCCAGACATACTGAAAATAAAAATGGATGAACACTGTCATGTTCTGTTTAAATTATCTACAACATGGAATATTGTTGTGGAAAATATTTAAAAAAAAAAAAAATGGTTCCAAATTCCTGTGATAAGCTACTCTTATCTCGTGGAGACTCTCTGACTCAGAGCTCCAAAATCTCGCCAACCAGATGGCTAAGTTCTCACTGGTGGATCACTACCACGCCAGTCCCATACTTCAAAACCCCCGTGGCCTTTGTTTTGCACATCAGGCAAATCTAGCCTTTGCTGCTGTACCTTTCTCTATGAGCTGCCTTTTGAAGGAAAACACAACACAAACTTAGTTCAGAAACAATGGTAACTCAATTGCTAGGTGCAACAACTAGAATCCTAATCTTGTAATCCATATTAAGTCTAAATTCTCCAGTGGAAACCAGGAGACACTAGTAGCTACATCTTGTCCTCACACTATTCTTGTCCAAAAAGGCATTATCTCTCTCCTGCTTCCTTTCTTCCCCTATCCAACCAGGAAGTTCCTCCTCCTATTCGCCCAGTGATTGGCTCCTTTATTTATTAGGGAATGATTCACAAGAAGCTACCTGAGTAAGTGACTCACTCATCATCCACAGCCCCTCTTAGGAGAGTGGAATTAACATCAAAATACAGCAGGGCTATCCACAGCAGAATATGAGTATTTTCTTGTAGCTAAGTGATGTAAAATTAAGTAAGCAGTCATCCTGACAATTCAAATAAAAATTGTATTGTAGATGGATTTAAAGACATGTTGCTGGAAATGTGAGTTTCATCCCTCAATTCTCATGAATATGTGTTGGTCCTGAATTTCTTTACCTTTTCATTTCCTTTAGTTCTTATCGACTGGAAACCTGAGATAATTGAAAAGTAAAGAGAAGGAAGACTCATTTCACTGGAATTTGAAAGGTTTACTTTGCAGCCCCCAATGTTACATGTTATGGTGCTGCCTTCCCATGAAGCTCTTAGGGGGGTTCTGGTTTCATTTGCATGTGGGAACCACTAAGCTCCTTCATCAAGTGCTGGCAGGTCAGCCAAACAGCACCTGCTGCAAGTCAAAAGGAACCACTGAAGCTGAAATTAATGCTTGTGTTTCTCTCCCAAGCAAGTAATTTCATTAACAAAATTAGATTTCTTAGAGGGGTAATTGACACAATCTGGTAATTTAGAGACTTGTCATTAAAAATTAAGCATATAGGAAAACAGGGTGAACTCAACTTCCCCTATTAAGGCCCAGAAGCACACAGAATCTAAAGGCAAAATCTTGTGAGGTGGTGCCAGTTTAGAAAAGATCAAATGAAAGTCTCCTGGGAACATTTTTGGGTTTAGCACGTGAAAATCATGTCATTACATTGCAATAGTTTGCTTGTGTTTAGGGAAAGTAATTAGATATTTAAAATATTTAGATTTTTTTTTTGGATGACAGAACGACATTTAATTATGAGCTTTCAAGTTTTTCTCATAGTGGGAGTTGTGATGCACTTAGAGAAGGTGGGAAGTATTACAGGAAACAATGTATCATGTCTTATCAGCTTTATAAGAAGAGAGAGGGTGAGTTCCATGGTTTTCTATCCTCTTCCCTTTGAAGGCCTTTGCACTATCCATTTTAAATTTGTGTAGTAACAAAATTACTCTTTCTCACAAAGGTTGCCAGCCATCCAGCTTCCGTGATTAATCATCTCCTTCCAAGACCCCTTTGCCTTAATTCCCAAGCCCATTTGGCAGCTGATCCCATGATACATTTAATTTGTTTTGGTTGTTTTACAATTTGTTATGTATTTTCTGATATTCTTAGATAAATCTTGGTCATACTTCTGTTTTTTTTTTTTGTCTGGCTTCCTACCAACCCAGGGGCTTTCAAACAAAATAGTAGTAGTAAGTATTTAGGAAACAAAAAAGAATAACTAACTATAAGGAAGAAGCTCTGGCTTACAGTTTGAACTTGAGATATGCCCCAAGGCTCATGAATTCAAGCTTGGCTCCTATGGTAGCCATTTTTAGTGGTATGAGCTACTTGATTATTAAGTCTATAATCTTATTAATGGCTCAATTCTCCGATCAAGTCAAAATTGAAAGTTTTGTTGGGAGGTGGTAGAGATAAAGTAAGGCCTCCTTGGAATTATCAGTTAAGAGGCTTGTGAAGAACATGTTTTGAAGAACATGTTTTGTCCTTTGTACTTCTCTGCCTTCCTCTGCTTTCTCCCTCCTTTTTGTTCTTATATCTTCCTTCTTTACCTTGTCTCTCTCCTTTCCACCAGACACAAGGAGTTTTTCTTAGCCATGCCCGTACACTGGGATATGATATTCCATCTTGCCCACTGTGATGGTTGGTTTTAAATCAATTTGATACAACTCTTAATTACCTAAGTAGGGAACCCCAACTGAGATGACAATTCTTAACAGTTGTTCTACGTCAAATATGAGCATTGATTTCTGGTAGTATCTCAGATGAAAAGTATCAAGGCACAAAGGAGATTGTTTGTATCTGCTGTTGAACTAATTTATCCTGTTTCCGAACATGATACTTTCACTAATATTAAAACCAGTGTTTCCAGACTTGTAAAGTTGACTGAAGACTAATGGCTCTACAGAAATGTCCAGGTTTTTGGTGCCATATTGGGACTGCCCAGGCATCTCCAGGGTTCTTGCCTCTCAAGTGTGAAACAGCCACAACAGAACCACTAGATTTTCAAGGTCCAAGGAACTACGGGGAGTCTCAGACTCTCAGGTCTGATTAAGCTGTTGTTACTATTTTGAAGTAAGCTGATTTAATTTTATGTGTCCTATTGGTTCTGTTCCTTAGGGAGCCCTGACTAATAAAAACTGTGGCAGCAGAAGGGAGGCTGCTGCTGTGCTCTCCCCGATAATGCTGCTTTTGGAAAGACTGTGAAAGCATTTGGAACTTTGGACTGGAAACACCACTGAGTGCTCTGAGCTTAATGAGCTGTTGCAAGAACTTGGAAGAAAATGCTAAGATAGACAGTGGATATCTGGCTTGTGATGTTTCAGAAGCAAGTTTGAAAGTTCCTCAAAGACTCTATTGGCACCATTAGTATGATATTTTTAGTTAAGAATATATGGTTTCTGGTCATTTGGGGTTCAAGAATCAGAAGTGTCAATGGAGGAAAATCTTTGCTTTACTGGAACAATTAATGCTGATTGGATTAAAAACAAGTTATGATTAAGAAGAAACCAGCAACAGTGAATTGAAATCTTCTGGAAAGTATTTCCTGGGGTCCAGTGGGAAAAGCTAAGGCTGTACTTCAAACTGGCAGCAGGATTTGACAAGTGATGTATTGACTGAAAATTCTGCTGTTAAGGTCGGTGTCTGACATTAATGGAAAGTCCTGAGCTCGATGCAAAATGGTGGACACCCTTTGTCAGTGGGGATTTCTTTCCTCGACCTGGGAGTTCCTAGACTCCACCCCACCTACCTGAGTAATATCACCTAGTCCTGCACTTGATATTGCTGAAATGTCTCTCCATGCTATTGAGACACCTTAATACCTTAGTCTTCAGCCAATGACCTTTTCCTACCCTCAACATTCTCAATCCCTTCCTAAAAACTGCATAACCCTTTTTTTCACCACGAATAAAGTGTACATGTACAAACCCACCCTGAATAAAGAAATATTCACAAGCTAAGATAATCTTAGAAAGCTGTTTTATTGAAGATCATTGGAAAAGACCTTCACCTAAAAGATTAAAGATCCTTGGAGAAAGCCTTCTTACCCCCACACTCTTACCCCTGGCATTCACTCATCTAGATTGGGATCCTGCAGAACTTCATCTATTCCAGCTTCTGCTTTATCCTCCCAGCATAGTATGCAGCAGCCACATCTGGACACCTTTAGAGAGAAAACATAGTACTTGGAACCCTAAAACACATACCAAAATGTATATGAATGTTCTACATGGCACTGGTTTTAAACACATGAAGGTTCATGGAAAGGCTCGGGTTTGACACTGTGTTGTGTGGCAGAGTCTCTATGAGGAGAGGTCATGAGAGGCTATTGGAGAGGCCATGAGAGGCTATCAGAGAACATGCAGCAGGAGTGCCAGTGGACACCCAAGAGTGTTGAAGATGCCAGGACAGTGGGATGACCTTCAAGGACAGTGGCAATGTGGAAGAGAGTCTGTTGAGCCTACAGAACAAGTTACATAAGCTATGGATGGCAAAGAATTAGTACTATGAAAGTCCTTCAGGGGCCAAAACAGGGGAAGAGGGATTGTGACCAATCAGTTTCAGTTCTTGCATTTTTTTAAAACTTTCAAGTACTTATTATCAATCTAAAGAGTGACATATACTGACTTTTCTCCTACTGACCGATATCATTATTATCTCTTTGAATTTTTCATTGTCCAATGCTGTGTCTATAAGAATTTTATTGTTCTGATTAAGTCTACGAACAACTCAAACCCATCCCATGTGCTGCTGCCTGGTTCTTCTGAAGAGCATAAGGGCATCAACTTTCTCTGTGACTGCTTCTGAGGCTGTCCCTGTCTCCTTCTCCTTCTCTCTGTCTCCCTCTCTTCTTCTTTCCCTTCTCCTCCTCCTCCTCCTCCTCCTCCTCCTCCTCCTCCTCCTCCTCCTCCTCCTCCTCCTCCTCCTCCTCCTCTCTTCCTCCTCCTCCTCCTCCTTCTCCTCCTTCTTCTGTAAAGCAGGAATGAGCCAACTTTTCAGGGGAGAAATTTGTTGGCATCATTTCCAAATGTGAAGCATAAACTTTGCTTGTTGATAAAGTGCTCAACTGAACCAGTTAAACATGAATTTTGGATGTGTCACAATTACAGTTTTGACATTCATTTTATCATTGTGATATGAGGGTGAGTATACGTTCTATGCATGTGTAGAGTGCACATATGTGTGGTTATAAATATGAGTGCATGTATATGAATAGACATGATGGTGTCTCAGGTGGATGTCTAGAAGGTTTCTTGATAGCTTTCTCCTATAAAAAATTTAGTTTTGGGGCCATTGATGAAACATAAGGCAATTTAGTTACAAAATTATTTCCACATTCCCTGGTATTTTCTATAGTTGCCAAAATGGATTACAACAGAGTACTAGTTCATTGATTTTCCTCTGGTTGAACTTGATTTCAACAATCTAGCCTCATGGAGTTATCTGCTTTTAGATCAAGATGATCCTGGAAGTTCTAATTCAATTTGATTAATTGGCTAAAATGGAAATTTAAGAAGCTTGAAGTAGGAAGTCTGTTCTTGTAACAACACTCACTAAGCCAAGAGGGGTCATTAACTTACAGTCAGCTAATGCTTCTTCTAGGCATTATATAAAAAATTTTTATACAATAAATTTTAAAAACACGTAGCAATTTTAAAAAATCTGTGTAAATGATAAATGCCTGTAATTACTTTGTTATTGTAACCAAAAATGTTAGAATGGAAAAGAATAGCCTGATCTCATGAATCAAAACATATAAAAATTAACCAAGTTTCAATAAGTATCATGAGAGAATAAAGATACTAACAGCTTCCAGAGTTTTCAGTTCATATTATTAAGTGCATTTTAAGTATTACTAATATTTATAGGCTATAATAGATACATAAGTATTTAAATCTAAAGAAGAAACATTTAAGTAAATTCATTGACAGTAGTTTGTTAGGTGTTTACTGTGAACACATTTTTTAAATTATTAAATCTATCTCTTCATAATAATTTTAGGTTGGCTTCTCTGTCTCTGTCTCTGTCATATATATATATATATGTATATATATATAATATATATAAATATACATATATATATATGTATATATATAATATATATATATATATACATATATATAATACATATGCATAAAGGATACATAAGCATACACATAAACATGCAATACACACATATATTAAAAGGGATGGCATTTTTTTCTCTCAAAACTAACACCAAAGTGTTACATAATCCTAACTAACTACATTGAGTTAATCAGACATTTGCAGAAAGTCAAATATGTGTAACCATTTTCAATAAAAAAAGTGAAGTGATGGTGTTAGAAATGTGGCTCACTGGAAGAATGACTGAGTAGCATGTTGGAGACACAGGAAACTGTCAATTTAAAAACTAACTTGTACACACATATATGGGAGGTGGTAGGAAGGAAGGGAGAGAGGTATAGAGGGAGGAATGGAAGGCGGGAGAGAGAGGGAGAAAGAGAGAGAATTTTAATAGAAGGTCATAGTAATAGGAAAACTCCAGCATAATGTAAATACAGTCATTAGCATATAAAGGCTGATTTTATAACGGGCAAAATCCTGAAGTCATGAGAAGATGTAGCTTGTAAACTTGTGTAAATACTTTAGCATTACATTATAGGTAATATTTAAACATAGCAAACAATAAAGACTGTTAGTAAAAAATTAAACATTTTCCAATGGGCAGTATATATGAATTAAAATGACTTAAATGCATGCCTAAAACTAGTTGCTGGAGAGTAAAAGGCATTGTTTAAGCACAGTATTACCTGTTGGTCCTCCAAAAAAAGAGCATTGTTAGAATTTTTATATTAAGTTTATAACAATATGCAAGAAGATGTATATATACTCTATTCTTTAACAATAACCTCCTGAGATTTATTCAATTTTATTAAAAATTCAGGCTATGGAAGGTGGTACACTCCTTTAATGCTTGTATTCAGGAGACAGAGACAAGCCTATCAAGCCTATTTTTCTGAATGCAAGGCCAGCCTGGTCTTCACAGTAAGTTCCAGGCCAGCCAAGGGTACCTAGTGAGACCCTGTCTTAAAAAAACAAATAAAAATGATACAAATAAATAATAAAATGGAAATCTAGCTAAGCATGAGCCTGTGAGTGAGCCAAAAATTTTATTAGAACTTCCTTTTTTTTTTTTTTTTTTTTTTTTTAACTTTCTATACTTAGGGAGCAGATTTTTAAATTCCTATTTTATTATTTTCATTATATCATGGCATATTTTTTTAGAACTAAATTATTATTTTTTTCACATAATGAACCAATACACACTCATTACTTATAAATGAGTCTATTTCCATTATGCATTTCCACGTTTCTTAAAAACAAATATGAACATCATAACCCAGATTAATTTATTACTTTTTAGCATGTTAGCTGCTGGCTACTGTACAAAATCATAATAGAGCAAAAATGGTCTACCTTGTAAATTAGGCTTCCCTTCTGGAAATCAGTATGGAGAATCCTCAGATATATAAGATGTAAAATACTACCCTAAGACTCAACTACACTATTTCTCACATATGCCCCAATGATGACATATTGTACTCCACAAATTATTACTCAACCATGTTCATTGCTGGTCTAGTCACAACACCTAGGACATGGCAGAACGTTAATGTCCTTCGACCACTGAATTGATTATAAAAATGTGGTGTGCAAAATACAGAATACTATTCAGCTATAAAGAAAAACAACATCATGATCTTTGCAGGTGAATGTGTCAAAGTAGAAAATATCATTGAATGAGGTAACATAGACCCAGAAAGACAAATGTCACTTGCCCTCTCTTATCAGAGACTCTTAGCTCTAAATATTCACGCATGTCTATACACATGCAGAGAACACGAGTATGGCTTGTGAGGCAATAATAACAGGATCAGCAGTGTGCAAGTGGTCTGAAGGTGTTAACGGGAAAATGGGTGCTCTAGTTAGGAAGGAGAAGGAGAGAAACTTAGAAGGAGAAAGGAAGGTAAATAAAAGTAAGCATGTCTGAAAAAGGTCACCATACTATTACAGTCAGACTTTTAACTAACTGCATAGAAGTGCCTGCAATACATATAAATTAGTCATTAATAGACGTACATACTAAAATGGAAACTTCCCATCTGGGCTGATGGCACTCCCAGAAATGTAATGACTGTTAAGTAATTCAAAATAATGCTAGTTATGCTAGAATTAACTAAGTATCTATTAATTCCAATTTTTTCTCCATACAACAACATTTATTAGATGTTTTTGGACTACTACAGTGCTAATTTTAATTTAGTTGAACACAACACTTTGCAATTTGCTACTTGGAGATGGTTTATGTAGTAGAGCAAAGCAATGAAGAAAGTTTGGAAAATTGTAAATGGACAACTCATAGGACAGCACATCTGAAACTGATATTATTTCTACATGGCAACGAGACTCAGGAGAGACTCAAGTAATAATACTGCTCACTCCAACACTTGTCTCAGACTACTCTGTTGCGCGCGCCTCCCGTGTCCCCCCTCGCCCGTGGGAGAGAAACACGAGAGGCAGAATTCGGGTAGTTACCACAGCGAGGCTTTACTCTTAAGTGAAATCTGTGGAAGGGCTGAAGACAGGAAGAGGCCCAGCTTAAATACACCCTTGAGTGATGTGTTCACTTCTGATTGGCTGTTCACTCATCACCCAATATTACGCCTCAGGATTGGCCAGTGACTTTGGCGGGCTTTCTGCCTTTGCAGCTGCGCAGTTAATTGTTTACTATTGGGAGGACAAGATGCCCGAGCCATCTTGGAATGGCAGATGCTGACTGCGGCTCCCAACACTACTCACATTATATAATTTGGTCTTTGCAATTACCCACCTGCAGGTGAAAAGATTTGACCTTGTAAGCCTTTCTTTCCCCCCTCTCTCTCTGTCTCTCTGTGTCTCTCTCTGTCTGTCTCTCTCTGTCTCTGTTTCTCTCTCTCTCTCTCTTTTGCATCCCACTGCAATTTCCTTCCCTCCTTGCCTTGCTGTCCCTCCTCCACACCAGACCTCCATATACTTCTCCATTTTTCTTCAGAAAAGTGAAGCTATCAATTTTCAATGAGATTAGTCACCTCCTCTCCTCTTAAGGCTGGAAGAGGCAACCCAATAGAAAGAAAGTGTCCCCAAAGCAGGTAACAGCTCTCAGTTGCTGAAGACCAACATACTTAACTGTATTTTCAAATGGCTTCTATTCATCCCATGCAGGCTCTCTGGTTGGTGGTTCAGTTTCTCTGAGCCTCTATGAGTCCAGCTAAACAATATCTTCTTTTTATTTAACTATAGATTGATTTATTTATTTCACTTTATACATAAAATTGTTTCATAAAACATAAGCTGATCAAGGTTTCTCTCCCCTCTTCTCCTGCCAGATCCTTTCCATGTGACCACCTTCTCAATCCAGGCATTATTTCTCTTTTGAAATCAAACCAGCAAATAAATCAAGCCAGAATAAAAACAAAAACAAACAAAACAAAGAAAAAGGATATAGACACACACACACACACCCCAAAACCACAAAATTGCAAACCATAATATACAAACAAAAGACTAGTAAGATTAAGAAAAAGTTTCAAACAAAGAAAAATAAAGCAAAACATATACAAAAATACCATAGTATTGGATATGTGCTAACCAAATACTTCTGAGCATATGTAGGTATAATGTTTTTGTGCATTGTGTAATTATCCTTGTATTACTCAAATGCTGATGTCTCTGCACCCATATCTACCTACAATTAAGACATGGCATTGTAAAGCTTATTCCAATAATCTTTTGTTTCAAGTTTATGTAAATATTACTTTACATTTATTCTCTAACTTGTCAACAAAAGCTGATCAGCCAATGGCTGGGAAGTAGAGAAAAATAGGGTGGGACTTTTGCCAGCCCAAGGGAAGGAGAGAGAGAGAGAGAGAGAGAGAGAGAGAGAGAGAGAGAGAGAGAGAGAGAGAGATATGGAGAGGGGATTCAGCATGTGGAAGGTATCCACGGAGACATCATGGAAGACCACCTGAAGCCTAGAGGTCCAAAACAATACTGAAATACAAGTATACAGGTATCACAGAGATTTTGGCTAGGCGGCAGTAAGATTATCTTAGAGGATTAGAATAGATTGATTGTCCAGCTACTATGCTGTAAAGCTAATTACATTTTAGTCTCAGTCTCATTCATTGGGAAACTAGACAGGGATAGAGAACCCCCCACACACACCCTTTTAAAAATGCTTTTACAGGTATTGGGTCTACCCTTAAGTGTGGTTTGAATAGGTAGTGAGACTTCATTGGAGTAAACTATTTGTGTGTGTGTGTGTGTGTGTGTGTGTGTGTGTGTGTGTGTGTGTGGTTTGCAATTGGAAATAACTTTTTGGTTAGGAGTAGAAGTTTTTTCTGCCCAATCTCAGTGCTGGGAGCACATCTGGTTTTACGCTTTGCAGCTACATATTTCTGTGAGTTCATATGTGCATCAGTCCTATTATATTTGAAAGACACTATGTCCTCAGTGGCCTCTGGCTCTTACACTCTTTCTGCCTCTTCTTCTGCATACTTTCCTGTGCAATGAAGGGAAGTATTTGATGAAGACACACAACTAAGAGCTAAGTTTTTCAAGGTGTCTCACTCTAGACATCGATCAGTTATGAGTGTCTGTATTAGGTTCCATCTACTGCAGAAGGAAAAGCTTCTCTGATGACGGCTGAGATAGACATTGCTCCATGGGAAAATTCTTTCTTATCTTAGCAGTTTCACATTTTCTTCCCTTAGGCTGTTCCTCTCTCTAGTATTTTTAGGTCAGACTATTGTTATTATACTATTTTATATATTATTAAAACATGATAATCTGTTATCAGTTTGCATAATTTTGAAAATTTTCACGTTTCTCCTCCACACATTTCTCCACAAACTTCCTGTACTCAGTGAGCTCATTTCTCCCTCTTCTCTCTGTGCTCCTACACGTGCAGAAGCACTTCTGCTCTCATTTTTATTCTTCACAGCTCCATGGGACTTAGAAATTGCCATTCTTGATTATGTCACTCCAACAGTTTCTCTGTCATCTAATTTCAAAAACATATTACATTATTAAAAGGAAATTAAAACACTCAGCATTCAGAGCTGAACAGATTCATTCCCCAAATGAAAGGTGAGAGTGAAGGGTTCTTGGACTTCTATTTATTTTTTGTTGTTTTCTAGTTATGTTTGCAAATAATTTCATAGGCTTTTCTTATTTGAAATTGTGTTTTCTTGCATTATATTTCAGCAGAATGTTCTATTTTAATGAACTAAAATACGTCTGTGTTAAAAGGAGTTTTGTAGAACATATCCATGTTCAATCTAAATATATGATTATAATACATAAAGTAAAATATATGGGATTAAAGACTTTTTGTTTTGGTTTTTATTTTTTTATAGAGGAATTTTAATCCAGTAACACAGCTGGTCTGATCTCATCTAAAGGCTTTCTGGGGTCTATGTGATCTGGCTGGCATGCAGACAGGCCCTGGATTAGAGTATGATCTGGCTAGAGTACAGACATGCCCTTAGTGCACACCTTTAAGGCTCAAAAAGGACACCTTATTAAGGAGTGGACAAAGTGATGAATCAGAGAAAGATTTGACAGAATGAGTCAGAACTAGAATATGCCCAACTCTCGGGGAGGGGGAACCTCAGCTATTTAAAAAGCAGAGAGAGAGAGAGAGAGAAAGAGAGAGAGAGAGAGAGAGAGAGAGAGAGAGAGAGAGGCAGTGCAGTACAGTTGAGCTCATTTGTGAATTCATGAAATTTAGTGCAGATCAGCAGAGGCAGATGAAGCCAGAGCATCAGAAGGGGCCAGGAGATTACAGCAAATTGCCAGAGTTTGAATCTAAGCAGAGTAATTCAGTGAGAAGCCAGTTCAAATCAGTCAGCCTGCAAAAAAAAAAAAAAAAAAAAAAAAAAAAAAAAAAGTTAATGATCAGGTTAATATTGAGTTGATAAAGGGATGCTTCTCACCCAAGCATGCAACCCTCTGTGTAAGGAGTGATGGCTGGCATTGATTAGTGACTCCAAGAACTTGTAACCCAGCCGTTAAATAGTGGCATCTCCCTTTTAGTCTCTTCCAAGCGTGATCTCAGATCTTATTCCTATTTTGTTTTCAGCAGAATGATTGCTTTACAGGAAACTATTTAAAGTATAGGGCATACCAAATAATTTGCACAAGAGAATGGGAAGCCAGTATTTATGGAGATAAACAGCATCCAGAGCACTCTCAGGCTCAGCTGAAGACTCAAGAGTAGGAACTAACTACATAGCAACATCTAGCAGTTACTCCTCTTACATGTCTATCTAGTTCCTGGGATGAATTGACTAGAAAGTCATAAGGAAGGGTTACGCAGAACACCACATGCAGCCACATGGGAACTTGGGTTTCTCAATGCAGAGAGCAATGCTATACCCCCAGCATTAGCTCTCCAGGGGAATAGCCATGTGCAATAAACTTGGGAAGCCACATTAGTGGCCTTTCTTCTTATTCTATTTGCTGAGGCACCCAGAAATCTTATGAGAGTTTGAAGTGGGGTAGGATGTGAGTTGCATATGATGGCTTAAAAAGGAGGGGTGACATCATGAATCACAGGAGACTCCAGACAAGGTGCCATGGTAATGATTATATTTACTGCAAGAATGTAAGGGATTTTATTTAATACATTGTGGGGCTTCTCATTCTATAGAAAAAAAAACTCTAAGGAACTATTAATGATAGGGAACATTAATAGGCAACTTGGAAGATACTTATCTTGGTGAAGCTTATAAACGCTACAGCTCTGTACTTATCCATTTTTAATTAATAGATTTTCTTTCTGAGCTCCTGACAACAGCACAAAATAACATTTGTTACTACTTTTTCAAATGATAAATTGAGTTGCTACCAATTTTCATTAGGATTATTATTAATATATCCTATTACTGCAGGCTTCTAAGTACTTCATTTATAATGCCACTGGTGGTTTTTTACTTACATGTTATCAGGCAAGCTGGCTGGAGAGATAGAACACTTGATATGCTATAGAGAATAAATGATGGCAGAAAAGTGGATTCTGAATGTTGCTAGAAAAACCACAATTCCCTGTGCATTCTTGAAAGCCTAGAACTAGTAACACTTTATCATCTACTGATCATTTTCTTACACTTTTCCTAGCTGGCCCACTGAAGAGAAAATAGTAAGTCTGTTTCCCCATTGGAAATCTCAGTAGAAACTACTTTCTTTATACACACACACACACACACACACACACACACACACACATTGATGCACACCCACTCATATACTCACATACATACTTACATATACTCATGCACTCTCACACAATACATTCACATAATGCACTCATATACACACACACTCACATTAACACACATATGTATGCTTTCTTACACACATACTCATGAACATTTGTGCATCTGTAAACACACATACTTTTTAAAATTACCTAAATTCTTTTACTTCTACATCTGTTATTAGAATAAATTATTTTCCTCCTGACTTGATTTTTTTTACTTTATTAACAGGGATTTTGGGAATTACTAATAATAATGAAAATAACTGCTTATGTTAACCAATAATCTACTTATAAACATACTTATTTGTATATAGCACAGCAACTATTGTATGTAGGGTAGTTACCAGTTTACTTTTGAAATCAAGCAATTCATAGGCACTTCATGATGGGAAAACTAAAAGACAGCATGTCCAATAACTAATTTACCTTTTTCAATTTCACATCTTTCTAAACCTTTGTATAGTGGGATTATAGAAAGAAGAGGAAATGAAAAAATTAAATTTCTAAAATAAAATTATCCAGTTGTATTATTATACATAAAAACTGTTTTAATTATTTATAAAAATATTGCAAACTTATTGAAGAAAATTAGGAAAATAAAGAAATGAAACAAAAGAGTATCATACTATCCGAGTTTGGAGAAAACTTCTCCTCCCATTTCAATGAGTCTTTTTCTCATCCCATATGCATATGTGTGACTTATGTGTAGAAACACTGCACTCCTGCTCAAAAACTCAAAACCTGTGCTCACTTCTTCATGTCATCTTTCACTGCACTGTAGTGGCTAAAGTGCTCTTCAAAAAGCCTAGAGTCTCTAGTGGCTGCAAATTTGAAAGTCAATTGGTTTAGGTAGTAAGATGCTTCCTGTGAGCTGTGGGGTGGTAGCTGGACCTCTCTCTCTGCTGTTGCCTCTGATGCTCCCAACAAGTGTTTTTGGGCTTAAAATCCTCTGTCTCTAAATGAGGAGTGTCATTTGTGATCACACGTCGTTGATGAGGCTGGGTTACATGGCTATTCCTAACTGCACAGAGGTTGGAAAGTGTGGTTCTTTCCTGGCCAACATGTCATTTCCCACTCACAAACCCTGTAACAAAGAAAGGTCTCTGAAGTTTGTATATGAAAAAATGCTTTATTACGACTGTCAGTCTGAAAATCCCAAACCACAGAACAAAGTAAGGATCCCTTGCAATACATTCTAAACAACTATTTCCTTATATTAAAGTTACATTTACTCAAAGTAGGTAGATGGTTTATTTATTTTTTTCTGTAGCATTTGCAAATGTTTTGTGAATCACTTTACATTTTTATCTGAACATTTTATCCACTCAATTTCTGATGTCATTATAATTTGAATTTGAAAACCTCACAAATTCTACTTCCATGACATGCACTTCCTTATATTTGGAGAATGGAATCTTGAGAATATCTTTTTTCCCCCTGCTATTATGAATAGATATTCTACTCAGATTTAAGTGGAGCATGATAACTTAAAATTTCTGTCAGAATGTGTCTAAATATAATTTTCTTTGGAGAATACTCACAGTTTTTAATAGTCTCTGGTTTTTAATTTTTTTCAGGGAAGTTTATGTTTGCTTTAGATGTTGGCTTTTTTAAGCATTTAAATTTTATTTTGAGAATATATTAAATTTTTTCTGTTGAGGGTTTCTGTTTTATGATTTTTTATTGAAAACTGACAGAATGAATTTAATGTTTACATATATTTTTCTCATTCATGATGACATTTATTATTATTTTTTTGTTTATTTGAGACATGATTTTTCTATGTAATATTCCTGGTTGACCTGAACTCACATTGTAGACCAGGCCTGGTCTCAAACTCACAGAGATCCTCCTGTTAATTTTATGTCATAAATAAAGCAGTTTCTCCCCATTCTGCAGTCTGCTTCTTCTATTGTTTAATAGTTTAGTTTGCAATACAGAAGTTTTTTTTAATTTTCATGGTCACATGTGTTGGTTGTCCTATTTTCTAGATGACTGGAGTCCCAGGGATACTACTGCTACTATTGTTTTCCTAAATGGACATAGTACCAAACATATATTCTATACCTATAGATTGATACAGTGCTCAGATATTGTCATGGAAGTTCTATTCTACAAGGTACAGTGGTTGATGCAGAAACTCACAATTTGTCAAAATGCAAAAAATAAATGACTGTGTAGTGCTTAGCTAAAATGGAGGCATTTGTATTACTCCTTCTTAAGTACCACTGAGGCCAGAAGGATCACATAAGACAGAGATTGAGGAAGATCATAGTGAATAGGTGTTGTCTATACATTGTAGGAATTTTGAAATCATGAGCTAGTGTTAGCTGTGGTTGCCTGCACAATACATACTTGTGGTCAAGCCAGTCAACATTCTGGCCTGGAAGCAGCAGGGTTTTAGAGTCCCCACACCTAGGTAAGGAGCTATTGACAGCTGATCTCCATCTGGGAGCGACAGTGGTGTCGGTTTGTTTTCTTTAAGTGTTTGCTTTCTGGTAGTTAGCCAGTTTTCAGTGGATGGCTGAAGCATCCATAACTATATGGGCAATACAAACAGGACTTGATAGGCAGAGGGAAAGGGACAAGGGAAAAGGGAGGGGGAGGGGAGGGGGGAGAGGGGGGAGAGAGAGAACAGAGTTGGAAGCATGTGTGACACACTAGGAGGTTAGGAGACGTTACAGACTGGAGAGGTGGTAAATTATAAAGATGATCAAAATGTAATGCATATAAGAACTTCTCAGAGAATTAATAAACGTCATAAAGGTCATATATTCCTTGAAAACAGAATTGAGTGATCTGGTAATGAATATAAGATAGCAAAGTGACTTTATAACATTATCAGAGAAAGAATAGACACTGATTACACATGCAAAGTCTGCAGGAAGAGGCATCCAAGAAAAAAAGAAAGATGCAAGAGATGAGAATTATTGAGATGCCTTGCTAAAATTGGTCCATCTAGCAAAATTCAGTATTCTGGTCTCAAGAATACCTATGTAAACTAGAGGATAAAGGGCATTCTGGTTTTCTGGTTACCTAAATCACTAGGTGACTTTTTTTTTTTTTTTTTTTTTTTTTTTTTTTTGGACAGGGTTTCTTAGTATAGCCCTGGCTGTCCTGGAACTCACTCTGTAGACCAGGCTGGCCTCGAACTCAGAAATCTGCCTGCCTCTGCCTCCTAAGTGCTGGATTAAAGGCGTGCGTCACCACTACCCAGCAACTAGGTGACTTTAAAATTTACAAGTGTTTTCTTGTCTTTTCTTTTTTTTTTCTTTTTCATTTTTTATTTTAGTTTTTCAAGACAGGGTTTTTTCTGTGTATCCCTGGCTGTCCTGGAACTCACTCTGTAGACCAGGCTGGCCTCGAACTCAGAAATCTGCCTGCCTCTGCCTCCCAAGTGCTGGAATTAAAGGTGTATGCTACCACTGCCTGGCTTCTTTCCTTTCCTTTCCTTTCCTTTCCTTTCCTTTCCTTTCCTTTCCTTTCCTTTCCTTTCCTTTCCTTTCCTTTCTTTTCTTTCCCTTCCTTCCTTCCTTCCTTCCTTCCTTCCTTCCTTCCTTCCTTTCTTTACTTTTTTCATTAATTTATATATTTATTTATTTTACATCCTGACCATGGCCCACTTCTTTTTTCCCAGTCCCTTTCTCCCAACTTCCTTTCTCAACATCCATCCCTCAGAGAAGGGAAGACCCTGCCAAGTACCTACCCACCTTGGCACATCAAGTCACATTTGGTCTAAAGATAAACTCTCCCACTGAGTCCATTTAAACTGAGAGAATGGCTAAGATCAAAAATTCAAGTGACAGCACATACTGGAAAGGATGTGTTACAAGAAGAACACTTCTCTATTTCTGGTGTGAGTACTGTACAACTCCTGGGAATATACCAAAAAATGTTCCTCCATACCACAAAACACATGCTTCACTATGTTCATAGCAGCCTTATTTGTAACAGCCAGAAGCTGGAAACAACCTGGATGTCCCTCAACTGAAGAATGGATAAAGAAAATGTGATACCTTTATACAATGAACTATTTCTCACGTATTAGAAACAAAGACATAATGAAAGTTTCAGGCAAATGGATAGAACTAGAAAATACCAACCTCAGTTGGGTAACCCAGACTCAGAAAGACAAGCATGGTGTGTACTCACTTATAAATGTTCATTCGTCATAAATTACAGGCTATTCATGCTAGAATCCACAGATCCAAAGAAGCTAAATAACAAGGGAGGATGCATGAATCTCATTTAGTAGAGGAAATAAAATAGATGAATATTGGTCTTAAGGAGATTCCTTTGGTGGGGTACAAGCGGAATGGGAGGTAGCATAACTCATTGTTCAAATGCTGCAAATGGGCAAGCAATCTTACCTTGTTTTTTTTATTCACTTATGATAAAAAAATCAGAAAAGTTCATCACATGATCATCTGTGCAGATTAAGACAGCTTGTACTCTTTCTTCTTTAACATTCAGTACACAAGTAAATGTCTTTCACAAATAGTAATACTTGTGATGTAAATATATGAAGAAATGAAAGACAGTTTTCGCAGAATACCTTGGAGTTCATTGGCAGAAAACTACTACAACAGTTCCTGTGTCTCGCCAACTTGAAGATGTGACCTCCGAGGGAAGGGAAAAATGAGTCTTTAGTGGCAAAAAACAAATCCAGTCTTGGCTGTGGGATAGGAAAATGATAAAAAGATTCTTTTCAGAGGGCTGAGTTTTGAGGTATCATGGGGCTGGCATGTCTATGGTTTCTGTGGAAATGTCAGGATGTGGATCAAGAAGTACAGTCAGAAATTGAGAAGAGTAACTAGGAGAGTTTGTAGGAACTGGATTACAGCCTGTTCCACTATGAACAACCTGTGCAGTGGGAGTGCTATTTGACATTATGGAGGAATTTATTGTACCAACCTTGCAAGGGCAGTGAGTGTCTGTGAATTTTATTTCAGTAATGAGTGGGTGACACTGTCTGATTTTCCATATAGAGAGACACACAGAGTGGTCTGACCTGGGAAATCAACCTAATTTTATAGTAGTGGCTTAAGTGCTCCCAGAAGTCAGAATAGATGATGAGTCAAATTAGTGAGAGCATAAGATGAGACAGAAAATACATGTACATACTGTGTGTGTCCTTGACTATGATCTAAGAAAAAAGTACATATTGAAACTAAAGAGGAAAATAATAACTGATAACCAGACTCCAGCCACGTGGAGGAATGAGGACATGTTCCCAGGTGCTTAAAAGATACACACTGAAAAAAATGGGTTTAAGGATGAATAAAAAAGTGCTCTGGAGGGAGTGAAGTTTGAATAGACAATAGGATGAAGGCTTAAAGCAGGAAGGGAAAGATGTAGGCTAGACATAGAAAAAGACATAATCAGATAGTCTGAAAACTGCACCTGGCCCAAAAATCCAATCAGAGAAGTGAAGTTAGAAAGGTACTGTGTCAAGTTATATGTAATCTCAGTTTTTAATTTGCAGTATGTGAAGCAATAACCTTAGGATAAACATGGTAACATTTTAAATTCTTTTAAAAAACAGAGCTTTTTCTTTTAGTGTTTTAAACACAGCACAAGATGTTGAGCTATTTCACTGTTTGTTTAACACTTATTAACAGGGAGAATCCCCAGACAAGTGAGCTCTGATGAGCAAACTATAAAGTTCATCTGAAGCTAAATGTTTAGCTATTTCACTGGAAACACAAGGGGAAGAACTTGTAGAACTCTTGTTATCTGATGTCATACCATTAAGAATTCGGGACTTTCTGAAGGCTTCATGATATCACAACCCCATAAGCATGGTTCATTGGTGGGAGGGGAACATGGGTAGTTCTATTTGTGGTGCTCCAAATCCACTTTCTAGCCCAGGTTAATACTTGAAATTTTATCCCAAGGACACATACTTTCAGTGAGGTCACAGGGGCTGAGCAAATATTCTCCAATCTTTGCCAATCTTTGCTGACATTTCCAAACTTCAAATATCCCTTCACATTCTTAAGGTCCCCTCTGGTACTCCAGTGAATTTAATCATTAAGGAGTCATGGAATTACGGAGCTAGAAATAAGATTCACTATCAGAATTCACCTATCTCAGCCTGAGCAGCTTAGAGAAAATGTCCAAAATTGAGCTGGTAGTAAAATTTGAATAGCCAATTCAAAATTGGCTCAGGTAGTAAAAATACATGCTACATAATCATAAATACTTCAATTTGTATTCATACTAACCACATAAAGAGCCCTGTCGAGGAGGGGTTCTCACCTGTGAGTAATGCCAGTGCTAGGGAGGGATTGTTGGTAGCAGAGGCAGGTGGCTCGCTGGCTCTCCTTGATAAGCTGCTCTTCCTGATCAATGAGTTCTAGGTTCAATGAGAAGCTGTTTCACAAGAATAAGGTAGAGAGAAATCCAGAAAGGTGCCCTTACCTCCACATGCCCATGTAAACATGTTCATGTACCCACTCACACAAACATATGTTATAAAAAACATATACAACACACACACACACACACACACACACACACACACACACACACACGAGAAACATAAAGAGAGGAGGATGGGAGATGGGTAGGGAGAGAGGTAGGGCACTAAGGTGGGAGAGAGAGACAAACAGAGAGGGGAGAGGGGGGAAGAGAGAGAGAGAGAGAGAGAGAGAGAGAGAGGAGAGAGAGGGGAGAAAGAGAGGAGAGAGAAAGAGTTAGAGAGAGAGAGAGAGAGAGAGAGAGAGAGAGAGATATTTTAAATTACAAATTCTGACCATAACTTTCATATAAAGACAGAATCAAAGGATCAAGAGGAGATGAGATCAGCAATCAGGTAGAACAAGCAGTTCTTTTCAGTTAGGTGTCTGACTCTGGTCTATAAGCCCAAAGGAAAGGATAATTGGACATACTATCATATACTTAGGTGGTAAACCATTTTCTTCCAGACAGGAAGCATTCCCAATCTTTGATTTAGGACATTATATATTTCAAAGAGTTGAGAAGTTATTTGTCTTTGCACATTGTTTTAATAAAATGAACTGTATTTTTCTTTATGTGTCTGACATATGTCTCCTTGTGTATGTGTACTTGTATGCAGGTACCCGTGGTGGATCTGAGAAGGTCATTGAATCCCATGGAACTGGAGTTATAGGCTGTTAGGGGCTACTTGATGTGCTTGGAAGCAAACTCTAGTTTATTCTTACCTGAAGATCTATCTCTTTAGCCCCAACTATTTCTATATATCTTGATCCACAAAATTCTTACTCTACAGCTTTCTGGAACTTAGAATAGGCCTCAAGGAATTAAATTTAAGAGTTTTCATTGTTTTCTACTTCTTCAGATGAGTTCTCTGATTAGTTCTTGGAAGTCCTAGTCTCTGGATATATATATATATAATCATTTAAAAGCTTGGGAAACCTCTACCCACCAGCCATATGACTCTTTTTTGGCTGTGAGAGCTGGCTGTCTTGACTACTTACATAAATCATGAGCATACAGGGTTGACCCATTTCCATCTGAGAACTGCATAATATAAGCTAATCATTTTTAGTACAGATGCAAGGAGTAGCTGTAAAGATGCATTCAAAAAATTGAAACAGTGAGATACATAACATGCTTTCTTTATATTAACCACATTTTATTTAAATTTTTCCTCAATTCTCTCATTCTCTACCAAGTTCTGTCCTAAAATATAGTTTTATAATTTGGTTTATATATTAGGGTTCTGCCAGGGTAATAGGGTGGATATTTACTACACAGATTTTGTTAGGCTGACTTTCATGGTAGGAGCTGGAAGTCCAACAATGGCTCTCTGCATGCAGGAGAATAAAGAACGAGATTGATGCTGAGGCCACGAGATTTCATCAGTCCCATCTGGTCATAAATGTCTGGAGGTTTCCTGTTGATCCATTGTTTTCATCCAACATGTGATAGCCAAAGAAACAGGGTTCTTATAGCATTGAAGGATGCCAGTGGCAGTGACAACATGTGGCTGGCTGCACTGAGGAGGGAGAAGCAAAGGAGGCAGACAGGGAACTAACCAAGATACTCTGGGGGTTCACAGACCTACGTCAAATTCTAAGAAAGGTTTCCTGTCAAATTGTTCCCATCTTAAGAAGACATGTAACTTGAGCAACTTCAGTTTGGTTATGATTTATAGATGTCCCTTCTCAATTGGCTTCCTTAGCTTCAAGCTTTGTCAAAGAGACGTGTAGCTTAATTTTTTCTAGGCTTATTTTTAATGATAGTTATTAAATGCTACAACCTCCCTTCTAGTCCACCACCTACCTACCAGAGGTAGTAAAAACGAAAGGATATGGGGGGAATAGACCTGTTTAGAAATAATCCTTTGAAGCAACTCCCCTCTGTGTTGTGAGGAAATCAGCAGTTCAGTTCACAGGTTAGCAGTGGAAGCTCTAGCCACTCACAAACACTTCATGGATATACCACCAGTCCAGTTCAGTACAGTCAGGATAGCAAACACAAATCATCAGCGGTGGCATTTCTTAGCAGAGACAGCCAGGCCTCAGCCTCAGCACAAGTCAGTTAGCTCTATAAGCAAGCCTCACTCAGCCTTTGTCACTGTCCATCAAGTCCTTTTTATACTCCCTCCAAACATCACATGTCCTCCATGTGTCTTGCCTTAACACATGTCACGCCTCAGCACATGAGTCTTTCTCAGCTGACAGCACTCTGCCAATCAGCTGACTCTTGCGGAATCAGCAAGAAACCGCAACACATCACCAGAATTTATTTTGGCACATTTCTCCCTATGGATTCCTGACAAATGGAGCTTAACTACTTAGTGTAAGAAGGACCAATACATGTGTGTTGTTAGCAAAGAATCCTTCATCGCATGTCCTTTCATGTGCTTGCTTTAGCACAACATCCTTTCACCTGGGTCTGCATCAGTGAAAGTTGGTCCATGAATGGCCTTAGCCTTTCACTTGTGTCTACTTCAGCAAAATGTTCCTTTACATGTTTGTCCTAGTAAAACACGATCTAACAAAACTGATTTTCCAAAGAACCCTTTAAGTTTACACTTTAGAGATGTTACTAATTTTCTTCAGCACTGGCTTTCTGTATGCTTTGAGCCCTTTTTGAGTGTGTGCGACTTTGCTCAATCTTGGCCTAACTATAGAACATTTCCACAATGGTCTCTTCCTGGCAACTTAATCAAGGCACCCATATCTGTCTAAGACTCACCTAATAGTATACTGTAGTATACTGAGACCTCTACTTAGCTCTCCTCATTTCCTCCTGATGACTCTTCCTATGAGTGCCATGCATCTTTCTCTTTTAATAGACTGCTGGAATCAACTGCTATCATAGATACTGTGGTATGTTCAATTTTTCTATGCATTTGGTAAGTTCCCTGGAGAACAGAGTAAGGACTTATATTTCTTTGCATCCTCTCATTTAACATGTAACCCAAGCCAATGCTATGATAGGAGAGCCTCAAATATTAATACTTAAAATTAATTTTTATTTAATATGGATTTATAGCCTCTACAGTTTCTGTGTTATTGGTCTTGGCAGATTTCATTGAACCTAAAAATACATACATCTTTTGATTTATTCTTAGCTTACTATATGGACTTAAATACAAGAGGGTCATTACTGATAAAATTTTGTGAATGAATAATGGAAATAGGGACAAATATATTTTCTAAGATGATAGGAATCATTTTCACATACCCATGCACTCACCCATGTTTGTAGTTGCCAACAACAGATGTGCAGTTATTATCTTACTCTACAAATGAAGAAATGGTTGCATATGAAGATAAACCAACTGTCCCTAAGTTTCTCACATTTGACCTCTGGCTCAACATGAATGTCACTGTGCACAAATCATTTCTCAGCTAAATGGTACTTCTCATGAACTCTGTGAGCTACTGGATTTCCCATTCAGGGCACTGTGTTACTACACATTGACGAAACAAAAAGTCAGCAGCAGGAAGAAAGCACTAGAGAAGGTAGGGAAAAAAGTTTGATAGACCTCTCATCCCATTGATGCCCTGCACCATTTTCTGTTACATATGCGGCTAGAGCCGTGGGTACTCTTTGGTTGGTGGTTTAGTCTCTGGGAGCTCTTGGGGGTAGGGGAGTCTGGTTGGTTGATATTGTTGTTCTTCCTATGGGGTTGCAAACATTTTCTATACTAGTCTGAAATGAAGTCTTCCATGTATTTGTGTAGAATTTCTAGAATAATGATAAGCTAATCCCAGCAATGATGTTGGGTCCTCTATATAGGACCTTCTATATAGGACCCTCTATATAGGACCCTAGCTCCTGCAGAGATTATATAGATTGAAATGCTTCTATTGCCTATTTGATCACAATTATATCAGTGCTTCCTGGCCAAGATTAATATCTGAGAACATCTGGAGACACTTTTGTTTCATTGGGGGTGGAGATACCGGGCAGCATACTGGCAGTGTCTGGAGTGTGGAGGCTAGTACTGTGGCTGAACATGTTATACACTGAAAGTCTTGTAATCTTCCAATGTGAAGAATTCCTTAGCTTCAAAAGTCAGGAGGGTTGCTGCTGAGAAAGCCTAGACTAGACAATGCATGGGGCTAGGATGAGGAATCAATCATGATATGTGAGCTCCACACCCTGTGGTTTGCACACAACCTCACTTTGTATCGTCAAGGTCTGTGTAATGACAACTGAATGAGCTGAGAGAATGTATGGCTAGGAAGTGTTATAAACTAGCAAAATAATTTAGGTTTAATGAGCCCTACCACCTTCATAAATACCTCTTTCAAAACTTTCTTTTAAAACTTTCAATTGAATTATGGACTCCATCAGCATAGCACATTCTAATAGATTGCTTTTAGGAAAACTGTGGGCATCTTAAGTAGTTTATGGAGCTTCTCCAATCTGGGCCAGAATTGTTCTCCATGTTTCCTTTAGAAAGTCATGTCTGTCTTTACATGGCCAATCCAGCCATGTATTTGGCTGAATGCACAGAGCTGTTTCCTGTTCAAATCTCCAAACATACTCTTCCTTCCTTCCCTCTGCCCACAGCATTCCTTTTTGGCCACAGACAGCTCTGTACACATCCCTATTCCTGGTCTAGTTGTATCTTATACAAGTTTTGCTGAAGCTCCCACTCTTCCATCTGAGGTTCTGCAACTCACAAAGGGCAGAGTGCATAGTACGTGCCTTTACATTTTTTCTCTTATTGAAAGCAGATTATTTTCATACAATATATTGTTTATGATTTCCTCTTTCCCAACTCCTCCAAGATTCTCCCAACTTTTCTCCCATCTAAATCCACACCCTTCCTGTCTCTCCTTAGAAAACAAACAGGTATCTGAATAATAATAAAGTAAGATTGAACAAAACAAACAAATTAGAATAGGCCCAAACAAAGAAACAGAAGAAAAAGAAACAAAGAAAAGGAAAGCATGAAAAACACATATAGATGCAGAGACACACATATTTGCACGTACAGGAATTCCATAAAAACAAAAACAAACAAAGAAGGAAAGTGGGAAAAAGATTTAAGAAGAGTTTTTGAATACATGTTAAGTTAGGAAACAGATTCACTTTCTTGAAGTCTAGATAGTATTCATTCTCAGTCTTCGTCTTTCTATTATTATTCCGTTTTAGCTTGTGAAGTAAGGAGATATACCATTTCGATAACTATAAAACTTCCTTTTTACAATATGCCAAAGTTTTACATACATCTAAAATAATGCTCATCTGTGGAATACAGGGGTCTCTGCTGATGAAGAGTCATATCTTTTTTGCATAATAAGGAAATCACTAGACACACATGCTTATTAACCACTTGAAATGTGTCTAAGGAGGAATTGAATTTTTAATTTTGTATAAATAAACTTTAATTGAATTATTTAACTAGTGTGTGTCTGTGTGTGTTGCATATGTGTGTCCCTATTAGTTGCCAGATTTGATGACAAGCAAGTGGCCTATTATACATTTTTAATTATTGAGTTGTTTTAAGTTACTCCTTTGTTATTGGCTCATAAATAAAATTTGTAACACTTTTAGGTTGCTAATGGGAATGGTGGATAGTTGGATAGTTTAAAAACAAAAAAATAAAGAGATAGAAAGTTAGTCAATTTTCAAAAGAATTACCAACAAAGATGAGAACATGAATTCAATTCCATGAACCCATTTTTTTTTAAAGCTGAGCATAATATATTGCTAAGTACATCTAATCCCAGCACTTGGGAGGTCATGGCAGGCTGATTCATACATAGGGTTTGATGGCCAGCCAGCCAATCTAGCCTACTCAATACATTCTAAGACAAAGACATATCCTGTTTTAAAGAAAAAGGTAGATGGTACCTGAGGAACTATACTTGAGGATGGCCTCTGGCCTCTGGGCTCTACATAGAGCTCTACACACCTGCATACCTGAACACAAAAACACACAAATATGCATTCACACACACATTGAGTGGGGATATATATGTATGTGTGTATATGTATATATATATATATATATATATATATATATATATATATATATATATAGAGAGAGAGAGAGAGAGAGAGAGAGAGGAGAGAGAGAGAGAGAGAGAGAGAGAGAGAGAGAGAGAGAAGTGATAGATAGATAGATACATAGATAGAGGAGATGACATGCAATTCTATCAAATTTTTGTGGATGTTTAAGACAATTTTAAAGTTCAAGAAGAAAGATTTGAATATGAAGTTTCCTAGTTTTAAATCTGATTTTTTTTATTCCAGCTGAGTTTTCATGAATAGCAACTTGTCTGTCTTTAAAGTGTTTCAGCTTCGTTCAGCTAGAAGAAATTTCCTCACCATGTTTTCTCCTCACACTAACTTGCCTTTACTTTGTTACATTTAATTATATCTCCCCTGAAGGCAGATGGAAGTGAAAACATCAAGTGAACACGTTCCACTTCAGGACTGTTCTTCCCCAAAAGGTATAATTTGTAACTTAATAAACATAACCTCGTTGTGATTTAATTAACAAATCAGAGCAGCAAACAAAATACTAAATCTGTGATTTATTTTAATATGATAGAGATGGCAGATCTCTTTCAGATGAGAGTTTGGAGAGAAGGAAAATCAAATGTAGCTGGCCTCATTGTCTACATGTACTCGTTTGTCATCACAAACACTCATTTCTCTCTTGATGAAATGGAGATCTGTTTTTCAGGTCAGAAAACTTCCTGCCTGCTAATATGCTTAGCCATCAATTCCAGATGCTCAGCTTCTCAGGAACTGGACCACATGTTAACACTGCGTGATACCCATCACAGTAGCTGTTTCTGTATTAGCAGCATCATGCAAAGGCTGTCAGAAACCACAGTAAAGAAAGCTACATTTTATAGTAAATTTTACCGTATGTGGAATTTGTTATTCTGTAAATAGAGTGACTTAAAAAAACCTGTGAAATATTTTTGCTTATGGTATGGTAAAAACCATCAAGAGATTCTTCCACCTCCATTCCCTTTCCATCCACTGTGGGTGAGGATGCCATTAAGTGACATCAAATAGCATGACTTAGGAAAGTAGGCAGCCCAGAGCCTGGCTTCATATGCCTCATGATAGAAGGTCAGTTTAGGCACTGAATTTGATAGAATTATAAGCTACAGGTCTGGCTCTCAAAAAAAAAATAGATGAAAATTCTAAAATTCTGTACTCTCCTTTTCATATCTATGTCACAGAAGTGATTGTTACAGAGATCCACAACTGGCCAAAATGCATAGAATAATTGAGTACAGAGTGCCTAGCTCAAAATGATATATCTACAGCAGAATCCTTACTACCATGGCTCATGGAACACTGTGAAAATGGGGTGGAGAAATTATGAGGACTAGAGGACCAGGATGCATCTTTTAGAAAAGTCAGGGAAGCTATGCCCATAAAGTCTCAACAATATTGTTGCCAGAATAAAACCTGCAACACCACCAGTTGACGAAACAATATGGGTTAGGAAATTTCACCAAATTCCAATCTGGATGAAGAGCTACAATCTGTCAGTGGCTGCTAAGAGGACAACTAGCCCTCTCCTTGGATAAAAGAGTTTCCCGTTAAATTATCCAATCTCCAGTGGTCAGCCCTAATGACATAAGAGCGATGGGAAATGGAATGTGTAGGATATAATGTTAGGTCTCCAGTCATCATTTATAAAATTCCCAACAAGTATATTAAAAACATTTAAACATTTAAAAGTGGAAAATAAAAGAACAAAAGAGAAAGAAGGCACCAATTATTCAAGCGGCTCTAGAAAGAGAAATAGCCAAGACAACATTGTAGAATAAAGGTTTTGTGAATGCACTGCTGTTTGCCTTTCTCTTTTGGTAACCTGCAGAGTACCTTCCCACACCAAAGACACTAGAATGTAGGGGTAAAGGTTACCATGTAAACATTAGCTCAAACTATCCATCTTTAATAAGTTAAGTGGGTGCAGTCTTCCATTAAGGAGTCTGGTTGTCAGTTTCTGGATAGCAAACAATTGTCTTGGCAACAACTTTTGGGTTGCTAGAGATTTCCATTTGATCAAATACTGGATATAACCCAGTTCTAGTACTGGCAGCTTCATTTGGTGACAAGAGATGGCCAGTTGTGACTCTGTTTCCCTTTTTATTTGAAAACTTCATTAGGATCACCTTCATGTATTTTAGAGTTTCCAATGCACTAGATTACCATAGCATCTCTCAAATGCCACATAATTTTAGCTGTCTTTCTTTGAATTCCCTCCTTCAACCTCATCTTCCCTTCCCCTTCAGAAGGAATTTTTCTAGTTTCAGACATTTGCCTGCAAAGCTTGCAGAAATAATTAACCAATATCTGCTTTGATTTAAGGACGACTTCAGGAGATAGAACCCATATTCAACATTGCTTGGGTGACCAAAAACCAAAACCAGATAGCCCACAGACCAAGGATAAAATCAAATACTACTTGTCTAAAAAATATAGAATAAAATGACTTCTAATGATATTCTGCTATGCTCATAACTTTATCCAACCATTATCAGAGAAGCTTCATTTTGAAGTAGATGGGAAAAAAATCCAGAGACCCACAGCCAGACATTACATGTACACATGTGCACGTGCACATGCGCGAGCATGCACACACACATACACACGCACACACACACATACACACACACACACACACAGGGGCAGGGAGAGAGAGAGAAAGAGAGAGAGAAGAAAGAGAGAAAGAGAGAGAAATAGACAGATGAGGGGATGATCCTGGGTCACAGCTCTAAATGGGATGTCTCTATTAAATTCCTCCCCGCACAACTCAGGGAACCCTGAAGAAGAGGAAGCAGAGAGAGTGTAAGAGCCAGAGGACAGGGAAGAGAATACCAGCTATCTAAGTAAACTGAGCAAAGCTCATATGAACTCACAAAGACTGAAGCAGCAAGCACAGGATTGACACAGGTCTGCGCCAAGTCCAATGGGTATATATTATAGCTTTTAGTTTAGCATTTTTATAGGACTCTTGAGTGAACAAGTGAGTCTTTGATTCTTTTCTCTTTCATTGCCATCTTTTCATTCTGTTGGTGTGCTTTGTCCAACTTTATTGTAATGGTTTTAGCTTTATCTTACTATATTTTGTGTTTAACATGTTTAGTTGTTATCTCTTAGAGCTTGTTCTTTTCTAATAAAAGACAGAAGTAGAATGGATCTGGATTAGAGGGAAGGGAAGGAGGAAAAGCAAGAACTAAAGGGAGGAGAAGCTGTAATCAGGATATATTTATGGGAAAAGAATTTATTTTTAATAAAAATGAAAAAAATTAAAAAGAAAAGTGAAGTAGAGTAAAGGTGGAGAGAGAGGCTTCAGGTGGACATAACAAGAGAAACACTTGGGTGTGATGAAGGCTTCATACCTGCAAACTAACAGACTGTAGCATGGACTTAGAGTTGTATACACATATTGAATTAAATTAAAATTATGAAACAATTAAATTCAGGTCATAATACATGCTGCTTTTGAAAGACAAAACTAAAATTTTATTTTTTTACTTGAAACACATCAAAGAAGCCTATGAGGTTTTACATGGGGTTAGTTTTGCTCCCACTCTGAAAAGTGATATGACCATATTTGGAGACATGTCTTATTGAAACACCTGCTATAGATGGTTTAATTATATCTACAGAGTAGAGGACAGACATGTTGCTTAATATTCTATGATGACTGGTATAAACCTCCAAAATAAATAATTAGCCAGCCTAAATTATAACACAAGGCATGAAAAACCGTATCAGTAGACATCTAGTAGACCTGTACAGAAATGTGCTGCTGTATTTCCTAATAATACAGTCGATTTCAGTGCCCTTTAAAAACAAGAGAGCAATCTGAAGAGAGACCCAGCATAAAAGCTAGAAAATTGAAATCTACATTTAGAAGACATTTGTCCCTGTGATAAATTGCAGAGAATTCTTCCATGTAAAAGTATCTTTAGCTTAACTGTGTGCCTCATTCATCACACAAAACACAATTTATGGTGAAGTGGCTCACTCAGATTCCAGGTAGTCCCACTAATCTAATGAAGTAAATTCTTAAAACAGCAAGTATCTGCCAGAATACTGGGTCAGCTCTGTGTGTTAGAGTAGGTCCTCTTAGTCACTGGTTTTTGGAACAAACAAACATGCATTCACTTACACTTATAAAAATATGTGATCACACAGACAGTATCCTTACTGACTAATTAAAATAAGCCTGAAAGATTTGAAGATATGTTTATTTCTGATGCAACTGGCACATTACTTGAGATAAGTTTTAATGTGATTTAAAGTAGATTCTTTATTAAAGTACACACAGAGCAAAGGGAAGAGAAAAAGAGAAAGGTCTGAAAAAGAGAATGTCTTAATATTTAGTGACTTGAAGGCTGATATAAAATGTCACCTTATTATACTTGCGAGGATACTACTTAAAGCAAACTATTAGGATCAATCTACATGTTTCTGTTTTCCTTTTGTAATTCAGTTGTATAGTCAGTGCAAGAAGAAACTGATCAATTGACCTGATCGTAACAGACAACAGATAACAGTTAAACAGATAAACCATATGAAAGCTAGAGTGATGCTATAAAGCAGTAATCTGAATTAAATCCTGTAAATAAGTATTTATTATAAATTAGTGCTAAATATTTTAGAAAGCCACAAACTTATAAACTTAAAAATGAGTTTGGTTACTTTAGGTATTTTTTTTTTCCGAAAGGAAACTCTTTTAAGAGCGCAGAGCCAACTCATGTGTACTCTCTGCATCACCAGTGTGCACAGAATACTGCTTTAATCATGGAGATACAGTGATAATGGATTCTGCTCTAAGGAATGGAAGCAGTCCATGGTCTCACTGAACAGAGAGCAGATAAAGAGTAACAACATTGTGATGTGACAGCACTTGAGAAGTCAGTCGCCATGAAGAGAAAACTATAGCCCATGAAAGGGACTACTTAGCAAAGGCTTTAAATGTTTCTAGGAAGGCCAGGTTGCATAATTTAAGTTGATTTCAAACAGGATATGGAACAAAGGAAGGACATTTGGGGCAGAAGGAAGAAGAACATGCAGATGTTTCAATGTGACAAGACTGAGGAGAACAGAAAAGACCAATGATATAGAGTGTACTGGGGGTCAGATCACCATGCAACTTTAGTTCAGTTACACTGGGAGATCAAGAGAACTATTTTGAAGCCTTAGAATGCACTGTGATCAGAACCTTTTCAGAAGGACGCTTGAGAAGAACATATAGGAAGAGTAGAAGTTGAGCAGTATCAACTGCAGTATAAACCACATTGTCTAGCAAGTGTCACTGTCCAACACTGAGAAGAATAATGGGCTGAATTTGAAAATAGAAAATGGACACAACTTTCTGGTTACTTACGTATGAGAGATAGGGAAGAAGAGGCATGAAAAATGATTTCTGTCTGTTTATTTTACCAAATAGGTGATGCAATATTACCATTGAAGCTCTTGTAAAGTTTGTGAGTAAGATGGACTTTGAAAGAAGATTTTCATTGGTTATAGTGAGCTTGCAGTTGGGTAATGATTGACCATAAAGTTTTCTCCTTATATAGTAACATAGCTTCAATTTTAACTCATCCTAATGCTACCTTATTAGGGCATATTTATGAGAATGATTACTATGTTAACTAGACATCCAATTTTAAACATGAGTCATGCAAACAAATTCCTGTAGCAGTATATATACTGACATATCCTGTAATACACATGAATATATTATATAGAGGGTAGGATAAATTAAACACGTACATTTAAACTTATATAAGGTGCTCATAACAGGGTGAAATATTTTATGTATTTAAATGTTGCTTTGCATAATTCAATAGTTGTATAAGCCAACATGCTCACTGGTGTATACATGTGTATGTGCATGTGTGTGTAATATGTGTGTTTGTGTGTGTATGTATATGCAATGGCCTCATGATATTTTATTTCATAAATCAAATTTAAAATGTAATTTTTATATTTGTTTTTGCTTTCTTGATATAGTGAAACACATTATTTTTACAATTTCTATTCTAAAACTATTTCATGGCTCGAGCTAATCCAAAATAAAACTCATTATTTTGCTTCAAAATAAATTATTGCTTATTTCTAGTTAGGAGTGATAGAGGCTGAGAAAGTATGTATTTGAATTTTCAAATCTTACCCAATAATGCTAATGTGTACTTTAATAACAACACAAACCATTTTTTGCGATTCTGTGAAATTTAGTATCTTATTACAATTTTAGCAAGGTCCCCGTGTTGTTAATAGTGTTTAATTTAGGAACTTTCTAGAAAAGAATAATGCACAGGAAATGCCTTCCTAATTCTGGATTATAAATACTATTTTTTTTTTTTTTAGGTTTTATCTTTGTGATTTGATAAGCCAAACTATACTAACTTTCTGTAGTATGAAATGACATAAAAAGTCATATCATTATGATTTAAATATTTCATCAAGACCCAGTATGATTCAAATTTCATAAATGCCACTCTTTAAACAATCTGTCATTTTCAAACCCTACAAAGTATTAAGGCTCAGAGGAGGGCCGTATGTGACACATACAGCTGCATGTATGGGCACATGTCTTCCTTTTAAATTTCAATTCAAGGAAAATGTAAAAATCTTCAAACACAGCAAAAATTGTGAAATAATAAAAATGCAGTTGAATATCTTCCTGTGGCATAAACTGTTTCTCTGCTTTAATAAAACAAGATGTCAGCATCGTGAAGGTCAAAGTTTCTTGGCATCAAATAGATCAAGCGTTGAATTGTTTATATTCATGTTAGAAAAGTGCATTGCTGTAAAAATGTTCTTGTAATCGGCAGAATTTGATATGAGAATAACATTTCTTTTTAATTTAAGGTAGAGGAGGCATTTATAGATAGACACCAGTAGGTAGCTGTATTTTTATAATCCATCTACAGTGACCTTCATTCTCCTTCGCAATAATTTCCCTGCAATTGAAATATTTGGCAAAGAAGGATATTTGTCAATAAACCCATTCCTTCCAATTGCAGCTTGGCTTTGAACTTCATAGTCCAAGTGAGATCATTTGCCGGATTTGTGACTACTTATTTATTTATTTATTTATTTATTTATTTAGATTAGATTGACCTTAACATTTTTCACCATAAGCCAAGTTGTTTTTTTTTATTTTTTTATTAAGAATAGGAAGTTCAAGCATGGAAATGAAACCAAGGCATCTTTCTAATATTATAGGAAGCTCCCTTGCCCCAAATAGACTATTATTGTTTCAATGATGTGTGGTTACAAGACTTAATTCTTTTATTTTACTTTCTATCAGCCAAACTTAACAGGTTTATTAAACTGCTCACAGCAGCTGATGCACTTCCCCTGGAGTGTCCTGGGTGAACAACTTCTGTCTTATCTGTGATGAGCTTCCCCTGGAAGTTTCCTGGGTGAAGTGATCCCTTTTTTTTACCCATGATGTGTTTCCCCTGGGAGTTTCCTGGATGAATGAATGACCCTTGGCTTAAATGTTGACTTTGTTTTTCATGTTCCATTCCAAAGAAACATTTTCTGCTTCTTTGTGCTTTGGTCCCGACGGGAAGAAAGTTTCATTAAACGTACTTCTTGCCTACACCCTGGTCCAGTTTCTTATTCTTGGTGTGGAATTTGATAAATATACAGAGGAGTCTTTAGCACGGGGAAACTCTGCCAGTTTCTGTGAGATTGTGTTCCCAAGTTCCTACGGGTGGGTGAGGATCACAGGAGCATCTCAAGAGTATTACAAACCTGCCAAGATACTCCTTGCCATTCCCTTTAGATCTTAAATTACAGAGGAAAATAAAGACATCCACAGAACTCAGTAAAAATAGTACCCCAAGTACCAAGATCAATAATAACTGATAATGAATCTTTAAAGTGCACATGATTGGCATTAAATTTTGTGCAGTTATCTTCAAATTCATGTGAGTATTTAATTGCAGCAATGCCAATAGTAGGACTAAGATTGAAGGAGGTGGGAGAAGCTGGTCTAAACTCCCACCATGTCTCAGAGCTGTTGGGGTTTTAGGTTTTTAAATGTTTTTTCTTTATTTTTTTGAGTATTATTTTTAAAGATTTATTTATTTATTGTATGCATTTGAGTACTCAGTACACTGTCACCTTTCTCAGACACACTAGAAAAGGGTGTCAGAGCCTGTTACAGATGGTTGTGAGCCACCATGTATTTCTGGGAGTTGAACTTCTGACCTCTGGAAGAGCAGTCAGTGTTCTTGCCTAACCCATGCTATTTTTTATTTGACTTCCATAAGGCAAAAATTCCTGTAAGATTCATCTTGATCTATCAATGCCATACCTAATTGTTCAAATGCCTGTTTGCATCAACAACTATCTGCTCCCTAGAAACAGGCACTCTAAATATTCCTCTGGTTTAGTTTTAACATCTACAATGCAGAGATAGTAGCAACATCAATTGTAAGGACATGCAATAAAAACTAAGACTCTTGCTCTAACCAACACTTCACATGTGCTCATACTATGTGTAATTCTTGTGATTATTAACTATTTTATTCCTTTAAAGCTATCATAATTTTTTTGTGTCCAGCTAAGTTTTAAAATTTTTTTTATGCTGAAAGAGTATTGCATTTAAACTGTTGATATTTTAATGCAATAATGTAGAGTAATTAATATATTACTTAATGATGAGTACACATTATGAGAAATGTGTCATTTAATAATTTCTTTGTTGCACAAATACTAGGCAATAAACCCATGTAGCATGGTATTATATTCAGTAGTGTATGCAGTGGTTGTAAAATAGTATCAGTCCATCAAAAATACCTAAGATAGAAAAGTAGACTAAAACAATAGAATAAGAGGTTTAACAACTGACAACTTTTATAGGTACCTTCTCATGACTTGGATCTTACACTTCCCACAATTTACAGCCTACCAACTTCCAACTTACTACCTTCTTCCTCTTAACTGTGTTTTCTTTACCAAGCCTATGTTGAGAAGATTAGAATGATAGCATTTGTATGGATAAAACAGACTCTCTGACCAATCCTACAGTTTTCCAACTTTTTTTTCCTCTTTTTCTTTTTAACATTTCAAATGTTGTCTTCTTTCCCCACACCCTCATAAACCCTTATGTCATCCCTCCTTCTCCTATTTGTTTTCATACCATTTTAATTACATGCAAGTATTAAGGTCAGTTCTAGGTTGAGGAATAAGCAATACAATACATGCAAATAGTCAAGGAAGAAGCAATAAACAAAATAAATAGTAAATAAAAATAGTCAAGTACAAGTAAGGCAATAAACAATTTCCACGATCACACCTATGATCACTATTTGTAAGGGCTTATAAGAAAGACCAAATTATTTGAGCCTACTCCCCTGTCCTAGCGCACAGTCATATTCACGCCTGAGGCCTACATCTTTGTTCTACCCTAAGACTTAGATTCCTGCCTGAACTTCTCTGTTTTAGCCTAAAATTAGATTCCTGCCTGAACTTACTTTCTCATCATAGCCCAATGTCAGATTCCTGCCTAAAGCCCATTTCCTTGTCTTTGGCTAATGTCAGGTTCCTGCCAAGAAGCCCCTAAAGCTCTCCACAACTGATTTCATGATTTTTCATGAATAATAAGGAAATGAGTCAAAAGTTAATAAATATCTAAAGCAGTGGTTCTGAACTTTCCTCATGTTGCAACCTTTTAATACAGCACCTCATGTCCTGGTGATTCCTAATCAAGAATTTATTTTTGTTGCTACTTTGTAACTATAATTTGCTATTGTTATGAATCATCATGTAAATAACCTAATATGCAAGATATCTGATATGTGACCCCCAAAGAGGTCGTGACCCTCAGGTTGAGAACCATGCAAGGAAGAATTTTTACCTGTAAGGTTTCAGAAAATAAGAAAGATTATAAATATGGATCTTTTTGTAGTTTTTTTTCAATCTGGTTTTTAAAGCTTCACTACATGCTCCCCACCACACACACATAGACAAGCAGACAGACAGACAGACACACACACACACACACACACTCATGTTAGCCATTCACCCCGATAAAGATTTGTATGAATATGTTTATAAGCATTTTTTTTAGAGGTTTTACCATGAATATGTTCTTTAAGTTCTTTTTGCAAAACTTGGATTCCATCTGATTATTGGAAAACTGTGCAGTTGCTTTCATTGTTTCAGCCCCTGTACTGTTGCTTGTACAGAATTACATTTGGATTCATGCCTTCTGTCTTTTCTGAGGCATGGTACACAGAGCAGCTACAGGAAATGCACTATCATCTGTAATTGTAAAATTCGTGTCAAACATTCATTCAGTGCATTCTTCTGAGAATTCCCAGGAGAAATTTCTTTCAATGGCCTACCACAGGAAGAAACTAGATTTTTTTTTTTTTTTTTTGAGCGAATGGTTTGTATTTGTCTTATAGCTGCTGTGAGCTGAATGGTGTGTAGATTTCTCCTTTGCTTTGGTCCCTGTGGAGCTCTACTGGCCAGGAATTGAGCAATACAAGAAAATAGAAGACAACAATCTCTACTTTCCAACCAAGACGGATTGTAATTTGGAGAATTAGAGGTTAATACATTGCAGGAAATCTCTCTGTGGGTTATGAGGATTGTCACTACAGTTCACCTGAAGCAGTAGAGTAATTCTCAGAATCAGTGGAAAGATTAGGTCAATTCCACATCTGCCTTGTTTCCAGGAACTATAGTTTTTGGTTTGAATCTTTTTTTCTAAACCCTATGTGTCTGTTTCTCCTTTGCAGAGAGATCTGACAATATGGGAAATGGATCATGAGAAATATATTCAAATCCTCCTGCAGAATACCCAGAAGAATTTAACAAAAGTCAATGTAAAGGCTGAATTGATCAAGAAAATTGATGACAACCTAACAACTAATTAATTTTTCCCTCTTCTCACACAAAACAAGATCACAAGATCAAATTGTACTCAGTTTGTCATATAAATGTGTAGTTTTTGTCATAGTTTTATAGCTGAATTTACCTTATTTTGCAGTTTGATTTATAAGGTTCAACAGTATATGTGACAAAATGCCTAAGCAAACAACTCAAAAAGAAAGAAAAATATTTTGATCCATGGCTGCCTTTCCATTGTTTCTGTGATAAAGTAGTGCATTATAGTAAAAGCACGTGTAGGGAAACTGTTTGTGTAGGTAGGGCAGGAAATGAGATAGTGAGACTGAGTTGAGGGCTGACATATTCTTTCAGGACACACCCTTGTGACCTAACTTCTTCTATTACCTCTTTCTTATCAGTCACATCACCACTTACTGGAACCTCTGGCAGGAAGCCAAGCCTTCAATACATGGGGTCTGAGTGACACTCTCCATCATTACCCCTGTTATTCCATTATGATTTCTTTATATTATTACATTTATCTCACTATAGTTGTTTCCATAGTGCATCCAAATGTATTTGTTTATTTGGAGGCAATGTTTATTTAAGCAGTTCAAGCTGGAGTTGAACTCATACTTTTAAGTACTGGGACCACAGCCATGTACCAACATCCCTGGCTCATCTCACCTCTTTGAGAACATACTGTGGAAACCTCCCATAGTATCCATGGAGAATGAGCTTTAGTGTCTCCAGTTGATATCCACGTGTACACAAGTCTCTTATAGAAAAATGCCATTGGATTTGCATATTATTTATCTGTAGACTTTAAATCATCTGTAGATCACTTGCAACATTTATTACAATATGAATGCTATGTAAATAACTTTTATGTTGTGTTGTTTAGGGAATAATGACAAAAGTCTATGTCCCTAAGTCTATATTCAATAAAAATTTACTTTTATTTTTGTAGTGTTGAGAATTAAATCTACTGTCCTCTGCATATTAGGCAACCACTCCAGCACTGAGCTATATTTCCTGCCAGCAAACATACATTTAAAAGGACTTTGATCCACAGTTTGTTGAAACTGAAGATTTAGAGCCTGTGGGTATTGAGAGCCAACTCCATGAATAACTATTTAGTTGTGAAAAGTAACTGAAAGAAAGAGTTGTGAGAAATGAATGTCTAAAACAACCTAGTGCAGATTAAATGTGACTATCAAACTAACACAGGTAGAAAAAAGGAATAATAGTTACCGTGCCCCTTTTCTAAACTTCATCTAACATAGTGGGTTTCAACTTATGGATTAAGTTCCCCCTTTGGGGGTTGTATATCAGATATTATGAACTATCAGATATTTGTACTATGATTTAAAAACAGTAGCAAAATTATAGTTATAAAGTGTCAAAAACAATTTTATCGTTGAGAGTTGCCACAACATGAGGAATTTTATTAAAGTTTCTTAGCATTAGGAAGGTTGTATGTGATTATATATATATATATATATATATATATATATATATATATATCTTTATACTGTTTCAGTATTTTCAAGTTGTTCTTCAAGAAGACCCGGGTTCAATTTCCAGCACTCACATAGCATCTTATATCTGTAATTGCAGTTTCCAGAGATATACTCTCTCTTCTGCTCTCCAGAGATGCCAAACATGTACATGGTGCAGAGACATCCATGAGGCAAAATACTCATATACAAAAAAAAAATCAAAATATGTACTCAACCTAGTTGAATAATTACATCTCTCATGGAAGCAAATATGGTATATATCTTAGAATATAAAGTCTGATTTTCTCTTTGAACTTTTTTGTAAGATGAGTAAATATAGAAACACTACAAAGCAAACCACATGTCTCTACGATTTAGAGCAGTCTTTTTCTGTGTGCTGATTGGAAGTCAACAATATTAACTGTAAGTTTAGTTTTCTATTATGTTTGTACTTTCAGAAACTAATGTGGTGTATGTAGGATTCAGGTTGTTTATAAGGAGATTAATCTTTTTAGACTTTTTTCTTTCTTTATTCTGTTTCTGTGTCCTATTTTATAGTTGTCTGGGATAGGCCTGAAGGTGGCCCTACCTTTTCAGTAGAATAGGTCTAAGTAGAATAGTTAATATTTCTTCATGCTTGAGAACATCCCTTTTCCCCCTTTTAGTTTAGGGCAATATATCAACTTGTGAGGTTTCCAGAAGCTTGACCTCTGAATGAGTAGACATTATTGCATGTATTTTTCCTCTTTAATAAGATTACAGAGTAATGAAATTTAGAGACTAAAAAAGACCGTGAAAGGTCACCTGGTCTACCACTTTTCCGAAGAGTCCACTTCCATTTAAACCCATCACTAAACTACTTCAGGCAAAGGGCATCCTTTGCTAGTTCACTGCCTTTCAGAGCAGGATTTAACAGTCTCTGGTGGCAAGACGTTTTCATGGTTTATAATTCTCAATGTCAAGATGTTCTTCTTTCTATTTAACTTAAATTTCTCATGCAAAAATTTAAGCCCAAGGACTCAATCCCTGATGAGATCTAAAATTAAAACTAGACTTCTAAAAAGAGTTCAGAAAATTAGGTCCTACTGTTCCTCTGTTTAACGTTCTTAAGACAAATTTGGCATAATAGTCTGAGTGAATAAGTATGAGAGTGAAAATGAGAGAGAGGAGAAAGAGAGAGAGAGAGAGAGAGAGAGAGAGAGAGAGAGAGAGAGAGAGAGAGAATTAAGTCTCTTTGAATGATTTCTTTCAGATTCTCATTAGTATTAGATTCATTTACATATCAAACTAGTTAGCTAGGGGCTAGACTGAACTGTTTCTAGTTCTTAGTATTCCACTGTATCTCCTTTGAGGACTGACTCACATTCATAAACTATCCAGCTGCTCGGGATTATATGTGGAGTTTATAGCTATAAGAGGAAAAGCAGGAAATAATAGCAAAGAGAGTATAAGAGTGGATGTAAGACCCACCATTACTTTGGGCATGAGTTATGTGACCTTGAACAAAAAGGAAGTCTAGACAGAGAAAAATGCATATTTTGTATCTCTCTCTTCAGGATGTTTGGGGATATAAAGATAAACTGAATATGCAATTATTTGAACATTTTGAAGCACATACAAATATTTTAATAGTGCAGTGAAAATAAATGTGTTTAGATTATGGCTTTGGCACTGTGTCATTGTGTCATTCTGTGGATTTAGATAAGTTTTGTTATGTTTGATTCCTTACATTCTTGAACCACAATTTTCTCCTCACAATGAGTTGGTGTAATTAATCATAAATCATAGTGTTAATAATTACAGATAATAAGTACAAAGCTTCAAGCATGTTGATTTCAAAGACAAGACATTTTCAATAAACAGTTATTTTCACTGTCCACTTCTCTTATTGTGTTCTCTTACCTCACTTAAGTTTTTGTGATGTCATAGAATGTATGACTACCGACTGTGTCATAGCTCATGTTAGCGCACCAAACTATTTAATATATAAACACTTGCTTCTAATATTTTTCTATGATTCTTTAATGCAAGTTCTCTATCAAAGACATTTCTGAATGCTGCCCAATGCCAGTTGGGATGTTTTATATTCTAGTTTGTCTTTGTTTCATCTCCCACATTCCTCACACATCAACACACCCAGTGCCTCTTTGACACTGAGCCATTGGCAATCATTCTAAATATGTTATATAGGTCTTTGCATGTGCTTTTATTGTTTTTCTCATGAAATGTTTGGAAAGTTTCTATCTGCTTCATTAGAGTATGAACTGTGGTTTATCCCTGAAGCTTTTATACCAAAGGAACTTTACATCAGCTTTAGGAGATCAAAATTTTAGTACATGATTTTTTTTTTTTTTTTGTACTGGAAGACTCTCCATTTTAATTGCTAGTGATTCCGGTGCAGCCTAAACACTAAGCTACTTCTTAAACTCATAGCATTGCTTTTAGTATTTTAAACAGGTAACTGTGAGTGTTCTTTATATCAGGAAATAGATGAGATAAAGAGGGATTCTAAGTAGGTAAATTCCTGTGTGAAGCACTTTCAAAAGGAATCATTAATTTTTTTCCCTCCCATTAAGCATGTTTCTGGAAACACACAATGAAATTATATCCCTTAATATTAAAATGTTAATTTCTGTTAGCATACAAATTTGTAAACTGCAGTGTAAAGGCTACTATTTCAGATTATCAAGCATCATGCCTTAAAATTAAAAGCTCCCATTCTTTTCCTGATAGCAAGTGTAGGGAGTGAAGTCATGAAAAGAGTAGCCTAAAAAACAATAAATAAAAAGATTGCCTCATAAGGAAGAGGATACATTAAAGAACTTAAGGGATATTCTCATCTATCTCTAGTTTATTAAACAGTACTGTTTCTTAGTGTACTTCAGGCTGGAACACTTGTGCCTTTTCAGGACCACAAAGGTCAACTTATGTGTAGTGGGAGGCTGAGAAGTTTTAGGTCATTAATTCCCATGTATTATAATTACTATATCCACTAAAATTGTCTGCTTGCCAGTAGTAGGCTTAGGTCAGTCTCATGGTCATTCTCAGCCATTTATCACCTTTTAAGGGAAAGACAATCTCTTGTATGTCCAAAATAATTTTGTGGTATGTTGGACATCATATAAAAATGTCTTTAGTGATGTTGAGTGATATAAATGGCAAGAATGCAGATGCTTTTAACTGCTTAATAACATGTTAATTTGCAAGGGAAACAATCTTACTGTCTTGTTTTCGGTAGAAATATAAAAAAAAAATACAGATAAACTGTTGCCTGGTATAATTTTTGTCAGCTTTATAATTCAGCTCACCAAACTAGGAGATGGTACAGCCAAATTCCCTCCAATCTTGCTCAGTTGTTTGTGTGAAGAAGTGTGTACATGTACAAATGAAAAAAAGGAAGTGACAAAAAGCCTCTTGCTTTTGTCAGTAGGTAACATCCATCCAGAGTTGTATATATTGCAGATAGAAGAATGAACGCTGTACATACCTCATTAATTTTAGATTTCTGAAGCAGCATAAAGAGATAGGAGGCAGAACGTCGACCACAGTCTGACCTCAAGAGATGGTCTATTTCTTTCAAGCATCAAAGAAACCCTGCAGGAGAGTAGTGTCTTCTGGTAGGGAAGGCTTTAGAGGTGGACGAGAGGCTAGTGAATGGGGAAGTTAAGGAAGTCTCTTCTTCCTGGTGTGATTTGTCCAGACAAGGCCATTTTACCTTTATCAACTGCTATGCTCTGGCTCTCAGAATGCAGGTGACAGTGGATGTCTAAGTTAGACAATGACAGGGAGGAAGGAGGGACTAATGTTTCAACACAAGAGCATGAATTTCAGGTCTGTCAGAGTGTATTCAGTGTTTATTCCAACAATTAACAAATGTATTCTTTGCTTACTATCCTCAGTTGCATGCATACTTTTTATACTAATAGAATATCACTAAAAATAATAACTAAGTAGTTTTTTTTATTTATATTTAGAGGTTCAGAGCTTACAAAATTCATGTAACACTCTCCCCCAATGCAAAAACATAAAATGTGAATGCATGTCTGGAATGATAACTAGAATAACAGCAAACATTTAGGGAAAATATATTTAGAATAAATTCTTTAAGACAGTTGCCATAATGATGCATGCATAATTAGAAAAATGAGTAATGTGTGCATCCCCTCTATAAATCAGGGCCATTTGATGCTATTTTTCAATAAAAATGGTACTCACCAAATTACTATTGAAATATTCAAAATTTGTCATATTTTAACATTTTTCTATTAACAAAGTGCATCTTTACAGGTAATTAGATTCATGTAAAATTATTGAGCTCTGTCTAAATGTATGGCTAAGATGTCAAGAATTATTTAATCAAAAATGTATGAAAAACATTTTTAGACTTTGAGCTATACAATGATCGGCTTCTTTCCTATCCCCTTAGATCTATTATTAATTGTGATCTCTTTTATTTACGTTACTATTCTCACAAAAATGACTAAAAAATGTGCTAACTTACATTAAACACATTCAGTTCTCATTGTAATCCAGGTGGACTGTGGTATAATTGTGTTTTGGGAATAAGATGCTGAGTCAAAGGACAATAGAACAGGGTGCTGGAGAATATGGTTCCAAAGCAAACATTGTAGGCCTCTGGTTTCCTGACTGTGAATTTGACTTTATTATTCTAGCTGTATCCTGGAGTCAACTATCAACACCTGTGATATGAAAAAGAATGGATTTTATACTGCAACAGATTGGCTCTGGCCACTTCTAAATCACCTTAAGAGATTCATCTGCAAAGAATGAAATGGCATAACTGCCAGGGAAACAATTAACTAAGAGGAAACACACACAAACATAAGCATACACTACATAAAAACATAAATATATAGATAAACACGGACACACACAAATAGATATATACACACAAACACAAATATAGACTACATAAAACATACATATACACATAGAGACAGCAACACACACAGATACAACATAGACTACATAAAGTATACATATACACATAAACACAGAGATACAAACATATATATATACACAAACATAGTACATAAAAACATAAATGTATACATAAACACAGACACACACACAGATATACAGAAAAACACAAACTACATAAAACATGCATATACACATAAATACACAGAGAAACACACAGGGACACACACACAAACACAATCATAAACTTTATAAAAACATTGTTTTTATGTGTGTGTATACATACACACACACATACCTCAAAACCAAAAAACATAAAAAACATGCAAGTTTTCTTTTCTTTTTAGAAATAAATTATTTTCTCTTAATTTGTTTTTTTCTACTTATTGTTGTGGCCCGCGCTGCCCCATGTTGGGTGCCAAAAATGTCGAGAACCAGACTAGCCCATGTTTGGGGGCCAAAATGTCAGGGAACTCTCTATCAATGTTGGAAGCCGCACTGCCAAAAGCCTTGGGGGCTAAATTATTAGAGCCCGCACTGCCCCAAGCTGCTTCGGTCCACGGGTTGGGGTTCAGCAAGAGATAGAGTGAGGACAGACTCGAGGAATGGAGACCAGACAGAGTGTGATTCAATCCTGTTTATTCTTCAGTCTCTCTTCCTAGTCCAAGTCCCAAGTCTTGAGTTCCTAGTCCCTAGTTCCTAGTCCCTAGTGCCTCCAAGTTCCAAGTTACTTCCAAGTGCCAAGTGCCTAATACCTAATAATGATTTCTTCTGTCTGCCTCTCACCTTTTATAAGTCTCACTTCTAAGCCACACCTTTAAGTCACACCTTTAATCATGCCCTTAAGTCTTGTCTCTAAATCTGATCTCTAAGTCACGCCCTTAAGTCACACACCTTTAAGTCTCACACAACCAAGGGAAAATCCTGGGTATCTAAAACAAGATGTTATCAGAGTGTGCTCAGCTGTTGTAGGCTATTGTAATAAAGTCTCTTGTCAGGATATATGGCTCAAGATGGCTGCAAGGATGATAGCCGCCTTCTGTCGGCTCCCCACAACTTATTAAATTTATTTCAGCACTTCATCTTTAAAAAGTACCTCCATTTTCTTTACACTCATTTTTCAGTGTCCAACACTTCATGGCTGCACAGTAGTTCCTATGGCTACTTACCAATGAAATGCACTGGCTTTGAGTGAGGTAGGGAGCATTTGGCCCAATGCCTGAATCTGATATGCTATATTTATAAGTGATAAAACAATTGACAAATGTTTTCTGTGGTACCTAGAGAAAAAGAGTTCTGAACTTCAGTGACATGATAATAAAATAACAAAGTGCACATTCAATAGAAAAGAGTTTAGTGTTCTGTTATTTACCATTGAAACATGCTTAATGGCATATATACTGAGATATTTAAGACCTGGATTCTTGAATGATAGTTGTCCCTTACATAATGTAGGTTTTCACATCTCTGATTGTATTTCCATACTTAAAATGAATGAGCTGAATCAGATTAATTTTGTTTTATTTTTTGTTGTTGCTGTGCTTGAAACTTCATAATGTGACTTCTTATCCCATATTGCCCTCTTTGCTGACTAATTTTATATAAACTTGACACAAACTAGATTTTTTTGGAAGAGGGACAGTTGAGAAAATACCCTCACCAGATTGACCTGTGCAAGCCCGTGGTGGTGTGGTTTTTGCTTTTTGTTTGTTTGGTTTTGGTTTTGTTTTTAAAATTTATGATGTGGAAGGCCCATCTCACTGTGGGTAGTGCCATCTCTGGGCTGGTGGTCCTGGGTTTATAACAAAGCCAGCAAAACAAAGCACAAGGAGCAAGACTGGAAGTGTCACTCTGTTGGGAATTGGTTCTAATCCTTTGTCTTATTTCAGTTCCCAAAACCCACTCTTCCAAACCTCAGGGTCCCTGCCCTCAGCTGGCTTTAACTGATAATAAAGAATTGCTATACAGCCATTGGCTGTACAGGGAGACAGACAAGGCTACCAGAAGAGAGGGGAGGAAGAAGAGAATTGCAATGACAGGGAAGCAGAAAGATGAAATTTAAAGGCCAGATGGCATTTAAGAATCCAGGAAAGTGGCCCTAGGGGCTACTTCTCCAATTGGGTCTGTGATAGGAGAGATGAAATATAGATTTTTAAAGATGTTAACTCAGGAGTACTAGAGGGGGGTGTTTGCTAGCTGCAGGGATGATTACAAGTGCCCAGCCACTGAGGTAGTCAAGGCATATCAAAATTAGCTGATGCGTGTGAGCGTGTGTGTGTGTGTGTTTATGTGTGTCTTTCATTCTTGAATCCAGAGAGATTTTGGGCAGATGCAAAGTGCACAATCCACCAGAAACCAAAGCACTTATCTCATTCACTGTAAAAACACTTCTATATGACTTCTGCACCACTTCTTGTTCTATGTTCCTGCCTTGAGTCCCTGCCCTGACTTCCTCAGATGATAGATTACAAGATGTTAAAACAAACAAACAAACAAACAAATGAAAAACAAACAAATAAATATTTTTCTCTTCTGGCCCTGGTGTTTTATCATACCAATAGAAACCTTAGTTCTGGCCCTGGTGTTTTATCATACCAATAGAAACCTTAGTTAAGAAAGCATTTCATATAGAGCAACTCTACTCATCACCTGTTCTACCATTAGGAATCTAAGCACATTCTTCATTGAACTTTAAATACGCACATATTGTTGGCATTTCCTGAGTTGTACAACATGCATGCTGCAGGATACTTGATCACATGGTGAAGCCTAGATTGTGTTACTTTCTTGTTGTTTGTTGTTGGTTTTTCTCAATAATTTATTTTTTATCCACTTTACATTCATATCACAGCCTCTCTCCTTCCTCTTCTCCCAGTTCCACCCTTAAAAATCCCCCATTGACACCTCCTCTTCTTCTCAAAGAAGGAGAGCCCCATTGGGTACTATCCTACCCTGGGATATTTAGTCTCTACAGGGTTAGGCACATACTCTCCCACTGAGGCCCAATCAGGCAGTCCAGGTAGGGGGGGAAGGGGTCCAATAATAGGGAGCAGAAACTGAGACTTCCTCTACTCTATTTGTTAAAGGATACAGAAGACCAAGTTAATCATTTGCTACAAATGTGTAGGGGGGCTAGTTCCAGCTCCTGCATGCTCCCTGGTTAGTGGCCCAGTCTGTGCAAGCTTCTGTGGTCCCTGTTCATGCTGTCTCTGCTTTTCTTCTTATGATGCCTTTGATGCCTCAGATTTACCCACTTCTATCCACCACTCTTTCTCTAGACTTTTCAAGTTCTGCCTGATGTTTGGCTGTAGGTCTCTGGATCTGGCTTTGTATGCTGCTGAGTAAAACCTCTGAGGAGACAGTTATGCTAGGTTCCCATCTGTAAGAATAGCAGAGTATCAATAGTGCTTTGCTCTCACATGGGGTGGATCTCAAGTTGGGGCAGTCATTGGTTGGCTGTTCCCTCAGTCTCTGATCCTTCTTTATCCCTAAGCATCTTGTAGGCAACACAAACTTTGGGTTGAAAGTTTTGTGGGTGGATTGATATCCTGTTCCCTCCTTGGGAAGTCCTGCTTGACTATGGGTGCTGGCCATTTCATTCTCTATATCCTCCTCTGGTAGGAATCTCAGCTAACGTCATCCCCCATATACTCCTCACATTCTTCCCTACCCTTAAAGGTGTGTATTAAGGGCATTCCTGCATTCTAGCCAGAGGAGTTAAAGGTGTGTGCTAAGGGCTGAAACACAGCACAACTAGAAACAGCTCTTTTTTTCAGTAAACAAAACAATCTCCACCTACTCACCAGATACTCCCCTACCCCAGAGGTTGTATAAGTTACTGAAAAATGGCTGTTTCTAGTTGTGGTATGGCTCAGCCCTTAGTACACATCTTTAATCCCAAACAATGAAGGTAAAGTTAGTTTGCAGAAGGAAGCACCTGTGTTTGAAATTGATACTTAATTGAGTGGTAGACAAAGTGATGAATCAGAGAAAGCCTTTATAGGATATGCCCAACTCTCGTGCAATAGAGGAGAAAGGGAGGTTACTTAAGGGTCAGGGCAGAGAGGCAATTTTACTGGAACACCCAAAAAGACAGGTTACAGAAAGAGGGGGGAGAAGGGAGAGTGAGCGTGGGTGGGAGGGAGAAAGGGAGGGATTGAAAGAGAGAGAGAAGAGAGAGAGAGAGAGAGAGAGAGAGAGAGAGAGAGAGAGAGAGAGAGAGAGAGTTAGATGCAGGTGAAGAAAAAATGATCCAGAGAATGAGAAGGAGCCAGAAGACTAGAACTTATTGCCAGAGTTAGTTTGAGGACAAGCAGGGCAAACTAGAAGAAACCCAGAGAAAACAAATTGTATTAGTCAGCTTGGAGGGGAGTTTGAACCAGAAAAGCTGAGTTGAACTAGCCAGTCAGAGTTCAGAAAGAACTAGAACGGCTGAGCTTATTCAGCAGAAAGTCTTAGAGGCTGAAAATATTCTAGTCCTAGATTAGACTGTACAGAGGCTAGAAACTTTCAGAATTAGGCCTAAGTTAGCAGATGAGGCAGTAAGTCTTGGAGATGACAATTATTTCAAGCAAATAAATATTTATACATGCCCTTAAGGATAAAGATAATTTGAACTTAAATTGGAATCCTGCATAAATTCTCTCTCTCTCTCTCTCTCTCTCTCTCTCTCTCTCTCTCTCTCTCTCTCTCTCTCTCTCTTTCTCTCCCACTCTCTTCTTTCTCTATTTTACTAACTATTTAACAAATTCGGGAGTTATTTTGATAGAAATGAGGGATCTTGTTCGTATGCCATGTTTTCTCTCTCTTTTTTCCTCACAGCCATATTGACCTAAGTCAATGTTTTGCCTTGTTAGGTCAGAATTAAATCTTCTGTTTCTTATATTTCTAGACAACCCCTTTAAAACATATCAAAGGATATGCATTCCTTCTTCATTATGTATTTATTTAATCTTCTATATGATTTAGCTCTGTTTGTGGTATTAATCAACTTCACTGTGGGGCTATATAAGAAGACGATGTTCAAAGAAGATTTGGGTGGTGGCATATTAAAATCCATATTTAATCGATTTTACACTTTATTTATGTAACACTTTTCTACTGTTAGGAAAGCTACAGTTTTCTAAAAGTAGGAAAAGCACATACTCTCTATACATTTGCATACTTGTGTGCTTGCCAATTTCCATGCAATATATGCTTAAGGCAGCAGAATAGTTGCCCTATCCCCTTATTCTTGAACAAATAAAACAATAAATGATACCTTAATTTTTTAAACATGCTGGAGAGCATCAGTATAGGTTAAAAACTTAATAAAAATATTTTCAAACAGAATATGGGTTTTTTTTTAAAAAATAGAATTAAGAGGAAATGCAATTAAAAAGCCAAAGATTAATGAAAGTGTAATAAATCTTCATTGCTCATTCTCTGCAAGGAACTTTCTGCTTTAAAGCGAAAATACTCTTAATTTTACAGACCTACTGAAAGCTGAATTTAGTTTTCAGAAGATGATTCTACCTAGCAGATTTTCATTTTATTTCTTTTAATAATATAGTTGGATTTTTTTTTCAGACAGGGTTTCCTCCAAGTGGTTTCCATGACCTACATGTAAAGCCATATTCCCTGCAAACACAGTAAACATTGAGTTTTTTCTGCTGTCTTCACAGAGTAGGTTAGTGGTGGACTGATAAACTCAAAAGAGTTATTTGATGGTAGCATTTTGAAGACTCACCCATAAGGCATTACTGTTGATATTGAGGCAATAGCTGAGGTGACAATCCAGTAATAGACTTTCATTCAAACCCTTTTATCTCACTAGCTAAAAGGACAGTATAATTAGTCAACTAGATATTGTTCACGTGTCTCCTTTATTGATAGTTGCAGCATAGTGACAGTTGCGCTCATTGCTTTTTTCATAGATTATTTTTTCCTATAGAAACATGATTTGGATGAAAGCCACAGTAACTAATTTTGGTGGAGAGATTGTAACCAGGCAAACTGCTTGGGTTTGTGATAATAATAGTAAAAGAATGAGAGTAAGAACAACAGAAAATGACAAAAAAAAAAAACCACCCAGCAATATACTGCCACTAAACTAGAGACACTTATCAATGGAGTAGAACTGAGAATCCACACAGAAGCCCACATTCACATGATTTTTGACAAAGGCCAATAATGCATATTAAAGACAAGACAGTGTCATCAATAAATATTGTTAATCAAACTATGTAGTTACCTCTTGAAGAATGAATAGGTCCTGACCTCTCACCTAACACACAATGAAATTCCAATGGATCAAGGACATTAATATTAAACTTGAAACCCTAAATCAAGTAGAAAAGAAAATATACACATGAACTTATAAACACAGAAGGGTCTTTCTCAACAGGATCTTGATTCCACAGCGTTAAAAGCAACAATTGCCAGGTGCATTTGAATAAAGAGGCAAGCTACACAGTGACAAAAATCTATACCAGCAGTATATACCACAGAAGATGTGTATCTATATTATACACATAAATGAAAAACTAAACATCAAGAATGCACCACTGAATTAAGACAATAAGGCATGGAACTAAACAGGTAGTTCTGAAAAGGTGAAATACAAATGGGCACATGGAATATTTTAAAGAAACGCTCAGTATCCTTAGGCATAAAGTAAATGCAAATTAATGCTACTATGTGACCTTATATTTCCCCAATCAGGACATCAAAAATCGAATGATGACAAGAGAGACAGACACAGGTAGATGCAGGATAAGGGGACACATATTCACTGCTGCTGGGCATGAAAACTAGTTAGAGTCACTAACTACATCAATGTGTTAGTTAAAATAACTCACTACCCAATACCATTCTAGGGCATATACCCAAAGGATCAAAGATACCTGCCCACTTATGTCCATTGCTTCTTTACTCAGAGTAGCCAGGAAACAGAAACAATCTAGCATCTATCTACTATGGAAAACTAATTTGAATGTACTTTATTTGCACAATGGATTAATTTCAGCTGTTCATAAAAAATGGGTGCATCTAGAATCAATCGTTCTGACCAGGAATTCCAGATGCAGAAAGATAAACATCACACATTTTTTTTCTGCCATATGTGGATGCTAGCTTTAAATATTTATATGTGTGTTTGTTTAGGAATACAGAAGATAGAAACAGTTTTGAGGGAAAAAGAAATGCTGTGCTTTTTAAAGTTCTTCCAGAAGATAAAAAACTCATAAATCCAAATGTGTTTAGAATAATGTGTTAGAGGATATCTTACTCTATCAGTATAATGATGTCAGAGGATATGCAGCTGACCCATCCTCTTCCTCCCATGTAGAAGCAGAGCATGATATTCACACACATGCTCATTCACAATTTTAGAAGATACAAAATATGGATCTATATAGTTTTAGAAGTGCAGTGTGAGGGTCCTTTCTAAAGCACTGTTTAAGCACATGGCTTCTGCAGGGAAACATCAAATCTCTGTCTCCACAGACTTGATACAATGTTGCAGAGAGCAGGAGGAGCACAATTCCTTGAAAGTTAGCCATTAAGTCCATTATGTCCTTTTCTCTGGTTCCTACCTAGGACATACTGGGCAGGAAGTCAGACGAATGCTGGAGCAGCAATTCATGAAATCACCTTCAATTCACAAAGACTACAATTACAAACATCAGCTTTATTAAAAATTTTAGTGACAAATGAAACATAATTATTCTCTTTCCAAGACACTGGACGCGGTAAATTTTAAGGTAACTTGGAGCCAAGGTGGTTCAGCTTACCTTCTTTGTGGTACATATCTAATGTGGACTAGAAGATGGCTTCGCAAAGGAGGACCTAGGATCACCAACGCCAGGTTGCGGACTACATACACATCACAGCTCCCTTCTCCACTGTCAGTTCATACACAATGCTTTTTATTCTCTTCCATCCCTCTTTCTCCTTTTATATATTATTTTGTACATTTACTTGCAAAGGGAATTCTGGAAATGGGAATAGTGCCAAAGGGGAGTATCATAACACTCAGGTGTGAATAATTAAACATAAAAATTAGACTAGACCATAACTACCTGATGGAATTCAGGAAATATGATGTATTAGAAAAATTGCGGATTTTTTGATATTTAAAAACCTGCACACAAGCCTTCAACCCGTTGTCAGTTGTGCAAAATACACAGGACAATACTTTGCTACAATCACAGACTATTCTGGTTTTCACCTAGACCTAAGATAATATGTTCCCTGGAAACTAAGAAAAAGATGACGGGCAAATTGGGTTTGGAAATTTAAGGTCCAAAGCAAATTAATTGGATATACCAAAAGGAATACTGGGAATATAAGGAGAGGAATACCAGAAAGTAAAGAATAAGGATTAATAAGATCATCTATATTTTAACCAATTGGTCATGGAACGTTCCTTGGAGGGAAAATGCCATAGAGGTAGAACAATTCCCCTCAGAAAGGAAGTATTACCTCAGGAGGGAAAAGCTGCATGGAATATGAGCACTGAGCACTCAGTGGGGATCCATATACACAGAATAAACACCAGAATACATTTCCACAGCAGAGAAGCCTTAAATAGCTCTCTGCTCCCTTTTGGCACCACTCAAAACTGCATATTGCATGCAATAATTCAGCAAAGAAACTTTAAAACTGTTTTTATCCTACATAACTTTGCTGCTTTTAGAGTTCCTATTCTGCTAAATTTTGTTGCAGAGGAAAATATCTCTTTTCCATATGTAGCTATTTTGATATGTATGTATATGCATGCGTGTCACATGTATGCACACTTGTGTAGTATGTGGTGTGCAAATGTATGTAGTTTGTGTGTGTGTGTCATGTGTCTGTGTGTTGTGTGATGAGGCTTGTGCATGTGTGTGTGTATGTCTGTGTGTTTGTGCATGTCTGTTGTGTATAGTAATTTTTAGAGCAGTGGTTCTTTAATTCATAGTGGATTTTCACTGTAGTGATCAGGCACTAATAGGAATGTTTTCCTTCTTTAATTCACACTTCACTAGTATTGGTATAAGAAACTAATTCTGATTCTTAGAAAATATACTGGCATTCCCTTGATTACTACCTTAAAACATAAGCTCAAACTTGAAAAATGTAAGAAATATAAGCTAATTTTAAAAATCTATTTTGTAGTAATAAATGGAATTATAGTGAAGAAAAAGAATAAAAGAATTGAATTCTATGACTCTATTAAAATTTTCTGAATCATCTTATGTTTTACCACATTTTACTAATCGTGAAATAATTCACATAACACAAATTTATCATTTTTATGTAAGTTTGTAGTTCAGTGGTATTAAATATATCTGAAATACTTTGAGAGTATTGCATTTATATATATGTATATATATGTATATTCTCAACTTGAATATATATTTCTCAACTTGAATCTCTGTACCCATTAACTAATAATTCTCATTCTTTTGCTTCCAATTATCTAATGATTATTATTACACTTTCAGTGTTTATTAATTTGGCTAGTCCTCTAAACACCTGGTGTGAGATAATATCATATTTGCCCTTTTATTGGGAGTTTTATTGAAACTTTCTTTCAAGTTGGTTAATGTGTCAGAATTTTCTTCCTTGTAAGTTTGAATAATATTTCATTTTATATGTATAAGAGGTTTTGTTCCACCATTCATCATTCAATGGAATGTGGGTTTCTTTAATATTTATTTGTTTATTATTTGTATTCATTCTTTTCTCACATATTATATCCTGACCACATTTACATTTCCTCCACTCTTCCCAGTCTTCCCACTCCTTTCCCAGATTCACTCCTCATCTGTTTCCCTTCAGAAAAGAACATGCCTCCTACGAATATCAATAGAACAAATCATAACCAGTTACAATAAGACTAAACACAAACACTCACATCAAGGCTGGACAAGGCAACCCACTAGGAAGAGAAAGGTCCCAAGAACAGGCAAAAGATTCAGAAACATCCCTTACCCCACACTGCCTCTGTTAGGAGTTCCACAAGGACAATAAGCTACACAATCATAATAAATATGCAGAGGTCCTGGGTCAGACCCATTCAGGCTCCATGACTGTCCCATCAGTCTCTGTGGGATCTGCTTAGTTAATTCTGTGGGCCAGAATTTTGTAGTGTTCTTGACTCATCAAGTTCCTACAATCCATTCTCCTCCACTTTCAAAGGGTTCCTTAGGCTCTGCCTAATGTTTAGCTAGAGGTCTCTGCATCTGTCACCATCAGTTGCTAGATGAAGCCTTTATGATGACCTCTGGGCTAGGCTTTGATTTATGAGTATAGCAGAATTCTACTAGTAATCATTTTACTGACTCTTTTTTAATTTGTCAGCCATGTTTTGTTCTTTCATAGGTCTCTGGGCTATTGAGCCTCTGGTTTCTGGCCTTCTAGGCAGTGTCAAGACTCAGCTCCCTTTCATGTCACAGGCCTCAAGTTGAACCAATCATTGTTTGGCCACTCCCATAAGTTCTGAGCCATTTATTACCCCAACACTTATTGTAGTCAGGACAAATTGTAGATTAAAGGTTTTGTCACTAGGTCAATGGTCCCACCAGAGAAAGCCTTGCCTTTTACAAATTGTGGCCTGTCTAGGCTCCATATGCCCTATTAGTTACTAGGAGACTTTACTAGAGATACTCTTAAGAATATTGCTGTTTTGACCATAGACATACAAAGGGTAAATCTTCAATTATTTTGACTGTACATCAAAACATGTATTTTTAAGTCATATCAAGAAAATAGATTGTTAGTTCAATTTTCATTTTCTAAAAGAAGCTTTATTTATGTTTGTCAGTGTAACGCCTTTTACATTTACACCAATAGCATACATGGATTCCAATTTCACTATATTATCTCTGTCTTTTTTTTTTTTTTAACTACTCCCATATACCTACAGGTAAATCAAATGATCTACATCTACTTCACTGCGTTTGGATATTTTGAAAATTATTTGCTTGTGATTAATTAATTAGTTAAATTAATTTTGTTTTACTTTACTTAAAAACCATCTCTATATCAAATCTAAAATTAAAGAGGTTAGTTATAATTCCTAGCTATTTCTTATAACGCATAAGGATGAACTAGTATTACAATGGCATCCTCTTTCTGTCAATCAAGCAGAAGCATCATCTTTAGACACTTTAACAAGCTTACCAGAGCTTTGTAACCAAATTAGGAAATATTCAGTGAGATGTTCCCAAAAGCCCCTTGTGAGGAAGGTAACAGCATATCAAATGATCAGTGAGGGAACTTGATGCCTGAAAAGTAAGAGTACTCATAAAGGTTGATTCCAGGTCTCTCTAAATGAGAAATTCGAAACTATAATCTTTCATTCCCATTCTGTCTCCAAGACTTGAATACATGACTGACTTTCCATTACTATAAGCAGTACTGTGATACAGTTGATGTCCACCTGCATTTGTTGAGTGAATAAATGGATGGGAGTAGAAGAGGCGATGTAGAAGTACAAATAATGATGGCAAATTAGTAATTATTATAATGTAAGACCTCATGGATGACATATAAAACATGATCACTAGGCATATAAGGAGAAAGGATGGCATGTGCCCTAAGAATAAACGTGGAAAGATATTCTAGTCAGCAGCTACTTTCAACCTGAGTGGAAGGTTGTCATATATGTGAACTCCAAAGTACATAATTTGAAACAATTAGAGATGATTGAGAAATTGATAAATTATATTTAATTCTTCCTTTAGAAGAATGACTCATTTATGAATATTTTTCATAGTCTGGGGCAAAGGTGCCATGGTTAGAACTATCCTAAATCAACTGTGAGTTTAGAGTTTAGAAGGTAAGAAAGACCTTCTGAAGTGTAGGCTCTTACAGCTCACTGCTGTCTTCTCTCCACTGAGTCTATTAACCATTTACCAGTGATGGCTGGAATGAGCTTTACCGAACAGCAGAACTCAGCATCTTATTTATTAATAAGAATAATTTCATCTACTGATCAAGCAAAGTGGCTATTTGCTAAACTATTTTGTTTGTGAAGGGCATTTAAGGCCAGTGATTCAGTTAATAGTTTACAATCAATCAACTGAGTGTTTTCATGACTCAGTAGATCAACATAGTATCTTGCAATGAGCCATCAGAGAGAAAAGTATAGTTGCCAACTTAAGCATTTCAATCAATGATGGAATGAAAAATAGACATTATGTTCTTAGCTAGTTTCCTCATGAGCAGATTAACAATTTATATACAGCTATGAATTGTAGGTAAAATAAGAATTGCTAGTATGTAAAAAAAATCAACAGCTTATTCTTTTATTTTAAGTATTAAGACACAGTCATCTGTGGTGATGCTTTATGGTTCAAATTGATATATTAGTTTGCATATATATTTTTATGAAAACAAATGCATTATTAGGCATTGTTTCTATTTAGTGTAAAACAGATTGAATAATCTGGTTCTAGTTTTCTATATAGAAGTTGGGTTTTGGCTTTGTTATATGCAAAGTAGTTCTGGTTTTTATTCATATTACCATTTTTGTCTTGCTTCATTAATGAGTAAGTTCCTCCAGTTTTTTTCCTTTTAATTTTGTGCTGTATTGAATATCCAGCCATTTTAAATTCTTTGTTCCCATACTGTGTGATGCTGAAATGGTGATTAAGCTAAAGGGAGATTCCGACAAAGGAAGTTCAGATCAGGACTGAATAGAAATGAGAGCTACTATCACATCATCAGAAAGAAAGGGTGGAAAGTGAAACCTCAGTCAATAAGTGGAGGTAGATGATCCTTAATTCAGAGTGCCACAGATTAGAAAGTCTAACGGTAGCTGTGAATCAGCAAATGTAACTAATTAAAACTGTTAAATTTGGAATGTAGGATTGTTCAGTGGTTAAGAGCACTTGCTGCTCTCCAGAGGAACAGAATTCTGCTCTCAGCACCCAAGTCAGGGAGCTTACACCTGCCTATAACTCTAGTCTATGGGATATGATGTTCTCTTCTGGTCCCAGTGGGTACCACGAGGCATATACACATATGGCATATATACCTACAGATGCATACATAAAAATAAATCTTAAAAAATAGGTTGTACTAAAGAATGGATAAGAAACATTACCATTAGACAGAGTTGGACTGCAGGTCAAACGAAATAGGATATGAATTTTTTTTTTTTACAATTTTGCAAACTGATTTGTCTACAGAAAACTAAATACACAATAGGCATTTACAAAGAATTCTACTCAGCCTTTCACACCAAGCCATCCTTCAATCACACTCTCTCAAAAGATTAGTTTGTCAGCACTATACTGTATTGTATATTCTTGTCAATTCTCAAAACAATTCAGCAGGACTTGCCTTTTAAATCGATGTTTATTGAACTAATAGTAAAGTTATTGTTTTGATTATTTGGAGTTTTTAAAATGACAATTATTTATTATATTCAAAGATTGGGAAACTTGATATTTCAAATAAATCACATGCTGAGAGTCTAGTTTCATGTCTGTCACTGTGATAAAAATACCATCAGATAAAGCTACTTAGGGAAGAAAGGCTTTATTTTAGCTTACAACTTCAGAAGACAGTTCATCATTGTAAAGGTGTCAAGGGGTCTCAAACTTAAAACAGATAGTCATATCATATCCATAGTCAGAAGCAAAAAGAAATAAAACCCTATATTCTAATACTTGGTTGGCTTTATCTATTTTTGTACAGTACAGAACTGAAACTCAGGGAATGGTGTTATCCATAATGGGCTAGGTTTTCTAATATTAATCAACACTATTAAAACAATTTATTCAGACGTGACCAAAAGTTAAGCTGATCAAGATAGTCCCTCATTGAGACTCTCTTCTCAGGTGAGTATAAATTGTGTCAAAGTAGCAACTAAAATGAACCATTACAGCTGGTATTTAACTTATTTAAATTAAAATCTTTCATATTCATATTACATGCAAGTTTGACATAATTCTATTAAACCATGGCACACAGCAAATATGTATAATTTATTATCATATAAAGATTAAAATTCATAAAAATATTGAGGTAAATATTTCAAAGCTTAGTAATTAAACATAATGGTTTCTGTACACTCATATGTATTTTAAGGACAAAATTAAGATACTTCACTTAGCTTATATATTTGTGTGCTTATAAAAACTGAATAAATGTATTTTCACTATAACTTATTGTCAACATGCTTACCTGTTAGCTAATATAAAATTGACTATGGTGAAGACGTGATTGTATAGCTAGGATATGTAGTATCTGTATTTGATGCAGATAAAGTATTTAACAGCATTTATGGGGGAGAATTAACCTGTAGCTCATGTGTCTTTGTGTTTCAAACACTGCCTATAAAGCATTTCTTTACAATTCAAAACTTAGAAATGTAATTTCTCTCCATCTTTGGTTATTTTCTCACCTGAAAACTTCTCATCAGGAAAAATTTTTCAAAGAATACATTATTGCCATCCTCAAGTAGTAGGAGTTTTTAGACACCTCAGCTAAAGTTCAAGTCACTTATTTCTGAAGACAGATGGGGAAAAAGTGAAAGCTTGAGTAAATTCATTGCTTGGCTTTCACAGTCCATGACAAATCTAATCATGTGCTACTTTCCTCATTGCTTGGTAATGTGAATGGCATCTGTGTAAAATATGCACACAATTAAATGATTTTCCACAGTCATGTGTGTGTGCTTTGGTCTCAGTCAGTTTCTAATTGGGTTTGTGCTGAAGTAAAGGGCTCTGGGTTGCATTATACATGTTCTGGAATTGTCAGATAAACAAGTCAAGTGTGAGAAGAAGAAATGGGAGCCTCTTGACACACCTTTTCATGCTGAGACTCCAGACTGGCTTTTCTCTCATCTTCAAAATACTAGATTTTTAGTACATTTATTTTTCTGAAAAAACAGTTGTCAAATCTGGTTAATAATTTGGAATAAACAAATATACTAGTTGAATGTGCAACACAGGAAAAACACTTTGAAAGATGTAGACTTTTGCCAGTGGAAGCAAGAATGACATGAGTAGTGAAATTTGATAAAACATCTCTGAATTTCATTTTCTGCAGCAGTGATGGTATGTTTTGATTGTATAAAGGAGACTTTGAATCTAAGAGAGGAATGCCTCATTCTAAAGAAAAAAAAAATAGCTGTAACAGTGCCTGAATAATCTGAAAATGATTAAAAGAACTCTTGTAAATTTATTCAACATAGGTCACAGGAAGATTTTATAATTTACATTACTTTATTTGGGAGTAAATTCTTTCCTTTTTTCTGTGATGCTGACTATACATGTGTTATTTGTAGAAAACATTGTAGGTAGTATGTCTTGAAAATAGAAGCACTTAGAATGCTGAATTAGCCTCTTTCTGTATAGAGAGAAATGACTATAATAGATTTTGAATTAAACTCTGTGTCTAGGCTAAGGTCTTGAATGGGCTAATGTCCATTAACAATCAACAAATTAGTAAATTGCCTTTATTGAAATTTCTTTTCTCAACCTAATGGTTTGTTTAACTGATGGCTGATGTGACCATTAGGGGCTATTAGCATGTTAAGAGGGTATTAAATAAAGCCAACAGTTGGCCTTAAAAACAAAAAGGATAAATACAGCACAATTTATTATTTTGCTGGGCTAAGCAAACAGAGTTTTAATGCATTACTGCTCTCTGACAATGCCGGTAGTCATCTGTTGAATACATATTTGTCTGGGTTTGAAACAAGAAGATGAGCGAATCTGTGATCTACTCAACTCCAACTGTACAAACTGGCCTGCAGACATTAAATTCTGAACTGTGTGTATTGATTCATCTAAAAGTTTATATTCTCTTGGAATTTTTTGTCAAGTATCATTATGAATAAGAAAAAATGCATATTGAAAGCAGATGTGGATGAAGCTGTCCTAACATGAAATTAGTTTCAAATGGACTATGTAAAAGGAGTATCAGACAGAAGCATCACAGAGAATTACTTTTTTCAAATCCTACTGATGATTCTCCACTGCTGTTTTTAATATGTACAGTTTTCTGTGATTGTTTTAATAGCTAGGAAAACAGATCTAAGTCTGCTATACAAAATAGTTGTTGACAAGAATTTCCTTACGTTTGCTTTGCTTTTGTTTGATTCAGACAGATCCCTGTCTTCTGTTTGTTTGTTTTTTAAATTCTGTTTGTTTGCTTGTTTTTTTATAGTTGTTTTATTTCTGAGAATGTATCATGAAATAGACAAAATTGTCTGAATCTGTGTCATTCTTTCAATCTATGTGTCATTGATATGCTATGCCAGAAACTTATACAGATGTGGCTGTGTACTTGCTATTGAATAACAATTCATTCACAAGCTACCTTGGCTTAATTAGCTGCATTTTACCAGGTAGCCCACATTTAGCTTGATGGTTTGCCATTGGCAGACATAAGTTATTTTATTTAATATGTATTAATGCTATTATCTCAAATGGTATATTATACCTCACACAGTTATGTATGCAAACATGACAGTTACAGACTCCTAGAAAAGTGTTAAAAGGTATATTTAAAATGGCCTTATTGGATACACAGTCAGAAAACCAATAGAGATGCAAAGGGTCACAGAAGGGGCTTAGGTAAGAGCATATGGAATTCAGTTGGAGAACTGTTGGGAAGCCATAATTGGACCTTGGGGTAAGGTACTGGGTTCTAATGAATGGATGATGTACAATGAATGCACATGGGGTTCTGATGATAATTCAGTAAACCCATTGCTATTGCAGTGTAACATTATGCAACCTTGCTGATGAAAGTTGTGTGTTCAAAATATTGTCTGACCACAAGCCAATTTATTTTGTTAAGTTTGTAAGTGGTATCTATTCTAGTTTGTTTTCTATTGCTGTGATAAAGATTACTTTGGCTAAAAGCATCTTTGAGTGTTTGTTTGGCTGAATTGTCTCAATCACAGCCCATCACTGAGGGAACCCAAAGCAGGACTCAAGCTAGATAGAAACCTGGAGGCAGGGATTGAAGCAGCGACTATGGAAGAATATTGTTTACATGGCTTCTCATGGCTTGATCAATCTGCTTTCTTATACCATATAAGACCACCTGCCCAGTTGTAGCATTGGCCACATTAGCATCACCAATAATTAATCAAGAAAATCCCCTACAGACTTGCTTTCTGGCCAATCTGATGGAAACGTTACTCAGCTGAGGTCCTCTCTTCCCAGATGACACTAGCTTGTGTCAAGTTGATGAAAACCCTAAGCAGCACAGTGAATTGCCATGTTCAGGAATAACTTATCAGTATGCCTAGTGTTGGTATTAGATAGTTAAAGGCACGTGTAGTTAAAGGCATGTATATTCTCAAAGAAGAAGTGTTTATTGTCATTTCCCATCTGCATATTCTGCATTGAAAATTGAATCATTCAGAGGATGACACACCTTATGAGCTGCTTTTTCACATAATATAAAATAACCTAGAACAGGACTCAGCCTGCCACATTGTTTTCCAGTGATGACATAGGATTTTGCATTTCCAATAGAAACAGAAATAGGTCATCATAATGTGACCTCATTGTTACCAGAATATCACTGTGATCCATCCTTAAGCCCCTGTATCAGAAAAGTATACAGGAAACATGCAGAAGATAGAGTAGAATACCAGTGGATTTGACCACAAGACAAAGTGGAACATTTTGGACATGTATAGTCTTTCTTGAGGAACCAATATTGAGGTCAATACTGCTTATGCTAATTAACATTTCCAAAAGTAGCATATAAGGTTTGGTAATGGTTCTGCTGTTGCTACATAGAGAAATTAAGGTTAAGGTGGGCTACATGAGACACTATATCAAGTAGTAGTAGTAGCAGCAGCAGCAGCAGCAGCAGAAACAGCAATAGTAATGAAGTAGAGAAGACACTAAACTAAAACAATACCTTTGATTAGATATGAGGTTATTAGCTTTAGTATACATACATAGGAATGAAGTTTGGCTTCTTCATTGATTGGCAGGAAGATCAACATATAACAAGTTCTGTTCTATGGGAGATGAGTGAAAGACCCTATAAAACTAATCTTCTGATTGTTATAGATACCTGTGTGAGATGGAACCCAGACTTGATTGTGATTTGGGCTAGGTAAGGAAATACTTGTGATTGGATGATAAAGAAAACCTATCTCTATCTCTATCTCTATCTCTATCTCTATCTCTATCTCTATCTCTATCTCTATCTCTATCTCTCTATATCTATATCTATATCTATATCTATATCTATATCTATATCTATATCTATATCTATCTATCTCTATATATATATCTCAGTCAGCATTTTAACTGGGAATAACAAGGAACAATGTGGTTTCTGGGATGCACTAAAGACCCTTGATTTGTGGGTGTAGACTGACATTGAACTTCCTCATCATGCCTACTCTTGTCAATTAGACTGGATTTGAAATGGATTAGAAGGCAAATCTCTGCGTGTGGCTGTGAAGATATTTTCAGAGAAATTAACTGAAGATGGTAGAGCCATGTCCAGTGTAGGTAGTATCATTCTACGGGCTAGTTCCTAGGTTGCCCAAAATAGAGAAAGTGCTTTGAGCACCAAAATTCATCTCTCTCTGGTATCTAACATTGGCTTACTATTAGCAGCTTCTTATGATACTAAAAACAACTCCTTTCACACATGATGTCCAGTGTCTCTTCTTAGACTATATGCTGAAATAAAGTCTTCTTTCCTCGAGTTGGTGAGTATTTTTCTACAGCAACAAAAATAGGCAGCAACACATATGGTTTTGTGTTATTTGAAGTGCTCCAAAGTAGAGCACCAGAACTTTTATAGTGAAATTAAAGATAGAATTTTCAAAGGCCATTGTTGGATGTCAGGCTTTAGACAATTTTATTGAGAATTTTAAGTGGAACAGTCAATCACTCTGAAGGATCAATCCATAAGAAATCACAGAGAGGGTCTTTTTAAGTTGAGATAAAGAAGCAACTGAAGACCAAACCCAAAATAAGTGAGAACTTTGGACATTTTACACCACAGGAAACTGATTATAAAGAGCTATTGAAAGTTTGTTTCTAGATTCTCAGAAAACTAAAAGAAGTACTTTGTACTCAGTGTTAACTCATGTTCTGATAAGCTCTATGTTGGCTGTGAAGCATCCTAAAATGATGTTGTGTGCGACTCCTGCCTATCTTAGTTTATACCTCAATTACAGTTGCAAAAACATATTTTGGAGTACAGTCCTAAACACCTTATGTACTTTGTGAGGTACAACCATTAAGGAATGTATTTATTCTATCCTTGTTCTGAGTATTTTGTTTTCTCTAAGTTTAAGATCTGACAGCACAGACAGCTGTCTTCTTTAGCCTGAAGGTACCTGTGTGAAACTGTAGCTCCCATTTCCCAAGGCTAAGCAGAATGCCTTATACCTTTGGCTGTAATTCCTTTAAGCTGTGTTTAGTATAATGAACTCTTGCCCAGAACATTTTTTTTTCTGAAGACTGTAGTCAAGAAAAGGTCATTTCATTTTGAGTCTGTTTTGTTATAGAAATTAAGAACAAACAAACAAAATCTTTCTTCTTGAATTCTCAGGTACCCCTTTCACCAAGGGGTACTATTTATTTTTTTTCATTATTAAACAAGGCAATAAAGAAACACACACATATTGCCCCAGTGCAATGCCTGACAGCTTTCTGTCTGACTCAGCTAAATCCTGTCACTCCTAAATGCTGTCCTTTTTACCTGGCTGGTGGTGATGGTTTCAAAGGACATGGTGAAAGGAGATAAGGGAGGTGTTATACCATTGCCAAGTGCTTTTTCTCAGGAAGAAGCAGGATCTGAGCTCCAGCTCCTTCAGTGTCTTGTGGTGGTCATGCATAAGCACACTTTTTAATAGTGCACTATGCTTCACTTCAAAAGAAGTAGGAAGCTCCTTGCCTTCTAATGCAGTTTTACAATTTAATTGGTTTAATAATACACAACAACATGCACAGACTAGTTAGTTCAGATATAATCCAGTGATGGACAGGAGAGAATGGGATGCATGAAATGAGTGGAGGGAGACAAGCTGCTACCTTTGAACCCTGATAAAAATTTGTGTATGCTGACAGCTCACAAAGTACAGCCCAGTGTTTCCAAATAAATCATTGCATTATATATTTCAGATTATATTAGACATTGAAGATTGGGTAATAAATTATTCCTCTGTGATTGACCTTTAAAACTCATTTATATTTTCTTTAAATGGAAAGCAGACACTTACTTTTGTGGGTATGCATTTACTCTTATATCAGAGGCAGATGAAATATGTGAAGGGACAAAATGTCAGAGGTGAAGTCTATGCAAGAGCAGTTCCCTCGGCAGCTCCTGGGGTTCAGATGTCCATATGTACTGCAAGAAAGAAGATGTACAGCATACTTCTGGAGTCAACCCCCATGAACATGGAATTATCTCAGATTAGAGTTTAAATTTAACCAATATACAAATGCAAAATAAACATAAAGTATTGTTCGTAAGATGACTATATTTGTCTGATCCACTTTAGTGCATTTCCTCTAATATAGCAAAAAGAAAAAGAAGAAAAATGATGTCCTGGGACTGTGAATTTTACGTAAAAGTGTCTTACAATTAACAAAAGCAAGCAACCATTCAGTAGTACAGAGTAGTTTCTCTAATATTCAGGTTGAATACTGACCCTCTAATTTAAAAGTTTCACTATGAGATGATTTCAGAGTAAATAATGCTGTGGTTGAAATGAGAAATGTCCCCCATGGGCTCATCGTTTGAACATATTGTCTTCAGTTGGCAGTGCTGTTTGCAGACTGAAACTTTGGAAGGTACCCTCTTGGTGACAGAAGTACCTCATTGAAGCAGAGATTTGAGAAACTCTGCCTGCCCCCTGCCATGTTCAGGTCACACACTGTGTCCTGCTGCAATTGATTATGTATCTTTCAGCTTCCCATTTCTGTCTGCATGCCTACCCTGGGCTTCCATGTGTTTCCAGCAATGATGAACTCTAATCATTTGGATGCATAAGCCAAAATAGACTCATTTTCCAAAAGCCGCTTTTGCTCACAGTGTTTCAGCATGGCAACAGAAATTATTAAACAAAAATAACAAAGAAAGAACAACTATCTTGAACCTGCATGTCAAAATATAAAGTGGTTTTCATCAAAATTAAAATACATGTATTTTTTGATACTTGAACACGGGGCTGTCATGGAAAGAATAGCACAAGGGGAAAGAGCATGGCCAAGAGCTGATAGATTCATCTCACTTAAACGTTTAGTTGATGTTTAAAAGTGGACAAGTTACTTGAGTTATCTCTCTTTGCCTTTACTTTGATTACGTATAAGAAAAACAGAATTAGTGATGATATACATCATAGCCATAGCATGGCTTCGTAAAATGACACAGTAAATATGATATTTTAGAATGATAGGTAACATTTTAAAAAAGGTTTTATATTTTAAAATTTATTATAAGTAAAAGTGATTTTCAGTTCATAAAGACATCAGCAAGTTTCATGACATACAACTCAAAGTTCTAGAAACAAGACATATGGCTAGATAAATAAGTTATGTATTTAAATCTCAGATATGATTTAAATAACTCAGACAGCAAATGAATCCAATTTAACAATTATAGCCCAATATAAATTGATATTTTAGCCCAAATTATTGTTTGTTTTGCAAGTATATTTAAAAAAAATTAAAGTGTCACCTCTTAACTGGTAACTCATCAAATATATATGCCCTCTTTAAAAGTAGAACCTTTGATAAGTAGAGGAGCATGCAGCTGAAGAGAGGGAGGCAAGCAGCTGGCCGGAAAAATGCTGTTTCTTTCCTAAGGTCATGCCTTGCAGCAAGCTCAGTTCTAACATATCATGAGCATTCATGGTATATATCATGAATGCATGACCATCCAAATTCTAAATTTAACATTGATAAAAAGCCAGAGATCCAACATATTCTCTAATTGATTCATACTGTCTTGTCATTTTTTTTTTTTACTGTTTTTATTATTGTCTCAACAATGATACCTCAAGACAACCAGTTCTTTCAGAGTTCTAAAAGAAGTTTCCTTTCTTTGTTAAAAAAAAAAAAGTACATCTCTCTGTGGACCATACACCTAAACATACACAACAGTTTTTCCTCATTAAACTATCCTAACCACAGTGACTGTCCATATGGGGTCTGTCTTTAAACAACCTGTTATGTTCATAAACATGTTCTAGTTATTAAAGAACACAAATCTGAGATCAACCCCAGCTGTTGTCACAGCTCAGGACTCTCTTTTTTCAGTTAATATCTTGATAAATATATTTTGGATAAATCATGAGTATTTTCAAGTTATCAAATTGCTCAGTTTAATGCTGCAGAACACTTTATAATGAAATGTTTACAGCTGGAGATGGGACAATTCTTTAGGGGAAAGAAAAAAAATTATGAATTGAATAGTGTATTTTCAGTACTTTTTCCGATTCCATTGTGCATGCATTATAAGTGAATCTCAAAGAAAGCATTTATTCAAGAAAGAAGCAACCAAGTATTTTCTTTATAAAACAAATGACTAATGTTTGTAAATGTATACTGTGCTCACATATAGTGTCTGGGGTTATTTTGAACCTCATATTAAGATAGCGATTATTATTTCATATTCTTTTTTTAAATGTCTTTATTTTAATTTATTTCTGTTTAATTTTTAAGTTTATTAACCCAAGTATATTTGCATTGTTATTTCTAACTTTTAAAAATTATTGTTGTATTTATTTACATTCCAGTCATTGCTCCCCCTTCAGTCCACCCTCCCACAGTTCTTCATCCCATTCATCCTTCCCCTTGCCTCTGAGAGGGTGCTTCTTCCCCACCACACCTCCTCCTTCCCTGGGGCCTCTAGGATTAAGAACATCTTCTTCCACTGTGGCCTGACCAGGCAAATCTCTGCTATATTTGTGCCAGGGGCCTTAGACTGGCCAGTTTATGCTTCTGGTTGATGGCTCAGTCTCTGGGAGTTCCCTGAGGCCTGGGTTATTTGAGAGTGCTGGTCTTCCTATGGGTTCACTTGCCCTTTAGCTTCTTTAATCCTTCTTCTAATGCAACAACAGGGGTCCCTGAATTCAGTCCAACAGTTGGGTGTAAGTATCTGTTCCTGTATCAGTTAGCTGCCAGTAAGATCTCTCAGAGGACAGTCATGACAGGCTCTTATCTGTAAGCACATCGCAGCATCTGTAATACTGTCAGGCCTTGGTCCCCCTCCCCCCTCAGAATGGGATGTATCCCAGTTGTGTTGGTCATTGAATCTCTGCTCCATTTTTGTCTTTGTAGTTCTTTAAAAAAGGAACAGTCCTGGGTCAGACATGTTGACTGTGGTTTAGTAACCCTGTCCCTCCTTTTGAGGTCCTGTCTATCTACTGGAGGTGGACTCTTCATGTTCCCTCTCCCCAGTGTTGGGTATAATAGCTCAGATCACCCCCATTGAGTCCTTAGTGTCTGTCACCTCCTAGATCTCTGGTACTTCTAGAGGGTCCCCCACCTCCTGCCCCCTGAGTCTGCTTATTTCCATTTGCTCCCTTAACCCTCTGGGCTCCTCTTCTGTTCCCCCTCTATACCTGATCCTGTTCCCCTCCCCCCACCCCCCATCCCTAGTGATTATTTCCTTTTCCCTTCGGTCTACGGAGGAATTAAAGCTTCCTCACTTGGGACTTTTGTCTTGTTAAATTTCTTACAGTCTGTGGATTGTATCCTAGGTATTCTGTACTTTCTGGCTAATATCCACTAATCAATGAGCACACACTATGCATGTCCTTTTGACTCTTGAGTTACCTCACTAAGGATACTTTCCAGTTCCTTCTATTTGTGAAAGAATTTCATGAAGTCATTGTTTTTAATAGCTGAGTAGTACTCTGCTGTGTAAATGTACCACATTTTCTGTATCCATTATTTTGTTGAATGACATCTGGGTTGTTTCCAGCTTGTGGATATTATTACAAATAAGGCTGCTATGAACAAAGTGGAGCAAGTGTCCCTGTGGTATGGTGGGGCATCTTTGGGGTATATGTCCAAGAGTAGTTGGATCTTCAGGTAGAACTATTTCCAATTTTCTGAGAAACCATCAGGTTGATTTCCAGAGTGGTTGTACCAGTTTGCAATCCAATCAGCAATGGAGGAGAGTTCCTCTTCTCCACATCCTCGCCAGCATGTACTGTCACTTGAGTTTTTGATCTCAACCATTCAGATTGGTGTGATGTGGAATCTCAGGGTTGTTTTGATTTGAATTTCCTTGATGACTAAGGATATTTCTTTCAGTGCTTCTCAGCCATTTGAGCTTCAGTTGTGAATTCTCTGTTTAGCTCTATACCCTATTTTTATTTGTGTGTGTGTGTGTGTGTGTGTGTGTGTGTGTGTGTGTGTGTGTGTGTTTGGAGTTTAGCTTCTTGAGTTTTTTAAAATATATATATATATATATATATATATATATATATATATATATATATATATGATATTAGCCTTCTGTCAGATAGAGGGTTAGTGAGGATTGTTTTTCAATCTGTAGGTTGCTGATTTGTCCTATTGGTAGTGTCTTTTGCATTTTACAAGCTTTTCAGTTATGTGAAGTCTCATTTACCAACTGTTGATCTTAGAGCCTGAGCCATTGGAGTTCTGTTCAGGAAATTCTCCCCTGTGCCAATGAGTTTGAGGATCTATCCCACTTTCTCTTCTATTAGATTCAGTGTATCTGGTTTTATGTGGAGGTCCTTGATCCACTTGGACTTTAGCTTAGTACAAGGAGATAAAAATGGATCAATTTGCATTCTTCTACATGCTGACCGCCAGTTGAACCAGCACCATTTGTTGAAAATGCTGTCTTTTTTCCACTGGATGGTTTTAACATCTTTGTCAAAGATCAAGTGATGATAGGTGTGTGGGTTCATTTCTGGGTCTTCAATTCTATTCCACTGATTGACCTGTCTACTTCTGTCCCAATACCATGCAGTTTTTATCACTATTACTTTGTAGTATAGCTTGAGGTCAGGGATGGTGATGACTCCAAAAGTATTTTTATTGTTGATAATTGTTTTGGTAATCCTGGGTTTCTGTTTTCCATAGAAAACTGAGAATTGTTCTTTACGTGTTTGTAAAGCACTGTGTTGAAATTTTGATGGGGATTGTATTGAATCTGTACATTTCTTTTGATAAGATGGCCATTTTTTATTACGTTAATCCTACCAATCCATGACCATGGGAGATCTTTCCATCTTCTGAGGTCTTCCTCAATTTCTTTTTTTCAAGGATTTGAAGTTCTTTTTGTACAGACTTTTCACTTGCTTGGTAAGAGTTACATCAAGATATTTAATACAGTTTGAGCAACTGTGAAAGATGTTGTTACCCTAATTTCTTTCTAAGCCTAGTTACCGTTTGTGTAAAGAAAGGTTAGTGATTTGTTTGAGTTAATTTTATGTTCTGCCACTTTGCTGAAGTGTTTATTAGCTGTAGGAGTTCTCTGGTGCAATTTTGGGGGTTGCTTATATATACTATCATATCATCCTCAAACAGTGATACTTCGATTGCTTCCTTTCCAATTCGTATCCACTTGATCTGCATTTGTTTTCTAATTGCTCTAGCTAGAACTTCGAGTACTATATTGAATATATAGGCAGAGAGTGAGCAACCTTGCCTTGACCCAGATTTTGGTGGGATTTCTTCTTGTTTCTCTACATTTACTTTGATGTCGGCTGCTGGTTTGCTATTATTAGGTTTAGGTATGTGCGATGAATTCCTGATGTCTTCAGGACTTTTAACATGAAGGGGTGTTATATTTTGTGAAAGATTTTTTCAGCATTGAATGAGATGATTATGTGTGGTTTTTTTCCTCTTGAGTTTGTTTACATAGTGTATTACATTGATGGATTTTCATATATTGAACTACCTCTGCATCCCTGGGATGACACCTACTTGATTGTGGTGAATTATGCATTTTATGTGTTCTTGGATTCGGTTTGTGAGAATTTTATTGAGTATTTTTGCATAAACATTCACCATCAAAATTAGTCTGAAATTCTCTTTTTTTGTTTTTTTTTTATTTACTTTGTTTGTTTGTTTTTTTTTAATTCTCTTCCTTTGTTGGGTCTTTGTGTGGTTTAGGTATCAGCATAACTGTGGCTTTGTAGAATGAATTAGTTAGTGTTTCCTTTGTTTCTATTTTGTGACATAGTTTGAGGAGTATTTGTATTAGCTCTTTGAAGGTCTGGCAGAATTCTGCACTAAAACCATCTGGCCCTTGTGGTGGAATTTCCCCCTAATAAAGAAACATTACAAGAAACCAATCATTGATCGAAGAGTAAGTGAGGCTTCCAGGTCAGAAAGATGAAGAGGAAGGCAAGACAAAGAACAGCAGTTTTGGTCAGCAGGGTCCAAGGGAGGTAGACAGAATGTAGGAAACTGGAGGTTGTCGGTTTGAGTGACAGATCCTAGCTGATCCACCACTTGAGGATTTATAACATAGATTAGCTAACAAAATTAGGATGCTCGGATTCTGCGCCCAGTGGTTGTGTTACCTGTTGATTCTAAACTAAGATTGGGTGGTGTTTTCCTTCATGTGTCAACTCAAGTAGGTTCCAGAGAGAAAGGTAATGGCAGCAGAGCATGGGTGTGCAGGAATGCACCCCAGCTATCCATGGGAACTTAGCCAGCATGGGGCTGGATGGGCAGGGACCAGCTATGGGGACTTAGCCAGCTGGGAATTGAGAGCAACTTTGGAGCTCCAGAAAAACAGAGACAGCCGGGGTGAGACAGGCCCTGGCTAGAAAGGAATAATGTGGTCTAGGTCTGTCTGCTAGGGCTGGAAATAGACTGAGGCTGCTGGCTAGTGCCTAGCTGGTTACAGCATGTATTTTGTTTTCTAATATTTCATGCAACAGGCCCTGGGTTTTTGTTGTTGTTGTTGGAAGATTTTAATGATAATTTCTATTTCCTTAGAATTTATGAGACTGTTTAGTTACTATACCTGATCTTGGGTGAAATGTTCTGTAGATATCTGTTAAATCCATCCATTTCTCCAGTGGGTACACACACAGTAAACCTCTAGCATATTCCCATTAAACAAAATCTCCTCATTTCCCTCTCCTTTCATTTCAGAGATATTACTGTGGCCTAGAAATTTAACAAAGGTGACATGTTTTGTATTTTATATTCAATCCTCGAAGAATCAGGCTAATACTAAATATTTATTTACCAAGACTGTTCTTCAATTATGGAAGGAAATTAAATTAGATATGTAGGCATTCTTTAAGACTTTTTCTTGATTCTGAAAGGTCTTTTAGTTGGTTGCACACTGATGCTGCCAATATGACAGTTTATTATATTAAAATTACATAGTTCATGGAACTGCTCTTTTTCTTAGACTTAAGCTATCTTTTTAAAATCTTCCAAATATAACAAGAAAACCTTGTTATATTTGTGAGGATACTTCAAAATTTCCTCTTTTACCTGTTTGTTTTCTCTCTTTCTCCATCCAATGAACACTGTCATTTTGTACTGGCAAGTACTTCACTAAGTCTATCTGGTCAACAAAAGAGTCTTGTCAGAGCATGTTCACCTAAGCCAAGGGAACTGCTGCTACCTCCTTTTAAGAGACTTGAGAAAGTTACATCAGCTGGCTGGCAGAAAAGCATTCTGAAAGCTCTCCAATGATGATCTGTGTGAGCACCTGTTTGTGGGAGCAGTAATTAGTGACATTGTTGTCTAGGCCAAGATTTCTTTCTTCGCTTACTTCCTAGTATTCTGGTCAGCAGTGAATTTCTTACCTTGAAACAAAGATTCCCCAATTTTCATCCATCCAATTAATAGTAAATTGGGAAAACATATCATTGGTTCACTTTGAAGGTTCTGAATCTGATATTCCAAAAATAAACATAAACCTTAAAAAAAAACCACTGGATTAAATATTGTTTTTCCATATTGTATGGACAGGGACAATGGGATAAGTGGCTTAATAAGCATCTTTGTAAATTACTATTTTAAAGTAATATCTATGAATAATTAATAATAATCAATAATAATAATAATAATAGTAATAATAATTAATAGCTGTGATCAAATAACTTTACCTAGTTTTTTCTTCTGGTAGAGTTTAAACATTCTTAGCTCCAATTTGAGGATCATGTAGCAAAGGAAATAAAAATGTCATGTTGATAAATACCACAAAATTGAAGAGAAAAACTTAGACATAATAAGTAATTTTAGTAGTAGCATTTCTACAAACAAGCCAACAACTTCATCAATGTACCAATTAAGCTGTAAGCACAACCACAATCATTATATACCAGTCAGAGGCAGTCTCTGACCTGAAGCCTGTGTTTCACAAGTTTTATATGCCACAAACAGACATTTTTCAACTTTAAAATACAGTGGTAATCAAGGACTTGTGATGTGTGTCCTCTACTCATGGACAATACAGACCATGACTTCCTGGACATTAGAGGATGCACAACAATGGTTTTGTAGTTCTCCATCCTAGCTTATGGAAATATGTTTGGGATGAACATTCAACTTAATTCACAAGGTGAATTCATATGAATTATATTTCTTTGGCCATTGAAAGCTAGTAGGTTTTCAGTGTCTAAAAGTTGCTAATTGTCAAATAAATTCACTGGCCAAGATCAGAACTCTCAGCAGTCACAATAAAAGCAACTGATATTAAAATTTGTAAACTAAACACTCATTATTTCTTAATAAATTATAACATATTTTTAGGCTTTGATGACAAACATTAACCTAAACATTGGTATGTAGAAATAGCATTGAATTGTGTCTATTATTCATATAATGATTGTTCTATCCTTATAACTTTCTCCAACTCCTTTATCTTTAAAAAAGTAAAAATATTTACTTTGCTTGTGTGTGTGTGTATGTGTGTGTGTGTGTGTGTGTGTGTGTGTGTGTAGACTTTGCACAGAAGTACTGAAAGGTCCGGGACTCCCCAGAAAGGAGGTCCACTTAAGTCACAGGATAGCACGCACCCAAAGGACACACGAGAGACCGTCTTGCTGTAAAGCACATGAGGTGGTTTATTAAATCAGAGCTCTGGGCCAGCCCATATCCCCATATCTCACATAGGGGATAGAGGGACTGACTTCGTGGCCCAGTGGTCTAGCTCTTATATATGGGCGGGGTGGGGAAAAAGCGAACTTTCGCATGGGTGCACAGGATTGGTTGTTTTACTTTTTTTTTTTTTTTTTTTTGAACACTAGTAGGCTGTACCATGGGGGCAGGGTGTAGTTCCTCTCTTGGCCAGTCAGTTTCTGGGATGTTCTTAACAGGCCTTTGTCCTGTAACTCCCCCTCCTCTGTAACTAATTAGATGGACCCAAACCTGCTGGCAGGTGCTTTTCTGCCCAAGGTCTAAGGCGAAAAAATTTACACATATTTCATAAAATGGCCTTTATAATTTTTCACTCTACAGTACAAACAGAAGGCTATGTCACATCCCTTGGAAGTCAAGTTAGAATATGGGACCAGGGAACCAAACAGGAGTCCTCTGTAAGAACAACAATTACTCCTAGCCACTGGGACATCTCTTTAGCCTCTTTAGATCCTTTTTGACTTCTAACAATTAAAAATAAAGCATGTAAGCAATTTTATGTATTTGATACTTATACCTTTTACTTTTCTTTCTCATTTTATTGTTGGTGGTCATACTGCCGTCACTAATGGCCAATACAACACATTTTCACTGTCACCATATTTTCCTTATCTGCATGCTCCATACATCCTATGAAACCTGGCTGTTACTATCTCAATCCCTGCTTACAAGGAGATATTTTGTGCCTCCCCACCATACATCTCTTGTATGAGATTTGTGTGGCATTAATTGGTCCTAAATTATTAAGAACTTTTAGCTACAAAGTTCTTTCATTGGGGCTATATCTTCAGACAGTCTCTCCAGATGCATGTGCTCCCGTCTGGAATCTGAGTCACGCCAGGACCCTACTTATCCACTCTATCCACTACCAGCTCACTTTCTGTCTCACCAATCACTTCACCTTCTGTCTGGCAATTTATAAGTGATTTCTCTTGGTCAGTATAAATGTCTTCCTGAGTCTGAGAAAGTGAGTGTTGAACATATGGTACCCTCTGCTATTCTTGGAGGTAGAGGACTACAGCTATGATCTTTAAGGTCATGGTTAGCCCTCTTCATAGATCATAGTCTTGGCCTTTTCCCCTGGGTGAGACTTTGCCTCTGAGTCAAGGTTTTTACCTTTTGCCTTCACTTGAAGCTCGGGTACCAGGTACTAAGCTGACCCCTGTGGCATGCAGTGATGAATTAATGAATAGTTTGTCCTCATTTGGTCCTCTTTCAGTACTGCAGATGCTCTTAACTACAAGCTGTTGTTACCTTTTTTTTCCCTTTCCTCTCATTCATCCATTGGAATGGGATTATCCATACCTTCTGGCTCCTCCTTGAGATGGCTCTTACAGAACCTCTGACTCCTCTACCTTGTGCCCAATTCAAGGGTCTCTAAACTTAACTGTATTTTCAGTAAAATCTGGCCTCAATATTCTTTATTTAATCAGTCCAAATGGGGGTCTAATTGTGCCCGAGATCTCAGTATTGTTCTGGACCTTTACAGCTACTGCAAGCTACTGGGAAACTGGAAAGAGATGCCTTACATCCAAGTTTTTTCTTACCTCCACTCCAAGCCTTCTCTATGTTCTTCCTGTTCTGCTTGCTGCCCTTCTCTGTATAATCCAGCCATTTTGGTTACCTGGTCCTTTTTCTCTACCCTTCACTGCCTGGTTTTCCCCTCTCCCTTCCCTTCTTTCCTCACATGGCCTAGCTCAGGGTCATGTTCACTCTGGACTCTTGCAGATGTCTCTGCCTTTGACTATGCTTTTCCTCAAATCTACAATAAACCACTCCCTCCACCATATCTAGGAACAGTCATGCTCTTCCTTCTCATTTCTTTTTTCACTCATTAGGTGCTGAAACAACAGGATTGGCATGTATGTGTTTCTTTCCAAGGAAAGTGGCCTCTCTGACCCTAACTGCAGATCTGACTCAATCTTAAGGTATGGATAGATCATTTGTTTCTGCTGGCTTCTGCCATCAATCAAATTTCAGCCCAAATTCAAAGGTCTGCCTTCTCAAGTACTTTTTCCCTCCGCATACTCTAATTATTCCTCTCATTGTCTATGCATATAATTGTTTCTCTGTTTTCTAGATCCTTTGACACCTTTTTACAGCACCCATCTGGGCATTCAGATCTTAGCACTCAGCTCTAGCCTGCTACAGTCATGTGAGCACCTCTACTAAAGAAACTTACTGTCACAATTTTTCCCTGCTTCCTTCTCCCATGTGCCCTTAGGAAATGCAGCCTTTCCTTCTTTAAGCCTGAGACCGACTGGCTCACGCTTTTTTTTTTTTTCTCTCTGCAACCTCTTGAAACTTATAGTAATTCCCTCCAGCAGAACTTTGTTTTGCAACTCTCTGTCTCTCTCTCTCTCTCTCTCTCTCTCTCTCTCTCTCTCTCTCTCTCTCTCCATTTAGCTTAGCCTGAGTACACGGACAACAATGATCAAAGATTGGCATGCTAGATTTTCAAATTCTATTATATGGCAATGACTTCTGTCACTGCACAAACAAATGATCTTCAAATCCTTTGTATCTAAGCTTTCTCTACTCTCCACATCCTTAACTCCCACTTTGAAAAATCTTTTATCACTACAGTTTCTGTGTGATATGATCAGAAACAAAAATATAAAACAAAAACAAAACAAACAAAAACAAAATCCAAAAGCCAAACAATAAGACAAAACAAAAACTTTCTTAATAACGTAAACTTTATCTCAGCATTTGTAAGATCATTGAGTATGTTTTCTTTTTAAATCTATAAAATTTGTAACATAAGTTAGGTTAAAACTTGTAACAAAAAGTTGATAGCCAAAAATGCTATACATAGGTAATATTAATTTTCTACAGCATATTATATATGATCCAAACTTTGAGTGTGTGTGTGTGTGTGTGTGTGTGTGTGTAAGTTGACTTCAACTCTCATTCAAAAAATAGATCTACTAGGAACATGGGTGTTTTAAATACCAACAATGATTTACTTCCATTTTGGCTAATGCCTTCATGAGGATGGAAGCAACCATGTAATTGGTAGCCATCTTTACTAACATAACTTCACCACCATCTTGGTTAAGATGACCACATGATATAAAACAACTATTATAAAACGTCTTACTTATGCTGAGACTCTGCTTATCATTATATCTCCTTTTAGTCTACGGAGGTAGGAACTGGCTTCTAAAATATCTTGGAGTAAGATAGATTTTTATGATTAAGTATAATCAAGGTTTATGAATTTCTAAGTTTGTAAAAGTCTATTTACTCAAATTAACAAAAGGTGACTTGAGATATATGTGTAGTTACTTATGTCTTTGCCAACACTAAGTTTATAAAAAGTTTAAATAAGGAACAGCATGTGTTTTATAAATAAAGTTTATAAATTCACAAGGTCTACTCAGACTAACAGTACTGATTTCAGCCTTAGATATTTGGGTAAACTGAGTCATATAAGAAAATATGACACTCTATAATGATGAACTATAAAAAGGATCAGAAAAATTCCAAGTCTCCTTATGGACTTTATGGCTTAAAGCTTACAGCATTTATGGTTTAATGTTTTATTAACATTGAACCATAAACAAGGTTTCAAGGTTTCATTGATCCTTGTTTCATAAACAAGTGTCTTCATTGAAATCTTTAACTCAAAATTTAAGTCTCAAACTTAACAGGAATAAATTTGTAAATTTCTAATCTTACAAAAGATACTCTTATACATTGTTATGCAATTCACTTATTAAAAATCTTCAGGCTCCTGTTAAGCCCAGGTTATGCCTGAAAATAGGTAAACTCTTTAAATATCTGCTGAATATGGCACTTAAAATGTTTAATCAAAAAACTTCCTGTTATATGTAGAAAAAAAAAAAACCTTCTAACAGGAACACTGAAGTCTCTAAAGAAGATAGATAGGGCATCCCCACCTGAACTGTAGAAATACTGACCAAGGGAAAAACTGTATTATACCTTGTTTGCTGTCTGAACCCTACACAAACTGGGGACACTTTCAGGTTGATAGTCCTATTTTGTACTGTTTAACTAGGGTCAGGCGACCAAGTTCCTTCTCCAGAAGAAAATCTTTCAGACCTGCTTCTGGCTGCTGAATGCTGATGGTACTATGTGGCAGCTGAAGACTGAATGCTGTCTTGTATGACAGTGAAAGACCTATGACCACTGTACCCAGTGAATCCATTCAGAACGTAGGAGCCTAGAAAAGTTGCCTAGATAGTGGGTAAATCTCTGCAACTGATACACAGGCCATTTAGATTATACCGCCTACACTAATTTATCCTTCTCAGAGTCTGATGATATTGACTTGTAGCTTCACCAGCAACAATCACCCAGCAAGGCTGGTTCTTAGTTTCTTTGTTTTGGTTTCTCAGTTCTGTCTCCTTAGTTCTCTTCGTATATAAAAATCAGGACTCAAGCCTCACTTTCCTTGAGCTACTAGGTCTCTAGATGAGAAGCACAGTTTAACTTGCTATTAGACTCTAAAAAGAGACTAACTCAGGGAACTACTTCAAAGTAACTTTTTATTACTACATTATTTAAAGGAACATGGTTTACCATTAGCCACCTGTGTCTCATGGTAAATGATGGAATAAAAAAGTTTAAAGTTTATGTAAGTTCTGTGGGTTGAAGGAAGTTTTTAGGTATATAAATAGTAGTTGTAAATGTCTGATAATATGAAAGGTTAAATAAGTTATGAAGATCTAAAAAAAGGTTTTTTTTTTTTTTTTTTTTTTTTTTTTGTTGAAATTGGGGCCTAGGTCTCCTTCCCATTTCAAGACTCCAAGAAATAAGACTCATACTTAAAATATATTTACAAATATTTTGGGCATATAGCTAGACTCTTCTCTGACTAGATCAAAACTAATGATAACTTATTTATTTTAACCTACATTCTGCCATGGGGCTGGTTACCTGTGCTCAGGTACTATATGAGACTCCTCAAATCTTTCTGGGCACCTCTCCTGCTTGGGTCTATTTCAGAATTCTTTCTCCTCCCATATGTCTCACCTATATTTCCAGTCTAAGTCATAGGACATAGACTTTTTAATTGACAGATGATGCATTCATGAAATACACAAGTTATTCTCTCTATAACATTATCAGATGTGTAAATGAAAATTGGAAATGTCTATGAAAATAATTTAATGTATATGGAAAATTATTTTGTTTAAAATGTTGCTATTTTTTTCTTCTTCCAAAAGTTCTGAAGTTCAAGTCTTTCAACATTAATCAATCTTTCTGATAACTGGTAAAGCTCAAGAGTTGGATTTTCCTTTGGTTCTAGGAATAGATGTAAAAGTGCTTCTCAATTGTGCTAAAAACATGTCTCTCCAATCCCTATATCCATGTCTCTGGGGGGAAAGTGTTAATGCTTTCAACCCAGAATCAGTTTTCTGGGGTACCTAAGCTTAAACTATAATTCAAAGGCATGATTCTGCCACATTTTTTAATAATGTAGATTACAGTACAGATTACAGAGAGGGATAATGCTAACATTTTTAAATAGTTTATTTCTCTTATAAACTTAAAAACATGTGAACTTCATGAGTCGACTTGAATCAATGTCTCTCTCACAGGTCAAAGAGACTCCTAAATTTTCCCTCTTGTCTACTTCTGAGGGGAGATCTTTCCTTCTCTTCTGGTTTAGGATTGCTCTCCTGTAACTACCAGGACTCTGGGCCTGGAGGTTTCAAATGAACACCCTGGATAAAAATAATTTCATCTATCTATCTATCTATCTATCTATCTATCTATCTATCTATCTATCTACCTCTGATGAATTTATGATGAGCCTTGTGTTAGAGAAGCTATGGACCAAAGGTCAGGAAAAAACTAGACAATAGTCACAGAACTAATTGAGAAATTGTTGAGAGGTTTGGACTTTTCAGGAACTTGGTTGTGCTGGATGCTGGTATAGAAATGGGAAAGAAATCTATAGCAGCTGTCGGCTCCCATGACTCTTATTTCTCTGAGTTGTCAGTAGTAAGGCTGAGTTGGGGTTGGAGATTCTCATGGCCACAGTGAGGAAGGATGCACATATGAAGGTAGAATAAAGTCAATCTGGACTTTTGCAACAAGTGGAAATTGAGATTATTACCTAGAGTTTGATAGCTAATTAGCTAATTAATTAGCTTTTCAGGCATGCAGAACATCATTTATTTATTCCCGAGGTCAATCAAAAAAGATTTATTTATTTATTTATTTATTTATTTATTTAATTTCTATGAGTGCTCTATCTTCATGTATACCTGCATGCCAGAAGAGGACATCAGATCAGACTATTATAGAAGGTTGTGAGCCAACATATGACTGCTGGGAATTGAACTCAGAACCTCTGCAAGAGCAACTACTGCTCTTAACTGCTGAGCAGTCTTTCCAGTCCTGAGGTCAATTTTAAACTCTTCGAGGAAGGAAATAAATCCTAGACATTTTAATTTCATTTTAGCTGAAGGGATGATATGATGGAGTTAAAGTTAGAGATGGGGATATTGGCATTGTTGTGTTTTATAAAAAAAAAAGTCAAAGACATGCTTTGTAGAGCTCAATATGATGAGGTGGGAGGCGTTCCTTAGTGGGTCCATGTTGAGGTATCCTTTCCTCCTGAGGTACCAGCCATACCACAGCTTTCATGTAGAATACAGTTTATTTAGGGGATGGGAAAGGAAGTTGAAAAGGGAGTAGAGACAGAGAAAGAAAGACAGAGAGAAAGAGAGAGAGAGAGATGAAAGGTCAGCTAGGAATACATGGAAAGACTTGAGAACAGAAGGGAAGAGAGGGAAAAAGGGGTCAGGGAGAGAAGATAGTCAGAGAGAAGGAGCAGAGAGTGAGAGAGGAGGGGCCCAATAACCCCTTTTCTAGCAAGCTAGGCCTACTGGGCAGTTGCTAGGTAACTATTAGACAGAGAATAGAAGGAATGCCAACATTCCTCCATTTTGGTTTAATTTAAAAAAGAGAAACTAGAAAGAGGTGATGATGAAGCAGGAAGAGAGTCATCATGATCTTTGTCTACTTCCTGCTGACTTTGGGACAATGTATCACCAGGAAACCTAAGAAAATGGGCATGGGGATGTTCCTCAGTCTTAGGTGAGTTGGCTATTTTCTTGCTGTCCAGGGTCTGTGGAACCATTTGTGGGTAGGAAGTTGCAGGTCCAGTGGAAGTATCTGTGTCTTTGAGAGCAGGCTGGAGCATCTGTGGGTTGCTTCTCTGGAGCTATCTTGGATGTAGATTTTGAGTAAATGCCTAGACTTGATAAGATGCTGAAACACACACACACACACACACACACACACACACACACACACTAGAGGTAAAATACAAAGTTAAGTATGTTTGGGAGAAAATTTTTTTAAGTATGCATTTGAAACCCTTAGGTCTTGGTGGTTGGGATGAGGGGAGTCCCAATTCCAGGGAACATGAGAGGAATCACACTCTTTGGAATAGGTAATAGGTAGAAGCTTGGGCTATTGATTGGCAGGTGTACTTACCCAGATGGGGTCTGTTTGGTCCATGACAGGTGGATCTGAGTGAGTTTCCTGGAGCTTGTAAGTTTACAAAAGAGATAAGTTTGTTAACAGCATGAATAGTTTTTAAGGTGAGCTTAGGGAAGACAAAAAACTTTCCTGGAAAAGGATATTTTTCTTCTGTCTAGGAGACTTCACATACATAAATTTAGAATAATGGAAGCATTTTAAGTTTTTATTTAAAAGACAATTAAAGGAAACTCAAAACTTTGACATTGTTAATATGATAGTTGATTATATAGATTCAACATGGGAAACACCTTAAGTCTATAGTTAAAAGACAATCAAAAGAAATTTAAAATTTGAACTTGTGATTATAAAAGTTGGATCATATAGAGGAGTATTTTATTAGATCTGAGCTAATTTATAAGAACTCTATTGGTTAATATTAGGACAGTGGAATAACAAGGAGAGGAAATATAAAGCATTTAGTCACTGGAAAGTGAGTTTAGATAAGGAAGTAGCAGAAAGTTATATATGTGAAAGGTTACATCTGAATTTGTGTATCCTTTATCATAAAGCTCATCAGCAAGGCAAACCTATCTTTCCTTTTGATAAGAGATCTGGCAGTCTTAGATAGCTAATGAATCAATTAATGAGCTAATATGGTGGTAGATTACCTTGTGGGAAGCAGCTAGGGGTCTGTTTTCTAGCTGTCAAGCTGTCAATGGAATCAGAAATCTGGGAACAATAAATTATAATAATATAAATATTATATATTAATTAAAATGACAGAGGTTGGTCTATATATAGCTCACAACCTAAACAGTTTCCAGGTCCCTGTGATCTCCATTGCAACTTGGATAGAAGTATTCTGGCCATCAGACCCGGAAGACTAGAAGCTTTTTCCTGTGAAATAGGAACATAAGAGAAATGGCTCACCTTGTCTTAGGCGATATGAGACATTTAATTCTCCAGGTGTCCTTTGTCTGTCCACAGTTCGCCTGGCAACCAGGGGAGCACCAAGATGACATTCAGGAAATAAGAAATGGTCTGAGATGAAGGGTGAAGCCGGGCTGGTTTGGAGGTCCCTGGGCCTGTGATGAGAAGAGGGTGGGGGTGGGGGTTTCTCAGAGTCTTGGTCATCCCAGCACTGCTGGGAGTCATGGAAGAGCCGAGAATGGTACCCAAGGCTTGAGGACAGCGTCTAGCCTAGGGCTGGGGAAAAAGAGGTGCTCCAGCTTAGCTCAGTGGTGATTATCCTTAGCTTTATAGTTATAGGCTGGGAGTGCAGAGATGACTTCTATGGGAGATTTAGCTGTGGCCCTGTAGGTAATAACCTTCTGCATGTTCTCCATGGTGGTGGTAGATGAAAGAGACAGTCCATATTTATCCATATCATTTATTGTCTGTTCATCACGGGAAATGGGTGCATACTGTACTGTACACACTTTTAAAGGGAAATAAATTCTAGACATTTTAGTTTCATCTTAGGTGAAGGGATACATGGTCTGTATACAGAGCAGATGCTGCAATGGGCTTAAAGTTAGAGATAGAAAGATTGACATTTTTGTGTCTTATAAAAAGAGCCAAGGATATGCTTTTTAGAGCGTGGTACAGTAAGGTGGGAGGGATGCCTCGGCAGGCCAATGCCAAAGCATCCCTTCCCCTCTGAGGTATCAGCTATATGATGGAAATAGTGTAAAATAGAGTTTATTTTGGGCATGCGAAGGGGAATTGAGAAGGGAGTAGAGACAGAGAAATACAGAGGGGTAGGGGAGAGAGAGGAGAGAGACAGAGAGGGAGGGAAGGAGGAGGAGAGGGAAGGAGAGAGGGAGGGAGAGAGAAAAAAGAGGAAAGGCCAGTTAGGAACATGTGGAGCTATGGGTAGAAGGGGAAGGGGAGAGAGGGAGAGAGGTAGAAAGGGGTCAGGGAGAGAAGAGAGTCAAAGAGAGAGAAGGTGCAGAGAGACCAATGAGGAGCCAAACAGCTCCTCTTACAGCAAGCCAGGACTACTTGTCTGCTGCTAGGTAACTGTTGGATGGAGCATAGAAGGAATGAGAACAAATGTGGAAAAAGAGTAAATGATTTTTTTCAAGGTTCCTAAATGAAGGGCACATTTGTTTTCAGAACTTTTGTCTTATGTCTTTTGTTTGGTGTGCGCAGCATTTACCTCTGATGCAACTCTTCCTTGCTTTATGGCATGCTTTTCTTCACATTTAGAGCCATGTCTGGATACAGGAGGTTGTTCAGAGCATCAGAAATGCTTGAGCTTCAATTATACAGCAAGAAATGCCAAGGATGAGGAGCAGACAGCTTACATCGAGGTTAACCATTCCAAGAGGAAGTCTCATTGTCCACTGTTGGCCAAATTAAGCACACCAAGCATTTTTCTCATCTCTGTGAGACAACAAAGAGGAGAAATCATCCCTGTAAGAGCTGTTGGTGTCCCTTGCTTTTTAATTTACAACTTAATGCTGTTTCCTTCTCATCAAGTATCTTTACATTGCTGAAAATGTCAGAGAGATGCCATGCAGAGTTTAATATTTTATACAGCAGAATTGTAAGTGCTTTGTCTTGTGTCTTTTATCTGCCAAGAGACTTCCCAACTACGCTGCTTGTTTGGCTCCTGTCAGGGACTGAATTACAACTTGTAGCATTTGCTGCTCTTTTCTGTGAAGAGGAGGTGCCAAACACAAACCTATTTCTGTTCTCTTTTGTTCTGTAGTCTTCTTGCACAAACCCCGCCACTACCTTCTCAGAATTCCTGATGTTTTCCAACCAGTATGTCTCTAATTGGTATGCAAATATCAATGAATGACTGTGGAGTTTGGATAATGAAACCCTCTCTCTTGTCCCAAGAACATCAAAGAATACTGGGCATGAAGACTGAAATATGCTAGCACCAGTTGCTGTAGATATTTGATAAATGCCTGGATAGCAAGAAATTACAGACATTGTTTCAAAAAAAAAATACAAAGACTTTTTGTGTTCTAAAGAGAATTTCAAATAGCTTCACTACAGTTTACTATCTCTATTTGTAAAACACATTAACCTAGTGATGCCTATGTTTGTAAAGTACTTCATTACAAAGCACTTTATACAATAGCCATTTTGGTCGTGGTAACATTCTCATTTTCAAGCAGGAGAAATTGAGGCTGTAAAGGACAGTGGGTATCCAAGGTTGCACAGAATGTGAACAGCGGTCATTGGCTTCCTGAGAAGTCAACAGTGTGATAACCTCATTATCCCTACCATCATAACACGGTCGAAAAATGTGATAAATGAATGTAAATGAATTCCATGTAAGCACAACTTATACCCAAGTCTTATGTCACAAGTTCTTCACTTTGAATAAATTCTCTTTTTTCATTCTCATCAAATTCTGGAATATATATATATATATATATATATATATATATATATATATTCCAATGTATATATGTATACATATGTGTATATATATATTATATGTATGTCCAATGTATATATGTATACATATGTGTGTATATATATATATATATATATATATATATATATATATATTCTTTCTCATTCTTCACATTCTTCACCTTACTTCAGCCATAAGCTCTCAGCAGCCTAGTATCTGTAGGGAACAATCTTTCTTAGAGCAGTAATTCAGTTTCCTTATTAGCATTTATTCACTGTTTATTTTTTGGTTTTGTGCACATGTGTGTATAAATGGATGCATGTCAACATGGATTTGTGTGTATATGCAGATGTGGAAGTATATGCACATACACGTGTAATCCATAGAACATTGATCCACATTGTTATTTTGTGGTGGTTTGAATAATAATGGCTCCTATAGGCCCTTGAAGAATGACACTATTAAGAAATGTGGTCTTGTTGGAATAGGTGTGACCTTGTTGGAGGAATTTTTCACTGGGGAGAGGCCTTTGAGGGCTCATATGCTCAAGCTAGGTATAGGTCTCTTCTGTCTATGGATCCAGATGTCTGTGGATCCAGATGCAGAACTCTCAGCTACCTTTCTAGCACCATGTCTGCCGGGATGTTACCATTCTTACTGTCATGATGATAAAGGACTAAACCTCTGAACTGTGAGCCAGCCCCAATGAAATGTTTTCCTTTAAAAAGTTGCCAAGATCATGGTATCTTTTCACAGGAATGAAACCCTCATTAAGAGAGATGGGGTCTTGTATTGGAATCTTTCCCCTGCTACATTTTACAATAAAACTCGGTAATCTGGGAGGAGCTAATGTGGGAGGAAAGGAGAGGAAGAGGAGAAGGAAGAGGATGAGCTAGAAGAAGGGAGGATGTAGGAGCCATGGAGAACCACGGGTCCAGGACCATCCTAGGTAACAACTTATATCTAGGTTAGTTAATTGGGTAATACCTCTAATTGTGTGGGCATCTTGTTAATTGAACATTACCAAACATATAAAGCCTTTGGATAATCTTTAAGCATTAGAGTCTCATTTCTACTGGATACCATGTGGATGGCGAGGTGGTCTGGGCTCAGCCAAGCATTGTAGGGACAGCGTGGTAGATTGGCAGAGCCATCTCCCATGCTGGCATTTCACGGGTGGCAGGGCAAGTACCTCTGGCTGTCCAGAGGCAAGAATAGGCTGCTGCTCATAGACTCAGGCCTTGTTTAGTCAGAAACATGGCGGCACAATAAAATCAAGCCAGATTGGGTGACGCTGTTTTAAATATTACCTGTAACAGTATCTCTCCTGAGGGGCTGTGTCTCATTAATTAGGCTATGGTGGCTGGCCATTAGTTCTCATGGATTGACCTATCTTTTTCTTGTTTCTACTGGATTACAAGCAAGTACAGACATGCTTAGCTTTTGTCTTGCCTTTTAGGGGGTCCATATGCTTGGACAGCAGTGACTTTATTGATTGAGGTGTCTCCACAGCCCAATATCTGCCAGTTATTAGATTGTTTGTTAATTCTTTCTTACAATTGCTGCATTTCTATTGAATAAGCTCTTTTTTCAATAAAATGTCACTCTCTGGTAAGTAAGACTTCTTGTCTTTGAAATCTGCTGTGTCTATGTCAATGAGGCAGATTTTTCTTTCTTTCACTTTCAGGTTTTCTGTGATTTTAATAAGATGCATTTTTTTTTTAATGAACAGTCTATCGGTATACATTTGTTCTTTACCAACACAGCCCTCAGCTCTTTGAATTTTAGTTTGACTTTGTTAAGTTTTTAACTTATTTAATTTGATTCTATATCTACTATTTGATTATTTAATCACTGTTTATTATTAATTCATTTGTTGTTGTTGTTTTACTTTAACTTTTTCAAGACAGGATTAATTCGTGTAGCCCTGGCTGTCCTAGAACTTATGACGCAGACAAGGTTGATCTTTAGCTACCTCTGCTTCTAATTTTTGAGATTAAGGGTATGTGCCATCACTCCTGGCCAATTCACTTTTCTCCTCCTTTTTATCTTCTTTTTAAATATGGGATTAATCACATTTTATAAATATCTTATTTTTTGATAATTTTAAGCAAAGTTTCAACATATTTTTCATATACTTTTTAAAATATGAATCCATTTATTTTCTCTTTCAATTGCTTTTCATTTCCCTCTCAATTTTGTCTCATTTTTTCCACTTCTTAATTCCTGTAATATTTCTAGCAAGAGGGATTTCTTTATCTAAAATGTCTTTCCCTACCACAGTTTCTAAAAGATACTATAAATAGCTTGGGACTTTGCCGTCTTTTATACTTTTCTTTTTTGCTCCTTTCAAGATGTCATTTCCTTGCCTCCTGGCTTGATACCCTCTAGCAAGAAGTGACATGTCTTTTTGTACATTTGCTTTGTCATAAGTAATGCATTTTTATGAAATTTTACAATTTTGTAGCTCTCTCTATTCTCCTAACCCCCTCCCTCCATTCCTCCCTCCCTTAATACCTCCCTCCCTCCTTGCCTTCCTTCTTTATTCCCTTCCTTGTTGGCATTGCAGTTTTTCTAAATCTGTATATGTTTTTCTTTATCCCCCCTCTCCTTTTCTTTCTTTCCTTTACCAATATCAAGACAAGACTTTTGATATCTACAGGGTTAATATGGCGACTCAAAATTGCCAGCTATGCAGTAGGATTAACTGTCAGTGACTCCGGTTGAGACCCAGGACTCAGAACATAGTCCTCAGGTGTTAAGTGTCTTTGGCAGGCTCTCCAAGTGTCCACAGTCTTCTTTGTGAGCCAGCCTTGGCACCTGGGGAGAATATAGGCAAACCTGAGTTTGATCCTGGGACTTTTCCTTTATTCCAATTTCTCGCCCGAGAAACTCAAACCTGGACATGGTGGCTCTCATTGCCATTGTTCTATTATTCTAAAGAGACAGCATGACCAGAGCAACTCATATATATGTAAATATGTATGTGTATATGTGTATATGTGTATATGTGTATATGTGTATATGTGTATATGTGTATATGTGTATATGTGTATATGTGTATATGTGTATATATACATGTATATATATGTATATATGCATGTTTATATATGTATATATACACATTTGTATATATGTATGTATATATATATACATATATGTATATATGTATATGTGACAAATTTATGTATGGCAAACATAAATATGACATTATGTGTGTGTGTGTGTGTGTGTGTAACAAAGAAACATTTTATTGGAGGCTTGCTTACAGTTTTAGAGGGTTAGTCAATTATAATCATAGTGAGGGGAATGGTGATATGCCAGCAGGTGTGGTACTGGAGAAATAACTGAGAGTGGCATTCTGATCCACAGGCAAAAGTCAGGCAATCAGACAGACAGACAATCAGACAGATATTGGGTCTGGATGAGTTTTGTAAGCCTCAAGCCTACCCTTACTGACAAACCTCCAAACGCCACACCTCCTAATCATGTTTTGACAGTTCATCAGATGAGCACATAGATATGAGCCCAGGAGTGCCACTCTCAATCAAACCACAGTGGCATACTTCTAGTCTCCATTCCTGGGAGGTGGAGACGGCAGACTACTCTCTTGGTTATACTATGCATAGTAGACTAAGTAGACCAAGCCAATTTCAGATGACAGCCTATCTAAAACCAAACTTAAAACTAAAAATCTGGAGTCCTCTGTGCGTTTCTGGGCTTAGCATTGGTTACTCTACCATCTAGTGCATGGACAGTGAGTTAACATTAGCATAGGGACCTCTGAATGCGTCCACAGGGACTCTTCATAGATTCTTCCTTGTTACTTGTAGATAATTTAGAACTGAAATTTTAAAAACTCTCACCAACATTGTTATTCCTCCTCTACTTCTGAAACTGGAAATAGATGTATTTTTATCCTTCTGATTCTATCACATAGGTGTCTTCTATTTTGTTTTGGTTTATTGCTTAGTTTCCTTTCACAAGGTTTTCTATTGATCTGCCTCCAAATTCACCAATCCTGAATTGTGTGCAATATGTCGTTAACCTTCCATGATGATTTATTTCAAATGTTACATTATCAGTTCTAGAGTTGATTCATTACACAGAATCTGAATAGGCATTGAATATTTAATTATAAGCAAGATGCCTCTGATTTCTTGTATTGAATTAAGTTATTAGTTTCTTTAAAAAAAAATAGTCATCATATCTGGCATTCATTACAGGATTGTGGTGGGTTGAATGTGTTTGGTTCAGGGAGTGCCCATTAGGAGGTGTGGCTTTGTTGAAGTAGGTGTTGCCTTTTTGGAGGAAGTGTGTCACATCGGAGTGGGCTAGCTTTTGGTAGCCAGTGTTCTCCTGTTTGCCTTTAGAACAAGATGTAAAACTCTTAGCTCCTTCAGCACCAGGCCTGCCTAGAGGCTACCAAGCTTCTGCTTTGATAATGGACTGAATCTTTGACCATGTAAGACAACCCCAATTAAATGTTGTCCCTTAAAGTAGCTGCTTTAGTCATGGTGTCTTTTCACAACAATGAAACCTAAGATAGCGGCATTATAATTTTGATAATATATTACTTTGTTTCCAAAAATATTTTGGGTGCTGAGATTATTGCATGCAATGCAGTACTTGTCTTGCATGCAGAAGGCCCACATTTTGAGTTCTAGCCATAAAAAAAAAAAACATTAAATAGTAAGAAAATGCACTTAATGTACAGAATTTCTTATGGAATGGGTGTTCTCAGAAGTATTAGCATATGTAAGTCACAGGGTATAATTAAAATGTTTCATACACATTCTGAAGTGAAGGTCCAAATCAGTTTAACTAGCATCTTAAGTTATATTTCTTTGTATTTAAATAGTTTCTTTGGGTTTGGGGAGATGGCTCACTAATTAAAGCACTGGCTGTACAAATAGCAATTTGAGATCGTGAGTTCAGATCCCTGCAATTCACATATGTGCAAAGGGGTGATGGTGGCAGCCCATGTAATTGTAGCTTACAAAAGGAGAAATAGAAGGTTCCCTGGAATCTTAGTTAGGTTTAATTTTGCTGTGATGAAACACCATAGCCAAAAACAAATTGGGAACAGATTCAGCCCACAGCTCTAGAAATCTAATTCCGAGTTCATAGGACTCAAAGGAATCTAAACATTGTGATGTCAGACAAAATATGCAAATAAACACTCACCTAGATTCTTAGGAAATGTGGATGTTACAGAATGGAGGACATTTTGGTAGAGAGAGAAATAACTTACTCTGGATAATTGTGTCAATGAGACCAGGGAGAAACAAACAAGTTATGCACACACAGATGCATCAGCTCATCACACTTTTTTTCTCCCTCTTCTTATTCTTCTTTTAGTCTCTGTCTTTCTTTGTCCCTGTGTTTTTCTATATCTCTGTCTATATGTCTCTGTCTCTCATTCTACCTCTATCTTTCTCTTTCTCTCTTTTTCTTTCCCTCCCTCCTTTTTCCTTAGCTACTCATACAAAATAAGTGTTCATTTCATTTGCACAAGAAGACCCTAGTTTGCCTAACAGGACATGATGTGAAATGTACCGTAGTCCTGTAGCATAAAGCATAGTTCTTTTCACCTCATTTACAGAAGGAATTCAACTTCCTTTGCTTTAATCCATGACTTAAAGAGGCCTAGGGCAAGGTCATGATGGTATTCACATTTCCTGAGAGTTTCTTTGGTGTCAGACCCACTACTAAGAATATCACCTCATTATCCCTCAAGACTGTTCTGAGAATCTGATCTTACTTATGCTTGTAACAGGATGTATCCAAAGCCACAATGTTATCCAGGCTCAGAACGGGATTTTGAAGTCAAGAACTCTGGTGTGCTCTATATATGCTCTAGAAAAAAAAAGTTATGATTTCTTGGTAAAGATAAAGAAGTTGAGCTTTTCCAGTGCCTGCACTGACAGGGGCTCTCAAATCAGATGAAAATCAGTAGAAATAAACAGAAGCTAAGTCAGACTTTGGGCTGTAGATACTACTGAAATAATCTTGTCTGTGTCTCTATGTAGGCATAATGAGAAATGTGTACGTTAAGCAAGCTAGAAGTATGTCATACATAACAAACTTCAGCATTTCTGAAGATACTTTATGCAGCTGGGAAAAGGGTGTGCTTTCCAAATTTTAATTAAGAATAGGAAGAGTCACAATTATCTTTCTTTCTGCATTCAGAAAAAATGTCATATCAGATAACCAGGCATTTTATACTTTCAGAGTTTTCATCTCTTTAGCCAGTTGTACCCCTCTAATGGTAAATGAAAGTTTTAGAAAACTATTATAATTTTTGTTGGCTTTGTCATATATAGTCATGTTAATGTTTTCACTGCATGCATATTAGAATTTGTTTTTTTTTTTAAATAATTTATCATAATTAATGAATTTGGTTTGCTCTGCAATTGTGGTCAGGAGTTTAATGCAAACCAATGGTTTCCTATATCTTTTAATTCACAGTTTGATTGTGTCTAGCTTAAGCATGTCTTAGAAACAATCTCCAATGCAGCAGCATTGGGAGATAAGTTCTGGCCGGATACTTAGATCAGAAAGGTTCCACCTTTCTACCTTTCTGAATGCAGTGTTCATGTAGATTATAAAAGGCTTGGGGGCTACTAGTTTCAGTTCTACTGTTTCCTCTTCTCTTTCTGTCTTTCTACCCTCCTCCAAGAAAGATCAGAGCTAGGAAACACTAGCCAGATGCTGGCCACTTGATCTCAAACTTCTTTGCTCCTCTTACAGTGAGCTAAGATTCATTATATACCAACCAACTTTACCCATGCTGTTAAACTAACACTGTAGAAGTAATCAGAAGTTTCCAAACAGAATGTGACCACCAAAAATGGTGACATCATCAGCTACTGGAAAATTTGAGAGCCCAAGTTTCATAATTAAAGGTATTGATATTTGCATGACATATATCCACATGTACATGCACATATGCTCATAACATATCCCTGAGCCATGAATATATATGTAACCTGAGATAAAGCCATAATAATTATACTTGCCCACTGGATTCAAAGGACTTGTTTCTGCATTCTCACCTGCTCCCAGAATCTGAGTCATTGATTCCATGCCTTCTCACCCACTGCCCACAAAGGGGACACCAGGCAGGAAGGAGAACTTGGGCAATAGTTTTATTTAATCTTCCAATATACATAACAAACAGATTGCCTTTTTCTTCATTGAGAAAATAAAAATAAGTCTTGTATAGGTCGAGAAAATAAATAAATGCTATCATATAGTTTGTGGGCATCTGAAGTTTTATCTTTTAGGTGTATTCTGACTGAAGATTTTTTTTATCATTTTTCATCATTGATATAAAAATGAGAAGTGATAATAAAGAACAACTCGAGAGTCATGACTATAATTAGAAATTCATAGTCATTAATTCAAATTGACCATTTCCCATCTGCTTTCAAAGATAGTTCTTGCCCATATTCTATATGTAAAGCCTCTCTTTAATTGACAGTGATTCAAAGTGTAATTGGGTATTTCATTTCAGGTTTATAAGGTTCTAGTATCCTATGCATAGCCAAAGGGTTACATTTTTTGATATAATAAAGTTTCCTTAGTGAAAATACCCTCATTTTGTCTTTCTGTGGTACCTGAAATTTTATTACTTGCTTTACATCTTAAGATGTTTGATGGATATTGTAGCTTTTCAAATGGATTTCATATAAGGAATATATTTTCTGGCCCAGGTGAAACTCTTGTCCTCCTTTAATTTCTTTTTCATTGTCTGTTGTGATGGCTTCTGGATGAACCATGATAGAAGCAGGCTTCCTTTTCAGATACTATTGAAGTGCACATGCAAGCAGTTTTAAATGGTCTTTTTCAGTGATTCCAGGAAGTCACACATGGGATTATATGACTTGTCATTACTAATAAATTGTAATTAATGAGCCAAAATCAGTTATAAACATGTATTTTAAGTTATATAAAATTATTATATCCAATTGGCATAAATTAATTATAAATTGAATTTATTTCACAGGTATATCATGTATTTATGTTTATTTTGGTCTTCATCGATACATATTTACTATAACTAAAGGGTGTCTGATGTAGATATTTATTGCTATATAATTAATTCAGTTTATGAGTTGTAATAAATGTTTTATATGAATACTACTGTTAGTGTGCATGCTCCTGTGTGTGAAAGCAGGTGTGTACACCAAAGTGTACATATAAAGGTCAGAAGACTTCAGCTCTCTGACCTCACTTTCTACCTTAAGTGAGACAGAGTCTTTTGTTCTCAGATGCATGTACCAGACTAAGTGGCCTTCAGGTTTCTGTAGATTCTCTTCATCTCCCATCCTGCTTTGTGAGCACTCCAATTAACAGGCATGTATGAACACATGTGGTCAGATGCAGGGTAGGGGTATGTGACCTCAGATCCTCAGGCTTACAAAGTGAGTACACTGACTGAGGCAGCACCCCAGGTCTCATCGTTTCACTGCTGGACCTTGTGGCTTATGCCTAAATGTCAGTGTATGAGAGGCCAAGGTTTCAGGACCTGACAGTCTGAGGTCATCCTGTACTACAGGGAGTGCTGAGCCATTTAGGGTTAAAAAGCAGAATGTTTTATTAAAAACATCCAAAAGATTCTTTCTCATTGCATTTTACTTAATCTTCTTACAGTCTTTTCATATTTTACTGTTATTTATTAAAATATGTGTATCTGCTTTTAATAGGAATTCCTCAGTTTTGGGGATCTTTGTGTTTGTGCTTGGGTTTAACCTATGATTCAAAATATTCATGATATTTAGTAGAAACTAGATAATGTCTAAACTTGTGGCTTTATCCCCTCTTTCCTTGCATCACTATAAGGTTCTTCTGTTTTTTTTTTTGTTTGTGTTACAGTAAACGCTATTTGTTCTATATAAGCCATTTTGCAGCTGTTGTGAAGAAGCAAAAAAAAAAAAAAGAAAGGCATGATGGCCTTTGCAATCACTAAATTTATATCTTAGTATTATATAACATTGGGCCTTATAACAAGTTTTGGTAGAGCAATAAATCATATTTGTGAATATATGTGTATATATATATATATATATATATATATATATATAGAGAGAGAGAGAGAGAGAGAGAGATGTGTTCATACATGCCTATTAATTGGAGTGCTCACATAGCAGGATGGGAGATGAAGAAAAAAATATATATATATATATATTTGCAGGAGGTATCTGAAAAACTGGTACATCTGCCTACCAGCCTGGCCATCACGTTCCCTCTCTAAGTTCCAGCACTAATGGCAGCACCCAGCAGCGGCTGGCCAGAGGCACCAGCCCAGAACCCATGAAACATCAGCATGGCTGTTAACTCCGCTGGTCAGCTCAGTAGCCTCCAGCCCCCAAAACCCAGGGAATATCTGCTACCCCCATGCAGTTGACTTTTAATGCGTAAAGATTAATCAAATAGATTTATATATTGACAAATACTCACAACACAAGATGCCCACACAATTAGAATTGTTGACCCAAATTATCTAACTTTGATATGAATAACTGCTATAGACATGAGAGAAACATCTCCTTGCCATCTTGCCTCTCATCTCCTCCTCTTATTTTTTCTCCTCCCAACTCCTAGCTCTGTCTACCTCTCCTCTATTCAATGACTACTGCAGAGCTCTATTGCAAATACAACAGGCAGGAGAATCCTGCCACATATGTATCTAAGTATAAGTTTATAATATGAAAAATTTTACAGTTGCTTTTTAGCCATGGCCTAGATACATTGATTTATAAGTGTTTGTGTCACATAATTATTTTAGGGTCTTATTATTCTGGATTTGATAGAAATTGAACATGACAGTATTGTGATTGTTTTTTTTTTTTTTATTTAACTAAAAGGAAAAAGATAAAGTTTACTTACCATGAAAAACTTTAAATGAGACTAGGTGTATTTGGTCAAACTCAGACTCTTCATGAATTTTTATTTGTAAGAGATATTCATGTAAAAATTACATCTCATCCAAACATTATGCATACTTCACCATTGATACCTGACATGTGAATTATCACACCTCAGCAACAGCACTATTCCTGGAGAAGGTTGATGTAAGACCTTGAAAATGTTCTCTAACTAAAGCATGCTAACATTGATCTTGATTTCCTTGGTTCAGAAATTAAAATATTCTCTGGATTCACCTCCTCAAAAACAGCTACATTCTTTATAGCAAATTTAAAAGCACTTGAATATACAGTTTGTGAAGAAATTTTGCTTACGTAACACTTTCCAAAAATTCCTTTGGTTACTAAAACATTTTTCTCAGGACATCTAGAAATGTTTATTGTCAGTATCATACAGTATATGGTATTATTAGCTTGTACACTTGGTTAATATTGGTTGATACTTGCTGATATGATGTGACATTTAACATAATTGACTAATACATTAACTATTTAAGTGCTTTAACAGGTGAGAGAAGATAAAATGTTTACTTCAGCAACAATATCTTTTAATTCTTTAAAAATACCAAGGCGAGAATAAATTACTATCTCAAGACTTATCAGCAGCATCAACAGATATAAGAAAACATGTAGAGTTCTCATGGACTACTTAGACTTGGATGCCATTAAAGACAGGAGCTGGAAAATGTCACCAAGCAACAGTAGAGAAATATCTTCCTCTCATCTGAATAATTGCCATAAGTTCCAAGAACAAACTAGCTTAAGCCTTGGGTAGCCAAAGTCTTGGACTCCTGGGTGGGTGGGGTATGCTTCTCCATTTTTGGACACCACTATTTATCATTGGTCCAGAACTGAAAATTATTGCATATCAAAGACATGTTTTGCCTCTTTTGTAAGCACATGGCAACACAAATTTTGTATTCATAAAGTAGTTATAACATTGGGGATGAATCGCTGGTAGAATAAAAGAGTGAAAATAATGTTTGGGCTACAACAATGAAGACTATCTCAATTTGATTCAGTGTTTTTTAATAAAGCCATTTATTTAAGACATTTCTGCTTTGCTCTAAGTTGACTTTTTAAGTGTGATTTTTTTTTTTTTATCCTTGTGGTCTATCTGCAAGAGGGTACAAAGAATGTCAGTAAACATATCACTTACCTCCTACCTTATAATGATGTGAAGGCTTGTTAAATAATTCTGAGACAGGCTTCCCAGTCTCTGGATAATTCATACTGTTTTTCATGCAAATAGCAACTGTTAACAACAGACATGTTTTCTGGTGATAATAACAACCCCCAAATACACTAATTCTTTAAAGAAGGTCTCTAATGATCTTTTATTGACAAAGTATTGGGAAAATAGAAAGTTATGAACTTGTGTCTCAACTAGCCTGGAGATGTTTCCAAAATCAATCTCTTATTCAAACATAGAACATACTTCTCTACCTTCCATTTATGGCTTAGGGCAAGGCCAATAAGCTTTGAAGTGCTCTAGGTTAGCTGATTTTTAATCTTTTTTAAAGCTTCATTTGCAGTTGGGAGTCTGATTCAGTTTTAGCTGCTGGAATTTGAGATTTATAAACACATGGGAAAGACACAGTGTAGTAGTTATAGCAATAAAATAGCATTATGTGTAGGCTTGAAACTTACATTTCAGTTATTAAATATTGACTCTAAGTTATGACAAAGTCAAACATATTTTAAAAATAGAAAAGCCCTGAAGGTCACATTATGAAATGTCTATACATAATAATATTTTGTAAGAGTTTATATGAAAAATGATTCAAAATATCAATAATACAGTATATAATATTATATCCTGTTTTATTTTAATTTTCATTTATATTTTTTATACTTTACACTGAATTTTGCTTTATGTTTAGTCTGTATTTTAACTTTGTCTTTTAAGAGATACTTGAAAAAATGTTTTCCTTAAAACTGAGCTCCAGATATTATCAAAAGACCTTGAGATAAGTAAGCCAGCTGCTTCTTTTAGATACACATATGCTACAGGTTCCTTTATGAAGCCCATCGTAATTTGACTTGTCTCCATCATATGTAGTCTAAAGGTAAAGAGAGTGTTGCAAGTCAAGATAGATTGTTATCTTCTGGCTGGAAGTGGTCCTCTTGTTCTCCCAGTTATAGCTACAGTTAGGTATAGTTTTGAAGCTCTATAACACTCCACATTCTGAGATCCAGACTTATTGTTTACAGCTAATATTGGGTCTCCCCTTCAGGCCTGTCACCAGACAGAGAGTCAAATAGAATAATGCTCTGAGACCATTTGTCCTTAATGAAAGCAATTTGTTATGAGCTGAGGGGAAAGTGTCCCTTGTCCTTCTGCCAAAACCAGCCTTCTTATGTGTTTGTTCAGGTTAATCAGATTAATGGAAATAAAACAAGATGCTTGGAAACAAGACATTAATGGAATGATGCGAAGTATTTTTCTAGAACAATGCCAAATACCAGTGAACACGTGTATTCTATTTTCAGATATTTATTTAAAAACACTTTAAATTTTTTGCTTTTGATTGCATTTTTCTATATGACATCTTTATGGCCTTGGTATTCACTTGATAAAATGTTTTTGTGAAGTGCTATTTTTAGAGTAATGGTAATGCATAGGTAGAAATAATGTTGATAAAGCACACATTTATAACTTTCAATATGATTTTAACTAAAACATGCCATATTGTCTTATGCTTAAGAGGATTTCATGTTAAAAACATTGAAGGGAAAATCTATAATGAGCTTTGATTAATAGGTAAAAGCAAACAAATAGTGAAATATGAGGGAAGGAAAAGTGTCATCTTGCTGAAGAAATCTATGGTGGGATGAGATAATGGTATAGTGGAGCCTTTTTGCCTTCTACTAGCTACACTGACTGGCAATAACAGACATTTGAAAGATGTCATTTAGGGGTTTTGTTTTATTAGTTGTGCTTCTTTGAGCTGAGTAACTTCATTGTGATAGAATGATCCAGAACAAACGAGTTTGGTCTTTCTTTCCTATGGTTGGATGTGTTAGGTGCACATTACCTGCATTTTGTCCTCATTTTCTGTAACTTGGTTGCTGTGATCTGGTATTGCTCTCCAATGAGAGACGTGAGAACAATCAATTCAGTTCATTTTAAATAGGGGGAAAAATAGAAAGACCTGCGGAAATTGTACCCAGTCTGGTTCATGATTACAATGGTTCTAAGAACCAGCCACTCTCCACTGGGAAGTTCTCACAGACCAGGATTGTATATACGCCAGGTGTTGCCATTCACATCTGTTCTTTATTTTTAACTGAAAATAGGTTCTTCTCTTACCCTGACCATAGCTTCTCCTCTCTCTACTCCTCTCAACTCCCATAAATCTCCCATCTTTAGATCTATCCCTCCTCTGTCCCTTATCCAAAGAGAGCAGACTTCCAAGAGAAAACAACCAAACATGACAAAACAAAATAATAAAAGGAAAAAATCCTGATACAGAAGCTAAACAAGGCAAAAGGAGGAAAAGAACTCCAAGAGCAGGCAAAAGAGTCAAAGACACACCAACTTCTACAGTTAGAATTCTCATAAAGACACCAAGGGAACAGCTGTAACATATATGCAGAGGTCCTGAGATAGACCCCTGCAGGCTCAGTGTTTGCCAGTTCAGTCTCTGTGAGGCTGTATGCACCCTTCTTAGTTGATTCAATGGGCCATGTTTGCCCAGTGTCCATCACCTCTAATTCTTACACTCTTTCCCCCATCTCTTCTATGGAATTCCCTGAGCATCAAAGGGTTAGACCAGATGGAGACCACCAACCCAGCCACAAAACCTGTGACATGCAATCTGTCCTGTCTGTAAGATGTGCTGGGACAAAGGTGGCACAAAACTTATGGGAGTGACCAATGTTTGCTTGAGACCCACTCTACAAAAGGGAACCCATGCCCTCGACATTGCCTGAATGTCAAGGAACCGGAGACTGAGTAGCCCGCAGGGCTATCATAGAATCAATCATGACTGGTTTAAGAAACTAATTAACAAAATGATTCTTAATGATATTCAGCCATTCTCATAGATTGCTGCCTTCTCCAGTCATCACCAGAGAGGCTTCCCCTGGCAGCAGATGTGAGATCCACAGTCAGACATTATACCTGCTGTTCTTAACATCCAGTTAAAGGTTAGGAATATTTTCCCTTTATGATTTTAAAAAAATGAATACATCAGTTACGTGGAAGATGTTTCTTTCCTTTGGTGTTTACATAGTTATACAGTGAATTTTCTATGTGACCATTTTGTTGTGACTCTTCTTTTCACATTTGTCTTAACCTTTATACAAACTTATTTTGGGAAACTCTCTTGATACACAAGAAAAGGCCACAACAAGATATTTAAATGGAACATCTAATACATATATTAAGTATGTACAGTGTTGTCTTTCTGCTTTAAAATGTCTTCAGCAATTATCACCCTTTCATATAACTGAATGTAGCATTGTTTAAGGTTTCGAGTGGCTGGAACAAAATGTGCCTTTAGTGTTGCAGTCAGTCCTAGGATTTTAACCTTGCTGCTATAGTACGTATTTCTAAAAGAAAGATTTTGAAAGTTGAGGAGGCAAGTTTATGATTTTAGTCATATGCCTCTTTAATTAAAAGCCTTTTTTGTGTTGAGACTATTCACTGGGGCATCAGTTAGGATCTGCTGTTGTACTGGCTACTATATAAGTGCATTGAGATGACCATAAGTTAGTTGGTATTACAATGTATGAGGTTCATAAGTTATAAATGATACATCATAAGAAAATAATCAGCTTATTGTTTTCTTCATTATAATAGAAATAGGAAAATTCTTCTCTAAGGGTTTTGTCAGGAGTCACTGGAAACAGAAATGTAATTTAATAGAGCTTAGCAGAATCTTCATAAATACAACAATAATAATGATACACGCCAGCTAACAGGATAATTGTACTGATAATTGGAAGATGTGCTTCCTTGGCTACAGTGTTTCTACTATGTGGTACAACAGTGTTGCTAAGATCGCATCAACATCCACAAAATGCAAATTAATTAATGGATTCATACCGCATCTAAGTATTAGCACACATTCTTAGTAGAATCAAATTATAAGGTAGGCTTGTAAAAATAATACATAACAGGAAACATTTTTGTTTAAACTTGAGAAGATAATATTATGGGAGGTTTGTTCTTACACTTAGAACACATGTTTCCAAAATATTAAGCAGAAGAGATAAGCAAATAGAAAAGTCTAACAAAGGAAATTGCAATTAAATTGAGAGACATACAAACAAAGGCATTTGGTCTTATTTGCCTGGCAGTGATTGACAATAATGTAATATTCTGACAATTATTATTCCTTACCACGGAAAGACATAGTCTCTGAGACTCCCATATTGATTGTTTGAATTAATTAATGTCTTGCAGCTATCTTATTGTACTTTTAAAAACAAAATAGACATGGAAAGGCAAATAAGACAACAAATCAAGTTTTAATTTTTTTAATCATAATTTCCTCTTCACTCCCTCCATGTTGCCATCTATCACATGATGGGCCTGCTTTTGGTGTTAATGTTCCAGCTTACATATAAAGCATTATATTATTATATTAAATTTTATAGATGAAAACAGCAGAAGGAAATCTGACATTCTGTGAATGTAAATATAGTTTTGTTCTTGTGGATTATTTTTTTATTGTGGGACTTGCATATATATGTGTGCTGTGCTGTTTGTTTACATGCATGTGAATGAAGTTGTGTCCAAAGGTTTATATGAGGATTACAATTCAATGTTGGGTATCTTCCACGACTGCTTTCCACTTTATTTATTAAAGCAGGCTTTCTCCCTGAATCCAAATTTAGCCAAATCCTGCTAGTTGACCTAGCCAATTTGCCCAGGGATGTCTTGTCTCTACCCTACAAATTGTAGGATTACATGTGGCTTTCACATGGCTTCTGGGGCTCCTAACTCTGCTTTTTGTGCCTGCCAAAAGCGCTTCATCCACTGAACCATCTTAGCAGCTCTTGGATGATAAATATGAAGCTTCACATTAAAAACTGTTACTCTTAATTGCAATCTAACTAAATTCTGAAACACTAATTTCTAAGATGTGAGGCAGTAGGTGCCTGCTCACAGATATCAAGCCCATTGGCCTTACTGTGTGTAATTGTTTTATATGTATCATCCAATCAGAAAACAGTCATCTTCCCCACAGACCATGCCTTTTCTTCCCTTGCATATTTCATATTTCATGATAGTGGTTCTTACTGTTGCTTCAAACTGTATCAGGGACCAGATATTAGATAGTATCTGTGCTAAATGCTGTCTCTTTCTTTGGCTGTTGGCCAATATTCAGAAACAGGATGGTGAATACCTTTATTAGATTTTTCTTCATTTTCTAAATGCTTTTCTCAACAACTAATGTGGAAAGAGACTGTAATCCAACAAGAAATTCATGAATATAGTTGTTTCCTGATTTAGAAACATCATTACATCTGGATTTGATTCTCAAAATATTTCTGCAATGTTGAATTTATCTTACATATGTTCATATTTTATGTTTCTATTTCAGTGGGTTTGTAACTGACTAATAAGAAATATATTTTATGTAAAATTTTACTGCAGATGGAAAAAGGACATGAAGATGTGCTACTCAAATGTATTTGAGATTCTTTTTAATAACCAAGTTTATTTCCTTCTTTTAAATCATCCTTATTCCCAATTGGAATTTTACTAGAAATAGAGACTAATCATTTCTAATTCCCCAAAGAACCGAAAAGCTAAAGCAATATGGAAAGGTTTCAGATACAGCTCTATTATTGCTGTAATAAGTGTAATTTTATGGCTTGTTATGCAAGACTGCCCCTGAGTATCCTTTGAGTCTTTGAATTGTGAATTACAGAAAATTCACAACAGTTGGTGTATCAGTGGATAAATTAAATTATGAATCTATAGGATATTTTCTGGAAGAAACGCTCAATTAAAAGCAACACTAACTGTAAAACAACCTAATGCTTTTATATAACTACAATAGCAATCTATGAAAATATTGTTTTATAATGAAATTTATACATTGATTTTTTTCTAGAATAGGTTTTTAATAAAAAACATTATATTGGTCACTTAAAATATTCTGCTGAGCATAAAGAACAGTATATAAGTATGGATTAATTTTCTAAATGAATATATTCTTGGTTTTATTTACAAATATTTCACATTTTCTGCAATATATAGACATGAATTCTTTAACATGGTTACTAAATCATTAATCTGTATCAACTATGCTACTAGCACAGAGTCTATGAATTGTACATACAAGGCTGTACCAAATATGCTTTTTATTGCACAAAAGTTAAAACTAAGAGAGTAATGAGAGAAGAGTCTAAAATGGATCACTGTGGGCAAAGTGAGTCATACAGAATTTCTGTTTCTGAAGTTTATTGTTCCATAGTTTTTTCATAACTTAGCTAGCTAATTTTTAGATTCTTTCATTATTTAGCTTAAATATTTCTTCAGGTTATTTATTTTGTTGTATCAAGTACTAACTTCACAAACCTCATCTACTGTTGAAATGAGGACCCACAGCATGTTGATTTTCAAAGTTTTTCAGTAAATAGACAACAGAGAAGCAGTTAATATTGGCAGAGGTGATTGACTGAAAGGCGCAAACTGTTGTGCATGTATCTTCTGTATGGCTGAAAGTCCAATTCTACAAAGAAGTGAGGAATTAGCAAAGTGAATTGAAGTTCTCATAGGTTTCTACCATACAAAGGCCCTATTGAATAGATAAACATAAGAGAGAATGTACTACATGTCACACATACACAAAGTCATCTGATTATAAAGTAATCTCTGGAGGAGAATTGTATCAACACTTGGAAATTAAAGAGGACAAAAACAGAGGCAATATAGATATTTGCTTTTGATTATCCAGTTAGTAACTTACAAAGACAATTCTGAGAGAAATGAAGCTCTAGAATTCATTGTCTACACTTTTTGATTTTTTGTAACATTAAGCATCTTACATAAAATATATCATTACAATTTATGGGCCTTCAGTATCTGAGAATTTAGTCTTTACTATAGGTGAGACTGTAGACTGGGACACACATAATGGAAATTAGTGTGGAGGTTTCTCATAAACTTAGAATAAGAAGTACCATTTGTCTTACTTATACCACTTTTGAGACTGTAGCCAGAGGACCCTACTAAAGGTAAACTTGCACATTCAAGTTTATTGCTGCTTTATGCATAATAGCTAGGAAATGAACTCAAGCAAGATGGCCATTGACAAATGATTGAATAATGGAAATGTAGTACACATATGAAATTCTTTTCAGCTTTGGAGAAAAATGCAATTGTGAAGTTTGCCGGGAAATGGATAGAATTTGAAAATATTGTGCTGAGCACCATAACCCAGGCCTAAGGAGGTAAACACCCATGCTTTCTCTCACTTGAGGATCTTAACTGTAAATCTTTAGTTTTGTGTGTTTAAGTTGGAGCAGCTGTAAAAAGCCAGCCATCAATAGGGAGGACATTTGGATGTCTTTAGAGAGGGGGACATAGGACATAACTTATGTGAAAGTAGAGGGGGCAAATGCTTTGGGTTCAAGCCAAGACTGGGTATGAAGAATGTGGAGAGAAAGGTTAACCCAAGTAAAGGATGTGTGGTAAAGTCATATGAAAAGATTGTATGCTTTAGAACACAGAAGATGTAACTAGTCCTTTATTAGTACATTTCTCTTGAGCATGTGCACTTGGAAGTCACATTTCAAGACGATCTTGGAGAAACTTGATTCACTCATCATTCTCTTTCTTATAATGGGTAATATATGAAAATATATTATTATGATAATTAAATAAAATGTGATCGTAAGATTTTGAACAGTGTTTGGATTTGGGTTAAACCTCAGACAATATTTTATTTTTACAAACCAAGACTAAACCAAGTCCTTACTTGTATGTGGCTCAGCTCTCTCATCTCTGCCATGATGACGACAGACGCTGCCTTGAGGAGCTGTTGCAAGGCTTACAAGAGGCAACAAATGGAAGTGTTTTCTACAGTGCCTGGCAAAAAGCCAATGCTTCATGGGTAAGCCATCATGATAAACTGTCATCCTCCTGTGATTCTGTGTCATTCTGGACACATCTGCCCAGGTGACTATTTGCATCTGTTGTGCAGGTTTACAACCGTATGGCTATTGCTATGATAGTTTACTGCCTTCACATTGGGTATTACAAAAGATACAGAGTTAGGAAAGGGTAAACTAGCAAATTAGTCAGAAAATGAAAGAGGCTGAAGTCACAGTGGAAAAAAAAAACCCCGACTGTGGGGATGAGTGGGCCCAATAATCATGTGTACACTTTACTAGAGATGCAGATTTTCAAACCATCATAATAAACAATAATTACTTAAAGATTAGGACCCTCAGCTATGTTATTCAGGAATGTGAGAAATATAACTTCTTATAGTATGAATTTAACTTACAGTCTACCAGTATAAACATAACTGATTATGTATCCATGTCCTTAAGGCTGAGCATCAGGAACCTTTTTGGACATGCAGTCAGGAAGGCATATTTCATCATTACCATGTGTGTTCTTGAATATGTGTATGTAGAATCTGTGGAATTGTATAGCTACCATATTGTTCCTCACATCGACCAGATATCAAAATAATGAAAATAATTATAACAGAAGAGCAAATAAAAAACATTACTCATCAGGCACATCAGTGATTAGTGTACGGTGTGATTTATATTTCTTTTTATGGAGCCTATCCTTGTCTCTCTCAATATCCTCTAATGGTTTTCTGTTATGCCATATATGCAATGGAGATTCTCTTCTAAGATCTATGATCTCACTAGCCTCAGGCAGTTGTCTAGGTTTTTAGTATCAGTTACCATTCTTTTTCTGTTGTGTAAAACTTCATTCCATTTATAGAAATGTTGGTTACCATCAATATGTGAATTCCACATTTTATATGCTTTTTGGATAGTATGCCATAATGTGTTGTGGTTTTTAGGTGTCACAGCTGTGTAGGAATGTTTACTGCCTCTCTCCATTGTCAGATTGCTGTGTACTTTTTGGTACTATAGAAGCTAGACTCTAGAAAGTATGTTTTCAGGTAACATACAGCTAAAATATTTTTATTCCTATATCCTAAGACAGTGGTGTCCACAGGGATTTTCTTTCTACATCTTCCATCATGAGCACAAAAAAAAAACCCCAAAACAAACAAAAAATTCAAACCAACCAACCAACCAACCAACCAACCAAAAAACATCAATACACCCACTGACTGAGAGAATTGGAGAGATGCCATGAGTGGTGACTCCATAGGATTGTATATTTGGAAAATTAGCTATGAAAGAGTGGCCATTCTACTCAAAGCATCTCACATATTCACTGCAAATGGCATCATCATATCAATGACATTCTTTAGAGATGGAGAAAATAGTTTCTAAAATCTCCATGGAAAGATTAAAGAACCCAAAAGCCAACAAAAATTCTGAGAATTATAAAACAAAACCAAGAAGCATACAATATTTTGGGTTTCTGAAATTCATGGTCAAACAAGAACACTTCTCCTAAAAGAAATAAGTAAACATGCAAGTAAACGTGTATCTTGAAATTCTGAACATTTCTTCACACTGAAATATGGCAGCATTTAAAAATAACCATTTAAAAAGAAGTTTCTGAAGATCATTAGCAAAGGCTATTACAATCGGATGCCCCAGCACCAGAGCAGGAGGAATGATGTTTTCTCCTTTTCCAGGAAAGAGTGCACTCTTCTCAGCAGTATCTCTAACACACAGGCTATTATTCCCAAGCCTCCTCTTCCCTGTACATTCCATTCACACCTGGACTTTTCTGAATGAATCTTGACAGTAAGGATTAGATATAAATCCAGTGCTTTGTGCAAACTCAATAGCTGAAAACTTGCAAAAACAAAAGCATTACTACATAGATGTTCTTAAAAATGTAGCTATTCAAATATATGTTTGAAGCCTATCCTTTGTTTGCTTATTTATTTTGACAAAAAGGTGCTCTTGATTGATCATGAATACTAAACACCTAAAAAGTACTTGTTCACTGGTCTTCAATGTTTATGGTTCATATGGATGTGAAAAGACACCGCTTGGGAAACCTTTGGTCAGGTCAGTGTGCAAGTGCTGCTTGCTACCCTTTGATGCATCTCAACAGGGTTGTTTTTGAATACTTGAATATTTACAATCTGTTTAATCTTCAGGATGTTGCATGATTGAGCATAAGCCATGCTGCTCCTTGTGTACAGGAAAATAATTCTTCTCTCTTGATAGTACTGGATCATTCTTTGGGGATAAGCAAAACAGACTCTAGCATAAGACTCATAGGGAACTTGAGCTGTAGTTTGCCTAGCAGCTTATAGGACAGGATGAGTGGGAATGAAGGAAATTGCAGGGAGAGTTTTGGACTTGAATTAGGAGGAGCTTATAAAAGAAACATGTCCTCTCTGTGTTTCTCAGATTAAATGATGTTGCTGATGTCATAGCTATTATATCATTTATTATATTTAAGAATCCTTGGGAAAATCTTAATTTACCATTCCAAATGTCTGGTATCACTTGTGTTTGAAAACTGTCCAAAACTTTAGGATTTATTTACCTTTTTTCATATTCCATAGAAAAATTCATTAAAGCAATAGATTATTTTAACCTCTCCTTTTTTCTGTCATAATTTTTGAATCTTGATACTATATATATATTATGATGAGTGATTCTTTGTTGATGGATGCTTTCCTGGGCACTGAAAACTTTAGCAGCCTTTCAGATGTCTACCTAGTAAGTGCTAGTAGTGATTATTTCTCCATTTGTTTCCTTGTTTTCTAGATGTTGCCAGTTAGCTGGGAGAAAAAGATTGTGTCTGGCAGAAACCCACAGGTTTAAGGCACTATGCCATACCTTTACACCTTCTAAATTATACCTTATACACAGTCTAATACTATTATATAGTTTTTATTTTAATCATGTTAACATTGAAATACACACACACACACACACACACACACACACACACACACACTATAGCAGCACTATTGATAGTAATGTATGTTTTCACCTTGTTCTGTGCTAGCTAAAGCAGCTGAGAGTTGGCTGTTTTTCAGCATGACTTCTTCATGTGAAGATACAGACTTTAGTAGTTGATATTATTGAGACTGCAAGCTTCTTGGAGCAACATAAAGTGAAATGCTTATCCATGGAATGGTTGTTAAAGCTCCTAGAATATGGAACACTTGAGCCTGTTATGCTAAGGCAAGTCACATGTTTAAGATGTAAATCAATAGAGTGGTAAAGTTCACTCCCTTAGGAAGACATTGAAAGTGAAAGCAATGAGTAATTGAGAGCACTAATATTTCTAGAGTGAATGATTTTCTTCCTTTGGATTGCAGGATGAGACTTTATTCTTTTGGGCAGTACATTCTATTTCTACTTTGGATATGGATCTCCTCACTACTCATTTATCATTCTGGAAAGGGAGATTTTTCCGGAAAAATGAAGTCCAGGGTTACAGGAATTATACTAGAGACTCTAATTTGCAGTGTACTCCTTGAACATGAACTCTGAGGCATAATGCTTTAATGTGCAGAAGTTGCTCTCTGTTTCATAGAGATTAATCAAGAAATAAGCAGAGCTTCTGGAGAAGCAAATCTGAGCTGGAAACCATGAGGGTGCTTACCAAATACCAGTGGTAAGTAGCATCTTAGGAGTAGGTAGCATCCCCTTCTCTTTGAGGTAGTTCGTTAAAACTTTGCTGAATCTACTAGGATTGGATCAGTGGACATGTGAGAAACCTTTTTCTATAAAAAGTGAGAGAAACAGTACTAAATCTTCTGGGCTTTATGGTCTCAGGATGGACTACTCAGCTTTGTCATCATAGTGTGATGACTGCCACAGATGATGTAATAACAAATATGTTTGTTTGTATTCTTAGAAACCATTATAAAATTAGCTGGAGGAGCTAAAGAGCCCGTATCTCCTTGATTTGAATTGAACATTTAGTCTATGGTTGTGTCAGAGTGATGAAGGATACTTGACCATGCACACTCCCTTTCCAAGACGCACAGAACCATAGGAAGATAGGAGGTGGTGAATGAGGAAGAAATGCAGTGGTCACTCAGTGGCCACTGGTACTTGAATGAAGCACTCAGTGTCTGTGAAGCACAGGCAGCTCTTGGAGGGGTGGAAAGCAGATCCAGACACAGAAATACTAGCTGAAATGTAAGAAATCTTTTTTCTTTCTAGTACAAATAATGGACCAATCATTTTTCCATATATTCCCGCTAAAAGTAATATATTTTGAGATAGGAGATACCTTATTATTTTACCATGACTCTGTGTGCGCACGCGCATACACACACACACACACACACACACACACATACACACACCAGATTTACACACATGCACACTATACTACACACATACACACACACACATACATACCGCACCCCATACACAAACACAGCACATTTACATGCACACATACACCACATACACACACATATACACACCACATGACATACAAAGACATACACATAAAACACACACAAAACATATACACAGAGAGTAATTTTCTATTTTATGTGGAATTACCAAATGTCTTCATTATTGATCCTTGTTACCAACCATATTACACAGGTAAATTGATCAGCAAGTATTTCTACTGCTGCTCCCTTCTAGCTAGCATAACACAAGGTGCTATAGAGTCTCTGAATGTGACCATGCCAGTTCAGAGTAAGAGGCATTGTTTCAGTGAATATTTTATTTTAGAATAAACTTTTGCTGTTAATGATGAGAAGATTGCTTATGCACTGTGGTGTGCTACCAGTTCTGTGGTTGAGGAAGAGTAAGAGTTTGCTGAAGGATACCTGATTTTGGAGAGGTTGACATTGGTGTTTTCCTGTAGAAGCATCCCAAGGAAGCAGTGTATAGCTTTCCTATTCCCAAATTAAGTTCTTCCTGTTAATATGCTATGATCCCTAAGGTTAAGTATCACTTCAGTCATCAGAGACTGAAGTTTTTTCCCTTTAAACTTGAAAGTCTTTGTCTGGATCCTGGTTGTTTGCTGCTGACCTCGGCTGAGGTGAAGGAATTCAGCTGACTAATAAATGCACTTTTGGAGAACAACCTTTTCCAAGGAGGAGACTATGTATCCAAGATAACGGTTTCCTATTGATTTATTTTATTTTTAAATATATTTTATTAATTATTTTATTTATTTACATTTCATATGTTTTCTTCTTTCCAGGTTCCCCTTCCTTGAACCCCTCACCCTGTTCCCCTCCCGTTTGCCACTAGTAGGGTACTCCCCCTACCCACCCACTCCTTCCTCATTCCTCTAGCGTTCCCTTCTCTGGGACATCAAGCTTCCACAGAAACAATTGCCTCTCCTCCCAGAGAAGCAGACAAGGCTGTCCTCTGCTCCATATGTAGTGGGGGCCATGGGCCACCTCATGTATGCTCTTTGGTTGGTGGCTTAGTCCCTGGGACCTCTGAGGGATATAGTTAATTGATAGTGTTGTTCTTCCAATGGGGTTGCAATCCCTCTCAGCTCTTCTGTTTTCTATTTATGTTGTTGTGGAGAAAATGGACCCTCATGATGAAGGATGATTTTCTGAAATGCTTACTCCTCCTTACTTTCAAATAAAGACACTTTTAAAATAACTGAATTGTACATTATATTAAAAGAATCACATTTATTCATTTAGTTTATATATGGTATGTGTGTGTCTAAGCACACATGTGCCGCAAGGTATGTGCAAGCCTTGTGAATGTGGGACAACGTTCAGGAGTCAGTTCTCATTTTTCATCGTTAGGTTCTAGAGACACAGGGATAGAACTTAGGTCATTAGGTCTCAGGGACCGCAGGCCCCCTTATAGGCCTGGCCATTTTGGCAACAAGAGAGGCTCACATTTTAGATGCAGAAAGGCTTTTTATAACTTTTACGTCCATCATTATGAATTTAACTAATAATAATAATGATTTAAAATTTTAAATTGTAGCCAAAGTAAAGTAGTTGTTTGTTGTTGGCAGTCTCAAAGCCATGGAAAGGTCTCACATAGAACCAAAGAGTTCACTAAACTACTGTAAGTATTTTGATGGTCATAAAACAACTGGGACAATTCAGTAGACACCCAATGGTGAGTTTGTAGACAGAATACTAAAATGACTGAGTATAAAAAACAAGACAACATCATACAATATTAATTTCAACAGATGTGATGTTGTAGCTGCCAAACATTCATGCATTCTGATAATAGAAAATTAATTTTTCAAGGACTAAAACTTGCAAATTTACTGTTCAGAAATTAGACAATCTCTAACTCTAGACCTAGAAAATTTGTATAAATAAATCACTGTTTTTGAAACTACTTAAATATCTTTAATATGTGAAAAGTTAATAAACTCTGACAGGGCTTGAGAAGAACACTATAGGTCCGGCATAAAAGCATGGTTTTCTGATCTGTGCAGTTAGATATATGTTATGAGAATATTTGTTAATAATATTTCTCTTGATTTATAGTACTTGAAGATTTTGTAAACTAATGAGTCACTAATTATAAATTCCATAATTGGATACCATACTTTTAGCCTACATTTCAATATGATTAATTTTCCTCAAAAAACAATAAAATTTATTATTGAGAACTGCACTGCCCCACGCTTGGGGACCAAAATGTTGTGGACCGCTCTGTCAATGTTGGAATCCGCACTGCCAAAAGCCTTGGGGGCTGATTTTTTAGAGCCCACACTGCCCAAAGCTGTGGTTTTTGATGACTCCATGGGTTGGGGTTCAGGAAGAGAGAGAGAGTGAGGAGCATCACGAAGAACGGAGACCAGACAGAGTGTGATTCAATCCCGTTTATTCTTTAGTCTCTTTTCTTCTCTCCAAGTTCCTAGTTCCAAGTCCCTAGTTCCTAGCACCAAATCTCAAGTCCTAATCACAGTTCCAGCTGTAATAAGTCTCAAGTCCTAATTCCAGTTCTAGTTCTAAGTTGCTAGTCTCTTTTCCAGTCACTGGTCTTCTTCCAAGTCTCCAGTGTCTAGTTCCTAGTTGTTTTCTTCTGTCTGACTCTTGCCTTTTATATGTCTCACTTCTAAGTCATGCCTTTAAGTCTCATACCTTTAAGTCTCACACACCCAAGAGAAGATCCTAAATATCTAAAACAAGATGTTATCAGAGTGTGTTCAGCTGTTGTAGGCTGTTGAAAACAAGTCTCTTGTCAGGGTATATGGCTCAAGATGGCTGCAAGGATGATAGCCACCTTCTGTCAGCTCCCCACAATTTATGGGCTCATGTTGTGGGTACAGTTGGTGCTCAACAGATATCAATGATATAGTGGCATAGTATTAAGTATTACTGTATGACATTTGTTGAACACAATATTTTTTCCCTATAGATATGTGAAAAAAATAAGAGTTTAGAGTGTAAAGTTTTCATTGCTTTTTAAAAAGAGAAATGAACATTCTAAATATTTTATACTAAGCAATAGAAGAATTCTTATAAACACCTCAGAAACTAATAGAGTTGAATTATCTGTCTATCTGTCTTCCTCCTTCACTTAATTTTGAATTGTAATGAGACCCTCAAAGCATGTGAATATGCCATTAGATAGGGCAAGATGGACTGCACAGGTGTGATTCAATTAAGACCTTGAAGTGCTGTAATTTTCCTTGATCATCAGGATAGAGCTAACTTAACCACATGGGTCCTTAAAACATTAAATATTGACAACTCCCAATTGTGAGAAGAGGAACCACTGTAGATGAATGTTAATGAAGCTGTAACACTGATAGCTTTGCAAATGGCAACATTCGCCCAAACACCAAGAAAACTGGGATGTCCTGTGAAGCAAGAAAAGGCAAAAATCTCAGACTTCGCCCCTTGTCACTTGAAAAAATGTAGTCTGTACCACCACAAGGATTTTAACCTGTGGGCACCTATAATGGTCTTTGGGCCTGTTCATATGCAGTGTATTTTATTTGTCCACATTCTCATCCTTGGCAACAGAAACAAAACCAATTATCCAACTGTCCTGCTTATTTTCTTCTTTATCCCATCATCCATTTTTCCTTGGGATACATTACTTCAGTTGCTTTCTTTCTAGTATTTCATCTTTAATTTTCTCCCTTGAAATTTATGGTTATAGTTTTCAACAGTCCTATATTTCAGACATTAACAAGAATATGAGTTATTCCAAATAATGTAAACTTGATCTTATGATTTGTTTTCTCCAGAAACCAATTTAAATTCCATATATATTACCTTCAATGTTAAAATTATTTGATCCATTATCAAACATTCATTTACTTCATGTGGAGCTTTTAAATTTCTATCCATTTTTATTTGTGTTCTGTTCATTCACATCAGCTTTTGTTGCTTCAGTACCCAGGTGAACAAAAAATCCCTTCTTAGTAAATATTACATGGTTATTTCTACTCCAGTCATTTCTGAACAGCAGATCTTGGCTATATCTGAATGATGAAGTAAAAATTGGGAACTTAGAAAAATAATCACTGTATCCTTATATAAACAACGTCTTTAAATTTTGTTGTCTTTTACACTGAAAGTGATATTTTACAAAACTAATAATTAGTAAATTAGGCTACTAAAAATCCCAAATATGCACCCATTTATTTTTGTTTGAGAAAAGACTTATGAAAAATGGAAAATTTCATGTGTAAAAATAGAAAAGTTGACCACCTCAAATGATCTATGAACTTAATTGCTTCCTGGGTTAAGGTTTTGTCTCTAGAATCAGGTAAGTTCTTTTCCACTTCTTTTCATTTAGGATAAAAACATATTTTAATCTGGCTAGAGAGATGGCTCAACAGTTAAGGATGCATACAGTGCTCTTGCAGAAGAGTTCATTTCATTTCCTTGGGCATCCTTGTGGAATAGTTTACAGTTATCTACAATGTTACTTCCATATAGTATTACATGGACTCTAACAGTACTTGAGTGCATATATATGCATAAATATTATATATACTTATATATTATATTTCTATACAATTAAATGTTCATATTCACAAATGAAACTTTAAGTAAAATAAAGCTTAAAAAGCCTTACTGCCACACTGTGAATTTTAGAAGCCTTACTTCTGATGTGTCTAACCATAAACACTTTCCATTACTACATTCATATACCACTTTCCAGTAAATTTTGAACCCCATCATTTTCCTGGAGACACATTTGAATAAATAAAATTTTTCCTTTAAGTAGAAAGGGTGTTGTGTTTTTTGAGGGCTGTTCAACTCATTGAAGTCCATGAATGTTCCAATCTGCTGATAATTGTTATTTATATTTTATTATTTATATTTTATGTCTTTCTCAATTAGGATTTTACAGATAAATGAAACCATAAAGGAAGGTGAAAGAAAATCTCTCTCTCTCTCTCTCTCTCTCTCTCTCTCTCTCTCTCTCTCTCTCTCTGTAAGGAATGCTGATTTACAGGGGGCATTAGTTTGCATGACTGTGGAGATAAGAAACCTCACCATCAACTTTTCCTATTCAATGGAATTGGAGAATTAAGGAAGATAGTAGTATTGTTTCCTCTGACTCTAGAAACACGGAAGAGCCACTGAATGGCTCAATTTTTGTAAACCTAGGAACCAGGAGCTTCAACATTGTAGACAGAAGCTAGAACTTGTGTCTGAAAAGGGAGATCGAGTTAACTTCTTCTATTTTCTTTTATTTGTTCTGGTTACAATAAAATGAGGTTTGATCACAGACATTACTGAGGTTGGAGCTATTTTCTAGTTCAACAGAAACAAATATATAAATATTATATATACTTATATATTATATTTCTTCTTTCTTTCAGAAGACATATATATATTATATATGTCTTCTGAAAAACCCTCATAGAAGCTTTTAGAAATATTTTATCAGCAGTTCACATGACCTTGGCCTACCCCACTTGACACAGAAAATTCATAATTACCTTCCTTCTTGCATGTCTTTCCCATTCTGCCTTGACACTAGTATTAGTATTAGACACATGTATACCCCGTTCTCATATTGAGATACATTTATGTTTCTGTGAAGTTTTTAAAGTTTTTGACATTGGTTTTGGTTTTCTGACACTTGCCATCACACTTAGGAGATGCCAACCTATGAGAGACTGCAGCAGAATATTAATTACAAAGCACATTTTGGGAAGCATGTGTATGTTTCTCAACATTTTTGAATATCCATTTTTAAATATGTTATAAATAACAAAACTATATTTACTATACTCTATATATTGATCTGTTTAATGCATGATAAACTACTCAGCATTTACTGTAGGTAAGTGTATGTTTTATCAGTATATACAATATGTTATTATGTGCCTTCAAATGGCTAGTTAGTTGCTTGACAGCTTATAAGTGCATCATCTTACCAAATAATTTCCAAATCTGGAGACATCAATAGTATGTCTATTCCACAAGTGCACTGAAGCTCAGAGAGGTGTTGCTGTATAATCTGTATGCTAGAGACACCATCCAATCCTGTAATGCTTTTATTCCAAACTCATACTCTTTCTACAAATTTTTAAATTAAAATATAATTATATCATTTGCCTTTCCATTTTTTTCTACTCCAAGTCTTTCATGTCTTATCCCTCTTAAAATTACTGGCTCTTTCTTAAATTGTCATTGTTTAACACACACACTCACACACACACACACACAAACACACACAAACACACATGCTTTTCTGAATCTGTTTAGTGTTTCTTGTATGCATATGAATTGGTGCTAACTACTTGGTATTGGGTAGATAACTAAGTACTCATCTTTGGGAAGGGCTACTTCTTCCTCTCTCAGCATTTTTTTAGTTGCCTGTAATTTTTGTTTAGGGTTTGTACTCATGTGATGTCCTTCTTCAATGTTAGCATGACCATGGGTGGTGTCCTTGTTTGTGTCTTTCTTAGGCAATCATATAGCTGTAGTATCAGAGGTGAAACTTCTCAGTCACTATGTTGCTAACTATGGTTTCCAACATCATCTCTCATGAAACACGTTTTAGAATTTGTTTAAAAGTTTGCATAAATTTTATTTTGTATTTGAAGAAATACTTAGTAAACTAGAAATGTTAATTATAGTGTCACAAAGTAATACTTCTTATCCTTAATGTTTTGTCATGTCACCAAAATCTACAGAACTACATAAGAAAGATGCTCAATGTTAAGGAACTCAGAGCTGAAAATCATAAAAAACAATCAATCAAACAACAACAACACCAGGTACTTTTTAATGACTAATAATGTGCCTAAACATTTGCTCAATGATTTAAAGTCTTTACAGTTATCAATTATTCTTTGTTATTTATGGTGTCTTGTTTGCAAGATTCCTACAGATAAGAAATTAAGATGCTTATTCTTTATACAGATGCATACTGTTTTAATATAGCCTATGTAATAATTTCATATGGTTCAGATTATCTGTATGTTTCTTATAATACCTATTATAAACATTACATAACTAATTAACATCTTATTTTAGAAATAATGATAATAAGTGGTAGTACATGTTTAGTACCCATGCAAAATGAAGACATTCTCTCCCTTTTCACAGATGGGTAAACTGGGAGATATATTACTTGCCCAAGATAGTATAATTTATAAAAAGAATGCCAGGCATTATTCTTGATGTGGGAGCTCACTTAAGTTTCTGAAGTTTTTATTTAAAAATTTTCCATGAAATATATTTTCTTCATAAACTTTCCTCTACCCCAAGTCATTCAATATCAATTCAACCACTTTACCCACTTCATTTTTTCTCTTTATATAAAAAAGAAGAAATACAAGGAGAGCAGCAACAAAAATAAAAATTAAAATTGACAAACTAAAATGAACTTGAAAATTAATTAGAAGGATATCAAAATAAAACAAAATAAAACACACACATACACAAATGTGCACACATACATGTATGAGCACACTTGCACACACATACACACACACACACAGAACCATGCATTTTTGAGTTGGTCAACTACCTCTGGACACGGGATGTATCCTGTAGTATGCTTTATGACATTCCATTGGAGCAAATAGATTTTCCCTCTTCCAGCAGATATCAACTACCTTTTTTAGTATCAGTTGACTACATTCTCATGTCAAATTCTCAGTGCTGATATGTTTCTGGTTTGAAAATGTAAAGGTCTTGTGCATGCTGTCACTGTGTCTGGATGTGAGTTCATATGTGTATCAGTTGCCTGTGTCTAGGAGTCTTTGGAGTCATCCACCACATTTGAATCTTACAATCTTTCTGCCTCTTCTATATAAATCTCTGCTACTTAGGGGAAGAGATTTGATAAAGACATTCCATTAAGAGTTTAAAGTTCCAAAGGTCTCTCTCTGTCTGCACATTGTTCAGTTGTGGATCCCCTCTACTGCAAGAAGAAATTTTTTTTTCTTGAGATTGGAATAGCCAGTCACTATGTCATCAGTATGACATTAGGAGTCATTTTATTGCTATGTATTTTTAGCACGTGGTTCTCAACCTTATTAATACTGCTACCCTTTAATATAGTTTCTCATGTTCTGGTAACCCTCACCTATAAAATTATTTCATTGCTACTTCATAAGAGTAGTTTTGCCAGTGTTATAAATTGTAATGTCAATATCTGATATGCAGCTCCCTATGGGTTCATGACCCACAGGTTAAAAAACACTGCTATATGGGGTGGGGTAGGGGGTAGCAATTGCTCTAGTTTCCCAACCTGTCAGAATTTCAGAAAAACAAAAAGACAAAAAAAGGAAGAGAGAGAGAGAGAGAGAGAGAGAGAGAGAGAGAGAGAGAGAGCTACAAACCACTGATTTAGGTCACGTTACACTTCTGCACTTTTGACTTAAGTTTTCTATGATGAGCACTCCATGTTATTCTTACAGAATAAGAGATGGAGAATTATGGTTAGTTACCACTGTCACAAAAATTTAAAAGAGATGCCATGTAAGAGGAGAGCAACAATACCAACCAACCGGAGCTCCCCAGGGTCTAAACCACTTGGGAGCACATAGGGATGGACCCATGGCTCCATCTGTATACGTAGGGGAGGGTGGCCTTATTAGGCATAGGTGGGAGAGGAGATTCTTGGTCCCATGAAGGCTAGACACCAAGTGTGGGAGAATTTGAGGGTGGGGAGGTGGGAGTGGGGAGGTAGGTGGGGAACATCCTCACAGAAGCAGGAGGAGGGGGGATGGGATAGGTTCCTGGGCGGGGTGGACTATGGGGTAAGGGGATAACATCTGAAATATAAATAAAATACCCAATAAATAAATACAAAATAAAAAAAGAAAGAAAGAAATTTTAACACCTTTAGGATCTGAAGGGCCCTTGCCATCTTGCCATCTTCTTTGCTATAAATATAATTACTACATAATACTTCTAAAAGAAAGAAGATTACTCTGAGAGAGTCAGAAAGTCCCATGAATGGTAGCAAATCAAAATTTTATGAAGCATTTTGCTGCTTGTATCAAAGATGTTTTATATCACAAAGACTTTTTCTTTTGCCACACTAAATGCACTTCCAGCCATATCAAGGTAAGAGCTGCACTATTTTAAAGACAGAGCAATGGCAGGTTGGGAGTTTGCTTCACCTCAGAAGTTGTAAGAAAAATCAGAGGCATCTATGAGGAAGGGTAAAGGGATAATAAGGGAGAAGCTTAAGAGTGTAGGCTTAGCTTTTTAAAATCCTACTTTTAATAAGGGTTATCAAAAGCTTCGATCCCTCTTCTAGCCCACTGTCTCTAGCCCAAAATTAGAGGAGAAAAGATGGAAAATAGGACAAGGAGATGTGGACCTGTTTGGAAGTATTTCTTTGGGACAATTCCAACCTCCTACTGTCAGGATACCAGCAGTCCGAACAATTCAGCAGAGGTGGCATGATGCAGCAGAAACTACCAGGCCCCCGGCAAATGGTCATGAGTCAGTGGAAGAGACTAGGATTAGCTGAAATGCCAGGAGAAGTTCTCTATCATTCCTCTCTCACTGAAGTGAAGTTCAGTGAAAACTAAGACACAAGACCAAGAATCATTACAAAGCTCATTCTGCAAGAGCACTACCATTACTGTCCTTTGAGTTTTATTTATACTTTCTCCAAACATTATGTGTCCTCCCATGGGTCTTGCCTCAGCAAAACGTCACATGAGGTAGCCTTACTACATGAGTTATACAATCAAAATACAACGAGTCTGCATCACCTGTTTATCCGGAAACTTCTACTTCATAAGAGAGATGCTTTAAACTATTTTGAAAAAAAAAAAAGTGAAAGAAAACTTGTAGGAGGAGCTAACGTGGGGAGAGTAAGGAGAGGAAGAGGAAAAGGCAGAGGAGGAGCTAGAGAGAGCAGAGATGTAGGAGGATGAAGAGCCATGCAGGTATGGAGAGCAGTCATGGGTAACAACTTTTATTTAGGTTAGCTAACTGGGAAACAACTCTCTTTGTATGGGCATATTGTTATTGAGCATTACTAAATATATAAAACCTTTGGATAATCTAAGCATTAGAGTCTCATCTGTACCAAGCCTGTGTGGTTGGCGGGATGGTCTGGGCACTGCCCAGCCTTGTGGAAACATCTCCCATGCTGGCATCTTGTGGGTGGCAGGGCTGGCCGTTTCTAGTTGCAGTGCACACGCAACATGGTGGCTGAGCTAGGCAGAGATGCTGCAGCTTAGCCAGTTGGCTTAACCAGCGGCCACTTTTTAAATATATACTTCAACAAAAACTTTATATGATTAATGTTATATTGAGTCATTACAGTCAAGATACCCACTTTGCTTCATGGAAGCTATGTACATAAACTGCATGATGGGTACTATTGTAGGCTCATAGTGGAAGGAGTGTGAAGCAGGCAAACAAAGGAATCTCAATCATGCTCCCGAATAGAGTTCTAACATATCTCTTTTTCTCAGGCTGTGGAGAGAACCTCAAACTCTTACAGCTGATTTTCAACCAGAATCTGATTATGTGATGAATCAGAAGGAATCCCAAACAGATAATGATAGTTTTCCCTCCCTGTATAGTTTTAATCCTTCGATTCCTATAAAGCGAAGTTTTTGACTATATAATGTGTTCTTCTGTTCAAGAATTAGAATATAGTTTTGCTCTATATTGAGTTTAGGAGAGCATCATTTTAGTTGTTTCATTTTTCTTTGGGATTTCAGTGAGAGCAAGAACCTCAAATATCTACATGAATTTTAGGAGAGTTTGCACAACTTACAGTCATATTCGAAATATTTTATTGTTGATTTTTCAAATATCCTTGGTGCTATCTATTTCTTATCCCATCCTCTTGTTCTCTATTGTCCTCTTCAACTACCATCCTTCTTTTCTCCAATGACCCTTTCATATTACCACGTTCAGCTCCTCTCTTCTCTAGAGCTTCCCACTGTAGTTTTCTTTTCATATAATACATATAAGTACACATATATGTATGTACGTACATACATATATGTGTGTGTGTGTGTGTTTTAAGAAAAATTATGCCACACAGAATGATATTTCTCCTCACCAAGAGCCATAGGTTATTTAACAATAACCCCAGAACCAGGCATAAAACAGTGCTTTTCAAACTTTTGGTCCGAGAAATTGAAGAAATTCTGCAAACAATAATGCTTATTGTTATTGCCCTTGGTTTCCCCATATCAGTTGAAGATAACACCCCACTTCTGGAAAACATCATGCGCTTCACACACTGAACTTGGAGGAATCAGGCTTAATCTGACTGAAAGCTGCCCCCTTGATGCTTTTATAGTACAAGAAGATGCAGTGCAAGCCAGCAAAGGCAGAAGGAAATCAACAGTTCTACCCACTCTAAAGTAGAACCTCCACAATGATCAGCATGGCAAGAGATCATTAAAGGTACAACAATGACAATTACAGCTTAGTCATAACCAAAGCCTGCTAAAGAGGAGGGAATTCATTCTTGGTATTTTAGACCTAGCCAACTACCTATGTTAGTGAAGTCATGGAATTTCAAACAGTGTCTACTATATTGTATTTATTGATTATTTTGCATTTCAGTTCTTAAGGGAAATTGATCTATAATTCTGGTTCTTTGTTGGATAATTATGTGGTTTGTGTATTAAAGTAAATGGCCTCATAACATGATTTGGGGAATGTTCTTTTTGTTTCTATTTATTGTAACGATTTGAAGAGTACTGTAGTTAACTCAAGTCTGGTAGAATTTTATACTAAAACCAATCTGGTCTAGGGATTTTATTTATAGATTTATTTATTTTAGTTTGGATAGTTTTAATGACTGTTTCTGATTCACTAGAGGTTATCAATCCTGAGTTCCACTATGGTAAGTGATACATATTGAGAAAATTCCTCATTTCTTTTAGATTTTCCAATTTGGTCAAGTACAGTTGTTTAAAGTATATCTTTACTATTCTTTTGATTTCTTCACTGGTTATTGTTATGTCTTTTTCATTTCTAATTTTGTTAATTTGGAAATTCTTCAGTTTTTAGATAATTTGGACAAGGGTTTTTCTATCCTACTGATTTCCTCAAATAATCAATTCCTCCTTCTTTCATTGATTCCTTATATTGGTGTGTGTGTGTGTGTGTGTGTGTGTGTGTGTGTGTGTGTGTTTGATGTTTGATGTTTGATGTTTTTTTTTCTCTGTAATCTTGGCTTTCTTTGATTCCTGTCTGCCATTGTCTGCCGTTGTTTGCCAGGTAAACTAGTTTCCTCCATGACACACTTTCTGGTTTGTCATAATGTTTAGTCTTGACTCAGGTTCATAGACATGGGACCAGCTAATCTTAGACTAGAGCCTCTAAAACCCATGTGCCAAATGAAGTCTTTTATCCTTCAGGTTGTCTTTCTCAAATGTTTTTTCACAACAACAAAATCTAATACCAGATTTGATTGTCGTGGTTTTGTCAGAGTTCCACAATGCTCCATAGTGCTTCCTGAGAAGTTCTTCTTCCCTATCCTCAGCATTTCTTAAGAACTAGATAGGTTTTATGTTTTGGGCTTTGCTACTCTCTCACTTAACCAATATACTCAGTCCATAACACTGTTTATGTATAGATGGGTAGGTATAGCTATAGCTATAGGGATTGGTAGGATAATGCAGAAATAGATTATTCTTTAGAAAGTGCTAGTGAAGAGCCAGCTTGGACAGTGAATTCTGCAAAGATAGGTTTCCACCTTTTTGGGATGTGTATGATTCTGTGTCACAATGAATGGAAAGCTCGGCCTACTTAAAAGCAAACAGAATTTGGGATATTTTTTTCTTTTTCATGCTCATTGACTCACTTGGTTAATTTCTGCTTCCTCTTTGTACATTTTAATTTTTCTAGTCTAAGAATTCCTGCTCTCAGAGAAGAAATCCTTCTAAACTGGGGCACTGTAATATTTTCATTGAATTCAAGCTATGATTCTTGTTTGAAGATTTTTTATGCCCAAGAGCTAATCAGGCAAGGAAGAAAATCACCCTCAAGCAGTAATTATCTCTGATCATCAGGATATGGTCTGGATGGCATTATATAATTTAGGCAGGGTTATTCTTTTCTCAAAGTATTTCTTGAGACTTTATGAAAAATCCCCTTTGTAATATTTATAAATTGTAGGTGTAAGAGGAATCTGTAATATGAACAGGCAAGATGATCATGAATAAAGATCCACATCATTTTATCCCAGCGCATTATGACATGTAGGCCAATAGAAAGTGAAATAAGAGTGAATTTAATCTTAGACCAGCAGTAAAGCAGAATATTTGTGATCTCATGACACAACACACGTTTTTGTTTTTCTAATTGACCTTGTACTTCTGATCTGCATTGAGTGGGATCAATCAGAGTCTTGGAGTAATTCTATGCCACATAAGTTGAATTTAATATGTAGACTAAATGGATGAAAGAGGCATAAGTGGTGAACTGAAATAATGGTATACATGCCAAAGTTAATGGTCTAAAGCTCCCTTTTTATAAATAATGATTTCCTAGCCTGGCTGGAACTTTGATGATAAGAGCTTATGTCTTTGTAACATGATATTTTTTCTGCTACATTGTAATTGCAGTGGAGCTCGATGATTAGGCAGTAGAAGAGGAGGTGGATCTGGGAGATGAAGGGGAGGAGAGAAAGAGAGAAAGGGGAGTGGAAGAAGGTGGTTATCAACCATGGAGAATCGCAGATGGGTTGAAAGCTGTTCTGGGTAGCAACTTCTATCAAAAGGTTAGATATTGGGTAACAACTCTAATTGTGTGAGCATCTTGTTGATTGAACATTTCTAAATATATAAATCATTTAGATAATCATTAAGCTTTAAGAGTTTCATTTCTACCGGGTACTGCAAGTATGTCAGATATTGTCTGGGGTTCAGCCGAGTTTGTGGATGCAGCATGGTGGATTGGCAAAGCCATCCTTCACACAAAGCTTGAATTCAATGAAAATATTACAGTGCCCCAGTTTAGAAGGATTTCTTCTCTGAGAGCAGGAATTCTTAGACTAGAAAAATTAAAATGTACAAAGAGGAAGCAGAAATTAACCAAGTGAGTCAATATTCTGCTTTACTGCTGGTCTAAGATTAAATTCACTCTTATTTCACTTTCTATTGGCCTACATGTCATAATGTGCTGGGATAAAATGATGTGGATCTTTATTCATGGCATCTTGTGGGTGCCAGGGACTGTGCATCTAGCTAGCTGGAGCCCTGATCAGAGCCTAGGAGCAATGGGAACATGGTGGCTGCCCAGGAACAAGCTAGACTGGGCACCATTTTCTAAATATCACCCCTTCATGTCCTCTTTAGGAATTTATCTTGGCTAAAGAAAGCTTCCATATTGTATTTATTATTCTTTCAATGTACAATACTAAAGAAGGAGAAAAAGGAGGAGGATACTACCAAAAAAAGATACAGCAAAATAACAAAATAATAAAACCAACCAACCAAACTAACAAAATCTGAAGTTCCACAACACAACTTGATGTATTCTTAAATTTAGCAAGTACTGCTACATACACTAATGCCCAATTACCTACATTTATTGAACTTATTTGAGTTTAATATATATTTTATAATTACATGTTTCTAAATTCATGGTTATTTTCATTTTATGAAAAGAAATAGTATCAATCTACCAAATTAACCAGCAATAGAGTGGCTATTTTACTTGAAAGTTAAGATCAAAGTGGTGTAAGTCAGACACCGCCTTTAGGTGTGATTTAGAGTGTATTTTTATGCTCAGTAATCAAAGTCAACGATGTGTAATATATTTTTGACAATGGAATATATCCTGTCTTTATTAGAACATGATAAATGTAGATGTATACATTTGTAAATACCTATTAGCTCTGCCTTTTGGATACATGTTTCAAAACTTCATTTTGTCCTCAATAAATACAGATTATTTTGTTAACTTCCAAAATAGAAACAAGGTGCTAGAGAGAAGGCTCACTATTTAAAAACTTCTAGAGCCCTTGAAGAGGATCAGCACCCTGTGGTTTCAAGCACACACATCAGGCAACTCACAACTGATTGTAGCTTCAGTTTTATAGACCTAATGTTTTCTAGCTTCTCTGGGTGATGCACATAAACTTGTACAGTCACAAGAATTCTTGAGTAAAAGTAATGAAAAAATAGTTAAAAGACATGTCAAAATAAAAGTAATAAAAGCACAAAGGTTGAATGACATGTCAAAGTTTTAATTGTGGATAACCAGTTTTTCTTCTGTATCTGGCATATCTTGCCATCACATTTTGTTAGATTTCATGCTTGTGGAAAACGTATCAGAGCCAAACAAGGAGGAACCAACTTATTTTGTGTTCAGAGTGTTAAGAGATTTTAGTCCATTGATGTCTCTATCTATTGCTTTTGTTCCTGAGGAGACAATACATTATGGAAGGAAATGTGGTAAATGATATTGATTGTGCCAGCCATGGAATAGGGATAGAGAGGGATTGAAGGACTGGAAGAGAGAGAGAGGTAGGGAGAGAGAAGAGGGAGATGGAGAGACCTCAATAGCCCCTTCAAGGCACAGTTCAGCATCTCATTACCTTCCAGTTGGTATCTCCTGAAGGTTGTAGTACCTCTTGTTCTTTGCACAGCCTGTTGCCTGAGTTTTTGGTACATTTGCTCTTAAGAAGTATTTAGGATATAGACCCTAACAGAAGTGTTACAGTGACATTGACAGATCTTCATTGCTGTAGGAGTTTATTTTGTAAGGTCATTAGAATGCCATTAAGAATCTAGGAAGGAGAGTAATTTCTATAATGAATTCTGTCTAAAGGGTCCATAGCTGATTTTCTCCCTTTGTAAGGCAGAGAAACTTGCTTTGAAAATAGTTTCACTGAAATTCGTCTTTTAGGAAAATTCCACTTTTGAACTACATGGTTTATGTAAACACATTTAAATCTGTTTTGTTTACATCAAAATATAATTTGATGGCAATATTTTTTTAACATATAGACATTTTTATTGGGGAGAATACTAAAAGCAACAAAACATTAGCTTAATCAGTTCACAATGTTCAGAAGCAATGCAAAAAGTATATCCAATGCACTCTAGAATCAAAATGGATCATTTTATGTTATTTATCTCATAAATAAACTCATAAAGATTCTAGTAAGAGTCATATAATTTAAAATGATGCAAGTAATTCATTGAATGAACTCTGCTTCAGGTCAGACTTGCAGTCTTCAAAAATCCTGAAATGTGATTGCACTGGCTGTTGCATGAAAGAAAACCAATTAAAGTAATGTTTCTCTGACCTAAAAAAGTTTGTGTTTTAATTTTCCCTGATACTAATGACACTGTAGATTATTAAAACTAAAAGACTTTCAGAAATCCAATTTACTTCCATTCTTTAAGGTTGCCATCTCCTCTTTGTATTCTTCTCAGGTTCAGTACTGGTTGAAGGTAGCTTCCTGTGCTTCTATTCTGTGTACATTCTGGTTTTCATGCAGTAAAATATATGGCTTATAAAAATAAAACATAAGAATATTTTTGAATAAATGACACTTTCATAATAACGGATTTTCCAAATCCTTTAAAAAATATCATAGAACATCTAATTTAATTTTTCTAAAATTACTATGAACAAAATAACAACTAAATGTTTATGATAATAAGCTTTTTGGAGATTCCATCATCCTAGAGTGTTTGTATCTCAACAAATGTATGATGTTTCATTTTATTGTCAAAAAGTACTCTAATACTGAAAGCTTTTAAGTAAGCAATGTGTATATTATATGTAATGACCAAAATTGGTAACAGGCAACAGGCTGTGCAACAAGAGGTACTACAACCTTCAGGAGAGACCATTGGAAGGTAATGAGATGCTGAACTGTGCCTTGAAGGGGCTATTGAAGTCTCTCCCTCTCCCTCGTCCTCTTCCTGTCTACCCCCACCCCCTCTCTCTCTTCCAGTCTTTCTAGCTGTCCCTATCCTGCTCTGATGACTGGAACAAACAATATCCTTTACCGCATTTCCTTCTATGATACACTGTCTTCTCAGGAACAAAAGCAATAGAGAGAGTCATCAATAGACCAAATATTGATTTAGGGTATCCTAAATGTTTTATAAAGAAAAACATGTATGCTATAGAATATAATTTTATTGCTATTGAAAGTAATATTTAATCTAGTTTTTGAGTATGGGAAAGTATATAGTCGAAGTATAATATTTTTATACAGAAAATTGCACATTTTAAGATTGAAAATACTTTGGTATTCTGTTTTCAGATACATTTACTCAGAATTATATATGACTGGGTTTTTCTAACAGTATTAAGATTTTTGTAACTTATTAACTGTCCTTTGTAACATGAGTAGCATATATTCCTTCTAACTCCAAGTTACAGAATATTCCTATTTTCTTGTTTCTTTTCTTTGTTTTTATTGATATACATGTTGAAATTGTCAAAGTTAAAGTTCTTCATATACTATAATTGATTTGCTCAGCTACCATTTTGGAATTCAGATGGTTGACAAATAGGTTGATTACACTCCTGATTTATACACACTGATAATCTATTATGCAAGAAAGGTGGACTACTTGCATTGTAAGCACAGTAAAATAAATGGTTCATTTAGTATACCATTGAAGCCAGTGAGCTTGATGTTTTATTGTTTATTGATTATTTATATTAATTATCAATCATAATAATTGGTTATTATTTATGACCTTGACTCTCTATTCTAAATTCTACATTGGAAAATGGTATCTTTGCAGTTTAGATTATGAATATTTTATTTTATTATTAGTTGGCTTACATGAAAAACATGTGGCCAAGTCATTTTTTTTTTACTTGTGACATTTGATTCATCTTCTTTTTCTTTTTTGTATATCATTTTTTGTTGCATATTTAACATATTTTACACCATCAAAACTTCTATTTTTGAAGTTATGGATTGTAAGTTATAGACAAAGATTAAATCTTTGTAAACCATAAAGCTAGTAAAAGAAGACTGGTATCTGGAATGTAAGTTTTATATTTGTTACAATATAGAATATATATTATTTGTGATTTTAATTTTTAAAACTCAGTAGTGAAAAGAAAACATTCTAGTAAAAAATGGGTAAAAAAAAATGGAGAGACATTTCACTGAATAGAATGGGCTTGTTTCACATGATGCTGAAGATTGGACATAGTGCCACCTTTGCAAAGCTATGTGTGTGCTGTACCACAAAGCTTTCCTCCAAGTTGCTCTTTCAATAATCTTAGTTCCAGTTCTGTGCTTTCCTTCCAGAATTCAGCACTGTTCCTACTGAGCCATAGTGGTACAGTCCCATCTGAGACACTGTGCTACTACGCACGCATAGTATGAAAGAGAATTTAACATGTATTGTAAACAATTTTACACTGATTACAAGTTTAATTCTTAATATTTTATTATATTGGTGCATATTGGATGAAATGTAATATGTCACTAAAATTTTTAAAAAGTTAATTCTGTGTTGTATTGGTCATCAATAATTCCCTTTTCTTTGAATTAGCTTTTAAAAGCATTTTATTATTGAAGAGTTACAATTTTGTGTGATGCTTTACTATTGTTTTCTTGAAGTTGTTCAGCTAAGAAAAGTTTTTATTGGAGAGGACAGATAAAATACCAAATTCTAATTTCTGTGTTTTCTTCCTTCTCATTTATTCTTGACATACCATGTATGTGTACTAACTATAGTTTTCTAGAATTTTTATTTATTAATTATTTTATTCGTTTACATTTCTAATGATATCCCCTGTACTGATTACCACTCCACAAGTCCCCCATCCCATTCCCTTCCCCCCTCCCCTTTGCCTCTATGAAGATGCTCCTTCACCACGCACACACTACTGCCTCCCCCCTCTAGCATTCCCTTTTGCTGGGTCATTGAGCCTCCACAAGACCAAGGGCCTCCCCTTCCACTGATGTCCAATAAGGCCATGCTGAAAGAAAAATTTTAAAGTATGAAACATTTTTATTCTAACAACAGCAATAATCTATTTTCATTGTTTAAAAAAAAGTTTAAATGCTAGGAAACACTGAACTGAAAGTCCTGTTTCCCTTTCATAATTCTCTGCTATCATTTTCTACGCTTAGAAATAACCTTGTTTAACATATATTTGTAGTTGTTCATCTTTAAAAATCCATTTAGGTTACTTAGCTGTTCAGAAAGATTTTTGCTGTCCTACTGGGTATCAACTACTGTTGTTAATAATGGCAGTGTTGTGGAGGAATCCTTCCAGAACCTTGCTTGTATGGGGCTTGAACCTGTGTAACAAGCACTTAAATACAGGTAAAACAAAACACCTTTCAAAGAGTTATCAAATTTTAGTAGACACTGTAGCAAAAGAAAATTTCTTTTTTTCACAGCTTATTGTCTATTTCCTGTTTAATGTAGGTAGTTAAAATCTTGAACTCACTGGCACGGAAAAGAATATCTGAACAGACAACAGGTACTAGGACTAACAATTAAGTACTTGGATCCCATGAACCTAGAAAGCTTCTGCATGGCAAAGGACATCTTTCTTCAGACAAACGACAGGCTACAGAATAAGTAAAAATTTTGCCAACTATACATATGATAAAGGGCTAATAGCTAAACAACAACTCAAAAACCTAGACATCAAAAAACAAATAACCTAATTTAAAAATAGTATGCATATCTAATCAAGGAGTTCTCCAAAGATGAAACAAAAATAGATGAGAAAAAAAATACTGTTCCTTATTCTTACTCATTAGGGGAATGTAAATCAAAACTACTTTGAAATTTCATCAGTCAGATGGTTTGTTGGCCAAGATCAATTTTAAAAAAATGGCAGCTCATGTAGGTAAGAATGTTAATTAAGATAACACTCATCCATTGCTGATGGGAGTGAAAAGGTGTACATCCACTATAGAATTCAAAGTGATGTTTCCTCCAGAAGATGGGAATTGATCTACCATGATATCCAGCTACACCACACTTGGACCCAAAGTATTCTATATTCTACCACAAAAACACTCATTCTGCCCTGTTCATTGTTGCCAGAAATTCATAACAGCTAAAAATTGGAAATAGCCTAGATGTCTGTCAGTGGATGAATAGATTTTTTAAAAATATGGTATATTTATACAATCAGCTGTTAGAAATGAAGGTATAAAACTGACAGGTAAAGAGATGAAGTTAAGTAAAATCATCCTAAGTGAGATAATTCCAACCCAAATGACAAATGTGGTCTGTAACAGCTTCTATGTAGATGTTAGCTGGTAAGTGTTTGATAAGGATGCTACAATCTGTATAACCAGCAAGGTTAGATGTCGAATAAAGGCCTTGGGGGAGAAAAATCATGGTCAGATAGAGCAAGAGAGAAGGAGTGGGAGGATTGAACAGTAAAGGGAAGAGAAGAGTGGGTAAGGGAGAGAATAGGTGGACAGGCAGCTAAAAACAGATGCCATTTGGGACATAATATAGAAACCTACTACAGGAGAAACCTTAAAATATCATACATATATGACAGAAATTCAAGCAGGATCAACAAATAACAGAAAAGACAGAGAGTGAAACTAGATATCCCTTTCCACCAAATGAAAACTTTAGTGCCAAGAATGGGTTACATATAATCAAGTTGTTTGCTGAAATGGCCCAGGGGAAACCCTAAACATCTCATGGTTTTGCTAAGGTTATTGGTTGCTCTCTTAACACTGTTGATAAGACCTTATTGCTGAAGATAATACCCACACAACTCATTAAAAATGACTGCCAGCTACCTAAAGCCTTCACCATTATAGTCTAGTTTTCAGTACTGAAAGGTAGTGGAAGATATTCTGTATGCTATCAGAGAAGAAAGGTGAGCTCAAACCTACCAACAAGCCCTTCTGTCTGCAATGATGACTTGCCTGCAAGATTCACTGGTGCAATAGTTGTGCAAAGCTTGTTAGAGTTGTCAACCAATATCTAATTGGATTTAAGGCCCACTGCATGAGAAGGAACCTGTCCCTATCACTGCTAAGGTGGTCTAGAACCTGAGACTAGATTATTTATGGACCAAGGGGGAAATCAAATACTATCTTTCTGCTAAAGAAACATAACAAGAGAATGACTCCTGATGTCATTCTTCTATACTCATAAATTATTGTCTAGCTAAATCATCATCAGAGAAGCTTCCTCCTACAATAGATGGTATCAAATACACGTAATTAGACAATGTGTAGCTAGTGAGGGAATCTCTGAACACTCACTTCTAAATGATATGTCTCCAGCAAAATCTTTCCCTCTAAGATCAGGAAACTCTGGAAAAGAAGGCAGAAAGATTGTAAGTCAGTGGAGATGACAACACCAATGAGACAAGGCCTTCTAGACACAACAGAACTGGTATATAAAAGAACTTGCCACTTTCCTTCTACAGACAAATTACTGTCCAGAAAAGGACACACTTGCAGAATAGTCGACTGATTATATCTGCCTAGACAGAGTAATCAGCCCTTAATAATTCTGCAGCACTAAGGTCTGTCAGATGATCCTGGGCCAGAAGGCAGAAGAACAGATGCTCCAACGTTTTGAAGTAGAGCGAGTGTCCAGGGGTTCAGAGGTCTCTATAAATTGGCTAAGTTTTAGAAGCTATGCTTTGTGCTTCCCACAATTATAGTTAACTCAGTCATTCTGGATTTCTGACGGGGTTGAAAACTTATAGCTATTTACCTTAAGAGAAAAGATTTGAGTGGATGGTCGGCAGCTGACATTCATCCTAAAGCCAGGTTTAGAACTAAATGTTTTAGTTAGGATAGATCACAGAGGTGCTGGTTAGTCAACAAAAGGATGGACTGAGTATTAGGACTATCTTGTACCTCACTGGTACAAATTGGCATAATTATGCTCTAATTGTATTTTGAGAGAAAAGTTTCATTTTAACAGGAAAGGTGATGTGTAGGAGGAGCTAAGGTAGGAGGAGTACTGAGAGGAAGAAAAGGAGTAGGAAGAGGAGAAGAAGAAAGAGAGGAGAAGCTAGGTGAAGAAAGAGAGAAAGAGGGGGGAGACAGGGAGGCAGAGGTTCAAGTATCTCCACCAGTCAAAGATAGTTGTTATATCTAGGTTGGTCAGTGGGTTACACCTCTGATTGAACAATTCCAAACTTATAAAGCCTATGATTAACATTATTTTTAAAAAAATGTATAAAGACAAAAAGGAAAAGGGGGCATGGGATACGGGTTTTCTAAGGGGGGGGAATGGTTCTAATGGTTTTCTAAGGGGGGGGAATGGCATCTGAAGTGTAAATAAAATATCTAATAATAAAAAAAAGGAACCTACATAGATGCTAGCCTTATACATGGTGCCTGCAAAGGTCTAAGCCAGATGGTGTTCTAGCATTGACAGGGGAAGTTGACATAAGCCCCAGTGTATAACCCAGAAGCTATCTACAACTGAATCTTGCTTTTAAAGAAAAAAAATCAATTTTTGCCAACTAAATTTCCCTAAGTACACAAACCACATATGAGGCTAGGACCCGTGCTCAACAGTAACTGGCTAACATCAGAGAAACTTAGTAGCATTTTTGGAAATTTGTTTGTTTGTTTGTTTGTCTGTCTTATGAAGGCTTGTTTGGAAAAAAAATTTTTTTAACCTTTCAGGTCTTTTGCTTCTGTATTATGGTTTTTTTATTTTGTGTTTTTATGGTTTTCCGTGTGTGTGACTGCATGTCTTTGTATCTGTATGTTTCCTGCATTTTTTTTTTCCCTTTGGCTTTTTTATGCTTGTTTGCTTTGCTCTATTCTGCTTTGTTTGTCTTAATTATTTATTTTTCTATTTAATCATTTTCTTTTATTAAAACAGATTTTCTCATTAAATATATCCTGATTACAGATTTCCTAATCCTTCCAATCCGCCCACTTCCCCTCCTATCCAGTTCCACTTCCTTTCTGTCTCTTATTATAAAAGAACAGGCTATTAAGGTACAACAACCAAACAAAATAAAATACAATAAGATGAAACAAAAACTATTATATTGAAATTGGATGTGGTAATCCAACAGAAGAAAAAGAATTTAAAGAGCAGGAACAAGAATCAGAAACCTATTCTTTCTCATAGTCAGGCGTCCTATAAATATATTAAGCAAGTAGCTCCTAGTATAAAACACAGATGACGTCATATAGACCTTTATTAGCCCCATGCTTGCTGCATCAGTCTCTGTGAGCTCGTATGTACCTTGTTTGATTGGTTCAGTGAGCCTTGTTCTCCTGGTGTTTCCCATTCCCTCTGGCTGTTACACTCTTTGATCCTTTTCTTTCAAGGGATTCTTTGAGCTTTGAGGGAAGGATATGAAGTGAACATTCAATTTACAGCTATGTGTTTCAAAGACCCTTTCTCCATGTATCTTTCTAATTACAGGTCTCTCCATTTGCTCCTGTCTGCTGAAAGAGTAAGTTTCTCTGATGATGACTGAGCAAGGCAGTGATTTATGAGTACAGCAGAATATCATTAGGAATAGATAGATAGATAGATAGATAGATAGATAGATAGATAGGTAGATAGATAGATAGATAGATAGATAGATAGATAGATAGTAGTGTTTGGTTTTACTCTGTCTCTGGGCTATCTAGTCTCTGGTTCTTGATCATCAAGGTACTATTGGGATCCATCTAGTGAAGTGCGCCTAAAGTCAAATCAGACATTACTTGGATACTCCTACAAGTTCTTTGCCACTGTTTGTTGCTCTAGCATATCTTGCAGGGAGGACAGATTGTAGGTCAAAGGTTTTGTATCTGGGCTGGTAATTATGCTTTTCTTGTATGATACTAGCCTGCAATTATTTTTCCCATATCAAAGACACTAGAACATAGAAGCTAAGGCTTCCCATAAGCTCCAATCTTATATTCAATGAGCTGTGTGGGTGTTGTCCTTCATAAAGAGGCCTTGCTGTCAGTTTGCAGAGCCTAACCTGTTGTCTGGTTTGTTTGGGGGATTTTCATGTGACCTAAGGTAAGGTAAGCCTAATTTTAGATATGTTTGAACATATTTAGATTACATTATATACATTTTCTACATAAAACATAGTCTGAAAATTTTCCATGTATGATCTTCTATATTTTTTCCTACATTTCTCCCTTTGTTTTGCCCCTTCTATGTGTCATTTTTGGTTTGATGATGTTGGTTTGAATCAGTCCTCTCTTCAGAAAACCATTACAATGAGTAGACTACACCCATTTTAAACAGATACCAACTTGCCAGGAAATGATGTAAACAATCTTGAGGACTTAACTCTCCTTATTCATCTTTTTCTGGTTTTTAAAATACTGTCTTCCTTTTCCCTGACATAAGCGTGCATTGATCTCCCCATCCCCTACAAAGGCCATATTGCTATCCCCCTTTGCCTTCATCTTTCCTGTCTCTGCTTGAATGCCATATATTTGGATATCACTGAGCTTTGCTTACTAAAACCCATTTTAACAATACTGGTTTGTATCTGCCATTGCATTTGTCTTCCTAATTACTTACATATGTTTTCTTTTATTTCATTTTATCTCTCCAGGATCATATCTCTTTTAGGTATTTCCAAATACTTCTTCAGAGAGTTTATTGTTAATCAGCGTCACCACCTACATTAGTTAAATTTCAGAATCAGAGCTTTGAACTTCATCTGCTTACAGAGAATTTGAATTCTATCCACTTACTCTCAGTTTGTCTCACAGTAAGACAATTTAAAAAATATCTCTTAAAACCGGGAGAGAGCATAATGAAGTTAATGCCCCAAAGGCAATTTGAACAAAAAATACGCGTCTCTGTGTTATGAGCAACTTGTCACATTTTAAACATTTCACAATTTTTTATGCTGAAGAGAATTTCTCCCTGCTATTTGCTTGCATGTGCCAAAAGCAAGGTTTAGTGTTGCTGTTATTCCTGCAGTTTTGGCTTACTGCCAAGGCATAAATATAATTTGAAAATCAAATGTAGGTAATGGTTAATTTGTTGTTTGCATGAGAATAAAGTTCAGAAAGGACCTAACATTTTATATACATATATATGTATGTATATATATATATATATATATATATATATATATATATATATATGTGTGTGTGTGTGTGTATGTATGTATCATATATATACACACAATGTGTAATGTATATAATATATGCATATATGCATAATTTGTATATACATATACATAAAATGTATATGTATATATATACACAAAAACATATTTTATATATATATGTTTGAGATACAACAGATAGTATTCTTAAAATTAGTTTTAATTTAACTAACATATATATTCAACTGATGTATATATACATATAAATTTATATATATATATAAGTATACATATGTATGTATGTTGCTGTTTGAGATACAACAGGTAGTATTCATTTTATTTTAAATATAAACTAGCAAACACCTTTATTACACGGGATATGAATGATGGTTTATTTGCCTTTGCGTTTCTGGGCTTTGATCTTCCTCAGATAGAACTCCAGCTCCTTGCCTTCTAGTACACAGCTATCTGTTCTGCCACACTGGCCTGGTCTTGAGACAGTACAGGCAAAAAGCTTGCTCTTCTGAAACTTCTTCTCCAGAAGACTGCTGATTTTAAAATTCTTTTTTCTTTCATCATATTTTTTTATTTTTCTTTGATCAGTTTTTGTTTAAAGTCTCTTTCTTCTCAGGAGTCAGCTTGGCCCCCTTCTTGCAGCCCAGGGGCAATACATAGTGGGACTGATGCCACTGCTAGTATGGTGTGCTGTCAATAAGCACAATGTAGTTCTTCACTAGGGTCTTGGGTCCAACCAGCTCATTACTGGATACATTGTAGACATCATCAACGATCCTTGTTTTGTGAGTACCATACTCAGAGTCCCAAGAAAAGTTCCCACAACCAATCTCAAGGCATTATTGCCTCCTCCAACTCAGACTGTATGAGTGAAAAACCAATCTTAGTGTTGGCAGCAGGACATTCCAGCTCATACTTCTGTTTTTTGTGAAAGGGCTTTCTCTTACTTCCTATCTTGCTGTGTTTGTGCAAGTTGTCCTGAGAGATGCCCATTGCTCAGTGCTGGCTGGAAAGAGGAAGCAAAAAGCTTCAAGGCTCGGTTTCCAAAACGACAGGTAGTATTCTTAAAATTAGTTTTAATTTCAACTTAAATATACATTCAACATACCCACACATACACATACATGTTTGTGTGTGTAACTGGTTATTAGCTGTTAAGTCAATGATAATCAAGCTATAATCCATAAAACTACAGAGGTTAGGAATAGACAAAGAGACTAAGTAGGAGCAGATAGTTCTCCCTGGGGAAAGAAAATAAAATAGTTTTGAAGAGATGAGGTGTGATGGAATGTTAGGATCAATTGGGAGCAGGTAGGTGGGGGCAGAGGAGGGATTGTGAAGACAGCTAATATTCTATTAAGGGCCATTTAACTGATCCTATGGAAAATTAATGCAAGAGGAGCTTCCTTAAATATCTCTATCTCTCCATCTCCATCTCTATCTCTATATCTAGCATCTATCTATCTATCTATCTATCTATCTATCTATCTATCTATCTATCTATCTGAAGGAGATCTAAATGAAAGTGCCAAATAATTGGGTACAGAACCCTAACTGGACATCTCTGGTCACCAAATGAAACATCTAATACCAGCACTGGGTTGCATCTAATTGAATTTTTGACCAAGAGGTTTGTATAGGAACTTCCAAACAATCCTTGCTGTTGCAAACACCATAGGTTGCTCTCCATAAATTGATGACAAGCAAAACCTCATTAATGCAGACGTCTCCTACACAACTCATTGAACATGGAGAAGCTGAGCTTGAGACTACATAGAGCCTTCATCTTCGCATGCTACTGTTGTTGGTAAAGGAAGATTGTCTGCCAAGTAATAAAGGAGAATTGTAAACACCAACCCAGCCAACAAACCTCTGATACACACAAATGTGCCCTCTCTGCAAGATATGACAGTGTAGTGATTGCACAAAACTTACAGGACTATGCAACCAATATCTGATTTGACTTAAGACCCACACCACAACATGGAACTCAGACCTGACATTGCTTAGATGATAACCTGAGACTAGATAGTCCAGGAGCCTAAGGTTAAAAACAAGATACCTATAAAAAGTGGCAATAAAATGATTCTAATGACACTGTACTATACTCATAGATCAGTGTATTGCTCAGTCATTATCAGAGAAGATTCCTCCTGAATAAGATGGAGACAAATACAGAGACCCATAGCCAGAGAGTGAGAGACCTTGAAACAGTTAGCCCTAAATTGAATGTCTCCTTCAAGTGGACCCTCTTGAGATGGGAAACCCCATGGAAGAAGAAGCAAAATGAGTAAGATTTAGAGGGAATGAATGACACCAAGAAAACAAAAGTCTCTAAATCAGTGGTTCCCAACCTGGAGGTCATGACCTTTTTGAGGTTACAAATAAGGTATCTTCCTATGAGATATTTACATTGTGATTCATAATAGTAGAAAAATTATAGTTGTGAAGAAGCAACAAAATAATTTTATGGCTGAGGTCACAACAACATGGTTGAGAACCATAGCTCAACATTACTATCTCTGTTAAGAACTCTAAGAAACTGAGGAATGCACAGGGCCTGCCTTGCTCTGCACCAGATGGGAGCCTAGACCTTAAAGGAGAAGTGAACACAGTCTTTCATCCCTAACTTAGAAGCAATCCCCAATTGATAACGAACAGTAAATGAAACTTGAGTTTCCTCTAAAGGAGTCTTACTGGAGAACAAAACCTATTCTTAAGCATAAGTTGGGTGCCCAGTCATCAATGCCAACAGGAAATGAACTCACCAGCATCTGTGGAGCTTCCTCCTCTCATAAAGTCATGTTGGAGTTTTTGCTCTCCTTTTAATTTTTTTACTTTATTAATTTTTAATTTTTTCATTAGATATGTTTGTCATATATACTCTTCTTTTTTATTGCAGAGATTTTTGGGGGGAATATATTATAGCTTCCTATGGGATTCCTAAGTGTGTAAATGAGTGAGACTGTTTCTTGTGCCTTCTCTTAGGCATATTTCATTCTGCTTGTTTGCTTCGTCCAGTTCTACTGTGTTAGTTTTTATGGTATTGATCTGGATGGGGAGGGAGATATACAGGAATTGGAAAGAGAGAGGGAAAACCATAATAAGGACAAGAAAAATTACATTTCAATAAAAGGAAAAATATAAAAAAAAAATAAAGAAATTTCAGTATCTCCTGGGTTAAATTCTTTCTTGAAGCTCACTCTGCCAGGAAGTTTTACTTTCTTGAGCAAAATAGGCATACTTTCAGAAAAAATTTTTTTTCATTTCTACTTTGTCTATTTTTCATTCATTTAGTCAAGTAACTCCTGAGTAACCTGAATCTAACTGTTTTGTCATAGCCTTCTGTAAGTGACCTCAGCTGCAGATAATTTGCATACTTCATTGGCATTAATCATCATAGGCAGAAAAATGGAAAACTCTCTAACTTTTAAAAATTGATGCATTGTTTCCTAAGTTCACTTGTGAGTACAGAACCTCTTCATTTTCATGTAGAGACAGAAATTGTTATGCTTTATGTTCACAGACCATGTAAAGCAAATGCATTTATGTTTTGCCAACACATTCTTCAGTTACATACGAAGCCTTCTATATTTTTCACAGTTTTGTAATTTATTCCAAAGTACATGTGCAAACAGTGCTATAACCTTTGAAGTAGGAAAATTGTCTCCAGGTAATATTTCCATCCTGTCAGAGGCACCCAGCTAAGTGATATTGATGGGACTTTAATGATAGAAATTAATTACAGGGTTGAGTTGTTTCTCACCATTGTGTGGCACCGTGTTGTCACATTGCTTTCAGCTCCAATGCTCCCTGCCACTTGTCTCTCAAGAAAGTTTTAGCTGTAATTGAGGTGTGTGCATGTTTATCTCAGCTTGAACATATGTGTGTCGGGGGCTGGGGAGAAGCATTTATTTTGCTGATCTCAGAGTGTGACGACTGTTTTATGCTTTTATATCACCTTAATTTCACAAATCCTTGTTTCCAGGCATTATTTTAGTGAAGAGTGCATTCAAAACACTAAACAAAGAAACCCAAAGTGGTTGCTGGCAATTTATTAAACAGAATAAAGCTAACATAAAATTTGCTAAGCTTTGAAGTGTTATGTTGATAATATCACATATCAATTAATGAGTTATATTAATATGTTCACTTGCAAAATATTAATTAATCAATGATTACAGGAAGTATGATGTATCATTAAAACCAGGTTTTATATGAATGTCTGTGTAACCCTTACCCTACACACATGTTCACTCAAATGAATGGTGTATGTGTATTTGAATAAATATTTGGGTGTGGGTTACCTGTCTATGTGTATGTAGAGGATAGTGGTCAACCCCAGATATCTTTCTCTATTAGCCTTCAACTTATTTTGTGGGTCAAGGTCTCTCACTGACCTTGAAGCTCACTGATTTAGATAGACCGACTGACCAATAAATATCCCCAATCTCCTGCCTACTCCTCTCATAGTAAGGTTACAAATGTTACTACCACAAAGTTTTGTGAGCATGCTCAGATCCTACTCAGGCTCTAATGTTTGCAATGAAAGGATTTCAATTCTAATCCAACTCCCCAGCCCTGAGATCACAGAATTTTGAAGAATTTACAAGGGAAATGCAGAGAATTTAAGAATGAAAAAGACTAAAGGTCTTAGGAGCTTGAAAAAATGTTGTAGGCTAATAAGCCATGTAGGAAAATAAACTCTAAGGTATCTTAAAACCAGAGAACATACAATAGTATGAATAAAAATGAAGTTAAAAGAATATATTTTAATCATGAACTGAAGGAAGCAGTGTATCTTTTATTGTGAACCACCACCGTATTTGTGTGTATGTATGTATGTATGTATGTATGCACATGTGTTGTTTATAAATGCGACTAAGCATTTTGCAGTGAAGAAACATTGGTTAAGATTTTGTAATACATGTGTGTATGTATGTGTGTGCATGTGCATGTATGTGTGTGTCTCGCATCATTATCTGATGTTAACCATGGCACAGTGATTGAGTATACTTACAGAATGCACATTGATTTGTGAATATTGCTCAATGTCCACAGTTTATGTCAAATGTGTTATTGCTGTTGCAAACTCAGTCAGCTTCATGAAATGTTTGATAGCATATGCCCACCATTGCAGTATCGTGCAGAATCGTTTCACTGTCCTAAAATTTTCATGTGCTCTTCATTTTTTTTTTTTACCCTTTCCCCACTTAGTCCTGAAAAACAACCAGTCTTTTTATTAACTACACAATTTTACCTATCTTATAATGCTGTATGGTAGGAATTACGTAAACTGCAGCTCTTCCAGACTTTTGATTCTTTTACCTAGTAACATATTTTTTAGTGTGTCATTACTGTCTTTTCAAAGTTAGGTACTTGATTCTTTAGAGTATTAGGCAATGTCACCTTATATAGCAGATTATTTTTTGTATTAGAATTATGTTATTTTCTTTCCAATTTTATTCATGAGATTCTAATATAAGTATATAATTTCTTCTTTCCTTATCATCCCTCTAAACCCTGACATACATACACATCTTCTCACTCTTCCTCAAATCATGGCCTCTTTTTTCACTAATTATTATTGCATACATACATGTAAATGTACACATATGTATATTCCTAAATGTAACTTTTCAATTCATATAAAATATATATGTGTGTATGTTTTTAGAGCTGACCCTTTCGCACTGAACATCTAATTGATGTGTTCTTTCCTCGAGAAGACCAACTCTTCTGTTTCTAACTTTCTTCAGTTTCTCATGTTTTATTTTTATAGAGTTGACGCTTCTTTTTATGTATTCAGCTCTTAAAGGAGATCTTGTTTGCTTTTAAGATTTGGTCTGCAGGAATAAAATTTCTATTAATATACATGTTCAAGTTTCTGTATGAATTTAAGTGTAGCATATACTGGACTAAAGACAAGAGCCTGTTAGGATATATGGCAAAAGTAAGCTTAATTATATAAAAACTCAGTTGCATCAGTTTGCATTCCTATGTAAAATAGATGAGGATTACTACATCTTGGTTAAATTTTGGTGGAAACAATGTTTAGGATTTTTAGTATTTTAATAAATCATACTTGAATCTTCTTACTTGAATATGTACTTTCTTAAGGATTAACAATGATAATAATCTTTTACTATGGTCATTTTCAATCTTTATATGTCTTTTGCTGAGGTATTGATTTGAGTCTTTTCTTGTTAATCTTCTTCATTGAGTTTTAAATTTTTTACTATAATTTGATTAAACAGTCCACTTATCAGTAAGTGCAAATCTTAACAATATCACTTCCTAAACAGGATGTGAACAATGACAACACTACTTGACATTTTAATGTGGATGAAGTCATCTCAGGGACCTTCCTCTACATAAATAGCTACAGGGGTTTAGTGCCTGATAAGAAGAAAATATTTGTCTTCTCCTAAGTAAGGACCTGTAGGTTATCAGATCCCAACTGTCGTCTTTAACAACATGTTTGTATAAGTGATACCATGTCCCACTTTTATGATTGGGTTGTTCATTTTTTAACATGTAGTTTTTGAGTTTTTTTTTTAATGTAGTCTGTTGACTAATCTTTTCACATGCATATCTGCTAAACATTTTATTCCCATTCATTGTGCGCTGGGATCATAGTGTCTATTTCTGTACAGAATATTTTTAATATAATGAGGTCCCATTTGTTACCTTTTGGTCTTAATGATTATACTATGGGGGCTTTTTTTTTTCATAAAGTCCTTTCTTATACCAAGAAGTTAAAATATATTTCTTAATTTCTCTTCTGTTAGACTCAGGCTATCAGCCTTAGGTTGATGTCTTAAATTCATTTCGAGTTGATATTTGTGTAGGGTAAGAAATTAAAATGAAATTTCATTATTCTACATGTACTCCTATTCAGCTAAACAATTGGTTGAAGCTATATCTTCAGTGTATATCAATGGATTATTTCTTAGAAATTAAGTGGTTGTAGAAGTATGGGATTATATGGATCTGAAGTTCACTTCTACTGATCGTTGTGTGTCTGTTCTCATGCCAAGACCATGATATTTTATCATATCTCTATAGTACAGCTTAAACTCTGAGACTGTAATAGAGTCAGAAGGTCATTGCTAAGAACTATTTTAGTTATTGCTAAGAACTATTTTAAGATTTTTGTTGTTAAAGTCTTTTACTTCTCTAGGAACACTCATTCCAATATAATTTTTGAGGTGACTGTTAATGGATTTCTTTCTTGATTTTTTTTCTCAGCATGTTTGTATTGTATACATAAGAAGGGTCCTAAATATTGATGGTTAATTTTATATCCTACTATTTTGATGTATACATTTATCATTTGAAGAGATTTCTGGTGAACTCTTTTATTTTCTTTTATGAATATAATCATAAAATAAGGATATTTTGATTTTTTCTTTTCTAGTTGTACCCTTTTTACCTCCTTCACTTGTCTTATTTCTCCAAATAAAACTTTAAAAAAACTACACTGAACAGGGATGGGTTTGGGAAGAGTGCTCATTCTTGTCTTGTTCCAAATATTTAATCGTAATGCTTTGAGATATTGTATATTTAGAAAGATGTTGGCTATGGGCTTGTGCTTTGTCCTTTTTCATGTGTTATAATATGTCCACTCTGTCCCTATATTCTCTAGGACTTTAAGGATAAAAGTAGGTTCAATTTTGACAAAGGCCATTTCAGCATCTAACTAAATACTCACATGGTTTCTATCCTTTAATCTATGTGGTCGATTAGATTTATTAATTTACATTATTGAACAATCCCTGCACCTCTGGGATGATGTTGACTTGATCATGGTGGATAATCTTTATATTTGCAGGAAAGCTTCTATCTAGCAGAATTACCAGGAACTGATAGACTTACTGTAGGAGAGGGCTGATTCAATATTAGAATAACAATTCCTGTCATATCAACAGGTTGAACAAGACAATTTTCACAGCCATATCAATAGTTTATAAACAAAGCTCATTATAAAATTCACCATACCTTCATAAGAAGTGAACAAACCAGGAACAGAGAAGAGCTCTTTCAATTTTAATTTTCCAGAGGGCCTATAAAACCAAATCTTCAGTTAGGGAAATTGTGTGTAGCAAAAAAAACTAGAATTCAGGAAAAACCAACCTAGTCATGACAAAAATTATTATATCTATTCTTACACTGTGTTTGGTTTTGTATTTTGTTAAGTAGACACAAACTAGAGCTATATAAGAAGAGAGAAGCAAAAGTAAAATGTTGGTGCCATCAGATTTTCTGTAATTTTCTTGACTATTTATGTGGGAAACGCCAGCCTACTCTGGGTAATGCAATCCCTGAGCAAGTGGTCTGGGGTAGTATTTGAAAGCAAGATGATAAAATCATATGGGACAAATCATCTAAGCAGTATTTCTGTATGGCGTCAGATTCAATTTCTGTCTTTGGGCTTATGCTTGAATTCCTGCCCTGACTTCTGTTGATGATGGAATGTAACATCAGAATACACATCAAATCTCCCTTTTATCTCTCACACTGTTTTTGATCACAGTGCTTATCACAACTGAAATAAAATTATGATAATTTTATTGGTTATTATTTTGTTGAGGATTTTTTAAAACCAATATTCATATGCATTGCTAGGCAATTTTGTTTTCTTAGGATGTCTTTCCCTGAGCTTAATGAGCTGGGAAAAAAAAATCAATGCTTTAATTTACTGGAATAGTTTAGTGGAATGTGTAAAATACATAGAATTAGATTTCTTCTTCTTCTTCAATGTCTAGTTTGATATATCACAGAACTTAAGAAGGTCTGTCAGTTTGGGGAGGTTTGAGTTGTTTAATTGCTGAGATATATAAGATTGGTACAGATTTTGGGAGCATGTATAATACTGTGTATCTATATCTTAACAAAAATAAAATATAAAAAGAAAGGATTTTTTTTACTTTATTGGGACTATTTGGATAGCTTGTGTTTTTGGTTTTCTTGAAGATTTGTACGTGAGGATTTGTACATGTTATTTGTGTCTTCTCAATGTTTTTCTTAAGTTACCTTGACTAGGGTTTTTTCAAAGCTATTGCTTTCAAGAGAGACCATCAATTTTATTTGTCTTCTCTGATTTCCCATCTGTAAATGCATCAACTTTTATTTCCCTGTATCTTAAGCTGGAAGCATAAAGAGTTTGTTTTCTCTATTTATTTGATATGTGCATCAGTAGTATAATAGACATTTTGTGATTTAAGGTGCAAACTTGATTGTTTCAGCTCTCATATATTAATTACTTTTTACTTGGTTTTTCTTTTTTTAGTGCTAATTTTGGCTTCTATGTCTTTTCTACCTTCTGTTTTAGTTGAACATTCTACACATCTACTGTTTTCAGTTTCTAAGCATGCAAGTTACACTTGAGATTCCTTAATCTCTTCAATCTGTTCATCAACTTCTGTCTTGCCTTTTCTTTTTGTTGATATAATGTATAAAAGGTACTGCAACAAAAAAGCTTTCCATGATGCAGTGTTTGAATGTAGAAAAGGAGAAGTTTTGTATAATCTTATGATTAGCTCTCAGATTTTTGATGAGTATTTACTTGTAGACTTTGAACTTTCCTTGTGTTGTTTTGGTTGTTTTACCTCTTATAGGGGCTTATGCCTGGACACATATATGGACACATATATTTCCCTTTTCTCTGCTAAAGGAGTCAAAACTGGAAATGTTTAGTTTGTGGCCACGAGGAATGCAAGCTATCTGGATTTGGGCATTTTTCATCAGCTGTGTCAGGTGGGTTCTTATATAACCAAGAGTACTCTAGCACAGTGGTTTCTCCTGAGAGTGGCAAAAAGACGAAGACAGTTAGTGCATTTCAAATGGTTGTTTTCTCTTCGTTTCCTACCTGGAAACTTTAGGGATTTCCCTAGTGTCAACTTCATAAAGGTCCTAGAGGTAAAACTTACAGGAATGGAAAAATTCCCTGTCACCAGCTTATCCTGCAAACATCATTAGGCAGGGCTGTAAGCTATAACCCACCAGCAATTCTATTGCAGTGCAAATCTCCTTCCTAATTCCAGTTTCTGTAGATATTTCTGTTCAAATATAACCTTATCAATTCAATTTGGTGTGGGGGGTAGTAGTGTGTTTCCTGACATTTCTTCCTTGATAGATCTAAGGAGTGTTAATGTTTCAGTCTTTTACATTTATAGATTTTACAATGCAATGCTACATCAAAGCTTTTGACATAATAGACTGGGCTGATTTCTTTTTCAATTTATTATATTTAACCTGATAATTTGAAGAAACTTTAACACCTATCTCCTTATTCTACAAATAAAAAAATTTTGCAGATTGTATATTTTTTTTTCCTCTCAAGGACATGGAGACTGTTGTTTGTAGACCTCTGACATGTCTTTGTGTTATAATTCAAGGAAAAGAGTCAGGATTGAGTCTCTAATAAACCTTGGTTCAGGGCTGTTTCATGAACTTCCTGTTTTTCTAACTAGCTAGAACTAGTTAGAAGAAAAATTTTAAAAGAGGGCGCTTTTGTATGGCCTGGGACATATCCTTAAATATTTTTCTTTTAGCAGGTTCCCATGTACATAATTAGCTGTGTCTCTGTCACCAATGGCTAGTCTACTTGGTGATTGTATCTTTCTTAAAGATATAGTTTATGTTTTTTTAACTACATTTGGTGCTATCAAGTCAAGGTTCCTATTCCTTTGACATATTTAGTCACTACGGTAGTTTAAATATTCTTGGTGCAGGAAGCAGCACTATTTGAAAGTGTGACCTTGTTGGAGCAAGTATGTCCCTGTAAGGGTGGGCTTTGAGAGACCTTGTTCTTAGATGCCTAGTCAGTCTTCTTCTATTTGCCTTTGGAACAAGATGTGGAACTCCCAGCCCCTTCAGTGCCATGCATACCTGAATGCTGTCATGCTTTGTACCTTCGTGATAATGAACTGAACCTCTGGATGTGTAAGCGAGCGCTAATTAAGTGTTGTCTTTTATAAGAATTGCCTTGGTCATGGTGTCTCTTCATAGCAAAGTAAACCCTAAGATAATCACTGTAGCTCAGCTTTTTAATTGAATAATTAGTGTCTTATCAGTGAGCTTTATGTAAAGAACTGGTGTTACCAAACACAAGAATTTGCAGTACTTTATACCCAAGAGAAAACACGCTAAGGTCATTTTTTTTATTCACCCAACAATAGCCATCTGAGGTAAGTGAAGTCATTCTTGTTGCTTCCTATTTAATACTAACCTCATAAATAACTCATGATTGTCTACATGTCTATATCTTTGTACAATGTAACTAGAACTGAGAAAGGGTTTCCCCATGACATAAATTGAACATAGGTGTAGGATAACAGAGTTGATTGTACTTAAAGCTTATTTCTAATCTGAAATGAATCTTCCTTAAGTAGCAGTATATTATAGCTTATGCTGTTCTTCTGCACTAACAAGACTTTCACAATAAAGATGTTCCTTCATGTGTGCCATAAAGTGAACTATTAAATTTGCTGTTTCTTTCCTTGAAGAAACATACTATTTACATGGGAAGCTTTTCACTTCTTATAGAGAAACCATTTTTTGAAAGTTTGATCCTAGATTAGAAGATAACATTAAAGTCTGGATTGATATACAGAGATTCTTAATATTTCAACTGCATTCACATCTAAGTGCACTCACTGCACTCACATCTAAGTGCACAAGCAAGATGAGTAATTAAGTAGACACTGTGACCTTGAAGAAACCTGGATCTGTACTGACACCTAGTTTTCCTCTTCTATTTCTCTCCATCACCTATTCAGACCCATCATCACTACCACCATGAAAGCTGCTGCAAAAGGTATTTGAAGGGATAGAGAGTGAAGAGCTGAGACTGTTTCCAGCCAGTGCACCTTGTACATATGCCCAGTTACTGCGAAGGTGAACAGCTTTCAGTTTCCATAGAGGTGAGGAGGCTCCATAGATATGGTGAATTCAGTGATAAAGTAGGTAAAGTCTCAGGCAAACTAGGCTGGTTATTGCAGGTCCTGTCCCCAATGATAGATGGGGATGTCCCCAGTGATAGATGATAAAATCATCCAGAATGTTTCCTTGACTCTGTTTCCCTTTGTTGATAAATATATATAAGATTAATTGGAGTTAAACAAAGCAAATAAGAAAAAGAAAGGGTGTTTAAACAGTAAAATTAATTACTTTAAACTAAACTAGACTAGACTAAACTAAACTAGGCTAGACCCTATTAACTTATGTATTAACTTGTCTATTAGTTTTGGCTAACATTTAGCAAGATACCAAAACCCTGTGGAAGAGGTGAGGGAAGGTAATAGTAAGAGAGGATGGAGTACACCAGGAGACCATGGCCCACTGGGTAAACTAATCAAGGTTTATATGGGTTCACAGAGACTGAAGCTGCAAGCATGGAGCCTGCCTGGTTCTACACAAAGTCCTTTGCACCTTATGTTATTGCTATTAGCTTGGCGTTTTGTGGCATTCTTAATAGTGGGAGAAGATTTGTATCTTATTCTTTTGCTTGCTCTTGAAACTCTTTTCTTCTGTTGGGTTTTCTTTTGCATTGTCAATATGAGAGCTTCTGCTTTCTCTTGTTTCTTATTTTGTTATGTGGGTTGTTGCTTCTTGGAGACCTCCTCCTATTTGAACAGAAACCAAGAGGGAACTGATGTTGGGGAGAGTGGATCTGGGAAGAGTTGAGGGAGGAGAAATTGTGCTCAAGATGTATGAAATGAAAGAAGAATCTATTTTCAGCAGAAAAAAAAAAAAACCTCAAAGAACTTGGGTAATATTGGGAACAAACCAAATAGAAGAAAACTAATTTCAAGGTCCCAGCGCTAGGGGAGCTGGAAACTTCCCAATAACTGAACAGTTTCTGTTGTAAGGAGACAGTTGTCTGAGACCAGTTATCTCAGGGACAACTTATAAAAAGACAACTGTCTGAGTTTAACCATCTCACAGACAACATCTTCATCTTGTTGTCAGGGTCAAATGAGTTCATGTTCCCAGGCTTAGGAACCAACTTCAATCTTGATTGATGAAAAATGTAACAATAACTTGACATAGGTGTTTAGGACTTGCAAGCTTAAACATGCTGTGATATTCAGGCTCTTTGTTGCAGTTTAGCTTCCAAATCTACTCTGTATCCCCGATTAATCAGTATCAGCTTGGTTATAATAAATTTTGTCTTTGGCATTGACCTGGTGGTGTGTGTTATGCTGGATTTAAATAGACCCTATAACAGGTTTTGGAACATTTAGTATTTTAAAAGAAGATAAACTTTATTTATATTTGTAAGATAAAAATTTGGGAATTCTCTCCTGGAAGAAGTAAAATAAAAAGACCAACCTTTCTTACGTTTGTAAAACAATATAGTCATATTGCCGTTTTGTCTCATTTTTCCTTTGTTTGCTTGGAATTGTCCAGGGAAATACTTCAATCTGTATCTTGTTATATCCTCAGGCACTACATTTTATAAAGAAAGCTCTATGAGTTAGTAAGAGAACAACACATAAACTAGGGTTTCTCTTGACACAATTCATCTCATACTTTTATTTTAGCAGAAACTAGACATCTTACTAGCCCAGTTCGGGAACTTGTAGCCTGAGGCATAAAATTGCACTGGACAAATAGGTCCTCATTCAAAAATAATTTATTTAAACATTGTTTAAACTATATTTAAATATAGTTTCTTGGAATTTACCTATCAGCAAGGTCAGGAGTTTTTATATCAGCAGCGCTTAGTTTTTCTACTCACCCCAAAGCTACTGGGGAAAAAACCCACAGCATTTTAAACATGAAAGCTAACATTTTTTTGTTTCTTAGTTATATGAAAACTTTAACAATACCTTCTTTCCCAATTGTAATAGTATTCTTATTGAGTAAAAGGTATTCCAGATACTTCTTGGCACGTAAAGTCAATTTCTATCTTAGTAAATTTAATAGACATTGATAATGCTTGGCGTGGCTAGTCTAGCACAAGGCACCTGATATCTGAAGCAGAAGCACCATTTTAAAAATATGTAGCATTTCTTAGATCATTTTGCCTACTATTTCTTTATAGTGGATGACCAACATGAAAAATCGCACTCTGTCTATTAGACATTTTTACATGAAAAATGTAAATAATCTGACTATACTTGGTAAGCATTTTGTGTGTTTGTTGGTTTGTTTTTTAATTAGCGTCTAAAGCACACTGACAATGGGAACTTTAACATATGGAAGGCCACAGTGGCTTGTCAAGAAACATCCAATCATATGCCGTTCTTCAGAAACATAATTCAAGGAGTTGTCTCTCATTAAGGGTCTCTGAAAAGAGGTTAACATGAATTTGATGACTGGGGGATACTTTTGGACAACTATACATTGGACTTCTTGTATTATTTTGCTTGTTGCTTCTTTCACAATTCAGGACTGATCAAGGGGTGTCAGATGAGGAGAGGACCTCCTGATGTTCAGTTTAGGCTCTTACTGTTGAACCAGGGCACTTAGAATGTTATTTGCACCATCAAGAATTCTTCTAAGACCTTGAGTATATTCTGTAGTGGATAGCCCTAGCCTTGTATTTTGATACTAATTCCCCTTTCCTGTGAAAGGCTGCAGAAGAGGTGTGAGTCATTACACAGGTGATTTCTAGTGAACCTTCTGCCCATCTTCATTTGTAAAGTAAAGGCTGGAACCAGTGATTGGGCAGAGGAGGGAGAGGTGGAGATATAAAGGTTAGTGGGAAGAGAACAGAGAAGAATGACTGGAGGAGGAAGATGATGGAGACAAAAACGACTGGGGAGAGAAGATGGAGAGAAGACAGAAAGGATGACTGGGAAGCAGGAGGTAGAAGGACAAATGCAAGGTCTAGAAAACCTTCAAGTTATAAGGGTCTCATAGCTGGGGAACAGAGTAGTGTAGGGGTATCAGCCCAATCTAGGCTTACAGAATATATTCATAATTACTGAGTTGTGTTTTCTTTGACCAGGCCTGATTGGGTTGGAGATTTAAATATCTCCCACAACACAGGTTTAAATATCTCCCTGACTCAATCAGGGTCGCAATCCTTAGTCAACTATAATAGTAGAAATAAATGTCTAATGTATGCTTATCTTTAAATGAACACTTTGATTTTTAAATGAATACTTTTAAAGATTTACTATTATTATGTGCACATGTGTAAGATGTATGTATATGTTCATGCATTCTGTGAGGAGGACAAAGAAACATTTTCTGGAGCAACTTCTCTCTCTCATTCTTGCTCTCAGATACCTAATTTGTAATAACAACCTTGTGGGGAAGTACTTGTACCCAGAGACATCTCACAAAGCTGCAATTTTGATTTTTTTTAATGTTTTTGTTTATTATTTGAGAATTTTATACAATAAATTTTGGACATACTTCTTGTATGAACTTGTTGAACTTCTTGTTCAACTTCTTGTTTGTATTTATGTTGGCCAACTATAAATGGAGCCTGGTCTTGTGATTGGTTGCCACACCCAGTGCCACCCCAATAAAGAAAGTTCATTCTCCTTCTCCCAGCAGATCTTATTTGAAAATGGGTTTTTGGTTTGGGGTGGAACTTAGTGCATATTCTTTCCTCCTGTGTTAGGATATTGGCTTGCTGGAGCTTGTACAGGTTCTGCACTTCTGTCCCAGTCTCTATGATTTCATGTGTGCATCTGTCCTGTTGTATCTGATAAATGATGCTTCCTTAAATTCACCCATCTCCTCTAGCTCAAATAAATTTACTTCTGCACTGAAACTTGAGCATTGAAGGGAAAGAAGTGATAACTATATCCCATCCAGGGCTGAGTACTCCAAAGTATCTCAATCTTGGCACTTTGTTCAATTGTGTTTATCTGATAATTGTCACCTACTGAAAAGGAAAAAAATCTCTGGTGAAGATTGAGAAATTTGGTGATCTGTTGTAAGTAATTATTTAAAATGGCTGACGATCAAACTGACTATCTTAGCTGCAGCGGCTCTGCCTAGCTCAGCTACCATATTCTGTGGCTAGAGGCCATGTGAACACTGCAGCTAGAAATGGCCAGCCAGAAACACCAGCCCTACCACCCACGAGATGCCAGTCTGGGAGATGGCTGTGCAAATCATTCACCCTGTCTCTGCAAGGCTGGGCATTGCCCAGACCATCGCACCATCCATGCGGGCTCAATACAAATGAGACTCTAATGCTTAGATTATCCAAAGGCTTTATATATTTGGTAATGATCAATAACAAGATGCCCATACAATTAGAAGTGTAACCCAATACCCAACCTAGATATAGCAACTACCTTTGACATGGACATCTGCCTCCATGCTCCCCTCTCTTGTCCTCTTTTCTCTCCTAGCTCTTTCTCTTTCTTCTCCTATTCCTCTATTTACTTTTCTTCTTCCTCTCTTTACTCCTCCTCTTCCTCTCTTTACTCCTCCCACCTTAGCTCTTCCTACATATCACCCTTCCTGTTAAAATAATAATAATAAAAAAAACCTTTCTCTCAAAATATAAGTAGAACATAACTATACCAATTTGTATCAGTAAGGTACAAGATAGACCTAATACCCAGTCCATTATTTTGTTGACTAAACAGAACCTCTGTCATCTCTCATAACTAAAAGACTTACTTCTGAGCCTGGCTTTGTTTGGCTTTAGAATGAATGTCAGCTGAAAACCATCTTCTCAAATCTGTTCTCTCAAAGTAAATAGCCTGGATTGGTTATGAGACTGTAAATCTTCAACACCATCAGAAATCCAGAATGACTGAATTAACTGAAATTTTGGGAAGCACAAAGCATAGCTTCTAAAACTTAGACAATTTATAGAGACTGCTGAACACATGGACAATTCCTAAACCTCAAAACGTTGAAGCATTCAATCTTCAGCCTTCTTGCCCTGGATTATCTGACAGACCTAGTAATGCAAAATTATTAAAGTCTGATTACTCTGTCTTGACAGATATAATCAGTTAACTATTCTACAAGTGTGTCCTTTTCTGGACAATAATTTGCCTGTAGATGAAAAGAGGCAATTCTTGCCTAGTGGCTGTCTCACCACAACTGGAGTAACTTCAAAGATGATCAGTTTCTTCTTAGAATCCAAAACAGGGAAGCTGTCAGGAGCAAACAGGTCTCTAATCAAAATTAACAATAATACAGAAATAATTGTAATGTCAATTCTGTGGACTTCTGACATTTTGAAAACCAACTATTTATATAAGGCAATCTAGAGTATTGTCTATTAACTCCTCTCAGCTATTTCTAATTAAAATATAGAAAACACCTTAACAATAAGCCCAGAGCCATGAATTTGCTATAGGCCCTTAACTCACAGGCTAACCATCTCAAATCAATTTAAAAAGTTAAAGGACTGGGTCTAAGCCTTGTATTCCTAAATGTATTATCTAGGCACAATGCCTATGAGAGTAACAACATTAATCTCACTTTTATATCAATAAGAAACTCGTACAAATGAAAACCATAAATTTGAAATCAAAGTAAATTTTGTATTATTATTGGCTAAGTTTTAGAAGCTATGCTTTGTGCTTCCCACAATTATAGTTAACTCAGTCATTCTGGATTTCTGACGGGGTTGAAAACTTATAGCCTCATAGCCAATTCTGGCTATTTACCTTGAGAGAAAAGATTTGAGTGGATGGTTGTCAGCTGACATTCATCCTAAAGCCAAGGAAAAAGCCAGGTTCAGAACTAAGTGTTTTAGTTAGGAGAGACGACAGAGGTTCTGGTTAGTCAACAAAATGTTGGACTGGGTATGAGGACTATCTTGTACCTCACGGGTACAAATTGGCATAATTATGCTCTAATTGTATTTTGAGAGAAAAGTTTCATTTTAACAGGAAGGGTGATATGTAGGAGGAGCTAAGGTGGGAGGAGTACTGAGAGGAAGAGAAGGAGTAAGAAGAGGAGGAGAAGAAGGAGAGGAGAAGCTAGGTGATGAAAGAGAGAAAGAGGGGGGAGACAGGGAGGCAGATGTTCATGTATCTCCACCAGTCAAAGATAGTTGATATATCTAGGTTGGGTAGTGGGTTACACCTTTGAGCAATACCAAACTTATAAAGCCTATGATTAACATTTTTTTAAAAATTGTATATGTGCAAAAAGAAAAAGGGGGCATGGGATAGGGGTTTCCTAATGGGGGGGGGGGAATGGGGAAAGGGGATGGCATCTGAAGTGTAAATAAAATATCTAATAAAAAAATGAAAAAAAAACCTTCAAAAAACAAAAAAAAAAGAAATTATAACTTCAGCTTAATAACAATTGTACAGATTTCTACCAATAGGTTATAGTTATGCAATAAATCCTAGCTAATCCTCCCTGTTCCAACAAAACCACTATTTTCTCTAGAAAGACAGCCCAATATTAACTACTTCAGTCCCCAAGACCATGAAATACCATGGAACACTGACTCTTCATTAACTTCTTCAAGCTGAATTTGGGCATTGAGATATTAGAAAAGGGGCAGGGAGGAGGGTAAATTGATAAGCCTCTGATGTCTGTGTCTTCACTGCATCCAGCTGAAATTCCAGGACATAAGAGGTTCAGGCAGGTCTGCTCAACTTGCTTGATGAGTAGATACACCAAGGTTGTGTATTCTGCAATATACAATTCTCAAAACAAATTTTAGTATCAAGATAATTTTTTTGTTTGAGTTCTGGAATCTGGTATTCTGGTGGCCTGCCTCTGTCATGTCTAATCCATATAATTCTGGGAGGCAGAAATACCTTAATCATCTCTTTTGAAAAGCCAAAACCTTTTTCCCAAAACAGAATATCCTTGAGCCTAACCAGAAAAAAACTTCATCTTGGCCTCTTTCCCAGAGGAAAATTATAACCACAAAACTGAAAATCATACCCACCTTTCTTCCCTATTTTGCCAAGCAGGAAATGAACCCAGAATTTCTGTGGGGCCCACATTAGACAGAACCTGAGTCTCCTGTGAGGCAATATAACTTTATATCATCTGAATACACCTGATTTACACTCTCTTTTTGTTCGGCCCTCTCCCTAGAACAGTTTTTTTATTTGTAGCATCTATTTGTTTGGCTCTGTACTCCAGAGCAGCTTTCATTTATACACTGTACACTCTACTCTAGAACCAGTGACAATTTTCTCTATCTAAGTTCCAAACCATGGGCTATAATCATCACGTGATTTGGACAAATCTGTTTATAAATCTTTTCCTAAAAGCAAATAATCCCTATATTTTAACTTTATACTTGAATCAGTAACTGCTCCACAATGAAGGCTTATTTGGCTGTCTTGTCTCAGAGCAGCCTACACTTTCTCTCAGCAGAGGACCTGCCTGCCAGCAGTTTTTTTTTTTTTTTTGTTCACAATTCCTGCGCCTGAGTCATGTGACTCGTATCATTGCCACTCACTTATTCACTTTCTTACACACACACACACACACACACACACAACTTATACTCTCAGGTGAACAGACTTAAATTTTTAGTGAATTTGTGCCCAAACTTAGTGTGTCAACTTGTTGTTGTAATTATTTAAAAAGCCCCCACCAGTCTTGCCGACTATCTAAGCTGTGGCGGCTCTGCCTAGCTCAGCTGCCATGTTTTCTGTAGTCAGAGGCCACATGCACACCACAGCTAGAAATGACCAGCCAGAAACAGCAGCCCTGCCACCCATGAGACACAAACGTGGGAGATGCCTCTGCCAATCTTCCACGCTGTTTCTGCAAGGCTGGGCATTGCCCAGACCATCCCACCATCCATGCAGGCTCAGTACAAATGAGGCCCTAATGCTTAGATTATCCAAAGACTTTATATATTTGGTAATGATCAATAACAAGATGCCCATACAATCGGAAGTGTAACCCAGTACCCAACATAGATATACCAACTACCTTTGACTGCTAGTGACATGTGGACATCTGCTTTCATGTTCCCCTCTCTCATCCTCTCTCCCCTCTTCTAGCTCCTCCTCTTTCTCCTCCTCTCCCTCTCTTTACTCCTCTTCCTCTCCTTACTCCTCCCATCTTAGCTCCTCCTACAGTAATCTATGGGTGTATCTCATTAAGAACAACTTTTAATATGAATAATGCTATCCAGTAGGAGTGAAGTTTTCAGTGATTACTGCCTAAAATTTTTCATATTCTAGACCAGATGTATGCTGTGTATTCAACAGAAGGGCTTTACTACTAAGTTGTGTTGAGTAATCATAGCTTCAATCATAGCCAATGATGCTTTCAGGGCCTATGAGAGACCTGGTACCAGTGACTCAAAATTATAAAAGCCGTTATTAGTACGTGGGGATATGGTGCCTAGCTGGGACATTATCTGCATATTATATAATAACTCCATTTAATTTTTTGTATGTGCATATATTTTAGGATGCCTCTACAGTAATATCTTTCCAAATGTCTTTTCAATAGACCTTTATTTAAAGAAATTACTTTCCATGTTCAATCTTGGTCCCAGGTCTTACAAGCTGCTATTTTTTTTTTTTTTTTTTTACTCTAATCTCCTCTCTTTTGTTATAGCACTATATTCTATTTATCTTCATTACAAGTACCTTTCTCTACTAGGGTCACTTACTAGGTACCTTTGTAGATATTATAAATGAAACAAATGTATCTAAAGTATAAAATAAAAACAAATATTTGTATATAAATAAAACATGCAATCTTTGTATTTCTAGATCTGGGTAAATTTGCTTAGGATGATTGTTGCTAGCTCAACATTTACCTGATAATTTCAAGATATTTTTCTTAACATCCAAATACTGTAAATGTGTAAATGTACAGATTTTTATTTTCTACTTCTCAGTTGATGGGCATTTAGACCATTTTCAATTTCTGGCTTTTGTGAATAGAGCAGCAATGAACATGGATGCACAAGTATCCTATCTATAGCTAAGATAGGAAGTCTTTTGGGTTTGTGCCTAAAACTTATATAGCTAGATCTTATGGTAGGTCTATTTTAAGAACATCCACACTGACTTTTACAGTGATCACACTAGTTTTCACTTCCACTAGCAATGAATATATATTCCTGTCTTTCTGCATCTTTGCCAGCATTCATTCTCGTTTATTTTATTAATGTTGGCCATTCTCACATTGGTGGTTTTACTTTGTCCTTCTTTGATAGCTAAATGCTTTGGAACATTCTTTTAAGCCCCCAAATTTCCTTTATGCTGGTTTTTTTTTTTTTTTTTTTGATGTTGAGTGTTATTGAGGTCCCAGGAAAGTTTAAATACTAACACTCTGTTAGCCACATATTTGATAAAGAGTCGTCCCCATACTGTAGGCTGCCTCTTTGCTATAATCATGATAATATTTGCTATACAGAAACTTTAGAGTCTCACTAGGTCCCGTTTATCAATAGTTGGTCTTAATGATTGGTATATGGAGATTTTCACAAAGCTCTTTTCTTTGCCAATAGCTCAAATGTACTCTTTAACTTCTCTATCATTTCAGGGTACATGGTTTTATGTTGAGACTCTTTATCCATTTGGAGTTAAGATTTGTACAAGAGGATATATATGAATGTATTTTTATTTTTCTACATAAAGTTATCCAGTTAAACCAACACTGATTATTGAAGATAATGTTTTGTTTCCAGTGTGTATTTTATTTTTTTATTTTATATTTTATTTACATTTCAGATGCCATCCCCTTTCCCCATTTCCCCTCCCTAGAAAACCCCTGTCCCATGCCCCCCCTTTCCTTTTTGCTTTTATACAATTTTTTAAATGTTAATCAAAGGATTTATAAGTTTGGTAATGCTCAATCAGAAGTGTAACCCAATACCCAACCTAGATAGAAAAACTATCTTTGACTGGTGGAGACATGTGAACATCTGCCTCCATGCCCCCCCCTCTCTCTCTCTCTCATCACCTAGCTTCTCCTCTCCTTCATCTTCTCTACTTACTCCATCTCTTCCTCTCAGTACTCCTTCCCACTTAGCTCCTCCTACATATCACTCTTCCTGTTAAAGTAAAACTTTTCTCTCAAAATACAATTAGAGCATACTTATTCCTAATTGTACCACTGAGGTACAAGATAGTCCTAATACCCAGTCCATCATTTTGTTGACTGACCAGAACCTCTGTCATCTCTTATAACTAAAACACTTACTTTTGATCCTGGCTTTTTTTTTTTTTTTTTTTTTTTTTTTTTTTTTTTTTTTTTGCTTTAGAATGGATGTCAGCTAAAACCATCTACTCAGATCTTTTCTCTCAAAGTAAATAGCCAGGATTGGCTATGAGACTATGGGTCTTCAACCCCTTCAGAAATCCAGAATGACTGAGTTAACTGAAGATATGGGAAGCACTAAACATAGCTTCTAAAACTTAGCCAATTTATAGAGACCGCTGAACACCTGAAAAGCCCCTATACTACCGAACGTTGAAGCATCAAATCTTCAGCCTTCTGGCCCAGAGTCATCTGACAGACCTTAGCGATGCAGGATTATTAAAGGCTGATTACTCTGTCTAGGCAGATATAATCAGTCAACTATTCTGCATGTGTGTCCTTTTCTGGACAGTAATTTGTCTGTAGATGGAAAGAGGTAATTCTTGCCTACTGGCTGTCACCACACAACTGGAGTAACTCCAAGGATGCTCAATTTCTTCTTAGAATTCATGACAGGAAGCTGTCAGGAGTAGACAGGTCTCTAATCAGAATGGACATGAATATATAAATATTTGTAGCATCAATTCTATGGACTTCTGATGTTTTGAAAACCAACTATCCATGTAAGGTAACCTGGACTGTTGTCTGTTAACTCCTCTCAGCTATTTCTAAATAAAATATGGGAAACCTCCTAACAATAAACTCAAAGCCATGAATTTGCTATAGTCCCTTAACTCATAGGTTAACCGTCCCAAATCAGTTTAAAAAATTAAAGAAGAACTGGGTCTAGGCCTTGTATTCCTAAATGTGTTATACAGGCACAATGCCCATGAGAGTATCAATATTCATCTCACTTTTATATTAATAAGAAGCTCGTACCAGTGAAAACCATAAATTTGAAATCAAAGTAAGTTTTGTATCATTTAAGAAATTATAACTTCATCTTGATAATAATTATACAGATTTCTACCAATAGGTTATGGCTATGCAATAAGTCCTAGCTAATCCTCCCTGTTCCAACAAAACCACTACTTTTCCCTAGAATGACAGACCATTATTAACCACATTAGTCCCCAAGCCCAGGGAATAGGGGCGCTGACTCTTCTTTAACTTCTTCAAGCTGATTATGTTTGTTGAGATATTAGAAGAGGGGTGGGGAGGAAGAGTAAGTTGATAAGCCTCTGATGCTGTGTCTTCACTGAATCCAGATGGAATTCCAGGACATCAGAGGTTTGGGCAGGTCTGCTCAGTATGTTTGATGAGTAGATATACCAAGGCTGTGTATTCTGCAATATACAATTCTCAGAACAAGTTTTAGTATCAAGAAAAAAAAAGAATTTTTCCCCCTAGGGGGCTGACATTTTTTTAAAGATGTTGGTTCTAAAAACTTTTCTTTTTTTTTTTCCCTTTTTAAAATTGGTTGTAATATTTACATTTCAGATTTTATCCCCTTACCCCACTTCCTCCCACCACCCAGAAACCTCCTATCCCATCCTCTTCCTCATGCTTCTATGAGGCAGTGACTGCACCTAACCCCCCACTATCCCCTCCCCACCTTCACATTTCCCCCCACTCTGTTTTTATTTATTTTTTATGGGACCAAGAAACTCCTCTCCCACCTATGCCTGACAAGGCCATCCTCCCCTACATATACCGCTGGAGTCTTGGGTCCCTCCCTATGTGTTCCCAGGCTGGTGGTTTAGACCCTGGGGGGGGGGGGCACTGGTTGTTTGGTATTGTTGCTTTCCTCCTGGGGTCACAAACCCTTTGTGCTCCTTCAGTCCTCTCTCTAAGTTCTCCATTGGGAAACCCCTGATCATATCAGTGGTTAACTGTGAGCATTGTCCTCTGAGTGTGTTAGTCTTTGGCAGACCTCTAAGGAGACAGCTATATCATGTTCCTGACAGTATGCACTTCCAGCCATCCACAACAGTGTTTAGCTTAGGTGGCTGTACATAGGATGAATACCCAGGTGGAATGGTCTCCTGATGGCCCCTTCTTCAGTTTCTGTCCCATGTTTTGTTTCCATATTTGCTCCCTTGAGCATTTTTGTTACTTGTTCTAAGTAGAACTGAGGCATCCCCTCTTGGTCTTCCTTCTTCATGAGCTTCATGTGGTCTGCTGGTTAAGTATTTGCTAATCCAAGCTTTTGGGCTAACATCTGCTTAACAGTGAGTAAATGCCCTGTGTGTTCTTTTGTGATTTGGTTAACTCACTCAAGATGATAATTTCTAGATCCATCCATTTACCTAAAAATTTCTTGAATTCATTATTTTTAATAGCTGAGTAATACTCCATTGTGTAGATGTACCACATTTTTTGTATCCATTCCTCTGTTGAGGGACATCTTGGTTCTTTCCAGCTTCTGGCTATTATAAATAAGGCTGCTATGAACATAGTGGAGCATATGTCTTTATTATATGTTGGAACATCTTCTGGGTATATGCCCAGGAGTGCTATAGCTGGATCCTCAGGTAATGCTATGTGCAGTTTTCTGAGGAACTGCCAGACTGATTTCCAGAGTGATTGTACCAGCTTGCAATCCCACCAACAATGGAGGAGTGTTCCTCTTTCTCCACATCCTCGCCAGCATCTACTATCACCTGAGTTTTTGATCTTAGCCATTCTAATTGGTGTGAGGTGGTATCTCAGGGTTGTTTTGATTTGCATTTCCCTGATGATTAAGGATGTTGAGCATTTCTTAAGGTGCTTCTCAGCCATTTGAGTTTCCTCTGTTGAGAATTCTTTGTTTAGCTCTATACCCCATTTTTAATAGGTTATATGGTTGTTTGGAGTATAATTTCTTGAGTTCTTTGTATATCTTGGATATTAGCCCTCTATTGGATGTAGGATTGGTTAGGATCTTTTCCCAATCTGTTGGTTGCCGATTTGTCTTACTGACAATGTCCTTTGCCTTACAGAAGCTTTGCAATTTGATGAGGTCCCATTTGTCAATTCTTGATCTTAGAGCATAAGCCATTGGTGTTCTGTTCAGGAAATTTTCCCCTGTGCCTAGGTATTCGAGGGTCTTTCCCACCTTCTCTTCTATTAGTTTCAGTGTATCTGGTTTTAAGTGAAGGTCTTTTATCCACTTGGATTTGAGCTTTGTACAAGGAGATATGAATGGATTGATTTGCATCCTTCTACATGTTGACCTCCAGTTGAACCAGCACCATTTGCTGGTTTCCACTGGATGTTTTTAGCTCCTTTGTCAAAGATCAAGTGACCATAGGTATGTGGGCTCATTTCTGGATCTTCAATTCTCTTCCATTGATCTTCATGCCTGTCTCTGTACCAATACCATGCAGTTTTTATTACTATTGCCCTGTGGTATAGTTTGAGGTCAGGGACGGCAATTCCCCCAGAAGTTCTTTTGTTGTTGAGAATAGCTCTCGCTATCCTGGGTTTTTTTTTTAAAAAATAAATTTGCAAATTGCTCTTTCTATCACTATGAAGAATTGATTTGGAATTTTGATGGGGATTGCATTGAATCTATAGATTGCTTTTGGCAGGATAGCCATTTTTACTAAGTTAATCCTGCCAATCCAGGAGCATGGGAGATCTTTCCATCTTCTGAGATCTTCTTCTATTTCTTTCTTCAGAGACTTGAAGTTCTTGTCATACAGATCTTTCACTTGCTTGGTTAGATTCACTCCAAGATATTTTATATTATTTGTAACTATTGGGAATGGTGTCATTTCCCTAATTTCTTTGTCAGCCTGTTTATCTTTTGAGTATAGGAAGGCTACTGATTTGTTTGAATTGATTTTATATCCAGCCACTTTACTAAAGTTGTTTATCAGGTTTAGGAGTTCTCTGGTGGAGGTTTTAGGTTCGCTTAAGTATACTATAATATCATCTGCAAATAGTGAAATTTTGACTTCTTCCTTTCTTATTTGTATCCCTTTGACTTCCTTTTGTTGTCTAATCACTCCAGCTAGGACTTCCAGTACTATATTGAATAGGTAGGGTGAGAATGGGCAGCCTTGTCTAGTCCCTGATCTTAGTGGGATTGCTTCAAGTTTCTCTCCATTTAGTTTGATGTTGGCTACTGGCTTGCTGTATATTGCTTTTACTATATTTAGGTATGGACCTTGAATTCCTAATCTTTCCAAGACTTTTAACATGAAGGGATGTTGTATTTTGTCAAATGCTTTCTCAGTGTCTAGTGAGATGATGTAACGAGCGCCCCCAAAATCCCTTTTCGCCCGCGAATAAGGACAGGAGGCGATAGTCGGGTGTACTGCCACGAGGAACTTTACTATTCCACACGGTAACGCGGAAAGACGGAAGAAACCGGAAGAGGCTCCCTTAAATACACCCTAGAGTGACGTATTCACTTCTGAATGGCTGCTCGCTCACCACCCAATATTACGCCTCGGGATAGGCCAGTGACCTGGTGCTCTTTCTGCCTGGCAGCTGCGCAGAATGATTGTTTACTGCTGGGGAAACATGAGACCAGCGCCATCTTGGAAATGCAAATGTATAGCCACTGCTAACAGCAGCTTCCTACAAGATGACCATGTGTTTTTTTCTTTGAGTTTATTTATGTAGTGGATTACATTGATGTATTTCCAAATATTGAACCATCCCTGCATTCCTGGGATAAAGCCTACTTGATCATGATGGATGATTGCTTTGATGTGTTGTTGGATTCTGTTTGTGAGAATTTTATTGAGGATTTTTGCATTGATAGTCATAAAAGAGATTGGTCTGTAGTTCTCCTTCTTTGTTGGGTCTTTGTGAGGCTTAGGTATGAGCGTAATTGTAGCTTCATAGAATGAATTGGGTAGTGTTCCTTCTGTTTCTATTCTGTGGAATAGTTTGAAGAGAATTTGTATTAGGTCTTTCTGGAAGGTCTGATAGAATTCTACACTAAAACCATCTGGCCCCAGACTTTTTTGGTGGGGAGGTTTTTAATGACTGCTTCTATATCTTTAGGGGTTATGCGACTGTTTAGATGGTTTATCTGCTCCTCGTTTAACTTTGGTACCTGGTATCTATCTAGAAAATTGTCCATTTCATCCAGATTTTTCAATTTTGTTGAGTAGAGGCCTTTGTAGTAGGATCTGACAATTTTTTTAATTTCCTCTGTTTCTGTTATTATGTCTCCCTTTTCAGTTCTGATTTTATTAATTTGAGTACTGTCTCTGTGCCCTTTGGTTAGTCTGGCTAAGGGTTTGTCTATCTTGTTGATTTTCTCAAAGAACCAGCTCCTGGTTTTGTTGATATTTTGTATAGTTCTTTCTGTTTCGCCTTGGTTGATTTCAGCCCTGAGTTTGATTGTTTCCTGCCGTCTACTCCTCTTGGGTATATTAGCTTCTTTTTGTTCTAATGCTTTCAGGTGTGCTGTCAATTTATTAATGTATGTTCTTTCCATTTTCTTTTTGTGGGCACTTAGAGCTATGAGTTTTCCTCTTAGTACTGCTTTCAATGAGTCCCACAGGTTTTGATATGATGTGTCCTCATTTTCATTTAAATCTAAAAAGTCTTTAATTTCTTTCTTTATTTCTTCCTTGACCAAGTTGTCATTGAGTAGAGCATTGTTCAGTTTCCATGTGTATGTGGGCTTTCCATTGTTTTTGTCCAAGTCAAAGACAAGTCTTAGTCCATGGTGGTCTGATAGGGTACAAGGGATTATTTCAATCTTTTTGTATCTGTTGAGGCCTGTTTTGTGACCAATTATATGGTCTATTTTGGAGAAGGTACCATGAGGTGCTGAGAAGAAGGTATATTCTTTTTTTTAGGATGAAATGTTCTATAGATGTCAGTTAAGTCCAATTGGTTCATAACTTCTGTTAGTTTCATTGTGTCTCAGTTTAGTTTCTGTTTCCATGATCTGTCCATATCTGAGAGTGGGGTGTTGAAATCTCCTACTATTATTGTGTGAGGTTCAATGTATGCTTTAAGCTTTACTAAAGTTTCTTTTATGTATGTGGGTGCCCTTGCATTTGGAGCATAGATGTTCAGAATTGCAAGTTCCTCTTGGTACATTTTTCCTTTGATGAATATAAAGTGTCCTTCTTTATCTTTTTTGATTACTTTTGGTTGAAAAAATGATTTTATTTGATACTAGAATTGCTACTCCAGCTTGTTTTTTGGGGCCATTTGCTTGGAAGATTGTTTTCCAACCTTTTACTCTGAGGTAGTGTCTGTCTTTTTCACAAAGGTATGTTTCTTGTATGCAGTAAAATGTTGGGTCCTGTTTATGTATCCAGTCTGATAGTCTATGTCTTTTTATTGGAGAATTGAGTCCATTGATATTAAGAGATATTAAGGAAAAATGAATGTTGTTTCTTGTTATCTTTGTTATTGGCAGTGGAGTCATGTTTGTATAGCTACCTTCTTTTAGGGTTGTTGGAAGATTACTTTCTTGCTTTTTCTAGGTTGTAGTTTCCCTCCTTGTGTTGGAGTTTTCCACCAACCATCCTTTGAAGTGCTGGATTTGTGTTAAGATATTGTGTAAATTTGGATTTGTCATGGAATATTTTGGTTTCTCCATCAATATTGATTGAGAGTTTTGCTGGGTATAGTAGTCTGGGCTGGCAATTGTGTCTCTTAGGGCCTGTATGATATCAGTCCAGGATCTTCTGGCTTTTATAGTCTCTGGTGAGGAGTCTGGTGTAATTCTTATAGGTCTGCCTTTATATGTTACTTTGCCTTTTTCTCTTGCTGCTTTTAGTATCTTCTCTTTGTTCTGTATATTTGATGTTTTGATTATTATGTGACGGGAGGTGTTTCTTTTTTAATCTAGTCTATTTGGGTTTCTGTAGGGTTCTTGTATATTTAAGGACATCTCTTTCTTTAGGTTAGGGAAGTTTTTCTCTATAATTTTGTTGAAGATATTTACTGGCCCTTTAAGTTGGGAGTCTTCACCTTCATCTATACCTATTATCTTTAGGTTTGGTCTTCTCATTGTGTCCTGAATTTCCTGGATGTTTTGTGTTAGGATGTTTTTACATTTCGTATTTTTCTTTGACAGTTGTGTCAATGTTTTCCATGGTATCTTCTGCGCATGAAATTCTCTCTTCTATCTCTTGTATTCTGTTGGTGATGCTTGCGTCTATGACTCCTGATCTTTTCCCTAGGTTTTCTATCTCTAGTGTAGTCTCCTTTTGAGATTTCTTTATTGTTTCTACTTAAATTTTTAGATCCTGGACGGTTCTCTGTAATTCCTTCACCTGTTTGGTTGTGTTTTCTTGCATTTCTTTAAGGGCTTCTATCTGTTTACCTGCGTTCTCCTCAAATTTTTTGAGAGTGTTGTTTATGTCCTTTATAAAGTCCTCCATCATCATCATGAGTAGTGATTTTAATTCTGAGTCCTGCTTTTCTGGTGTGATGTGGTGTCCAGGACTTGTTATGGTGGGGAAACTGGGTTCTGATGATGCCAAGTAACTTTGGGTTCTGTTGTTTACATTCCTGTGCTTGCCTTTCGCCATTTGGTTAGCTGTAGTTCTACTCACACTCAGTGGTTCTGACTGGAGTCTGCCTTTTCAGTTATCTTGGCTGTATTAGAACTCCTCGGGGTACGGATGACTCTATGATCCTGAGCTCCAGCTGCTCTGGGTTCAGTGGCTCCTCTAGGATATTTCAGGATATGGAGTCTCCACAGTGGTAGACCAGCTAGGTGTTTGCTCTTCTGAATGTAGTTGCTCCTCTAGGATGCTTCAGGATATGGTGTCCCCTGCTCTGCTGCTCTGTGGGCCGTGTCCTCTCTAGGATGTCTGCAGCTCTAGGATCCTTGACCTCTCTTGAGAGAAAGAGGGGGGAGACAGGGAGGCAGATATTCATGTATCTCCACCAGTCAAAGATAGTTGTTATATCTAGGTTGGTCAGTGGGTTACACCTCTGATTAAACAATTCCAATCTTATAAAGCCTATGATTAACATTATTTTAAAAAAAATGTATAAATGCAAAAAGGAAAAGGGGGCATTGGATAGGGGTTTTCTAAGGGGGGGGGGAATGGGGAAAGGGGATGGCATCTGAAGTGTAAATAAAATATATAATAAAAAAAAAGGGAAAAAAAGAAAAGTTTGTAGGTGGTTTGGTGTCCATATCGCTATATTGGAGTTCCTGCCTGACTATAGGAGGCGGCCTCTTCAGGTTCTATATTCTCAGTACTGAGTCACAGTTAAGGACACCCCCATTGATTCTTGAGTGTGACCTTTATCCTAAGTGTCTGTCTCTTCCTGGAGATGTTCTCTACCTCCAAACCCTATCAGTTGTACATTTCCATTTATTTTCATAGCTATCTGGTCATTCTTCCTTTCCCTTCCCTCACCTGACACTGATCCCCCACGTTCACCTCCCGATCACCTCCCCCACCTTATTCCTTCACTTGATCTGCCTAAAATTTGACTATTTTATTTCCCCTTCTAAAAGATTCAGGCATCCTCGCTGTGCCTTCCTTCTTGTTTAGCTCCTGTGTGTCTGTGGAGTATAGCATGGATATCCTGTATTTTATGGTTAATATCCACTTATAAGTGAGTACATACCACACAGTTCTATTGTCCATACCATACTGATGATCTGTCCTATTGACAGTGTTCTCTGCCTTACAGAAGCTTCACAATTTAATGAGGTCCCATTTATCAATTGTTTATCTTAGAGCCTAAGCCACTGGAGATCTGTTTAGGAAATTGTCTCCTGTATCTATACATTCAGGCTATTTTCTAATTTTTCTTCTATGGATTTAATATATCCAGTTTTATGTTGAGGTCCTTGATCCACTTGCACTTGAGTTTAGTTCAGGTGTGGAGTTTGATGTGCTATTTTAGCTTTAACAATGTTTCTTTTCCAAATGTGTGTGCCTTGTGTTTGGGGCATAGATGTTCAGAATTAAGAAATCACCTTGATAAATTTTTTCCTTTGATGAGATTGAAATGTCCTTCCCTGTGTCTTTTGGTTAATCTTTGTTGAAAGTTTTATTAGATATTAGAATGGCTACTCCAGCTTTCTTCTTGTGTCCTTTTTCTTGGAAAACTTTGTTCCAGCCCTTAAGTCTGAGGTGATGACTATTTTTATTGCTGAGGTGTGTTTCTTGTACACAGTAGAATGATGGATCCTGTTTTTGTGTCCATTCTGTTAGCCTGTCTCTTTTTTATTGGGGAATGGAGTCCATTGATGTTGAGAGATATTAATGATCAGGGATTGTTATTTCCTATTATTTTGATGTTGGTGTTATTTGTGTGTGTACACAAATACATAGTTGTATTTTTTGAAATACATAGTTGTATTTCAAAAAAAAAAGCAGATTTGAAATGAATTACTGAGTCTTACTTGGCCATGTGTAAGGGACAACATGACATGGTTCCTTCCCTGGAACAGAGACAACATGGCATGGGCCTCCACGAGTGTCCATGGTTGCTGTGGATGTAAGGCTTGTTTGTATAAAGACATATTCAGTTTTTACTTCATGTTCCTCCTTTGAGGAATGTCCTCTCTCCCAAGGTAAATGACTCTATGATAATCAGAAACAGCAGAAGTCCAGGAGGCAAGAGTGGCTAAGTTCTCAGTAAAATGAAAAAAAAATGCTAAGATCTTCAGGACAGCCCTCAAGGCTAAGGGAAAAAGTTCTAAAAACATGATTTTGAAAATATGTAATTTCTCAACTGTGCAAAATATAAGGATGCAATACGAATTGTTTAAGGAATCTCACAGATCTAAAGAACAGAGGCAGCTGCACTATGAGCCAGCTTCTCAGAAAGATACTAAGGAAGGAAATAAAATGATTAAGGGAGTGACAATTGTAGGGCAAGATTCCAGCCACCTAAGTCTTTTGTTGTTTATATTTAGAAAAGCAGGCAGATTCCTGAGTTCAAGCACAGCCTGCTACAGAGGGAGTTTAGTTTCAGTACCAGGGGTGGTAGGAATGGTAATTTCAGCTATCTTATTGTCTGCATGTGTGTTTGCAGTGTCTCTCTAAAAATCAAGGAGCTGGGTTTATGGGATGCTGACTGGGATGGAAACCTGAGGTAATGACTGAATTTTTATTTGGGGTAAATAAAAGACTGGTATTTTGATCTGCAAGAGATGAACTATTCAGAGAGTTTTTAAAATAGAAAAAAAAAAAGCTGTCTCCAGCAGAACAGATAGAGCTATCTGAAAGCTGTCTGGAGCAGAAGCAGAACATAGACCATCAGCTTGTAACCCACAATTTAACTTTGAGTTGTTTGTTTTACTGCTCCCAGACACCCCTTCCTCAGAACCCGTTTGCCAAGCCCACACTGTTTTTTGGCAATGTATGCTTTTATTAATTGCAATCTTCATGCTGTATGTTACATCTCTAGATTTGTTACTTTGTGTACTTTGGCCTATATTTAAAAAATAAAGAGAACAAAATGTTTTTTTAAAAAAAATAAAATTAACTCAAATAAATCAGTAGCCTTCACATATACAAATGATAAATGAGCTGAGAAAAAAATTAGGGGAACAATATCCTTTATAATAGCCACAAATAATATAAAATATCTGGGTGTAACTTTAATCAAGCAAGTGAAAGATCTGTATGAGAAGGTCTTCAAAATCCCTGAGGAAAGAAATCAAAGAACTCAGAAAATGTACATTTGTCCCAGCATCATGGATTGGTAAGATTAATATACTGAAAATGCCCATTATACCAAAAGCAATCTACAGATTCAATGCAATCCCCATCAATATTTTAACTCAGTTCTTCACAGACATGGGAAGAACAATTCTCAACTTCATATGGAAAAACAAAAAGACCAGGATAGCCAAAACAATCCTGAACAATAAAAGAACTTCTGGGGTAACCATCATCCCTGATCTCCAGCTATAGTACAAAGCAGTTGTGTTAAAGCCACATAGTATTGGTACAGAGACAGGTAGGCTGATCAACTGAATAGAATAGAAGATTTAGAAATAAATGCACACACTTACTGCCACTTGATCTTTGACAGAGAAGCCAAAATAATACAGGTTAGAAAAGAAAATATCTTCAACAAATGCTGCTGGTCTGATTGGCATTCAGAATGTAAAAAAATATGAATTGATCCACATTTATAACCTTTCACAAAGTTCAAGCCTAAGAGGATCAAGGATCTCAAAATAAAACCAGATGTACTTAATCTACTAGAAGACAAAGTGGACATAGGTGGAACACATTTGCACAGGTGAAATTTTTCTGAGCAGAACAACAATGGCTCAGCCTCTAAGATCAACAATTGATAAATGGGACCTCGTGAAACTGAGAAACTTCTGTAAAGCAAAGAACATTGTCAACAGGACAAAATGACAGCCTACATATTGAGAAAAGATCTTTACTGACCCTAAAACCAATAGAGGGCTAATGTCCAAAATATTTAAGGAACTCAGGAAGTTAACCTCCAAAAACCAAATAGCTCAATTTAAAAAAAAATGGGGGTACAGAGCTAAACAGAGAACGCTCAACAGAGGAATCTTGACTAGTGAAGCAATTAAAGAAATGTTCAACATTTTCAGTCATTGGGAAAATGCAAATCAAAATGACACTGAGATTCTTCCATAAACCAATCAGAACAGTGAAGATCAAAAAGTCAAGTGACAGCAAATGCTGGGGAGGATGTGGAGAAGAGGAACACTTCTCCATTGCTGGTAGGATTGCAAACCGGCACAAAATTTCTGGAAATTAATTTGATCATTCCTCAGAAAATTGGAAAAAGATCTACCTGTCGACCCAGATATATTGCACCTGGCTATATACCTAAAAGATGCTCTCCCACACCCCAAGGACACATGCTGCGCTCTGTTCATAACAGCCTTATTTTTAGTAGCTAGAAGCTGGAAATAATTCAGATGTCCCTCAACCTAAGAATGGATACAGAAAATGTGGTTTATTTACACAATAGAATATTGTTCAGCTACTAAAAATGAATACATCATGAATTTTGCAGAGAAGTGAATGGAACTAGAAAATATTATCCTGAGTTAGGTAATACAGACTCAAAAGGATATGCATGGTATGTACTCACTAATAAGTGGATATTAGCCAAAAAGTATAGAATACCCATGATACAACCCACAGACCATAAGAAGTTTAACAAGAAGAATGGCCCAAGTGAGGACACTTTAATCTCACTTACAATGGGAACAAAATAATCAGAGGGATGGAAGGATCTGGGAAAAGGGAGGGGGAGGTAAAAAGTAGGGCAGGATCATGTACTGGGGAGACAAGAGCATAGCCCTGAGGGCCAGGAAAATGAGTAGAAATATGCAGCTACTGGGGGTGGTGACCTCTAGAAAGTCCCATAGACTTGGGATGTGAGAGGTTCCCAAGACTCAATGGGGATGACCTTAGGTGAAGTGCCCAACAATGGAGATGTAGAGTCTGAAGAGACTACCTCCAGTAGATAGACAAGACCCCCAGTGGAAGGATAGGATCACCAACCCACCTTCAAACTTTTTGAGACAGATTTGTTCCTGTCTAAAAGAAATGCTGGGACAAGATTGAACAGAGGCTGAAGGAAAGTCCATCCAGTGACTGACCCAACTTGGGATCTAACCCATGGGCAGGCACCAAACCTTGACACTATTACTGATACTATGTTGTGCTTGCAGACAAGAGCGTAGCATGACTGTCCTTTGAGAGGTTCTACCAGCTGCTGAATGAGACCAATGCAGGTACTTACTGCCAACCATTGGACTGAGGTCAGGGACTCCTATAGTGGAGTTAGGGGAAGGCCTGTGAGCTGAAGGAGATGGCAGCCCCATAGAAAGAACAATAGTGTCAAATAACCTAGGCACCTTGGAATTCACAGAGACTAAGCCATCAACAAAAGAGCACACAATGGTTGGTCCATGGCCCTGGCACAGATGTAGCAGAGGACTACCTTTTCTGGCCTCAGCAGGAGAAGTGCCTAATTCTGTAGAGACTTGATGCCCTAGGGAAGGAGGATGCTGGGGGTGGTGTTGAGGATTGATGGGAGTAAACTCTCAGAGGCAAAGACGATGTTGGATAAAATGAAGAACTCTGGGGGGAGGCACAGGGAGGCAGGGCAACATTTGAAATGTAAATGAATAAAATAATTAATTAAAAATTTTGAGACACACACAAAAAAACTCAATTTGCAGATGTCTTGTATCTCTTTCATACAGATATTTTATCTTCTTTAGGGTTATCAATTTCGTACCCTCTGTTCTCAAGAATCAGGGATCATTTCAGAAGCAGAGACAGAAAAATTTTAAGAGCCAGAGATGGTAGGTGACTATAAAGAATAATGGTGTTCTTTGATCACAGCGGAGTATTTACACATATAAGTAACAGCAGTTGACACAGTATGCACAGGATCTTTTAGATTCAAGCCAGGGAAAAGTCCAGCATGAGATCCTACCCATAGTGATGTGACTATGGACAACTGAAAAGTATGTATGGAGAGAGACAATTTCTTTTAGACTATAAACCATGGTAGGTTGAGCACAATCCAGTGAAAGCCTCATATCCAAGAGAATATGGGGCAACATAAACTGTACTTGATAGGTTAAGAAAAAATAATTACAAGACACAATGTTAGGTTAGTAAGGAAAGAGAAATAGATCTGGAGAAATTGAGGGTGGGGTGAACATAAGTATGATAAAATACAATATACAAAATTCTCAAAAAACTAACAAAAACATCCGGTTGTTTTGGTAACCTATTCAGCATTTCTAAAGTAGCACTTTACCCAGCTTTAAACACGGAAGAATTTGCTGTCATCTCTATGGTTCATGTACCATATCTGTGAATGTCCAACATTTGTCTTAGCTATGTTTCAAGAGTGACATGAATATATGAAGCATTCTCCCTAGGTAGCGTTCAAGGTAGACCCATTGCAGATACAACGATGTTCAAAATCAATTCTCTCTTCTATCTGTGTCTCTCTGTCTCTGTCTTTCTCTTACATGCACATAGGCTTAGGTTTGCTTATTTACCACCTTTTTAAAATATGTGTTGCATATTTAGACATTTGATTTCTTTATTTGTGCATGATATTTTTCTATTTCATTGGGTCTTCAAGCTCATTAGCAATTGGTTTGCATCAAATTTTTCTTATTACTAGTTGGGATATGGGAAGTAGTGCAGCAAGTGATTGTTGCTATGAATCACACATGCACAAGAACTGTTTATAAATCCTTAGGAGATGCTATATTATCATCATATATTATAATCATTGAAGTTGCAAAAGATAAATCTTCTTTCATGTAGCCTGGCAGCACTGCATTCTTTGATAGATTGAGATGAGATCTCGCTTCCGGGACTGTTACTCAAGGTTCTTAGTTACCTGCTCTCACAATATATTTTCTCAATTTCAATGAATAGCCTAAAATGGCATTAGTAGCCTTGATCTTACTTTAGGATTAACATAATAAGGCATTTTCCTGAAGAAGCAGTAAAATGTATACCTTTCATGTTCTTACATTAGAATATTCAGTGTTAGTTCTTTGGCAAATATGTACCTCTGGCTGTGTATCCTCAGTGACAGAATATTCTGTTCAGGTAAGTATACAATTATTATTCTTTATAAATCTTTAATTAGTAGAAAAAACATATTAGCTCATGACAATCATTAAATCTGAGTTATTTTACCTTTAATATTATTGTATAATTGTATCAACACTGTCTAGATATTACTAGAAAAATGAAATAGATACCCATGGCCTTCATCTGATCAAATCCTTCACAGATTAGCAAACAAGACAAAGTAAATTAATCAGTCCTTATTTTTCAACTATTATTTTGAAGGCTTTTAAAGGTTTAAGGTTTGGTGTAAAGTTTAAAGTATTACTGACAGTACCCATCCTCTTCTGAACTTAAAGGAAGAAACATCTCTAAGCATGGATAGATTCTGGAGATGCAGTTTCCAGTGTTAAGTGGAGATGCAAGATTCTCCCTTAGAAAGCTCTGACTTCTCTACAGCTAATTCTTGTTTGAAGAATAAAAATAAATGGAAGGAGGTAAAAATATCAGTTGAAAGAAAAGTAGGGTTAAATAGAGGATATAAAATTAATATATAAGGCAGATGAAATATAGTAAAGGTTAAAAAGTAAAAGTAATTATAAAGTCAAGGTGCTTGATAATGATTGATTCTGACAATTGGTTCCAAATAATGAAAACAATGATATCTAAAAGTAATATTCTCTGGAAAATAAAGATCAAAGATATACCTTACAATAATTACTTACCCTATTATCTTTAAGATAAATGTCTCTATTTTTTCATTCTTAAAAGAAAAATATTGCTTAGCTACAAATTATAAGTAAGGGTAAAATTATAGAAGCAAGTGTTGGAGAAATGGCTTTTACTTTTATATGTAGTAGTCTAATCTATATTTAAATATATTTAAATTCACTTGTTAGTTGTCAAATAATAGATTTAAAGCATGATCTAATAAAATTCTATTGGATAATAGAATTCAGTTATTTCTGCATATTATGTTTTAAATATTTATAAAACTTTATGTATCTTAATCTGGATATTCATTCATGTTGGAAACACAGAAGACGCTTGATTTAATAATCTCAACTGAAATTAGCTAAGAAAAGGTAGAAGGATTTTTCGAGCATAAAATTGGATTAAATGCCTTCCTTTGATAGGCATGAGCATTTTCAATTTTAAATAAAAATATTAGATGAAGGAGAGATGGCTTAGAGAAATTAGAATGGACTTTTGCATTTAGTATATTATTTAATCAAGAAGCTTTGGGATTGCATTACAAAAATTCAAAATTATATAAACATATTAGCATACAGTAATGCACTTCTAACAGGCATTAAAGATAACTAGAAAAATATTAGAAGAATGGATGATTGACAGCTAGAGCAAAGTGCTTTAGTCATTCTATTGTCATAAGGTCATAATTGCATGAAATTATTTATTGAAGATTTGCTACATGCTTGGCATTGCATGAAACTATTTTGTACATCACAGGAATAAATAGTATGTGAACTTGTCTAACAAAGTTTAGAGTTGAAAAATCAATTTCTACACCAACACAAAAATAACTATGGGATTCTATACAATAAAGTAATTAAATGATGAATGGTAGGAACACTTAGCCTGTATGTCAGAGCCCTTATGCCCCGTGCTCTAGTCTGTGTTACATCATATGGCATGTCAAAGACTTCTAGTGCATATACTGACTCTCTTCTTTATGTATCTTTTTGCTATCAATGTTTACAGTAATGTTATGTTTCTCTCTTATTACTTCATGATCAGTTGTATTGACATGCTTTAAAAGTTTCAGTTAACACATATTAAAAGATTTAGGTGTTATAAAATGAGAGATTTAAAAAACTGAGACTAAATAAATAAATAAATAAAAAGCTGGGCAGTGGTGGTGCACGCCTTTAATCCCAGCACTTGGGAGGCAGAGTCAGGCAGATTTCTGAGTTTGAGGCCAGCCTGGTCTACAGAGTGAGTTCCAGGACAGCCAGGGCTATACAAAGAAACCCTGTCTCTGGAAGAAACAAGATTTTGTAGTATCTAGTTAGACATGTTCTCAAGCCAGTCTCTAGGGGTGACTCTGGAATTCTTTCTTCTCTGCACACTCCACTCTGATTTCAGAATTCTCAGCATCTCTATACCTTCTCATAGAGTAAGTACAGAGGCAGATGTTCCAAGAGTATCTTGGTATCGGAACCTCATAAAGAGATCTCTGCTGTTTTTGTCTAAGTCTCAACTTTCAGGGAATAAGGAAGACCTACAAGTAGAACCATATAAGGATATCTTCCTAAAAGCAGGAGGGGTAGTATACTCAGGATTTTCTGGGGAAGTTTGAAGCATAAATGATTCGTAAGAAATTTTTTATCAATACAATACACCTAAGTTAGACAAATATTAAAAGCCTCCCAAGCATACAACATGTGCAGATCAACACCAAAAGTGGAAGACTGTGGGACAGTGATTGCATCACTTTGCTCATGTTTGCTGGGTCTTTGTCAAGCAGCTGTGCTGAATTTATGACTTTCACTATTCCTGTTAAATACATGGCTGTGTCAAAATATAAATATATAAATATGAGTACAAATATGATTGTGAATTTGGATAGAGATACCTATATGGATACTGATATTGACACTGATGCTGATACTCACGTATTAGAGCCATGAAAATCTTGCTCTTGGATTATTTAACAGTATTATGTATGGGTTCCATCCTAAATTCACACACACACACACACACGTGAGGCTGTACCTCGTGCACAGGTGTAGGTCCTGGTGGGCTGTTACCCCAGGGTCCCAGGGTAACACCTGCAGAGGTGTTACCCTGGGACCCCACGGTGGCAGAGCTCTCGGGTCAGGGGTCTCCGGGCTGAAGTGGCTAAATGGTGAGAGAGAGAAGCTCCAGCAGGGTGCTCCATTCCTGTGGAGTGGAGACTCTTTGTTACTGTGACTCACTTGGCTAGGTCATGGCTGGCTTGGATAGCTCACTTGAGTTGGCTGGCTTCCATGGCTGGAATGCAGAGAAGTCCTCCACAGTAGATTAGGTGGCAGCTCATTAGTTGAAGGCCCCCTCCATGGATGGCCACGATGGGCCCAAAAGACAAGAGGGAGTCCATGGTTTGAAAAGGTTTATTGTCATGGTGGAAAGTGCATGAAGCTGTACCCCCCTGCTCTCAGGGCAGGCCTGAGGTTAAATATCTTTTGTAATGAGGAGAGACTGGGAAGGAAAACTTAATTGGCTACATTCTCTGGCCTTTAGGTATCTCATTAATATGGAGATCTCTTGAGGCTGAGGCCTGTAGTCACACTGTCTACCTGTGGAGGGGCTGGTAGGGGCATTGCCCTACATGGCTGAAAGGTGCAGATCAATGGAGATCTTCAGCCTGTCAGGAGCCTGGAGTCTGGAAGTATGGTAAAATGCATACCATCTTTTATAGGGATACCTGTTGGGTCTTGGGGCATCTCTAGCCAGTGCTTGACCAGAAACCATGCTATCCTTTCATGGACACAGAGAGAGAGAGAGAGAGAGAGAGAGAGAGAGAGAGAGAGAGAGAGAGAGAGAGAGAGAGAGAGAGAGAGAGAGAGAGAGGATATTATTTAATTCTGAACCATGGTTTCTATCCCACCTTTGACCATTTAGTTTCCAGATAAAAGACACATACAACTTTTATATTTACAAAAAGCCTTAATCAGCACTGGATCTGACTAGATATATATCTTCTATGCTATTAAACTCTATTTTCAATCCTATCAATAACTCTGAGTTATTACTTTTTACGTTTCATCTGGGTTACTCTTAACTCTAATAGACCACCCCTCAGGGCTATGCTTTTTTTTTGACTCCTATCCAATGGTGTCTTCCTCTTCCTTCTCCTTCACCTTCTTCTCCCTTCCCTCATGGTCTGCTCTGGCCCCCAGGATGGGAATGTATGTATCTCAATTCCACCCAGAAGTAGGCTGTAGGAGTCTTTACTCATCATCAGAAATAACCTTGAGGCAAGTTTACATAGTGTCACTTGGGTCTATGTGCGGACTCCCATCTCTGGAGCAACGAGGTCTTGTGGTCCCGCTCTTGCATTACAATACATAGCCACAGACTAAACAGACACACACACACACAAACACACACGTACATGTATGCTTGCACATGTGCACACATACACTCACACTCACAAAAATGATTGATGGAATAAAAAATATAATGCTACTATTGCACTAGGGAGCATATCTTGTGCACAGGCTTTGTAGCTTTCACTTTGTAGCTGGCTGAGAATGATGATTACTTTTCTGGTAATATCTATAGCACTTTTGCAGACTATGAATGCCATCCAGTAGGATGAAGTTCCTTTTGAATACCTACTAGATCTCTAAATGTTCTACATTATACATAATATGTGTTGTCTTCAATCATAAGTTCTTATCAACAGTTGTGTGAGAACCAATAGCACTGATCCAACTTTTGATTGTATACAAAGGAGCATGTTCTATCAACTCATTCTTTTTCTTTTACTTATTTTTAATTGTCCTAAATAACACTTTAGACTAAATATAATTGACAGGTAGTTATTTTTCCTTATCTTTCAACCACAGGATATTCAAAGCCTAGTAATGTTTTATCCCTAAAGAACAATAAAATGTATAATATGTGGTGAAAAAAATATGGAGATATTAAGCTTTGGATCTGAAATTTTACCCATAGAATCATGGTTTGAATATGAGCCCCAGCTTGCGCTTGTGAAGACTCTGCAGCTTTTAGGATGGAAGAATTAGCTGTTGGTTATTTAAGATGTCTTAAGCTATAACTCCCACTCATTTTATCCTTCGATACTCTGTCTTCTGCTTGGCCACAGTGTGAATATGTAAGCTGTAATGTCAAGCTTTTCCTGACATGAAGTAATTTAGCCATGTTATGCCCACAACTGATGAGCTAAAATGCTTCTTCCCTTCTGTTGGATATTTTGTCATAGTTATGTGAACAGTAATTAGTGGGGGGCATTTTTTACTTAATATAATTTAATGGACATTATTTTTTAGCCCAGTCCTTCAACCTCCATAATTTCATAAATTCAAATGCAAACTATTTTTCTATTACTAATTTTATGCCTTTGTTAGATTCAACAGTATCTCAGTCCTGTTATATTAGTGGAAATTAACTAAGGATATACATTATAATGTCTACCCCTTAATCTAAAGTTAAATTAATGAGAATCTGACAAAGTAAAACATAGTTTTTTTTGGATTATAATGTTTTCAGAACTAAAAAGATCCTATAAGAAAGTCACAAAAAGAAAGGAATTTTATATTTTAACCTAAGACATGTAAACATATGTGTTCACATATGGTTATATAAAAATGTACTTATTGTACAGTATTTCCCCTCCATCAGAGAATTCTCCTCTTAATTTCCTAAAGTCAACAGTATCTGAAAATATTTATTTATGTTTTTATTGTGTGTGCATGTGTGTGCATGTGTGTGCATATCTGTGCATTTGTGTGCAGGTGTATAGGCTGCTCTGTACATGTTGGGGGTCTGAGAATAACTTGTGAGATTGGTTTTCTTTTTCTACCATGTGGGTTGTTGGATTGAATACAAGTTTTCCAACTTTGCGACAACTGGTATTACCCAAAGAGCTCTTCAGCTAGCCAAAGTTCTACAAATTTTAAGTGGGAGATTTCAGAAATAAACATTTTTTCCTACTTTGAAGAAAAAAATAACCCAGACATAGTATTATGAGATAAAAAGTCTCCAAAAAATACTCTTGAGTTCATTTTGCCTTGCTAGTCTACTGCTGAACTGAACATAGAGCCTACTCTTAAGTGTCATTTATACACTGTGAAACTCTACTGGATGTCAGTTAGAGATAGCATCTGAGTTATAGATAGGAGCACATGCCCACTTCTATCAATGCTGGTATTCCATCTGGCTTGGCTCAGTAAAAGCTCTGTTTCTGCTGGCAGAATCTCTGTAGGTTCATATGTGTATCAGTCCTGCTGTACCTGGTGAATACTGCTTTCTTGGTGTCCTCCATGCTTACTGGGACTTACAATATTGCCTCTTTTTATATATCTCCTTGAGCTCTGAGAGGAGGGGTTTATATCATGTATTTTTCTATTATTTACTGATTTAGATGCCTACCTATCTACCTATCTCCCATTTGGTGGAGGTATATTGTTCTAGTTATGTATATATTAAAATGCATAATACATGATTTCCACATGAAGTTTTATGAAATTTGTAGATTTACTGTAACAAACACAACTGAGGAATATATACACAAGGCAAGTAAACACTGTGGTTCACAAGGCTGTGAAACAAATATACATTTGTACTTTAAAATGTAAATACAGTTTAGGAACTTCCAGAAATGATTAAAATCAATTACAAAAAATAATTATTTTCTTTGTATGTAACATACATAATTCAAATATATGTATTAAAATTAAATTATTTCCAATAATAATTTTCAGTATCTACTATCTAACCTTTTTATAGTGATATATATGTGTATATATATACATATATGTACATACACATATATACATATGTAGATATACATGCACATATATATCACTATAAATATATACATATACATATATATCACTATAAAATGGTTAGCTACTCTATATATCTATACATATATATATCTATATCTATATCTATATCTATATATATATATATATATAGTAAATGGACAGATGAACAGACAAAAATTTACATGAAGCAAATATGCATATAGAAATATACTATTTTAATAGAAATATACTATTTTAATGTAGATATTTAAATGTAGAATTTAGGTATTTGCTTTATTTGACAAACTTAACTTTGTAAGTTTTGATAGATGATTTTTCATTTGAGTTACTTTAGTCATAAATTTATTTCACATCGTGTGTGTGTGTGTGTGTGTGTGTGTGTGTGTTTGTGTGGTATAGTTATGAAATAATTACTCTGGGTGTTAAAAATATCTGTTTTCAAGGGAAAATTTAATTGGTAATATATGTTTAGTTAAGAACCTTCAAGAACTGTTATCTGTGATTTCCATTCCTGTCGCAATATTCTGCTGTCTCTACCAAGAATTCAAAAAACCTTGTTACATATAGTTTTAAAACACAAGATGGTGGAAATATTTAAAGATTATTTATGATCAACATATAAAAATAGAACTTCATACAATACTGGTTTAGTATGCCAATCTGTTATTGTTCTCTATATATTAAGTCTAATTGAAGCAAAATAATCAGAGTAATTTTAACACTATCCATCAATTTTTAATATATATGATTGCTATCTATCTATCATCTATTGATATATCCATCTATGTATTTATCTGTCTATTTATCTATCTACCTATCTTTTCATTGATACACCCATATACCTATCTATCCATCTACTCACACATCTATTCATCTATATATCTCTGTATGTGTGTATGTATGTATGTTTGTATCTATTTATTTATTTATCTATTCATCCATCTATCTATCCAATCTTCCACCCACCCACCTATCCATCCATCCATTTATGAGATTCTTCAAGTGTTGCATGGGGTTGTACAGTCCTCTATTTTTAGTATTTGTAGCCACCAGGATTCAAGGAAGACAGAAACCACTACATTTCTTCTTTAATGTAGATTCTTAAATGCATAATTCATGTATTTGCTTTATTTCTATGAAAACATTAATGTTGTATTTTATAAGCTATTCAATAACTATAGCAAACACCTATTATCACAAACTTTTAAGGTTTGCTATACAATTTTTCATTGGAGTTACTTTAAACATGAATTTATTTCATATCACATTTTTATTCTCAATTTACTTATAGATTACAAATAACTCATGTCATCTCAATTTTTGAAGACATCATCAGTATCTGTTTACAATTAATGATTTTCCAACTGTTGTTCAATTGTATCATCATTAGGTGATTTTAATGCGATAGGAGTGATGAATGATTATTTAAGCATCACAAAAGATCATTTTAAAATCATAAATATTTGTGAGGGTCACAAAACCAATATGAATATATAGACCAAACTCTTGGTATGGGTTAGGTGTGAAAAGAAAGTATAAAAATCCTTAGAGTCTGGGAATGAACACAAAACAGATTCTCTAAATTCCAGCATTAGAAAGATAATAACTTCTTAAAGTATGCATTAGTAACATACTTAGGTGATATACTATGCACTTGGTTACCTTGCTGTACTTCACAGGGCATGTTTGACATTCTTTCCGGTGTTGCTCTCTTTATAGATATTTTAAAGTGGTAAGGGTTAAGAAAGCTGAACTTCTCCTGATCATGTTTGTTTATTATAAACAGTTGGTCATTGAAAATGCCAGTAGCTTAGAAGATTCAAACTTGTCTAGATTTTTCAGTTAATTAAACACAGATGAGAATTTATGACTGCCAAGTTTTCAGAACCTTTTTAATGCTCTTTGTAAGTAATGATATGTAGATGTGAAAAAAAATCATTCTTACAACCTATATACACATGAATTAAATTCTTGGTGTTTCTAAACACTTCTGCAATTCAATTACCATATAAAAATTTATGTTGATGAGCTTTCTCCTACTCTGAGTATTCATCAACCACTTAATAGCTCTTTTAGCTGAGATCAGTACTCTGATATGGTTACAAAGTTTTTGCTTCAGGTTTATCGTGATTTAATGTTCACTGAATAAGCATTATCACTTCAATTTTATTTCCTCCATCTATTAACATAATGATGATTGAACTTTTCATGAAATATGCTAAAAGTTAAGAGAATGTTGTGTCCCATGATCCCCATAGCATCACAAACGTAGTGGTAAGAGATGGGAAAAAATTGGTTGTAGGTGTTATTTCTAAGAACCAAATTCTTAGAGTTCTTCTTTAAGGTTTACTTAAATTGTGTGATTGAGACTCTACAGTTAGTCTCCTCAGTCTAAGTTATCTAAATAGATTTTTTTGTCCTTTGTTCAATGGCTTTAACTTAGTGGAAAAGGCAAATCTCCCTATTCCTGAAAATCTGCAAGTGTAATTCTTAGTATGTAGGATCTTTATGTTCCAGGTCTCATGTTCTCTTCTTTCTGATAGAGTTAATGATATAATGTTTATGAATAGAATGCATCATGACTAATAGAATAACTGTCCTGGAGTAGACTGTCTTCTGTTCTGAATGTTCTTTCTTCTCTTTGTTATCTATGTGGGATATGGTTTATATGTTCTACCTTAGGGTAAGGCCCATATGGTAAGAAACTGAGAACTTCAGTCCATGAGAGGAAATGAATACTTACAAACCAAGAACAAACCATAAAAGAAGACAACAATATATGAAGGCTCTTGGAGAAATAACTTTTTCCGTGTGAAACTTGTAGGCTTAGATTATTTTAGAACTATTTTAAGTAAGAGTTTTTAGATGCATCTAATAAAGGTTCTCAAATTCTTCTTCTAGTCCACCATTCAAAAATCAGGAAGATGGTAAATAGGGCAAGGGGATGTGTATCTGTTCAGAAATAGTTCCCTGGGGAGATTCTAATCTTTTGTCAGAATACTAGCACTCTATTTCAGTAGTGGTAGGATACCAAACACAAATCAGCAGCAGTGGCATGATCCAGATGAAACAGTCAGGTCTCTGGTAAATCAGCACCAGTCATCAAGAATGACTAGGATCGGCTGGACTGCCGAAAGTTCTCGGCCATACCTCTCTTTAGTGATGTGAATATCAGAGAAGATGAAGATGAGAGACCAAGGAATCACTGCAAGGCTAGCTAAGCAAGCACCGTTTAACTGTCCATTGAGTTCTACATGTAGTCTCCAAATATCATTTGTCCTCACATAGGTCTTTGCCTTAGCAAAACACCACCTCAGTCTGTTTCAGCAAAACATCACATGAGTCTGTATCACCTGATATATCCAGAAACTTCTACTTCCTGAAACTACCTATCTAATAACAATCCAACTTCATTGGAGGATTGGATATACAGATATTCAAGTAAAATATACCAAGCTCCTAATGCACAGAATCCAGGGTAAGAATATTCATGTTGGTAAACTGAAACATTATTTTTCAGGAAATAAAACCAGTACACATGTCTACAAACTATTTTGTAAAACAAAAATAATAATTTTAAAATGGTTTCTAAGAACTATAACTCTAAAATAGCAACAAAGGATTCCTAATGAAATATTGCTATACTTGGTGCATTGCTTAAACCTCATCAAAGATGTTTCTTCTTGCAATAGGTAAGAATTAGCAGAGATTCATAACTAGTCACAGAATATGGGAAACTGTGGAACACTCACTAAAATGTGGTATCTTTTTTAAAACCCTCCCCTTGAGGCTCAGGAGTCTCTAATAAGAAGTGACAGAAAGATAAGAGCACCCCTAGCCAAGAAGTTTTTTACAATTGATACTTTCTGGGGAAAAAAAAATCAGTTTACACTAGTGGAGTATTAATTAAGATATCAGCCATACTCATGGTAGGGCCCATGCGAGAAATTGTTGGCCAGCAGAAAACATACACCATATCTTTATTTGTTTTTGGTGAACATTTTGTTTTGTTTTGGTATTTTTGTTTGTTTTGTATATGTTCATTTTATAAGAGAGAGAGAGAGTGAGAGAGAAAGTAGGTGGATAAGGAGGTCAGAAATATTTGATAAGAGCAGAGCTCAGGAATTCTCTCAACAAAAAAAAAAAAGCTTGGGGGATGGTTTTAGTGTAGAATTCTACCTTAAATGAAAAGCTCAACAGCAGGAAGAGGGAACTTGAAGAGTCTACCTCCTGTAGATAGATGGGGCCTCAAATGAAGGGACTGGGTTATCAACATACAGTCAAAATTTCTGACCAAGATTTGTACCTGTCTAAAAGACCTGGAGAGACAAAAATCAAGAAGAGACTAAGAGAAAGGCAGTCCAGTGACTGGCCCAACTTGGGACCCATCTTATGGGGGTAAGGGGAACTAAGGCCTTACATTATTGCTAATGCTATGATGTGCTTACAGACAGGAGCCTAACATGGCTGTCCTCAGAGAGGCCCTATCAGTAGCTGACTAAGACAGAGGCAGATAAGTACACCCAACCATTAAACTGATATTGGGGACCAATTAGAAGGGTTGAAGAAGATGAAGAGGAGGGCAACTCCATAAGAAGACCAGCAGTGTCAACTAACCTGACCCTGGGAGTTCCCAGAAGTTGAGCCAGCAATTAGACAGCATACATAATCTGTATATATATATATATATATATATATATATATATATATATATATATATATTATATATTACATATATATGTATATATATACATATATATGTATGTTAAATGTTTTGTTAAATCCATCATTTATTAGGAAAATCACTTATTTTAGAATAATATTGCATTATGTTCAGCCATTACTGGGGTCCTTCTGGAAGATGGTGCCACAGGTATGGATGTATATGCAAACAGGAAAGAGACAACATATGGTAATACTAGGATGAAATGATTCAGGTCATTCCATTTTTTCTTCTCCCAGCTTTGTACAGTGCCTTGTAATACCCCTCAGCCAATGTCATTCAGAGAATGTGGGGAAGAGAGTTAGTTTTGAGGAAGACAGAACAGTCGATGGGGCAAGGGAAATTTTTGAATCAGTTATTTCTTTAGGCTCTTGGCCTGCTTTCTTAAACTAACCAAACAAACCTTGTTGCCGTGTGTCTTTTTCCTCAGACTGACCAGTCTACAATTGCCCTCTACACTGAAAGAGATTTCTGCTATCAACTCACATCAACATCTTTTCATTCATTTTGTCTCTTAAATTGCCTCTTTTTGCCTTTAGATCCTGCAATCACAGAACAAAATAAAATCCTGTTCAAAATCTTTGTTGAAAGATAAAATAATAATAATAGTGAGTCTTGATGTACAAGGAAAACAAACATTTCTAGTTTAGGTATTGTATTTTTTAACTAATTAGAAATTTGCTCATTTAGAGAGATAATTGTTTTTTTCTATTATAATAAATGGCTGCCTAAGTGCTAATATGGAAGAAAAAGACCTAAGGGCTCAGGGATGGGGGGCTTGAGGATGCATGTTAGCTGATACTGAGTCAGCAGTGAAGCATTATTTTCCTGAAGTAGCATGGCTTTAAAAACACTAATAGCTTTATTTCAAAATGAAATCATGAAGCTATTTCTCCATCGAATATTGAATGCTTGTGTTATTATCAGGGCCTCTGTCAAGATTGCAGTTCTAATGAAAAGTTGTTAGGCAAATGAGTAAATGAACTTTTTCAAAAAAAAATTAAAAATGGGTTGCAAAAAAGGTAAATAAAATTTTTGTATGAACAAGTCAGTCCTTAAATTATTGATAAAATAGGCAGTCTATGGTAAATGTGCTTCATCTACAGGTAGTAAGCAAAATTGATTCAAGATTCATTCTCACCCTCATTAAAGTCATGGCTTTTAAAAGAGTTGCTTGGATGAAGCCATGTGGTTGTCAGCATCTTATTGCTGAGACAAAATACTGGAGAAAAAAATTGAAAAGGAAGTCGTTTTTTTTTTCTTTTTTGTTTCTGGATTTAGAGATTCATTCTATTATTACTTCACCTCATAGCTTTTGTGCTGCAAAGTCAGTACATCATCATTGCTAACGTATAACAGAGCAAAGTTTTTCACCTTGCAAAGCCTCAGAAGGAAGGGTGGGTGAGTAGATGCCTTCCACAAAGTCTCATCTCTAAAGTTCAACGAGCTATCTAGAACCCCCTGAATAGGCAACCAAACCTTTAAGACATAAGCCAATGTCAGACATTTAAGATCCAAATCATACCAACTTAACGTCAATACAGTAGCACTCTTAAAATAAGAATGTTGAACATGTCTTCATTTATCTACCAAGACATCAATAATAATTATGCAGAACCTGAATGAGAAAGGATAGAACTGGAAATTTAGATGTTAGATAAGCCGAACAGGAGGCAGGACCTTGTTACTTCTCTCTCTCTCTCTCTCTCTCTCTCTCTCTCTCTCTCTCTCTTTTCTTTTTTTTCTTTCTAACTTTTATCTTTTCCCAATCTGCTTTTATACCATTTTAGTTACATGCATGTATTAAGGTTTGTTCTAGGTTGAAAATTATATAACCAATTCTATATTGCTATTTTATCTAGCAATATAATAGATGCAAATAATCAAGGAACAAGCAAGACAATAAACACAAATAGTCAAAGAACAAGCAAGGCAATAAACAAAATCTCATGATCACTTCCCTGATCACTGTTTCCATGGGCTTATCAGGATGACCAAAATATCTGAGCTTACTTCCCTGTACTAGCCCAAAGTCATTTTCATGTCTGAAGCTTACTTCTTTGTTCTAGCCTAGGATTTAGATTCCTGCCTGAAAAATTACTCCTTTATTCTAACTTAAGATTTAGATTCTTGCCTGAAATTACTTGTTTTTTTCTAGCCTAATGCAATATTCAGGCCTGAAGCTCATTTTCTTATGTTTAGCCAATGTCAGATTCCTGCCACGCATCCCCAGAAGCTCTGCACGTCTCTCCCCTGCACACACACCTTTCTAAAATTTCATAAAGAAGACTGAGCCTGTCTCAGGTTGTTCTGAAAAGAATGCCTTTATTACCCATTGTGGAATACACATTATCAAAAGCAATGAATTTCTGTCTTAGGTTGGTAAGGCTCTGGGTGGAAACTTACCCATCCTTGGCTTGCCAGCCTGTTAAATTAATAACTCTGTCTGGGGTTCCATTTTCAGTTTCAACCCATGCACTTTGGCCACCAACATGATGTTGTTGTTAAAGACAAGCTTTAACATGATGGACAAGAATAAAAGTATTCCCAGGACAAAAAGGGCTAGCATGATCAAGCTATATATGCCATTTATGATGCTTTAACAAAATGAAAATACTGACCTCAGGCCATGGATAATTTTATCAGCAATATCTACATCAAAGCTCAACAGAGCCGCATTCTTTAAATTCTTAATCTTCCTATGCAAAGTTAAAACATCCAGAGAGGTTTATGCCAAATACCTTGCAAGTGTCTTTAAACTTTTTTCTAATTATAATGACTATCATTGTAAATTTTAAAAGTAACACAATTCCATTGGTATTTAGCATGACAGTCGAGATAGCTCCTTACTCTTAAACTCTAAACCTTCTTCCAATAATTTGAATAGGATAAAGAGCATCAATTTGTTCTTCCAAACACCTATCTAAATCCTCTTGAATACTCAACACATTAGTAACTTTTTTTTTTGCTAAATGATTATCAAAAGTTGCTGTTTTAGTTTCTTGTGTCAACGTAATTGCAGAAGCAGTGATGCTAGCAATTACTGTAATTAAAGCTGTTATACCAGCAATAATCAAGCCCACTACCATCTTGCTTCTTTTTAAAGCCTGACTCACTTCTTCCAGTACTTGCAAGATTTTTTTTTCAGAATAGCAAGACCCTGTAATACTCAGGGCAATAAAACAAAAGCTGTTTAAAAAAACCCCATAACAGACATGCAAGGATTCAACACACTAACACAATTAGAAAGTGTACAATCAATATAACTTACATTAAATACTGTAGAAGAACCAAAAGTAATTTTAACATGACAATTCAAAGAGCCTTAACGCATGCATTAACACTTGTTTGAAATCCAGATTCTGTCCTAACTTTATCTCTTGCTAACATAACATTATAGAGAACTGTAGCTAATGTCCAAGTATGTCTCTGAAATTGTTCAGAACCAGCCTTCCAAATGCAAACTGTTATTTCCAATGTTGGATTGATTTCTAGACCTGTCCATGATTAAGTCAGAATAACTGGTCACATTTAAGAAAAATACAAGAGTCATTATAACTTCTCTTTTTTATTCTCTGTCCCACGATGTCTAATAATTGAGGCAAGGCAGCTTGTCACTTCTGGGATATAGGCAAGCAAAGGTGGGTCAGAAGCATATGTCCAGTACTGCTTCCCAGTCACCATTGTCAGAGCACTAAAAACAATGAGTTCATGACATTCTTAGGCAAATGGATGGAACTAGAAAATATCACCTGACTGAGGTAACTCAATCACAAAAGAACAAACATGGTATGCACTCAGTGATAAGTGGATATTAGCCCCAAAGCTCACAATACTCAACATTCAAGTCACAGATCACATGAAGCTCATGAAGAAGGAAAATCAAAGTGTGGGTGCTTTGGTCCTACATAGAAAGAGGAGCAAAATACTCATAGGAGCAAATATGGAGACAAAGTGTGGAGCAGAGACTAAAGGATGGGCCATAGGACGGCCCTACCTGGGGATCCATCCCATGTGCAGTCATCAAACGGAGAAACTATTGTGGATGCCAGGAAGTAATGCTGACAGGAGCCTGATATACCTGTCTCCTGAGAGGCTCTGCCAGAGTATGACATATACAGAGGAGGATACTCACAGCTAACCATCATACTGATCATAGGGTCCTCAACGGAAGAGTTAGAGAGAAGACTGATGGAGCTGAAGGGACTCGCAGCCCCATGGTGAAAGCTACAATACCAATCAACCAGAGCTCCTGAGGTCCAAACTGCCAGCCTGGAAACACACATGGAGGGACCCATCGCTCCAGCTGTATTTTGTAGTGGAGGGTAGCCTTGTCGGGCATCAGTGGGAAAGAAGGTTCTTGGTCCCATGAAGGCTAGGTAACCCAGTATGGGGGAATTCATGGGCATGGAGGTGGGAGTGGGTGGTTGGTTGGGGGCACATCTTCATAGAAGCAGGAGGAGGGGTATGGAATAAGGGGTTTCTGGGTGAAGAAATGGGGAAAGGGGATAACATCTGAAATGTAAATAATTAAAATATCCAATTTAAAAAAAAAACAGATAATGGAACTGACTATTGCAGTCGAGTATTTGAGACTTTTTTCAACAGTTTAATATTACCCATATTACTTGGAATTGTTTATAATCCTAAAGGACAAGGTATTGTGGAATTGGCCCATGGAGCTTTAAAACAATATCTTCATAAATAAAAAAAGGGGAGGTATAGTCCCATACACCATACATTTATTTAAATAATGTTCTTTTTATTTTAAAATTTTAAAACATTGGATGCCATGAACTTTCTGCTGAGTGTCTATGGCACCCTACATATAATCATACTTATGCCTAGGTGAAAAGGAAGGATCCACTTGCTGGCATATGGCATGACCCTGATCAGGTATTTAATAGGTATGGAAGAGAGCATGTTTGTGTTTTTTCTGTAAGATGCTTAAGGGGCATGGTGGCTGCCAGAGTGATTGGTGAGACATGCTAATGCTGGGACAAAGAATGATGCTGACTTGTGAGCTTTCTGGGTGCCCTATTAGAACCTTGTTTCTAACAGAGAAAAAATACATTACTCTTGTCCTTGTGTGGTACTAACTGTCCTTTATCTGAGCAATATAGGAAATGAGGTGTACTAGTACAATACCATGCATGTTACTCTCATTCAATTGGTGCAAAATTAAACTTCTTCCCCTGTTCTGCTGTATAAAAACAGGAAAAAAAAACCTCTTAAAAATGAATTAGGTGGCTAGAGCCAATGACCCATAATAATTTGTTTGGAAGTAAAATTCAGAAAGCACATGGGCTTGGCATTAGACAAGAAAGTGTTTGTTTCAAAAAATGTGTGAACCCCATGTGTTACTTTTAGAATGACATTTAATCCCCTCTCCATCCCAGTTCTCCTGACTATGAAGCCTGGGGGAGTCCGTGTTTGTTTCTTGCCAACTCTGCAATTTGGAACTTCTCATTGTTTACATGATGGAGTCTGAAAAGCTTATTTGGTTTTGTGCTTATTTGTCTACAATATGAAATATTAGAGACTCAGAGTATGGCTCAAATAAAGTGATATATTTTGTAATTAAAATGATTAAGTGAACTAAGATTTAGAGTCAACAACTGACTTATGAAATGATTTAAAATTGGAAACTTCTATCTCACTATCAAGCATGTCTCCCTCTAGTAGCCTGATGTCGAGATTTTTAATAAGCAGGCAGCCATCATATGCTGCTAGCGTTAGGAAAATATACATTTTCCAAACACAGAAATATATTACTTTTTAGTATAGAAATACATTTTATGCATAGAGTAGATTTTTAATCTCTTTTTGACAAAAACAAAGTCTGAAAATCAGATAGATGACAATGATTTTTCAGGTTATATACCACATATGAAGCCTGCTTGTGACAAGTCATTCTCAGTTAATTGCTAATTTACCTCTAAATTATTTAGTAGTTTTGATTTTGATTCTACAACACCTAGAGGCAATGATCTGCACTAGAAACTAACAGCCCGTAAAAATTTGATTTTAATAACCATCATTTGCTGTTAGACGTTAAGTAATGAAAATGTTAGCAATATACATGTTAGGAAGAAGATTTAATGTTAGTCATGAAATATTTAAGCCATCTGATTATAAATTTTCTTGAAAGTAAATTGATTATAGATGAATTTTGTTTGGACACTTCACCATCAATTAATAAAAATTGTATTTTAAAGAAAGCAAAACATAAATAAGTTATTATAAGATTAAAAATACATACATGCAATTGAATATAAATACTGTTATCAATTGGTATATTTTTTCTAGAATGTCACTTCTCTAGCATGCCACACTTGTCAGATAAAGACTTGTTTAATAAAGATTTTGTTTAATAAAGTTAATGGTGTTAGATAAACTTTAGGTAAGTATAATTCTGAAACTCCCCCCAAAAATATTTTTTTAATAGCTACATATTGAATGATGTGTTTTAAATTAAGTTATACTTATCAGGGTGAAACAAGGACCTTGCTGTTATGGTCATGGAATCTCATTAGGAAGAACTTTCCACTGAAGTGTCAAGAATGAACAACATTGGAGACAATGGGATAAGTGACAGACAGACATCAGTTAGAAACTTGCTAAAAGTGGGACAGGATTGAGATGCTGGTGACTATGATCAGAGTCACAGCAGAGGACATCTACAGATTTTTAGGTGTTTTAGAGGTCACATTGATAGGCTTTCTAGGGTAATTAGGTACACTGAACTGGGTAATATGTTCTAGTTTTACAAGGATGACCAAACACATGAGTGACAGAGATTCAAGATTTTTTAATTATTAATTTTTGCATGTTATGTTTAATTTTAATTTGTACAAACATAAGAGTATTGAATTGAAAACATTTATAAATCAAAAAGGAAGCGAGAGGACAGTTTCACACAATAATCCCAGTGAGGAGAGAATAAGAAACAGAAAACCATCAAACACAGTTATCACCTAGCCAAACAGTGTTCAGTCAAAGTGAATTATAATTTAGGAGTGTTCACAATAGATGAATGATCAAATAAGTTTATTTTTTTCATTCTTTGCCAGACTACATGAAAAGCTCAGAGAATAATATATACCACCATACATATTTTTTTTTCATTTAAGTTACATGAGTAGATATTTAGCTTTATTCATCTTAAGATGCAGTCCCTGTTTTGTTGGGAACCAGTATCTCTATTCTTCCTTCTCATGTTCTTTCCTTCCCGTTGTCTTTGCTTTATCTTGCCATGGTCAATAAAAATAACCCTGACAGTTGACGCTGAATAACTTTGCTTCTTTGTGTGAGTGAAATCTAGCAAGGGCTTATGAATCAAGTAATGAATAGGAACAAATGTTACTGCATGTATATTCTGGATTCCTATTAATGACACAAGAGTGATGACATTGTAGAAAGATCCATGTGGCCGCATGAGTCACAGCACTGACATTTTTTACTTGAGAACCATATGATTGTTCTTGTTATCCTCTATTACATTTTTGTACATGGAATATGTGCAAAGGCTAAATATATGTGGCGATGCAATGTAGTTCTTGCATTAGAATCAGCTTCCAGATATCATGCACTGGAACACTTAATTTGGTTTTTTTTTCCATAAAAGAGAAACTTAGATAAACCAAACATGCTATAGTTTTACTTTATTTTTATCTTGTTTTAGATTTAAAGTTATCTGTCTTTCACTCACATTAATTAGAAGCCTTGTGGAAGCTTCTCATTTGCTTTTTCTTGGCCTTACAGCATTCAGGTTTATTCCACAGGAAAGTGTTACTGAAAACATATGCAAATTTCTCCCTTTATAATAAATAAATAAATAAATAAATAAATAAATAAATAAATAAATAAAATGCCTTTCCTCATTTCTTTCTCTGATTTATTAAAAACTCATTCTAATTCAACGTTAAATTTACATATATAGAACTGCGTAATAAACAGTCAACTCAAATCCCAGTTTCTGTGATTGTGTGAAAATATTTGAGTAGCATATTATTTTGCTGTTTTAGTGTTTCTATTGCTGTGGGGAGACATCATGGTCATAGCAATGCTTATACACTAAAACATTTAATTGAGGTTTGATTCATTTATCATCATCTGGGAAAGATGACCGCACGCAGGCAGACAAGGTGCTGAAGAGAAAGGTGAGCATTCTATATCTGGATCCTCAGGCAGCAGGAAGAGAGTCATTGGGCCTCTCTTGAGCTTCTGGAACTTCAAAGCCCACCTCCCAGTGACACACTGACAAGGCCTCATCTTCTAAGAGTGCCAGTCTCTATTGGTCTATGTGAGCCATTTTCATTTAAACCACTATACTTATCTTCCTCCTTATTAACTTTAAAAAGTATTTTAGGAGTGGATGTAGAGAATTGCTGAGGTGAATAATAAAAGATGAAGTTCAGATGAACCTGCAATTTTAAAATTATTTCTCTAAATGGAGGAGCTAGCATATGTTTAACAGAGAAAAATAATGATCCATGGATTGATAACAATATTAAACATCGATATTACATGCCTGAAAATGCAAGTAACCCTAGAAAATACCTAATCAAAGAGGTAAGTAGAAAAGGCCTCCCTGTATTAAAAATGCAATGTACTACAAATTAACATTCCTTTCTCCTACTGGATAATGTCAATGCCAAAATCAGTCACAGAAATTTCTTGGTTTATTTTTGATAATGCTTTATGTTTCTCTACAGTACCCTTAGCAAAGCACCATTATTACTTTATTAAATACTATTTTTTCCTACTTGAGCTTAACAAACAAATCTAATGGTATGAAAGAATTTAATTTCAGAGCTGAATGATAATTTGTTAGGCACTGTTAATTCACATAATTCAAAGATAATTGTGTTTGCAATATTAGGAGTGTGGTAATTTTGTTCTGTTGAGCTGTGGTTTTTATGAAATTTCATATTCTGATTAAGCAAAGCAGACTGAGAAGAATAAGTCATAGATTATAGTATTTACAGGACAATGGTTTGTGTGTGCATGTGTATGTCTAATCAGATCATAGTTTAGGGTCTAATTTAGCCAAACTCCAAGGCCTTGTGACATCATAAGGACCTGCTTCATTTTTCAAGACACACAATTTTTTTATGATTTGGTTGAGTAAGAGGTAGAGAGTATCTGGGAGGAGGTGGGAGAAGGGGAACCACATTCTAATATATTGTATAAAAATATATAAAATAAAAAAAAATCACTGAAGCTGAGTCACTCAATCATTTCCAATTTCTTTGTGTTTGTCTCTGTCTCTGCCTTTGTCTGTCTGTCTGTTTTTCTGTGTCTCTGTCAGTCTCTCTGTTTCTGTCTCTGTCTCTGTCTCTATATCTGACTCTCTCTCTCTCTCTCTCTCTCTCTCTCTCTCTCTCTCTCTCTCTCTCTCTGTGTGTGTGTGTGTGTGTGTGTGTGATTTTCTCCTGGTGGAAAGTACATTAACTTCTTCAAGGTAAATATTAGGAATCTGCTGAGATTCTATAAATAAAGCACATTAAAATTACATTAAAATTAATTTCCCAAACCTTATTTTGTGACTCATTTTTTTATAATGTTGGCCAGACTTTTAAGTGTTAGGGTACAATGAAAACTACTGTTTCTTGTGTGTTATAAACAAATATAATGGAAGCAGTCAAGTTTCAGAAATCATGGAGTTTGTTTAGCTTGTATATTACTTTAACAAAGGGGACTTCATGACAAGAGTTTGGAAATTTGTCTGTGCAATGTATCATGCAGGCAAACCCATGTGTGAATGTGCTATTCAGAAGAAGAACGTGAAAATTAAACTTCATCCAAATTACTAGGTTTATTTTACTTCAAGTTTTGAAATTACCTTGAGCCTTTAATGTGATTCAAGGCACTTCTCACATTTTTATTTTAATTCCAAAATTCTCCATTTACTCTAGAATTACTAGGCACAGAACTGTCAATTTTTTGGAGAAGTTGGATATATTTATTAATTTATTTTTAACTTTTTATCTCTCCTAGGTGCTTTTTATATTACTCAGTACTGTCACATTGGTAAGGTTTTTTTTTTTTTCTTTTTAAATTTTAGTTGAATAGTTAAAACAGTCACTTTCATTTCCACAGAAAAAATACTGTTCATAGTGATATATACTTCCAAAGGAAGTACACTGTGAACTGATCATTGTTTATAAATTTAATGTGATTACTAAAGTTTGCTGAACTTTCGCTTTAATGTGCATATTTTTATGTTTTGTGTGTCTTTCTAGATGTAGAATAATAAACATGAAAGCATGTTTGTGGTGAGATGCATGTTATTCATTTTGCCTCATTATCTGTAACATTTTGTCCATTTTCTATTAAGTCTGATTTATTTGGTTCTAGGTTTTGAAAGTTAGAGAAAAAGACTAAGTAACTATGGTGAAAAAAAATCACTTTCAATTTCTAAATTATGTACAGCCACTGAATGCAGACCTGGGCCAGACAACACTTCTCCCAATTTTTATGAATGCCTCTACCTTTACCTATCTTTAATATAATCTATCATGCTTCAAGGCCATAAAGAGCATCTAGTAGACACATATGCCATGAGAGCAAGGCTGAGCTCTTAAACCTGCTCTCATTATGAAGCCCTATGTTCTAATGTATTGTAAACATGACAAAACAGTAAAAATTGTTTTCTCATGAATCCACTTATCTAGTGTAAAAGGTAATTTTCTTTGTTACTGCACATGACATTCAAAAACTTTCTAAGTTGACTTTGGGAGTAGAAGTGTAAGTTCATTTTAGTATCCAAATGATACTGAAGAATAACTTGCTGCTGATGAAAAAGAATATTAAAGCAATGGGAACAATGAAAAATCAATTGTGAATAAGTAGAATAAAATAATTTTGGATAATAAGGCATGTTGTCTGAACTATAGTATAAAGGATATAAAATGGGGTAATTCCAGAAATAGTCATTGCTGGTAGATTTCAAAAGCTACTAGTATCTTAACCATCCTTGGCTTGCTGGCCTATTGAATTATAATTCTGTCTGGGGGTCTGTTTTCAGTTTCAACCCATGTACTTTGGCTACCAACATGCTGATGTTGTTAAAGACAAGCTTTAACATGATGGACAAGAATAAAAGTATTCCCAGGACAAAAAAGGCTAGCATGATTAAGCTATATATGACATTTTTGATGCTTGAACAAAATGGAAATACTGACCTCAGGGCATGGATAATTTTATCAGCAGTATCTGCAGCATCAAAACTCAGCAGAGCAGCATTCTTCAAATTCTTAATCTCCCTATGCAAAGTTAAAACATCCAGAGAGGTGTTAGAATTATGCCAAATACCCTGCAAGTGTCTTTAAATTTTTTCTTAATTATAATGCTATTTTTATAAATTTTAAAAGTAACACAAATCCATTGCTATTTGGCATGACACTAGAGATGGCTCCTTACTCTTAAACTCTCAACTTCCTTCCAATAACTTGAATAGGATAAAGAGCATCAATTTGTTCTTCCAAACACCTATCTAAATCCTCTTGAATACTCAACACATTAGTAACATAGACCCTTACCATCTTTAGACAGAAGTGCTTTGCTTTCAATAATGCATATTTCATGATGGGTAAGGAAGGCATTCTTGTCAGAATGACCTAAGACAGGCTCAGTCTTGTTTATTAAATAAAAAGGGGGAGATGTGGAGAGCTTTTTTGGGCTGCTTGGCAGAAATCTGACATTGACCAAGGACAAGGAAATGGGCCTCAGGCAGGAATCTGACATTAGGCTAGAACAAAGAAGTAATTTCAGGCAGGAATCTAAATCTCAGGCTAGAACAAAAAAGTAGGCTTCAGGCATGACAATGACTTTGGGCTAGAACAGAGAAGTAGGCTCAGATATTTTAGCATCCTGATAAGCCCTTAGAAACATTGATGATGGGACTTTGTTTATTGCCTTGCTTGTTCTTTGACTATTTGTGTTTATTGTCTTGCTTGTTCCTTGACTATTTGCATCTATTGTATTGCTAGTTTTTCAACCTATGTATATTGACCTTAAGTACTTGCATGTAATTAAAATGGTATAAAAGCAGATTAGAAAAAATTAATCATAACAAAACTAATCAAAGTAAATGAAGAGAAAGTTAATGTTTTCATTTTGTGTGCATATCTTTGTATTTATGCCTATGTATTTTGAGACGAGAATACAAATTTCAAAACATTTTTATGAGTGGCTACACTTGAATTTAAGACTACTGAATTAAAAAAATATTACTTTAAAAGAAACAAACACCCCCCACCAAAAAAAGCTACTAATAACCTAGAATAATTTTGTTTTCTGCTTATAATGGTTTTTTTTTGCAAGTCCTGTACTCATTGGTCTACTGCTTTTTTATTGTTTCTTTCCATGACACTCTGCTCCTAGATGTCACTCTGTTCCCTATGCCATACAATGTCAACTCCAGATTCCAGATCACCAAGGCTGACACACTATAATCTGGACATAATGAAAATATGCTAAGGAGTCTTTCTCATAATTTGATCTATCCTATTATCAGTCTCATCTAATAAGTTCCTTTCATTATGTGGGATGTTCTCACAGTGTGGTAGCTCGATAGGGTTCTATTTGTTATTTGCTTTTGTTTCCTGTGCATTGTCATCTTCTTCCAAAACATTCTTTGTCTATGTTAGAGTCGAGAGCCTTCTCTTCCTCTTTCTTCTATTCTTACATTTCAGGAAGGCTTTGTTTATGAGCCACATTTGCAAAATAAGCCCAACCCCATTTTTTTTGCTCTCTACCATCTCCACAGCTATAGGACAAGCTCCAGACCTCAGGCCCATGAATTACAATCACTATCACGAGATATATTCTTTATACATTGAATTTATTTTTGATTATTAAACAATTATATTTTATGAACTACTTCTTTTTTACATCTTCTGAGATGATCGTTTAATTTTATTGCTTCTGTCTATCTTCATATTTGTTGGATACAGCTTTATATTTTTTAACTGTTCAGGTTATCTATCTGTCATCTATCTATCCATCTATCTATTTATCATCTATCTGTCTGTCTGTCTATCTATCATCTATCTATCTATCTATCTATCTATCTATCTATCTATCTATCTATCTATTTTTCTATCATCTATCTACCCACCTATCATCTATCAACTATTCATCTATCTACCTATCTATCATCTATCTATCTACTCATTTATCTACCTATTTGTGTGGTGAAGAATACATGTTTAGAGATTTGTCCAGTTCTTCTAGACCACCAAACTACTAAAAAATTGCACTTGAAAATAGGTTATTTCATATATTATATGCTGATCATCATTTTTCCTCCCCTACCATTTCTGGGTTCTACCCCACTGCAGCTTCCATCCAATCACATATCCTTCCATTATGTCATCAGAAACAAAGCAGCTATTTTACTTAATTATTACTATCTAAAATAGTAATAGTAAAGTAAAATACAATAGGACAAGATAAGAACAAAGAAGGCACATTAAGATGTGCATAAACAAACAGAAGAAAAGAAGCTAACGAAAAAGGACAGGGAACATATATAGACTCAGAGACATACACATTCATACACACAAAATCTTATCAAAACACAAAACTGAAAAATGCAATATATGTGCAAAAGACCCATAAGATTAATAAAGATGAGCTGACAAAGACTCTTGAGACCAGGAACCTCAAAAATGCATCTCAGTTAATTTTGTATTGGCCATCTACTATTGGACATTAAATCTATTTTTAAGAATAGTTTGCATTCGAATGTGCCGCACCAACCCTGACCAGCAGGAATTAAGACACGGAACAACCGATTCCTTCTCACAGCAGTTTACTCAGGATGCTTAGCAGTTGGTAGTCAAGATGGCGATCCCGCGATCCCTTCCCGGGTGTAGCTTATAAACCCTGCCAGGAGCACATGAACTCATGCCATGTATCATCTCTCCATAGGCTCGTGATGCTTGCGTAAGATCAGGCCACCTTGAAGCACAGCCTTCACACCTAATAAGGACTTGTTTATCACTCGGCCCTCGGGTGGCCATCGCCATCTTGGGGCGAGGTTCTTATGGCGCCTAACATTCGAGGAGACTGTGTTGGAGAAAACTAATTTTTCATTTATGAATAGTTGTCAACTGGAGATCTTGAGATAGCTTCTGGGGATAGAGATGGAGGCACATGTCAACTTTCCCTCTCAATGATATATATATATATATATATATATATATATATATATATATAGAGAGAGAGAGAGAGAGAGAGAGAGAACTTATCAAATGAATCTGTCACCCTAACAAGACTATCATATAGGGATATCATAAGTCCATTTTATTAAGGTGAAATTTTATGTTTTTTTTCCTTTGTTGAATTTCAATGTACATGATTAATGTTTTGCTGACAGTAGGTAGATCGAGAAATATCCTCAATTATTATTAAGTAGAATCCATCTCTTTCTGCTTAGATCTATTATATTTTCTTTATATATTTGAATGCTTTGATGTTAGATGTATACACATTTAGAAAGTCTAGTGTGGTAGAACATGCCTTTAATCCCAGCACTCAGAAAGAAAAAGGTGGAGAATCTCTTTGTGTTCCAGGCCAGACTGATCTATGTAGAGAATTCTAGGCCAGCCAGTAATACAGGAAAGAGACTATCTCAAAAATAAAACATACAAAAAAATACAAACAAAAAAGTTATTAATTTATTAATGGTTTATTGTAATAAAATAGACTTAATATTATTTTTTACTTTTAAACTGTCCATAGTTAAACTAATGACATGAATATGGATAGTCCACATCAGTATGTATTCTTAAAATTTTTTTATATATGATACAGAATTTATATATACACTTTTTAATTAAAATAAACTATAACATAACCAAAAAAAAAAAAACCTAAGATTTGAGTTATACTGAAATTACCATATCCCTTGAAAATGATAACTGGATGACAATATTTATTTTGTGTCTTTGTTTATTTAAGTCCTTCCTCAATCTTAAGCTTGTCTAACCTGATCATTTAGCTGATAAAATTAAGTCTGATTTCACCATAGGCTTGCAGATGACAGACATTAACTTCTTTATACATAATAATAAAAAGAAACAGTTTAATTTCCTTTCTTTCACTTTCTAAGGAATAAAACTCATCTCAAAAGAGCAACAAAATTTATTTATGGAATTAATCATTGGGGACAAGATTAAATCACAAACAAAAATTCTTGAGTGTTACTAAATTCAGACAGAAAAATGTAAACAAGTAAACAAAAATACTCTATGTTTATAATATTGATCTCTTGATAAAAATAATTTTAAGTTTAGGCACAATCATGACATGCACAGGGAGAGTTATCACTCTGTAATTTGTGTTGGTTCTATGTTTAATCTTTTTGAGTACCCTGTAATAGATTTTCTGCAAGTGGATGTTGCTAACATTTCTACTACCATTATTGTTGTCATTAAAATAACACCAGAGGTCTGTTACCATCTTTTCAGTGACTTTACTCAGAGATTCTAAAATGACCACAGGCATCTAGGCATTCCACAACAAATAAGGACATTTTCTTCCCAGGCAGCATCAATTGGTACTGGTATTATCCTGGGTGAAAATTGCTTGATTATTTTGGTGATACAAAAGCAACACATTCTGCAGTGTTTTTCTGTCATGGAGCAATTAAGAAGCAGCTGAAATAAGCGTTGGGGGAAAGATCCATGGATCTTCTGATGCAATGTGGTTCTATTAACAAGACATCTTCCTCAGAACATATATGTCTTCATATCGTCCCTGTTCTTTGAAACAGTGGTGGGCCTTCTGTGCAGTTTCTTCTTCCGGACAGTTATAGAGTCCCACATTAAAAGTATTCAACACTGTACTGAGAGCAACAGATTCATCCTTTAGATAATGGCCTGAAATTTAAGATCTGAGATTGTTTTTCTAGCAATGGTTGATAATGGACAGTAAAGAGTGATTTTAGAGGATTAGAAACTATGAGGGATCAATATTCTAAAATGCTTCTTGGCACTGATGCCAAGTATTGACAGAATGCTCATCACTGTTTCTGTCAGTAGCATCAGGAATACCAAACTGCAGATACGAAAAACTGACTAAGAAAATTACAGATTTTTATATCACCCCAAATTCTTCAATATGCATTATAAACATGTAACAAAACAGAAGCATGGATGTTATTAAAGTTATTCAAATGTATAATTCTATAGTCAATGATGAATTAGAAGTAGGAAGTTAACAATATTTCTACAATATAATTGAACATATTTAAGTACCTGATTCAGTTCAAGTATTTTTACCATGAATTGATTCATTTTTTGTTAACCAATACACTGATCAGTATGTGCTACCTATATTGCATCTATATTGTATGTTGTATTGTAAAGTTTTTATTTAGTTTTTGATGAGGGGATGATAACATACTATCTTAAGTAAAAATATCTATCCTTGTAAGGGGAAAATATATAGTGGTACTGCCTAATTTTGGAAGATAATTCTTGTTATTTAACAACTATAATTTTTTTTCTAGTCTCATAAATTTTACCCCTTTGTTCTTGGGATAGATAGTGTTGCCAACTTGATGGTATCTAGAAACACTTGAAAGATGGGATTTAATGCATGTCTTTTGAGATTATTTTGATTATTTTAATTGAGATGAGCAGATCCACACATATAAGTAACACCATTCTCTAACTGTAATCCTGAACCATATAAATGAAGACAGTGAATGAATATGCATTTCTTGCCTTTTGCTTCTTGACTCTGAGTTCAATGATATAAGCATCTCTTTTCCAGCTACTGTGAATTCCATGCCATGTGTCAGGTGACTTGAGTTGTAAGCAGAATGAACCACCTCCCCCCTTTTTTTTTCTTAAGTTGGTGCTTCAGGAATCTTACCAGAGCAACAGAAAAAGAAATTCAGATAGTACCTGGTTATGCTTTAATATTTAATTCACCTTGCTCTCTCTCACTGACTAGCATGTTTTAATTTATTTAATTGTGTAGTAAAAATGATTCAAAAGGTCAGATGTTGTCTATAAAACTTTAAAATTATATGATTCTATGTGACTTTTTTAAAGACTTCATTTGAACAAGGCTGGAAATACATGAGTCAATCATACTTACAATGGCTTTTAAAATAGGCATGATATCCTGCATTTTAAAGAAACCAGAGGTTAGCTCAGAATTAGAACTATTTATTATATATATTCTTTGTTTAGAAATTATAGAGATAACAAGCAGAAGATGCAGTCCAAGTTTCTCTGCAGAGTGAAGGAGGTACTATGGAGCCCTTAAGAGGTATGTGTAGCATTTGCTCATGTGTAATAAAGAGCAACAGTGTAAAACAGCCATGAGCATCTTGATATTCCTGCTAAACACTTAAACATAAAACATTTTATACCAAAAAAAAAAATACCTCATTTTTTAAATTGAGAAATGGGGTTTCAAAGGACCTCTACAAGAATGCTAACCCAGAAAAATAAAATTTTGAAAACTACAGTATTTAAATAGACATTTTAAGATTAGGAAAGATGCAAATCACATAATTAATTGAAAATTACAGTGTTTCTATGGCATAATGTATTCATCACAATTCTCTGAGTTTACAGTTTATATGATCAGAAATAGAATAAGAGTAACTCTGAGTCATAAGTCTTCAGGAAATTGTATTAAAATCCTAATTGCATCAATGACATTGACACACAGATCTAAAATAATGTCAGTTGCTATTATTTTGTGATATGTACTTATAATCTTGCCCTCAGAGATATTTCTTCAATTTACTGATTTGTTAGAATCTTTTTATTGAATTAGATTTTATCAAATATTTCATAAATCAATTAATAAGAAAATGGAAATAATCACTTTTTATTGGCTTGAAGACAGATGGAGAAAACTCTTTATGAAAGGTATATTGTAGGGTTTTCAGAGATAGGTAGAAACTTATAAAACATTCAAAAGTAGATATAATTTTCCAGGCAGTTCAATATTATGTGCAGTCTTTTTATTTTTTTCATCATTACTATGTTATTCATTTTGCCAATGTGTATGCTATCTCTCTCCTTTATTTAAAAAGAGTATTCTCATTTAGCAGGACATGGATCAAAATTGTGTATGAAAATGGTAGGCAACTATATTCTATAGGCTCAAAATATTGTCCTTAGATAATTATTAACATATTAATATATATTACAGATAACAAAATGTATATCTTTAAAGTTAAGGCATAAAAAATGTAGAACTGTTAGCACTCTTTCAAGTCTTGACATGAGCTCCTTATTGATTTGTAATGTGTTTTATTTTAATTAATCCAGGGTCTCTTTTTTCTAATCAGAAGGAAAGGAAAGGTTCTTTTATTCATTCATCTAAGATAAATACTGTCTTTTGAGTATGTTAAATGTCTATATGATATTATCAAATTTCAGACATGGTTTTGTGCACCTGTAACTTCAACATTCTGTATCTTTCTTCTATTTCCAGTGATATTCTTCCACCTGATTTATGTAAATAGATCTTATGGAGTCTTATTCCAAGAATTAGCTAAGCCTTCATTTTTTCCTATAGCTGTGGCCAACTACACCCATTGCCTTATTCTAGTGGTTCTCAATCTTCCTGATGCAGTACTTCTTTAATACAGTTTCTAAGGTTCTGGTAACCTCCAATCATAAAGTTATTTTCATTGCTGCATCATGAGGTATAATTTTGCTACTGTTATAAATTTTAATGTAAATATCTGTGTTTTCTAACAATATTAGGTAACTTCTATGAAAAGGTCATTTTAACCCACAAAGGGATAGTGACTCTGAGGTTAAGTCCTATTGTCCTAGTCATTTACAGGAAGAGATCTTGCCTTGCCTTATGTTGCTTTAGATATACAACTCCAAATTAAGAAACTTATGTCAGATCTGTAACTTGTTCTGAACATATTTTTCCATGTCTTTGGAACTTCTGTTTTAAAAATATATATATATTTCTAACGATAGCAACTAAGTAATTATATGAGAGCTGAGAAATATCAACACTGACAGAAAGTCTCAGTTCTGTACTTAGAAAGAACTGCTCTATTTAGCCCCACAGGCTAGGAAGGTTAGCTATGAAACAACGTGGGTGCTTAGCATTCTAAGTGCTAGGTTGGAAAAAGCAAATGAACAATAACATGGGATCATTTAATGCATCATGAGTGAGAAATATTTATCCAGTTTATCAAATGTTTAGAAAGTGTTTGTAATTAAAGTGTTCCTATTAAATTAATTAATTTGATTATTCACTTTATAACCCAATATCAGCCCTTCCTTTCCGCTCAGTACCAATCATGTAAGTCTTCCCCCATTTCTATTGGAAGAGGAGGCCCTCCTCTGAGTGTAAACTACCACCCCACATCCAACTCCCTACCTAGCACATCAAGTTGTTGTAGGACAATGTATATCCTTTCCCACTGAGGCCAAAAGTATTAATAACATGCCCCTCCTACTAACATCCACGAGGCCTGTAGTATTTAGAACAGATAGGACAATGATATATACATAATGACAAGGATAGTATTTTTATTTGAGGATACCATTCATAGTCCAAGGATCTCACAGTCCTTGGACTATGAATGTCAAAACCCCATGGCATCTGTTATAAGATTATGAAGCTAAGGAGTGGTACTGCAGCAGTTAAGACTCCCTCTTGGATCTACATCTCACTTTTTAAAACTGAAAGTTTGGCATCAAAACCACAGAGATGAAAGCCTTTGACATCCATGCTTTGTCCTGTGATATTTTGACAGGGGTTCTCTGTGGGTAAAGGGAAAGCAGCAGTAAGCAGTGCCAAAACTGGCAGGCAGTTATGGCATTGTGTGGCTTTTTTTTGAGCCAAAAAGTTATATTAAATTTTTTTTCTTCTGTACTGTTCTGGCAACAATAGATGGGTTGTCAAGGTTTGATACAAGTCAAATGATTTAACACTTGGAAAAACACTATGATTCTAATAAACACAGCGTAATCAGTAATTGGGATGATTATCTGACCATCTCTTCTTTATATGGATGTCAAGAATATAGTTTGAAGCTTAGTAAGTGTTAGAGCTGATTACAATTGTCAGTTTGATTACATAGCTTGAGCCACACTTTTGGGTATGCCTGTGAAGGTGTTTCCAGAAAGATGAACTGAGAATCTATATGCAAAGTGGAGGTGGGAATAACCATCCTATGTATTGAATACAATGAGAAATTTAAAAAAAGAAAAATAGCACCAAAAGGCATCAACCTCTGCTTCCTGACTGTAGAAGCAATATGACAAGTTACTTCATAACCCTATCATATGTATCTGAGAAATTCTCTATTCCTATCTCTAATTCTAATACTAATGCTGACACCAACTATAAGCTTAAATAGAGCCTTCTTTTCTTAAGTTGCTTTATTTCAGGTATTTGGTTGCAGTGATCATAACAGTAACAAATGCAATAAACATGTAAATGAATATGAGCTGATCTCATTTCTATTTGATGGTAAAATCAAGTCAAAATATAAATGCAAATTGCAGGCTTAATCTGCTAATATATAGTAGGTTAGGATAGAATTGAAGTGGTGCATTGGCTAAATGGATCAGAGAGGCCAAGGGCAGGACAGCTGCTGAATTATGGCATTTGTTTTCACAAGTGGCATCTTATGACAGTACATGAGTACTACTCACAAATTTTCTGTTTGACTTGAATGTTGGTAACAAAAATTCTGTAAACACCTGTTCAGTTGAGAAGCAGCAGTGTGGTGTTAGAGCACAGACAAGCAGGGCAGGTGCTAGAAGTTGAAGCATGAGAGCCACATGAGAAGCCTGGGTTCTAAGAAAATTCTCAGTAAGGTCAAGGATGACTTGATAAATGCAGAGCATGAATGGACATATTTAGAAGGTGACAGGTGTTTCACATTGAGCATAGTTAGTAATGGTTTTGTATTACTATTTAGACTCTAAATACTAAAGTAGCCAGCAAAACAGTCAAGTAAATGAACAGGCAGTCACTGTAGACAGATGAAACCAACATAGATAAAAATGATTCTGATTGTATTATAAGCAACACAAACACACATACACATACACACACACACACACACACACACACACACACACACATGATACTGAGCAAATGAACAATTATTAGAGATTATCTGAAATTCAGTGATAAAGGGAAGCCTGATTAGGATGGTTTCTGTTCTCAATTCTCCCCTCCCCGGCCCCCTGAAAAGTTTTTTTAGTGTCTGTGTTTGTCAATAACCAGATCTGGGTCAATAGAGATCAAGTCTAAGCATAAAATCAACAGCACTCTTCTGCTACAAATAAGGTCTGGTGCCTAATATCAGTAGCATGGGAACCAAACTTGGAAGCACAGATAAGAGTGTAACCCTTTGGATTGTGCCTGGCTATAGTCAGGTATATGGAAAGTTTTCCCGTCTTTTTTTTTTTTTTTTTTAAAGGACTAGGATCCAAGTTTTTTAGAACACAGAACGGGGGGGAAAGGAGGAGTGGGAGGTTGAGTTGGCCCCATGGATGACAAAGTTTATGTTAAAGAACCCATAGTTAGTGTCTTTCCTGGAAGATTACACTGAGAACTCTGACAGATAGGGATGTAATAAAGGATGACATTGAAAGTTGCTGACAACATTCAAATGAATGCAAATACAATCATTTAAATCTCAGAAACACTGTTCTGGGTTTTTCCAAAAGCTGTGAGACAGTTACTTGAAAACTGAGATTAATAAAATCCAACCTTGTCAAAAAACGTTACATAAAAGAATAAACAATGCAAATTTGGTCTTTCATGACTCTAGTTAAAATGAATAAATCTATAAAGATAGGTCAAGTCATTCTCTCCAATTATAGCTTTATTGTATTCTGCAAATAAAAAAATATTTCTTACAAACTTTTCTCCAAGTACAGACAAGTTCCAGTGTCTCAGAGAAATGGCAGGTATTTTAAGACCAAAGTTATATTATAAATATAGTGGGATAGAGAAGAACTGAAGAACAGTGGGGGGATCTGGAAGCTCTCCCTTGATTTCCAGAAATAGAAATGCAAATCTGATAGAGATGCTTAAAAATGTGAAGAAGCTGAGCAAACTTCACAAGGTTGTACTACAGATCAGCAAATCTGAGGTGAACTAATGGATGAAAGTCACATAGGAAAGAGGCAACTGCCAGAGGAAACACCAGTGCACAGAAATATAGGGCAAAAAGAAATCACAGGACAGATTCTTTATGTCTTTCATTTGGCTGGTACAGTTCTGCAAGCTAATGCCAGAGCCTGTTGAAGTGACCTTACTTTGTTTTACTTATCCCCTGCAACTTGAATATGATCTGTCCCTCAAAAGGCACATATGCTTGAATCCTTGTTCCTCAGCTAGTAGAGCAATTTGAGAAGGGTCTAGGACGTTTGTAAGGTGGCACCTTGCTAGAGGAAGTGGGGCAGTTCTTGAGGTTTTACAGCTGGGTTGTTCCTCTTACTTAGGTACTACTTCCTGACTGTAGGTATAATGCTAGTCTCTCACTGCTGTCTCAGTGTATTCCCCTCCATGATAGTCTACACACCCTTGAACAATAAGCTAAAATAAGGAAAGAGGAAACTAACCCATACCTCATCCCAGCCAGAAGCTCATTATCCACTGCTTAATCCAGGTAGCTTCATCTGCTTTTTCTGTTTGTTTTAATTCCTTTAAATTTCCATTTTTTAAAATTTTTTTGGCTATCTTCATCACTTATTCTATGGTTGGTTTTTTTGGTGTGTTTGTGATAGATGATTTAGTATTACCAATAGTCAGGCTCATAAGATTATGTTGTTGGATAGTACTATATGATATTCTATATCATTAAGGGAATTTTTATGTTTAGATAATTTCATTCTTGAAATCAAACAACACAATTTTGGGAGAGAACCATTAAGTTATAGAACACTAGGCTTCTATATTCTTAGCTTCATTAAAATAGAGTGTGCAATATATCACTTTAATGTGTCCCCTCCACTAATATGTACTCACCATTCAGATCATGGAGAGGGCTCTATGGGAGATTATACTACTTTCTGTCCTCCTGGTTATTTTTTTTTTCTCAAATTGGTACAAGTTAGAGTTATCTAAGAAATGGCACCTCAGCTACAAAAATGTCTTCATTACATTGCATGTTTTTAACTCTACAGAGCATTATATTAATTAATGATTTACATGGGAGAACCTGTCCTACTGTGGGTAGTGTGACCTCTGGTACGTCCAGAGCATTGTGAACAAGCCAGATTGACCAAGCCAGTAGACAGGCTTTCCCATTATCTGCATCAGCTACTATTTCCAGGTTCTAGTCCAGATTTTGCTTTATAATTGACAATCATCGAGATGCATAAGCAAAATAAAACCTTTCCTTCTCAAGTTTATTTTGATCATAGTATTTCATTAAACAATAGAAAACAGACTAAAATTTTACCTACTATCTATCTATCTGTCTACCTACTTATCTTTCTATCATTTGTTTGTCTTTCTATATGTTCATCATGTATCTATCATCTATTCCTCTATGTCTTTCTATTATCTCTACATACATGCTACCTATCATCTACATATTTCTTAAATATGTTCATATATATGATAGATTACATATATATATATATATATATATATATTCTTTTTTCCACAAATGAAGAAGCTACATAATATGGTTTATGATCTGTGGTGACTTGAGAAAGACCTATGAGATCATGTCACATGTAACCATCTAGACAGCATATTAGCCAAGTGTTCTTTTTGGTTTACTTATAGAAACCTTATCTTCAGATGGTTGGAATATTATCTAGGCTTGTCATCACCTCATAGAACTGTCTCCAGACTTTCATCCTGTCTCTTGCTGCTTAGAAATTCTTTTTCCTGAGGGAGTCTCCAGGTGACTGTTTCCAGGACATTTATTTTCCATGTTTTAAAATGGTCAGTTTCACTAGTCAGTAGAAAAATACAAATTTAAAAAAACACAATGAAATATTACTCTCCACATTCTGGGATGGATCTAGTTGATAAAAATATATAACAAATATCTGTGTGGGTGTGCCACTTGAACATGAGAGCTGTCATTGTAGAGAAATTTGAGCTAAATATAGTTTCACAATAAAAAAAATTCTAAGCATCTTAAAAAACACATACAGACACAATAATCATCTTAGCAAAATGATTGAAGCCACAAGAACATGTGTGAAGAATTTACAAAATAAGAATACAGGATGTGTAATGAAACTTGAATTATAGACAAGTACTAACTGTTAAGAATAAGTAAATTTTCAAGAAATGTTTTTATTTTCCCTGAAACTCTATAAATCTGAGCATTCTTTGTTTATGCCTTTTTCAATTCTGTTGTATGTATGTGTGTTGTTTTGTGATAGTTAAAATGATTATTTGTGTGATATATGTGTGATACTTAAAATCGTTTTATTGATTAGGTTCTTTGCCCATCTAACTGAATTAGATCTCTAAATTAGGATCAAGTTCACTCACTTTCATTGCTTCTATAGAAATATAGATTCTAGAAGTCACTTTCAGAGGGACGCATATAGTTAGGCAGTCTTCTCAAACCAGTCCTTTGTATTCAAGCTTGTACTACAGCCATCTCAGATTGCAGACATGCCAGGGTAGGTAAACTGAAGAAAAGGCATGGAGGAGTTAGCATGCATAATGTTAGTATTGCTTTCTCAACAGTCTGTAAAATGAAAGAAACATAACAAAAGTGGGCGTGAGTTAGTATCTATTTTATCTTATTGAAACTATAAGACTCATGCTTTATATATCTCTGTCAGACTCAAGTTAGGACAAAAGTCACCCACCTTCAGAGATACTATTGCAAAAAAACCATAAAACTAGTGTAAAATACACATAATTGCTACTTTTATTGAGACACAAATAATTTGTATAATTCCTGTCCATGTTCACTTATTTGCCTCTACTCCTGACCTCATTTCTGTGAAGATGCACAAGATAGGCATTTGATTTTCTGGTGAGGTAAAATGTCAGGATGTTCTAGAAGGAACATCTCCACAAAATAAGTAAAATGATGTTCTCATGTCATTTCATTTCAATAAATTGAAAGACAGTACTTGAAAAAAAATTGAATTCCAGAAATAATTGTCTCAGTAAAATCTTGAACTTATCAGAAAAATTAAAGCTACTCTTTATAACTTTCAAAGGCTAACAATAAAAATACAAGAATTAAAACAGAGTTTCAGCATTGTTATTGTTGATATTATTAAAAATGGTTCTCTTATTTTCTTCACGAACAAAAATGTAGCTAGGTAACTAGGCTGTAATGGTTCTGATAAATGCTCAAATTATATGTTGAGTAGAAGAAATTTAAAGGCAAATAGATATTACACAGGTACATCTCACTATAGTTAAATATCATTGCTCCTGTAAAACAACCATGATTCTCTGAATTAGCACTGGGAAACCACTTTACCAAAGAAAAACTTCAAATTTTAAAGGGTTCAAACAATGGTCCAGATCCTTTAAGAATGTCAGGTAAAAGTTTAGGTTCATGAATGTCACAACATTGTCTGGTTAATAGAAACCAAGGCAAAAAAGAAAAGAAAAATAGGCACTGACAAATAGTCATTCTACTACTTAATGATTTTCCCATAATTATAACAACTTCTGAAATGAGCATTAATCCATTTAAATTAGCTATTGCAAAATCTTAGGTAAATTATTTCCCTTTCCTTTACTCAATTTTATGAGTTTATTCCAAGTAAATATCAGAATCAAATAAACTTATGTTCATGATAAGTACTCAATAGTAAAACATTAGGATATTAGACTAAATATGTTAAATGCAAATTTGTAAAAATGTGGGAATTATTGCATGATTATATAATAACCAATAATACTTATAATTGATACTTAGGATCACTGTATTACTCTAAATTTCTAATAAATACAATAAATAAATGAGTATATTTAGCTCCTGAAAATTAAAGAACTTAGTGATTGTTCTCTAGTAGTTGGCTAAATATTTATAACCAGTCTTAATAGTCATTGACATTTGAATCATAGAAATCATTGAGCTCAATGCTACTTTTAAAGTTAGTTAAGAGAAAACTGATAACATTAATTTTTAAGAAATTAGCATCTTGAGATTGTAGACAGTCAAGACATATTATTAAGTTGGTACTGGATATTGCAATCCAGAAGTGTTTTTCATAGGCAATACTTTGTTGACCTTTAGGTGGTGTGGAGGTAGTATCAATGAATCAGGTGTAAGAGGATTTGTTGCCTGGTCAGAATAATGCATCTATTTAAACAGAGTTAAAGTATAAGAGCTGATTAAAGTGCTGGGTTCGCACACAAGTGATTGACACACATGGAACAAGATAATGAGAATAACTTTATTGATGTACACGCTAAGAGCTGTACAGATTTTCTGTGAAGAACAATGAACATACAGCAATGCAGACCATATATGTAGAAATAACAGCTTGTCTGAGTGAGTGATTAAGAGAAAGAACAAGCAAACAAACAAACAAACAAACAAACAAAAATCAAGACAGGCCTGAGGGAAGTAGATGTGAAAATTTTTATTAGAGATAATTTCAAGGAAATCTGATTCTATGTTGGGTAATGAATTGATCAGGGAGCTGATAGGAATATGTGTGATCATGCAAGGAAGGCAGCTAAGTCAATCACTGCAAGGACTGAAAACTTAGGTCTGCATAAAGGAGCTATGCTGATAAAAATGGCTATATTCAGTGGATGATATGAAGGCTATAATGAGTTACAAATTGCATGACTCTTGGAAGTAAAATTTAAGTAAGTGAGAAAGATAAAGAAAATGTGTCTAGCTGGATGATGGAGGTGCAGGTCTTTAATCTCAGCAGGCAGATTTCTGAATGCAAGTCTAGCCTGGTGTGCAGAGTTAGTTCCAGGAGAGAGAGAGAGAGAGAGAGGAGAGAGAGAGAGAGAGAGAGAGAGAGAGAGAGAGAGAGAGAGAGATAGAGATAGAGAGAGAGAGAGAGAGAGAAAGAGATCAGGAAAATGAACAGGAAAGAAAAAATGTTAAATATGTCTTTTAGATTTGTGCTAGAACACAACAGATTTAAAAAGCATATTCTTTTAATATCTATCAAACATCTTTGAGAAATATTTTTATTTCACTTATCAATTCTACTTTAGGAATCTGCATTAATATAAGAAGTGCACGAAAATGTGAAAATGTTCTTCTTAATTAAAAAACACAAGAAGTAAAATAGCCATACTCTATTTACTACAGAACTAAAGTAATAAGAGAAGTAAGGTACTGACAAATAGACAAATATAGATAACTAGGACAATGGATTAAATCTAAGAATCAAATTTAAATCATGAAACAAGAGCAATCAGAGTTTTGTCAAAGAAGTAAAACACACATACATATATACATACATACACACATATATACATACACACGCACTGACACATGCACCCGCACATGCATGTGCGTGTGTGTGCATGCACACGTGCGCACGCGCGCGCACACACACACACACACACACACACACACACACTGGAGAAAGACAATCTCTTCCAGAAGTGTTTTAGGAAAAACTAGATGTCAACATATAGACAAAGGAAACTGCATTTTTATCTCTCACCCTGCACAAAAGTCAAATTAGCCTATATGGATCAAAAAACTGAATAAAGCCTAAGCCTCTGAATCTACTAGAATAGAAGGTAAGGTTTGTACTATTATAAACAGACAATATTAAGAACTTTCTAAACAGCACAGTGTTCACCTAAGAAATATGGCCTCAATTTGACAAATGTAAATACCTTCATCAGCCATCAAAGAAATGCAAATTAAAACTTCTTTGAAAATTAATTTCATACGAGTCAGAATGGCTATCATCAAAAAATCTAATGACAATGAATGGTCTTCAGAATATGGGGAAAGGAAATATTTGTTCACTATTGATGGGAATGCAAACCACTGCAAACAACTAAGGAAATCATTGTAGAAAATATGTATAAAAATCTAAAAATATGCCTACTATATGATCTACCTATTTCAAATCTTTGAATATAGACAATGTACTTCATATCCTACTTATAGCTGTTCTATTTAAAACATTTAAGAAGTGGGATCAGTCTACGTATCTATTAGCTAATGAGTTGATAATTATTGAAATATTCTTCTATTGAAACCAGGAGTGAAATTTTCAGGTAAGAGAATGAAATTGGAAATAATTAAATTGAATACAGAACCCAGGCACAGAAAAATAAATAGTGTGTGTCATCCTTAAAAGGTGGATACCAAGTTCAAATCTAAACAGAGTATGGTGAATATGGAACACCTGTAACAGTTAGAGAGCTAGGAAGTTGGCTTTGGTAAGAGGATGCCTTAACTGATGGGAGTAATTAGGAGAAAGTATAAAACTAGAGACAAGAGACGTTTGGGGTAAAAATTATTAACTAGGGACAGTGTGAATAGAGAAATAGGAGATTTGATGGTCAAGAAGAGAGAGGTAAACAAAACGAAGGTGACAGGGGAAAAGCCATATGAAAACCTACTATTCAGTAACCAAAATTTTAAAATGTAGTTTATTTAAAAGTAAGTGAATTAAGAGGTAAAAAATTAACATACAGTAGCTTCCAACACTTCCCTAAGTGCTTACCAGAGGTTTAATCATAAAATGAATGGTATGAAATCTTGCATCTAAAAGAAAACACATGTTATCTGTGTTTCCTCCATAAAAACAAGATCCAAAAGGTTTTACTTACAAAGGGAAAAATTTAACTATGTAGGATAGCCACATATTTTTTCTCAAAAGTTAAAATAAAAACAATAAGTTATAAAGTTTTCTATAGTGTCACATATTTCTGGGAACAAATGAACAGGCAGAACTCATAAAGAAGAGAAAAGTCTTAGAAAGAACAACATGAATATTTTGCTAACATTATTGCAAAAGATGTGCTCAGGCTAGCAAAGGCCCACATGTTCTAAGAGGAAATGTAACTTGTCTTGATTCAAGGTGTGTGGATCCAAATAGAATCTGTTAATAAAATGTGTGGTCATTACAGAGAAGGAAAGACAAGACACGTGGAAATTTGAGATGAAACCAAAAACTGAGTGTGGTTCCAGGAGGAGAAGAACACTGCTGTGAGTTGTCTTGACACCTCTGTTGCTCTGCAAGTCTTCATGGGACCGTTCCAGGACTCTTGGAAATAGAAATAAGGATCAGTGTTGCCATCTACCCAGGTACAGGTTCTGGCAAGTTGTTAATGGATTGCCTCAGGTCCTACATTGATCACTATGTTAGAGATATAAATTATAATGGTAAATATAGCAATCAAATTACAGTACCACAAGATAAAGGAAATAGATCTTCAAGTTTTATATTAATTCTTTTAGGTACACAAAATGTTGTCTATGGGGTTGCTAATTACAAATGAAACATTTCTAAAGAGCTGTACATTATAAGAATCTCTATTAAATGCCCTTTAAAAGATCTTACTGAGAGTAATTGAGACCAGATAATAGTCTATGATGATAACTGTCAAGAGAAGTGAGTAGAGAGAAACCACTGAGGAAAAAGCCTATACAATTTCATAATAAGAATTTCATCAAATACAAACAGTAAAATGAAGCATGAAAATAAAATATTCTACCTCATAATAGTCTTAGATAACAATTAACTATTCCCTTAATTGAAATAAGATGTAAGTTATTTATATGGAATATAAACAAAAATATAATTGTAATAAAAATAGAGAAATACCTTTTTCATGGGCTTTTTCTTTCTTTTAGCAAAGGCTATATAATTTCTGGATGTTCTATAAGAGAATGTGTAATTATTGTGATCATAAATTATGATAATTGGTAAGGATAATGATGTCCATTGATGTCAGAATTAACTAATGTGATATCTACAAAAATAGGGAGGAAGATGTCAAAAGAAATACTGTTATTGAGTGGCTTGGTAAACTGTGTTAATGAGTGTGTGGGTTAAACTACAAATTTATTACCTGCACATTGCTGGGGAGATGCTATCTACTAATAGCTAGTATTCAGAGAGATCTGAAGGACATCAACATAGAAATATAAAATGATATATTGATAGACATTGGATGCAAATGACCTTATTAGCAAAGACAATACTGTGTATCTGAGAATGACAAGTCCTAATAATAATCTATATAGAACCAAAAATGACATTTAAAAGGGAATTTCTGCTAGTCCCATTTTACAAATGAAAGAGGTAAAGCCAGACACATGATTTGCCTCCGCACAGCTCATTTCCTGGTAGGAAAGCCAGGACTGTAAGTGCAGTCACCAGAGAAATCTTGATTAGATAATTCTAACATTGCTAAGGATTACTAGACCAGCTAACCCATAATCTGGATCCAAGTTATATTAGGCATTTAGTGTAAAAATTAAAGCAAGAGTCTGTTAATTAGAAAGAGATGAGTAGAAAAAAATTAAAACATAAGAAAGGATACTATGCATATATAAAATTATATGTCCCTTTGAACAATCTAAATTAAACAAGACTATATTGATGATATAGGTGACTTTTCTAAATTATTAAGACCATGGAGATAACCCAGTGAGGTGACTTTTTATTAATCAACAATATCACTATCATCACACCACCACAATTTGTGGAGAATGATTAAAATTTGTTAAACATTTTACAAAGATTATGTTCTTCATTCTTTATAAAACATATGGGTGTTATTGTATATTCCAAGAATATTTCTTTCTAAAATATGAAGAAACTCATTTAGAAAAAAATAGACTTACTAAGCAAAGAAACTATGATATCAGCTGGTCATTTTTTATTTAAGCTCAAAAACCAATCTATTCTAATTTGACTACGTCAGCTTGTAACATTCTTACCCGTGTCCAGCTATTAAAAGAACAGTCTAACGTTCTATTGTGTGGCTTCTTATACTCATGTATTTTATTTAAATATTTCTTTTTAAAAATGTATGCTGTGCTTTATAGATAGCATTTTGCCATAATGACAACTATCTGAGTGAAACAATTTAAAAGAAGGAGAGATTATTTTGGCTTAAGGTTTCAGAAGTTTCAGTCTGTGGTCACTTGGGTCTGTGATCAGGTCATTACAAAGGGAGCACAGTGGAGCATAGCTGACTACCTCAATGGGCTCTGGAAAACAAAAAAAGGGTGACAGGATGAGACCAAAACAAGTTATACCCTCAAGGACACTCCTTCTAGTGAGCTGCTTTATCTCATCTAGTTCTACCTTTCCTTCCTACTGCCTCCAATAATGCCATAGTACCATGACTCTATCAAAGGATTCATCTGTTTATAAGGTTACCGCCTTCCAATCTCCTCTTTCATCCACTCAGCTCACTGCTCATCTTCCAACACAGAAATCTTTGAAGGGACATTTCTCACTCAACTTATAGCATCAGGCATTGGAAAGCTGTAATATGATGTATGGTAGCGAGACTAAACTCAGTGGTACATACAGAAAAGAAAAGAGGCTTGGAGGTGGGAAGCAGACGCTTTACTTATTATCCTACAAATACAGATACATTATTATTATTAATACAAGACAGCAATTAAAAAGAAGGAGTTTGCAAAGACATTCAATAATGCGTTTTCCAAATCATATTATTTGCTTCAACTAATACAGGAAGGTTGATTTTCCTGATACCTGAGAAGAGCAGAATGTTGGGAGTTGGGAACAAATTTTGGTGTAGATGCTGTTGCCTGGATATTTCTGCAAAATTCTCAATGAAATGCTCATTTAATTTGTCATTATAGATGTTTAGTCCAACAGTGTTGTTTCACCTAAAAATACCCAGAAAGCATGGAGGATTGATTGGAATCAGAATAAGTTTGCCTTTTAAATAAAACCAGGGTTTGTTGAAGACATATATCTCATGGGGTCTCAACCTAGACAAAGAACTATAGACAACTGAGGAATACCTTCTCTCTGGATTCCTTTTGCTCTCCTCATTGTTAGAGCTACATTTTAAATGGAGAGATTGGAAATGTCTTCCTGGTAAAGTTATAGACTTAGCTAAAACATTATCCAAAGCTTTTGAGTCAGAGAAAAATGAAATTAAATCCTTTTGAGACAATGGTCAGGATATTTTTTTTCAGGAAATATTCTTTCTTTCTTTCTTTCTTTCTTTTCTTTCTTTCTTTCTTTCTTTCTTTCTTTCTTTCTTCCTTCCTTCCTTCCTTCCTTCCTTCCTTCCTTCCTTCCCTTCCTTTTCACTTTACTTCCTGATGACAGCTGCCCTCTCTCCACTCTTCCCAGTCCCACATTTACAGACCTCTTCCTCAATTCCCCCTCCCCTTGTCCTCAGAGATGGGAAGCCCCCTTTGGGTACCACCTCACTTTGGTACATCCCCTCTCACTGAGGCCCAATCAGGCAGTCCAGGTAGGGAAAGGGGATCCAGTGCCTATGCCTTGATCTTGACTCTCAAGGACTTTTTACATTTTGTAATGGGGACCCTTATGAATACCAGTCTAGCTCTTACATGCTCCAGTTAAGATGTTTTAAACTCAAAGAACTATTGGAAAAGATGTGCAGAGAGAGAAAGTCTTTGGAACAGTCAGTTCTACATAGGATATCTTACTAAAGTCTCTCCTTAGGGCTCAGGCAACTTTGTGAAACAGGAGATGCAAACATTTTAAGAGCCAGAGGGGAATGGATGAAACCAAGGAAATAATGTCTTCCAAACACAATAGGAGCGACACACATGTGAACTCACAAAGACTGTGGCAGCATGGAAAGGTCCTAAAGAGATTCAAGCAAGACAATATTCCAGAGTTGAAATGAGAAAGTTGACATGAGCTACAATTTCTAACCAAGATGCTATGTAGAGTTGGCATATACTTACAAAATAACACATTATTTTTTTCCAATGAAGACATGGTGAGTATATTAACCACACAAGACCCATGCCCACCAGTAGTTGGCCATTACAAAATGTATTTTATATATATATATATATATCACATCATTAATAATAATATAAATAATATGCTATTCTCTAATAATATTATGAATAATATACATATGATGTATAATAGACCTAATATATAATAGATTATCTATTAATAATACATAATATTATAAAATAATATATCATCAAAATATAATATATACGACTTACAGGTTATGATCTATCTAATAAAAAAATGGATTACTATAGATAGAAGGCTGAAGATTCCAGTAGTAGTTCTGTCCACAAGACTAGAAGTAAATGGACTTGCTATCACAGGTGAAATCAAGCTAGCATAAAGAAAGAGATTCCTTCTTCCATGTCATTTATATAGGCTGCCAGCAATAGGTATTGTCCATATTAAAGACAGAGCTTTTTACTTCAAAGATCTGGATTAGAAGAGAATTGTCCCACCTCAGGGATTCAAATAAGAAGTAGGCCTTCCCACTTCATATGATTTAATGAAGAGCAAAAAATCTCTCAGAGATGTGCTAAGACATTTGAATTTTATTCAATTCTATATGTAGTCACATTGACAACCAAGAATAGCTATCACAAACTGGAGATCCATTTGGACAACATAGCAAAAAATAAATGCAATGTATAAAGTTTATTCTTCTAACTTAGAACAAAATATTGAAAGTACAGCATTAAATAATCATTTCCAAAAGTATGAGATGTAGGATATTTAAAAAATATAGTTTTTAGATAATTGGAAACCATCTTTCTGTACATTAGTCCTCCTCAAACTATTTAAAAACATACTATCTTACTTTATTAAACATCTTATTATGGTTGTTAAACATTTGAAGAATATCATGAAAGTAAAACAATCATGGGAGCAAATACGGAGACAAAGTATGGAGCAGAGACTGAAAGAAAGACCATCCAAAGACTGCCCCACCTGGGGATCCATCCTATATACAGTCACCAAACCCAGAGACTATTCTGGATGCCAAGAAGTGCATGCTGACAGGAGCCTGATATAGCTGTCTCCTGAGAGGCTCTACCAGAGCCTGACAAATACAGAGCTTGGCTGGCAGCCAACCATTGGACTGAGCACGGGTTTCCTAATGAGATTCCCAATGGAGGAGTTAGAGAAAAAACTGAAAGAGCTGAAGGGATTTGCAACCCCATAGGAAGAACAGTAATATCAACCAACCAGAATCCCCAGAGCTCCCTGGGAATAAACCACCAACCAAGGAGTACACATGGAGGGACCCATTGCTCCAGCTATAAGTGTAGCAGAGGATGGCCTTGTCAGGCATCAATGGGAGGAGAAGTCCTTGGTCATGTGAAGGTTTGATGCCTCAGTGTAGGGAAACCTGAGTGCAGGAAGGCAGAAGTGGGTGGGTGGGTGGAGAAACACCCTCATAGAAGCAAGGGAGGGGGAATGGGATAGGAGGTTTTGGGGGGGTGAGTGGTAAATAGGATAACATTTGAAATGTAAATAAGGAAAATATCCAATTTTTTAAAAGCTAAGGAAAAAAGAAAGCAAAATATTGTAACTATATTTCACTTTTTACATATATCATCATCACCATCATCATTATATCATATCTAAATATGATTTATTTTAGAAAAAAACTTGGAATTAGGCCTGCTATGATTATCTATAGTGAGTGTAATCAATAAGAGAAAAATACTATTTTCTAAAAATTCAAGAAGACAATTTGATGGAGTCTAACAATAAATTCTTATTTCAAGATTGTGGAAATATCCTAATGGAAAAGAAAAAAGAAAAGTTACCTTTACAGTAAATGTTCTCTATTGAAGTCAAAGACAAGATCATACCTACCCTTGAAATAACAAAAGTTATTTCTATTAAAACCTTGAGCAAGAATTGGTTGGTATTATTATTAATAGCGCTGTTCTGGGAGGAGAGTAATTGTAGCCGGTAATTGCTACAGTCAGCATTGATAAAAGCACTGTTAAAAAAGGAAGTTTAAAATCCCAAATTAAATATCAATTAAGAAATATCATAGAAGATAAATTGTAAATATTAAAAGTTTATTAAAGAAGCACCTTTCAAATAAATTTTTTAAAATCTTAGCTTTCATTGATAGACAAAAGTAGTTTCAAAAATAATTTCAAAATATCATATACCTAATCATATTACAAATGAGTGGTGTAAATGAAGCACACAGATCCTTTCTAAAAATAATGCATAGTAGTTAAAGGGCTGAGAGAAGATAGATGAAGAGACAGAGTATTCTTAAATAAGAAGTTAAATAGAATTCAAATGTACTACTATAACAATGTATATTGATGCGTTAATTATTTTCATATTAACTTGTGAATATGTTCTTTCTAACCATAACAAAGTGATTGCTGAACTTGACAATGTCATTATAAAATCATAAACAAGTTAGTAAGTAAATTTATGAAATAAATATGGTATTAAAATTACAATGACACGGGCGGTGATGGCGCACGCCTTTAATCCCAGCACTTGGGAGGCAGAGGCAGGCGGATTTCTGAGTTCGAGGCCAGCCTGGTCTATAGAGTGAGTTCCAGGACAGCCAGGGCTACACAGAGAAACCCTGTCTCGAAAAACCAAAAAAAAAAAAAAAAAAAAAAAAAAAAAAAAAAAAAAAAAAAAAAAAGTTTAAGATAAAAAAAAATTACAATGACATGTAAATTAGCGAGGAAAAAAATAAGAGCTTATTATTTACAGAAAAGCTCTGTCCCAGGACTTTGACCATTATATATATAGATACTAATTAAAGAAATATGTTACAGCATAAAACACAACACAGGAGACATAAAATCTATGAGAACTGTGATAATATAACAATATAAACAATTGAATCATCTAGTACCTAAAGGATTGCTTGGCTCATTATAACTATAGAGTGTAGATTGGGACCTAGTAGAGTCACCACGTAGTTTTGAAGCAGATGATACAGAGAAAAATATATTTATTTCATATATTGTCAATCAAATAATTTCATCTGAAATAGCTGGCACAGGGACTAGAAGGTGAACCTAAGGAGATTTGATAGTTCTCACTCTCCAGCGCAACAGACTGTAGTAGTTCTTACAGCGATGATGGCACTCTTCACTTGTGTGCCAGGAGTCATGGTAAGAACAACTAAGGTGAACACCTACAATGTGCAAGACAAATGTTAAAAATAATGTTAGATGAAAACAAAGAAAACAGCCCAGGGGCAAAGGAAGCATAAAGTGGGGTGTGCCTACAGATCTGGGAAAGTGATTGTCATCAAGGCAGACGTTGCAGAAAGAGGAAGTTTTTCTTCATTTTGTTCAAGTGAGATGTAGCATGTCAACAGTGATGACAAGGAGTAGACTGGGAATGAATGGAATGCTAATAGTATAGGAGAAGGAAGCACCATCATGGTGATGTGAATTATGATTTAACTCTAATGACTTAGTCCTTGTATATCATATACAGGTACTAAATTGCTATAATGTACCTCATACATTTATGCAGCTAAATTATTATTATTATTATTATTATTATTATTATTATCATTATCATCATCATCATTGTTATTTTAAAATTTAAACAGTAAAGAATAAAATGTTGGATGAATGACTAGAACATGTAATAAATGTTCCAGCATCCTTCTATGGAAATAGATTACAAATCTTTGAAAAAGACATAAAGAGTAAACTCATGTTTATGTACTGTGGGCAGGGCTATTGAAGAAGGAAATATGAAGTTCACTTACAAGCTGGCAACCATATCAGATTTAACATCAAATTGGCCTGACACTCCTCAGATCTGTGGAAATTGACTACCACCCCATACAAATAGTTCAGGAAAGCAACCTATGAGTGAAATACATAAAGGAAGAGTGCAAGATCTTCATCTAATTAGTTTTGTAGTATAGTGAAGGACCTTAGAGAATAAAAAAAAGATCAGGTCTGTACAGAACCAGGAGAATCTTCAAAAAAAGAAAGAAAGAAAAAAGATAAGAAAAGAAAGAAAGAAAGAAAGAAAGAAAGAAAGAAAGAAACTGTTTACAATTCCTATAAATTTAAAACACATAATGAATCTGCAGATTACACTGAGAATAAAAATGCATGCAAATCTAAGTCACATAATAATGAGTTATACAGTGCCCTCCAAAGTTTTGTGAATGAAAAGACTAAAGAAAAATTAAATGTAGAAAGAGAAAAATTGACAAAGCAGGTTGAAGAGATGAAAGACCTTTGGAGAGTAAAAATAGACAAGATACACAGAATAAAAATTAGCCAGTCTGAGTTAAACTTTTTAATACAGAAGGGCAGGACCTGCAGCCAGTGACTGCTGTTTTAGTGTCAATCAGCTATGTCTGAAGAGAACAAGCAACTAAGTCTCACTAGCTTTACCTATTACTGTGGAATAGATGACTAATGGCTACTCTATAATAGCCATGAAAAAAACTTTACACAGGTTTGACTTTCTTTGTTCAGGCTCTTTTCTCTCTTTTGAAGTGATGGCCCCTCCAATCCAGGGCCTCAAATGTGCCATATTCCTTAGCTATACACTTGACTCCTCTGCAGAATATATTTGATACTGTAATGTGAAAACCTAAATGTTTTGGTGGGCAGAACCATGCTAACTCTTGTGGCTTAGAGGGGAAAATCTTGAAGAATTCAGAACATTGTAATGTACAAACAAATTATAAAATGAAACAGCATTTTGCCTAGATTGCTAGTGGAAATATTAAGTATTAAAATCACATTTAAAAGGAAGTTTGGATAATTCTGGAAACCATGGCTAATACATTGATTTTGTGGCAAACAGTTTTATTTTCAGTGTGAAAAAGTAGTCTAACCTATTCAACATCTAAACCTTAACTAGCCTAAATGGAATCTAGTCTTTCTTTATTTCTGAACTTTGTCTTCATCTGCTTAATATATCTTTCCATCTGCTAATCTAGCAAGTAGTTAAACTTATATATCCACAACTAGATTTTAAAACAAAAAATATAAAGACTAAACTCGAAAGCAATGAGTGCAAATATGTAAAACATATATTTATTGGTGTTTTACAGAAAAATTTAAAGTAAAATTAATTCATGTATATTAGAAGTGGAAAGTAATATACCAAGCAGTGTACAGAAGAACAGACTACAGTGAAAATTTATGTTATGCAGTAATAGCTCTGGAGTCAGAACCCAGACATCTTCCTAAAGTTGATAGTGTAGAGTCTTTGAAGGAACTTTAGGACAAAAATTTGCATGTTCAGGAAATTTTAAAATATGTAGGTTTAGATCAGGGATAACAGACAGTCACAAATACAAAAAAGTCTAAAATTTTAGCCCAGTTTCAAGATGAAATAGTATACATTTTAAGGTATGCATTTTTAAAAACTATTAAATAAGAGGAGACATTTTCAAAATAGAGTGTTAACAAAAAGCAGAATGTAACTGCATCTTGTAGGTGTTCATTGTGATGTTTCACTTACATAAAGAAGAGAGTCTTGAAATTCACAAAAATATTAATTTTAATTATAGGTGGACGTTAGTTGTTTTACTCTAAATATCAGTCTAAGGTAAAACAAAATTATGGTTCAATGACTTTGATTGTTGAATACAAAACAGCACACATATGTTTCCAGGGCATGATAAACTGCTCAATAGCATTTACAAATACCACAAAAACACTTATAACATATTATATAAAAGGTACCTATTATTCTCATAAATTTAACATAAGCCATTGTCTAATTATACTACAAATTGTATTGAGTAAATATAATGTAGGTTTTTAGAATTCAAAACACTTACAAAAATATTTGTCTAGTGTAATCTTTAAATCCCAAACCATGAAAAGAGAAATGATGAAAGTTTTACTCTGTGTTGCAAAATAATGCATTATTTTTACTCAGTCTATATTTACTTAATAAATATTTATAATATATTAATCTAAGCTTATTTTCTTAAAAGGAGACATTTTCAAACTTCATAAATTAGCATATTAAAATGATAATTAAGATAAATGAGGATCATTCCATTTCTACCATACTGGTTTTGAGAGCTCAAACTTTTCTTTGCCAGAAAGGACAACAGTATATCTCCTCTGGTGTGGCTGATAAAATGCCCTTTTCTGCTCATCCTTCTATGTTTATTTCCACTCATCTATATCTTAGAGCTCAATGTCATCTTCTCTTTGTTAGTTTTTCAGACCTCTTGACAATTTTCTCCAAGATACACTAGCCTGTTCTAAAACTAAGCAGCCACTCATAAAGTAAATTGAATTAATTGTATTTCATTTATATGCAGTATTATTGCAGAACTGGAGTGATTAATTTCAGATTACTTTTCTCTTCTCATAGATGATTCTGGTTCAGCCATTGTCTATTCAATGCTTGGCATGCCTAAGAATCAGTGACTTAAAAAAAATCTAGCTATGGAATTAAACTATTGAATATTTAATAATGTTTAAATATTAATGTTCTTAGAGGGCAGGAATGTATAAAATGGTATTCATATTTTATTCCTTTAGATAATGGTAGTAAAACAATAATCATCATATCTCTTGAGCATATAGATAGATTGCTGTAGAAAGAATATCAGGTAACTGTCCATCAAATAAGACTAGCTTGAGGCCTGACTTGCTCTAAGATATCAGTATCCTTTGTATACTAATGTTACTTATTTTTCTTAAATTAGGTAAGTTATCCATTTTAATTAATAAACAACTTAGGTATTATTATGGGATAAGGTTAAGATTTCAAATGAACTCTTTTTAAAGAAAGGATGTGTTGCAGAATTTCAAATAGCCTTAATGAGGCATCACTAAATGTACAAAGATAAGAAGAGACATGATTTCTATATAATTGGGCTAAAAAGTGTATAATACCAGAAAATAGGTGATCTTGCCTACTCTGCTAGAATGTAAGCAGGAAATAAAAAGTATTGTTGCCCAAGCAGCCTATCTTTAAAACTCTTGTTTTGCACTGAGCTAGGAACACTGTAAGATGCAAAAGGTATTATGCTACAATATGGGTTGAAAATATCCTTAGTAATATTTATTTAAAAAAACTAGATTTGCTAACATTTAAAATGTGAATGGGTGCTTTGGAGATGGGTCTTTTGTTAAAGTAGTTGTGTTCCTGTTATAAGGGTCTGAAATTTAACTCAGAACCCACATGTAAAAGGCTGTTTATTAAAACTCAGGTCCATCCTTTTGGTATTTGGATTAGCATTACTTGTTTAATAAAAAATTTAATTAGTCAATGTTGAAATGAATGGAGATGGATGCTAATAAGGCATTTTGATGATGGAAACAGAATTGATGGAAGCATAATAATAGTTATGACAATAGGTAGGCCTAATACTGTTGGAGTGATGAAAGAGGCAAATAGATTTTTCATTCATTTTAATTTTCATGGGTTTTTTGATTTTGTGTTGTTAGAACTTTTGGTGAGAGATTATGTGCTTCTAATTCCCAAACTAGAGATCTCAGACACAGCATGATCCTAAGGTTTGCTGGCCAGGAAACAAGAACTTAGCTGCTTGGTATGTTATAGATTAGTGAGGAACCTTGTCTCAGAAAAAAAAAGAAAGAAAGAAGAAAAAAGTGAACAGTTATCCCTCTGGCCTCTACATGAGTTAGAGACATGTGATCAGGAGCACAAATGGATGCACAAACAAACACATGATAAAAGAAAATGTGCATTGGTACTGGATGCTTCACAAGTTTATTATGAAGCATATTCTCTTTCATGAATAATCCATCAGGTAATAAACTCAGTGCCATGGAAGAGGCCTGGTGGCACACCAGCAGTGGGGTATTGGTTTTCAGAATTTTGCTGTGCTTTATTATCGACACACCTCACTGGCTGGCATTAAAGACTGTGGTGGTTATTTTGTGTTGATTTGTTTTAGCTAATCTGAGCTAAGACCTTATTTTGTAGCCTAGGCTAATTTGGAACCCAACCACAGACTGACTTAGAACTGCTGGCAATCCTTCTGCCTCGCCCTCTGAATATAGATAATAGGCATACATATATTCCCAGCATATGTTACCTACTGTTAATTACACCAAACTTCTACATATAAATACATGACCAAAATTGATCCTGCAGAAATATTTTGGGTTGAAGATGGTATACAACAACCCTACTTCCTTATCTCTCAATTAAAGGTACTTGACATTCTGCTTTTTTTATAGTTTTTTATTTATTTGCTTTTTAACAATACCATTTTATGTAAAATTACTAATGATCTATTCAATTCTGAGAGAAAGGATAATTATTGACTATAATTTTTATGAATTATGTTGATACAATAAATCTCATTATAAACATATATCAAAATTTGAAATATGATTTCAAATTTTAAAATTTGAAATTTTAAAATTTCAAATTACTAATGATTGTAAGTGAGTTCATACATGTAATGTTCATACAAACAGAAAAGTATAGTACTTTGTTGTTAAATGAAGTTCTTTTATTACTTGTATTATTTTATCTAGTTATTATTACAAACATATGCATTTGATCAAATACACTGAAGACCAGTGATAGAGGGAGTGAATTTGGGATTAATTTGTATAAACTTGGTTGAGTTTGTGGTTAATAAGATGAGAGACAGGGAAAGACATGTAGGAGCCATCAGTGGCTAACAATCAACATTCCAATAAGAATAAACATTTTCATACCACTGTCAAAAGCAACTTAGGAAGCGTAGGTGTGCTGTTACATGGAGTCTCCAGTAGGAAATTTTCCAGGACAGATCTTACTATGATCCTATCTGACAGCAAAGTCTAATGACCATTTCTAAAGGCAAGAAGTTTCTCTTGAAGTCAATCAGCAGAGAAGCACCAAGACTGAATATAGAGACTTAACTTCTCAGTCTGACAACTCCACCCACCTTCCCTTATGTTCCAACAAGAGCAACACTGGATGCTGTCAGTCATTACAGAATGGTAGCTCTGGAATTCAATCAACAAGAGCAACACTGGATGCTGTCAGTCATTACAGAATGGTAGCTCTAGAATTCAATCTGTGTTAGAAGAGAGATGAATTTCTCTGTTCCATAATTTGTAGTTTTTAGGTCTTACTATCTTACTTAGCAAAGCAATGCCTGTGAGCCCTCAAACTGATGATTTCATCACAAGATAAACAATGTCAATACCCACAAGAATCTCAGGGATCCACAGTACTAGTGTTATAAAACTTGAGGTGTCCTAGTTGCTACCTAATAACATGACTTGGGTTTTCCAAGAGTGCCTATAGTGGGATATTCTCAGCCCTCTTAGGAGTGAATACATTTTCATTAAAACAAACACAGGAAAGAGGAGAAAGTAGGAATGATAACAATGAGAATAAATAGAATCAAGGAAAACAAAGAATGAGATCAGAAAGAAAGAAAGAAAGAAAGAAAGAAAGAAAGAAAGAAAGAAAGAAAGAAAGAAAAAAAGAAAGGATCCAGAGAAGGAATGAAGGAATATGAAGTGGAAAAGTTCATTCCTGTACTAAAATAGTGAGGCAAACAACTATCTTGGTAATTCTTTATGCATTTTTCTGCTTGTTTTCTTAAATCAGTTTTGAAAGCTTGTCCTTTTTCATCCAAATCCTTCATATTCACGACAATAATAAATTTATCAATTCATGAAGAAATCTCAAAACAACTCTCCACTCAAGTGTTTCTCTACCATGTTCTTGAAATCTCTAAGTACAGCCCTCAATGCCACCCTCAGAGTGGAGGTTAGATTTTTCCTGACTGACCATCACTCATCCAAATTAAGGCAGCCATATTTAGCTTCTGTATTCTGCTAAATAATCTAGCAGAAAATACCTAGAGCAATTATATACTTTATAGTAAAATATTTAAAACTTGTAAAAAAAAAGATGATTATGCTGAGATAGTAAGTTGAATTACAAGGGTCCTATGGGGAATGTTACTCTCTTAATGGGTGTAACTCTTTCCCACTTCTCCATAAATATCTATTCTTTGTATAAATGACAAATAAAAGAGAAACTAATTGGAGTCAATACCAATGCCTGCCATCTATTTTTCCAGACAAATATTTTGGAGACTTCTCTCTCTCTCTCTCTCTCTCTCTCTCTCTCTCTCTCTCTCTCTCTCTCTCTCTCACCTCTATCTTTTTCTATCTATCTATCTATCTATCTATCTATCTATCTATCTATCTAATCTATCTATCTATGACATTGAAAAAAGCACTATTTCTTTTTTCTTATGAATCACTTAAAATTAAATGTACTATATCAGAAATCATTTTCATGAAAGGATGACAGAAAATGGAAAAAATAGAACGTATATGTCAGTATATGTTGAGAAGTTCTCAAATCAGTAATAACATAGCTATATAGAAATTCAAGGAAAGGACTCAAGTATACATTTGATAAATGTGGACTTAGTCCTTTCCTCAATAAAAAGGACATGAAAAATACTTAATCACATTCATTAAGAAAATGTGAAAATGTAGAGCATTTGTCAATGCAAAAGAAGAATCAAATGTAATGCTGTGATGTCATCTACAGACTGGAAGAAGTTAACAGAAAGAGTTCAGTATGAAGCAACCACAGACCTTTCTTGTACATAGTGAGTTAGGGAGACCATTTCAAAAAATAAAGAGAAAAGAAAGAAAGAAAGAAAGAAAGAAAGAAAGAAAGAAAGAAAGAAAGAAAGGGTAAATGAAAGAGGGAGGGAGGAATAAAAAAGGGAAGGAGAAAGAAAATAGAAGGAAATGAAACAAAAAAACAAAAGAAAATAAAAGAGAAAGACAAGTATCAGAAATTAAAGTAAATTAAATAAATAAAATAAAGTAAAGTAAATTAAATGAATTACTCAGGCTCATATACAACTGTGTAGCAGGGCAAAATATATTAAGGCATTGTATCAAATGTATCAGTTGGTACACTTACTTCAGGAAGTGTTTTTTCAGTGTCTTGTCATGATGAACCCACACTTTTTATGCACATGTTATAATATAACTACTACACATAGACATATAATAATTTTACCATCAAGTTTACAGCAGTCAGAAATACCCAACTATGTTCATTAAGACCTGTACTAAAATTTTACAACAGTGCATTTTAAAATACTTTTCCAAATCAGAAGTTTGTCGAAAGTACAATAGATAATCAAAGTATAAAATCCAATACTATGTAGCAATACACAGGATAAAGCTGCACTAAACTACCTGGATAAATTTCAGCAAGAGTGTTGAATTAAAGGATATATATATATATATATATATATATATATATATATATATATATAGTGTGTGTGTATGTGTGTGTATGTGTGTGTGTGTGTATACAAAAAGCTAGGGAAATAAAAGGAAATGCAATATGATCCATGTTGTATTTCCTGGCATGAGGGAGTGAGGGAGTCTGGAAAGAACAAAAAGTTTGTAGATTGTTAACCATATTTGTTTTTTTTGTTGTTGTTTTTTGTTTTTTTGTTTTTTTTGTTTTTTTTGTTTTGTTTTGTTTTGCTTATGCCATCAGTATAAACTGGAATATCAAGGTTTTGAAAACTCAGTAACCTGAAAATTTAAGTCACTTTTTGGTATGGCTTGTTGTCCTTTAATTAAAATATGAAAATCCTATGTACTTGTAGCAAGATTTGAGGATCATAAGAATGTTTATAGTAGCTGATACTTGTGATTATACAAGTACTTAAGGTTGGAGATTGGAAACTTTGCAGTGTAGCCACACAGGCAATTGTCTTCATTCTCACTTAAGAACTCTGGTGGAAGAAGAAAGGATATTTCCAGGTTACTCTGGTCTCATTTTCAGTGTTGGTATGGGCGGAAGGTTTTCAGAGTAAAGCTGTAGGTGCAATGAAGACTAAAGGAAGCCATACTCATAGACCATGGTGGATAAAGACGGAAAACCAGCTCTTTTTGGTTTGAGGACTTGGGTTTATGAGGCTACAGTTATAATTGCACTAGGAGCAAACAAATTGAAGTTTGGAAGGCTGGTGGCAAGACAAATGAGAGTTCCCAGATGAAGACTTCAGAAATGAAACTCATCTTGGTCCATCAACTCACATATAACTGACCATAAGCACCACTGCAAAACACAGGGCAATGAGATAAGACAAGTGTGAAAGTCAGCACAGTTGATGAGCACATGGAACTACCAAGAAAATGACTGTACTTGCTTCTCAGAATCACTGAATAAGCAAAACATGTTGGAAAGCATTTAAATAAAGAAGAACATAATGATCTTGGTGCTAGCTCTTCATTAAATGAGAAAAAGTTGAGAGATTGTGAAGCCAAAGGAGACTTGAGAGCTGAATAGCACTAGGTCTGGGAGTCCATGGAGGACACGGGCCAATGGAAATTAACACCTTGATAAGTAGGCTTTCTGTTTTAGTGACCAACTCCATTCCTCAGAGAGGTGGGGAGTTAATGGAAAAAAGAAGAGGCAACATCAAGCTAAGGCAATAACCAGGTTTGATAAAGGGATGAGTATATGAAAAAGGAGGTTTGTTTTAGTCCATGTACCATGGAAAAGAAGGGATAGATTAAATTTTTAGAAAGGAAATACCAGTAAAATCTAAGTAGGAAAATGGATGCAGTAATCTGTACAGAAGAGAACACAATAGAATATATTCCAAGGTTAGATTAACCCTGGCAATAACACAATATCTTCATGGTTGAGTTATTTGAGCTCTGAGGGATTGGCTGGGTTCAGGTGAAGATACTTTTCTCACATGCAGTAGGTGGATTTTTTTTTTTTTCAGTGCTCTGTGTGCTACAGTTATTTGGTTCTAATACCTCCCAAAAAATTCCAGGCAAAAGCAAGAAGTAAAGAGTTCATTCCCTAGCATACACACCTTCCATGGAAATTATGGCAGTGTGTGAAAGATAGAAAACTTGAAGCTTCTGAAGACAGAGGCAGAGAACACTGAGCCAGAGTAATGATCCATAGCACTAAGTAAGGATTCCCTGTTGAGATGCCTGCCAAGGAAAGCAAAATGTAAACAAGGACTATCCCAGAAGGGGGGTGAAGGGAAGAGAGAGAGAGTGAGAGAGAGAGAGAGAGAGAGAGAGAGAGAGAGAGACTAACAAAGGCGGACATTAATGAGCATGAGGATCTGTAGTTTGCTCCTATTTTTCTCAAAGGAGTAGCTGCTTGCTCTCAGATTGGTGGAATTTCTCCTTGTAACACTCATGAATTCAGTAGCTTCTCTAAAGGGCTTAACTACATCTGGGGGGTAAAATGGTATGAGCTGGTTTCAGGGGCACAGTCTCTGGCTTTCCTAGGATTTAAGCATGCTCTACTATGGGGTTATAAATTCACGTCATCAGAGTGGATGAAAGTACGGAACTTCCTAAATAATCACAGCTGTTACTCTTGGTTCCCAGAAGCCCCAAAGAAGACATTTTACTTGGTCTGTATAGGTAATTCATAGGTAATTCTTTCTGGAACCACGTGGTTAAAATGCTGGGAGAACAAAAGGTAAACTGAAGATTCAAAGCTAGGTTTGAAGATGGTTTACGAAGACAGAAAGCTAATCACATACGTGTGAGTAAAGACTCTTGATAGCTTGCTAATGTTTATAAGGCTTGTGAGAAACCTTCTGCAAAGAATAACATATTAAAGGGTTCTCATATACATGTGTGTACAAAACAGATAACAACACAGGGAGTGACTAACACGAGGGACTGCACAGTAAGAAAGATAAGTAGTGCCTTTGAATAACTCATTTGTTTTTTTTTTGTTTTTGTTTTTGTTTTTTTATAAGTACAAGTATACAGATTTCATTAGGCAAACCTTTTCAAATGTCTGGTTATATTCAAGGTGCAAAATAAATGTTTCAGAAGTTAGGTATTTGGATTTTCAAAAATATCACACTAGCGTCTTCTAAAGAAGAGAAAATTTCCAGCCATGTCTCTTGAGACAACTGTGGCCTAAAAGCTCAATGAAGCAACTTGTACAAAAAGTAAATATATTCTGAGGCCTAAGAAAAATGTCTCCTCCCTCCTCACTCTCTTTTAGGCTTGAGTATAGACTCTGCCTCTGCTTTATAGGACTGAATTTAAATTGGTAAATAAAAAATAATAAGACTGTTAAAGCACATTAACAATTCAGCGTGCTTAATGAGTTGTTCTGATGTTGTGTGTCACACTGTAAAAGCCCGTCAAATCCTACTCTTCTCATTTAACAGCTTAATTTATATTGTGGCAACAGTTTGATCTTTCAGGTAGCTATGATGACATTATATCAAACTCCAACATTAATTATCTCATCCCCTAATTTTAGAGTTAGTGTTATATCTTTCAGTTTCTATAATAATTATTATCAGTGATTGCTAGAAATAGTTTATTCCCCATGCCATAAACATGTAATTGTTTCTTTATCTTTTTTGCTCTTACCACCTATAGAGTATCTGTCTTCCTAATGGCCAAAAGCTTAAGTGTGACATTGTGGTTTGTATGTGTAAGAGGTTCAGCTATGATTAAGTGGTAAAAAGTAGAAAATGTTCCCTTGGAAAAACCACTAACAGAGCATTATTTGCCTTTTCAGTGTGGAAAATAAAAGTGGCAATTGTCTCCCTCACATCATCACCTTTAGAATTGTTTCCTTGTGCAGAGGCACAGAGCTTTACACAAGGTCATCTTTGAAGTGCCTTCGATGCTCTGATTTGTCCTTCATTCCTCCATGTTTCTCAGTTGAGCCACACTGTGGAAAGAAGCTTGTCGTTAATTACTCCATGGACAGATAAAGATAGAGTGCACAAAAGTTTATGGTTTCCATAAACGTATTCATTGTAGCCATTTTCATTATCCTTGCCATCTGAAAGCTAAGTACTATTTTATTGATCAATTTTGTTCTTTGACGGTTTTATAGATGTGATAGTACATCTTGACTAATCTACCTGCACTCTCTCTTACTTCACTTCCATCCTCACCAAGCTTCCTCCTCCCTATCAGGTCCCCTGGAGTCATGACCTTTGGTTTGTTTTGTCTAACCCGACTCATCTGGGAACCATTATATTGACCTGTTTTCTGGAGTCTGTTAGAATCACTTGTGTTGTGAGTATGCAACTGGAAGCAACCACCCCTCCTCTGCCTTAATCTGTCAGTAGAAAATAGTTATCCAGTGAGGAATAGGGCCAACCAAGCCTCTATTACATTTATACTTGATAATTTATCCACTCATTCTTGTGATGGCGCTATGTAGGCATCCTGTCGTATGGCATAGTCATTTGGGAATAGGGTTATCTAAATTGAGAAATCACCTCTAGTACACTGACCTATAGACAAGTCTGTCAAGCATTTTTTTTTTATTAATAACTGATATGGGAGGTCCCAGTCCACTGTGGGTGGTGTCAACTCTGGACAGATGGTCCTGGTGAAGAACAAACTAGCAAGTACCACTTTTCCATAGCTTCTGTTTCAGTTCCTCCTCTGAATTTTTGACTGTAATATGGAAGTATAATAAAACGAAGCCTTTCTTCGCTAAGTTGCTTTTGGTCATGGTATTTGATTACATCAATAGAAACACCTAGCAACAACAGCTACCACAGCTGCTGTGACCTAATGATCGCTATTGCTATATCCTCTTTGGATGATACAAAGCATCACATTAGCTCTTAGCATGTTTTTAGTTTCTTCTTACCCTCCCAGTTTTACATTATGTCCTCTTCCTCAATGCTCCCCGAGTTTCAGAACTATGTAAATGCCTTATTTGAGCACCCAACAATCACTTTTGCTCAGTACCCTGTGCCAACATGAGTCTTTGCATTTACCATTAGCCATTTCTTTAAAAAAAAATTACATTTCCAGTTCAGAAGCAAATGAGAAAATAGAAAATTTCACCTCAAAGAGAAACTGGCAAGTCTTTGTCTACTTACCACCACTTTAGAGTTTACAATTAATAATCATATTTTTACAAGAGTACACTTAAAATCATATTTTTGCCTCGTGGATTTTCCTTGCTTTGCTCCAGAATGGAGAGAAAACGTCTCTCATTATGTACAACACAGGCTCAAAGTTCATTTGCTACCATAAACAGCTATTGGGTACTATTTTTGTATAAATCTGGGTCTAGGTAAACGTTCAATTAATTAAACAGTCTAATCTGTTTGTAAAAAACAAAATGTTTTTTTTTTCACTTACATTTTAATTACAGAGGTGCAAAATGTCAAGTTTTAATTGACTCAAGAGAACTATGAACAACAAAACCTAGTGCTAAAGGGAGCAGAGGGTGTTGCTCGGACCAGATGGCTTACTGTTAAGATTAGAGCTATCATAAAAGGAAAAGACTTAACCCCTGATCCAACTTCCTAATATCTCAAAATCAATACAGTAAAACTTCAAAAATGCCTGGGTCTTACAAAAGAATGTCACACATGATGTTCTAGACTGTTCTTAATACATAGAAGTTACTAAATATTTCTTTTATAGTTATAGTACCAACCAGCATATAAGTACCAAATATTGGCAGGATAAACCTACCACCACCATTATAAATCCTTGATGATTTCTGTTCAGTAAAATATCTTTATAATTACCTAGATCCTTATGATTCCAAAGAGATCCAAAATTTTAATTATAGTTATACAAACAATATTTTAATCTCAGCAAAATTCTGAAGGTTTTTTTTTAATCCCAGATGTAAATACTCAAGTCAATTTCCTCTGTTATTCTCAGTTTTCTTTCCATTTTCCTTTTTAAAGATTCATATTGTTAATAGCCAGTAGCCTCTTTGAAACTTACTGGAGTAAATCGTCTTTTCACTGGACTCTGACAGATAAGAAGGTTTAAAAAAAATGCAAAGTCTTCCTGATAAGACATCTGAGGAGGAAAAATATACTGCAGAATTTTCTCTGAATGCCTTATCCTGCATGAAGAGCCTAGTAAAACATTTTGAGCCTGCACTGGGAGCTCATATATTCAGTGGAAGACAGTTCCCCTCTCCTTTGTGTGCATTTCACTGAAGGCTTCTTAAGGTGGAAGGTAAGATGACATTCTGACACAAACACACATTTTTAGCTTTTGACTCAAAATTTAGCTTGTGTACTGCCACCACTAAACATTTGCAGTATTTACATGTTGTCAAATCAGGAAAGGTCATTTATGTTTAATGATCTTCAGAAATATGGCCATTTATATTTAATGCTATACCTTACTTTAGAAGACTAGATTCAGTAAGTGCTACCTTCCTTAATCTAATTTTTTTTTCAACTGTAATGCTTTTATGTCAGAAGCACTCACTAATTTCAGGGAAAAAATACTTGATTTCTAGCGATATTCAGTGAAATGGGAAGTAATCTTACGGTCTCAGGACAGAAGGTTTTCTCAAACAGGAAGTCAGTCTTGTCTCCCCATATTCCAGATATTAGTCTATCTCTGCAGATGCTTATGATTAAAAAGCAATCCATCACACCTCCTCATGTTAACTTTTACAAACTTTTTTAGGAGTTATATGTCTAAATTTTTTAAGTATAAATGAAAATCAGTTATTTTTTCCAAATTGGTAGACACCACATCCCATCAATAAGTTCATTTCACATTGCTGCTGAGATGAGATGCTGAAGTCTCAATCTTCAAATAACTTAAGAAAACAAGGCAAACTATAAATTAGATACGTGCATTTATCAACAATTTGAGCATATCAAGACTACCAGGAGGGCAAGTTATTGATCAGTGGAAGTCCTGTAGACTTGGAAGGATTTAATAGGAAACTTGATTTTCAAGAAAAAATTGATGCCCAACTCAGATCATGTAGCTGTAAAACTTCAGTCCTCAGCAAAGCTCTTCTGAGAGAGGCCATCACTTTGACCAGGGGTGACACAGGTTTCATCTGGTTGAGTCCAGCTCCCTGAGAGTATCTGTGACTTCAGGGCTGTGTGCCGTCTGGACACTGCATCAGTGAGTAAGAGAAATAAACAAATAAACGGGTCAGTTTATTTTTATAGGAAACTACTCGCTTAGTAGTAGCAGATATGTCAATAAATGAAATGGCTCAGAGGTGTCCTTGTTTTAGGAGTGCTGCCAAATGGCTCGTATATTTCTCACAAAGAATTTACGTAAGCAAATGACGCTCGAAGCATACAGGACCGCATGGCAACATGAATGAGTCTTACTCTTGTGCGGAAACTGCAATGAGGATTAATTCAGAGAAAAGACAAAGGGGAAGTGGGAAGCTGTCCTTTCCGTCCTAGCTACCTTACTACGGACCGGTGTGTGTGTGTGTGTGTGTGTGTGTGTGTGTGTGTGTGTGTGTGTGTGTGTTTATATTATCACTAACACAATCATTCAAGACTTATTTTAAAACTTCCATCACTCTACTTTTATATTTTTATTTTTACTGTATCTACTGAAGAGATACTGTGTTAATGTAACAATACTTGTACATTTATAATTTATGAAATAGTAAACTCTAAACTTCAACGTCAGATTTATTTTTAAAAATGCATTTAGTTATCACTAAGTTAAAGAAAAAAATTACAGCGTGACTGAATCAACAAGAACCTACATAATAATACCTAATGTGATATTTATATCTCTGTGTGTGTGTGTGTGTGTGTGTGTGTGTGTGTGTGTGTGTGTCTGTGTGTGTTTGTGCACGCTCAGCAAGGGTCTGGGGAGATGACAAACTGGAAAGAGTCCTTGTTGCATAAGGTTGAAGATTTGAGTTCAAATCTCCAGAGGCAATTTGAAAAATTAAAATACTTCCAAATAGAAAAAAAGGGGGGAGGAGGCATCACAACTGACAATGGTGAGATTACATTAACGCAACCCTCTCAAAAAGTATCTTATTAGCATCTTACAGCTTCACTGTAGAGAAGTTGCTGTGCAACATTGTTATGGCAAGAAAAAAAGTCTAACAAAAAGGAGGCCTGTCTGCGTGAGCATGTAATATATTTTAAATAGGAAAAAGGGCATTTCTGAATAACTGCTATATAAACAATTTTAAAAGATGCAAAATAAAAGACAGAATTCTCATTTTTATTGCACTTTAAGTCAGATACTGAGTTTGATTGTTTTCCCCTCCAATCTTATAAACCTATTTGTTACATTGTTGGAATATTGTACTTATTTTTTGTTTAATATATAAGATTATTTGAAATATCCATCCTACTCTAAAAGAAAGCAACATTAGCAGCAGTCTGACCCTAGTCTTAACCACAGAACCTTTAAATAACTAAGAGTCCTTTGTCCCAACAGGGTATCACTGAAAGTAACTTTAAATCAAATGCACATAGAAGTGTGTGTGTGTGTGTGTGTGTGTGTGTGTGTGAGAGAGAGAGAGAGAGAGAGAGAGAGAGAGAGAGAGAGAGAGACAGAAAGAGAGAGAGAGAGAGAGAGAGAGAGAGAGAGAGAGAGAGAAAGAGAGAGAAAGAGAGAGATGTTTGAAGGAAAAAGAGAGATTGAAAAGTGGGAGGGGAGGTCTAGAAAAAAGAAAACGAGAGGGAGAAGAAAGGAGAGAGAGAAAGAAGAGAAGGGAGAAGTTAGAAGGAAGGGATAGAAGAAAAATTTAATTTGTTTGATCATGCAATTGTGGAGAGTAAAATGTCTTCAGTATATAGAATACATCCACAGGCTGAATCCTGGGGGAAGGGCTTGCAGTTCAGGTCTGAGGCAGGCTGTGACAGAGTTCCAGCTCTCTTGGAATGGTCAGTTTTCCTTGTTTTGGATAAAGCTCAGTAGTACAGTGGTAAGCAGTCCATTGTAATCAAAGTCCACTGATTTAAGTGTCAATCTCATAAAAAAAAGAGATTCACTGAAGCTTGAAGAGTGTCCCATGAAATGCCTGGGCCTTGACACTTAACTCAGTCTCCTCATGTGATTTAACACCATGAACAGGCTTCAGAGCTTCTAAGACATGAGAGTTTCAAGCAGACATACACCTTTATATTAAATCCAATGTTCTGTGATCCTCTCTGCTACTATTGTCTGATGACAATAAAGCTTAGAATTATTCTAGGAGGGTTTGAAAATTCTCCTTAGAGAGACTTATTTCACTACCTAGAAACTTCATTTGGACTAGAATTAATTGAGCCAGCAGGAGAGCCAACCCTTAAATATTTTCACTTTAGAAATCACAGTTAATATCACTCGGGGAGTTTTTCTGCTGGATAAGCTGCCTTCTGTTCACTCTGTTACTGACATTACAAGAAAGAATCTTAGAAACATGGAGATGTTCTGTGAGAAATGCCTTGGGTCTAGATTCAATTTCCTGATACCCACTAAGCAGTCTGTTATACAATACATTCACAAAGCCTACAGCACTCTGGCTTGGTTATAATTGATACTGAAATGGGAAATAACTAGAGTAGATGCATTCTGCTATGCATGAAGAGGGTAGGAAGCTAGAGATCTGTAATCTTTTAAAAACCTACATAGAAGCCTAGAGAGCTATTTAGCAATTTTCCAAAGTCATAGTTTAAAGGTTGGCCTGAGTTTGGACGTTTCAAATTTATTAATCAAATGTAAATTTGTTGAAATTTTAAGATTAATTAATTGCTCACAAAGACTAATTTTATAGCTGATCCTTTTTCATTTGTAGTTTTTAATGTATGGTTTATTTAGCCAGTTTTATAATTATTATACTATTTGACATTCCAATTGCTTCTAATATTTTATTATATAAATAACATGATGATTTTTAAAATGCACAAAATTTCTGCCTTTACAGTTATTTTTACAAATATATTGGTCAAAGATTAAAGTAGTTTCTTAGAGAAAAATTCAATTTATGTGTGGAAGCCATGGGAGCGTGGATAGATTCTTTGTATTTTGAAATTTAAGCCTTTCCCTGCAACGATGGTTTAGTATTGTGGTGTTTTGCAGCTGGTAAGTGATATGAGAAAAGATACACTCAACAAAGCAACAGAAAATGGAAAATACATGCTATATTTCTTTATAGAGATGTACTTTACACACACACACATAATACATGTATACATATATACGTATATATATATATATATACTTTTTTACATATTCATACTTTATACATACATATACTTCTTTATACATACTATATTTCTTTCTTTTGATATTTCGCTAAAACTTTTAATACTACTGTGATCATTCTTTGTGAGAAATTTCTGTGGCTTAGAATTTCAATTAAAAATTTTAAAATTAAGAATATTATGATGTTCCCCAAAACTAGATGTTTCACTTTTGGTTAGATTATCGTTTTGGGTAAATATTCACAACCTTTCCTTATCAAAAGTCATAGAGTCATTCTTCTGAAAACAGAATAAAATTGAACCAGAGACAATGATATGTTGTTGGGGGCCGACTTTTAGCAGAAAGCGGCTATCAGCTTTGCAGCCATCTTGAGCCATATACCCTGACATGAGACTTGGATTACAATAGCCTACAACAGCTGAGCACACTCCGATAATCTTGGTTTAGATACCTTGGGTGTGTGAGATTAAAGGTGTGTGAGATTAAAGGTGTGTGACTTAAGAGTGACCTAGAGATCAGATTTAGAGACAAGACCTAAGGGCATGATTAAAGGTGTGACCAAAAGGCATGGCTTAGAAGTGAGACATATAAAAGGCAGAGGCAGACGGCAGAGAATCAGACATTAGGGAGACACAGCAGACAGAGGAGACAGAGAAGCAGACACTTCAGAGAGTACAACTTGGAATTAGGTTAGAGAGAACAACTTGGAGTTAGTTATTAGACATTAGGCACTTGGCTCTTGGAAGAAGGAACTTGGAACTTGGAGGCACTAGGGACTAGGAACTTAGGACTTGGGACTTCGAGAGAGGAAGAGAGACTGAAGAATAAACGGGATTGAAACACACTCTGTCTGGTCTCCATTCTTCGAGTCTGGCCTCACTCTCTCTTTTGCTGAACCCCGACCCGCAGACTGGAGCGGCAGCTTGGACCAGGATACAGTGGCCGCCAAACGCAGGGCAGCCGGGGCCTCAACATCTTGCTCGGGCCGCGACATATTTGTCCGCCCGGACGTGGGGCTAGTGCGGTTCCTAACATTTTTTGGCCGCCCAAAGTGGGCCAGCTTAGGCCCCAACATTTTTGGCGCCTGAACAGGGACAGCTCGGGTCCCAACAATATGTTCATGCATAATAAGTGGCTTATATCCTTACTGTTCACAATTAAGGCAACAGTACGCTAGACACCAGTATAATAATTTTTAACTTGTGTTGAGAAGTAGGTACTGCTCAGTAAGAAACTAAATAATTGCAATTTAATAACTTGGATGCATTCTTCATACACCAAATTAATGTGCATAGTAATGACAGATGGTTGACTTAGTGGCTTAGGCTATACAATACATGGGAGTATCGATCATCACGTGTAAGTAATTGACAACTACTAATAAATTTGATGGAAAACAGTTTATAAGAAGCCTACCAGGATAAAGTGAATATAAGCAAAGTTCTTCTCATCTTGCTGCAGTGCCCAAGATAGAAAAGTATAGGTAAATGATAGCAAAGCATTTCAAAAGTTCTCAGGAATTTATTTGGCTTTGCTTTTCCTTTAAGTATTTTTGTTCTCTATTTCCCAAGATTTTTAGCTCCATGAAATTGGCTTTCCCTTTTTTCCTCCTGTATTCTCTCACATTCTATGACTTAACATATCTGGAAATCACAAAAACAGCACAAGTCTTACAAACTCAAGAAAATTAAAGAGTCCTGGGAAAGAACAACAAAGCATTTTATTTAATATTATTGATGGAATGTATTTACTGTTGTTAATAAAGTTATTATTTACCTGTTAGCTAGGTTTCAAATATGAGGAAGTTCTTATAAGACCAGAAATGACCCTGTCAAAAATGAAATGGATGCTGAAAGGCATTAGCACTGGTCTTTAAAATTTCCTTTCTCTAGGAATTAGAAACAACCTAAGAATCTTCTAGAGTCAGACACATGATCCTGGATCATCCTGTGACTTCTTGAGGGAAAGGGTAGATTTTTAAGTCTCATTACAGACCTAATAGATCTTAATTCTACATGGATCCCAGACCATCACTATGAATATTGAATGCCAAGATACACAGTATGATTGCATTGATGCAAAAGATGGAGAATAAGAAAATTGGTAGAGCTAGGAAATTAATGACAGCTTGAGGGATGTTGATGGCAGAGGAATTAATAGAGATAGAAATGCATAATGGCAATTTACAGTGGTGGTCCCCATTGGGTTAAACTTTCTAAAATGTGTTTGGTGAGTTTGTTAAGTTATAAGATATACAAAACATACCTAAAAAAAATCAGAGAAAAAAATACGGTTTAAAAACCAACTTTCTTAGTTCTATGTTTGAGTCTAGTGTGTCTTTGGAGACTGTATCCATCCAAATCATAAATGTTGATGTAACATATAATGCTGATGTAAATATGAACAAGGTAGCCTTCAAGCCCATGACAATCATCATTTCAACACTTACAAGTCTTCACTGAACCTGGGGAATTTGAGCATCATAATGTTCAATTCTGAGCCTCCTTTCTTCAATGGTATCTGATATCATTTGGTACATAGGCTTCCTTTTTGTATGTCCTCGGTGACTGTGAACGTTGTTTTTATTTTTTTCAGATGAGAAGATGATGTGAGAGCTGTACTCAGTCTTTACAAGTACATGGCTTATGGCTTGGGCTAAACTCAGAGCATTTTCTTCTCTGTTCCAAGTAGCCTTGGGCCAGGAGTGGAAACTTCTAACCTCCACATAATTTAATCTTTCAAGCTGACTGATTCAATCCTACCACTCTTGGCTTCTGCATGAATTACCCTGTTTTGCCTCACACTAACTTTGAAATACATTCTAATCATTTAGTTTCTTCTCGTTACCTGGCTTCTTCTGTCTTCACCTCTGTCTAAATTGATCTGTCTGTAAGCTGTCTCTGTAAATATGTTCTAGTAAAACTGCCATGCACACATCTCCTCTCTCTTGTTGCCCTTTACTCTCTCCTTCCTGTGCAGTTCTCCTGTGAGTTGGGCTTATTCTATCTCTGACACATTCTGTCAAATATTTTTTCTGATTTGAAACTTTGCCTGTCACTTTCAATTATGACTGCTTCCTAAAGTAGTCTTACCTTCACTGTTAGAGATTAAAAGGGTATACTAAAGACATGTCTGTATTCCAGCCAGACCATACTGTAATCCAGGGCATGTCTGCCTTCTGCCTGCACCAGATCATATAGACCTAGAATGTCTTTCAAAGTGATTCCTGAACAGATCAGCAATGTTGCTGAATTAAAATTTCTCTATAGGTGACAGATGCTATTCTGCACCATTGTGAAATATTACACTTAACCCCAATGTACAAGAACTAGAATGAGAGCACAGGGATAGATTTAGTGGAAGTACATGACAATTTAAAACAACAATATTGTTGAATTGATCTTCAAACACATCAAGCCAATTATTATTTTTTTAATCAATGAAGCACAGGTGTATCTGGGGGAGATTTGGACTTCAGGCCTGAACTTCCACTTTTTTATAAAGTGGGTCACATATATTTTTGGGTTGTCCAGTGCCTATACTTATTAACTTTATAATCTGTTAAGCTCTACTGCATGTATAGCAGGATTGTTGAAGATAATGCATATTTTTAATTTAAAAGACCACGTTTATTAAAAGTTGACTATAGACCTGTGAATGCTGGAAGATAACATGAGAGAGTAGTCTAAATCAGGCCTGGAATAACCCTCAATGTGTAAAAACTAATGCACAAATAAAACATAATAAAATGAAGTATTTCTGCATAGGAATGGCCATTTTCTTAGGAAGAGTCAGCACACAACTTAGTTGTGTTTCTTTTTTCCTCATGTGTTGGGAAAAGAAATATAAACCATTTAACTCATGTATGTTTGGTTGTTTTGTTGTTTTTATTTAACAAAACTTTTGAAGACTTGTCTATATTCTAAAAGTTGTCTACTGATTTTCCTTAACCTTTCTCTCTGTCTTATACAGGCTTTCCTTATTTATTCCTGTTGGAAATTTTAAGATTTATTTGTAATTTATGTGCATGTCATGTACACATGTGAAGAACATGTGTTCCTGGTGAATGCAGAGGCCTTAATAGGGAATGGCATCCTCTGAAACTGGATTTACAAATGGTTGTGAGCCACCATGTGTGCAGATAGTTGGAGAAAGGTCCTTTGCAAGAGCAAATGTGCTAGGAATTGTTGAAGCATCATTTGAGCCCTCTTATTTGTTCTTATAAAAAGATTTATTTATTATGGTATGCTGATGTTATGTTTTAAGAAAAACATTAAAATATACTATTTGCAGTTTTGCAGTCTTTTTGGTGTCTTATACTGCAAGTAAAAATATTTAGGTAATTTTGGCTTTTAGGCTTTGCGTTAGGTAAAGACTGTGTCTTTTCCAGTGAATTTCTAGTACCTCCAGTAACATCAATTAATTAGCTTTTTGTGCTCAGTGAAAAACAATAATTCTTCAAAAGTGCGTGTTCACACATTATTATTTGTGGTCTTGTCCATCTCTTCTTCTCATCTGTGTCTTTCCTTGAGTATAAGATATTTCTATTCCTGCTATGTTTTTATGCCATAAAACACTAGTTTTCCCCCAATGACAGCCTTGCCAAGTGCGTCCTGACCAGGAAAAGAACAATTAAAATTCCTTTTGAGAAACAAACAAATAATCACCACTCACTTCTTGTATTTCATTCTTTTTGTTTCCCATTTTACCAAAAGAAAGAAAAAATATAAGTGTTTTTTATGAAAGCAAATATGATCGCATACACTTGCATTACAGATTTAGTTCAAAAAAACATTCTCTATGAAGAAAACTCTAAGTATGACTTTAGAGATGTCTGTAGGTAAGGTGCCTTAATTACAGATACTATAGCAATCACAGCAGAAGCCACTGTACACCAAGTGAAGGAAAATGACCATGAAATCTCAGTGTGACAAGCATTTTTATCCTGTGATTTCACCAAAGACTTTAGTCCTTTAGTGAAAATCTGTCATAGAATATCCACACCAATAGAATGATGTCCTTTCCTATTTGATATATTTTTAGCATTTATGAGTACAATTCTATAAGTTTATGAATTTGTCATCTATCAATCTATCATGCATATGAAGAGGGATATCTATTGTGTCCTCTGCCCCTGCCTATGGCTAGTCTATAAAACCTCCTTCCTCAATGTTCATGATTACTTTCTGTCTACTTCACATGCATTGGTTTTTCCAAGTTTCATTTCTCTCCTTGTATCTCCTTTCTGAAATCAAGTACAACTTAGGGGCCATGTGCTACTTTATACCCTGTACTTCCTGCCCTACCGTACTCGCCCTTGGGGGGTGGAAATGCGGTGGCTCAGAATCAATGTCTCAGGCTCCAGGGGCATTATTATTTAGTTTCTATACTGTAACTATCAAAGCAGATTTTTTTTCAGTGTTAATGAAAATAGAATAAATGACTGAGTAGAAAGTATATTTAAAAAAAAAAAAACAACTGAGAACAAAGTTGATCTAGGAGGAAAGAAGGATACCATTGCCATACAAAGCTTTACTGAATTTTTCATCTGAAACCTACCAGACGCACAGTTGATACAAGTAATGATGGAACAGACACTACTCCTAAGAAAAGACAAAAAATCAAAATGAAGTCTTATATATAACCTACATAAAGATATAACTCAAAATACATCTTTTAGAAATATCTTTTGATTTATTTTGCTTAATTTATAAAATTAAATTATATTTCAATTTATTTATGAAAAAGTTTGAATAATTTCTTGTGAATAATTTTACCCAACAATCGGTTACAAAAGTAGAAAATGGTTATGGATATAAACATTTGTCAGTATTCAAAATGATATTAAAATTACCATTAAAAAGTTTGATAGTTGCACTAAATCCTCTTTTGGGTTTCCTGTTTCAGAGTAGACTTTATGGTTCATTTTTCTTCTGTTGTTTTTTATCATTTAACAAATCACTATAAAGGACTTATGATATGTCTTATAGTTATTTAATTGAGTATGTTTTATATATACTCTATATTTTCACATTATCAAAAATCCAAATAAAAGCTAAAAATAATTGAAGAGAAATCTCTGCATCAACTTGAGGAGGAAAAAATAGCAGTGGGTTAATCCTTTAACCAATTAGAAATTACACAAAGAGGTGAAATAAAGTTTCCCAGAGTCCTAGAGAATTGGCATAAAATACTTGGAAATTCTCAAATTATGAAACCAGAAAAAGATCTCTGAAATCTGAATTTGAGTACTACCAAAGTAAAATACAGTGGTAATTTAAGAATTAAAATGTGGAACAAAATTCTAAACTTAGTAGACAAGATAGATATAAATTGAAAAAGATTTAAAAGTCTGGCCAAGTAAAATGTTGTTTTGAAAGAGGAAACTTCCGTTGGAAATCCATTTGAAACCCGGGGTAGGTCAGGGGATATAGTGCTATTGTGCTAAGCCCATGAGCTCATTGTTAGGCTATTTGATAGTATAATTTAACCTATTCTAATATGATTGAGTAAAGCCTAAGGCCAGCTGTAATCACAGGTTACAGAGGAGAACAAAACCCCTCTAGAATGCCTGCACCTGCAGTTTTACCTACAAACCTAATGCATGGGCACAAAATATTCCAAAAGTGATTAGAGAATAGACTTTGGGTAATTCTCTCTGCTTGAAGTTTAATAAAGAAAAGAAAAGCTGACTGACAGGTGTATCTGGCCACTTTTGACACCGAGTACCATGCAATTACTGCTTTCACTTCAAATTCCAAGAAACCGAAGGGAAAATAGCACTGTTCTAGGTTTAAAAAGCCCTACAAAATCTAAACAAAAAGCACTGTGGATTTTAAGTTTTTCTTCATTGCTTAGCCAATGTGCACACTAAAATATCTGTAGTTTCTTTGTTACATACTTCTATAAAGGTCACTGTCAAAACATAGAAAGGTATCGCTACCTCAGATTGTTTTAATTAGGTGTATGTGATTTAATGATGAAATATATAAATGTCTCATAATGTATTTAAATGATTATTGAACCTACAAACTAATTTCTGTATTTTCTTACCATACATACAGTAGGTTACAGTACTTGATTTTAAGCATCAGAGCAACAGCAGTGCTGCTGATTAAAGTAATCATATATTCACCTCTTAGGTTTGAATTACAGACGAAAATTATTTTGGTCAATGATTGGGAACAGTAGAGTATAAGAGACTGTGGGAGTGACGGAGAATAAGAAACAACTTACTGCTTTTCCTAAATATCAATAAAAAAATTTAAATATCATCTAGATATGAGGGGATGACTAACACAATCAAATATACATGAAATAATGTAGAAATTAAGAAGTCTAGAATTTTACACTTAAGCTTTCAAAATAAATATTGAAGAAAATGAAAGAATAAAAGAGATTATTTCCTACTTATACAAATGTGTGTGTGTTATTTTCCTCTCTAAATCACATCTTAAGGGTGAAATTATCCATGAGAAGACTTCATGACTGCTGTGAACTTTGAAAGTCTTGACATTTTCTTTAAAATCAGATGAAACTTATTTAGAGTTGAACATATTAAATCCCATGATAGGATGGAGGCAAAATGTAAAATCAGCTTTTCTTAAATTATCCTGTGCGAAAGGTTAAGAAATAGCCCTACATTTTTACATTAACATAAAGGGACAAATAATTTCACAGTGTTTGGCAGAATTGTGTTTCCATCTCTAGTGTTGAAGCATGGTACTAGATTGAGTATATTATAAAGCTGGCAGGCTAGCAACTACTCTGGGGCTCACAGATTCATTGCCTGTCTGATACAGCAGGGTTTTAGTCTTCCAACATGTCCACCATACATCCATGACACCTAGACTGAGGCAGAAAAGGTAATTTTCTGATAGCTCCCTGGACTGTCGGTATAAGTTGATTTGTTCAATAGCTTTACTCAAACATATAACAAGGGTAGATATATAGTCATTTATGTATTTACATATTTAGAGGATTTTTTTTTTACACAAGTAGTGTATTTACATCGTTCTCCCCCTCCCTGTCCTAACTCCAATTCTTCCCAAGTTCTTCTTAGCATTTTTTTTTTAAATTCATGGCTTCTTACTCTTTAGTTATAAGTTTCTCTCTCTCTCTTTCTTTCTCTCTTTCTCTCTCTCACACTTACACATGCATGCAAACACACAGTTCTATATATACATACACACATATATGCTTATATACATACATATACACACATATATGCTTATAAATCCAACATCCTGATATTAACATTTTTCATATTGTGATATATTTCCAGACCTTAGCAGACCCCCAGACCTAAGCACAACTGACACCATGATGGAAGTACTATTCAGGCCATAAACTCACCCCATAGAAGGTACCACCTACAAAGATGAAAAAAAATAATGACACAATCCTTCAAAGTCTACAGTTCTGGGAAACATTTTTTTTAATGTACTTTGCATTTTGTCTTCTGTAGTTCAGCTCCAGGCCAACTGTTCTTAACTGAAGTATGAAAACCCAGGCTATGTTTTATTGTTTGTTCTTGCTGCTGTTTTCTTTAGTTTTGTTTTGTTGTGCTTAAAAGTCTCATCCTGGGTAAGGCTTGTGGCTACACTGAGATCCAAACATTCACTGTAGTTGCTTGACATCTAATAATAACTTTCTACTGGCTTAAACCCAGGTCCTATTAGTCTCTGGTGGACACCACACAGCAGTGTATGTTTAACATTGAAGGACAGCCCACACATAGATACAAGCAAGGTTCACCCCTGGTGGGTTCTCTCTTATACCGTTGATTGTTTGAAGGTCTTCTCTTAGGGCTAAGATCTATCTCTTTAGTTGTTTGTTTAAATGCACGGCTGTCCAGATATTTCGAACTCATATGACCTTTGTTCGAAAGTTTCCCGTTTGTTCTAGAGCAATGTTCTGTTGGTTTTCCCCTCATCTCTATGAGTAAACAGGCGATGAGACGTTTCATTAAGAAAAGAGGTCGGAGCACTGTGGAACCCAAGTCGCTGGGAGCTGTGGCTAAGAGGCGGGTGGAGTCGGTGATGGTAGAGAAGTTTGACCACCTGGGGGAGCACCTGGAGAAGTTCGCGGAGAACATTCAGCACCTCGGCATCATCATCAGTGACTTCCAGCCCAGCATCGAGGCGGGGCTGAGCCAGAAGCCGAACTTTATTGTTATGGGCTTACACAAGATAGATAAGAGCAGACAGAAGCTGCATGATATCACGGCACCTCTGGAAGTTTTTGAATACATTGATCAAGGTCAGAATCCCCAGCTCTACACCCAAGAATGCCTGGAAAGGGCTCTAGCTAAAAACGAACAAATCAAGGGAAAGATAGATACAAAGACGAAATTTAAAAGCCTACTACTGATTCAGTGTTTCCAGAGGATATGGCCAAGTGGTGGAGCATTGGGCGGGATCATTCACCTTCCTAAGTGTGATGATTCCCACTTCCTTTTAATGACCAGACTGACCCAGTAAGAAGCTGTGCCTGCCAATGCTGCCTTCCAGCCACGAGAACTGGCCTTGCCCCTACCTCCGGTTTCCATCCTTTGACGTTTTGGGACTCTGGGGATGAGGGAGCAGAGCTGTGCCCCCGCTGTCCCTGAAGCTCTCAGACCCCTGGTGACCCCTTCTTTCTCCACGGGAACAGGCAGGAAGACAGGCTCACTGAAATAGGAAATGTTGATTGGGATTCTACTTGACATTTTCTTTTTATGTATGCTGTTCTCTTACACTAGCTATAAGAGAAGACTTGGTTTTATATTTTACATTTTCAGACGTCATGCATAAGAACATGCCTGTTTTCATGAGCTTCAACTAGACATAATAAAGTCTTAAGTTTTACATGGAGAGAGAGAGAGAGAGAGAGAGAGAGAGAGAGAGAGAGAGAGAGAGAGAGAGAAGAGAAGAGAAGAGAAGAGAAGAGAAGAGAAGAGAAGAGAAGAGAAGAGAAGAGAAGAGAAGAGAATAGAAGAGAATAGAAGAGAAGAGAAGAGAAGAGAGAATTGTGCTTCATGGTTCAGGAAACATAGTTCATCACAACAAGAAAGCCCTGACGCAGGAGCTCGCAAGATAAAGCTTGAAGGTGGTCAGACTCTAAGCTTCAAGGCCTGCAATTCACATCCTCCGACGAGGCCGCGTTAAATCAGAGGTTCAACAACCTTCAAACTGGTCCTACCAGCTGTGGCTCAAGTACTTAAACACAGTAGTCTGTGGTGGAGCATGACACACTCAGATGCTACCCAGTGAACATGCTACAGAAGGGACACAACGTGACTTCTGTGTTTGTTCGTGTGCAGTTGATTCTGCCAGGTGAATTCTGGACAAAACTGAAACAAACAACGGTAAATATGCGCCTAAGGTAAGAGGGCATAGACAGTGTAGGAGAGTGCCAAAAGCAGGCATGCATCCTTCAAATAATGATGTGTTATCTCTGGCCAGCTCCTACCTGTGTGATCTCTATCTACACTAGATGCTATTTCTTGCTTTCTTATTACAGACTACATTCTTTGTTATTTTTCCTTAAGTCAAGGCTGAAATCCCTTATACGCTAGAGTTGAATATAAGCCTTTCCCAGTGTCAACTTTGTATTCTCTAACAGTAGAGATCATTATATTCAACACATGCTATTTCACGCTGAAGCAGAGCTGGCTATGTTGTCAAGGATAAGATAAACTTCAAAATTATTGCATTGTATGGTGTGCCCTCAGTGTTCACAGCACAAAATTCATTATAAACTGTCTGAAGAACTGTGGGAAATGACAGTAGTTCTTTTAGAGAAAATTACTTTAGTTATTGTACTAGATAAAATTATTGCCATTACTTTCTATTGTTCATGATATAATATCTGTAGGGTCTATTATCATCACAAAAGTACAAAAAGAAACTACATTAGTAAACTGCTGCTCTCTCTAAATACACTTGAGGAGTTTGTTTGGTCCTAAAGAAGAAGAATTCTTTTTCATGAGAATTTCCACCAGTTTGAATACCTAAGTAAATGTCTACATAACACAAAAATGAAGATAAAAATCTATTGTAAGTTCTGTGTATTGTTCATAGCAATATTTTCCATATTATTCATACAGAGTGGATGGGGGTTTTAAATATCCTTACCACAAAATGGTGCTATGTAAGATACAGCATAATGTTAGCTAGATTTAATTATTCCATTATGTGAATCATCTTCAAACATCATGGGGTACATGGTCAATGCACTTGATATATCTGTTAAACTTGAAGAGATGGACAAATAAAAATGAAGTACCCAAAATTTTAAGTAGTTACAGCTAATCCATCCATATGCTGAAATATTTTTCAAAAATATTTGTTTATGTACAACTTGGATGTATTAAGAATTTCAGCCATTACACGGAGATTTCAAGCCATTCCTCTCTCTCTCTCTCTCTCTCTCTCTCTCTCTCTCTCTCTCTCTCTCTCTCTCTTTCTTTTCTTTCAGGATTATTTTACTTAATATTTATAAAGTAATTGAGAAATGAAGACAGGGCAATCTGATCTCATATAAAAGTAAGACGAATACTTCAAAATCAACGTTTGTACAACTCTGAACACCAGTTATAGGCTTTCAGTTCATTTTAATTGGTGAATGGTAACAGAAGCTCATCAAGCACCTGGGGATCATATCTTACTCTGCTCCCATTTTTCTCACCATTGCTTCGAAGCCTTGAAAACCAATGGTGTCATGATCTGCCGGTTTACAAGCCAGTGGAATGGCAGGTACTTGAGAATACACAGTAGCTTTGGGTCTTTCCCAAAGCTGCAGCTTTGTAGTTCTGTCAGTACTTTATCTGTCTGATAGTTTGCGGAACATCTCCCTTCTCAACTTATGTGTATTTGTCTCAATTCAGTACTTGTTATATGCAAGCTGTTCTGCATCAAGGTGTTTTAAAAAAATCAGTAGTGGTAGTTTAATATCACACCTATCCATAATACCATTACCTGTGGTGATAATTATGAGCCTGAACAGAACTCCTGTAGAAAGAACAGATGACTAGAATGTTTGTGGAGGCTTCAGACATTGTTGAAATATGCAAGGCTGTATGTATGTTTATCAGAGACCTGGGAACACTTTCATCTCTCATCTGCAGGTAGCCAGCTTTGAGGTTCTGTGCACTTAGACCGACTGAGGAAGGGTGACAAACTGCCTACCTGAGTGCTGAAAGCATATTGTTACGGACATTCAGCATGGCTGGAGAGTTCAACGTGTACATCATTTGAAGAAATTTGTATCCAATTTTCATACTATAAACCTAACATAACAAAAATATTTTAGGACCTACAAATTAAACATTACAAATTTCACATAATGAAACCAAGAGAAAGATCACTAAGAAAGCAAACATTACCATAATTACAATAATGATAGAATATTAACAAATAGAATCTCTATGAATAGGAATTGTGTGACATTGTCTTAAATGTGCAGCAAGAGCAACAACAACAATAACAATTAAAGAAAATTGAATGGACAGGATATAATACCTGTACATGACAAAAAAAAAAAAATCGGCTAGCTAATACCTACCCCCTTGGATGGACAATCATCTGATTTGTAAAAATTTATATCAGTTTATAAAATATTCAAGGAACTAGGGAAAACTATCTAAAATGTTACAGAAAAGTAACAGAATATTCATCAAGTAAACATTCATAAAATAAAGCAAAACAATAGCAGTCTGCTATTTTTAAAGACATAATTAATATTTCTAGAAATTTAAAGTAAGTTAATTGGGATGAAGAATTTCCTGGAGGAATAAAAGCAGATTTTAAGTTGTAGAAAGCAAAGTATCTGCAAATTCAGAGTAAGATAAATAGAGATAATGAACTCAGAAACTCATGAACAAAAGGCATTGGAGAAATGCATAGTAGAGTGTTAAATGAAACTTCTAAAAACCTATGCACCAACAAAAGTGAGCAAACAATTATTTAAATAACGGCTAGATTTTCAAAAAATTGTCTGAGGCTTTCCTCTTCACATCTGAGAACTTCATGCAGTATTTTATTAAAGAGATCTATACCTGGATGCAAATGTTGATGACAAGGACAGAATCTTAAAACCAGTAAGGAAAAAGTAAACCATCAAATACAAGATTTCAGCAATAAGAAGTGGAAGTGCTTGCATACAGAAGCCTGGTATAGCTGTCCCCTGAGAGGCTCTTCCAGAGCCTGACCAATACAACTTCGGACTGAGCACAGAAACCACAATGGAGAAGTTAGGAAAGGACTGAAGAAGCTGAAGGGCTTTGCAACCCCATAGGAAGAAAAACATATCAACCAACCAGATCCCCTAAAGCTCCCAGGGACTAAACCACCAGCCAAAGAGTACACATGGATCCATGGCTCCAGCTGGAGATGAGCCCTAGGAGGAGAGCCCTTTGGTCCAATGGAGGCTCAATGACCCAGGGTAGAGTATTGCTAGGACATTACTAGGAGACAGGAGTTGATTGGTGGGTCAGGGAGCACCTTCATTGGGGGAAGGGGGAAGAGAAGGGGATGGAGGGAAGGAAGGAAGGGAAACTGAAAAGGGGGATAACATTTAAAATGCAAATAAATAAATAAGTAACATAATCACTATTTAGAAAGAAAAGAAGTAGTTCTCAACGGGGGACATGGCTTAGACACATAAATTCAAAGTGCTTATAGAAAAATATCACCGGCCAATAGTTCTATATTCAGCAAAGGTAGCTTCAAAAAAGAAAATAAAATATAAAATAATTACCCATCTAAAAAGTTTGAGAGTATGTTGCTAGCAGCCAGTTAGTCCTTTAAACTGAAGCAAAAGAACATCTGTGAGGGACAAATCAACCAAGCAAAAATTACCAGTGACTGCAGTTATATATGTAAATATAAAAGTAAGAAGGGTCTATTTCTGTCATTACTCTTTAAGGAAAACTACATAAAATAATTATAAAATTACATTGTTTGCTTTATAGTGCATAAAATTACAGAGAGGAAGAAAAACAGTGACATGAGAACAATATTTTTATAATTTTTTAAATTAAGTTAATATTACCATTAAGGTAAATAGTTAATGAAAGCACAAGTTCCCAGCATAAAATATAGTATACTAAATAATTAAAAAAATACACTAGAAAATACCAACTTAGATGGAGGATCAAAGAGAAAGCATATGAGAAAAATAGTAACAGAATAAATACGTGTTAGTTTATTAGTAAATAAACTAAGTACATACAAAGACAAGAACTACAAGATTCCAGGAAATGTAATTTTATTATATAATATCTATAGACTGTATATTTTAGATTGAAAATATAAGTTAAGGTAATGTTATTTTAACAGTACTTACATAATGACTCATGGAACATTATTAATGTTACAATAGCCTTTAAGATAGAAATTACCAGAAATACAAAAATATAAAAACACTAAAGTAAAAGGATAAATAATCAGAAATAGTATCTGTTAACATATGACACCTAACAACAGAACTTCAAAATGTAGGAAGCAAAAACTGATAAACCTGAAATTGAAATTTTTTGTACCTCACAATAAGTGCATATAATGGGCAGATTTATAAGCAAATAAAAGACTTTCATGATATATGCTCAACCCATTCCTGACAAAAACAAATAACAAACTGTATCAATGCATTATAGACGTATAATCTCTTACATTGAGACAGAGAACACTGCACTACATGTAGTTTTAACCTGGTATTATGGCAGCTTTTATTCCCAGACTGCACAATACCCTGCTATTGAGGTTTGCTTTCCTCTGTAGAAAGTTAATCTCTATTTGATAGGAGAGATTTCAGTATACTGCATGAGATTCTGGCACCTGAAAGTTCTGCCAGAGTATTTCTTGACATCTCATTCTGCTTACAGTTTCATGAACAAACCTTTCCTCCGGGAGTAAGTCCTTAAGTGTTCCTTAGTTAATCAAACTATGTTCCTACTTCCTGAGAAAAAGTTCTCCAAATTCCCAGAAAAATCACATAGTATATGTATGGGACTAGTGGAAGCCTTCCCTGAAATCCTTAAATAAACCAAGTTATCAAAGGTCTGGGGTACGTAACTGCTCAGCTGTATTGTCTTCTTCCTCTCTTAGATGGAAACATTTTCTTCATCATAGGACATTTATTTCTCCTTAAATTTCCTATATGCCATTCTTTATTTATTTCCCTGACAAAGTCTTTGGAACTACCAAGGTGAATGATAGTTACACAACAACTATTATTCCTGTAGGATAGGAATATTAGACTATTTATTAATTACCTTTCATGCTGCTGTAACAATAACTGAAGGAAACAAGTTGAAGAATTATTTTTATTAGCAAATGGTTTGATGTGTTAAGTGCATCATTGTGTGTATTTGTGTGGGGTGTGTGTGTATGTGTGTGTGTAGTGGTGATGGGATTGAGGACGCTAAGAATAAAGTAAAATAGGAAATAGCCTGGAAAAAGTCCAAAATACTGTATAACAACACATTTCTAAAACAAGATTTTAAAACAAATGATTAAAATAAAACCCTGTCTTTCTCAGGAGACATACTTTTTTTTTACTCATAGGTGAGATAATACTATAAAGAGAATGCCCACAATTGCAAGATTTAAGATTAATATGTGAATATCAATTTTATTTATATTATAGTAGCAATGGGAATAAAAAGTATAATTTAAATTAAGAAATGTCTTCCTTCTCAAGAGATGGAGTAAGGAGAGGAGAAGATGAAAGAGAGGAGAAGCTAGGTGATGAGAGAGAGGAAGAGAGGGGGGCATGGAGGCAGATGTTCACATGTCTCCACCAGTCAAAGATAGTTTATATATCTAGGTTGGGTATTGGGTTACACTTCTGATTGAGCATTACCAAACTTATAAAGCCTTTGATTAACATTTTAAAAAAATTGTATAAAAGCAAAAAGGAAAAGGGGCATGGGATAGGGGTTTTCTAGGGAGGAAAAATGGGGAATGGGGATGGCATCTGAAATGTAAATAAAATATAAAATAAAAATAAAATAAAATTTAAAAAATAATATATCTAGCATTACATAGTTATTATGTAAATAGATGTTGTAATGCATTACTTAGGAATAATGGAAGGTCCATAAATATTCAGTTAAAATTTCTTAGTATTTTTGATTGAACTTAAGTTGGATCCACTTGTGCACAACCTACAAGATACAAAACGCTTGCTATATTTAGTATTACAATATAAAAAATTATCTAAAAAAAAAAAAAGAAAGAAATATCTTCCTTCTCCAAATATCACAAGACTAAGAAATAGATTCTACAGAAAAAGTTAAGCTTCATTGTACGAAAGCCACAAAATATCACGGAGAGAAGTTGGGTAGGATATAAAGAGATGAGAAAAATTTTGTATCCCATTCACATGACTGATGTAACAATAAATTACAATAAAGTAATCAAATGTAGTATTTTCCCACTCTAGAAGTCAGAAGAAAACAATTTGCCTTTTGCGTTTTTTTTCTGAGAGACTCTAAGAGAAAATCCATTTCTTGCCCCCCCATCTTTGAGCTCACACCATTCCCCTCCTCTTTCCCTTACATGTCTATGACCCTAATGTTTGTAGAAAACTCACCAGATCAATCCAGAAGTCACTCCATTCAGCCCTCCTGTTTACCACCATCTCTAGAGTTCTGTAGTCATAAATGATGACATATTCACAGCCTTATATTGTGGAAGTGACATTTTATCCCCAAGGCACTTTCTAAAATTAGAGAACACAGTGGAATTGCTAAGTAGCATAATCCTCAGATATGTGCACGGATTAATTCTAATCCTTGAGTACACCCCTTTTCTGGTAATATCTCAGCTGCTGATCTGTAGATACCAGCAAGCTATTCCCCAAATCTACATGAAAATGGAAGAAATACAGAGTAGTCAAAACAGGTATGAAAAGGAAAACTGAAACATGGAGGAATGTCTTTCCAGATCCAAGAAATCAGCATCAAAAGAGACAGTGTCAGGCCTAAGGACAGGTGTTTAATGGAATAAATGGAATAAAAATAGGAGGTCAGACACTAACTCATATCTATGATCAACTGATCAAATTTGGAGGAAAAGCAAAGTTCTCTAAGTGTTAATACACAAAAAAAATGTATTCATTGTTGAGACGGAATCTAAGTAACTTCACCTTCTTGAAGGCAAACTGTATTTGGAAACTTCATCTGCCATTTATTTGAGGATAAAGTAAATGACAAGTTATCAAAGGCTGAATGTGGGTATGTGTCTTAATTAAGGTTTCTACTGCTGAGGCAAGACACTGTGACCAAAAGCAAGTTGGAGAGGAAAGGGTTTATTTGGTTCACACTTCCATATTGCTGATCATTATTAAAGGAAGAAGTCAGGAGACAAACTCAAATAGGGCAGAATCCTGGAGGCGAGGAGAGCTAATGAAAAAGCCAGGGAGGGTGCTGCTTACTGGCTTGGTTTCCCTGGCTTTCTTAGCCTGCTTTCTTTTAAAACCTAGGATCACTAGGGATGAAACAACCTAAAATGGGCTGGGCACTCTCCCACTGATCACTAGTTGAAAAAAATACCTTCGAGCTGGATCTCCTGGAAGCATTTTCTTAACTGAGGATCCTTCCTTCCACTTTTATTAATTCTAGGTTTTTGTCAAGTGGACACAAAACCAGCCAGTACAGTGTGGTTTCCCAAATTTTGATTCATGGATACTTTAAGAAGCTTCTATTAATATGGCTTTTGATGCTTCTGAGAAATTTCAACTTATAGAAAATGAAAAATTTTATGCTCTAAATTTTCAAATGCCAACTCTAGGTAAATTTCTAAGATAGGAGAAAGCCAGACTTCATTCCTTGCTTGTTTTGTTTTGCTTTTTGAGACAAGGTTTCACTATGTAGCCAAGGCTGGCCTGGAATGGAAATATTTCCTTGAGTGTTGATATTATAGAAATAAGACATGATATCTAGCCTTAGAGCAAAATATTTAAGGATACTCATTCTTCACTGAATTGACCTGTATAGAAAGAAAATACAACTTGTCTCCTACTTTGCTCCTTCCAGAATTCTTTTTAATACTGGCCCGAGCCTCTATTGAATAGAAGGATGTGATTGGACATACAACAGATATAAAGACCAAGACATAGCTCTGTTATAGATAATATTAGAACCCATGGGATCATGTATTTCATCCCAAAGACTATTGCTTTTAACAGCTGCAAGTGTCTAGTCTTTCTTCTAGCTCATTGCAAACAAATAAATGTATTGCTTTATAATCACTAAATTTATTTACAATGGATGACATGAAGATTGGCTGTTTTAGTTTTATCTCGGAAATATTGGTAAATGATGCTTACAGCATATTTTCTTCATGATTGCTCTAACTCTCTAATATTTCCCCATTTGTCAAACTGTTAAAAATCTAGTAACTTATTCGCTTAGGCACCAAGGAGATTGTTTGAACATTACTGGAACTACAACAACAACAACAGTAATAATAATAATAATAATAATAATAATAATAATGATTATAGTATTCAGTGACTTATTTTAGGGTTTGATTTCATTACAGGCATGTGATGAAAGAAATGAATTCATTCCCCAAGAATTTTATTTCTGTACACACTTTAAATACCTCTTAAAGCATCATTACATCATTCAAACTTGTACTGCAGATTGACAAATAAGCTACTATTCAATCTCCATGATTTAAGTTGAATCTAACAGAGACTGGAAACAATGAAAATCAACCCTGTAATCTCTAATTCCACACACCCAAATGTGTTCGGAACCTTGCACATTTTAACCCTAAAATTTACAGAATATCTATGTCACATATTGTTGGCATATTACTGTACTAAGGAATATCATTTAAGAAACATGAATCTCATCATTTTTTCTAATGCACATTAACTATAGTGTCAATTATTACATTTTAATAGTAAACACCAATTGCTACTTTCCCATGGTAGAATCATCATTTTACTCTATTTACTCACTAAGGTAGAAAACTTATTTTGATGTTATTATAATCAAAACCAAGTACCTCAACTCTATTCCTCATTTCTACTGAGTCCATTTAGAAGAATACAGAAAAATGTATAGAATCGCTCCCTTTTGAGAAGAATGGCAAAAGCATGAAATGATCTTGTGATTTTTGTTCTAAAACCTATTTAAGTTTTGCATTATATTTATAGAATTAAGTTTATGTCCTTACATCACTGCAAAAAAAATGTTTTCATCGTGGTGTTTGATATTAATATGTTCTTCAATTCAGTTTATACAAATTTTAATAAAACACCTATTTATCTTATAAGGGAAATCTACCTACATTTTTTTTACTTCTGCCTTTATTATTTTTTCATATTTTTATTGAATATTTTCTTTATTTACATTTCAAATGTTATCCCCTTTCCTGGTTCCAGCCCACCTGCCCCTAGAAACCCCCTATCCTATCCCCCCTTCCCCTGCTTCTATGAGGGTACTCCCACACACACACACCCACTCCTGCCTCCCCCCCACACACACACACACATTTCCATACACTGGGGCATCAAGCCTTCACAGAACCAAGGGCCTCTTCTTCTTATTGATGCCCGACAAGGCCATCCTCTGCTACATATGTGGCTGGAGCTATGGGTCCCTCCATGTGTACTCCTTGGTTAGTGGTTTAGTCCCTGGGAGCTCTGGGGGTTCTGGTTGGTATATTTGTTCTTCCTATGAGGTTGCAAACCTCTTCAGCTCCTTTAATCTTTTCTCTAACTCCTCCATTGGGGACCCCATGCTCAGTCCAATGGTTAGCTGTAAGCATCCACCTCTGTGTTCATCAGGCTCTGGCAGAGCCTCTCAGGAGACAGCTATATCAGGTTCCTGTCAGCATGCATTTCTGGGCATCCACAATGTGTCTGGGTTTAGTGACTGTACATGGGATGGATCCCCAGGTGAGACAGTCTCTGGATGGCCTTTTCTTCAGTCTCTGCTCCACTTTTGTCTCCGTATTTACTCCCATAAGTTTTCTTTATTCAGTGAAATTAGCTTGTAAGTTTTCTCTTTCCCTGTATTGAATAGGTTGAAAACCTTAAGTATTTGCATTCTTTGAAGATATGGTAAGATTACTCTGTAAATCTATACAAATCCTGGTTTATTATTATTATTATTATTACTATTATTATTATTATTATTATTATTATTATTATTATTATTATTATTATTATTGGTAGACTTCATTCCTGACTTAGTCATGTTGCTCAGTGTGACTATCGTTAAATGGTAGCCTTTAGTTTTAATTTTTGTAGTTCATATGTATTTAAGAACTTATCAATTTCTTCTGGATGTTCAAGATTTGCAAAATAAATGTTTTCAAAACAAGGATTTCTTAATGATCCTAGGGAAATTACTGAAATCCATAGTAGCTTCTTTTGTCATTTCTAGTTTTATTAACATAGACTTCTATCAATCTCCTTTTATATTTTGTTAGGAATTTGTCAATCTAGTTTATTTTCAAATACATAATGTTTTCATTGATCGATTTTGTGTCCAGGTTTCTTAGTATCTATTTCATTCATTTGACTATGATTTTCTTTACTTCTTACTGTCTACTTTGATTTAACTTGTTCTTGTTTTTCAATTCTTGAATGTACAACACTCACAATAAACTTTCCTCCTAAAACTGCCTAAGCTCTACCATAAAGGCTCTGATGAATTGTGTTATCATTTTCATTTGAATGGAGCCTATAATTTTATGCTGACAATTCTCCTTCACTGGGTCACATGGAGAAAGCTTCTAGTCTATTATCTGCACCTGAGAGTTCTCTATGTCTTCTTCAATGAGGATGCATCTTACATTCTTTTTTATTACCCCAAGTTTTTAAACAATTTGGGGAATACAAAGGTATGCTACAAAATTTTAGCTTGTAAAATTTTTCTTGTCTTTATATTGAGAATTAAAAGTCTGCTAGATGTGCTAGATATATGTTATTTATGAAGAAATGTAAAAATTCTAAAATTAAGGGGAAAAAGATTAAATGCCCTAGCACTTTTTTCATGTAAATATTCCTTGTCACTCTTTGCTTTATTTATTTCTATTCTTTGGGTTTTTTTTTTTTGTTTTTTCTTGTTTGTTGGTTTTACTTTAGTATATGAACATCTGTCACAGTATGTGTGGAGGTCAGAGAACAACTTGAATCATTTGAGTCTCTCCTTCCACCATTTCCGTTCTGGTGCTCAAGCTCAGGTCTCCAGGCTTGGTGGCAAATAATCTATGGAGATATATCAGTATTTCTCTTTTCTTTTCTTGACTACACATACACACAGACACACAGACACACACACACAACCATGCATATACATGTATGCCAAGATATTTTCCCATGTGCTATGTAATAATTTTTGTTTTAATATTAGAAAATAACTTATATAAGCAAACACTCTTTCTCCAAGGGAAATTAAAAGTATTAATATTTATCTAGTTTGTCACCAAGCCAACACAGACAACTCTGATGATTTTATTTTTCTAAAAGTTATTGTTATGACTCTTGACGCTTTAGCATTCTGAGATTTTAATTTTTTTAGAGAAGGGAAATATTTAATTCAACACAATTACACAGTATTGTTATTTCAAAAGGAAAGATTCTTATTTCTTTATAATGTTTTGAAGAAAAATTTTAAAATAGTACATGATTGCCATATTTTGTATTAAAAATCCAAATAAATATCAGATTTTATATTTTAATTTTCTCCTATTCAAGTAGTTTACAACTGTCTCCTTTATTATATACAGAAATATACTCTTAACCTAATATAATTTGGATTTCAAAAACATTTCTATTGAAACCTCTCAAATGTAAACAAAAACAATTGGATCACAGTGAGCTCTCATTTCTCTGTTATACAGCTTCAAGAATTATCACCATATTCTAAGTGTGTTTCAACCCATTTGCTTCCTCTCCAGCAAAGATATTATGATTATTCCCTTGATAGCCTTCTGTAGTTGACTCAAATGGTTTCCTGTGGTGAAGAGTTTTAAGGGAGGAATTTTCGGTCTGCTCTCATCACACAGAATGGAGTGTGAGAAGGGACATTAGAAGACTTAGTCTCATCATCCTTGGATATGGTTAGAGAGTCTTGGGAGTTTCAATTTCTAACAGTCCCATAGGCAGTCAAAAGCTAACTTTAGAGAGTTTGAAGAAGTGTTGCATTCCTGCCTTATTACTATTTGCTTCTTATATTATCTGATCAGTCACTATGTCTAAACCACATCCTGAGCGGAGGAAATCTGGAAAATAGAGAGGACAACACTGTGCATGCTTCATTATCGTTGTCAAAGTTTTCTTTTCAGCACTGATCTTATTTCAGTTTCTTATGAAAGATAACACAAGCACATGACTCCTTTTGGAGCCTCCAGGGTAACTCCATTTGGTATGGTTTTGATAGCATAATTGTGTTATGTTAAGATAGTTGTTATCAATTGCTCTATATTTAATATTTCTCAAATTTAGTTCTATTACCTTATATTGTTTAGTAACATTAAGTAAGATTTTTTTTATATTTGTGCTTAATTTTATTTCTATTTTTTAAAATTGTTTTGGTGTTTTGACTTTATTTATTTAATTAATTCTTTAATTCTTTTTTACATTCCAGTCTTCATAGCCCGCTCCCCCAGCTGCTCCCCATCCCATACCTCCTCTGCCCTGTCTCCAAGAGGATGACCCCACTCCTCACCTCCACCTCACCAGACCTCCCCACGCCCTGGGGCCTCTAGTCTCTCAGTTAGGTGCATCTTCTCTCATTGAGGCCAGACCTCTGCTGTATATGTGTTGAGGGCCTCATATCAGCTGAAGAATGCTGCCTGGTTAGCAGCTCAGTGTCTGAGAGTTCTCAGTGGTCCAAGTCAGTTGAGACTGGTCGTCTTTTCATGGGGCCAACCTCCTCTTCAGCTTCTTCTAGCTTTTCCCAAATTCAGCCACAAGGGGGCCCAGATTCTGTGCATTGATTGGGTGTAAATATCTGCATCTGACTCACTTAGTTGCTTGTTGGACTTCTCAGAGGACAGCGAGTGAGGCTCCTGTCTGTAAGCACACCACAGCCACAGTAACAGTGTCAGGCCCTAGAGCTTCCCCTTGAGCTGGATCCCAATTTGAGGCTGTCACTGGACTTTCTTTCTCTCATGCTCATTTCCATTTTTGTCCCTGCAGTTCCTTCAGTGCCAGGGGCCATCTCCAGCCCCAGTGTGGGTTTCTTCTTTCCTGTTGGTTCTACTTGAGGCAGCATCAGGGGGTTGGGGGTGGGGCGAAGACTACTTTGTCTTTGTTTTACAAGATTGGGAATAAGACTTTGTCTTATGAGATATTTAGGGTTGTTGTATAATAATCAAAAGTTTACTTATCTAAGTCTAAGTTACTATGCTATTGTAGCTGACCTATCTTCTGTGTTCCTGAGGCCAGAGACTGCAGTCTCTGGCACTTAGCACCTCATCCTAAACAGCAGGAGATTAAGTAAAGGATTAATTGCTAGAGCCTTTTTCCTTTTGTCCAGATGCCCCTTGCTGGTCGGGCTAGGGGGGAAGTTTGGAGCAATAAACTTCTATTGAACCAGAAGAGAATAACACTCACAGAAGGAAAAACTTTTACATAAGCAAATATACAAAAACTCACATAAGTTCATATACAGATTCACACATGCTCATTTATACATTTCCATTCAAACCAGTTGGGCCCAGCTTGCATGCATTCTCACAATTACATACGTACTACACACACAGATGCATACATTGTCACAATTACATACGTACTACACACACAGATGCATACATTGTCACAATTACATACTTACACACACACACACACACAAACACACACACACACACACACACATTTACATATGCACATGGAGCAAAAGACTATGCACTGGTGCAGAAAAAAACTCACTCATTCTGGATGAAAAATGTGTTCTAATCTTTATTGCTTAGAGAAAAGAAAAGCTTCTGTCCTTTTAATGCTAAATGAATTAAACCCAAGATTGTAAGAAAAAGGCTTTGTTCCTTTCAATAAGACTAAGCCTGCCTTGTTATTAAGAAAGGTCCTGGTCTGTCCCATGGTAAGGAGAAGCCTGCCTGCTCCTTCTGCTCTCTGCAGCTTCTTTTTTTCATCTTTCCCTTTGCATTTTGCATATTGCTCTCTTAGTTTTTTATGTTACACATAGTATCTAAATTATTCCATTCTGCAAACTCCTATTTTTTTCTCTCCTCCTGCTCTGATGTCACAATGATGCTCTAACTCTCAATACCTTTTTTCCCCAATGCTGTGCTTATATTTCTAAGTTCTTCTTGAGTTCAGTTCTGTCTAAAAAGTGTTCTTTCTAAAAACTTCTCAGTTCAGTTCTTCTCAGCTCAGTTCTGACTCTTCTTTTTGTCCATCCATATTCTATCTTTATACTTATCTACCTAACAAATACATTTTCTCCATTTCTGTATAATTTGTTTACTAGCTTGTTTGTTCAGAGAAGCTCTCATATATCCAAAGCTGATTTCAAACTTGTTATGTAGCTGAGGATAACTTTGAACTATTGATTCCTTTCTGAATTCACCTTGTAATCATATATATTTAAAACATCTATTATTCATTCTTTTATTCATTAATTCATTCATGTGTGTGTGTGTGTATTTTTGTGTGTGTATTTGTGTGTGTGTATTTTTATGTGTGTATTTGTGTGTGTGTGTGTGTGTGTGTGTGTGTGACTAAAATCAAGTCATCTTTCTTAATGGCAAGCACTTGTAAATGTCAAGCTATCTTGACACACTCTAAAAATATTTTATTTGAAGTATTGTGCTAGCAATAACACATCTAGGCAAAAACATACTACCCTCACCTTAATTTTTCAAATTTAAAAATAGAAGCATGAAATTGAAATCTAGACAGAGGTAGGTAGTTGATAACTGGAACTTTAGCAACAGAATCCCTCTTTCTTGGCAGATACATTAGACTTACTCTGTAAAGTATGTTGGTGTATATGCAGAGATAATATGACTTGACAAGTATATAAAGCAACAAATATGCTACACTTTTGTAGAAAAGAATCTTTACTTAAATCTGCAAATGTTTGAGCACATAATCAAAGGAATGACAATTATTTTACTTATGTACTCAGTTACCTGTGTATTCTCATTTTATATTTCATGTTTGAGCTGTGATTTTAAATTTTTAAATAAATTAATGATTTACCCAACTAATGCTCCCTCTACAAAGCTCTTTTTTCAAAATTTTGATTTTTTTATCAGCTTTTTTTTTCCTGAAATGGGCTACAGAGTTGCTTCTGTGCCTTAATTTAAAACAAATCTATTATCATGATCAATGTAATGTATGTGTGTGTTTGTGTGATGTAGATTTAAAACAAATCTATTATCATGGTCAATGTAATGTATGTGTGTGTTTGTGTGATGTAGATTAGTGTATAATTGTCATGTTTCAATGTTAGCCTTTTAACACGTTTCTATTATTGAATTCAGATTTTTCAGACCCACATGATAGGCACTTTACCTGGTGAACTTTCTCACTAGTTCTAGTTTTCTCTTTTCTCTAGGCAAATCAATCAAATCAATAGGTTTTGGAAGAAAATTTTACTTTTTGCTTAGAGAAAGTTCCCATCTTACCTGTAATTTTTTTTCTATATTCCTCCTACCATTTTGCAAGCCTTTCTGAATTTTCCTTTTTTTCTGAGTCGCATGTGTAACTACTGGATCAATGAGTGCTGAAATACTCTTGGCCACATTTTCATGAGTGATTTATCCTACCTACTGTGGAATCCAAAGTGCTTTAATGTTCCTTTAATGAGCTGTATATGCTTTCCCATAATTAATAGAAAAATTTATCTACACAGTTTTCATTATCACATTATCGCATCTAGGGTATATCTTAGCAATATAAATATAAAAGAATCAATTATTTTTTTTATAAATGAAGACCAAAGGGGCTGGAGAGATGGCTCAGCGATTAAGAGCACTGACTGCTTGTCCAGAGGTCCTGAGTTCAATTCCCAACAACCACAGGGTGGTTCACAACCATCCATAATGGGATCCAATGCCCTCTTCTGGTGTGTCTGACTGTTACAGTGTACTCATATAAATAAAATAAATAAATTTGAGAATAAATAAATAAATGCAAAAGCAGGGTGATGAACCAGGAATTATGTATATGTTGCTAAAATTTTTTTTTTTTTTTTGCCCGTGCTTCAAAGGAATCAATATACTCACTTTTAATATAAATAGTTCTATTTAGATTTAGGTTGCTGTTACTTTTGTAACTTTTATTATTCTATTTTTAATCGTCAACTAATTTTACCACTAATATTCCCTAGCATATATTTTAAATACTTAAAAAATAGTTTCTTTTTAGGCTGGGAATATGGATCAGTGGGGAAAATGATATTTATTTATTTATTTATTTATTCTCCAGATTGTATACCTGCCCTGTATACCCTCCGACTATTCTGTATCCCATACCTTCAACCTACACCCTTGTCTCCACAACCCACACCCATGCAACCTGACCTCTAAACTTCCTGGGGCCTCCAATTTCTTTAGGGTGAGGTGCATCAACTCTGATTGAACATTGATCCACCAGTCCTCTGCTATATATGTGTTGGGGACCTCATATCAGCTTGTGTATGCTGCCTTTTTAGTGGTTCAGTGTTTGAGAGATCTCGGGGTTGGGGGGCGGGGTGGAGCGTCCAGATTAATTGAGACTGCTGGTTCTGCTACAGAGTTGCTCTCCTCAACTTCTTTCAGCTTTTTCCTAATTCAACCACAGGGGCAGCAGCTTCTGTCCATTAGTTGGGTGCAAATATCTGATTCTGACTCTTTCTGCTGCTTGATGGGTTTTCTGGAAGGCAGTCATGATAGGCCCCTTTTTGAGAGCACTCCATAGCCCCAGTAATAGAGTCAGGCCTTGAAACTTCCCCTTGAACTGGATCTCACTTTAGGCCTGTCGCTCGACCTTCTTTTGCTCAGGCTCCTCTCCATTTTCATCTCTGTAGTTCTTTCAAACAGGGACAATTATGGGTCAGAGTTTTGACAACCCCTTCTCTCATTTGATGCCCTGTCTTCCTGCTGGAGGTGGGCTCTATAAGTACCCTTTTCCTACTGTTGGGGAATTTTGTCTAACGTCTCTCACCTCTCAGGTCTCTGGTCCATTCTGGAGGGTACCCTAACCTCCTACCTCCTTAGATTGCCTGTTTCCATTATTTCTGTTGGCCCTCAGGGCTTCAGTCCTTTCCCCTCACCAATACCAGATCAAGTTTTCCTCTCCTGCACAACCCGATCCACTTTCCCTCCTAGGTATCTCCCTCCCTTCCCACTTGTGATTGCTTTCTTCTTTTTTCCCAGTGGGACTGAGGTATCCTCACTTGAGCCCTTCAGCTTGTTGATCTTTTGAGTTTTGTGGACTGCATCTTGGGTATTCTATACTTTTGTCTTGTTTTGTTTTGTTTTGCAGGCAAATGGATAGAACTAGAAAATATCCTGAGTGAGGTAACCCAGACCCAAAAGGACAAGCATGGTATGTACTCACTAATAAGTGGATATTAGACAAATGGAAAATAATTTTGTAAGCAAACCTGACCACTTGATTTCAAGCCCTTGAACCAATATGATATTCTACATGGGGTAGTGTGCATCTATAATTCCAGAACTTCTATTGGATATCAGAGCCAGAGACTAGAAACTTTCCAGGACATGATCCAGCCTATCAAAAACCAAGGTAAAATCTGACATCCAACCTAAAAGTTGTTCTTTGATATCTACCTGTGTTCAACTTCACATATATGTCAACAGTCATACATTTAGAACCATACTCACATACTAAGTACCTCCACACTCATATGCCCCACAATTTTTTTTACTTTATTATGACATATTTTTGAAGTTTACTATAAAGATATACATATATCTACTTAGAACAAATTCTTCCCCTTTCAAGAGAATATACAAATGCTTATACTTGGCTCAATTTCTGAAAAATAACTGTGTGAGATTTGAGATTCCTGGGTGGTATCCATTTTTTCTCAGTGCATTGGTATTCCATTCTGTCACGGATCAGTTATTGGTCTTATTGAGCTCCTTTTAGATAAGTTCTTTTTTCCTTTGTTATTTGAAGGTTCTCTTTCTGCCTGTAGATACCAGCCTTTCTGCTGTGGCAACTGTACTTTGACTCTCTGTCCTGATACCTGATGTTGAATGTCCCAGGCTACTTAGTTTCATAGTGGAACCTGCTGATTCAAGTTGAGATTAATATTTTTCATCACACTCGGGGAAATTTAAGATGTTCTTCCTTCATATAAATTTCCGTATTTTTCCTTTCTCTCAGGTGCTCCAGATGTAGCCTGCTAGCACAATAATGATGTTCTACAATGCCCTGATGTTTATTAGCTTCATTCTCTAGTCTAATCTTTCCATCTTTTCATGTCTCTCTGTTCTGAGTTCACATCTCACTTTGAGTCCCTGTAAACAATTTTGCTTTCAGTTGTGATCCTTATTGCTCCATTATATTTATTTCTTTCTTTGTTTTCTCAAGCAAAATCTGTATTATATTAAAGTTTAAGCTTTATACGTTGCTAGCTTTTATTTTATAAGCATAGATAAAAACAAGGCAGAAAATTTACAAGAGCCTGAGGAACAGAGAGTTTGCTGTGAGATTGTGTCTTACAGAGAAGTGCAAAAATGCACCTGAAACATCTCAACAACATGACTGCCCAAACAGGAACTGAACAAGGATAACACACAATGCCATGCTATTGTGGAAAGAGGAAGTTTCATGGGGCCTCAACACTTGACAAAGAACTACAGGCAACTAAGAAACACTTAGGGTGGGAGAAATTGTCTTTCCCAGGAAAGAACAGACCAACTGGTTATCCAATACCAAACGATCAGCCATGGAAATATATATGAGAGTAGCATTTTACTGACTAAGCAGACTGCATTTATATATGTAAACACACACACATGCACACACATGCATGCACACACACACACACACACACACACACACACACACAAAAAAAACTTTCAATCATTAAGAAAAGCAGAGACCTTGAATTTGAAAGAGAGCAAGATATGTACATGAGAATGATTGATGGTAAGAAGGGGAAATAAAAAAATAATGTAGTTATATTAATCTTAAAAACTATATAAATAATGTTTTTTAATGTTTTTTGGATGGTTTGAAATCTATGTTATATAATACATCTATGTCCTCTGAGGTAGTCTCTGTTGCCTAGTATTTTTTTCTGCATGCCACGCTTCTTTAAATTGTTTTCTTATATTTTTATTTGTATTTTTTTTCCCTTTCAAGTTTTAGTTATGTCGTCTGGTTTACCCCAAACTGGAAAACTTGATAGTCTATTTCACCAGCGTGGCTTATTTCCCAGCCCACACCAAAGCATATGCTGTTGTTTGCTTGTTTGTTTGTTTAATGCTTTGCTTGGGGTAACCATTATGGGTTCTGTTTCTCTGACAGTGTGAATTTTTTGATATGTTCCTTAGTGTGAGCACTTAGCATGGAGTAAGCATGCTGTTAGTTGTCTAACAATGACATTGATTTAGCAGAGGTTTCTTTGTCTCTTTGTCTGGCTACGTTTTACTGTATTCTTTCACACTTATTAGCAAATACCACTGTTAAAAAGAACCTACAAAATCTTAACTAAAAAGAGCAATCAATGAAAGAAGGATAAATGTCTTATATGGATATTGAAAAACGTTAAAGTGGAAAACTGTGAATTTTAAAATTTATGTATGCCGGTGTTATATGTTTAGTAAAAAGAATATATTTGTATTCAATCATCATAGAATTTCATTTTTTTCTTTTTGCTCACTTGTATAATTTTTAATCAATTTGTCTCACAAATTATTATAGTGTACTCAAGTCAAAGTCCAGCTGTGTAAATCAATGATTTAATTGATGACACATATGTGAATAAATCATAATCCTTTTAATGTACACTTTGAAAAGGCTCTCCTGTCCACCAGTTAGATGGCTATCATGTTACATGGCTGAGAAAGTAACTCAGATATGTATTTACATGTGAGGAATAGACACATTGGGATATAAAATTGTTAATAAGATATTTAAAACTTCAGAAATTATTTGAAACTTACAATTTCTGAGAAATCGAAGAATGAAAATTGCCACATGTACTCGGGTTCAAAGTAATGTTTCAGCCGACTTTTCTCAAACTCTTGTATTTCCTTTGAACTCATTTTCGTGCTTCAGCTGAAGAAACAAATAAAACCAAGTAGTGCAGTTCAGAATAACTCAATGAGTTTATATCCACGAGCTTATCACTGATCCAAATTAGATTCTGGTTTGCACCTTCATTTAAATAAAGTCTCCTTGCATTTGTGGAATTCTATCCTGCCCTCCTTACCTAACTCTATTAGCTATCCCAGCCTTAATCATTTTGAATCAGGCAACAACCATCGATTTTGACAGCTCTCATCTCATTATTAATCTGACTTTGAGAATCTGACATGGGGTCCAAGTTAGGGCAGATAGTTTTCTTCTCATTTCTTGCTTCTGTAACCTGTTATATTTATAATCTGCTTGTTATTAAGCTCAATTATTTTTATGAACAGAATTTGTTCTTCTCATCTTCTTCTGAGTTAAGTATTATGACTGAACCATGGACTGGAAAGCTGCAACTTATCACTGACATTTTACAGAGAAATTGCCCTTTCAGAATCCTATAATCCAACCACCTCTGGGATCAGCATGATTTCTTGGAATGCCTCTTATTTTGAAGACTACTGTTGTAATTTTATACAAGCTAAAGCTAAAGAGACTCTACCTGCTTACCTGCTGAATCTGTCAGACTTCTCAAGCAGTCTTCTTGTCCTTCCTTGAAGCAACATTCTACAGCAAGGTCAGGGCTGTTGCAAGTGGTCCAGCACCAGAATCCTGAAGTACAATATTTCTCATTCAGTTTTCATGATGTCAGACTTGCAAAAAGCAAGGGAAAAACTTTATTATTCTTTTCTTTTTTTCCAAGAAATGCTCAAAAACAATATTAAGTTAATCAGATCAGTCATAAGATGATTGAAGATAAAGTTATTGTGCAATTATCTCCAGGTCCAGCAGGTGTCTGACATTTGCAAGCATCTGTACTCACATTTGAAGGTGATATTTTTGGGTGATAATTCAGAAGACAGTTTTCTATCACAAAAAAAAATAAACTGTGAAATAACAATATAAAAGTAATGTATTAGTGAGTCATACTATATTTTAATACTTAAAATTGGAGGTATTTTAATACTTCAAGTGAAGCTGAGTGCTGGGGATGAATGTTTCACTACATCAAGGTAGATAGTCAAGATTTGCTCTCTTTGGAGTCAGAAAAATTTGTATGAAATCTTAGTTTTGCTACCTACTAGCTGTATGATACGCAGTAAAATTTGATGTTCTTGTTTCCTCTCTGATGAGATAATCAACATTATGTTGTAACAAAATGGTTGAGAAATTGACTTGAACCAGATCTGTTTGACACAGTTCCAAAAAGTTAAGTCCATTGCCAGTTGTCTGAGCCTATAGAAAACCATAACTGCATGGCAGAAAACACTCAGAATTAGAGCTGCTCTCTTTTGGCAAAAAGGATAGGACTTGCATTTATCCTGAAGCTCCTCCCCCACAAACCCATTATGTCATGTATCCATCAGTAGATTAAATCATACCTGCATCATTAAAAATTCAATTGTCTACCAAAAGCCTCACCTCTAAATACTGCCACACCAAGGAACATGTCCTTTTTATAAAGTCTATGGGGAATTTCAGATCCAAACCATAACAAGAATTGCTGCATAAGAAAACACCAACGTATGTATCACTATGCATTGCACATGCTAGCAGCTGTATTTATAACTTTATATTTAAATTTTTACATATGTTCCTGCTACTGTGCCTTCTGAATATATTCTTGCCACTTACTGTCTGACTTTGTTTCTCAATAGACTGACAGTTGTGACTGGAATAAACTCTCTTTCTTGCCCTATAGCTTTTAATAAGTGAGACAAAGATAGAATTTAGTAAAATAATTCTGGTTGAGGAGAGCACGATAGGGGGCATATACTGATGTTTAGGAATGGTAAAGTTCTCTCTGTGTTTTCTCTTCTCTCCTTTCTGTCTCTCTCTCTCTTCTTTCTCCATACATTCACAAATACACTCAATACCCTCTCTATATATGCACACACAAATATATATATGCATATCTATATACATATATATACATATATATGTATATATATGTGTGTGCATATATGTTAACATAAAATAGAAAAAGAAAAATGCATTTGTTTGACTATTGGTTATTTTGGTTCTATTTTAAGGCATTCTGACATTATTTGGGGGCTGACTCAGCAAGACCCTTCATATTGAGACTTGAAGGAGATGATATTCCAGTGTTCAGTCATGAGTCTGAGAGTCATCTGAAGCAGAATTCCTTAAGATATTTCAACATCCTGTTGAAAATAATGGCTTTGTCATTTTTGAGATCTATCTAGTATTCCGGGAAATATGTAAACTTTGCATTATAAACCGGCTAAAGATTTAAAGGTTGACAGAAAATGATAAACTAAACCCATAGCATGCCATTGCCAGTATCGTTGAAGCTGGAAGATCCCACTATCATAAGACTACACTTACCTTTTAACTTTTCTGACATTTACTATGGAATTGTGTTTCAATAAGCATTTCTAGGGGTTCTGTATGAATGTGACACATTTTTGCAGTTTGGATCCTCAGACAGGCCATCAAATCAAAACAAATACTTACTTTGGTTGTCAAGACTCAGTGGCCCTAGAATTCACCCACTGGACTATTTTTAGATTAGTGTTATACTAAGAATGTTTTTCTGTATAATAATTTTTAGTTAAAGTTTCATGAAACCTAGGAATAGCTGCTTAGAGAATGGAGGGTTCATATAGTTGATGTCTTGGAACCAGATGTATGGGGAGGCAACAGAAGGTGGCTATCATCCTTGCAGCCATCTTGAGCCATATACCCTGACAAGAGATTTGATTACATCAGCCTACAACAGCTGAGCACACTCTGAAAACATCTTGCTTTAGATACCCAGGATTTTCCCTTGGGTATGTGAGACTTAAAGGTGTGTGACTTAAGGGCGTGACTTAGAGATCAGATTTAGAGACAAGACGTAAGGGCATGACTTAAAGGCGTGACCTAAAGGTGTGGCTTAGAAGTAAGACATATAAAAGGCAAGAGGCAGACAGAAGAGTTCAGTACAACTTAGAGAACAGTTTGGAGTAACAGAGAATCAGATACTTCAGCAGTACAACTTGCAACTAGGTATTAGGTTAAAGAGTACAACTCAGTGCAACTTAGTAGGAATTAGGCATTGAGGAAGAAGACACTTGGACTAGAGAACTTGGAAGAAGAATTATTAGGCATTAGGCACTTAGCACTTGGAAGAAGTAACTTGGAACTTGGAGAAGAAGACAGACTGAAGAATAAACGGGATTGAATCACACTTTGCCTTGTCTTCATTCTTCACATCCGTCCTCACTCTCTCTCTTGCTGAACCGCGACCCGCTGACCGGAACAGCTTGGGGCAGTGCAGGCTCTAACAACTTAGCCCCCAAGGCTTTTGGCAGTGCAGGTCCAAACATTAACAGAATGGTCTGAGACATTTTGGACCCCAAACGTGGAGTAGTGCAGTTCTCAACATTTCTGGTCCCCAAGTGTGGGGCAGCTCGGGCCGCAACACAGATGCACAAACAAGCACTGTTTATTTGTTTATGATATTCAAGGGTAATATAATATGTCATATAATTATCTGTACATGAATTTATTTTATCTATTAATTTTAATATGTTTTTATCATTTAATTTCAGACAAATTTTTATCTGAAATATGGCTACTGATAAATCTCACTTCTGGTGAGTGCAGAACTTGTAGGTCTTTTACGATTACTTAGAATGGGATTCTGACAATGTTGGAGTCTTCTCTCTTAACTCAGATACTGGGGTAGTTAGAGTACATGAAAATAGATTGCACAGTTCCCACCTTGCCAAGGCCAGAAACCTAGAATTGAGGATAAGTTTTTTGGACATTCTCAGACAAAGACAGTCCAGGTCATGAGGAGTTAGAGAGAAGAGACTAGAAGAATGCCCAAAGGGTAGCATAGATGGAAATGATTATTCTACAATGGAGGGAAAGCCAGTCAGTACTCCTTATTAGAACATATGGGTTTATGAGATGTTTAAGAAGCAGCTTCCTTCTTAGAGCATGGATTCTGGAAATCCAAAAAAAGACAGAATTGATCTTATTTCACACAATAATGTAAAGGGCTATTGATTTTCTTCTATCTGTCAGAGGCAAACTGTAGTAATACATTTATTTGGAGATAAAGATTACTTAACTAACTTTATTAATAAAGAATTTACTATATAGGTAGAATTCAGTTTTAATCTAATGTAGTTTATTTTAAAATAGCAACCATGCAACAGTATTGCTATTGTGTTTGTTATAGTTGATGATATGGTAATATTTAAGAAAATGAAAATGCAAAGCCTCATGTAATGAGCTACAGAGAAGTACTTAGTAAAACATGCTAATAATATCTTCCAATTAATATATACTTCATAAAAATTATAAACAACCTATATACATCAAGATTGGTTGATTCTGCTGTTTATGTATTTGTGTATTCTGGAACTAGCTTGACTATTGAAGAAAAATAAGACTGAAAAAGACTGCAAGAAGGGATTTACTATCAGTTATATTTGTCACTCTCCTATATTTTGCCAGTGGTGTTGTAAAACTGACTGTCATTTGTCAGGAATCATGACAGACTGAGAGAGCTAGTGCCACTTCATTAGTCACAGTTGAGTACAATTTGGTTCTCATGGAATTATGTCAGGCTGAAGCAGAAAAACTCCAGCTACATAATGTTCTGCACATCCTATGTTGACTCCATGATTTCCTCCTGAGATACAATAAAGTTTGAATTAGAAAAGTAATTTTGTGCAGTTACTTGGATGTGACATCAGGTGCTCATTATGTATAAGAGTAATTTTTTGCCTTAATTGTGTCCATTGTGGTACTTTTACAGTTAGAACTGAAAGCACAGTAGAAAAGAAAGGTTAATTCTCACAGATAGGGTCTTGTCAAAAGACAAAGAGCCCACCATTCCTGGCTCCAACTTATGTTATCATAATGATACAGCTGCTTTAAAGGAACACAATTTTGGAAAGTCATTTTAAAGCCAGACTGCTTTGTGCTCAGCAAATTATAAACTTTATCAGGCATCTTTAAACGCATTCTCTTTTTTATACATGGGCGACAGAGCACAAGGCAGAAAATCTATTTCATGTTGCAACTGTGCTCTTATCCTTGTTTTCTTGAGGTTTATTTTAGCTTTTCCAACCCTTATATACTTGTTTGATGAGGTTTTAGACAATTACCTTTCTCCTGTACTGCATTGTCCCTTATAAAACCCAGGAACAGCTTATTTACACACCCAGACCCCCATGTTGAATAATTTTAGCCATACCAAAATAATTCATTGAGTAATAGCCTAATGACAATTTTCTACTGCTTAGTCTTTTAAGCTCAGAAATATACAGCACATAGTGTCTTGAAAATCTAGCGGTGCCCTGAAAATGATACTGATGCCTCTGCTGTTACATATATCAGTCGATGGTCACTACGCTGTCTGTTCCTAACAAACTATATTTCTACAAATCATTTTCTAGACTATCTTACTATGTTTTAAAACACATGGTAAACTTTTTTTGGGGGGGAGTGTCAGTTTTTCTACTTAATTTTCTCATTCTCCAAATTTTCTTAAATTATATACATACTTTCTATAGAAGTATTTAATGTTTATATTTTTATTGCAAAAATGTAACCAAAACTAATTCTTTTCAAAGAAACAAACTAGGACAACAAAACCTTCACTTCTAGTTTTTTGAGCATAATTAAATATTTTAGTGATATAAAAGTATTTTATTGGAAAATTCCCTGATAATTCAATTTTAGTATTCAGAAACTATGTTACTCTAACATGAATCTCTAGAACAATAAGAGAAAGCAGAAAAAAAAGACATAATAATGCCATGTACCTTATATGTCAAATAATGGCAAGCATTATAATTTCCCCTCATTGCTGAAAGGTAAATAAACAAGTGTTTCTGGAAATAAAATGTATTTGTTATTAAAGTGGCTCATAAGTGGGCATATCTTTCTTTTCATTCATTATAATTTTGACGCTACATTAAATAAATTCTGAAGGAGTTTTTATTCGCTGAAAGTAATTGACTCAAGCTTTCTAGTTCTTTCTGAACTCTAGCTGGTAGGTTTAACTCAACCTAGCTGGTAGGTTTAACTCAACTGTTTTGGTCCAAACTCCTCTCTAAGCTGACTGGTTCAACACGGCTTCTCGATTCTCTCTTCTTCTGATTGAATTGCTCTGCTTGGCCTCAAACTAACTCTTGGTAATTTGTTCTAATCTTCTGGCTCCTTCGTACTTTCTGGCTTCAGTTGCCTCTGCACTGAACTGAACTCAGGAACAAACTCAACTCCACTGCCCTACACTCATTTCACTGAATCCCAACTGACTGAGCAACCTCAGCTCACTGATTGAACTGACTTTTTCGATGTTTTCTCCCTGTGCTCTTTGGTTTTGTTGTTGTTTTGTTTTGTTTTTTTGTTTGTTTTTGTTGTTGTTGTTTTTCCAGACAGGGTTTCTCTGAGTAGCCCTGGCTATCCTGGAACTCACTCCGTTGACCAGGCTGGCCTCGAACTCAGAAATCCACCTGCCTCTGCCTCCCAAGTGCTGGGATTAAAGGCGTGGGCCACCACCGCCCGGCTTCTCCCTGTGATCTTACATAGCTTTACTCCTGAGAGTTAGGCATATGATATTTCTGACTCATTCTGCTAAATCTTTCTCTGATTTGTCACTTATAAATGGTCTTTAACCATTATAGAAAGAATAATGGATCAAAATGCCAAGAACAAGTGATGGCTGAGAGCTTAACTCCATCTGATTCATCTACAGCATAACTCCTGCATCCAACACTCAGGAAATATCATGGAAGTGAAAGTAGAAAGATCATAAGAGTCAGACAACTAGAAGATCTGCTGTGCAATTATGTTCCTAGAAATGATAGGAAAGCTACACCCATGATATTTTAACAACATAGCGTCCCAAACATGACCTGACAAGTAAAACACCAGTAGACATGCTACCATTGAAAGCTTAAATCTTATGAGTTCCCACAAATAGTGATGATGGTGATGACGACGACTATGAAAACAACTAAGGTCTGCAGAGACAGAGAATTAATGTTTTCCAAAAATGAATCCTCTAAGTGATTATCCAACAGCAAATGGACAGACCTAAATCATATGCATATAAGAAACACAGTCAGATTCAGCAGATTATATTTACACATGTATAAATGTGTTGTACGCAACAATAACAATGAAAGAAAATGAGACTATAAATTTGAAAGGGAGCAAAGGGGGCACATGGAAAGGGCTAGGGGCAGGACAGGGGAAATTGATCAATATTTAAGGAACATATCATTTAGAATTACTTCTGTTTTATTAAGAGTACCTGGACAGTATCTCACTTCTTGCATCTTAAAGTTCTCTAAAAGAGGACTTTCTCCTTGGGTGAGAGGGGTGTTCTTTTAAGTATATCTTCTGTGTATCGGATTCACCTCATCTCCCTTACCACAGAAACTGCATTTGAATTTCAGGAAAGCACAAGGAAATTCTATGAGCTTTGAGGATGAAAATTGATGACATTTAGCTCACCAAGATAGGTTTTTTTTTCCTTTGTATTTTTCTACATTCTAATATCTCCAGAATGTCTCAGAAACATTTCCTTTATGATTCAAAGATGTAATTTAAAAATGGAATTAGCCAACACTTTATGTGCTACATACATCACTGGGGCACTCCAAAGCTCTAGTTAGGTTGTTTTTTTTTTTTTTTTTTTTTTTTTTTGAACTAGAATGTTAGGGAGCCAGAAAAAAGATCAATGTGATTTCAAGGCTGTCTTGACCTACATAGTGAATTCCAGGCCATCCTGGATTATATAGTGAAATCCTATTTTAAAACAGAAAAATAAAAAAAAAAAAAAAAGGAAAGAAAAGATCTGTCTCAGGAAGGGATGCTTGTTCTACTCATTTATTTTTGTTATTGTTTCTCTTCTAGTTAACTTCCAATCATTACTGGAACAATGATGACTCAAATTTACTTTTAATCTTCCATCAAAAAAAATTTTATTGCCCTTCCTGTTTGAATCTGGTAATGTTCTACTACTGATGAACCTTTGAACAGCGGATAGAAGTAATTCTATGCAAGTTGTAGCCACTTACTAAAAATGACTGTCATTCCTCTTTCTTTTTAATAGGACACTTGTTGATGTTTGAGAAACTAGATGAGGAAAAAAAAAAAAAAAGGTGCAGGTGTCCTACATCCTGTGGAGTTTTAAGAGGATTCCAGCTGCAGTTCGTAAAGCACCAGAAGTGAGAGTGGCAGACCCAAGTCACAGGAAAAATAACTTATTATTTTAAGTCCTTAAGAGTTACTAAGCGTTGGTTTTCTAGCATAGATAACCATAAACTTGACAGAACTTCCTTGTTATCAATCTCTATGGTGTTGAGTCTTCAGAGGATAGATAAGGGAAATCAAAGTGCATAAGTGCTATGGTGATACCCTCTCCTAGCTCATTGACATGTGGGTCCCTTAGACATCTCCATTTGGGACTGGTGTGCCTTGTTTTCCTTCAGGGAAAAACCTGACATTGTGCCTCATGAAATATTTTGCAGTGTATGCAGAGAACCAAGTTCAGACTCACACAGGGTCTGTGTTTCTTGCTACTGCCTACTTACTTGATTCTGTGAGCCTTGTTCTTATGGTGTCTCCAATCCTTCTAGCTCCTATAATCTTTCCTCCTCTTCTAGGGGTTCTGTTAGAGGTTGGTCTGGTGCTGCTATATATTCAAATGCTAAATCCTGGCCCCAAGATCAGGTCTCCGCCTATAAGCAGATCCTTATGTATACCAAGAGACTTAGTATATGCCTCGCTCCCCAATTTAAAGCTATTGGTTAAGTTAAAATGGCTACAGCAAATTACTTAGGAGAATAGAAATAGAATTTCGGTTAGCAGGCTGGGGTCCCAGATAGGGAACATAAAGAAGGAGAGAGGAGAGAAGGAGGATGACAGAGGACAGAAGACTTCCATTAGATATGATGGACCAGGAACACATATCGAGTAAAATGGATCCCAAGTACAGGCTGGTAGAGCAAAAACTGCCCAGGAGAGATAGAAACACCAAGTATTTAGGAGGCATTGCTCTGGAAATAGTCTAGAGTTACAAAAATAGACGAGGGCTAATCCCCCCCACCTCCCAAGTAATTTGTGTCAACGCTGAATAACAGAATCGTTGTCCAAGTCTCTCTCACTTGGAAGCTAATGGCAATTGTAATCACGCTATAGTATTCGAGGCTCTCTTGACAAGACACCCTTATTAACCAGAGACAGTCCTCTTATATATAATTTGAATTGTCTCTTGTTTCCTCCACTTTTGTACAGTTTCATTTCAGTCCCTGCTGTGTGAATATTTGAAACTTTTCTTTAACATTAACATTGCGTCATGAATTTTCCCTTTCTCTGGATAGGACTTTACCAAATACTTATGGTATTTATGTTAGCGGGGACACTTTATTAGACAAATATTTGTTAATACCCATACATGTGATTCTGATTTGCTGAATGACTAGAAAAAATGATTCCCAGCTTGATCTTGGCTAGCCATGCTTTTCCACTGCTTCTCAATTTTGCTGTAAGAATACAAGACTGTGCTCCTTTTGTTGTGATAATAATCATAATCCTCCATGCCTGCCGTGCAGTATCTGTACTATAAAACAGAGAGAAATAGCCCCTGGTGAGAAGATTACTCGACTGATGTAATATAATCTTAAACTGACAGATAGTCAATATTTTGGCAGGAGGCAGTGAGAACAATGTCAATGTTCTCAATTTCTTCTTTGACTAGTGGAAATATCTACACATGTTGAAAAGTACTGAATGTAGAGACTGGATAATGCATATAAAGAAAAGAGAGGAATGGAAAAAGGTAGCATGAAAATTAGCCTTGCATTTCAAGAAAAGAGAGGAATGGAAGGAGGTAGCATGAAAATTAGTCATTTTTTCATTCTTCATTTGGTCATGGAGGCAATCTTGTTCTTCCAGGATTGTGATATGGGTGGAGGAATGACAGTGATACATGCAACATGAAACTTTGTCTTAAAATATGATGTGACTATTATTTGCGTGGATAATTGACTGGCACAGAGCCACAGAATGCCAGGTGTGCTGGACAAACAATGTATGCTCATGACAATGATGGAACCTGTTATACTGAAAAGTAAGACCAGAGAAAATTCACAGAGGAAGATACATCTGATCTCCACATGAAAGAATAAGAGAAGTTCACTAAGCGTGGAGAGAGAAGTTTGCAGGGCCATATCATAAAGTAGTGTGATGTGAAGCTAGTTAACTATAGGCAACCCAATAGTTTCAGACAGGGGTATAAGACTGTAACTGTGACTTAGCAGACACTGGTGTTTAGCTTCCTTCCTTTTATTTACCCTCAACACCTTTCTTGAGAATTGAGACAATAAAGTGTGGGAAGGATGATAGTGTTAGCAGGGAAGTATTCAAAGAAAAATCATGGAAGGCATCAGAAAACAATCAGATGACTCACTGTTTTAAATCAGAAAGATAAGAGTGGAAATAAACATGTACAACATTCTAATTTATAATATGGGAAAAAGATGCTGGGGAACATTGTTGTTTCATGCTAAGAAGACTGTGGAAGCTAATTAAATTAAATTTGATCTTTGGTAGAAAATAAGTAATTATTTAATTATTTAAGATTTCAAAAAAAACACCTTAAAAACTTAACATTTCAAGTAATGAAATGTTAAACATTTTCTTTTTCAGTGCTTCAAGGAGGATTAACATCTTAGTATTGACGAGAAAATTGCATTTGGGAGTGATTTTAATTCCTCAGCAAGTGAAAAGTGTTGAACTGCGAATTGTCTCACTATATTTTCTAAGCCAGATGTATTAGCCATGAAATGGGTAATTGAAGCTTATTCTATGGGATATATGCTCCATGGGAGAAATCTTTGGCATCCAAGTTTTGTCAAAATTTGTGTGCAACACATTTACATTATATTTATTTTAATATCTCATAAATATGTATTTTTGTCATTAAACCATTTTTTCATCTCCAGTTGAATATTGGGATGTAGGCTAGGAACATTAAAATCTGATTTAAGCTCATGAGGTTTTAGGGAAGATTCTAGAAGCTCATTATCATTTGTGGTATGTTGTAGTTTATATCATTACCTAGCTTAGTTAAATTGGAGCCACTCTGTGCCTCCCTCTCCACTCTAGCATATGAAAGTGTCTTTTCCTCCCTCAGTGAAGACTCATCAAGCTTTGTTGTAGAATTGATTAAATATTCCTGGAAAAATAGCTCTAGTTTGTCATTAAACTTAACAAATATCAAACTTCTGTCTCAAATGGGTTATGCTACTACAGTGACATGTTTTACATGATCAATGCTAAATTCTTCATGAGGAAATGAGAGTGATCAACTCTCAGTGATCAGTTTTTAAAGATTTTTCAGTTTTGAAGTACCAGTCTAGTACAGTTACCTGGGAAGCCAAAGGGTAGAAAACCCTCTTGGTTCTTGGTATAACCAGAAGAGCATGGACTCACTGAAGGTAGACATTTAAATATTTGGTGAAAGTGTCTGCCTATAGATAAAATAAATTAGACATATTTATTTATAAGGTGCTACCTTTCCTAGTGAGACTGCCTGGTTAGGAAGACAGATGGGTGACCTGCAGTCACACATTGATTAGGTAACAGCTTCTGTTCCTAAGAGAAGCCAAGTCTGGGGCCAGCAGACCTTCTCACTCATGATGATACGTTTCCTTTGTAACACAGACACTGTAATGTTTTCCTGCAAATTAAAGTACTTCATCTTTAGTCATTGCAGGCCAGTAGGCTGTGTTGACCCTGGGCATTTCCCAACAGCCAGCAACTGTGCGATAGAAATTCTCAAGTTTCATTTCCTTTACCACCTTTTTTTTTTTTAATCATTTCTGTGAAAACTGGCTTGTATATTTATACCAAGACCAAAAGAGAAGTAAAAGAAGAATAGCTAAATAAATAATTTAAACTAGGGTTTAGACGTCTGGAAAAAAAAAAAGCTATACTTGCTTAAGAATGTTGGAAGAAGATATATTTAAAAACACAATGGACAATCAGACTTCACAGGGCAAACTTCAAACCCTAGTGAGAGCAAAAATTAAACAAAACTAAATCAGCTTTGAATTTCAGAAATGGGAAAGTCATCATTGCCATGAAGATCCACTTATTTGATGGATAGCATGTTAGCAATGAGATCTACAAAATGTCATCTAAAGGACATCTACAAAATGTCAGCTAAAATTTTCTTCTAAACCTTTGTCTAGTTTTCTTGCCTTTTAGCTCCAGACTTTTTCAAATTATTTCCTCCACTTGAAACAGCAGATTTTCCCACTCATTAAAATCCTAAGACTATGAATAGTTATGACCTTTAAAATAATTTCTCAATAATACTTTGCACAATAACTAATTATTTATAAGATTCTGTTGTTAGTATAAGTTTCAGTTATTAAGACTTCTGTTTTATCAGTTATCCAACCATTGGCCCACTGGTTTCTGTCAGGAAAACTTTCAAGAAATTTAAAATATTGTTTATCAAGATTTGTCATGATAGTTTTACAAGCTTTATAACATCTAAAAGATTCATAGGCCTTAAAATAATTGACTTGCATTTTCATTTAAAATTCAACCTGACATTTGTATAATAAACCTTTGTCAATCTTGATAATTGCTCTAAATATATCATTAGATCTGATGAATAATAGTCAATCACTTTACAGCTGTTCACAAGCTATGTCTACTTAACTTGTATTTTAATTTAACTTACATTTTAATTAGTTAAGTGTCATAATTAGAATAGGAAGGTCCAGGACTTTGAATATTGCTATTATTTAGCACCTTTTGTTAAATTGTTTCTCTCTTTCCATCATGGAGGCTGAGGTGAGCAAACAATGATGACAAGGGTTATCAACACCTGCTGAGCCTTCTCACTGACCATCAGAGTTTTAAAGTATTTAAAACTGAGGATATTGCTGGAAAGATGAGTTGGGGAAAATCTCTTTATTGTCAGTAATAGGATTGATTGTAATATATTTGTTCCCTAAATACTTGTGTAAATTTCAGTCCATAGAGCATTGCATTTGTTTTGAAGACTTGGTGAAGTGGGTTTTGTTTTCACACATTTGCCTTTCATGCAAGTTCTATTTCCTATATACCACAGTATTCATTCCACAAAGATGGTTATGTCCCTTATTATTTCAAAATATTTTGGGGGGTTAATGAGTTATACTCTCACTCATAATATGTATATTCATCTTTGTCACCTGTTCTCGATTAGTAGAGCATTTGTCAACTGACTAAATTTGTTTTAAAGTCAACTTATGTTCATTTTTGTATTTTTTCCTAAAATATATTTTTAAATTTTTTTTATATCTCTTCACATATGCATGCTTTCAATTAGTTTGCAGGTGTAGAGTGAAAAATTATAAAGGCCATTTTATGAAATATGTGTAGATTTTTTGCCTTACAGAACTGAAAATAAGATTTCAGGCCTTCACATTCCAGGTGAAGGACACTTGCTGGATTACATTCCTCAAGCCTCGCCCAAGGCAGGAAGGCATTCCTGATTACAGATAAAGATGCTACCACCTAGGTGGGGCCCTAGCCCTATAGCCGGAAAAAGTAAAGATAGCAATCTGAAATGGCCGGATAGGGCACAATGGCATGGTAAAAACCACATTTTTGAGAAGAATGCAGGGCGATTTCCACATGACACTAATCATTTAGAGTGAATACCTCTGAATTGTTCCACTGTTTTCATGTTTTGTATCTTTAACAACCCCATCCCACTCCCCTGGTTTGTGGTTTTTCCCTTTAAAACCCTCCAAGGACTGGCCGAGGGGGGTCGGACCTTGACTCCAGCGCGAGTACCTGGTCAGACCGCTGGCTGCCAGCTCTTTCCCTAATAAACCTCTGCTGATTGCATCCAGGTATGGTTTCTTGTGATCTTTGGGTGGTCGCGATTCCGGAGGCTTGAGGAAGGGTCTCCCGAGTATGGGGCTCTTCATTTGGGGGCTCGTCCGGGATATGCGACCACCTTAATCCAAGAACCACGCTGGGAGGTAAAGGGACACCGCGGTTTTTTTCTGTCTGGTTGTTGTGTGACCTTTTGTCTAAATCGTCTGATTTCTCGTGTGCTAGGGTTGCCTAAATCGTGTGCTGTTTTGTATAGGTTTGTTTAAGTTATTTGGTTTCTGAGTTGTTTGTGCCCGTCTGTCTGAATTATTTGGTTTCTGAAAAGTGCACTTCGGTTTGGACTGGCAGCTGTTTCTGTCTCGTGAGGGGCAGTAAACCATTTTTGTTTCGAGAGGAGACAAATGAGTGATTAGCAGACGTGCTGGAGAGTCACTAGCTGCTGCACCCCCAGAGACGTTTGGGGGTTCATCTAGGTGCCGGGGAGGACGTGGAATCCCTCTAGGCCGGCACAGGTTTGCATCTAGGTGCTGGAGAGGACGTGGAATCCCTCTTGGCTGGCACTGGCGATTGAGACGGGTTTTTTTTGTTAGTCTTTTTGTGTGTTAACAATGAAAACTACAGAGAAAAGGTCAGAAATGGCCACCGTGGTAGTTGTGCTCTCATGGCAGTGTGTCTATTTTTGGGTTGTTCATTGCTGGTATGTTAGAAATCTGTTAGACTTGGTCCAGCATAGGCTGACCAAGTTGTCTGAATCTGTTAAATCTGAATCTGTGAAGACTGACCGTGTTGTCTGGTTATTGGAGTCTTACTTGGAAGGCGAGAGGCCTTCCAGAAGGTCAGGGGATCTGACTGTCAGGTTTCAAGAGACTGAGCGCTCCTACTTGGGAGAAGACGTGGAATCCTTCTCCATCTGGGGTCGTGACCAAATGTAGTTAAGTGTTATTTGTGCCACCCGTGGCAGGGGTGAGCTATCTGTGTTTTATGTACTACACGTGAGAGGGGTGAGTTATTTGTGTTGTTTTTTTATATGTGTGTGTCTTTTCTTGGCAAATCATCTGTGTGTTAGCTGTTAATCTACTGTGTTAAACATCTTGAGTTAAAAATAGGTAACATGATTGCCGGCAGAGAGAGAAATGAAGCAGCCGGTACAAGAATACAACTGCAGAAAGGCGGGCAGGTCCTTTAATAAGGGGCAGCTACCTCAGTTCGTGCTCGCGGTTCGTGTTCCTACAGCCCGCCTACCGCATGTAGGGTATGCTTCAGGTAACAGCACATGGAGGGTGCCCTCACCCAGCCCGCTCACCCAGCCCTCACTTGGCGGGCTACAACTTGTGGTTCCCCAGCACAGCAACAGCATGCAACAGCTACCTAGTTTGGTATTCCTGGCTGTACTGGGTACCTTGAGGTCACTAGTGCAACAAATGGCGGTTTTCCACCTGCCGCCTATGAAGATAGATGAGAACCCAGGTGATAAAATAAAAAAAAAAAAAAAAAAAAAAAACCTGGCAGTGGAGCCAGGACAGCTAGACAAACAGCCGCAGCAAGATTGTTCACCTGAGAGTTAATTTTTTTTTTTTTTTTAAAAAAAGAGAGAGACAAGAACTGGTTAAAACTGCTTACTTAATTTAGTTTAAAACTTACTTGTGAGGCAGTCTTGATTTACACAAGAAAAACTGATAATTCGCCCTGCTCTGTGGCTAGGAGAAGGACACCAGCAGAAAGTAGAAAAAAAAAAGGGGCCAGCAGTTTTTTAGCTTCTGTATGTAATAAGGAAGTTGATAATGATTTTTCCCAGTTTTATAAGTAAAGGAGTGCTTTTTTCTAAAATTACAGCTTAAAAGTTATAGGCTGCCCTGAGTCAGAAATATATATATATGAGTCAGGAATATATATATATATGAGTCAGGAATATATATATATATATATATATATATATATATATATATATCCTTCAGTTTTGATAAATTTTTTAGCCATTACTGTTTGAGACAATTTCATTATTTGTATGAGATTTTCATTAAGATTTGGTTCAAAGATGAGAGTTCTGACAAGATAAAATTAAAGAAGTGGTGAAGACTTGTGCTCTTACGTTAGACATAAAAATGTTTACTTTATTGTTCTTGTTGTAATCAGAAATAACTCTTTAAAAGGTTTTTATAGAACTATGACCAAAGTTTCTATTTTGTTAAAAGTTAAATTCAAATAAGTGTCAAATGTAACTCAAGTTGCCTTTTAAAAATTGTTAATAACTGTATGAACCTTCAACATCGTAATAGTCCTTACTGTGAAATGCTATAGATAAAGCTATTTGTTCTGATTTGATTTCTTTCTTAGAGCTTCAGAGGTGAGCTCACATTACACCTGTGGACAAGGTACTGTTTGCAGACTGAATTAGGTTGTGGTCTCTAGTGTGATGTGAACAGCAGTCATGCAGCCTCACAAATGCATCAGTCTACACAGAGTTCAAAGCAATAAATAAGGTAAAAGCCTTGCTTTCACAAGACCTTTGCAGGTTCTGGTCTTCAGATTGGGGACCCCGTCAATTGATCAGGCCGTGGTCAGCAGCAGGTCAATTTGGAGCAGATTTGACTGAGACCTCCATGTGACAGAAGGTAAGGGACACCCAGAGGCCCACGCCAGATTCCGCTGATAGGTCTTGAGAGAGAAGATTATATGAGACCCCACTAAGTTTGATCAGGACACATGAGGTTAAGCAGAGATCAGATAAGTTACCCACAGCCTTTCTAGACTAGCTCATAGAGACATTCTGTCAGTGTAGACAAGGCTCCAGAGGCTACAGAGACTACAAGATAAGTCATTGAAAGATTTAGGAAGTATACTACATATTAAAATGATTGATGGTAATAGCAAGTGAGAGAAGATTTAAAAGAAAGGAATAGAGAAGAGGAATAGAGAAGGTTTAGTGTAAGTCTAGAAGAAAAGAGTAGAGAAGAAGAATAGAGATCAGTTGCTGTGAGTCCACAGGAATAGAGAGGAATAGAGGAGACTAGAGAGAGGTGAAGAAAGAGAAAGGTGACAGGAAAGAATTTACAGAAAGCAGAAAAAAGGGATTCCAATCAAAGAGAGATAAAACTCTTTGAAAAAGACCAGTGTGTGCATTGCAAGTAAAGGAGCCAGCTTCAGGGTCCAAGAGGGTCCTCCTCCAGGCCAATGGGCCAAAATATATTTATGGACTACCCGAAAATGGTGGACTAAGAGATGGGCTGGGTATCCCATTCATTTATGGTCATCCTAGACTGTTCCTACCCTCTGTCGGGTTGAGACTTACTCCCCAGGATTGGGGTCCAGACAGGCTGCAACTAACTGACAAGAACTCACGGGTAGAGGAAAGGCTCCTCCTACTGACTCCATCCGGGGGCCGAGGTAACGTGCTTTACAGACGGGAGCACTTTCCTCCATGCTGGTCAGAGGCAAGCCAGCACTACTGTGGTGGACACAAATGCCATCTGGACTGACTCCCCACCCCTGAGATCATCGGTGCAGAGAACAACCTTGGAACTTGGGGCTGACAAGAAAGCCAACATCTGCATGGACAACAGGTATGCTTTTGCCACAGTCCATGCCTGCAAGGCTATATGCCAAGAGAGGAAACCCTGATGAAACCGGAAGCTGTAAATATTTGTTGCCCAGGATACCAAAAAGGGAGGAGACTCCAGCCTGAGGCAACAACCGGACAGATCAAGTGGCTTGATACAGGAGCCCTCCCAGGTTTGGGGCCTAAAATAGACAATGGCGCACACAAGAAGGGAGAACTATACTCCCCAGAAAGCAAAGGATTTACCAGGCTAAATAATACACAGATGGACTCTTAAGATATGAGTGCAACCAAGCAGCTAAGAGACTTAAAGCGTATAAGGGACCTTAGGTTCTAAGCCAGAGAAATAATAGGACTTAGAGTAGATAAGAAATACCTAGGAGAAAACAGCCTAGAATAGGGACCTTCCCGAGGTTTCAAGTGTCCTAGGTAATTAGATCAGAGAGCAGTTTTAAGGTAAGTCAGGAATTGAAGATCCACTGTTTATATTGTCTCCGAAGCTCAGGACAGGTAGAGAGAATATACAGGACCCTAAAATTAAACTACCCTTGGGAACTGGCGCTGGCTAGAGTGTCCCTTGTTCTTGCTCCATACCCAGAATGCCCATTTTGTGTGAGAAATGATTTTTCAGGCTACTAAAAGACTGTTCCTGGTGCTGTGGACCATCCGACCTCCTTGAAGTTCACCATCACCACCTGTGACTGATGTCAACTGGAGAAGATCCAGATGCCTGAACAACCCCCTACTCTTTGGCTCCAGGTCTTCTGCTATTCTACAAGGCTAAAGAAGCAGCAGGCCTTGACTCCTGAGACCACCCCAGAGGCACAGGGAAAATGCTGCCTTGGAGGGTGGGACTTAGTGTGTGTACACCCAAGGTTAAATGACAGCTTGTGATTACAAGATTGAAGTTGAAATGTGAATCTAGAGTTATATAGATTTGTTCCTTTTGCAATTTCTCTTTATTATATATGTGATTTTATGTATATGTAGACAGCTATGTGCCACAAAATGTGGAAAAGTCAGAAGACAACTTTGAAAGTGTGCTACAAAGAAAAGGAAATGTTTTGAAACCCCTAGTCAATAGAATAGAGCCCAAGAACCCCTGCTAACAGATACCTAGTGCCTAAAATTGATAAATGGTAGACTTACAGCTCCGGGTTAACACCATGTGTTTCCACTGCTATCTTTGATGAAAACAAAGATTATTGTGTACTTGTCCAGCTAGATCCCGCAGGTACTCTTGAACTGAGTTTGAGATACACCCTAGATGATTCTGCAGACAGCCTATTTTCCTTGACTCTAGCTGTTACATTGTGACTAGGAGTGGCCATAGGTATAGAGACAGGTGTAACTACATTGATACAGACACCTCATTACTTTCATCAGCTGAGGGCTGCCACTGATGTGGATTTGAGAGCCCTAGAACAGTCAGTAACAAAGTTAAGTTGTTACTAGACTTGCTGTTTCTTAAAGGAGAAAGTCTGTGTGCTGCTCTAAGAAAAAATGTTACTATTATGTAGACCATTCAAGAGTGACCAGAGAGTAAATTCAGAAAAAAAAAGTTAGACCAGAGACAAGATAGAGATGCACAGCAACGTTGATTCAAGAGTTGGTTCAATCCTCCCTTGCTGGACCCCTTGTGATTTTACTTTTGCTCTTAACCATAGGCCCCTACATTTAAAATAGATTAGTAACTTTTGTTAGAGAAAGGATAAATGCTGTTCAGCTTTTTGTGTTGCGCCACCAATATAAGACTTTGGGTCAAGAAAATGGTAATTATGATGACACTGGAGTTTAAATTTTCTAAAGATCCTAATCGGAAGAAGTGGGGTGAGAATAGACTTATTAATAATTGAGTTTTTATGATTAAAAACATAACCAAATCGGAAAAAGTGAGGAATGTAGAGTGAAAAATTATAAAGGCCATTTTATGAAATATGTGTAGATTTTTTGCCTTACAGAACTGAAAATAAGATTTCAGGCCTTCACATTCCAGGTGAAGGACACTTGCTGGATTACATTCCTCAAGCCTCGCCCAAGGCAGGAAGGCATTCCTGATTACAGATAAAGATGCTACCACCTAGGTGGGGCCCTAGCCCTATAGCCGGAAAAAGTAAAGATAGCAATCTGAAATGGCCGGATAGGGCACAATGGCATGGTAAAAACCACATTTTTGAGAAGAATGCAGGGCGATTTCCACATGACACTAATCATTTAGAGTGAATACCTCTGAATTGTTCCACTGTTTTCATGTTTTGTATCTTTAACAACCCCATCCCACTCCCCTGGTTTGTGGTTTTTCCCTTTAAAACCCTCCAAGGACTGGCCGAGGGGGGTCGGACCTTGACTCCAGCGCGAGTACCTGGTCAGACCGCTGGCTGCCAGCTCTTTCCCTAATAAACCTCTGCTGATTGCATCCAGGTATGGTTTCTTGTGATCTTTGGGTGGTCGCGATTCCGGAGGCTTGAGGAAGGGTCTCCCGAGTATGGGGCTCTTCACAGGCAGGAGAAGATGTATCACAGATCAAAATCAGCTTACTGCCCATGTAGATGGAACATGAAAACTAATAATGATTTTTTTATATTAAAATTGTTAGGCCATTTTTTCAACATTTGTTTTATATATTTATCTATGTAAAATTTCTAAAATGCATTTCAGTGTAATCTGTATGATAGGACAGCTTTTTTTTTTTATGTTTCTATTTTTTAAAAAAGCTAAAAACAATTCTTATGTTTTACATGTATTCAAATGCCAACAGGGACCAAAAAAGAGCTCAATCCCCGGAAGATGGATTTACCATTATGGGGCTGGAAAGTGTAAATTTTATTTCCTTAGATGGAGGGATGAAATGAATGTACCCAAGTTGCCAAGCTATGTGAATACACATTTTGGGTTGAGCCCAGAGGATTTCCTTCTCAGTCTTAACTATCTGGCTTCTCTTGGCTTCTCATTAAATTGTTCTGCCTGGACTCATTAACTTTGGCAATATGTTCTAATCTCCTGGCTTCTTCTCATTCTCTGGTTTATTCTGCCTTTATCTGTTTGTGTCTAGCTTGATCTCTGTCACCTATGTAAAACTGTCCTATTAAATCTCTCTCTCCCTCTCACCACATACACACACACAAAACTACAACCTGTGTCTCTCTCTGCTCTTAAGAAGCCCCTCTTTCCTGTGATTTTCTCATTTGAATTGGGTATATTCTATTGCTAACTCATTCTGTCAAATCTTTCTCTGATTTGTCTTCTGTCCCTCAATTAGATGTCACTTTCAAATATGGCTGCTTCCTTCTATACACTAACCTTGCCTTGATTGTTAAGGATTGAAGGTGTGTTCTAGGGGTGTATTTGTATTTCAGAGGAATCATACTGTAATCAAGAGTATACCTGCATTATAGTTAGATCACATAGACCTAGAAGGCCTTTGGTGATAATCCCTTGTCAGAGCAGCCATGTTGTTGGATTAAAAATTGCTCTACAGGAACTGACCCATTTGTCCAGACCACTTTATCTGACTCTGTGATAACTTGCCTTTCTGTTGACTTCTTTACCACTTATCATTCCTCATATATAACATTAGCAAGTTTTACTAAAGGGGCTTAACAAGTGTTGGCTTACTTGTTATTTTTGTTATTTGAGATGTAATGAAATGTAGTTTGCTCATACTTCACATTGGGCTTTTTACTTACTAACTCATGGCTTCTGTGAAGAGCATTATTCCCTGTGGAAGGTAATTACAATTAAACTCATTGACATGAGTACATGTGTTATAAAAACTCATAAAATAGTTTTCCTTATGGCCTTTTCAAATATCTTTAGTTTTAGTTATCTACCCCACCTGCTTTCCTGACCAACCCTTCAGTCCTTGTTTCACTTTTGTTTATTTTTTTAATTGTTGATTTTGTGCAATAAGTACATCATTATTCATAAGTTATACGACCTGAGTCCTTATGACTGCAGTTTCCAACAGGCCGGGAGAGTGCTTGACCATGAAGATAGGGGCATTCTGTGGCTTCCAGCAGCTCAGGTCCGGAGAGTGCTTGACCACTAAGATAGGGGCATTGGTCTTTCGGCTGCTGCTTTGATGATCCATGCTGCAGAGTGCTTGGTCTTTCGGTTGCAGAGGAGGCCTGAACAGAGGATCATGCTAGCCAGTCATAGCTACTAGTGTGATAGGATCACGCTAGGTAACCATGGCTACGAGTGTGATGAAGTGCTCCGGCCAAGGGCTCCTCTTTTATGCTTGAATTGGAGTTACTTCTGACATACATGGCATATAACCATGACTTCATTGCAGGTGGACTTTTGGTTATCATAATACTTTAAAACATGTCCAAACTTGTTTTCTGGACTTGTCCAGACTTGTTTTCTTTCCTATTACAATATGGATTCAGCTCTGTTAAGGACCTGCTCCTTACAGTAGAATTAAGATTTTTCTTGTGGAATATAAAGAAACTGAAGACCCCCATATTCAGGAGACCCTTCCTCAAGTCTCAGGAAATCACGACCACCCAAAGATCACAAGAAACCATACCTGGATGCAATCAGCAGAGGCTTTATTAAGGAAGTTGGCTGGCGGTCAAACCACAAGCTCTCTCTCTCAAGAGCAAGGTTTGGCCTCGAGTGGTGGACTAAGGGGTCTTTTAAAGAGGAAAACCGCAAACCAGGGGAGTGGGTAGGGGGTGAGGGGTTGCCAAGGATACATAACATAAGAATAGCGAAATATCCCAGAGAAACCCACCCTGAATGGTTTACCAACTCTTTCAGATTAACTATCTTCACTTCTTCCAGCTATAGCCCCACCTAGGTGGTTTGCATGGTCAGGAATGTGTCTTCCTGCCTTGGGCCTCTCCCACCCATAGGTGGGCCTACTGCCTGAGGCTTGAGGAATGTAATTGATCCAGCAAGTGTTCTGGGGTAGTGAAGGTCTGAAATCTTATTTTCAGTTCCGCGTTCTGGGACCTGCATTTTTCTGCCCAGGTCTAAGGGCAAAGAAATCTACACAGATTTCTAAAATGGCCTTTATAATTTTTCACTCTACAAAACAATTTATCATTTTTGAAAACAATTCTTCTCTATATTCACTTAAATATTTAAAAAATAATATAAACATTATGACTATAATTAAAGTAAAATATTTGGTATGTTTTAAAACTTTATTTTATTATTAACCTGTAAATTTATACTTTCTGTCTCTTTATCTCTGTTTCTGTCTTTGTCAATATATCTATCTGTCTGTCTCTCTGTATGTGCTGAGTCTGACCTAGCCATGTAGGTGACAGTATGACACGGTTTCCTGTCCCTGAAACAGAGCCAACAGGATGTAGGCCTCCTTGAATGTTGATGGTGGCTGTAGGCATAAAGCTTGTTTGTATAATAATGTACATAATTTCATGTTCCTCCTTCAAGAAATGTACTTTCTCCCAAAGTTAAAGACTCCAGGAAGCAAGGGTGCATCTAAGTCTCAGCAAAATGGTAGAATATTGCAACCTTCAGGACAGCCTTTAAGGTTGTGGGAAAGACCTCCTAAAATAAGTACAAAAATATATAGTTTCTTAACTATGTAAAACATAAGAATGTAAATATGAATTGTGTAAGGAACTCTACATATCTAAAGTAACAAACAGCTGCACTATAAACAGGTTTGACCAGCAGACACAGGGACAGGCAGATTCCTGAGTTCAAGGTCAGCCTGGGAGAGAGGAAGTTTAGGTACAGCCCAAGGCATGATAGTAATGGTAATTTCAGGACAGAGTCCTACACATGTATTTTATTGCCTGTTCTTGTGCTAGCTGTCTCTAGGAATCAAGGGCCTGGGGTCATGGGATGCTGATTCACTGGATAATCAAAAGGGAGTAAAGACTGAATTGGTATGTAAATAAAAGCTTGGGCTTTTGATCTGCAAGGGATGAACTGCCCAGAGAGTTTTTTAGAATTGCAATAAAGCTGTATCAAGCAGAGAGCTGTCTGGAGATCTCCAGAGAAAATAGATCTTAAAGAGAGCAATCTGGAAAGCTGCCTCGAGCAGAATACAAACTGTTTATAAGCCATGATTTTACTTCAAGTTGTTTGTTTCACTACTCTCAAGCACCCCTTCTCTGAGAACTTCTCTCCAAGCTGAGGCTGGTCCTTAGAAAATATGTGTGTGTATGCTCACGTTAATTCAATAGGGAAATTTTCAGACCCAATACCAAGACCTTAAGATTCTCAGTCATTGACAAAAATTTTTCATTTCATTGTGATTTGAGGCTATGTGTATTTCGTAAAGTAAAATTTGTCACATGTATTTTTCTTAGGAAAAATAAATAGAACAGATGCTTATTTTGTTTCTTCATCTGATACACAGAAATATTTAATGGAAATAAAGTAAAAATTGGACAATAAAATAAAAAGACAGGGCAGTTTTCTCAAAGTAAGTTAAAAGCTCCTGTGACTTTTACTTCAAACATTTTAGATCCTTTTTCTTTCATCCATTCTGGTATGTCTAAGCAACTTGTTTCAAGTTCACAGGACAACTAAATCACCTTACCCTCTAGGTTTTAAGGTCCTTTAAAAAGCCTTTAAGATGCCATTAGTTTGGTGCTGACCATCTATTGTACTTATAGTATATATTCTAAGGAAGTAACTGAAGTGTTTGCAGTGATTTATTGCTGAGGATTCTATTGAAGTCCCCCAAACTCAGGAGACCCTTACTCAAGTCTCGGGAAGTCGCGACCACCCACAAACTCCAAGACACCGTACCTGGAGGCAATCAGCAGAGGTTTATTAGGGAAGAGAGCTGGCAGCCAGCGGTCAAACTGCACACTTGCGCAGGAGTAGTGTGGGAAGCAGCTCCACTCTCACCATTACAAAGTGGCACTTGGCATAGGCATTGTTTGAGAGAAAAGACAACTCCATATATGGAGTTGTATGTGCTGAGAGGTGTGGTTACCTGATCACCCCACCTCGCATCATTGAGAGTGGCCAAGTAGCAGTGACTAGCAGCTGCTGATAGGATCAAGGCAATGCTTATAAGGGGCTGCGGGAGCTGGGCAGAGGGACAAGACAAGAGAAGGAGACAGAGGAAGCGCGCTGTACAGGGATAGCTGAATAAACCGCTTGAAGAAGAACACGGTTGCCATTGCCTTATTCCGTGGGTAGGACATGGGTAGCGACAGAGTAGAGTTTGACAAAGCCAATCAGTCTGAGGAGGGTTTTTAAAGGGGTAAACCACAAACCAGGGGAGTGGGAAGTGGGGTGAGGGGTTGCCAAGGATACATAACATAAGAATAGCAAAACATTCCAGAGAAACCCACCCTGAATGGTTAATAGCCATGGAAATTACTCAGTATACTCGTTCTTCTCAAAAATGTGGTTTTACCATGTCACTGTGCCCTACCCTGTCATTTACCAACTATTTATTAACTATTTCTCACTTGTTCCAGACGTAGAGCCACAGGCCTGTCATTGTGTTTTGCCACCTGAATGACTTTCATTCTTTACAACCAGTTCCTGAAACTGGCCTGGCTTGTTTCAGAGAAATTTTATATATATAAATATATATAAAATATATACTTTATATGTATAGTATATATATTTTCTATAAAAATGATTTTTATAATTTTTCATTCTTCACTATGAGGGTTAGTCTTCATAATCAACCTGACTAGAATTGAAATTTTTGGAGACACACATATGGGTCTACTTTTGATAAAAGCAAACACTTTGTGATAAAATTATTATTCAATCAGGAGATCAAGGACAACTGACAAGCATAAATCTTCCTGTATATAGTTAACTTTTAAATTTCATTGCTTAGAAAACTTAATCTTTTGCTTTGACATAAGCAATTTGATTATTTCTTCCATTGTAAAGAAAAATTCATCTTAAATGCTATCTTTATCTTTCTGCTTTAAATTAAAATACATATTAAATGTTTGAAGAGTGTTTGGTCCATCTTTGATAATCTCATATAATATTCATTCCACCCTTCAAACTCTTTCCATTTTTTTCTTTATCCCCTTACCCACATAGCTTCATGGTCTCTCTTTTAAAAATACAAAACAAAAATCATGAAGTCTATTTTGTGTTGGCCAGCTACTACTGGGATAGGAGCTTGCCCTGGAGTGTGATTCCTATACCAGGTATTGAAGAAGACCACCCTCTCTCTTCCAACATCATCAACTGTAAGATCCCCCCATCCCTTGGTCATTGATACAGGTTCCCACCCACAACCCCAGTGAGACACAGAGATGCAGATCGATGCAAAAGCAAAAGGTTTATTTTCTGGCACATCAGGATTGACCTTCAGTTAGTCCCTCAAGGCAAATGACTAAAAGGCAACCCTTAATGGCTATTTCAGTTTTTCATACTTTTTAAGGGCACAGGTTACATCAGCAAGGTTACAGTTCAAACTTATTGGCTAAGTATATTGACCTTTAAATCTATTGACTAGCAAGTTGGGGCAGATTATGACACACATTTGAACTCTACCTGGGACTTCCCAGAGGGTCAGATGACTGTCAGTTAGTACATTCTGTAGGTTTTTCTGAGAACATTTTACTCAAGAATGTTCCTGTGGGTTAGTAATGGCACTTTGCCTAGCCTTGACCCTGGGCAGAAAGCTCTAAGGAGGGTGTAGTATGGAACTGTAGCTCACACATGGGCATGGGTTCTGTTGGGCTGAGTTGCGGGTCCTGAGCATCTGCCACCACATTGGAACCACAGCTCAGCGGACAGAAGCATAGGAATTCAACTGAGTTTACTCAACACAGAGCTGAGCAGATGCCTGGCTATGGGAAGCCACACAGCTCTACTCCAGGAATGGGAAGATACCAGTCTGGGAAAATGAGACTCTTTGTCATGGTGACTCTCTTGCCTGGATCATGGCTGGCTTGGCTAGCTCTGCTTGAGTTGGCAGCCCATGGCTAAAACATAGAGAAGTCCTCCAGTGGGAGATTAGATGGCAGCTCATTAGTTGAGGCCCCCTCTACAGCTCTCCACATCAGGCCCCAAAGACTAGAGGAAGTCCATGATCTTAAAATGTTTATTGTCATGGCAGAAGGTGGATGAAGCTATACCCCATGTTCTCAGGGAGGGTCTGAGGTTAAATACCTTTGGCAAATAGGAGGAGGGTCTAGGAAGGAATGCTTAATTGGCTACACCCTCTGGCCTTTAGGTATCTCATGAATATGGAGATCTCTTATGGCTCCTTACCCTGTAGTCACACCCTCTACCTATGTGACCAATGGCCATAAACATCCTCTATCTGTGAGGGGGCTGGTGGAGATGTTGCCTTACATGACTGAAATGCACGGATCAATGGAGGTTTTCAGCCTCGTGTCAGGAGCCTGGAGTCTGGGAGCATGACAAAATGCATGCTGTCCCTTGCAAGGAAACCTTCTGGGTCTCTGACCATCTCTAGCCAGTGCTCGACCAGAAACCATGCTGTCCATCACAGTCCACCGCCCCACAGTGTGGGACTGGAAAAAGCCCTCAGTGTACCTCACAACCTTATATAACTCTTTGGTAGTTCCTCTTCTCCTTTATTCTGGGATTCTGTATATCTTGAGTTTATGCAGATCTTGTGCATGCCTCTATAGTCTTTTTTGAGTTTATGCATCTGTCCAGTTTTATCTGAAATACACTGTTTTCTTGTAGTCATCACCACCTCTGGCTCTTCCAATCTTTTCAACCCCTTTTCTACATTGATCTCTGAAGTTTGAGGGAAGGGTGTGATATAGACATCCCATATGAGGTTAAGCCTTCTACTGCCTCTTATTATTTGTTAGTATATTAACTGGTTACAGGTTTCTGTGTTAATCTCCATATTCTCTGACGAGGGTTCATTGATACACTTTTCTCTGGGCCTATAAATATGTCATTAGGACACACTTTATTGCTATGCACTTTAGTAGCATAGTAGTAAGTTTTTATCTACAACCAATTATGCACCTAGTCTTATGCTCTTGCTTTCATTGATAATGTCAGGTACTGGTTCCATCAAATAGAATAAACTTTTAATCAAGTAAAAACAAAGTGTTTGGTTACTCCCATAACATTCGTAACACTAATGTATTAGCTGAATATCTTGCTACATGGGGAGTTCTTATAGATTTCAGAATTTTTAGATGGGTGAGATTAAAAACTAATTTGTTCCTGTGGTAGCATATATAATACCTTCCAACAATATGAAAGATAAGCAGGAGGGGGTGAAGCTTTCCATTGAGTACCAGCTAGATATATCCATGATGTATGGCAATGTGTATGGTTTCTTCTGTAATACACTCTACTCTCAGGTTCTGAAGGATAACCAACAGTATAGGTTATTGGCAATTTGGGAATATTACAGGGTCTATGGAACCCAATGGACAATAACTCAAAACCATTACCTGTTTGGTACTTGGAAATTTACAATGTAACATCTAGTTGGGATGTTAAAAACTATTTTTCTTAATATTATAATTATCATTTATCTTTAAAGTATTACTGTTTTCATATATTAAAGTTATAAACCTATTAATAAATCTATATAATATATGTATATAATCTGTATATTTTACTTTTTTCAATATAATTATGTACCTATTTCTGTATAAGCATGTCTAAGTTATGTGATTAATAGACATTAAAAATTTCATATACAAGAAATGTAAAGTCTACAAAATTTTTAACATGGTCTTGCTAACATTACTGGAAATATTTGCATTTTGATAATCTACAGTATTATATAATTTGTGATATTTTGGCTACTTGAAATATATGCTCTTCTGCCAAGAGTACATTAGAATGTAAATTGGTTAATATTTTATCCTATGGTAATGTGATATGTCAAAAATAAAGTTTGAACTCACAAGCCTTAACAAAACTCTAATATAACATAGTAAAAGGCTTAGAATTGTCATTTTACCAAGTTCTACCTCTTGATATTATGGCATTTGCAATGTATAATTTTAAGCTGGTAAGCTAAAAGGTTTTTATTATTATTATTATTATTATTATTATTATTATTATTATTATTATTATTATTATAGATCTACTATAGAAAGCTGAGACTCATTAATAGAAAGAAGGTTGAGGAAATTTTAGCCATTAGGGGTGTGTGTGTGTGTGTTATGGTTCAGAGAGTTGAAGTCCAGCTCTAGGAATGCATTGTGTCTAGTTCTTATGATAAAAGAGTTCTCTTTTCTTTGGTATGGCCTTTTAGCCAAAAAAGATGCTGATATCTTTTTATATGTTCCCATGAAGAAACCTCCGTGTTTCCTACTCTTCTTACATTCTGTAAGCTTCAGAAGCAGAGCAAGCACAAATCACTATCTTTAGCTTCTTCTCAGCCATTTATGGAGAAAAGTAGTGAGGTACAGGTTAAAGGGTAAGCACCTTTGCCCAGGTCTCTGGTGGTATGGCACTTCTTTCTCTTCTATGATGCCCCATGTGGTACACGAAAAGGATTCTCTTCCCAAGTCCCTATCATACTCAGTATTCCACAGTCACCACTTGGGATACCTATCCCAAACCCCTCTTTCACTCAGCATTTTAGAGAGGTAGCTTTAGAATTTTCTTACTTTATCATGCCTCTGCTGTCTAGTTCTTGTGACTGCAACTGAAGATGAGACAAGGGCCTAGAATTTGACTTAATCAGAACAGACTTGCTCAAAACAGCAACCTCAGAATTCCATCTGTAGAATTTGCTTCAGCTCTCGATCCTTGAACTAAAATAACCCAATTGTGACACTGGGCTCACTGAAAACAACTTCATAGTGAAACAAATTTTTTTTCCCATTTAAAAGAGAAAATCAATACAGGGCCTAGAAAACTGGGAATGAAGCCTTTGCAATCTGGAAACTAGGTAATTTTTAGGAAGGAGAAACAGGAGTAAAATTTTCATGCAAAAAAATTACATGAAAAATTTATTCAGCTGCTTACTTGTGATTAATTGATAAAAAGATATTTACTGATGTCTGAATTTTTGTTATTATAATCCCATTCATAATCTACATTCATATAGCATTTTATATTGAAGTTGATTTTCCTCTTATGCGATAGATCACAACCACAATTTCTCCTCTCTTAACTCCCCTAGCTTCCCTCTACTTTTCCTCCATCTTATTCATTCCATGTATATCTTTCATCCAAAGGAGAAGGTCACCAAATACCCAAATACAGCAAAACAAAATGCAGTACTAAAAGGCAAAAGCTCTAAAATTAAAGCTGGATATGGAATTCCAACAGGAGGAAAAGAGTCCCACATGTGAGGAAAGACTCAGAGACATACCCACTTTCACAGTTAGGAGTCTCAACAGAAACACCAAGCTAACAGCCTACAAAAATACTGAGCTAGCAGTGACAACATCTATGCAGAGGACCTGATAGAGGTCTATGCAGGACCTGTAGATGCTGTTTCAGTCTCTGTGTACCTTGCTTAGTTAATTCTATGGGCCATGTTCTACTAGTATCCTCCATCCCCTCTGATTCTTATAATCTTTCCTTCCTGCCCCTTCCATGGGATTCCCTAATCTTAAAAAGGGGAAGGAACATATGGAGATCTCCAACTTGGACTCTCTTTCAGCATTTTATCTGGCTGTGGGTATCTGCATCTACTCCCATCCACTGCCTGAGGTAACATTGATGATGATGATTGCAAAAGGTGCTTCTCTGTTGAGGGAGATATTTAAAAACAGTATCTCCCAATCTGGCTTGCTCTCAATCAGCTGCCATTTTCCTGACTAAGCAAGGCCTGAGGCCATGAGCAGCTGCAGGAGTCCGCTTCTGTTTGGCTCAGGCCGACTGCTCAGGCTGTCCAGAACACTGGCCCTGGCACCCATGAGATGCCAGCATGGGAAATAGCTCTGCCAATCTGCCACACTGTCTCCACATGGCTGAGCCCAGACCATCCCGCCATCCATGAGGTACCGGGTAGAAATGAGACTCTAATGTTTAAAGATTAACCAAAGGCTTTATATGTTTGATAATGGTCAATTAACAAGATGCCCACACAATTATAAGTGTTAACCAATTAACTAACCTAGATATAAGTCGTTACCCAGGACTGCTCTTGATACATTTGTGGCCATCCATGGCTCCTACATCTCTGCTTCCTTAGCTCTTCCTCTTCCTTCTCCTCTTCCTCTCCTTACTCCTCCTCTTCTTCTCCTAAGCTCCCTAAGGTTGGAGGAATAAGGGCATGTGTCTTCTTCCAGTTAAAGCAATGTTTAAGTTGGGATAACAGCAAGTAGTTAGTTCTATGTTTTATTTGGCTTATAATGGGTATATAATTAACATACTAGAAAAAAATTATTTTCAGTCAAAAGTACAAAGAGTTAGGAAATATAGTAAAAATATAAAAATTTGTATTAGATTTGTAATTTGTTCAAATACTTTAAAGTTATGATATCCATATCACCCCCTTGACTTAAACACTGAAAAAAAAATCAACCTGTTTTTCTTCCTAAGACAAAATCCTTAACATTGTAGATGTTGGAATAACTGAGCACTGTCTGGTCAGATGAATTTAAGAATGTCTATCTAAGAATTATTGATATAAATATTAACTCTACATCTGCAGGTAAGGGGAGCTACAGTTAACAATAAGCCTTAGTTTCCTTCTTTATTTTCATACTTAAAATAAGATTGCATGTGAATTTTAGATCTTCAACTTGTCTCTAAGATGAGAAAATAAGCTAACTTTTAAACTATATAACCACTGTGTCTTCTAAATTCATTTGTGTGACACTATTATTTCCAGGTTGAAATGGTTGTGACTGCAAGAAATGGCTTCATTAGAGAGGTTAGGTTCGAAGATTGCTCAACAATATGTAATGATCTTACACAATAATGAAATATATATATATATATGAGTTTATCTATGCTACTGCATATTCGAGAACTTTACTCCCTCAGAGTGTGTGTGTGTGTGTGTGTGTGTGTGTGTGTGTGTGTGTACACATTTACTTTACAGGGGTAAAGTTCTATAATAACAAGACATGGACCATATATATTGGTTGTAAAAGAGTGCTATACATACAGACATAGCTATTAACAACCCAGAGCAGATGACAAATCTCTTCATGTGGTTTGAAAGGGAGATATGGTGAGTGAAGTTTAGACTAAGCTATGAGAAGTGTACTTGGTTTATAGTGCATATAGGAATGATATGTAGAATCCAGTGCACAGGAGAAATGGTGGACATTGAAGGCAGGTGAAGAGGTGCAGATGCACATAAAAGACCATTGCTAAACCACACCCTCTTGGGAGGCATCTGGTTATGTTTGTAGATAATGCCATGAGAAAATGTAATTATCGCAGGTCTCTTCCTTCACTTATGTCAGCCAGAAGCTCCACCCGAAGTTGACCACTGATTCTTCCCTAAAAGTGTTTGTAGAATCATAAATTCTCCCTAATATAACCTTAAGAGTATCTCACCATTCAGTAGCCTCATCAAATTTAACCCAAATAAGAGCAGAGCATCCCCTTTGCAGGAGTTACAGTAATCTACCTCGCTCGCAGACTCTGATTTCATTGTTCCTCTTGTTTATTTTTTTATGTAGCTCAATGTTCTGGAAAGAAAAATTTCTTTTAAGAGAATATTGCCTGAAAAATTAGAGGTAGTCTTTAGTTTACATTTTTGACACTGGGAAAGAGGTTATTTGTCCATGCTTACAAAACAACTACACAGGAGTTCATCTTCTGTAGATGTATTCACAATTGGACTACTTTGTTACATGATCAAGAAATCCTAGGGTCATCAATAACTAAAAGCTTGCTTATACTAGTTTATTTTATGCCAATGGTATGCTCACCTGTTCAAATCACTATAGCTTTTCTATGAATGCATGTAAGGATTCATATCTTCTGCATTTCTCTTTATACCTGAATTCTTAATGATCCAACCAGATGGGCATCTGCCTACTTCTTGAACAGTGATGTTCTGGAGTTTGCAACACTGAGATTTTTAAAAAGTATTTGTGATGAATTCCTTAATAGACAACAGCAGAGGATCCTGCAGTTCAGCCTGTTAATGAATGATACAGCTTTTGGCTAGTGTTAGGTTGAAAAAAAAATGGATTTATATTACAATAGTATACCATCACATACTTTTATGCAATCATCTGATAATTTTAATGCAAAAAGGTTTTAAAACAAAAATCACATGTTGGGTTGTAGAGTGTGTGGTTCCTGTTGTGTTGATGAGTGGGTACTGTACTGTGTCTGTCCCCCCAAAGGGCTCATCTTGCTCAGAGGGACAGAGGCGTGGATGTAAGGCTATGTGAAGCTGTGGGACTCCACTCCAAGGGTGAAGGAACATAGTCTGAGGTCCCGCTGGGGGCCAGAGCTCTTGGGTTAGGGTTCCCTGGGCCAAAAGGCAGCCAGGAAGAAGTTGGTTTTCAGGCCCCTGGGCTCTCAGGCACCGCTAAGAGAGCAGCAGAAGGATTGAGACTGAAGTGGCTGGATAGGCATGCAACTGAAGGGAGGAGGGGGAGAAACACTGCCTGCTTCTCACCAGAGTGAGAGTTCTGGTTGCAACAACTTGCTTGGCTGGGTCACAGCAGGCTAGTCTTGCTTACTTGAGTTGGTGGCCTCAGTGGCTGGAAACACAGAAAGGTACTCTGGGAGATTAGGTGGTATCTCAGTAGTTGAAAACCTTCTCCATGGTTTCCCAGAAGAGAAATAAGCTATGGTCTTAAGATATTTATTGTCATGGCAGAAAATGAATGAAACTATATCCCTAGTACTCAGGGCAACCTGAGGTTAAATACCTTTTGCAAGGAGGAGGGTCTTGGAAACAATGTTTAATAGACCTTTTGGTATCTTATTAATATGGAGATCTCTCTTGATGCTGGAATCATACCCTTTATCTGTAGAGGGAATATGGGGTGTTGTCCTAAGTGCTTAAAAGGTGTGGATCAAAGGAGGCCTTGTGTCAGGAGCCTGGAATCTGGGAGCGTGGTTAAAAGCATGCCATATCATTCAGGGAAACCTGCTGGGTCTCCAGCCACCTCCAGCCAAACCAGAAACCATGCTGTCCTTTCACAGTTTTACAAGCACCCTTTGAATTGCATCTGCTTTCAAAGAAAATAAGTAATAAGGGTGCTTGTATTGTTTGCATGTAAAAGACTGTTTATAACTTAATTATAACTTCTGTTGCAGAAATGAAATAGAAAATAGTGTTTTTCCCAAATTCTGAGAATTAAGGTAAGAATAAATGATTATGTATTTTCACTGAAAAGAATTTACTGTTTATATGAGGAGTGTGAAACATTAGCAAGAAAATATGTAGACTAAATTTAACTTTACCATTGAAGTTTCTGTATCTCATAGACTCATTAGAAGTTTCTTGGCAGCTAATTGTTATAAAAACATTATATTGTCTGAGGTCAGAGAATCAACATTAATTTTGTCATTGTCTAAATACATATCTTTAGTTAGAAATTTAATAACTTTGTTTTGTTTTATTTTTGGTTAGAATGATGCAGCTGATTTCTAATCCATGTGATAATGTGGACTGACTTATAACATTTCACAAGTTGACAGTTTATGCTACCATTCATCTCTGAGATAATTCATATAAAATTATGTGAATTTATTATTATAAAATTCCATGAATTGAAAGTTTATTGCCATTCCTTTTGTCCTATACTATTTCCAGTAACTCTAGCGATCAAGTGATAGATATCCTTTAGTTTCCCTGTTTCAATCTTCACCACTGACTCACATTTAATTCTATTGGTAATTTGAGGAGATTTCTATAGCACGGTGTTCTTGATAAGTTTCTCTTACTATTTTAATTTTAGATATTAGTCTCTGCCTTTAGGTATTTGAGTTCATAAATGTATTTGAACACGTGTGCCCGTAGACTTTTTCATTATCTTCTGTGTGTAGAGAACACCTGGATTCCAAGGTGATTTTAGTTACTTTATGGTAGAAGCAATTATAGATAGAGGTAGCAGAAACTAAAACTTCTTTATCATCATATATTCCAAGCCAACTATTATCAAGAGCAAATTTGATGAAGAAACAAATGGTGTGCTTGTCAATGTTGGCCATGTACACCATGAAGAACAGTGATTCATTGCTGGAGAACATTTAGGAATCAGCCAAGGTATGCAATGGGAGAAAATGTCAAATCTTGCAAAATAGCACAATCAGTCTGACAGAACTGAGACATAGGAGTATTCCTTTAATCCCTAGAGATGAACAATGAGACAGTTTAAATCTTGTAGAAATCACAGTGTGTTAAGAGAAGTGGACTATTCTGATGTCATATAGGAGTAAACTAGCAATGTCACATTTGGAGGACTTCATTTGATAATTCTACACTTCCTTCACCTTGTTCCATTTTTGTTTAGGAGATTGTTATACAGGGTGATCATACTTACACCATATACACTCACTTCTACCAGGTCCATCCTGGCCCACTCTCTGCCCACCCAACATTGTACACTCTGATAGTTTTTAAAATTTGTCTATTATAGTTGGTGTTGCCAATATAGTTTTGATGGTGTGACCTTCCTCTGGAGGATGGTGGACACACCATGGGCCACACCCTTAAAGGAAAATTACTTTCATACACTCAGCAGCTTTATTATTTGCAAGGGGTAAACTTTAGTGTCTGTCTTCCCTGTGGTCTGTTAAGATTTTGTCTGGCTTGAGTTTGAACTTGTGCAGTTTGTAACAATTGCTGTGAGTTCTTTAGAATAGTAAATACAGAGATACATTTTGGTATAAAATAGGTGCAAAAAAAAAAAAAAAAAAAAAAAAAAAAAAAAAAAAAGAAGAAGAAGCTGCCAAGTAGGAATGGCTTTCACAACTACTTGTGAAGATTTCTAAAATAAATATAAAAATGCTTTTTCCTAAGAAACATTGCTAGTAGGTTGGTAGTATATACCAAATAGGTGAATTATTTATATACTGATTCATAACAGTACCACAGGTCCAGTCAGAGGGCAGGCTATGTTTTCAAACTATTCAGGAGAAATACAAGCTAACTATTTTCTCAAATAGTAATATGAAGATCGAGAGAATTAAATGACTTTTGTGTATTATAAATTCAGGTGCATTGGTTATTGCAATTGTCCCCTTTTGTAGTGATAGGTTGAGCTTTAATGGTTTAAAATCCTTTTCCCCAAGTGGCATATTAAGGAAGCAGCTTCCTTGGTTTCAGTGATTCTTGGCTTATTTTAGACAGTGCATTGTATCACCAAGAAGATAGTAATACATGAAGGGAATATTTAGGACTGTGTGGCACTGAGATATGCAGCTAACAGGCAGATGCCAACTCAACTAGAGAAGCCAAAGAATGCTGGGATCCCAAATGTTATTCAGGGTACTGGTAAGCCACACACATCTCTGCTGAGACATGCACGATGAGGCAGAGCTAAAGAATTCTTACTTGCAGAAGACAATTTCATGTAGTCTTTCTAACAGAAAATTTCTTATTTTTTCTAACAGGGAAAGATTATTAAATGAACTTACAATGGAAGTTTCCTTTATTATATTAAGAGTTTAATTATGTATTTTTATTTATACATGTAAGTATTATGTATGTGTGTATCTTTATGTCATTGGTTTATAGATGCCCTCAGAAATCAGAAGAGAGAATTTAATCTGGATCTAGCATGCAAGTAGTTTGAAGTGATGGTCATAGGTGTTGGGAGCTTAACATTGACTCTCCAGAAGAACAGCAAGAGTTCTTAACTAATGAGTCATCCTTCCAAGATCTTTTTATGTCATCTTGATACATTGTTGCCCTTATTTACTTTTCTCTCCTTCATTTATCAGCATTGTCTTGTCCTCCCGCTATCCCTGATGTATCCTGCTGCCCCAGTACAATCCCTTATGATTTCTTATATTTTATCCCACAACATTTTCTTGTAACATGTTCTAACTTATCCAATGAGCTATTCTCTGTTTTCCTGCATCCATCACCACATACATACACATACATACATACATACATACATACATACATACAATATACATACACACTCTACCAGTTTACAAGCTAAGGCACACATGAAAAAGAAAACATTTGATATCTGTCTTTCCAAGCTTGGATTTTCTCATTTAATGTACTATTTTAAATGCCATTTTTCCTTCAAATATAATAATTTTCTTGTCTTCATAACTTATTAAATATTTAATGTGTATACATTTTCATTATTTATTGGTTCTATGATGAACAACTGCACTATTTACATTTCCCTGCTTCTGGAAAATTGGTGGAAAATAGGTAACAATAAACATAGGAGTACCAAATCTCTGAAGTGCTGTGGAGTCCTTTGGGTATGTGCTCAGGAGTGAAGTAGGTGGGTCATGTGCCAGTTCTACTTTTAATATTTTGAGAAGACCATGCTGCTGATTTTTATAGTGACTACACTACTTTATACTCTAACCAGCAGTGGACAGGGATAGCCTTTGCAACTGTAATTTATATTCTTGATGAAAAAAAGGATATTTTAAAGAAAAACATTAAAAAAAAACCCTTAACTGGGCCATAATAAAAACCAAGCTGTTAATGCTGGGGTATCTACTATTTCTAGGGAAATGTTTATTACAAATCTCTCTCAATCTCTCTCTCTTTCTCTCTCTCTCTCTCTCTCTCTCTCTCTCTGTCTCTCTCAATCTCTCTCTCTCTCTGTCTCTCTCTCTGTGTGTGTGTGTGTGTGTGTGTGTGTGTGTGTGTGTGTGTATCTGTGTTTGTGTATGTGTATTTGTGTTTGTATGTCTGTTTGTGTGTAGGGGAGAGTGCATGTACCTTAGGTTGATTTCACATTTATCTGTTCTCAAATGATTTATGTCGAAATTTGTATTTTCCTGCTTAATATCTTAATATCTTTCATTTTCTGTCTCTCTCCCCCTCATCTATCTCCCTGTCTCTGTCTCTCTGTCTCTGTCTCACTTTGTCTCTGTTTGTGTGTGTGCACGTACTCAAGCAATATTGCATGCCTTCTTTTAATCTGAAGGCTTGTTCTACAATTTTCTTGTCAATTCTTATAGACATCAAAACAGGTTTATAAAAAAGCATTTTAGATTTGAAGGTAAAAGTTCTGCTGTGCAAACCCGAGGAACTTAATGTGATGCTTGGATCTCATAGTGAGAAAAACCTGCTTTCAAATGGTTTTCTCTGACCTTCCCAATATCGCACTGTGGTATGCAAGTATTCACGCTTCTATACCACACACATGCACGCATACACACACACAAACACACACACTCACACACATACTCACAAACACACACACACTCACACACACATACACTCACACAAATACACACACTCACATACACATACACACTCTCTCACACACACACACTCACAAACACACTCACACACACACATACACACACTCTCTCACACACACACTCACAAACACACACAAACACACTCACACACACACATACACACTCTCTCACACACACACACACTCACAAACACACACAAACAAACACACTCACACACACACACATACTCTCTCATACACACACTCACACACACACACAAACAAACACACTCACACACATACACACACTCTCTCTCTCACACACACACACTCACAAACACACACACACTCACATATACACACTCACACACACACACAAATACACACACACACACATACACTCACACTCACAAACACACACAAACACACTAAAAATTGTCTTAATTGTAAAAAGAAGAGACTAAGCTTTGAGGTTAACCTAGGACTATGGTTTTAGCTGGAATATTAATACCCCAACTCTTGTTTGTATGATCTCAAGAACACAAAAATCATTGAAGGCATAAAAAAACACAAAGAGAAAATATTAATTTTCATAAAAGGATTTCATTTAGTAAACATTACTTTTAAGCAGACTTTTTTTTCTCATCAAGTATTGCATTTTCAACCTTTGGTTTATTAATTATATCTTATTAGAAATGAAATGAAAGTAAATATTTTGGTTCAGTACTAATTGAACAGTAAACTATAGCTTCAGTGAAACAAAGATATAGAATAAGATTAAGAATAAAGAATTGTCCACACATACTCATTTTTAGGCACATAACATAAACAATCTTGGGGCTCAATATAATTGCTATATCTTATCAGGAAATCATGAAAAATTTATATTAATTCATAAAGATACAACAAAAAATTCCAGTTTTATGACATTCTAAATACAAGGTCTACGATTTTCACCATGTTGTCAAGGCATGCAAGCAAATTTACTCACTTGGTGTTGATTGTAATGCTGGTGTTGAGAGTCACTCAAAGATTCTACCACAAAGGCCTCCATTATGCCTCTGATGAGTTTAGCAACTTTTGTGGAAAATTCAGTATATTTTTAAATATGATCTAATCTTCAATAAATTTATGCCATTATGAATCTACAAATGAGAATTGATTGTTCTTATATGCAAAATGAGGCTGTGTTTTTTCTGCATCAATATAAATTACATTGCCCCTTTTCATTGTCAAGATAAACAGTATAATTTACCTTTCTATTGAGTAGTGTTATATTGGAATGGTATACAATCACTGAGTGATTTATATTATATAAGTATTGCAATCCTTCTACTAAAATGCCAAAAAATATCAATGAAAGTGCTGAAGTGACTAAGACCAATATTAGTGCCATTATCAAACACTGGAAAATTGGGGATGATATGCATTATAAATATGACTAAGATTGTTTGTGTGTGTGTGTGTGTGTGTGTGTGTATAACAAGTGCCCAAACTTCTTCTGTACACACACACACACACACACACACACACACACACACACACACACACACACTTCCTTAACTATAAATTAAAAAATTAGGTCTAGATAGTAAAATTCTAAATACCTTCCAATATTAAAGTTGTGCTTTAATGAGCTTAGAAATTGGTTTAGAAAATATTAAGGCAAAAAAAAATCAATAGAAAAAGATAGCATTATATAGAAATCAAGCAGGTTATTGGCCAAAGAATTACTCATATTTTGTTCTTAACTTTTAAACAGCATATGTTGGTATCATCAAAGAAGAAAGTGCAATGAAATATTTCATCATGTTAAAAATCTACTATGAGTCTTATGCCCTTAAATAAGTACAATTTTATAACTTGTTAGATACATTAATGTTACTTTTGTCAAGGCTATGCCCTGTGAGTATGTATGACCAATATGATAATGTTCATCTATTTGCAGGAATATCTCATTATTTCTCTATTAGTTAAATGCCTTAGCAATGTTACAATTATAATAATAATTGATGATGAAGATAATGGTAATATTAATAATGATGAAATAATTGTTTTTTAGTCTTGACCTTAAAGACTGACTTTTAGGTGAACTGGCAATATTTTGATGCTTTTAAGTAGTCAGCACATAATTTTCCAGTAATGAATTTTGCATCTCTGACTTTTATAATTGAAGATAATTCCTTTCATTGTTTTAAAATTATTTTAAAATGTGAATTTATCTGAAAGATATTGTCCTAGTTATTTTTCTCATGCTGTGATAAGACTCCAACCAAAGCAACTTACAAAAGAATGCATTTGGATCTTAGACTTTCAGAAGGTTAACTTTCAGAAGTTAGATGGTTAGTTACAATCATCATTGTAAGGAACACAGCAATACTATGCGGATAGACATGGCACTGGAGCAGTAGCTGAGAATGCATGTCCTAATCTACAAACATAGGTAAGCAGAGGTAACTTTGAATACTGTAATCCTCTGAAACCTCATAGTTTGGCCCCAGTGACTTATACACCTATATGTCACACCTCCTAATCCTACTCAAACAGTTCAAGGAATTGGGGACCAAGTATTCAAATATATGAAACCATGAATGACATTCTTGTTCAAAGGCCTACTCATGTAATATTATAGCATGTTACTTGTCATATACAAGGCATGAAAATATGTAGGGAAACCATCACTAGACTTCTGACATGCAAAGATTTGTCTCTCCCACTTTTCTTTGGATGAACCACAGTGTAGGTCTGTAAGTTGCCATTTCAGTATTTTTTCTGCTGTTGATTTTCTCTTCCTCAATCCATCTAGCATGTGACATATTTTCTAAACCCTTCCAGTGAACAATTAATTCCCAGGTGTACTTTATAGTTACCCACAACATACTGTGGGTCCCTGTTCTGGAGGGTGTCCCACGAAGATTTCTGGACCGGCCCGGTGTGGGGTTCCGGGCCAAGGGGATAGAGTGTGCTAAGGGAAGGGGAATCACCTCCACTGCCTCTGCTGCTGCCTCCGCCCGCATCTCCGCTCTTGCTACCCAGTTACTCCCAGGTGCTGCAACTATCTCTCAGTCCTGAGTTGGCCTGGTAAAAGGAGGGGAGGGTCCTGAAGGCACTTCGGGAGAGCAGATCTCTTCCCAAGTGTTGCAGCTCTTGCAACAGTAACTATTGGACAATGGGATGATTCTCACACACCTTTACTTTTCTCGAATAGAGCTCTTTTATATAGTTTTGGGGTGGGTCAGAGTCTGGCAGGAGATAACGCCTATTGGCTTGGTCGGAGAGCTTAGAGATACTTCATCTACAGTGGGAGAGACTGAAGCACTGTTCCTCATGACTGATGACCTACCTCTCTGCAGGAGCGGCTGTGGAGGGCTGAAGCTAAATGAAAGAGCCCTGAAGCAGAGCCGAACACCTGACATCCAAATGGTCTGGGTTTCGAGGCCTGTGTTTGCATCCAGCCGCCTCTCACAGCCCACCGCCCCACAATATACCACACAGAATAAAAGGGAATCTGTTCTTTTTTCAATGCTATTCCTCTGGTTAGTGTAATCCCTCACACACATCTGGCTTCCATGTGTCTTTAGAGATGTGATAAGAGTATAGGAGTATAAACCAGCAGTCTAATCATTGTGTTTGCCTAAGCTTCTAGAATTGCCTATATGGGGCCTCACATAGAAGGCAGGGGTGCTCATGCTACAGACTGATGTGATTTTATTATGAAGAATGGTGCTTAGGAGCATGACAGTGGAAGCTGGATGGCCTGGCATGTATGCAGCCTTAGGCTTAATACCATGTGCCACAAAAAAGTAAGGAAGTATGAAGGGTTAAGTGGGGTCCCTTGTCTGCTCTGACCCAGGGCTCCAGCCGCTCTGGGAGGCAGGTCATGGGAGTTTTGACTGCGCTTACCTCACATAGGCGCTGGGCAGGTGTTGGACTATGGGGAGCTGAGGGAAAACACTCCTGGGTGGGAAAGAGAAGTCTGAGGTCCTGGGGGACAGCTGGAGCTAGCTTCCAGATCCTCGAGCCTGCAGAGAGGCTGGGGTTTGGTTCTCAGGCTCTTGGGTACCCAGGTGCCACTGGGAGCCACAGAAGAGCTTAGAATGATGTGGGTGCCTGAGGGCTGGATCTGGCCCAGAGGTTGAAGGGGAAAGAGGGGAGCTCCAGTTGGGTCCCAGGAAGATGAGTCCTTGGCCTGTCAGCGAGCATGGCTTGGTGGAGGCAGTGGCTGGGAGCACTGAGAGGCCTTCTGCAGGAGATTAGATGGCTGACATTTTAGGCGAAGGCCTGCTCCATTGCTTCCCCACTGTGGATCCTGATGAAAAGAGGCAATCCAAGGTTTTAAAGCATTTATTGTAATGGTGGAAAGTGGATAAGTAAAACTGTACCCCACTTCTCAGGGCGGGTCTGAGGTTAAATACCTTTGCAAGGGAAGAATGTCTGGGAAGGAAAGCTTAATTGGCTAAGCCCTTCAGGCCTTCAGGTACCTCATTAAAATGGAGATCTGTCTTGAGGCTACAGGCATTGCCCTTGCGTGACTGATGGCCACAAATCTATGGAGGGCTGCACGGCCTCATGTCAGCCTAGTGTCCAGGAGCGTACCAAAACACCTTCCGTACCTTCAGGATCACCAGGGTTTCTAACCTTTGCTCAACCTGTAACCAGGCTGACTTTCACAGTACTACGCAAGCAATCAAGCAGGGCAGCAAGCAAGCCAACTATGGCTTGCTTTTGTTGGGACTTTCCACGTCTTGTGTCTAAACATAATGCATGATAGATATTTCTGGGAAAAATCTAAGTAAATTTCATCACTTACTATTTTTTTAATAGAAAGGCTTCATGGTAACACTAAGACTGTATTTGCTTACCATTTATTTCAAATACTAAGCATGAAATTCACTGCAGCATGTGTAAAATAGCCAAAGCAAAATTATGGAATAACCAATAGAAGAACTCATAAAAATAATTAATGTATAAAATAATAATTAACAACTTAATTGAACTATCTAGAATTATAAAGAATTTATTTTCTATTATATGTCTAAAATGTTTTATCAATAAATATTTTCACAGGTTATTGATGTTTTTAATAATTAATCAAAATTACATATATTTATCCACATGTGTACAAATTATAGTCATCATAAAATCATTGGTTTGCTTAAAATTGCCCCCTTTTGCTCCTTCTGTCTTTTCTTCTTCTTCCTGAAGTTTCTGTGGGGTACCTCTCTTTGCTGCTACCTCACTGAATTTCAGGTTAAGGAAACATGTAAATCGGATCAGGGAATTTTGTGAAATGTGTGGGAGCAGGCACATAGAAATAGAGAGTTATTTGTTAATTTATCCTTGTTCAAAATCTTTGCATCTTTATCTCAAACCACTGGCCATAGTTCACAAGTTGGCAGTTTCCTTGGATAAAATTTCCAATTATGTTGGCATCTTTTATATCTTATATATCATTTGAATTTTCACCATTTGAATTACTTTCTTCATACATAATGATAGTTTCTTTGGTGCTCTCCTTCACACAATTCCTTCTGATATTCCAGAATTTTAAGTTCATTTTCTCAACACTTTAAAGTAAAAATGGCTTGAATAAATAGAGGCAGAAAGAGCTACTTTTTAATTAATTTATTGTCTTTTACAGAGTTATAATGTAACTTATGATGTTTACCTTTTATAGTTATATGTTGTGCCTAAAATGTGCCTTTGGTAAGTTCCTCACTTCCAACATCTCTGTGTAGCTATAGAGATATAGCAAGTATTAATTTTATAGTGTACTGGGTATAAAGAAAGAGTGAAAAGTTCAGGGTAACTCTATCTTAGAAACATCTGATATAGACATTTTCCTTTAATTTTATTTTAAAAAGTGTATCAAACAAAGCCTTAGTTTGTGGTTTATTATTTGTCTTCATTAATTTTGTTCCACTGACCTTAAATTTTATTAAATGAACATCCAACAGTAGAGGCAGAACCAAGATGTTTCTTTCTCTAAGCATAGTGTTTTAACCTTGTCTTCTAAGTTTCCAATCTGGCCAATATCAGTTGCCTTCATACCTGATACAAACCATTTATTATAATTAGAATATCCAGCACTGATTTCCATTTGGATGTAGCCACACACATTTTAATATTCCTTTGATTCCTCATGTCTCACATCAAACCATTCATGCAGTAATATCAGTTCTAGTTTCTGAAAATCTTATACTCTCACTTCCAGTATCACTCCTAGTGGAAAAAAATATAATTGTGCTACCTCAAAGTTCATCTGTAATCACCATCCTCAACATCACCTAAACAGATATCTCTGCTAACAAATAAAGGAATTATCAACTGCACTCAAAGCAGATCTGAACAAGTATAATCTCAGGCAGCTAGGACACAGATAAAAACTCTATCTATAAACCACTTGGTACTTTAATTTCAGTCAGAGATGGAAGTCACATTTATCTTGAAAAATAATTCAAGAATGTATAAAGCAGAGTATGACCATTTGCTCAAAGGAAAGAGATTGATTAGTATGCTAATACTATAAAGAAAACAAAATTTCTTAATAAGAACTTCTCCCTAAATTTTTGAGTTAACTCTATCTGAATGGTGATCAAACTAAAATAAAAACAGGGATACTGATTAAAAATAAATGAACAAAGACAAACACAAATAAATAATACTAATTAGTAACATTTGTACAACTCCAGTTTTTTTTCTTTTATATTAGATATTTGATTTATTTATGTGGGATGGTGGGCTGTAAGAAGCAGCTGGGTGCTTGGTTGAGCATGAGCTTGCAACTCCAGAACCTTATTGGACTGCAGGAGTTCAGCTCAGTTCCTAGGCCCTAGTTCTTTTCATTTAGCTTCAGCCCTCCAACAACCACTCCCACATATAGGTCTATGACCAACAGTCATGAGGACCAGTGCCTCAGGCCCTAGAGAGATTTACATACTAACAAGGTACCTGAAGGCCAGAGGGTGGAGCCAATTAAGTATTCTTCCCCAGCCCCTCCCTCCTTCTCCCTCCCTATTTAACTCAGGTCTGCACAGGATTTTACAAGGGCTACATCCAGATCCATCCACCATCTGCCATGACATTAAAGCCTGTAAAAACCCATGGACTTTCTCGTGTCATTGCGGCTGCGCCATTGAGGAACCGTGGAGCCACAACAGCTGTGCCTAACTTCCCCGTGGAGGAACCCAGAGCATTCCCAGCCAACAACCCACAGCCTGGCATGATGAACCCTGCTTCTCCAGCAGCATTACCTAAATATTTATATTTCAGATGCCATTCCCTTTCCCTGTATCTCCTCCCTAGAAACCTCCTATCCTATCCCCCGTCCTCCTTTTCACTTTTGTATCATTTTAATTACATGTAAGTATTAACGTCAATTCTAGGTTGAGGAACTAGCAATACAATCGTCTTTTCTTTATGCATTGAGAACTCTTTCCTGATACAAAATGATCACATTAGTTACCAGTGTGGTCTCTAAATTAGTGTTTTCTTTGTACACAACAAGCAAACTTTCTCAAGTTCACCACTTTCACTATCAAACAACTTCTCTAGTCTTGCCTATAAGTTTAATCTGGAGGTACATGCCTTGGAGGTACATGATTATGAGGTATAAAACAACTTAAAACTTCACTTCTCTTGGTATAGCTGCTCATTTCTGGGGAAGAATTCCTACTTGCCCCTGTTTGGTGACAGGAGCATGCACTTTATAGATGACACTCCTACACAGCAGCCATATACATGTGTCCAGTCATTACCACTTCAAATGAAGATCATGACATGATTGTCTCCTTTTTTCTTTCTTTCTTTTTTTTTTTTTTTTTTTTTTTTTTTTTCTACTGAAAAGGTGACACAGATACTGAGTAACTGATCTGGGTTGCAACTGGGAGTATGTTTAATCTGGTATTTTCATCTCATTTATTGCTGAAAAATTGTCCACATTACTCTAGTGCAAGAATGTTATCACAGGGTTGAAAATGAAGCAATCAGGGTAAAATCTTAGGTATTGAAGGCTCACCTCACAGCTGGGAATATTTTGGGAGGATCTGGAAGTTCTTGTCAAAAGGATGTAGATCACTAGGAATGTTTTCTTTGCTTATTTATATCAACCTGGACCCAGCCTGTTTTCTGTTGCTCTTTCTGGCTGTTATGAAGTCACCACCTCTTCTTGCCATCCATACCACACCCCTAAAACGGTGCAGCCAATCAATCATGAAAACTTATGAAACTGTAAGTCAATACAAATCTTGCTTTTTACACTATTTATGTGATTTTTTTGTCACAGTGGCAGACATTTTTAACTAATAGAGATGTCAAGAATTTAAAGTGAATAGAATAAACCCACCAGAAAAGTTTATATATATATATATATATATATATATATATATATATATATATATATATACTATATATGTAGAATATTTGGAGTGTGTATATTATTATTATTTATGTAGTTGCTTAGGCTGCTTAGTCTTTGAGCAGGAGATTGATAAACAGATACTTACTCTAAAATAAATGGACCAATAGACAGGTTCAGCCTGGCTAATAGTACTTAGTATCATGGAAGTAGTTTACTGTGTGTGGAGACACAACACTGAGAAAGAAACTCAAAAGAGTTATTGTTACAATTATCTTCTTTATCAGAACAGAAGTTCTATACAGAGGATACTGCAGACCACGTATCACATCGTTCTGGGTCAATTTCAGAAACAGGAATGGTTCTTTGGTCATGTGAAAAAGAGAAATGATTATCTCTCCCAGGCAGAATGAAGCTATGGGAGCCTGTCAGCAGGGCCAGATAAACAGAGAAAGTGACAGTTCATCTGAATCTTAGCTATGTCACACAACTCTTTATTCCAGGGTGTGAGGGGTAAAAGAAGAACAGCAAAATGATATTTTCTTTTCCTAGCAAGTAGTCTATTATAGCATAGTGAGTACATCTGCTTTAAAAGACACTTGAAAATACTTTAACAATTTCATGTACATGTAGTTATCTTTGTCTGGAGTCCATGGTGTTTTCTTGGAAACTATTAGAGCAGAAAAAAGATCTCATTTTAGTTTTCTGCAGACATTTTAAAGTTTTGTAAAGGCAAATAACACTTTATCTACTAGAAAAGTTTTTCTTGTATTTATTCTAGTTTCTAGGGTGTAAAGGATCAAAAGCAGTAGATACAAATAAAGAGATATATAAATGGACTTTTTAATTGATTAATTTTTAATTGATTATTTAAAACACAGGTGTTATTGGTTTCTGGCTAGGCATTCAGTACCCTCCTTTCAAGTCGATACATAACTCTCGATCCACTTTCAAGGTGTTGCTGAGTAGCCTCTGAGTTTTGAAGACGTAAAGGCAGTATGGCAGTTCAATTGGGGTCCTTTTGACTAGAGGGCTGAATGATTAAGTTGGTCACTTGTAAAAATATATTGATTTCTCGATATTCTTTTAGGAAACAATTTTTCTTGCCTGAAACCCTGTGTCAAGACATTCTATTTGGAATTTCTTCTTCTCCCAGAGGGGCATGACACAGCTATCAACAATTGAAATGAAGATGTAACAATGAGACTAAAGACTATCAAGACGTTGTTTTATTAGACCTCTGGCACAAATATGAGTTTTGCAGTTTTTTTTTTTTTTTTAATGTTTGGAAGGTTATAAGGTAAATATATTTCATATTTGTACACATGACCCATACTACTGACGAGTGCACATTATACTATATTAAATTGGCCTTTTACAGAGAAGAGAGAGAGAGAGAGAGAGAGAGAGAGAGAGAGAGAGAGAACACATAGTCTGAACCATTCAAGCAACCAATATTTTAGTCAAGTGGAAACCTATTGTTTAAATTTAGTGACCAGTTTTTGTTTTAGATATTCTTCTATGTCAGGATAGGTGATTGTTTTTTCCTCAAATACATTTTTTGTTGTTGTTAGAAGTGAAAAACATGAGAATTAAAAAAAAAAAATCTTAGAAAAGAATTGTTGAGTATTGGTAAATTAAATTTTCCCACTGTTAAAATTTTATTTATATCTGTATTTTTTCTTTGAGAAAAAATATCATTGCTAACATAAATAAATAATAAATGAAATAAAACAAATAAATAAAGTATCATTGCTAAGATAGCATTTCATATATTTTGCACATTCTATGATAGTCTAAGCTTCATTTTAGTTATCTTCATTTACAGGAAATGAAACATTTAGAATACTCAATTTTCCAGGTTACTTTTTCTACAACCATGGGTGCCTAATGACAAATTCTCTAAACTAAACCAAAGAAGAAGTTCCTATGGAAGGTTAGTCATTTTTTTTTTCTCTTTTTAAAAGTGGGTAAGAAACCTACTTTTAAAGGGCTCCCATGGGAGCTCCCAAACATTTTAGGCTGTTGCCAGGCAATAGGTTGCTCTCCACAAATAGGCAGTGAGGCCCCATTGCTGAAAACAACATTGACTCAACTCATTAACCATGGAGAAATCAAACTGGTGACTCCACGGACTTCACCCTTAATTCTTAGGGTCAGTGTTACAGGAAGTTACTCTGCCTACCAGCGAAAGAGAAACAAACATCAGGGCAGCCACAAATCCTTCAGTCTGCAATGATGCACTGGTAGCAAATGATATGGTGGGGCACTGGTGGCACAAGATGTATGGAAGTAACCAATCAACATCTTATTAACTTAAGGTCTACTCCATGACATAGAGAGACCCAGAAATGCTTAGGTGACCAGCTACCAGAGACTATATAAACCAAGGACCTAGGAAAAAACCATTGTGTGTGTGTGTGTGTGTGTGTGTGTGTGTGTAGCAATAAAATGACTTTTAATCACATTCTTCTATATTCATAGCTTAATGTTTTTCTTACTATCATTAAAGAAGATGCTTCTCATAGCAGATGTGAACAAATAGAAACCCATAACCAGACATTATGTAGAGAGTGAGAGATCTTGAAACATTCAGCCTTAACTAGGATATTTGTATCTAATCCTTCTTCTCACATCTCCAGGAATTTTGTAGAAGAGGGTGGAAAAAGAGTATAATTGAGAAGGAATAGAAAACACCAAGAAACAAGTCTTCCTAAACCAGCAAGATCAATGCACATGAGAACTAACAGAATGATGGAGCATGCAAAGTGCCTGCAGGGATATGTACCAGGTCTTCTGTTTCCATTTACTATTTTCATAGAATTCTTTAGTGTGTGAATGAGTGGGTCTCTGACTGCTGTGTATTCTCTTGGGCTCTTATGTTTGTCTTGTTCTTACTATATTTGATTTTGTTACATTTTATTATTCCTTAGAAGCCTGTTTGTTTTATAGTGAGAGATGAAGAAAACTATTGGACATGGATGAAAGAGGAGGTGGGGAAAAGTAGAAATGGCAAGTCTGTAAGCTCTTAGCCTTTGTAAAATGGAATCATCTGCAAGCCCTGATCCTGAACGCTACAGCTTCTAACCTCTATCTGGTAACCTAGGCCTAGAATATTCCATGTTCTGAGGCTTCCTGCTGAATAAACTCACTCTTTTCCTCTTTTTCTGAACTGCTTGGCTGGCTCAATACAGCTTTTCTGGCTCAAACTTCTTTCCGAAATGAGTGATCCAAATTGGCTTCTTTTAGCTTCTGCCTGGATTAGTCTGCTCAGAAAAAAAACTGTCCCTCAACTGCTCTGAACTGTACCAAACTCAGTTCATTCTCTCTTCCCCAAGGCTCTTTAAGTAGCATCTCTTTCCTGTTTGTTGTCATGAGAGTCAGTGATATCCAATGTCTGACTCCTGTTAAATCTTTCTCTGAATCATCACTCTGTCTGCCTCTTAATTAGACTTCATTGTTTGGGATTAACTAGAAGCTTGTCTGAATTCTAGGCAGAGAAACTTAAGGTGTATAGTATGTCTGCATTCCAGTTGTATCATATCTGAATGTGATCTCTTGCCAGAGTAGCCATGTTTCTGGCTTAAAATTTCTCCACAAGTATTCTCTTGTTAACTTGTGTGTTAATAATGTGTTAACTTGTGTGAAAATAATGATTTCATCATCATCTAGATCAACTTAAAATGTATTCAAATGAACACAAATCTTAAAACTTAACATGACTAGCAAAGAAAAATTTAACCAAAATACTCTTTCTCAGCTCTACTCTCTCATCACTAAGTAATTTCTCATGGCCATCAGTTTGCTTTCTACTAAATTGTGTGATAGTTTTGGCACTCTCGCAAAGAATTAGCTCAGTATTGAGTGCTTGGAGCTAGCAGTAAGGTTATTCTTACAATATTTGCTCTGATATACAAACATATTTGATAATTTAGGATATGAATTTTGTTTACTGTTTTTAATACTTCTAATAAACTACAGAATACAGTGAGTTACACAATTCTTAGAATTCAACCTATAAAAACAAAATTATTTCCAAGGAAAACTGCATTTCCCCTGATGTTGACTCCATGTCTTCATTAAGCATATGGCAATTAGAGCCAAACAAGTACAGAGCAATGGAGAGAAATATCATGAAAAAGGAACAGAACATATGCAGAAACTAAAAGACAAAAAACGGACTAAGATTTGCCATGTTCCAGAAGCAAGACTTAGCCATTGCAATCAGGAACTCAAACCAACTGCTTTCACTGGTCTGTTCAAAAATTTAGGGCTTGCTAGTACTTGCTACTGAATTATTTGCTACTAATATATTCAGGGACAAAGTGAGTCATTGCCTTCTGTTTTGCAAAAACTGATAACTCCACGGAGTTCCAGTGTGGGTAGCTCCAATCCCGAGATCACACAGACATCCCTGGCTAAACTAAATGTGTAATAACAACATCAAAAAGCAAAATTATGAATGTAGGAAAGTGACATTGGAGCTAGGGTACAGCTCATAGTGAAGGGAGGCAAGAGAAAATGTGGAACAGTCATCAGGCTTTGCTCTAGTCATGTATGAAATTGTCATGGAACAAATATCATTCATAAAAGAGAGTTAAAGAAGATTAGAGTGTGAATGTGTCACATTGACCTAGTTCCTCCTGTGATCTGGTCAATGTAGAGCGTAATGCTCGGAATGTGGTTGAGTTAAGCGTTTGTTTGAATTTCCTGTCCCCAGCTCAGAAGTTCAGTGAGGTTGAGGACACAAAGCCTTTGATTTTTGAATCTGACTTCAGGCATATTCTATCTCAGGGAAGGAGGAATTCCTGTCCTGACTTTTCTCTGAATGCTGTTTCTCTCACTTACTCTAATTTCCATTTCTCACTTCTTTGTTTCCTTTCTTCTCCTCTACATCTTGCAAATTATTTGCCTTATATTCACTTAGGATATTTTCATCCTGTCTCATTTGCGTGTGTTATTCTTTTTCTCTTCATAACATAAATAAAATTTTATTTGAATTCATGTTATTTTCCTGATAACTTCTGTAGTTGTTGAGCTGCCATAGAAAAATGTAAGTTGGTGAGCTTTTCTGAAGACTTTAAGAGAAGCGCCACGAACTTCTGGTTCTCCTTTCCTGCAAAATGATGAATTGCATTGTTTCCTGAGAATTATCTTGCAAGAGAATACTTAAGCGATACAAAAAGGGGATACCCCAAAAGGAATGACAACTAATGTTTCAGAAAGACACAGTACAGTAGCTTCACACTATATAGGATGCACCCCTGCTTGCCAAAGAAGATCTTTAAAGTAATTTCTTACACAATTTTCATCTCTCCCTCATAAATTGGAAGATGATAGGGGAGTCACGGTTCCTTTAACATTTTCCTTGCCATTGTAGCAATTTAAAAGCAAATCAAATGTAAGCCCAAATAAGCTGACCAAGCCCCTTTAAACATCCTTTGTATTTATTAAATAGAACCACAAATATCCAAGCACAAAGCATGATCTTTTAAACAGTTTGTCCAGATGTGTAGAAATATTTTGAAAATGGGTGGACAGGAATACTCCCTAATTATAGACTCATGGTTTGGCATTAGGTCATGATCTTATTAGATGAGGAGAATTCTAGTTACAGAGTAAAAACATAACAAAATGATAATGTTATGCTTGGAAACATGCTTTGTAGGTAAGTACTTGTGAGGGAAATCACTGAGAACTTCCTTGGAATTTTTCTGGAAACAAATACTATTCTCCAAACAGGTTTCTTTTTCTTCCTTTTGAGATTTTTGAAGAATGAAGTGTAACTGAAGCATAAAGACAGCTGCAAACGCATGCGGAGTATGTAAAAATTCAAATTATTATTTGTTTTCATTATTGTAAAATTATTAGAGGATCTTTTATTTGATTAGAAAAATCTTAGCAATATTTTATTAATATTTATATTTTATCCTATGTATGTGTACCACTTACATGCCTGGTACCTACTGAGGCCATAAGATGGTTTCTGATTCTCTGGAACTGGAATGATAGATGGTATGAGTGTTGATGTTAATGTTGGAAACTGAAGAGTACTAGTTCTCTGTGAGAGCAGGCATTGCTTTTAGCCAAACTGCTAAGGCATCTGTGTCCAGTCTCATGATGACTTATTTCTATATATTCCATATTAAATAAAACTGAATTTCTTAGAGAGTTCTAAGAATTAAAAAACAAAAGAATAAAGCTTTCAACAGAAAAAAAACTGTAGCATGAAATTTTTTCTCCCTCTCAGAATTATATGAATGATTATTTAACAATGGATAATGGAGGGTAAGTTGTGACTGTGTCAATTAATAATACTCACTTTTATTTCTCCACTGTGCCTACTGAATTTCAGAACTTTGAGTGCACAGAAATTATGGAACTAAGAGTACTCTTTGTTCTCAAGTATGCCTATCAGAATTTAATGATGGGCATTGCTCCTAAATTTCTTCTAGTATTACATTTTTTTAAAAGGTAAGTTCCTTAAGAAGAAAATGTAAATAAGTACAAGACATGCCAATTAAGAACATGCATTAATAATATTAATAATAATTCATACATTAAGGAAAATTGAAGTCAGGAAACTTAAATTTTCAAATCAATATGTAGTTTTAATCTAGTATGGTTAGGCGAGTGTTGTAATTTTTTAACCTTTTGATTTTTATCCAGTCTGTTTCAAAATATATTTTCCAAGAAAACATAATGATAAAAGAATGTCCATGGAGAAAAACTAATGGTGTAGCTGCAAGGAGCACAGAAACTAACAGGAAAGAAGAGTGTATTGTTATGTATAAGAGAAACTATGAAGTGAGGGAAAGCTACCCGTGACAGACACAGGCTTCCATCTGCAGGGCCATGAATAGTGCAATGGATGCAATATGGTTTATTTTTCAAGTAAGATGGGTAAAATGCAACTCAGTGTTAGTATTTATACATGATAGCTTGCAGATAATTTATTAACCATTTTCTTCATATGTAGCACATCATTTTATTCATTAAAGAGCATTTTAACTGTTTTCAGTTCTAACTTAAAGATAATTTCCCCTCTGCTGTACCTTTATATTAGATCACCATGTGAGGAACAAAAGTCTTTAATAGTCAGTCTGTTATGGGATGTGTTAAACAAATTCTCCCTTTTTAAACACCTGCCAAGACGACCCAGAGATGAATTTCTTCATTGAAAAGAAAGTTTAGCTATCTTTGTCTTCACAGATTAGCACGACTTCCCCTTTTAATCTAATATATAACTTCATATATTTTTGCAAGAAACTCAGTTTCACATACATTGGGGCATTGAAATATACTTGGTTTATCTTGCAAATAATTTTCTACAGATATTGAGGGGTTGTAATTTCTCATCTAGCTTCCCGTTTGAAAGCTGACATTTTTACTCAGTAAACCTTTTTAGTAGTGAACCTGTAAGACTGTTTACTTAATTTTTATTTGTTTCTGCTTTGTAGCATTAAGCACAGATGTCCTCTGCATGAATTGTTAATTTTACATCCAAGTACTTCATTTTGAATAATGTTTACATTACTACAATTCGTTTCCATGTAATCGACATTATAATATAGAAATATTAATTTTCAAATCTTGGTTTATTGTTTTACTTGTAAAATGGCTTATGTTAAGCATTCATAGCATCATGTTTGATATATAAGTACAATATAAAATTATTAGCATGATCAAGGTATATAATATATTTATTACATCACAGTGTTTTGTCTACAGTGAGAGAAGCTTAAGATAGTGGGTACAATACAAATCATTAGAGTCACTACCCTGTAGAGTAGATCACTGTAATTTAGATATGCCATTTAAATGAGTGTAAGGCTCTTCAAATAACTCCCTAACCCTTGCCTTGCTACTCCTGCATTCTGTAAGTGGTTGTACTTTCTACTCTTTTCATAATCTCTATATCTATATCCTCTCTCTTGATTTTCATATTATTCTTTAATTCAAAATAGTTTTGTTTTCCGAATAATATAGTGTGATTATGGTTCCTCCATCCTCCCATTCCTCTCAGGTCCTCCCCACCTCACTTACCATCTAAATCCACCCATTTTTGTTTTTCATTCGAAAACAATCAGGCCTCTAAGAAACAATAGTAACATAAAATATATAATAAGATAAAACCAAAGCAAACACATTAGAATAGGAGAAAACAAGTAAACTGAAGAAAAAGAGCCCAGGAAAAGAAAAGGGACAAGAAATTGATAGAGACCAGAGGCCCATTGGTTCACACATTCAAGAATACCATATAAATACAAAAATGAAAAAAAAAAGCATATATATTTTCATACATTTTCATTCACAAATAAGTATAAATTGGAGATTGCTTTTGGATGAAGTATGGGGGCACATGTCCACTTCTTGAGCTTTAGAATACTAACTGGAGCAGACCCAGTGCATACTGGCTCAGCCTCTGTGAGTTCATACACTGACCCTGTTAATTTAGAGGACCTTGTTTTTTTGGTGTTCTCTATCTGCTTTGGCTCTTACAGGTTTTCTGCCTCCTCTCCCACAGGTATCCCTGATCCCTAAGGGCCAGGGTAGGTAGGGCTAGTAGAGACATCCTATTTATCACTAAGGTGTTCAAGATGTCTCATACTCTGCATATTGCTTGGGCATGAGTCTCTGTGTTCTTATATTCTGTAGGAGAAAATTTCTCTGGAGATCACTGAGCAAAGCACTGATTTATTTGTACAACAGAGAATGTTATTAGATGTCTCTCTCTTTTTTTTTTTTTTAAATGTTTCTTGCTTTTTATTTTTTAGAACAGTAGTATTTTGTTTTACTCTAGGTTGCTACACTATCGAGTCTCTGGTTCTTGTTTACCCAAGTCGTGTTGGGTATAGGCCTCATCTCTTGAACTTTGTTTTATGACAAATCAGATAGACGTTGCTTTTTCCAACAAGTTCTGTGCCACCACTGCACTTCCCTATCTTGTAGGTGTGACATCACTGTAAATCAAAGAGGCTTTAGCAGGGTTGGTACTCCTGTACCAAATATGCCAGAGTTTGTGGATGAAGACTCTATGTAGGTACCAGTTCAACTTCACCATGTTCAATGAGTTGTGTAGGTATTCTCTTCAACAATAAGGCCTTTGTATCAGTGTGGGGAGAGCAAACTTTAGCCTTGGCAACAGCTAGCATTGTTAGGGTTTCCCTTTAGCTAACAATGTAATTAGATATAGCCAAATCCCAGTATTGGAAGTTTCATTTGGTGACATGAAATATCTACTTGGGATATTGTATCCTCCATTTCTTAGAAATTTCATTGAGCTCACCTTAATATATATGTTTCTCTGGTCATTTGAAAGAAAATAACTCCCATAGTCTCATATGGAAGGGCACTGTTAGGAAATGTGGCCTTCTTGAAGTAGGTTTGGCCTTGTTGGAGGAAATAGGTCACTGGGTGTGAATTTGAGATCTCAGAAGTTTCAGTCTGGCTAGGGTATCTCAGTCTCCCTTCTGCTATCTGTATACAAAGCTATAGATCTGCTTTGCCAGTACTCTGCCCTCACTCTTTCATGCTTCCTGCTATGATGATAATGGACTAATAGATAATTGCAGGCCAACTCCAGTTAATTTTCTTTATAAGAATTGGTCATGGAGTGTCTTCACAGCAATGAAATCTTAATGAGACTGTTTCAATACTTCCTTTCAAATGGTCTTTAGTTTTAAAACTCTTTCTATGTATTCCTTCCACCTTTCCTATCTTGATTCTCTGGTCCTCACATGATTCACTCATTCCAACCATTCTTATTCATCATAACTATTGATTCTATTTCACTTGCCTACAGAGATCTATCTTCAGGTTGTTATTTCAATTTTCTTATACCTGTTGAGACTTGCTTTGTGTCTAACTATATGGCCAGTTTTGGGAGAACGTTCCATGGGCTGCTGAGAAGAAGGTATATTTTTTTGTAATTGAGTGAAATATTCTATAAACATTTGCTAGGTCCATTTGAATCATATTTTCAGTTAGCTGCAGCATTTCTCTGTTTAGTTTTACCTGGTTGACCTCTCTGTTGTTAAGAGTGGGACATTGAATTCTCTCTCTATCAGCATGTGAGTAGAAAATGGAATTTAAGCTATAGATGCATTTCTTTTGTCAAAATTGGGTGCCATTGCATTTGGTGCACGATGTTAAGAATCTCCATGTCCTCTTGGTGGAATTTTTCTTTGATGAGTATGTAGAGTCTTGATTAGTTTTGATTTAAAGTTCATTTTGCAAGATATTAAAATGGCTATACTGACTTGGTTTTAGGCACACTTGCTTGTAATATACTGTTCTATCTTTTTACCCTCATATGATAACTGTCCTTGATTTTAATGTGGTTTTTGGATGTTGACAGAAACCTTTTATCATGAATCCATTTTCACAGGTATTATGTTAGTCTGTATCTTTTTACTTACTAATTGACTTGAAAGTTGCCACTGAGTAGAATTTGTTTATTTAAACTATTTTTGTTGTTGTTGTTGTGATTGGTGGTGGTGGTAGTGTGTGTGTGTGTTTGTGTTTTTCCCTTCATTTCCTTTCTTTGCATACACTACTCTGTTATTATTTATTCCTTGCGTTTTTATAGATATGGCTCACTTTTTAATGTTGAAGTTTGCCTTCTAGCATATTATATAAAGTTGAATTTGTAGATTATATACTTATTAGAATTTTTTTATACCCATCAAATTAGATTGAAAACTTTGCTGTGTATACTAGTCTATCCTGGCATTTATGGTTTCAGTCTAATAGTTTGTAGACCTCTAAGGCCCTTATGGTTTTTGAGTTTTCATTAAATCAGGTGTCATTCTAATAGGTCTGCTTTGATATATTGCTTGGTCCTTTCCTCTTACAGCTTTGAAGAGCTTTTAATCTTTATTTGTTCTCTACCCTTGGCATTTTATTTAGTACATCCCAAGGGGATTTGTATTTCTGGTCCAATCTATTTGGTACTCTATATGCTTCTTGTATACGGATAAGTATCTCTCTTAAGGTTTGGAAATTTTTCATTTATGATTTTGTTGAAAATATTTTCTATTCATTTGATATGGATTTCTTTTCTTTTGTCTTCATATAATTTGTAGATTTTTGTCTTTTTATATTGTCCCAGACTACCTGGGTATTTTATGCCTGGAGGTTTTTCAATTTAACATTTTCTTTGATGAAGGGATCTACTTTTCTATCTTGTCTTCAATTCCAGAAATTCTTGTTAGGTTTTAAATCAATGATCTCTAACCCTAACCCTGCTAGTATACAGGCAATCCCACTGGTCTGCTCTCAGAAACCTAGCAACTACTTATATCGTGATCTGCTGCTTCGAGGTATGCCAGATGTGTGTTGCTGATCTCTCTCTCCCTCTCCCCCTCCAACTCTCTCACCTTTCTTCTCCCCCTCCTTTCTCACTGCATTCCTGCTCTCTGTGCTCTTTATGTTCTATCTGTATGTATGTATGTCTATCTGTGCTTGTCTCTTTCTACACATGCTCTCTCTTGTTCCCTCTGTGTTCTTTCTCATTCTGCCCTCATGTTTTTCTCTCTTTTTTCTGCCCCTCTCTGTCTCCCTACCTACATGGCAACTTCTCTGGCCTCCTTCTCTGAAATTAGTGCACCTGACAGTGACCTGCCCCAAATAAACCTGTTTTTACATGTTTAATTTAGCTTGAATTGACTTATTACATCAATGAAAAAAAAACATATTAGTTCTAGCTTCCATTTCTTGTATTCTGTGGGTGAGACTTGACTCTAAAGTTCCTAAAGTTTTTATTTCCATATTTTCCTCAGTTTGGGCTTTCTTTATTGGTTCTATTTCCAGTTTCAGGTCTTGAATTGTTCTATTCATTTCTTTTCACTGACTGTTTTTGCTTTCACAGATTTCTTTAAGTGATGTGTTTATTTCAAAAATAAGGAATTCTAAATCCTTTATGTTCCTTGTCTTGTGCTTCAGCTATGTTGCAGTTCTAGGAACCTACTACAATATGATTTCTGGGTTCTAATTGAGACATACTGTCCTCGATGGAGTCTAGGCTTTGCATTTGAAATTCTAGGTGTTGCTATTATTGTTTTCATTTGGAGGGTTGAGTGGGATACTGAACTTATCTGTTGCCTTCTCTGCTTTTTTCAAGGCTATGGTGGCTGTATGTTGCCTAATAGGGAATTTTATCACTCTGGAAGATGTAGCCATAGGGATTTTAGATAAGTTGAAAGAAGCACCTGGCATATAAGTGCAGCATTTTTAGACAAACCAGATAGCTCTAGGGTGACATCCAGTAGAGGAGGCTAAATAGTTAGTGAAGGTAGAGGAGAGAACAACTGAAGAGGTAGACTGGTAGAAACTTCTGGGAAATGGGAGAGTTCTAGTAAAGGCAGGCATAAGTGTCTTAGTAGGGAGTGGTGAGCATGCAGGAGGGTGGAGCTGGTCCAGGAGCCAGAGAAACTGAGAGAACACTTACTGAGTAGACAAGGAAAAACTAGGTAGAGGGAGATAAGAAACTGGTCCATGTGGCAGGTGCTCAGGAGGATATAGCAGGCTCTAGGAGCCAGAGAGACAAAGAAATGCCATGATTCTCAGTGGAAAAGTATACCGGGTAGAAAGAAGTGGTTGAAGAGGCTTAATCTAGAATTGTGAGTCAAATATGGTGAGTGGCAGAATCCAGCAGAAGGAAATACTCTTAGGGGAATCAAATCAGCAGCTGGTTTGAAAAAGAGAAACTTAGTCCCTTAGAAGGGGGTTCATATCTGCCTCTACTAGTTTTCGAGCACTAGATGAATGAAATGAAGATAAGACTTCTCCAATGTATGATTAAGGAGAAGGTTTTGGCTTTTTTTATTGTAGATATGAGGGAGAGAACAGCTAAAGGAATATAGAATAGAAATAAAAGAGAAAGTAGTAGACTAGACATAGCCAACAGCGTGGACTCTGCCATAATGGTGGAGAGCAAAAAAGAAGGACCAAAGAAGAGGGTCAAGAAAAGGGGGCGGGGGTCAAGCTGACCAAGAGAGTATGTGCCTGAAACCACACAGTTATATAGAAATAAAAAGCTATCAGAACACGAGCTCATAAGATGGAGAAGTTTAGGGCTAGAGGAAGAACACCAGATGAATGAAGTGAAGGAAAGATTTTGCAAATTATTTTGAAAAGTAGAATCAGCTCCATATGCTGAGTGTGCTATATCTAATTAATCAGTTGAACTTAGTTCTTGCTTCTGTTTTAAGTATGAAATACAAGGAAATTTTTAAAAAATACTAATTTATTTGTTCACACTTGGATAGCTAATTGGTGGTTATTCTTAGTCTTTCCTTTTGTGTTATCCAATACATAGTAACCAGAAAATGAATCTATAAACTGACCACATCTTCACTAATCATTGTTTCTTAAGGATATACATGACTTTGAAATTTGTATTGTTAGAGAAAAAGATTTTATCATCGTTTCTTCATTTGTTGAAAAATTCTATATTAAAAATTATAGTATTGTTAATGTGATAGCCATTTTTTTTTCAGTAAACTTGAATTTTTAAAAAACAAATATAAGGTTTTCAGAACTCAAACTCATTCTCTTTATTTTATAAAGTAAACATTCATTGCCAACTATTATCAAATTAAATTAGAGAAAAATTTTAAGTCACCCAATTTTATATAGTTTATAAATTAATCAATTAGATTTTTAAACCAAGCTCAACTCCTTCCAAAAGCTATGACATTTGGAGAGGAGCCAGATGGCCCATTAGAGAACAATCTAACCCACACTAACATTACTGTGGAATTATAGCAGCAGATCCACATTGTGGTTAATGAGGTCAGATAGCATTTTCAATGGTGAACATTAAATTACAATTTCATATATTTTAATACTTTCTAATGTTTGCTAACCTCTTAGCATGCCCCCCTGTATTATTTTAGAGCATTTAACATATGCAGAATTACTTGCTTATGATCATAAGTCTATAAGGAATTACTATGCTAAACATCTGCATTTCTGATATATTTTCCTTAATTTCAGATGCTATTGCAAACATGGAAGGTGACTACTAGTTTTTTTTTTTTTTGATCTTCCAGATGTGTGTGATCAGACATGCTGCAACAACATGCACATTCTTCCAATTTTCCTGTTTGCTGACACATGAAGCATGGAGAAGGCAATGTGTTATTATGCAAATCTTTGTTCTTTGGAAATTATATCAAGAAAAAAAACCTTTTGGACTATTGCCTGAACTTGCCATAATAAGCAAAAATAATTTAGAAAATGATTCTGACTACGAGTGATTAACTGGATTTAATTTCTAGACTTATATTTGCTTATTACCACAATAATTATTTGATAATTATCCTGAATTGCCCAGTCACAATTTATCACATCTATGTTATTTTCTTACTGTGTCAACAAAAATATATTTAGTTATTGAGGAATTTAATATTGGATTCAGAACTTTGATACTGAACTTATCAAAATATTAAAAGTTGGAACTTTTAAAGGAGAGAGGGAGGCATGTTTTTGTAGGTAATAGTATTTAATTAAAATGCGGTGTGTATAGGTGTGAGATATAATTGTGTGCATTGTATTTGTGTTCAAATTACAGTTTAAAGTATTTTATAATGATAATTAAACTCTCAAAATTAGTATAGAATTAAATATATTTTAATGTATTTTTTAAAGATTTCTTTGAATTACATTCATCTCTCTCTTTGTGTGTGTGTGTGTGTATGAGAGAGAGAGAGAGAGAGAGAGAGAGAGAGAGAGAGAGAGAGAGAGAGAGAGAGAGAGAGAGCATATGCACTTGAATACTGTTTTCTGCAATGGCCAGAAGTTGCTGGATTCACTGGAGCCGGAGGTATAATCAGCTATGAGCCTGCAGGCATGGATACTTGGAACAAACTTAGATCTTCTGCAAGAACAATGTGCATTTTTAACTACTGAGCCCTCTCTCCAGCCCCTACATTTTTATTTTTATTTTTTTTGTAAAAGAGAAAACAAAGCATTTGGATTGAATATTTGTAGTTGTATCAAATGATAGTGGAGATAAAATGTCATTGTCCCAAAGGTGATTCTAAAACTACTTTAGCAACAATACTGCAAGTAAGCCTGTCAAACACCTTACACTCAGAGAATCACACAACCAACCTCCTAATGAAGGTGACTTTGAACTTTTGATTTTTTTACTTATTGTTGTCAATATAAATTATGTATACAACACAGGCTTCTACAAAAGGCTTTTTAACTGATTATTACTAGAGGCAGGAAGAAATAGATTATATTTGCACAGCATTATCAGATTTTATCCAGCATAAACAGTAGCCAGCACACAGTTTCTTGGCAAATCGTAGATACATTAAAAAAAATAACAATTTATTATTAGGTATATATTCCTCCTTTTATGAGTTATCATTCAGTAATGTGCTATTCTTTGAGATTTAAACACTCAAATTCCAACATCTCTTTTGAGTGACATCAGTGCCCTAGAGATCTCTACTCCCTTCTGAAATGCAGCAGAAATTAATTCCTTGTCTATTTGAGCTTTTTGTAGCTATGATCATATGACTCCAACCTCTTTTTTATGCTCATCTTACTCTTAACTCTTCTCTTTCAAGGCTTCCTTTGCTTTTCTCATTAGTAAACAACAAAAACAATGACAACAATAACAACAAAACCATTGCATTTATTATGCTTCAAATTGCCTACCTGCCTCACTTTTTCATCTACTAAGTCCTTTTTGTTCAGGAAACAACCATCACTGGATTCATATATTATTGTATCGATGTCCTTGATATTACTTATTCTACATGTTAGTATGACTTTCATATCATTTTTAGTTCTCTGGGGCTATTTGTGTCTGTTGAGTTTAAACCATACTAAATTAAATGTAGTAATATATGAATCTATCTATGTCTTCTTATTTTCTAAAGAATTCTATTTCTGATGGGTATATAAATATTTGTACTTAAATGAACAAATCTTTTTTTTTCCTTTTTGGTGTAACCAGGATACGTTTGAATACAATCAGTTTGTTAGTTTGTTTGTTTTTTTAACATCAGGGACAAGATTCTAATAATACATAGTTTATTGTCTTCTATCATAATCCGCATAATGTGTGGTCAATGCAAAAGATTTGAAAATTTACAATAACAAGAAAATGGAAAAGTGCTAATCACCTAAAATTCTATTCTTCAAATGGAAGCTTTACTTGGAGATAGTTTAATATATTTAAGTTGGTGAGCAAGCACATGCTGTTCTTTACTCACGTTTCTGAACAAAGTTCATAACTTGAACTTGGGTTAAGAATTTTTATGTCTAGTCATACTAGAACAAGCAAAGAAAAATTGATGTACCTAACTTCTCACTATCTGATATCAATCTAATCTACATTTCAGAGAAATACTAGCTTTCTGTTTTGAATACTGTGTAACACTCTTCAAATAAAAATATAGAGTTACTATTTTACTCTGTAGGAATATTCTATGACCATGACTTTCTTTTCCCAAGCTTTTGATCTTCCATTTGAATATTGGAATTGCCAAGATCTGTAGTAACTGTAAACTTTACAAACTTTTCCCAGTTTTAAAAAATTGTGTTGTATATAATTACAAATGATGCATTTCTCAGCACATTCAAAATATTCTACTTTAACATTTACTCTAAGATTTTAAAGAAATGAATAATTATGCCACTATGTTGAAACTGATTAAAATGAGAAACTAACTATAGTGGATGAGAAAACAATGAAGACCCAACCTTGGCACACTGAGCGTCCTAGTCTGATCTTCTTTTAATACCAAGAATGAGGATGGAAAACCATGGAAAAGACAAAGCTACACTAAAGGGCACCATTTCTAGATTTACTCTGCATCTTCAAGTCCTCATTACACTAAAAGAAGAATCCAGACAAATGATCTAAAAGGACCATGCTCTGTTTTAGGAGTGTTGAGGGAAAAGAAGGAGGTTGTACAATATAAGACTGTGAAACATAACACACCAAACGAAAGACAATCAAAGTAATAGAAAAATTAAGATTAAATTTGCATTACAATTTTTGTTATTAAAATTTTTGTTTCTATTTTTATTTATTAAAATAACTTTTAAAAATGCTTATTTCATGCTAGTAGACAAGGTGAAGCATATTCTAAAGAAAACCAAGTAAAACCAGAGGCAGAACCAGTTTTGGATACAATATAAAACATAAAATTTTGATACAGAATTTAAAGAAGCACAATTTATGTATAAAAGTGTCTAATTTAGCAATATCCAGTCGTAGATAGCCATATAAATAGATGAAAGCAAATTTGAATATATTCAAAAATGTGTGTAAAGAGTAAAGTTTAGAAAACATTAAAATGACCTCTGATGAAAGCTGAACACACCAAGGAAGAAATTGTTGAATTTGATGACACATCAATGAAAACTTTTTAAAGGGGACTATAATATGTGAGAACAAAAAAAAATAAAACGTAACATCTTAAACCATGGGAAACTTTCAAAATAGAAAACATGCTGGAAATTCCAGCAAGGTTGGGAAATGAAGAAACAAAGGGGGGAACAAAATCAAATGTTTTATGAAATAATACCTGATCTCTTTATAAAAAATAATAGCATTGAGCATATCTCCAGCAATTTTAGAAAATAATAACCAGGAAAAACAAGAAAAAGATTTATGCAAATGCATAAAAATATAGAAATCTATAATGAGAAGACATAGAACATTCACAGCTTGTCCAGCATGGCCAGGGTAGTACTGATTGTGTGGAGAATGAGGAACCTCATATAAGTGAAAATCTTTTGCTCCTCCATGTGCCCTTATAGTGCTGGACACCTAAACATAATCAAATATATGCAAATTTAAGCTCAGTGAGTTTTCTGGATGATATAAAGAAGGAGTTTGTGGCAAGAAAACACCAAAAATTAAAAACTGAAATAAATACATTTCAGGATGGAAGATTTAAAATCACATATATTATTAAAAAAAAAAAAACAACAACAACAACCTTCTGCCTAGAACTATAAGGAAAGCTTTCAAGTCAATAATAATAGAACATTTTAATAAATCAACAGGAATAGATATTTTTCAGAGAAAATAGGTGTAAAAATATCTGTTAACACCTGAATAATGCCATTGTCATCAGGGAAATAAAATGAAACCTCAGGGAAGTATTTCAAAATCATAGTAGAAAAAAATAATCAAATAACCACAAAGATTTAATAAAATTGTTGCCCTCAAGAAGTAGATAACCACTTTGGAAAATATTGGAACAGTTTTTGAAATGTTGTAAGACACAAAAGTTTCACTATAAATGATACAAAATATACTCATATAAAACTGACACACTAATATTTATATGAAAACTCAATAACAAAAGATAAACATAATCTAAATATCTTTCATTTTATAAATATATAAACAAAGTAAGAACTGCACTTGTGGAAAAAAGAAATCAATTTAACTTTATATGTAGATGAATAATTGTGTATTAGAAATCTCTAAATGTTCTTTCAAATGTCACTTTATAGAACTTGCAAATTCAACATATAAAACCCAGGAGCTTTTTAATATAGAAATAACAAAGGCTCCAAAGAAGAATTTGGTAAAACAGTTCATTTAAATAGCTTTGGAAATATTAGTTATGCACTTTGAGAGATAATTCAGCAGTTAAGAACATTTCCTGCTCTGTCAGAGAACTGTGGTTTGATTCCCAGCATCCCCAACTCGGCTAACAACATTTGTGTTTCCAGGTCCAACAAATAAAATCTAGTGTCTTATTTAGGAATGATAACACACACATACACACACGCATATATATATATAGTGTGTATATATACACATATATACACACTACATATATATATACATATATATGTATGTGTGTCATATATATGCATATATATATGTATGTCATATGTATGCATACATATGTATGTCATAATATATATATGACAGCAGAACATTTCACTTTCACAAGTGAGCAGAATTAACTGTTTATAAAACTAAAATAAAAAAAATCAATGTTCAAAGTTCTTAGTGATAGGGAAAATTCAAATCAAAATGACCCTGAGATTCCACCTTACACCAATCAAAATGGCTAAGATGAAAACCTCAGATGATAATACACATTGGCGAAGATGTGGAGAGAGAGGAATACTCCTCCATTGCTGGTGGGATTGTAAACCGATAGAACCACTCTAGAAATCAACTGGAAGTACCTCAAAAAATTGGAAATAGATCTACCTGTAGACTCAACTATATCATGCTTGGGAATATACCCAAAAGATGCCACACCATGCCACAAAAGCATATGTTTCACTATGCTCATAGTGGCCTTATTTGTGATAGCCAGAAGTTGGAAACAACCCAGATGTCCCAGGATGGAAGAATGGATACAGAAAATGTGGTTCATTTACACAATGGAATACTATTCAGCTATTAAGAATGAGGACATCATGAGTTTTGCAGGCAAATAGATTTAACTAGATGACCGGACCCACAAGTTTTAGTTATTTGTGGAGGTCGAGGGGGATCTCACCTGAAAAGGAACATGGTCAAACCACCATTTTCTCTAATGAAAAAAAAAAAAAAAAAAAAAGGAATATGGGCGAGAGAAAGGATCAAGACCAAGCAAATGGAGACTTGTCAAGGTCTGATTTTAATGAGAAAGCAACTCTCAACTTATACAGTTCTTAACAAGGAAATAGGGAGGGAGTACAATACGAGGAAAAAGAGCAGTTCATATAGAAGTCAGCCATCTGGGGGGACATCCTGTGGTCTTTCTCCTAAAGAGGTTAGCCACCTGGAGGGGTGTCCTGTGGTTCTCTTCCTTCCAGTACTCTGCTGTTCTGATATCAGGAGCAGGCGGCAAGCTGCACTTCCTAAACTGTCAGAAGCTGCACTTCCTCAAGCAAACGCCTGTGGGAAGGTTTCCACTAGAAAATATCATACTGAGTGAAGTAACTCAGACCCAAAAGGACATGCGTGGTATGTCCTCACTAATAAGTAGATATTAGCCAAAATCGAACAGAATACCCAGGACACAGTCCACAGAACTCAGGGAGGTTAATAAGTCAAAGGGCCCAAGTGAGGATGCCTCAATCTCACTTGGGAGGGGGAAGAAAGCAATCATAGGGGGAGAGGGAGGGAAGACTTGGGTGGGAAAGGGAATAGGGAGGAGAAGAGAGGAACATGATCAGGTATTGGGGAGGGTAGGACTGAAGCTTTGAGGACCAGCAGAAAGAATAGAAACAGGCAACCTAGGGAGGTAGGAGGTAGGTGGGGGACTCTAGAATGGTCCAGAGACCTGGGAGGTGAGAGACTCTCAGGACTCAAAGCGAGGGACCTTAGATGAAATGCGCTGTAGTGGCAAGTGGGAACCTGTAGAGCCCTCCTCCAGTAGAAAGACAGGGCATCCAGTGGAGGGATAGGGTTGCCATCCCACAGTCAAAAAATTTTTCTTGCGTGAAAGAACTTTGGGGGCAAAAATGGAGGTCCAGTGACAGGCCCGTATTGAGATCCAGCTTAGGGAGAGGGGTGAAGCGTGACACTATTATGATGGGTGAATTATATCTGAAAATGATTTAAATTATTTAAAGAAAATATAAAATGTGTTCATAAAATATGCTATGAAAAGCACTGTATTTTAAATTCAATAAGGTCTCTGACACCATGAATAGGTAAAGGAGAGCAACACATTACAAATTCTTATGACTAGAAGTGTAAGCAGGAAAAAAATTAACAATAAGAGCTTTGTGGATGAATTTTTAAAAATATGTCACAGTAAATAATGAAATCAAATTCATAATTTTATTTTATATAAAAAGTTAAAATATGGTATTATATCAGATTTGAGACTTTCTCAACTTGGAATACTATAAAACTTGTTAACATGATAAAGTCATTTAGTAGCTAGCTGGAAGTCTCTTGGATATACACATTTATGTATGCATTTTATTCTGTAAATTACTGTACATGAGGGTTAAAGTGATTAGAGAGGTTTATGGAAATCATTTTATTCTATAAACTGACCTTTGCCATTCTGTGGCAGAATTTATCTCTCTATCACCTGCCATCCTGTTTAATGATCTTCAGCCACATTTTCTCAATATCTTTTTAGAACTATGTAAGTGTTGCATAATTTTGATTACTATTTTCAATGAGATAATATTTTTTTTCTTTTACATTTCTAATGTGTTATTAAAGTTATGGGAAAGCTATTGACTTTTATATATCAATGAGAACTATAGCCAAATTCCAAATTTTTATTAATTTTAATAAAATTTTAATGAATCATCTCAATTTTCTAGTAATGTAGTGAGTGGTATATTCTGAAAATGAGGAGTGCTGGTTTTTGGATAAAGTTTCGTTAGTATTTTGCATATTAAAGCTGCAGATTTGCAGCATAGGACATGGTGGAACATCTTGATGGCAGTCCCTTGGGACTCCTTACATCAAGAGGGACCCCTTGTGTCCATCTATATCCTTTTCTTAGATCCCAGCTTCCAGTATTCAAGTGAGCTGCTTATTCTCTCTTGTACTTCTACCCTGAAATGTAATAAATGGTCCCAAAATAAGTGGTCCTACATATAAAAAACTTTCCAAACTATAAATGTAAGTTAACCTTTGTCCTCATGTATTTTAATTCTCTTAGGAAGCTGACAAGTACTAATGGAAAAAATTATTAATTTATTTCATCTACTGTAATTGATTTCTATTCCTCGTCCAATCTAAAGCTTTAGAAGTAAAAACTTGACTTGAAGTGTTGGAACTTCTGTTTAAAAGATACATCAAATTGTGTTTGTTAATCATGATCTTATCTTTAATAAGAACTTAACACCAATACCTCCTACTTTATTAAATCATCTAGCACAAGTGAAGACAATGAGATGAACTAATTGATAAAATATATGTTATAAACTGAGAAATGCTGTATAAATGCTATGGTTTAAGCATTAGTGATTTAGATTCAGTATGTGTTGCATTGCACTGGTGCCCTAGAAGGAAGCTTCAAATATGAATGCATTGTGTCCTGAAATTTTCTACATAGCTATTTAGAGAATTGGACATCCCCGAGCCAGAACAGAGATGAATGATTTTCTATTTGTCTTTGCTTGTTTATTGTAGTATCTCAAATAATTTATTTTAAGTTTGTCAAGTTAGTTCTTTGGGTAAAGGTGCCCGTCGCACAACTCCTCTTCTCTGCTCTGAGCCTGATACCTAGCAACCATTGGGGAAGGAAAAAGCCCACTCCCAATGCTGTGTTCTGACTTACACATGTGTGTATATGCCATCCACATATACATGATAATAATGATAATAATGACAACAATGATACAAAACAAGTAAAAAGTATTTAAATCTTAAAATATTGTTTATTGTGAAGTGTAGAATCATTATGTGCTTTGTGTAATTCCCATACATTTTATTAGCTATGGCTGATGAATTGCACATTATTTTTTTAAATCATTTACTAACTTAGATAAAATTATTCAATTAATATATATTTGTTAAACTTTTATAGGGTCCTGTATACTGTTACTATAGAGGCAAGTTAATTCAGCCATGTATGCCATCATCAAGTATTTAGAGATTATAGGTATATTATCTGATAAATCTCATGATATTTTAGGAAGACAAAGTTACTAGTGCAGTGACTCAACAGTAGAACAGCATGCATATTTATATACATATATACTGTATACACATATATCCTATACATATAAACTATACACATCATACACATACACATTAACATTTACATACACATATACAGCATATACATATATACCATATATATGCATATATATCATATACATATACACCATATAATCATACATACACACATACATACACATTCACATTCACATACATATATATCATACACATATACACCATATACATAATATACATTATATATATATCATATACATATACACCATATAATCATACATATACACATACATACACATTCACATAAATATACATCATATACATATACATCATATACATCATATATATATATACATATATATATATACATATATGAACTAAAGAAATAGCTCTGTAAATAAATACAATGAGTAGTGTAGATTTGTTCAGAGGTGATGTATGAAATCAGAGAGGCCCCAAATCATGCATTTCTTTGTAAGTTATTTGTGATAATATGCTGACAAATTCTGAGAAACTTTTATATTGCTTTAACAATGTTTTACATACAAGTAATTGTACAGATAATGTACTCCTAGATCATTTTAATATTTATTTATATATTGTGATGTATGGCAATAATAAATACTTCTTTGAATAGAACTTCTGAGTTTTGATTTTCATACTCTAATTAGTTGGTAAAATTAAAAGATTCAGGGTTTTTTTTTCAGTAAAGTTCTGAAAACATTCTCTTTTTTGAGGACTGGATAAGTGAAACATACTCCTGCAGAGACACTTGTACTGAAAGGCTGCATGGACTTATCTAACGTCAGTAACTTTTTTACATGATCAATAATTCTTATTTTTATAATGTATTTTATTTGTATAATTAATTACATTCTCTTAGGGTTTTAAATATGTTTCTAGGCAATTAAAAGTAGGTAAATACCTTAATTTACTGAATAATATATTAAGTTAAAGTAAACTTTAGTAATGATATAGTAAATGGTATACTGAGCTAAAGTCAGATCCAATCTTCATGACTGGAACTGTATTTACTTCATGTAACTGGGGTATTAGCTTTTTTTTTTTTTTTTTTTTTTTTTTTTTTTTTTTTTTTTGTAATTCTCATTCTTGTAACGTGTCTCATTATTTTAATTTTCATTATATTTTTCAGTTTATAGTTCTGGTAGACTTGCTAAAATGGACTCTTCCCAATAAGCTAATCTTAAGAAAGTGCAGGTTTCATATTTTTAAAATCCTCTGATTTGTTCTTAATTGTCTGCTTAACTAAATTTGAATTTTCTATTGATTTTATTCTAAGTTATCTTTCAATTTAGAGATATATTCATTGTTTTTTCACACTGTTTTTTCACACACACACACACGTTTAATAGTACCCTGTGACGTTTATCTACTTGACTTTTAATTGCTCAGTCATAGGTCATATTTTTATATTACTTCCTAATATTATAGAAATTTTGTTTATTATAATTGTGTCCTTATTGTATCTAATACTTTATAAAAAACATTTTTGGTCTTTATAGAAGATTTCTTAGGTATACTGATTTCTGCATGACTGTTCAAGAGATTCCACTAAAATGGGCTTCCTGGATTTATTTTACATTTTGTAAAACACTCTCAGAATCATTTTATAAATAAATAAATGATTAGGTTACAGTTTAATATATGTTAACTCATGAGAAAATTTAAAGAACATTGTATTATCCTCAATATAACTCTTCATACTAAAGTATTAACTGAGTGTGGAATGTGCAGACAGGAATCTGACACATGGAGATTAAGTAGAAACTACTTTAGTATCTCTTACATTGTCATAATATCTTATAATTTTGAAAGTTGGAGAAAAATTGGTAGCCTCTACTATATATTAAAGCAGAAATGTATTCAGGGTAGAAACTGAAAAGGAGTGATTAAATAGTTATCAATATTAAATCCTACTTTAACTGTCATTCTTGGAAAAATTAGAAAAAATAGAGACTCAAAGCTCCTATCAAGAAAATTACTTAATTTTTATTGCAATACTTACTTTTAAGACCTAAAATTATGAGCTAAAGAGCTCCAAATACAAAACCATGCTTCAATCTGAAATAACTAAAAATACAGGCAACAATAAAAGAAATTAACCAGCTAACAATGAATGCAGAGACTAGAATAAAATTACTGGGATAACAAATGCAGTGTAATTGCAAGCAATAGGTGCATACTTATAATATACCAGATTGCAGTACATTATATGATTTAAAGGTAAAATAGTCTTCTATAATAGTTAATATTCGAATTTAACAAAGCAAAATGTAAAGTAGACAAATGGTTTTCTGAGAGTCTTGTTTTTCTTCAAAGCCAGGTTATTTCTACTACACTGGAAATAGAATAAGGAAATTTATTCATGCATGTGATTATTTTTTTCAGCAGTACTGGAAAAAATCCAGTAACACATCAAATAATAAAAATCCATTCATACTTGTCATAGCTTTATCATGTGACAGAATCTTCTGTAAACATACGTTGGTTCTTTTTGCAATTTTACACAGAATAAAATGACATATCATGTTGGAGGTAGACAAGTTAAATTTTTTCTGCATTGTCATCAATTAGGTTAAAAGAGCTGTGTGGTAGCAGGTACTATTGTTTCAAGAGTAGAATAATTACATCAGAATTCTCTTTGCAATCTCTTCTTTTAATATGAATTACTATGTTTTAGGTGTCCACAGTATTGATTTGTCAATAAGATCAGATCAATCTGTCCAATTGATCTGTCAAAGTCATTTCAAAATTTTCTTATTCTAGTGGTCAAAAAGAAACAATTCACTGGGGTCAGCTGTCCAATGTCAGCTCAGTGAATTATGGAGATATAAAGTCTCGTTTTAAAAACTACATTTCTGTAAACCACACAGTATGGACAAGAGTAAAAAAAAAGTTTCCCCCAAACAGAATCAAGAATAACAAAAGCTGAACTACTGTAGAAGAAAAGTAAAAATAAATACACATAAAGACCACATCACTGGTAGGGTGCCCTATGCTTGTTCTGAGTCCACTGCAGTTTCTCTTTATAGATAACACTGTTGAAATTTGTCTATTTACATTGCCGTCAAAGTATGATACAAAAAGTGTTTTGAAAACAAATTTAATACAAGGCTGATCATGATTTTTAGCGTATCACACATATAAGTTCCCAAATATCCTTTTCATAATATTTTAGTCTAGAGAAATGTATAATATTTCTAAATATTTTTAATCCATTCATTTTTATTTTATATATTGAGAAGAGGGCACACATGTAGATTTGTGTACTGTGAGTGTGTCTGGTACCCAGTAAGGATTAAAAAAAGGCATGAGATTTCTTGGAACTGGAGTTACAGACAGTTGTAAGCCACCATGTGATTTCGAGGAACCAAGTCAGTTTCTCACAAGAGCACAAATCCCTCTAGCAACTGATCGATCTCTTCAGACCCTTCAATCACATTTAAAACTGCCATTTTATCTGTGAACTAAATTGGCTGTTTTCTTTACCACATTATTTGAAAAGGACAAAAAATCAGAACTAATATGTTTTCTTACAAGTAACTATTAAACTTGGAAACTATTAAACGATTAAAAACTTGGAATTAATGATGTGCAATGCTGTCACATGTGTCCAGGAGTACTTGGGTGGGGGTGTGGGGAGGCTTTGCGGGGCACAATTAGGAGGGTCAAAAGCTTTCACAAGTCAGAGGAGTGCCAGGAGGACCAGAAAGGACCAAGTGGAGCATTATTTAAAAGGACACATAAAGAAACAGAGATTGCTTGGCTTGACTTAGACAAATAACAGAGCTTCACCCGAGAACGTCTAAGTGTTAATTAAAGCATTCATTATGTTAAAGGGAACACAGAGACTTTATGGACAAGAAAGCAAAATGAAAATGTTGCTAAATTCTCAAAGAAACACAGACCACTCTTCAGGAAACTGGGTTATCTGAGACAACTGTCGCTCAATTTAATATCTGTAAATTTTAACTTGTTTCTGTCATAAAAAGAGGCTTTGTTATTTGGGTGGGAAATTTTTCCATATTATTTTTTAGAAATAAGAAAGATTATTTTTTCTTTTTAGTATTTATTTATTTACTTTATGTATGTGATCATTTAAAGTATAGATTTGTGTAAAACAGCAATAATGTCTGTGTGTGTGAATGGGTGTGTACAAAAAGGAAATACGAGGAAGTGAACAAGAAGGAAAGAGAAAATTGGGTGAAATACAGACAATAAATATGGTATTTCTTGTTGGCAAATTTTGTTATCTCTGCCAAAATCTCTGACTTAAAATGTTTTGTAAGATTTAGAACATGAAGAACACTAAAATTGAAACATTAGTAATAATTTTGACACATTTATCAATTATTCCTGAATATAAATTTTGACTTTAAAACACACACACACGCATATATATATATATATATATATATATATATATATATATATAAAATAATTTACCAGGAAATTTCTATTGAAGCCATACAATTTTCTCATTGATACAGAAGAACATACTTTTTTCTTTTTGTAAATGATACTTTGATACTTTGGAATAATAATTTTTTGAAAGGATGTAATTAGTTCATTGCCAATATATTATTATGACAAAACCCACAATAATCCAGTGAAGATGGAGACCTAATTTTAGCATAAACAATTTGTTATTGATATTTTATATTGACTTTATTATTCATATAGCAGTAGTGTTCTTCACATGACCTCTTTTAATGTCACCTGATAATAATACTTTCATATTATTTTAGGAAAATTCTTATTCTTTTTTTCTTTTTTTCATTTTTTATTGTACATTTTGTTTATTTAAATTTCAAATGTTATGCCCTTTCCCAGTTCCCCTCCTCAATTTGGGTTGACCCATTTCTACTGAGTTGTATATTTCTAATTACTGATGTATATTAAGATATTTTCAATATATTGCATTATATCTTGTCAAAACTTATTGACAAAAGATTATATACATAAATTTCTAGTTTAAAATCTGTTTATTCTCTGAAGACAAATAACAGGCAGACAGCTAAATAGACAGACAATTAAGAAAAATCTATCTTGTATAAAGCTCATTGAAACAGTGCAAAACTACAATAAAAATGCCAGCTAATATTCATACAGTGAAATCTATAGGATCTTGTTTTTATATTCAAACTAGAAATACTAATTTTGAATGTTTCTTTTCCATATTAACTGCTTACTCTTTATAATTTATCCAATTTTGAGCTATATTTTTGGAATATTTTTTTACCAGACTTGCAGTATATCTACTTGGTCACGTATACACTTTCAATTATGCACAGCTTCATACTCAACCTACCTCTTTGTTTTCATAATTCTTCATGTAAAGAAATGTATATTTAATTTAGATTTTTGTTGAACCAAATAATCACCAGTTTCTTCATTCTAGACCAAAGTCATTAGACTAAGCCTGAGTATCACACAGTGAGTTATGCAGTAGATCTGTCGGTCAGTGAAAAGATAGCTTGGTTTCTGGTGAAACACTGTCTAGAGATGGCATACATTTCACCACTCCCCCAGACTTCAGGCTCCTGAAATGAATCCAAGACTTCCATTGTTCTGCACCTGTCAGTCACACAGGACAATTCCCCTATAGCCCCTCCAAAAGAGAGGTTTGTGTCACGTAGCACAGGTAGAGGGCATGACTACAGGCCTCAAGAGATCTCCATATCTACAGGCCAGAGGGCATAGCCAATTAAGCATTCCTTCCCAGACCTTTCTCCCACCTCCCTCCTTATTTAACTCAGGTCTGCCCTGAGATTCGTGGGGGGAGGGTACAGGCAGATTCATCCACTTTCTGCCATGACAATAAACCTTTTAAAACCATGGACTTCCTTGTGTCTTTGGGGCCCTGCCGTGGGAAATCATGGAGAAGGCCTTTGACTAGCGAACTGCTCCTTAATCTCCCACTAGAAGACTTCTCTACGTTCCAGCTGCATAGGCTGCTGATTCAACCAAGCTAGTTCAACCCAGCCAAGTGAGTGCCATAACCAAGAGTCTCTGACCTGTGGGTTACTGCTGGAGCTTCTCTCTCTGTTGTCCTCACTGCGGGCAGATCCAGCCCGTACACCCCCAGTCACAGTTCTTCTGCGGATCCCAATGGCATCTGGAAGCCTAAAGACAGAGACTACCACTCTCCTAGTCTGCCCAGAGACCCCCACTCAGGAGCTCTACACCTGCAGAACTTCAGTCTGAGACGTCTCCATGCTCAGGCAGAGCCCCAGAAGCTTCTCACAGCCTAGCGGCCACCCAACACCATATGGAGTAAACTCAGTCAAATTTCCTGTGCTTCTGCCTGACTGAATTGTGGCAGATATGTAGGAACCACCACACAGCCCAACAGGACACTACAGCCTCATATAGATCTTATGTTTAATATTTTCAGAAAATATGTATTAAGTGTATAATACCATGTCTAATGACAAAGTTAACTGGAAATTTTAAAAACAAATAAAAAATTCTACAAAAGAAAGTCATATTCACATAGCTAAAGAATCATGTCCACATTCTAATGATTGCAGTACTGTAATTTATTGAATGCTAAGTGTTCCACTTTTAGTGTATAATCTCATTTAAACTCATTAAAAGAGTTCTCATGACCCATAGTTCACTCGTTATGATTCTGAGATTGAAAGCATTCCTCAGGGTAAGTAGGTTTGATATCAAGCTAGATGGGAACAAGGCTGTTGAACTCTGATCATGAGTGCCATAGCCATACCACTCCGTTTGAGCTTTGAAGTAGATAAAGTAGATAACACACATTTCTTTCATTGATCATCATAAAATACAGTAATAAATTGTGTAATTCATTTGACATTGGATAACAAATCAGAATTAATAAGGTGACCATGAACCATAAAAATGTTATAACATCTACCACATCTGAAATTAGTGTCATTCTACTTCAAAGGATTTTGCAATTATGTTAGGTTGCTGAATATATAAGGAGGTACAGACCTCCTTACTTAACAGCAAGTTTTAAATGTATGGTATATTAATTAGATTGAAGAAAAACAGAGTAAGAAAGTATATAAAGGAAGAGGGTAACTTTCTAAAGATTGTTTAGGTTATGTTAATTCTTTGTATTTGATTTGATCAGAGAAGATGGGTGAGTATTTTTGACTGAAGAGCTAGATTCTAACATATCATAAAACATGGACTTCATTAACATCCAAAAGTAATATTAAATTTTATTTAGGACAGAACAAGGATGATGTTTGAAAATGACTTATATCCTGGTTGGTTGCTGAGAGCTCCTCTGAGCATATAGTGAAGTTTGTCCTGAAATTCAGAAAGTCTGTAGCTAAAATGAACTTCAAATTATGTTGGAGGGTGGTAAGTACTTAAGAAAAAATAAATTCATAAATTTATTCTGCAGTATTGACTATCAGAGGGTATATTTTAAAAAAAAAATATGGTATAAAGACAAATGTGAAATATACTAAACACACACACATACACACTTATCCTAAAACAAAAGAGTTCTTATATATAATATATAATAAATATATGCAAATTAATTCCATTTGGCTTATAAAGAAATGAGATATGTTCTAACCTACTGAGTCAGGAGAATTTAAAATGGTTGTTTAGTCCTTCCAGTTTGCATCACTGCCCTGAGTAGACCTTGGTTGCCAGCTCTGCATCCAATCCCACAACACCCAAAGGAGGCTGTAATCCCAGGACCTTTAACTTGTCCAGGGTCAGAGGTGAGAAGGCCTCAACACCCACCACAAACAGGGGCTAATAGGGGGCCCTGGGGACCCAGGTACTTAGGAACCCATACCCAGCCAGTGGCATGGGTTCCTTCCAGTGTGTGTCTGTGCCCTGAGTAGACCTTGGACACCAGCTTTGCACCCAATCCCACAACAACCAGAAGAGGCTGGACTTCTAGGAGCTCTAACACACCATGGAACATAGGATCATAAGATCACAGGATCTCAGGAAATTGGTCACACCAGGATGTCAGGATCCCAGAGGCAGCCTGAATGCCAAGATTCAGGATCTTAGGATCACAAAATCACAGAGACAGCTAGATTCTCAGGAGTTCTGACACAACGAAGATAATAGGAGAGACAGGCTCCAATCAGAGACAGTGAGTGCAGGTAGCACTAGCGATAACCAGATGGGGAAAGGCATGTGCAAGAACATAAGCAACAGAAACAAAGGTTGTTTGGCATCATCAGAACCCAGTTTTCCCACCATAGCAAGTTTTGGACACCCCATCTACTGGAAAGGCAGGATTTAGAATTAAAATCATTTCTCCTATTGATGACAGAGGACTTTAAGGACATAAATAACTCCCTTAAAGAATTACAGGAAAACACAGCCAAACAGGTGAAGGAATTGAACAAAACCACCCTGGATCTAATAACAGAAGTAGAAACAATAAAGAAAACACAAGAGGAGGCTACCCTGGAAATAGAAAAACTAGGAAAGAGATCAGGATTCATAGATGCAAGAATCACCAACAAAAAAAACAAGAGATAGAACAGAGAATCTCAGGTGCAGAAAATACAATAAAAACATTGACACAACTGTCAAAGAAAATGCAGAATGCAAAAAGCTCCTAAGCCAAAACATCCAGGAAATCCAGGACACAATGAGAAGACCAAACCTAAAGAGAATAGGCATAGAAGAAAGTGAAAATTCCTAACATAAAGGGCCAGTAAATATCTTCAACAAAATTATAGAAGAAAATTTTTCTTACCTAAAGAAAGAGATGCCCATGAACATACAGGAAGCCTACAGAACTTCAAATAGACTAGACCAGAAAAGAAATTCCTTCCTTCACATAATAATCAAAACACAAAATGCACAAAACCATGAAAGAATATTAAAAGCAGTAAGGGGAAAAGGTCAAGTAACATACAAAGGCAGACCTATCAGAATTACACCAGACTTATCACCAGAGACTATAAAAGCCAGATGATCCTGGACAGATGTCATACAGACCTTAAGAGAACACAAATGCAAGCCCAGGGTACTATACCCAGCAAAATTCTCAATCACTATAGATGGAAAAACCAAAATATTCCATAACAAAACCAAATGTAAACAATATCTTTCCATAACCTTAGTCAGACTAACCAGAGGATACAGAGACAGTATTCAAGTTAATACAATCAGTAGTGAAAAGAGAAACAACAGAAACCAAGGAAATTCAAACAATCATCAGATCCTATTACAGAAGCCTATGGTCAACAAAACTGGAAAATCTGGATTAAATGGACAATTTTTTAGACATATACCATGTGCCAAAGTTAAATAAGCATCAGATAAACCATCTAAACAGTTCTATAACCCCTAAATAAATAGAAGCAGTCATTAAAAGTCAGGCAGGATTAATATAGTAAAAAGGACCATCTTGCCAAAAGCAATCTACAGATTCAATGCAATCTCCATCAAAATTCCAAAACAATTCTTTATAGAGTTAGAAAGAACAGTTTGCAAATTTATTTGAAATAACAAAAAAACCCAAGATAGTAAAAGCTATTCTCAACAGTAAAAGGAATTCTGGGAGAATTACCATCCTGGACCCTAAGCTGTACTACAGAGCAATAACGATTTAAAAAAATTGCATGGTATTTGTACAGAAACAGGAATATCAGTGAAATAGAATTGAAGACCCAGAAACGAACCCACATATAAATGGTCACTTGATTTTTGATAAAGGAGCTAAAACCATTCAGTGGAAAAAAGACAGCATTTTCAAAGAATGGTGCTGGTTCAACTGGAGACCAGTATGTTGAAGATTGCAAATCGATCCATTCTTATCTCCTTGTACAAAGCTCAAGTCCAACTGGATCAAGGACATCCACATAAAACCAGACATTGTGAAACTAATGGAAGACAAAGTAGGGAAGAGCCTGGAACACATGGGCACAGGGGAAAAGTTCCTGAACAGAACACCAGTGGCTTATGCTATAAGGTAAGGAATTGACAAATGGGACCTCATAAGGCAAACAACACTGTCAACAGGACAAAACAGCAGCCAACTGATTGGGAAATGATCTTTATCAATCTTATATCTGATAGAGGTCTAATATCCAACATGTAAAAAGAACTCAATAAATTAGACTCCAAACAATCAAATAACCCTATAAAAAATTGGGTACAGAGCTAAACAAAGTTTTCTCAACTGAGAAAACTCTAATGGTCAAAAAGCACCTAAAGAAATGATCAACTTCCTTAGTTATCAGGGAAATCCAAATCAAAACAACACTGAGATTTCACCTCACACCAATCAGAATGGGTAAGACCAAAAACTCATGATAGAAGATGCTGGCAAGAAGGTGGATAAAGAGGAACACTCCCCTATTGTTGATGGGATTGTAAACTGGTACAATGACTCTGGAAATCTGTCTGGTTGTTCCTCAGAAAATTGGACATAGTATTACCTGAGGACACAGCTATACCACTCCTGGGCATATACCCAAAAGCTGCTTTAACATATAACCAAGACACATGCGTCATTATGTTCATAGCAGTCTTATTTATAATAGCCAGAAGCTGGAAACAACCCAGATGTTCCTCAACAGAGGAATGGATACAGAAAATATGGTACATTTACACAATGGAGTATTACTCAACTATTAAAAAAATTAATTTATGAAATTCTTAGGCAAATGGATGGAACTAGAAAATATCATCCTGAGTGAGGTAACCCAATCACAAAAGAACACACATGGTATGCACTCACTGATAGGTGGATATTAGCCCCAAAGCTCAAAATACCCAAGATACAACCCCAGACCACATGAAGCTCAAGAAGAAGGAAAACCAAAGTGTGGATTTTTTGGTCCTTCTTAAAAGGAGTAACAAAATACTCATGGGAGAAAATACAGAGACAAAGTGTGGAACAGATACTGAAAGAGGGGCCACCCAGAAACTGCCCCATATGGGTATCCAGCCCATGTGTAGTCAACAAACACAGACACTGTTGTGGATACCAGGAAGTGCATTCTGACAGGAACCTGAAATAACTGTCTCTTTGTTGGGCGTAGGTGGGAGAGGAGACCCTTCATCCAGTGAATGCCGGATGCCCCAGTGTGTGGGAATGTCAAGGCATGGAGGCAAGAGGGAGGCAAGGGTGGGTGGATGCTTGAGGACATACCCTCATAAAAGCAGCAGGAGGGAGGATGGAATAGGGATTTCTTGGGGAGGGAGAAATGGGGAAAGGGGATAACATTTAAAATGTAAATAAATAAAATATTCAATTTTTTAAAAAAGAAATTCTGAAAAATCAGGATTTTAATTTGTATACTGATAGTCATTATATAGCTCATTGTTTACAATTACTTGAAACTGTTCCATTTTTAGATATTGTTAATTCTCAAATTTTGCAATTACTTATGCAAATACAACTAAATTTATGAGAATGTACTTAACTTTATACAACATTTAAGATCCCATACTGTATTGATTGGACCCCTTAGGGTGATGCCACAGCATATTTGTATACTAGGCAGATTATAGGCCTTACATGAACAGTTAGCCAAACAATCTCATTCTTTATATCATCAAAAGAGTAATAACTTGAGACAACAATTTGGTATTTCTATCAAATGTGCACATCAAATTATTAAGACTTGTCCTGATTTTCCTCAGTTTCTACCTATACCACATGATGGTATTAATCCTTGAGGACTCATACCTAGTGAATTATAGCAAATGGATAATACTAATATTTCTGATTTTGGACAATTAAAAAATATATATGTGACTATTGACACACTCTCAGGCTTTCTAGTTGCAACTGCTTTAACAGGAGAAGCAACTAAAAATGTAGTTAATTATTGCCTACATTGTTTTCTATGCTGGCTATGCCAAATCAGATTAAAACAGATAATGGAAGTGGCTACTGCAGTCGAGCATTTGATACTTTTGTCAGCAATTTAACATTACCCATATTACTGGGATTTCTTATAATCCTCAAGGACAAGGTATTGTGGAATGGGCCCATGGAACTTTAAAACAATATCTTCATGAAATAAAAAAGGAAAGTTATATCCCTGTATACAACAAATTTATCTAAATCATGTTCTTTTATTTTAAATTTCTAAAAATTCAGATGCCAAGGAACTCTCTGCTGAGTGTCTATGGCACCCTACAAATAGGCATACTTATGCCTAGTTGAAATGGAAGGATCCAATTACTGGCATATGGCATGAACCCAACCAGATATTTAATATGGGAAAGAGAGCATTTTTATGTTTTTTTTCTGCAAAATACTGAAGGAGCATTGTGACTGCCAGAGTAATTGGTGAGACATACAAAAGCTGAGACAAAGAATGATGCTGACCTGTGAGCTTGCTGCATACCCTGACAATGGTGACTAGGAAGCAGTATTGGACATATGTTCCTGACCCACCTTTGCTTGGTTATATCCCAGATGGGACAAGCTGCATTGCCTTAAGTTTTAGCCCTTGTGGGCCAGAAAAGCAAACAGAGACTTTATAATGACTCTTGTATTTTTCTTAAATGTGAACAGTTATTCTGACTCAATAGTGAACTGATGTAGAAATCAATATAATATTGGAAATAATAGTCTTCATTTGGAAAGCTGGTTTTGGACATTTTCAGAGACAGTTTTGGAAGTTAGCTGTAGTTTTTTATGGTGTTATGTTAAACATGTAACATATAACATATGTTGACCCTATGATAAAGTTCAGGCAGGATCTGGAATCCAGACAAGAGTTAGTGCATGTGTTAAGGCTCTTTCAATTGTCATGTTAAACTTACTTTTTGTTCTATAGTATTTAATGTCAGTTGTATTGATTGTAAGCTTTCTATTTGTGTTTGTGTGTTGAAACCTGGCATGTCTGTAGGAGGAGCTAAGGGGGGAAGAGTAAGGGAGGAAGAGGAGGAGTAAGGGAGGAAGAGGAAAAGGAAGAAAAGGAGCTAAGGGAGAGGAGGAGAGAGAGAGGGAAACATGGAGGCAGATGTTCATGTGTCTCCGCCAGTCAAAGGTAGTTGGTATATCTAGGTTGGGTATTGGGTCACACTTCTGATTGTATGGGCATCTTGTTATTGATCATTACCAAATATATAAAGCCTTTGGATGATCTAAGCATTAGAGTTTCATTTTTCTACAGGGCTCTCGTGTTTGGCGGGATGGTCTGGGCAATGCCCAGCCTTGCAGAGACAGTGAGGAAGATTGGCAGAGACATCTCTCATGCTGGCGTCTCATGGGTATCACGGCTGGTGTTCCTGGCTAGCCATTTCTAGCTGTGGCGCACATGTGACCTCTAGCCATACAACATGGCATCTGATCTAGGCAGAGATGCTGCAGCCTAGACAGTTGGCTTGACCGGCAGCTGCTTTTAAATAATTATTACAACATATGTCTGTTAAGGAGGTCTATCAACCAGCTTTTATTTTATTGCCCTGAGAATTACAGGACCTCAGTATTGTGAAAAAAGCTTGCAAGTACTGGCAGAAGTGAGTCAGGCTTTATGCAGAAGCAAGTGTGTTGTGGGCTTGATTATTGCTAGTATAACAGCTTTAATTACATTAATAGCAAGCACCACTGCTTCTGCAATTGATTTGACATAAGAAGTTAAGACAGCTACTTTTGTTAATCATTTAGCAAAAATATGTTACTAATGTGTTGAGTATTCACTAGGATTTAGATAAGCATGTGGAACCACTGATTGATGCTCTTTATCCTATTCAAATTATTGAAAGGAAGTTCAGAGTTTAAGAGTAAAAAGCCATATTGAATGTCATGCCAAATACCAATGGAATTGTGTTACTTCTAAAATTTACAAGGATAGTAATTATAATTAGAAAATGTTTAAAGACAGTTGCAGGGTATTTGGCATAATTATAACACCTCTCTGGATGTTTTAACTTTGCATAGTGAGATTATCAATTTAAAGAATGCTGCTCTGCTGAGCTTTGATGCTGCAGATACTGCTGATAAAATTATCCATGGCCTGAGGTCAGTATTTTCATTTTGGTCAAGCTTCAGAAATGGCATATTCATCATGCTATCCTTTTTTGTTCTGGGAATACTTTTATTCTTGCCCATGATGTAATTTGGCTGCCAACATGTTGATGTTGTTGAAGACAAGTTTTAACATGTCTTGAAACTGAAAATGAACCCCGGACAGACTTATTAATTTAACAGCCTGGCAAGCCAAGGACAAGTAAGATTCTCCACAGAGCCTTACCAACCTAAGACATAAGTGCATTGCTTTTGATAATACATACTCCTTGACAGGTAAGGAAGAGATTCTTGTCAGAATGACCTAGGACAGGCTCAGTCTTGTTTGTGAAATAAAAAAGGGGGAGATGTGGAGAGATTTTTGGGGCTGCTTGGCAGGAATTTGACATTGGTGAAAGACAAGGAAATGGGTTTCAGGCAGGAATCTGACATTCGGCCAGAACAAAGAAGTAATTTCAGGCAAAAATCTAAATCTTAGGCTAGACAAAGAAGTAGGCTTCAGGCATGAAAATGACTTTGGGCTAGGACAGGGAAGTAGGCTCAGATATTTTGGTCATCCTGATAAGCCCTTAGAAACAGTGATCATGGGAGTGATCATGGAACTTTGTTTACTGCCTTGCTTGTTCTTTGACTATTTGTTTTTACTGTCTTGCTTGTTCCTTGACTATTTGCATCTATTGTATTGCTAGTTCCTCAACCTAGAACTGACCTTAATACCTGCATGTAATTAAAATGGTATAAAAGCATATTGGGAAAAAAATTAAAAATTTAAAAATTAAAAAAAAATATATAGTTTAGAAAATCAATTAAAGTTCAACAGGGAACAAGAAAGTAGAAGGTATAAAACCATTAGGGGTTTTATTGGAAGAATAATGTGCAGATGTTACGAGTGTGTAACTATTCAAAGAAGCATCTCACCTTGTTATTCCTCATCTTTTACATAAAATATGTGTCTGCTCATCTTAACTGTACAAGATGACACCATCTAATTGGTCACAGATGTTAAGATCAGGAACAGTATCAGACCAAAACCCATTGAAAACCTTTCAGAAATGTGTAGCAACTGTTTAAATTACAGGTATTATCTTAATTTTTGACAACACATATTCACGTAAAGGAGTACTTATATAACATGCTTTGCCTTTATAGTTATTCCTATAAATGCTTATACAAATATGCAGCATTAAATACATGTGTGATAATCTTGTGTCTCCTTTCTCTTTGATTTTTTTAATGAATGATGTGAAATCAAGGATTTTTTTTATCAAAACAGTAATTGTTAAATATTAAATAGATGACATAGAGTGGAGGATTCATATTGTATGTCACATAACACTCAATTTAACACAATACTCCCTATACACATATAGCGGGGTGCCACATAGTAGAGTGACCTATACAATATCACTCAGTGAAGTAGTAAACATGATCAAAATGTTGGTAGTGCTCCACACACTGTGGTCCCTGATAAAAGGTGAGAATCTTCTAGATTATTAAAGTATCCTCCTTGTATGCATTCTAGGAGAGCAGTCTTATGGAGGGTCACCCCCTTTTTAAAGGGGTAGAACAGCACGTGCTATCAGGTATTCTGACAGGTTATCTTTTACCATGACACCTCTAAGAAGTTCCATCCTTCCTTCTATTCCAACACAAATTTTTCTTCATTCAACATATAATCTTGTTCCAAAATTTCTTTCACTTGTGGCTTTACAACCACATAACCCATGTAAACAAGTACAGTCAAAGCAGATATAAAGCAGGAAAATGAATGTTTGGTAATTGTTTTGGGACCCACTCCCAACAGTGCCTCTTGTCATCTCCTCCAGGCTGGAAGATAGAAAGTAAGGGGAAAAAACAAAACAAAACAAAACAAAACAATGGGACTGGACACAGGTGCTGGAGCCCAGCAGTCAGAGAAGGGTAGAGAATGGATTACAACTGAATAAAGAGAAATAAAATCAATTTCAAGTTGGCCTCTGCAGTCTGAATGCATTAGTAATGTTCAAGTTTAGTTGTTTTCAAGTATGAAATGAGGGTGTTTATATTCTTTTTTCTATTACTAAAGCTTTGAAAAATATTAACTGGAACTGCATGGGTGTTTTGTCTTGCTCATGTCTTCCCCCTTTATCTAAATAACAGTTTTAAGACATGGAAAGCATTGATTTCAAAATCTCTGAATAGGTCCTGAAATCTTCATAATTTTAATCTTTGAAAGTATAAGGAGCCCCCTTTAAAAAGTTCTAATTGGAAATGCTACAGCATCTCAAAAACAAAATGTATTTTGTTCTTATTTGAAATAAAATCATGTTGAATATGTCTGCCCATCATTTTTTAATTCAATTCACTTAGTCATATTTTGACAAATATCTAATGCAAATTTGCCTGTGCAAATCTCATAGGGATGAATAACATACTCACTGTGTTTAGCCTCTTCAGTCATTTGAGTAAATTGAAAGAGCTTAATCTGATCTCCAATGACAAAGGGTTAAATGGCAGTGAAAAACTTCACAATTTACTTTAATGTTGATAAGAGTTTTGTTCTTTTTTTATTTATTATTTTCTTTATTTACATTTCAAATGTTGCCCTGCTTCCCAGTTTTCCCTCCACAAACACCCTATCCCACCCACCCTCCCCTTTGCCTTGAAGAGGGTATTCCCTCACCCACAAACCCACTCTGCTTACTCTTCTAGCATCCTCCTTTGCTGGGCCAATAACCCACTGGACCAAGTACCTCTCCTCCCATTGATGCTAGATAAGACAATCATCTGCTACATAAGAGTTTTGCTCTTACTTGTCAATTGAAAACACATTCTAATCCCATTGAAATGGCAATTAAATATCTCTCTCTCTCTCTCTCTCTCTCTCTCTCTCTCTCTCTCTCTTTCTCTAATGTGTGTGCATGCAAATCTTCTGAGGAAACTAAATAGCACATGCATTGTCAGAATATAAAGTTTTACAAAAAAGTGCAACTATATAGTAGAAAATTTAATAAGAAAGCCCTAATAAAATTTTAGGGTGTAAGTTTATTAAAATATATTAAAATAGTAAATAAAAAGAAGCTTAGATTGAGTCTGAGACTACAGAGAGCCCAGGAAAAACTAGTGGCAATAAATATATGAGAAGACACTATAAACAGTGCCCTGGGATCTACTGTTAATTTAGATTCTTTGTTCACAGAAACAGCTTCATGATCATCAAGCAGATATATTCATTCACAGGGACTTGAATTAATGTCCCAATTGGATTATACTTATACCATTTTATAAAATATTCTACATGCAATACAAACACACACACACACATACACACACATCTTTTAAATAAAGTTTACAATTTTAAAAACTCTTTATTAATGGGTATTTTATTCACTGTGATGCATATTTAATGTTAAAAATCAGAAATATAATAAAATATTAGTCAGATGACTATGAAAATAACGATTTTGAAAAAAAAAAAAAAATGTCTGAACCAAAATTCAGAATTGGGCTGAAAGTTTACAGGGCTGATTGGAGTGGAAAAAAAGATACAGAGATCTGCAAAGACAAAGAAACTAAAGCTCACAGGGAGGGCTCTTCTCTGCTTATTCCAGGGTGAGAAGAAGAGGGAATTAAAGTCTGAGACAGTCATGTGACTAGAATAAGAGAGGTTGCTAATGACTACCTGTGTGTGGTCACTTAGTCTTCATTTGATAATCTTCTCAGGGATACATTGTATTGCAAATCAGTCTGATTTGAGTGCTAACATGGCATGATGTCTGTGTTTGGTAAGGCAGAAAATATGATAATTTCTTCTTAAAGGATCTTTAGAGCATCAGTGTTCATTCAGTGAGACAGAGCATTCATGTACCCTTGATTTCCACTACAGTTCCTCTTCTCATTTTAAAAATTAACACTTGTATATTTCTGCTTTTTGGAAGGGAAATCCATCAGAATAGCCGAATCTTCTATAACTTCTGAGTCAGATCAGCAATTATGGAAACATATTTTGTGTTTTATTTAATGTATGGAAACTACACTAGGAACAAAATCCAAATATTTTCAATAGTCGAAAACAGCCAGGCTGCCTACAAGCATTTCTACATCTCATCTAATGAAAGGAATAGCAGTAGAATAATTTAAACTTTACTTTCATTTGTTAACATTCTACCTTCTCTGCCACAGGTCAGATGCATATTCATGTGGCAGAGAATGATTGTCTAAGTTGTTTCATTTGAAACGTTGGTAGAGGACATGATTTGGCTTAATATTTTGAATACTAGTTTTGTACATGCCCAGTTCTTAGACCAAATCTCCTTAACTGCCAATTTGAAGCCATGGAGTCAGCCTAGCCTTCTCATTCCCCCCTTTCAGTAATGGGTCATCTCAAATTTTTGAGATGTTACTTTGGCCCCGACACTAGCAGTTCCAGCCAGCCCTACATCAAGGAGAGAACCTAGTAACACAGCAGAAATGGCCACCCTTTTAATTCAATTGTTTGCAGGTGCTAGCTTGTTGAAGACATCCTTCCCAGAGTAATAAGTCACTCTGAGTACAAGCTGTACTAGAATATAAAAAATCCTCAGTAGTATTTATAACCAGGCCATAAATGCATGGAGTAAGCCCTGAGGTACAAGCCCACCAAGCACTCTCTGGGAGCAGCATGTATCCTGCGATAGTAGGGGTTACAATGTAGTTGCAGAGGTTGAACTAGGATGGAGGTACTTTATTTTCAAAGCAGAGTTCTTCTCTGGTAACCAACAGAGTTCTGGGTTAAGTCCAGAGTTCAGAACCAACAGTCCAATTGCCCTTCTTGCCAGCCACTGTGAACTTGATGACAAGGTTGTTGCATCACTGCCTGGGGGTATCCAGATAGTGAGGGGGCTACTGGACGGTGCAGCAAAACCTAAGCAGTAAGCAAACAGGATCAGGAGCACTGAAATCACAGTTTCAGGGGATTGACAGGGTGTGGGGTGATCTTTCATTGTTCTTGTGGCAGTTTGGCTGGAAGTCTCCTCTGCTGAGACCTCACTGCCAGATCTTCTGGCTCCTGGCAGGCTTAACATGGAAATGGTGTATCTATGTCCTGACCCCATCCACCTTAACAACTATTGGTGTGGTCAGGATCACTGTGTGAGATCCTTTCCATCAAGACTCAGAGTCTGTGGTTATATCTCTTAAACCAGACATTGTCACTTGGTTCAAAGCAATTTATGTTTAAGGGGAGATGCAGATTCATAAACTTGGCAGATGGCAGGTCAGAGTTGCTTCTGGGCCCTTTAGAGGGCTTCCAATGCTTTTAAAAACCTATGTTGGTCATATTCAGCTAAGATATCAGATTGGAGTTTAGGTAGCATGAGATACTCCCATACAGAATCTCAAAAGGGGGGGGGACATAAAGTATCGGGGTGTTTCCACCCCTATATCTCCTATGTTTTCATAGGAGAGATGCCCAGTCACCACCAGTTTCAGGGGTTAATCTGGTCAAGGCCACTTTCAGGGTCTGATTTACCCTGAGCTCTGAGATCTATATGTACAATGTCATTTCAAACTGGTCCCCAGAACCTGTGCTAGAGATTGAGTTACCTGCAAGATAAGTTCTGCTCCAGTGTCAGACCCAAGCAGGATAGAAAAATCATGTCTGGGTATAATGTCTTCCAGAAGCTTTTTTTGCCACTATGTTGGTAGTTTCCTTCTTTGTAGTGTAAGGTTCTACCCATTCTGAAAAATTATCTATAAAAACTAGCAAATATTTATATCTAGATGTTCCTGGTTTTATTTCTGTATAATTTTTTTTCTCAATTAGTCCATGGCCATTGCAGCCTGATTCTGGTTCCTGAAGCAGTTCCTTGATTAAGGCCTGAGAATTTCACAGCCTGGCAGGTGGCACAGTCTGAGATTACATGATCAACCAACTATCCTAAGTCAAATACTTTGTACCTAGCCCCTCACAGGAATTCCTTCAGTTTTGGGGGACCCAGATATGATCTTGATGAATCTGATGGCTAAGTTGCTTAGCAAATTCCTTATGTAAGAAAGTGTATTCTTAAGAGGTCAGCAACCAACTGTCTCTTCTGTAAACTCCTTTGCCTGATGTCATTTGTCTTTATAAGTATATTCAGGGATGGCTGGGAGTGCAGGGGGTAACAAAGCAACCAGGATGTTGGTAGAGGAAGCTTTTGCATCTCTTCTGGCTTTATCAGCTATCCTGTTCCCTCGGGCTATTTCTAATGTCCCTTTCTGAAGCCTGGGGCAATGAATTGTGGCCATTTTTGAGAGTAAACAATAATGTCTCCAATAAAGCAAGCATTTCTTCCTTATGTTTATTTTTTTTCTTTTGCAGTCAGTAATCCCATCTCTTGGTATATGGATCCATGTACACGAGCCATAGCAAAGGCACGTCTGCTAAAGCTATGGCTCAGCAGCCATATTCTTTTCTTGTAGTAATACAAATTACATTTTAATATTCTTTCTTTGTTTTGTGTATTTGGTGTTTTGACTATTATGTGACTGGAGGAATTTATTTTCTGGTCCAATCTATTTGGAGTTCTGTAGTCTTCTCGTATGCTTATTGGCATCACTTTCTCTAGGTTAGGGAAGTTTTCTTCTAGAATTTTGTTGAAGATATTTACTGGTCCTTTAAGTTGGGAATCCTCACTCTCTTCTATACCTATTATCTTTAGGTTTAGTCTTCTCATTGTGTCCTAGATTTCCTGGATATTTTGGCTTAGGAAATTTTTGCATTCTGCGTTTTCTTTGACAGCTGTGTCAATGTTTGCTATGGTATCTTCTGCACCTGAGATTCTCTCTTCTATCTCTTGTATTCTGTTGGCAATGCTTACAGTTATGACTCCTGATCTGTTTCCTAGGTTTTCTACCTCTAGGGTTGTCTTCCTTTGTGATTTCTTTATTGTTTCTATTTCCATTTTTAGACCCTTGATGGTTTTGTTCAATTTCTTCACCTGTTTGGTTGTGTTTTCCTGTAATTCTTTAAGTGATTTTTGTATTTCCTCTTTGAGGACTTCTACCTGTTTACCCGTGCTCTCCTATATTTTTTAAGGGAGTTATTTATATCCTTTTTAAAGTCCTCTATCATCATCATGGGATGTAATTTTAAATCAGATTTTTGCTTTTCTGGTGTGTTGGGATATACAGAGCTTGCTGTGGCGGGGGAACTGGGTTCTGATGATGGCTAATAACATTGGTTTCTGTTGCTTATGTTTTTACCCTTGCCTCTTGTTATCTGGTTATCTCTGGTGTTAGATGGTCTTATTGTCCCTGACTGTGGCTTGTTCCTCCTGCAAGTCCGTGTATTAGTACTCCTGGGAGACCAGCTCACTCCCAGAGGTATTTGGGTATGGAGTGTGGTGGCACAGGATCAGCTCCAGGCTCTGTGGCACAGGATCCTCAGTTTACCAGTTTCAAAGCCTGGGTCAGAGCCTTTAGCTTTCTGGGATTCACTTCCAAGTGGCAAAGCAGTTGCCCAAATAAGAGTCCAAGTCCATTACCATAACCCCTGCTTACCTGATTCCATTCTGGATGAAGCTGCTCCCATCTGGGAAGTAGATAAGTTCCGCATCTGGCCAGGGTATTTCAGTCAAATCAGGCCTGATGTTCTGAAAGTGCCCCAGAACTATGGAGCAACCATGCTTCACATTTGGGGACCTACCAGGGAGCATGGTGACGGGGTTTAGGGAAGATAATTCAAAAGTAGAGCCTGAGAGTTCACCAGTCTGGCATTGGACAACAACCACCAGCTGGGTGGATTCTGAGCAGCTTTTTGACCTACTTCTGGCACACAAAGGCCAGCCTCTATGTGCCTTTGAATGGCAAGACTTGAAGAGAGTCTTCAAGAGACAACTGACTTGGACATGTCTGCCTGGGAGATAAGAGACACTCAGGACTCAATGGGGTTGACCTTAGCCAAAATGCCCAACAATGGAAAGAGGAAACTCCAAGAGTCCACCTCCAATAGATAGACAGGGCCTCAAGTGGAGGGACAGGGTTATTAAACCACAGTCAAAATTTCTAACCCAGAATTGTTCCTTTTCAAAAGAACTGCAGGGTCAAAAACAGAGAAAAGACTAAAGGAAAGGTGGTTCACTAACCTGCCAAACTTAGGATCCATCTTATGGGGGGCAGAGGCACCAAGGCCTGATGCTATGATTTCCTTACAGACAGGAGCCTTGCATGGCTGTCCTCTGAGAGGCCTTACCAGCAACTGACTGAGATAGATGCATTTATTTATAGTCAACCTTTGGACTAAAGTCTGGGACCCATATGGTTGAATTAGGGAAAAGACTGAAGGAGCTGAAGGACAGGGTGACCCTATAGAAAGAACAGCAGTGTCAACTAAACTGAACCCCTGGGAGCTTCCACAGACTGAGCCACCAACTAGGCAGCATACATGGGCTGGTTTGAAGTCCCCGGCACATATATAGCAAATGTGTTATATGTGCCATAAATGCCACTGTATATCCCCTGGTCTAGCCTCAGTGGGAGAAGATGTGACTAATTCAGGAATGACTTGAGGCCCCAGAGAAGGAGGAGGTCTAGTGAGGGTGCACCATTAAGGAGGCAAGGGGAAGGAAAAATGGGATTTGGATGAAAAACTGTTGAGGGGTGTACCGGGAGTGGGAAGTTGGGGTGGGGGATGCGGACAATGGGTGAAATGTAAATAAATTTTAACGAAAGAAAGAAAGAAAAACATAAAAGAAAATAGAATAAAAAGAAAAGATTACAAAAAGGCCTGGCACTTGCTGCCCACCCGATGACCGGAATTCCATTCCCGGGATGCATACAGTGGAGGAAAAGAAGAAATTTCCATAAGTTGTCTCGAACTTCCATATGTATGACCTGACACACAAGCATTTACCCAATCACCCATACACACACACACACACACACACACACACACACACACACACACACATAATTTAAAAAATTAAAAAGTAAATGAATAAGAAAAAAAAAACCTCAGAAAATATCTTAGTATATAGACAGAACCAGTCCTTAAACAAATACAGTTTTAAAGAAAAGGACACAATTAGCAAATAATAGATTAATAGTCATGGTTTTGTTTCATTAAATAAATAATAATCCATAACTAAGAAGAAATTATCTGTATTACTGTAAATGAGAAATAGTTAATTGCAGAACAATTCCTCACACAAAGCCAAATAAAATTCTAAAGAATTTTAGAAGTATTTCTGAGATCATTTCATAAATATTAAGAAAATAATCTAAGAAAATTTATAAATGCCACTGTATATCTAGTCATCTACCATACACAATTAATTTCATATGACAACAGAAAAGTTTTATATTGTAGTTTATATAAAAATATCAATTTCTATCATCCAATTTTTTCTTCATGTAATTACTGCCAAATTAATTTTTAGTATCTTCTGGTTGCCATATTATGATGGGATTATATTATTTTCTGTTTCTTCTTATGAATATATTACCTATGACATAAAAATTTTTGTAGATATTCATCAGAAACAAATCTTCTCTTGACGTTCCTTTGTGGAGGGAAGTAGCCTTTTGTACAACGTGTGTTAGAAATGGAGAACATATAACTTTAAATGGAACACACCCTCCTTTGCTTCACTTCACCTTTTCCTCATTTGGAGCAAACAACCAACTCACTGGGAAGATCCTGGATGTGCCCTGGCTGTGTTACAATCTGAATTCTACACAGTACTGTGAGTACTCAAATGCTCTGATTCTGTTCACTGTAGGAGGTCAGAAGTTCAGCAGAGTTGCTGTAGAGCTGCATGCTGGGGTTTTTCAGTAGAAAAGAACATAGGGACTAGAAAATGGATGAAGGTGACAAGAACTGAGCAAATGAGCTCAGAAACCTGTGGCTCATACAAGGGCTAAAAGCCAGGGTTATGTAATTACTAGGAAAAAGACTTATGGGGAAAACCATCATATAAGGAAGGTAATAAATACAAAGTAGAAGACAAATAGAAATGGCATGGGCAGAGGTCCTGCAGAGTCTTGCAACTAAGAAAGACAAATGTAAAATATGTTACCTGTTAGTAATTGCTCTGTAGTCATCAGTGTTTTCTCATAACGTTTTCTAGTACCTCAGAGGTTCTAAAATAAAACGACGAGTAGTTAATTTATCATACTTCTCAGAGAATTGCATTTTGAAATTATACAAAAGCTCTTAAACTGTATAAAACTGTCCAGTATTTTTACAGAAATTCTGGAACAGTCTTTCTGAAAGGCTTCTTACCATTCTATCATAAGAGCTGTGATCTCTCCTACTTAAAATCATTTAGTATTATGTTTGACTGTTCTCTGACCTCAAATGACAAATTAAAATGCTGTTAATAAGAGATTCTTTGATGAACAATGATTTGAAAATTTGATCTCTCTCATATACATTTGTGTAAATTTGCACACATATGTGTATTATCATCATCACAGATTTTATAGGGAAATCAATGTGCTTTTCTGGAAATAATGGTGGAGTATTCTTTGACTGTTTTTAAATGTTTTAGGTTTTCCTCTTATTACAATGACTCACTATGTTGCCTAGCATAGCCTCAAACTCACAGTCTCCTTGCCTCTAGTTTTTGTGTACTACGATATGGCCCTGTGCAAGCATCCTCAAAAACCTTTGATCTCTCATTTTATTGTTTTACAGATGCATTTCATTTTCATCTTGGGTTCTTGGTTGTAAGAAATAGTAATCAATTGGCTGTGTGAAGTAGAGTGCTAATGTGCTCTTGTAACCCCAACTCTGAAGAGGTTGATATAGCAGATTCCCTTGTCTAGATGACTACTCTGTTGAGACTAATGGGCTTCAAGTACCACTGAAGGAGTATCTCCAAATATCAGTTGGAAGGTTCTTCAAGAAGGAACCCAAAAGTTGACGTCTGGTCTAAAAGTGCACATAAATATAGATATACATGAAACCACATACATGAAAATGCCAACACACACACACACACACACACACACACACAGACATACACACAGAGACAATTTGAACCTCATATCTGTGATAATAAAATTCAGCTTATTCAGGAATATCAAGTAAACTTAAAATAGGATTAAATTGGGTTCTTGCCTCAGAGAATCACAAAGTAGGCCACAAATATTCCATTGAAACATTTTAAAGAAATAAGGCTGTAAAGTATTAGAAAAAAAGGGTGGTATCAGAGAAGATAACACTGAGTCTTTAACCAAATAAAATGTAAATTGTCCTCATATCTAAGGTACAAACATAAAAATAAGCAAAATAAATATAAAATACCTTTTATCTACCCAAGGATAAAAGAAAACATAAAATAATACTGTACTATTGAAACTTACTTAACCTTCTATATGAAGAATTACACAAGTATAAACAAATTCATATACGTATACACCCTGCAAACACACATCACATACACATACAGATATAAAAACACACATATATACACAGAAACAGACATAGGCATGCACATATACCCACCATAAAATATACTTAGAGATAGATATACACTTGGATATGCATATACCACAAGCATACAGATATACATTTCATGCATATACAAACACACAAAAACATACACACAAATATCCGCACATATACCACACAGTAAAAGCCAAGACAATATTTCATGACCAGAGTTCAGCTATGTTGATATAACAATCCCAAATATTTCAACACAGTTGAACAAGTAAATGACTTAAAGACCAACTTTATGAAAATGATAGAGGTTCTTAAAGAGAAAATGAATAAATCATTCAAAAAAAAGCCAAGAAAGGCAAGAAAAAATATGAAGGAAAGCTAAAACTGTTCAAGACTAGAAAATAAAAACCAAGCAATAAAGACAATACAAATTAACAAAATTCTGGAAATGAAACATTTAGGTCAGTGAACAGGAACTATAGATACGAGCATCACTGACAGAATACAAGAGAGTATATCAGGAATTGAAGATACAATGGAAGAAATTAACACTTAGGAGAAAGAAAATGTTAAATCTAAAAAAGTTTCTACCTGAAAACATTCAGGAAATCTGAGATATAATTAAAAGACCAAACCTAAAAATAATAGAAATAGAAGAATCCCAGTTCAAAGACTCAGAAAACATTTTTATTAAGATTATAGAAGATAACTTTCCTAAGCTAAAAAGGACATGCCTATAAAGATATAAGAGGATTTCTGAACACTAAATAAATTGTCCAGAAAAGAAAGTCCCCTCATCACATAATAACGAAAACACTAAGAATAAAGAACAAAGAAAATGTTAAAAGCTGTAAGAAAAAGAGAACAAGTGAGTTAAAGACAGATATCTTGAATTATACATGATTTATCAATGGAGACTCTAAAACACAGAAAGGCCTGGACTTAGGTATATGCTAAGAGACCTTAAATGGCAACCAAGAGAGGTATACCCTGAAAAATTTTCAATCAGTATGGTTGGAGAAAACAAGATATTCAATGATAAAGTTAAATGTAAATAATATCTATCCATAAATTAGCCATACAGAAGTTACTAAAAGATAAAGTCAAACCCAAGAAAGTTTACATTGAAGAAAATTTAGGAAAGAATGTCATGCCTTTAAAACCAAAAGAAGAAAAGCACATGTGAATACGACCACCAAACAATAACAACAACAGAACACTAATTAAGAATTATTAATCATTGATATTTCTCAATATCAATGGGCATAATTAACAAAAAGACAGATTAATAGAATATATAAGAGAACAGAATTCATCCATCTGCTTAATACAAGAAATGCACTCCAACATCAAAGATAGACACTACCTCAGAGTTGGAAAAAGATATTTAACAAACTATTTGCAAACTTTATCTAGGAATACATCCAAAAGATCAACCATGATTGAGTTGGCTTCATCCCAGAGATGTAGGGATAGTTCAACATACAACAATCAACAAATGTAATACATAATATAAAAGACTGGGAAAAAAATCTACACATTGTGGGGAGCCGACAGAAGGCGGCTATCATCCTTGTAGCCATGTTGAGCCATATACTCTGAAAAGAGACCTGATTACATTAGCCTACAACAGCTGAGCACACTCTGATAACATCTAGCTTTAGATACCCAGGATCTTCCCTTGGGTGTGTGAGACTTAAAGCTGTGATTTAGAGGCAAAACTTAAGGGCATGACTTAGAGATCAGATTTAGAGACAAGGCCTAAGGGCATGACTTAAAGGCGTGGCTTAAGGACGTAGTTTAGAAGTGAGACATAAAAGGTGAGAGGCAGACAGAAGAAAGCAACAGATTATTAGGCACTCGGAGGTACAACTTGGAACTAGGAATTAGGCTAGATAGTACAATTTAGAGTACAACTTGGAGTAGGAATTAGGCATTGAGGAAGAAGACACTTGGACTAGAGAACTCAGAAGAATTATTAGTTATTAGGCATTTGACACTTGGAGAAAGAACTTGGAACTTGGAGGCACTAGGAACCAGGAACTAGGAACTAGGGACTAGGAACTGAAGACTTGGGACTTGGAGAGAAGAAGAGAGACTGAAGAATAAACGGGATTGAATCACACTGTCTGGTCTCCATCATCCATCCTCACTCTCTCTCTCTTGCTGAACCCTGACCCATGGACTAGAGCAGCTTGGGGCAGTGGGAGCTCTAACAATTTGGCACCCAAGGCTTTTGGCAGTGCGGGTCCAACATTGACAGAATGGTCCGGGACACTTGGGCCCCCAAACGTGGGGCAGCTCGGGCTGCAACAACACACAATCACCTCATTAGATGGTGAAGTAACCATTGACAAAATATAACATCTCTTCATGATAAAAAGTCCTGGAGACAATAGGGATACCAGAAACACATCTCAACACTATAAAGGGAATTTATTTCAAGCCAATACTCAACATCAAATTAAATGGGAGAAAAACCCATTCAATTCTCCCCAAATCAGGAAAAAAGACAAGAGTATCTACTCACTCCATATTGATTCAGTACTTGAATTTCTAACCATTAGAATAAATAACTGAAGAGATCAAGTATCTTTGAATTGGAAAGGCAGAAGTGAAAGGTGCACATTCAATAAGGTATTTTTTTCTGACTGCCATAAATATGAGTTTGTTTCCTGATACCTAGCACCATGACAGTGGACAAAGATATAAATTAGCAATATTTTAGAATGTTTGCTTTGGTTCTCCTGAAATTTGTTGTATACAGGTAGGAACTGAAATTATTTTTTCACAGTGTACTGCAAAGTTAACTTTCATGCTGTGAGGAAGGAAACTCAAGGTTTGGGAGACAGTGCTTTGTCTCTAGAAGAAAATAAATACTGATAGAGGTCATTTAATCAGCAGATGCAGTTTGCTTAGTAATATATATAGCCTTATATTCATCTCAGAATATTATAACCATAATTCTCAACCAGAATTCTGGATCTAGAACAATCAATATTTAATATAGTGTAATCATGTTAGGTAATGGTACAGATAATTCTTACAAACATTCTGCTAAAGTTCATAAAACAGCTTACTTCATTTGTTATTGGCATTCATTTACTTAATTTTGATATATTCTCTCCAGTTTTTGTCAAATTAATTGCTATAGCTCAACTGATTCGGAAATTAGTTACCCATGTTCTTTCTTAATGTTTCACCTTAGCAAATGATAAATCTGTTTTATACAGTTTTTAATATTTTTTTACACTGAAAATGGAGCAAGCATCAGATTTAGTATTTATGTATCAACATTTATAAACACACACCATACATCTTAAATATTAAATGATACCATTCGATCATTTGTTCATCCACTTACCTTTCCATTACTGTGATAAATCACCATGACCACAGAAGCTTACAGAAGGAAGAGTTCATTTTGATGGATGGTTTTAGAAGGATGAGTCCATCATGACAGGGAAGAATAACATCTAACATCCAGCATGACGACAATAGCTGGAACCTTAGAGATCATGTCCTTTTGGCCTATCACTAAGAGTGGAAGCAAACTGGATGTAGGGAGAAACTATAAACTCTCAAATCCTGCCTCCCGTGACATACTTCTGTCAGCAATACTGAACCTGCTAAATGTCTCCCAAGAGACATTTAACTGGACACCACATGTTCAAATAACTGAGCCTATATGGGTAGCTGTCAATTAAAACACAATTTTGGAAATGATAATGATTTCATTATGATATCTCAAAAATTTATATAGAGAGAACCTGACTTAGGAAAAAATCCAAATCTCTGTATCTTGAGTATGTCTATTTGATCTGTCATACTTTGATGACCCATTAAAGTCTAAAATCCAACAGCATAATTTCAAGTGACTTCATGTATTAGATAGTTGTGACTTTCTATGAGTTTATTGTTTGGCCTATGGGTAAATTTAATTTGGTGGTCACATGAAGGATAAAATAATTAGAATGTAGGATGATTCTATACAGTCTTAAAAGCAGAAGTATATAAAATAAATTGTCAATAGTTACATATTTAAAATTACATAAGCAGAATTTATAAGGAACTGTAAACTATTTTGTGCAAATAATTTATAAAATATATTTGTCAATACATAAGCTGTAACAGTGATGTTGATTTAAATCATTGGATATTTAAATGCTATTATACACAATCATCAAACATTTCTGAGTTTTATGATTTTTTAACTCCAATTTCTGAAATTAATGCAACCATATTCAGTTGAATTTCAAGCTACTTTCATTATTACAAATCTTTTAAGGTGTAAAACTCGGGGACATTTTGCTGAAATAAAACTAAACATACATGGATAGTAATAAATGATGATCTCTCCTCCATTAAGTAAAACAAACACAGTAGGACAGGGTACACTAATGCCATTATTGGTGAAATAGTCTTAGATTCGACATTAGTTTTTGAGAATACATTCACATTTTTACATCCTGAAGAAAGAAACATACTATGTCATAATTTATTCCTTTTCAGTTCCAATTTTCTCAGTCTTTTCACATTTTATCTTTTGAAACAATGAAAACTCTAATTTTTCCATTTGGTAGTCCTTTTATTAATGTTTAGATGGCATTTTTACACACTTAACATTTTGAGAATTTAACACTTTAACATTTTTGTTCTATAAAGATATAAAATATATTCAGTATTTAATTTCTATCAAAAATAGAATCATTGAGCAAACTGCCAGCAGAGGCTTGTCTTTCTTTTAGGTCTCCATTCCTCAGGAACTCTGAAGATTCTATTGGGCAACACAGACATTCTCCTTCATTTCAGCTTCCAGTTCCCAGAGATTATCTCTCCCTGGGTACCTGCTGCTCACAGCCTGGGAATCAAGTATGGAATCTTCACTCTCATTTCTGTCCATAATTTGAATTTCCCTAATCTCATTTTCACTCTGGAAACAGACTAGTTGTAGGGATTTATTTTCTCCATCTCTGACTCTATTCCCTGGGGATTCCACCAAACTCAGGGTAGACCCAGGATTTTTTTTTTTTTTTTTATTCTGTAGATCCTTTCAGCTCCTTCTTCCTCTAGCTCATACTTATTCTTTATGTCATGCTCCAAAATACTGGATACCCTGTACTTCCAGTAGCTAAAACTAGGAAACACTCAGAAACACACCTAACCAGTCAAGTTATAGGCACTAAACTTTTTTAAGTCCTAGAGAGAAAAATAGAATGCAATCAAATAGGAAACTGACCCAACAAAAACAAGAGAAGGTATTGATACCTAGAATCACAGCTATTCTAAACCCAGATGCCTAGATACAAGTTCTAAAACACAATGATTAATACAAGAGAAAATATACTTCTACCAGAACCCAGAACACTTTCTTTAGCAAGCTATGAAAAAAAATGTAATATAGCTGTAGCAAAACACATAGTTCAAAATAGCTATCCTGTGTACATACAAGGATCTGAAAGAGAATATGAATAAATCCATTAAAGAAGTCTGAAAACACAAAGAGGGTGACAAAATTACAGGAATTGTTCAATACATAAAAATAGAAATAGAATCTCTAAGAAAACCCAAACTGAAGTCAAACTGAAAATAAAAATTTTAAAAAGTAAATCAAACTCCTCATAGGTAAGCCTCACAGAGTACTAGAGATAAAACCAACCCACGTTTGGGTGGCCACTGTATCCCGGCCCAAGCTGCTGCTCCGGTCTGCAGGTCGGGCTTCAGCAAGAGCGAGGGTGACGGCAGATTCTACCTAATGTCTGAGATTCGTCTCTGATGATCCCTCTATAGTCTCTGATCTCAGTCTATATATTCTCTGATCTCTGGTTCTGTCTTCTATAGTCTGACTAATGTCTTCTATCGTCTCAATCCTGATCTGTTCTGTCTCTGCCTTTTATATGTCTCACTTCTAAGCCATGCCTCTAAGTTACACCTTTAATCATGCCCTTAGGTCTTGTCTCTAACTCTGATCTCTATACTTCTAAGTATACTATTAAGTCACACACCTTTAATCTCACACACCTTTAATCTCAAGGTATCTAAACCAAGATTATCCGAGTGTTCTCAGCTGTTGTAGGCTATTGTAATTTAAATCTCATGTCAGGGTATATGGCTCAAGATGGCTGCAAAGCTGATAGCCGCTTTCTGCTAAAAGTCGGCCCCCAACAGGTCCCCCCTTTTAAATTTTTTATTAAAAGGGAAGGCTGGGAAAACTTACGGAAACCGTGCCTGTCCTAGGTTGGAGCAAAGGACCCCAGCCTCCCTTTCCCGTCCTTGGATACTCAACAGCCATTGGTTGAGCTCCTGTCTTAGGATGGTGAGGCCTCCCTTCTTTTAGGGGCAAGGGTCTTGGTATGCTCTCTTACCCATCACTGACTATCCGGCTTAGCGCGTAAGTTAGGGGATATACCTCATTAGTCTTGATGACAGAGGTTTTACAATCCCTTACTTCCAGCCTGTAATAATGGACCTGTGTGGGTTTCATTTGAATAGCATCTCATACAAAAGCCATCAGTTTGTTGAACTGCATGGACCCAAAAGACAAGAGACTTAACAATGCCTGAATAGTTAGTATGACAGCAACACTCTTTTTAAAGGGCAACATATAACTCCCTCTATCAGAGGAGTAAAAAGTGTAAGCCTCTTCTATTCTGTTTATAAATGTATTATATCAGAATCTAAATCTATATAAATACAAAACTGATCATAGCTTTGATCTAAAGAAAACTAAGGAAATCCCTGTTCCTGCTCTAGTCAATCTCAACCCAAAAAAAACAACTATAGTGACTGTGGTAGTGGGTTTTCTCCTGGGTCTAAACAATCTAAATTCCCACTAAATAAATCTAAAACAATCTAGTTCCCCACTAAATCATAAGTCAGGGAATCAAGAGTCCAATAGAGCCACCCTGGAGATATGGGTGGTGATGTCTCCTTCAGCACTGATAACTTCTCAGGTCAGGTTTACTCGTTGATCTGTTCCAGTTTGAAGGCAATTGTGAAGCATCTTCATGTTTCCTGTGAAGAAAAAATATGCTTCTCAGGGGGTTTCTCTTCCCTGGATTTGTTATTATTGTCTATTTGTTTAAACAGTCTCTCTGGCAGCCAACGTGCAGCATCTGCAGTTTGGGAATATATGCAAACAGAACCTCTTCCCCAGATAAGCACTGGATCTGGCCCATTCCAGGTTCCAGTTAATGGGTCTTTCCAGAGGACTGTTGCAAAATTCTTTTTGGTATCAGGATGCCAGAATCTATCTGCAGCAGATTTTCCTTCAGAATCCAAATTTAAAAAATTTAAAATGAAGAGTGCATGATGAAGGATATTTCTGGGGGATCCCTTGGTAGAGTACCATTCCCCCTTTTTAATTTTTTCAAATTGACATTTAATGGTTTGATGTGCCCTTTCTACTATACCTTGGCCCTGTGGATTATATGGAATACCCGTTTTATGTAGTATTCCCAATCTTTCACAAAATTGGTGGAAACTGGAGCTTGTATAACCTGGGCCATTGTCAGTTTTTATCTGTTTAGGCACACCCAATACAGTGATTGTAGCAAGCATATGAGCAATCACATGCTTGCTTGCTTCTCCAGTTTGTAATGTTGCATAGATGAAACCACTGTATGTGTCTACACATACATGTATATATTTTTGCTTGACAAATTCATTATAATGAGTAACATCCATTTGCCAGATACTATTTGGTATCAGTCCCTTTGGATTTACACCCAAATGAGGAACTGGTAAAAGTTTAACACATGATTGACATTGTTTGACAATTTGTCTAGCTTGTTCTTTGGTAATTTTAAACATACCTTTTAAAGTTTTAGAATTAAGGTGATGTAACTCATGAGCCTTTATGGCCTGATCCAAATTAGATTGCTGATTCGATAAAGTCACTGCGGCTATACGAGTAGCTAGTTCTGCCTTGGTATTTCCTTCAGAGAGAGGACCAGGTAGCCCTGGCTAACCTGGAACTCACTCTGTAGATCAGGCTGGCCTCGAACTCAGAAATCCGCCTGCCTCTGCCTCCCAAGTGCTGGGATTAAAGGCGTGCACCACCACTGCCCGGATTAATCCAAGTTAGATAATCCCTTCTTCACTTTTTCCTAATCCTTTGCCTGGGGAAGGCTCAGAGTTTAACATTTGAGCCATGATTATTTCATTAGGGCTGCACATGACCAATCCCAACTGGGATAACAGATCTCTGCCCCAGAGATTAATGGGAAGGCCTGAGATCCCATTTCTGGGGTTAATACTGTGTGGGTGGCAGAACTGAGGTCTAGTCCTGCGCTTCCTTGTGTTGCTCGACTAAGTTCAGAGAGGGATTGGTGTTTGTTGGTAAGAAGCTGACTGCTCCATAAGCCTGTTTTGACTTGCATCGGTTCAGGGCCTGGAGCTGGCCCCTGTTCCCGTTTCCCTGATTATGGGAAAGGGTTTTACCTTGTGCGTCTTGTTTAGACCTACAATCACTAGCCCAATGCCTTCCACGTTTGCAAATTGGGCAGAGCCCAGGCTGTTTTCTGGGCTGTCTCTGGCTTAACTCATTTTCTACTTTGCAATCTCTTGCAAAGTGTCCAGGCTTACGACATTTAAAACATGCCTTTCTGTCTTTACTTGCCAAAAAATCTCTTACTGATTTTCCTTGCATAGCAGCCGCCATAGCTAAGCCCTGTTGGTAAGAGGAACCTATGTCAGAACAAAGTCTGATGAACCCCATAAGGTCTGTCTTTTTCCTATAAGGTCTAATGGCCGCTTGGCAGGCAGGATTAGCATTTTCATATGCAAGTTGTTTCACATAGTCTACACCTGCCTCTGCATTACCAAAAATCCTTCCTGCTGTTGTCATTAATCTATGAACAAAGTCAGAAAATCGCTCATCAGGCCCTTGCCTGACTGTTGTTAAAGATGCACCAGGGTCTCCCTTTACTGGAAGTTTACGCCAAGCCTTCATGCTGCATTTTGGATTTGAGCAAATAAACCTGGGTCATATTGCATCTGGTTATCACTAGAAGCAAATTGCCCTTCTCCTACTAAGGCATCAAAGGACCAACCATTACCTGCCTGAATATTTCTCCTAGCTGTTTCTTTGCAATTCTCATGATACTCTGATTTCCAAATTAAATAGTCTCCACCACTAAGAACTGCTCTCGCTAACGTCCACCACTAAGAACTGCTCTCGCTAACGTATTCCAATCACTAGGAGTTAGCCACTCCTCTGCAGCAGACTCTAAAATTGCAAGAGTAAAAGGAGCAGTGGCACCATATTGAGATACTGCATTTTTTAATTTCTTAATAATTTGAAAATTAAAACCTGTGTGATGTCTCCAAGCAACTCCTTGATTGTCTCTAGTCTCAGATACAGGGAAAGCCTCAGCCTTTCCCTCCTCTGGCTGATCTGTGGCTAATCTTAAGCTAGGTGATAGGGACTGCCTTTGGATTCCTGGTTGAGGAATGCAAGGAGCCAGGGGATTTTCACAGTTTACCTCTTGAGACATCTTTCCTGTCTTTAATTTTTGTAGCTGATTAATTAAATCCTGATACTCTTTTTCTAACTCTATTTGTTGTTTAAGAACAGATATTTTTTCCTGTAACTCCCTTATGGGATCTATAACCACCATCTCCATTGGAGGAGCACTTGGAGGTGGAGGCACATAAGGAGGGGGCATTTCAGCGTCATAAAATTTGACTTCCTCTTTCTCTTGGTCACCACAATCTGGCTCTGACAAATTGTCAACAACCTTTGGTTGTATTTTGGATTCTAACTTATGCTTCCTTTTATTTTGAACAAAAAAGACAGCATTCAAGAACAAAAGCAGAAAATTAACACATGTGAGCAGCAAATAACAAAACCAAAACAGAGAGTTGAATTCAGGCTGACTAATTTCTTATCTGATTTTCATTACCTTTCTTGAAGCAAACCAAAACAGAGAGTTGGATTCAGGTTGACTAATTTCTTGTCCCATTTCCTTACCTTTCTCGATGCGGCAGATTCCTGCGACAATCAACAGATCCTTCTTCCAGTAAAGTCCGTCACTGGGTCTCTCGTTCTTGCTGCCCCACGTTCGGGCACCAAAATAAATGTTGGGGTCCACACTCGAGTCCCTGTTCAGGCGCCAAAATAATGTTGGGGACCACACTAGCCCCACGTTGGGCGCCAAAATAATTGTTGCAGCCCAGGCAAAATGTTGAGGCCCAGGCCAACCCACGTTTGGGTGGCCACTGTATCCCGGCCCAAGCTGCTGCTCTGGTCTGCAGGTCGGGCTTCAGCAAGAACGAGGGTGACGGCAGACCTAATGTCTGAGATTCGCCTCTGATGATCCTTCTATAGTCTCTGATCTCAGTCTATATATTCTCTGATCTCTGGTTTTGTCTTCTATAGTCTGACTAATGTCTTCTATCGTCTCAATCCTGATCTGTTCTGTCTCTGCCTTTTATATGTCTCACTTCTAAGCCACGCCTCTAAGTTACACCTTTAATCATGCCCTTAGGTCTTGTCTCTAACTCTGATCTCTATACTTCTAAGTATACTATTTATTAAGTCACACACCTTTAATCTCACACACCTTTAATCTCAAGGTATCTAAACCAAGATTATCCGAGTGTTCTCAGCTGTTGTAGGCTATTGTAATTTAAATCTCATGTCAGGGTATATGGCTCAAGATGGCTGCAAAGCTGATAGCCACTTTCTGCTAAAAGTCGGCCCCCAACATTTATTCGATGGTGCCAGTATGTGTTTGGGAATAGTGCCATATTTCAGGTGCTGCTTCATTGAAAGAAAACCTCTCCTTTTTTCAGAAACTATCTATTGTCAATATCTCCTCACTTAGAGATGGGAACATCCTGATCATCTCCCCTCTCAATACTATATATTTTTTACACCTTTATCTTGCTCAAATCTTGCACATACTGTCAACAATCTAAGTGAATTCATATGTACAAAGTTCCTGTTTTGACCATAAAGCTGTTTTGCTGTATCCATCTACCACTTTTGGCTTTTATACTTGTTTAACAATCTTTCAAGGTACACCATGAGTTTTGGAAAAAGTAAAGTGATATAGATGCCATAAATATGGATGAGCAGGCTACAATTTCTTACTCTGTTCTTGGGTGAGATTGTCTCTGTATTGCTCACCATATACTACACAAGAGGCTGTTTTTTATGAGGACTGAGATGTAAAGTAATATGTGGCTTATAATGATAATGTTTAGGAGTCTGTTTAATAATAAGTGTTTAAAAAATAAATAGTATTAAGAAATATCCTAGAGCCTATGACATGTCTACTCATAGACTCTTGTCTTGACAATAGTACTATGTATGGGATTCATCTTGTGAAGAATAACTTAAATCCAACAAAAAAGTTATTGGTTACTGCATGACATTCAGAAAACCATTCCACCAATGGCATGTTTTGCCAAATAGTCTTTATGTCAGCTCATGATTTTCACAGATGGGTAATACTGATGCTTACTCTTCTCATCTAGTACCATACACAGTATATTCAAGCCTGATGAAAGCTACCCTGTAGGGACAGAGCTACCTCATCAGTTCCACCATGATTTCCTCATGTTCCCTGAGTGAGTATGCAGAATTTAAACCAGTAGGGTCTCAGTGTATTAAGACTTGAGGATGAAGAACAATGATAATACCTTGTGATTTTAAGAGGTCTATAGGATGCCAATGGCCAATTCCAAAAGAGGTAACCCATATCTGGACATAGTATTTTATATGTTAATCTGTGGTGTTAAGAAGGTTCACTGTCTTACCAGACACTCTTGCTTGTTCCTTGATTATTCGCATCTATTGTATTGCTAGTTTCTCAACCTAGAATTGACCTTAATACTTGCATGCAATTAAAATGGTATAAAAGCAAAAATGTGGAACAGAAATGAGATAGGGGGTTTCTAGGGAAGGGAAATGGGGAAAGGGGATGGCACCTAAAATGTAAATAAATAAAATATCCAATTAAAAAAGGGAAGGGGAACAGTCCTATCACATATTATAATGCAATCTTTAGTCTTTTTATATGTGTATTTTTATATATTTTAGAATGTTTATGCAGTAGTTTCTCCATAGTCATAAACAATTTCAATGTTAGCTAGCCCTTCCCATATTATTTTCTTTGTGACATTTTTCCATCCCTGACACCCACAGTATTTATTCTTCTCCATTATTACCCACCTGGTCTCCATTAATGTAAAACCCGATTTTATAAATTCTTTTCAATAAGGGAGGTCTAGTGACCTTCCCAACTTGGTATCAATCTCAAGGGGAGGTTTCAAGGCCTGACACTATTACTGATGCTGTGGTGTGCTTACAGACAGGCTGCCTTCCAAAATGCCCAACAAGCAGCTGAATGAGACAGCAGCAGATACTTATACCCAATCAATAGACCAAAGCTGGAGACTTCTGTGGTTGAATTAGGGAAAGGCTGGCAGAAGTTGAAGAGGGTGACCGCATAGGAAGACTAGCAGTCTCAACTAACCTGGACCCCTGAGATCTCTCAGACACTGATCCACCAATCAGGCAGCATACACCAGCTGGTATGAGGCCCCTGACACATACAGCAGAGGATTGCCTGGTCTGGCTTCAATGAGAGAAGATGCACCTAATCCTCTAACCCTTGAGAGACTTAAGGCCTCAGGGAGTAGGGAAGTCTGGTGGGGTGTTGTGGGGTAGGGCTGGTAGGGTGAGGATATCCTCTCAGAGACCCAGAATAGGGGTAGAGGAAGAATGGGATGAAGACCTATGAGAAGACAGACTGGGAGGCAGATAATGACTGGACTGTTAAAAAATATTAAAGATAATTTAATAAATAAATATATAAATAAATAAATAAATAAATAAATAAATAAATGCTTTCTCAAGCTAGCAAACACCCTGTATGATAAATGCTATCTATTATTGACTCCAGGGGAAACTGGTATACAAATTTTCTAACAATAATTTTAATCTAAGATTCTAGAATGTGATCTAGGTTCTACAAATCAGACTTCAAAACAAAACAAAACAATAATAGCAAATAACAATTTTAATTTACCCAAGGGAAATTTTGAAGAAGCAGAAGAAAAATACCAGTAAAACTCACTTAAGAAAGATGGAAGCACCTTCTAGGAAGTTGGAATGGCAAGTCTTTTTGGAATGGCAAGTCTTTAACTTAAACCAGTAGAAATTACAATGATATCTATGTTTCATCTACAAGGAAGATTAACATGGCAAGTGTGCATTGAATTTGTTTTCTGGCTATGTGAGCTTTGGTTTGAGCACATAGCTTTCCTAATGGAAAGTGTCTTTCATATCCAAAAACTATTATTAAAATTATTTTAAGATATTTATTAGCATTTGTTTATAGATTAATGTCCTTGGTATAAGAGTAGAAAGTCCACCAGAATATTAACTGCTTAATTTTATTGTTGTATTGCTGAATATATCCTGAGTTATACTCACCATAATTTACAGAAAAAATACTCAAAATTTTCTGTTTTACATAGTTAAATTTGTCTTCTTTAATTAAGACCTTAAAGTTTTGTCACAGGCTATTTCACATAGTGATAGTTGGAATGACATTAGAGTTAAATCCATAACTCCCAATTCTTAACTGTGGATTTGGTAATTATTATGTTGGGCATTTATCTAAAATGATAAATTACCAGTCTCTACTCCCTGTAAACATGTGATCCAGGAAACTCATGTATTAAATACAGTAACTTTTTGTAATCCCTTTTATGACCCTTAAATTGTATATTTAAAAAGTACCAATTATTGATATTTTAAAAACCAATGAAGTACTAAAGCTCCCTGATAAATATTATAGACAGAAATTTCAACATTTTTGCCAAAACTATAAATTTATGTAATTAATAGTCCTGTCTTTGTGCATATTTAATGGGAAATATTATCCAAATCATAGTGTGAATAAAAACTGCTAGCATATTATTAGAGGGTTGCTAAATAAAAATTATGCTTGACCTAGAACCTTGTTCTTCTAACATGTGGCTTCCAATTCATGGATTAAAAGTCTGAAAAATAGTCACAATATTGGCTTCAGTGATGATCCAGCAATCAAGAGCACAATACTCTGTAGAATCAGGCCTGGGTTCCCGACGTTTGTGTCTGATGCTTAATAGTTGGCTATAATTTAAGCTCCAAAGGGATTCCATAACCTCTTCTGGTTTCCTTAGTAAGCAACTATGTTCATACATATATACATAAACAATCACAGGCACACACATATACATGATTACAAATAAAATTAATAGTTAAGGAAAAAGTAACTCATTATAATAAGTACATCATGTCTAAAGTAATTAATAGTAGATTATTTTTATTATCACGAATTTTTATTGTTTGTAGTGATTTTATTGCATCTAGATCTAGTGATCTATATCTTCAGATATTATTGCAACTAAACTCATTGAGAAATATCTATGTAAAGTTAGACTAGTATGTGAACTTGATGACATATTTCCTTTGCAGTTGAGATTTTATTTTTGAAGAGATAGCTCACTGATAAGCAGTTTTCTTTGGATTGCTTTTTACACTTCCTGGAGAAAGCATTTTCCAAGAGTACATCTGTGGGGCGGTGGGCTGTGAGAAGCAGCTGGGTGCTTGGTTGAGCATGGGCTTGGAACCCAGAAACCTTTGGATGGCAGGAGTTTGCTCTGCTCCCAGGCCCTGGTTCTTTATATTAGCTTCAACCCTCCACAACCCCTCCCACAGAAAGGTCTATGGCCAACAGTCAGGAACAGTGCCTCAGGCCCTAGAGAGATTTACATACTAATGAGGTACCTGAAGGCCAGAGGGTGGAGTCAATTAAGCATACTTCCTCAGCCCCTCCCCCCTCTGTGTGCTATTTAACTCAGGTCTGCCTTGGGTTTTGGGGGGGGGGGGGGCAGTGCATCCAGATCCATCCACTATCTGCCATGACATTAAAGCCTGTAAAACCCATGGATCATGAGAAACCATGGAGCCACAGCAACCATGCCTAACTTCCAGCCTGGAGAAACCCAGAGCGTTCCTAGCCAACTACCCACAGCCTGGCATGAGAAACCCTGTGTTATCCAGCCACAATTACTTACATACATCATTCTGGATTTTTAATTAGCTCTAAACAACCATGTAAACATGTGCAAAATAAGACAAAAATTTTTATTTTGAGGATCATTAAATTATTTTAATTTGGTTTGACTTTATTTTGTGTTTTTCACATACAAGATAAAGAAAGTATAATTAACTTTGATTTCTGGTTCCAACAACCGTTCTCTATATAAAATTTGCTTATGCCCTGCATCTTATTGAGGAACAATCTCATGATATGTGGCACTGGACATTAGCCATGCACTCTTAAACAGCATTAGTATCTTACAACTTACTAAAAATGCATCACATTTCTCTATTGATTTAAGAGCAACAACACATGTGTTGCCTCATTAATACACACAACTACCTTAACTTGATTCAGTAGATGAGAAAACTATAATCTTAAAAATATAAATCATAAACAGAACTGAGGATTTGGACTCCAAATATACCACAGACTATCACATTTTCTAAGGCAGTGGTTCTCATCCTTCACTATGTTGAGACCATCTCCTACAATTTCCCAAGTTGCAGTGATCTCTAACCATAAAGTTATTTTGTTGCTACTTTAAAACTGTAATTCTGTTACTGTTATGAATGGTAATTATCTGATATGCAGCATATCTGATATGCATATGGCAGTTGTGAGTGTCACAACCAACAGAATCATTGACTAAGGCAACCTAATAAACACCAACTAATTGTCTCTGACTCATAAACTTTTAGAAAGAATACAGAAAGTATTGGAAGTAGGTAAATATCTCTTCCTAGCACTTTCTAGGACTTTCATCTGAATGAAGGCTGTAGATTGTCACTAATTTGGCATACATGTATAAATTGTTCTGAGCAGAAGAATCGATGAATGTTTGTTATTTGTTTTGCTTTTTTTCAAATCCAAATACAATTAAAACTAATCTAGTCTAATTGTAAGCTTCAACGATGCAATAAGTCTGGGACATTTTGTAATCTATAAAGAGCCACTCAGCTTGAGAATACAGTAACTGTGATATCATATGAGGCTAGTCCACTAATACATATAGCAAAATTATTTTAAATGAAGAATATTAAGAAAGTGAGTATCTGAATCCAACTATAGGTTCTAACGATGATCCTACCTGCTTCTATATCAGCTATGTGGAAGTGGGAAAGATAGGTTTTGAACTTTAAATTAATGGGAAAAAATCTATTACAATTCATATTTCTTGCTCTAAAACACATGCTGATATACAACTAAGTTATACTATAAATGTGAATTTAGGGATTTAAAGAAATTAAAATAGATTTGAAACTTCTTTTTATATTATACTATGAATTCATTCAGTTGACTATCAGTAAGGCTCTTGTTTCAGATTTAGATTTAACAATATTAAATAAAAATAATGTGGCTATGATTGCTAAATGCCTCCTCTATATTTTTTAAACATGTTTTGGCACATATTCTATGTTAAAGTGGCTAAAGTTTACTGGTCCAACTCTTGTGCATGCTTAGAGACATTTGTACCAAAGTAGAAACTGCCTTGTGGCTTTCTAACTATTATGTTCAAGAAGCCCAAAGCCTTAAGTCACCTTGTTTGTTGGCATGTCAGTTTATCTGGAGTAGAAGATGAAGATTTAAAGTCTTGATCTCTCATTCTATCTTTGCTGACCTTAAGAAAATTGTTATTTAAAAACAAAACCTCCCTAATTGTATTTTACGTCTGTCTACTGGGGATTAAGTCATTTGCATTTATTGTCATTGTTTAAGATGTAGGGAGCATAGTCTGTAAAACACTAAACTATAGATAATTAATGTATCTGGTTAAATAGTGATTCCTCCACAAAGAAGCCAGATGGCCACAGCCGTCCCAGATGTGATATTAAAGAATATCATAATTGAAAAAGAAGAAAATATTGATTCTTTCCATTGCTTTTTTGGTGATATGTATATACTTAATAAATCAAGGTCCGGTTTCTAAGCCATATTTGTTTGCTTTTAAACTTTTGAGGACATGTCAAGTCAGTTACATTTGTTTTCAAATAATTATACAATATAGTATTTCTTTTGTCTTAAAGTCTAGGTTGAAAATAACAATTTTTTGATATATCTCTATAAATATTTTTCACAGGATAAAGCAATTATGTATTTTTCTTCTTTATAACAGTTTAAAATATTCATTTACTTAGAGTTGTGCCAAATTATATTTTGTAAATATTTGCTAATGTTGTAGGCTTACTTTCCTAGCACCAGATTTCCTTATGCTATATTGATACAGTTGAAGACTACCAGTGATCTAATTCTAATTAGTTTACTTTCAAGCACTATTCAGTATACAGAGCAGAAAATCTTGTAACTGGACTTTGAAAAACCTTCCAATTTAATTTTCATTTTGTTAGGCACGAAAACTCAGGCTCTATTGGTTCAACATGATATGTGTTAAGTAATATCTTAATAAAATTGGGGTCAACTCTATGTCCACATAATATACCTTTGTATTCTTTACTGTGCATTCTTGTCTGTCCAGTCCAGATAGACAATCAAGTGGGACCCTTAGACCCTGTGGGGAGGACTGAGATGCCTGAGAAAATAAGGAGGCACAGCAAGTCAAGAAGTCTGATCAAGCTGGCAAAGATTTTATTTTTCGCACAGGTTATATTCTCTGAAAACAGAATATGGGGAGGTACAGGAAGGGAAAGGAGCTTTGCAAGTGGAGGAAGCTGTCTGCAGCTGTGGGGTGTAACCAGGTTATGCCTGTTGTTCTCACAAAGACTTGCCATTACCAGGGGTTCTAAAAACATCTATCTAGCAGGATGTTGGCTAAATCTGAAGATCAGAGGAAGGGTTACTAAGGTGGGTTCCTATGAGGCGTTGTTTGAAGTTCTGAGTACTGAAAATACAGCAAGTGAATCATGGAAGCTCAGCAGAAAAAAGAGTAGTAGTTAGGAGAGCCAAGGGTGAGTGTTTGCCAAGAATAAGGCCTTGCCATGGCTTCCCACACTTGTCATTTTTTCTGTTGTGAAGGTCACATTTTAAAGTTTGGATTATGAACACTTTTGATATGTTCCATCCCACTTCTAAAACACACCTCAGGATGGCCAGAGGGCAAAGGTGACCACCACAAAGCCTAATGAAGTCCTAAGTTGAATTACAAAGCCTAACATGTTAAAAGATAAACTCCTTCTTAATGTTGGCATCTGATTTCCACATACACAAACTTGAGGACACACAAACACATAATAAATGTAATAAAAATATAAGTCAAGTAATTTTACAAATTTTAGTATCTCAAGACTTCATTGAAGTAGAATAATTCATATAATAGCCATTTCATTAATGCACATGCCTGTATTGGAAATACATATGAAAGAAACTTAGGAGTTGACAATTTAGGGCTGATGAGATGGATCATTTGGTAAAGTGATTTCCTTATAAACACAAGTACCTGTGTTTGATTCTCCTCCTACTCCCCCCCCCCAAAGAAAACCCAAAACTTGAAGTGATAACTTGTAGTTGCAATTCCAGCACCTGAAATCAGAGACACTGGCCATGTAACATTACTTGGTTAGTAAGTTGGAGGACAGTGAAAGATTGTGTATCAAAACCAGATATAGATTATACTTGGGAATGATGCTGAAGGTTATGCTCTATTCTCTGTATATGAGTGCATACATGTTCATGTGCACACATTTTCACAACACATATTCATACATGTAGATACACAAGAACACACACACATTCATGCACACACATTTATATATATATATATATATATATATATATATATATATATATATATATTACACACACCAAAAACCTTTAGTATTGATAAAGTAGTAAAAAAAATACCCTATATTTAGTGATATAAGAAATGCAGTGTTTTTGAACTTTCTTCTTTAAAAAAGTGTTTTCTGCTTTTTTTTATTTTATTTTTTTATTTTTTATTAGATATTTTATTTACACTTCAGATGCCATCCCCTTTCCCCATTCCCCCCCCCTTAGAAAACCCGTATCCCATGCCCCCTTTTCCTTTTTGCATTTATACATTTTTTAAAAAATAATGTTAATCATAAGCGTTATAAGTTTAGAATTGTTCAATCAGAGGTGTAACCCACTGACCAACCTAGATATAACAACTACTTTGACTGGTGGAGATACATGAATATCTGCCTCCCTGTCTCCCCCCTCTTTCTCTCTTTCATCACCTAGCTTCTCCTCTCCTCCTTCTCCTCTTCTTACTCCTTTTCTTCCTCTCAGTACTCCTCCTACCTTAACTTCTCCTACACATCACCCTTCCTGTTAAAATGAAACTTTTCTCTCAAAATACAATTAAAGCATAATTATGCCAATTTGTACCAGTGAGGTACAAGATAGTCCTAATACCCCATCCATCCTTTTGTTGACTAACCAGCACCTCTGTCATTTATCCTAACTAAAACATTTAGTTCTGAACCTGGCTTTAGGATGAATGTCAGCTGATGACCATCCACTCAAATCTTTTCTCTTATGGTAAATAGCTGTAAGTTTTTAACCCCATCAGAAATCCAGAATGACTGAGTTAACTATAATTGTGGGAAGCACAAAGCATAGCTTCTAAAACTTAGCCAATTTATAGAGACTTCTGAACACCTGAAAAGCCCCTATACTACCGAACGTTGGAGCATCAAATCTTCAGCCTTCTGGCCCAGAATCATCTGACAGACCTTGGTGATGCAGGATTATTAAGGACTGATTACTCTGTCTAGGCAGATATAATCAGTCGACTATTCTGCATGTGTGTCCTTTTCTGGACAGTAATTTGTCTGTAGATGGAGAGAGGCAATTCTTGCCTAGTGGCTGTTACCACACAACTGGAGTAACTCCAAGGATGCTCAATTTCTTCTTAGAATCCATGACAGGAAGCTGTCAGGAGCAGACAGGTCTCTAATCAATATGAACATTAATATATAAATATTTGTAGCGTCAATTCTATGGACTTCTGATGTTTTGAAAACCAACTATCCATGTAAGGTAACCTGGACTGTTGTCTGTTCACTCCTCTCAGCAATTTCTAAATAAAATATGGGAAACACCCTAACAATAAACTCAAAAATATGAATTTGCTATAGTCCCTTAACTCATAGGTTAAGCATCCCAAATCAGTTAAAAAGGTTAAAAAAGGGTTGGGTCTAGGCATTGTATTCCTAAATGTGTTATACAGGCACAATGCCCATGAGCGTATCAATATTCATCTCATTTTTATATTAATAAGAGGCTTGTACCAATGAAAACCTTAAATTTGAGATCAAAGTAAATTTTGTACCATTTAAGAAATTATAACTTCATCTTGATAATAATTATACAGATTTCTACCAATAGGTTATGGCTATGCAATAAGTCCTAGCTAATCCCCCCTGTTCCAACAAAACCACTACTTGTCTCTAGAAAGACAGACCATTATTAACCACATTAGTCCCCAAGCTCAGGGAATAGGGGCGCTGACTCTTCTTTAACTTCTTCATGCTGATTGAGGGCGTTGAGATTTTAGAAGAGGGGTTGGGGGGAAGAGTAAGTTGATAAGCCTCTAATGCTGTGTCTTCACTGAATCCAGATGGAATTCCAGGACATCAGAGGTTTGGGCAGGTCTGCTCAGTATGCTTGATGAGTAGATACACCAAGGCTGTGTATTCTGCAATATACAATTCTCAGAACAAGTTTTAGTATCAAGAAAAAAAAAATTTCCCACCCCCAGGGGGCTGACATTTTTTTTTTAAAGATGTTGGTTCTGAAGACTTTTTTCCCCCCCGCTTGTTAAAATTGTAAAATTGGTTGTAGTATTTACATTTCAGATTTTATCCTCTTAGCCTACTTCCTCCCACCACCCAGAAACCTCCTATCCCATCCCCCTCCTCATGCTTCTATGAGGCAGTGACTGCACCTACCCCCCACTCACTATCCTCTCCCCACGCTCACATCATTCCCCCCCCCACTGTGTGTTCATTTTTTTTTTTTTATGGGACCAAGAAACTCCTCTCCCACCTATGTCCTACAAGGCCATCCTCCCCTACATATACCTCTGGAGTCTTGGGTCCCTCCCTATGTATCCATGTTTTGTTTCCCTATTTGCTCCCTTGAGCATTTTTGTTTCTCGTTCTAAGTAGAACTGAGGCATCCCCTCTTGGTCTTCCTTCTTCATGAGCTTCATGTGGTCTGTGGGTTGAGTCTTCACTAATCCAAGTTTTTGGGCTAACATCCGTGGAGATATGTTTGTGTAACTATCTTCTTTTGGGGTTTTTGGAAGATTACTTTCTTGCTTTTTCTAGGTTGTAATTTCCCTCCTTGTGTTGGATTTTTCCACCAATTATTCTTTGAAGTGCTGGATTTGTGTTGAGATACTGTGTAAATTTGGATTTGTCATGGAATATTTTGGTTTCTCCATCAATAATGATTGACAGTTTTGCTGGGTATAGTAGTCTGGGCTGACATTTGTGTTCTCTTAGGGTCTGTATGATATCGGTCCAGGATCTTCTGGCTTTTATGGTCTCTGGTGAGAAGTCTGGTGTAAGTCTTATAGGTCTGCCTTTATATGTTACTTTGCCTTTTTCCCTTACTGCTTTTAGTATTTTTTTTCTTTGTTTTGTACATTTGATGTTTTGACTATTATATGGCGGGAAGTATTTCTTTTCTGGTCTAAACTATTTGGAGTTCTGTAAGCTTCTTGTATATTTATGGACATCTCTTTCTTTAGGTTAGGGAAGTTTTCCTCTATAATTTTGTTGAGGATATTTACTGGTCCTTTTAGTTGGGAGTCTTCCCCCTCATCTATACCTATTATCCTTAGGTTTGGCCTTCTCATTGTGTCTTGGATTTCTTGTATATTTTGGGTTAGTAGCTTTTTGTATTTTGCATTTTCTTTGACAGTTGTGTCAATGTTTTCCATGGTATCTTCTGCACATGAGATTCTCTCTTCCATCTCTTGTATTCTGTTGGTGATACTTGTGTCTATGACTCCTGATCTTTTTTTTAGGTTTTCTATCTCCAGGGTATTGTTCCTTTGTGATTTCTTTATTGTTTCTACTTCCATTTTTAGATCCTGCATGGTTCTGTTTAATTCCTTTTCCCGTTTGGTTGCATTTTCTTGCAATTCCTTAAGGGATTTTTGTGTTTCCTCTTTAAGGGTTTCTATCTGTCTGCCAGTGCTCTCCTTAAGTTCTTTGAGAGCGTTATTTATGTCTTTCTTAAAGCCTTCTATCATCATCATGAGAAGTGATTTTAATTCTGAATCCTGCTTTTCTGGTGTGATGGGGTGTTCAGGGCTTGCTCTGATGGGGGAGCTAGATTCTGATGATGCCATGTAACTTTGGTTTCTGTTGCTTATGTTCTTGCTCTTGCCTTTTGCCATCTGTTTAACTCTAGTGCTGCCTGTACTTGCTGTCTCTGACTGAAGCCTGTCTTTCTAGTTATCTAGCTTGTGTCTGATCTCCTAGGGTCTAGATGTCTCTGTGATCTTTTCCAGCTGTACTGATTATAGTGGTACCTCTAGGATGCCTCAGGATATGGTGCCTCCAAGGTAGTAGTCCAGCTAGGTGTCTGCTGTTCTGGGTGCAGTGTCTCCTCTAGAATATCTCAGGATATGTTGTCTGAAGCTCTGAGTTCATTTGTTCCTCTGTGGCTCTGGATTGAGTGGACCTTCCAGTATGTCTCAGGTGGAATCCGGGGTTGACACAACGGCAGACCTGGCAGAGGTCTGATCCAGGCCTCAGATCTGGGAACTAGTTTCTAAGACACTGTCCAAGTTAGAGCGCCTGGGATCCCTGCTTCCTCTGGGTTCTTGGAGGTTGGGGACAGAGCTGCCACCCAAGATCTGCTCAGTGCTCTGGCCCAGACTGGAAGGAACCAGTGTTCCAGGCCGGAGTGACTTCCTGGGTCCTTTTGCTTCCCAGTTACTCCCTGTTTAGGGTGGGCCCTGCTGACTGCTTACCTAAGATACTGCCTGAGTTCGAGCGCCTGGGATCCCTGCTTCCTCTGGGTTCTTGGGGGTTGGGGACAGAGCTGCCACCCAAAATCTGCTCAGTGCTCTGGCCCAGACTGGAAGGCGTGTTTTCTGCTTTTTAAAAACAATATGTCAAATTCCTAAATCCAGCATGTCATTAAATGTAGCAGGATTTTCTCTGTCCATTTAATTTAATTATTAACACAAGAAGCCTGTGATTGGACAGGGAAAAGAGAGGCAGAGCTAAAAGTTGTAGAGAGAGGGAGTGACAGAAGAGAGAGGAGAAAGGAATCAAGATGGATGATGAATAGGATGATTTAGATTCAGCATAGATTTAAATAACCACAGGTAGATATAATAACATATAGGGATAAACTAATTGGGGCAACTTGTCTAATCTAGATGGGCAGCTTGTATCATTTTCATTTGGCTCTGAAATTATTGTGTGGGCATCTTCTGAATTAAGAATTTATTGTTATATAAATCTGAATGGTTAATTATAAGCTTCAAGAGTTTTGATTTTACTGTATTACTAGGTATTATGATACCTAACCATGAGGTGAGTGGTCATTGCATGGGGCTGGCAAGGCAGAGACCTACCAAAGGAAATCAAGGAGTCGAGTGGAGATGTCTCGGGAACCATGTGACCCACAAGTGCCCTACATAGCATGGGAACTTGCCAATCTTTTTAATATTTCCTGCAACAATTAAGATGATGGGGCTTTATGAACTCAACAAGGCAAAACCTTTATGAATAAGATTTGGTTGTATGTGTATGTGTGCACACATATGATGTGTCATATAAAATGCATGTGTATGTGTCACATGAGATGCATGTATGCCATCCATATATGAGGAAGATGACTGGTATGATTCTCTATCATGCTCTACCTTACTGTCATGTTTCAGGGTCCCTCATTGCATTGAGTTCTTTAGATTTACTTACTTCCCTATATCTCTCAATGATGGGCTTATAGGTCCTTACCATTCATGCCATGATGTCCAGCTTTATTGTGTGACTGCATGTCTTTCATCCTAAGTCCTTCATGTTTGAAGAGAAAGCATTTTTGTTGACTAATCCACCTCCCAACCCCTGCAATTTGGGCTTTATAAAACAACAGTTGACCTGCTTTTTATGTTTTCTCTTATGTATTAAAACCAGAAGAAGTTATACAAACATAAAGGGGAAGACACAGAAGAAGGCCCTCCCAGATAGTAGATCTGATAGCATTTTGATATTACATTTTTTAACCTCTTAACAATGGGGAGTATTAATCAAGTCATCTTGTTTTCATGAAGGCTAAGAACAACAGAAACAGAACAATGAAAATTCTCTATATTCTCCACCACCCAGAATACGTCTTATACTCTAGATGATAGACTTTCAGTTTGCTGACTGAATATGAGTCTAAATTTAAATATCTTCTATTGTCATGATAAATAAGAAAAGCAAATAATAATAATAATAATAATAATAATAATAATAATAATAATGAAGAAGAAGAAGAAGAAGAAGAAGAAGGAGGAGGAGGAGGAGGAGGAGGAGGAGGAGGAGGAGGAGGAGGAGGAGGAGGAGGAGGAGGAGAAGAAGGAGAAGAAGGAGAAGAAGGAGAAGACTGGACTACCCAGGGACTGACAATCTCATCCTTCAACAATTGTTTCCCAGCCTATAAACTAAAAATGTTGAAATTCAGTACTGTTAAGTGATCTTCCACTTAATTATGAGTCCTAAGCCCTTAGCACAATGCCTCCATAATTTATCCAAATACCTATTGACTAACCATCATGAGCAAACAGAATTTTATCACCCAGAAGCATCACGTTAAACCTATCAGTGTTTCATTCATATTTGTCAATAGTCAAAAAGTGCAGTGCTTCCTAAATTTAACCACATTTGGACAATTATAATCTAAAGTTGGGATAATGGGATGCATTTTTTTCAATCATGAAATCTGAGTAACCTATGAAGAAATAATATCAGTCTGAAATGTTTTGCTCTAGTAATTTTAGCATTTTGGTCAAATCTATCACAATGTTTTCCCATCAGTAAACTGGGAGCACACTAGCAAGACAGACACTTTGTGATACATTCTTCCTCTTTTGGCACCTTCAAGGTTCTACATAATGAATTTTTGTCTTATTCTTCTCTGTAAAAGTAACCTTTGTTCCCCAGACTTTAAATCATGTGAAGTCAGGATCTTTGTATCAGTAACCCAAATATGCTCCTCATTGCCCTATTTTTCTCTATGTTACATCAATGATAAAAAGCTTTTTTCTAAACATCTGTTTCACAAATGTATCTTTGAATCTACATTTTCCCATACCAAATACTTGAAAGACAAAACTATTATATAGATGTAGCATTTTTCTTGAAACTTAATTATTCAGTAAATTTTATAAAATATTTATTGTTAATCTATAGATGTTTGTGGGCCTGTTGTTAAGATGCATTTTTAGATTATTTGTAGTTATCTATATCTTTCTTTGGTCAATTTGAAAATCACGTAAAAAATTTCAGAAGGTGTAAATACTGCTTCACTTTTACAAATCTCTCATAGCATCTAATTGTGAATTAAGTACAAATTACTTATTATTTGATTTAAATTTTTGCTTTGGCATTTAAAAGTATGGTTTTTTTTTTTTTTGTAGGTAACATCACATGATAATGTACTAAAACCTATTTTGAAGAAATAAAAAAATATTCTCTCTAAATTTTTATTTTACTCATCAGTTATGAAAAACTGCATATTTAAATCTGAATATCTCTAGTACTTTCCGCTTACTTTTAGTTATAGAAACGCATGACAAATTGCTTAACTAAAAAAAAAAAAGATGGGTATTGCCTATCATGTGCAAGATCAGATGATATATCAAAATATGCAGTATGATCTGAACTAGAAAGTGCAGATTTCATACACTGCATACAAAGATGCAATTATTGTCAACAAATTCTTATTATTAGGACTATAAGTGTGTAAATGTTCCTGGAATACAAAATAGAGTATAAAGAAATGATATAAAATGGTAGATTTCAGTTTGTAACACAAAATTAGTCTCTTCTTTGGAGTCAAACATGTACACAGAGTCTTCAACTTTTCTAGGCTCACATTTTCTCATACATCAAGTGGACATTGCTCTGTTTGTTTTTGTTTTGTTTTGTTTTGTTTTCAAAATGAGTTGTGGTAAGGGAGGTAGAGGAAAGGAGATTGAGGAGAGAGGATGATTTTGCACTGAGCCAAGTCTCTAAGATGGTTACCTGTCTAAAACAGAAGAATTTTTAGTCTTGAAAGTCTCTAGGAAAGTCATTGAAAATTTGTGAATCTGAAATGAACAAGATGCCATCTATATTGAAAAGAAAAAAGTTCTAGTTCTATTGTAGACTATACACTGTGGCATTGTAGTAGTTTTGAGGATGTTATGACCTGCAGAGACTAAACTTGAACATAATCCAAGAGGTCACTATAGTAAGCTAGAAAAGAAGCAGGATTCCAACTTGTCAACAGGAAAGACAAATAAGACTTGTAAAAACCTTATTGGAACGGAAATTAGAAAATAAAGTAAGTTGTGATGCAGATATATAACTGAGTAATGCCACAGGACAGACTACATCCAATAAATGATATGCTATCCTTTTTTGGAAATTATTTATTCCTTTCTTCCTTCCTTCCCTCCTTTTATCTTTCTTCCTTCCTTTCTTTTTTGTTGTTTTTGAGCTTTTGCATTTGCCTCTAAGTTATTAATATGTGGTCTCTCCATTTTTTTTTTAAATGTAGGCACTCACTGCTATGAACTTGCTTCTCAGAACCATCTTCATTCTGTCAAATAAGTTCTAGTATACTGTGTTTTCATTTTATTTTAAAAAGTATAAATTAGTTGTTAATCACCATCTTTACCCATATTTTATTCAGTAGTGAATTGCTCAGTTTCCAGGAGTTTGTAAGCTGCCTGTTCTTTCTGTTGTTAATATCCCCCTTTTATCCATGGTGGTTAGATACAATGAAATAACCTAGGTCCAGAAAGACAAATATGGCATATGTTCACTTATATGTGAATGTTAGCTGTTAAGTGTTCAAGGAGCAAACTAAAATATTTATAACAACAAAAGTTAGGTATAGTATAAGAGAATGAAGTGTGGATGTCCCTAGGAAGAGAAAATATAAAAGATAGTTATAAATAAATGAAAAGGATTTCAGCAATGAGAGAATCAGAGAATGAAAAAAAAAGAGAGAGATCAGAAAGAGTATGCAATTTACAGCAAAAAGTCAGGGATATTTGTGAAATTTTATGAAAATGTAATATAGTAGGATCTTCCTAAGTTATGTACATGTATGAAGGTGATCTAAATGAAAATGCCAAATAATAAGACAAGCTCCAGGTGGACATCTTTCATCACCAAATGATACCTCCAGTGCTTTAATTTACTTGTTGATCAATTGAGTCCCATGGGAACACACTGAACAACCCAGGATATTGCCAGACTACTGGTTGTTCTCCATAAACTGACAATAAGAACCAACTGATGAAGACCACATATAATACACAATTCACTAAATATAGAGAAGTTAAGCTGTGTTGACCTAGAGCCTTTATTCCTATGAAATAGTATTCTTAGTACTGGAAGATACTATTCATGTTAATAAAGTAGAAAGTTAAACTCTAAACAAATTACAAACTCTTTTTACCTATAATGATGACCTGTTTACATGACACACCATAAAGATTTTGAGATTAACCAACCACTATCCGATTGAATGCAAGGGTTATTTCATGAGATTGAACAGATTCACAGCACTGCTCCGGTGACCAAGAACCTTAAACCTAATAGTCCTGGTATCTAGAAAATATAGATTAGTGCCTTGTTCAGCTATCATCAGCAAGCTTCCTCCTGCAGTAGATAGAACTAAATCCAGAGTACCACCACTATACAATATGCAAAGAGTGAGAGACTGTCTTAAGTTTTTCTTGCTATAAAGAGAAACCATGACCAAGGTAACTCTTATAAATGAAAACATTTAATTGGGACTGGCTTATAGTTTCAGAGGTCCAGTCCATTATAATCATGGCAGGAAGCATGGCAGTATCTAGGCAGACATGGTGCTAAAAGAGCTGAGAATTCTATATCTTGATATAAAGACAGCCAGGAGAATATTCTCTTCTATGGGCAGTCAGGAGGAGGGCCTTTTCCATTCTGGGTGGAGCTTAAATATAGGAGCTCAAAGCCTACCCCACAGTGATGAACTTCCTCTAGCAAGACCACACCTACTCCAACAACTTGTAACATTGCCAATTCCCATGGTCTAAGTATACTTAAACCACCACATTCTACTCCCAGTCACCCATAGGCTTGTCCAAACATGATTCTATTGGGGCCATACTTGGCCACTGCATAATGCAAACCACATTTAGTTCAACTTCAAAGGTCTATATAATGTATAACAGTCTCAACAATGGTAAAAGTCCAAAGTTCAAAGTCTCTTCTGAGATTCTCACAATTTCTTAACTATAACCATTTAGATAATCAAAATTAAAAGGTAGATTACAAATTTCCAACATATCATGGAACAGAGTATACACTCCTATTCCAAAATGGCTTTATAAGGAAATATAGAACCAAAGCAAAACCAAAAATCAGCTGGGAAAACTCCACACTTCATATCTCCATGTCTGATGTCCAACTGCTTTCAGCTTTGATAGCTGCAACACACTTCTTTCTCTTGGGCTTGTTCCATTCCCTGTTAGGAGGGTTCCTCATCAAGTATTCCATGGCTCTGGCATTTCTAACATCTTGGGGTCTCTAGAGCAACTTTGACTTTACAACTTCTTTTTTCAATGTCTGGTATCCACATGTGATCTGGGATCCTCCAAAGGGCTTCTCCAGTTATACCCTCTGTAACACTCTAGGCATTGGTTGACTCCATTCCATTGTTGCTACTGTTCTTGGAGGTCATCCTGTCATCCCATAGTAATGACATCTCCAATTAATTGAGGTCTTCCCCATAACTAATTTTTACCAGTAGCCTCTCATAGTCTATCTTCATAATGCCAAGCATTAACTGTTTTTGCATGACATCTTCAGTCCTGGGCTGTTACTTGCAATTGAGGTGGTACCTTCAAAAAATGACTTTTTCTGGACTCTCAGAATGTCAAGCCTTGGTCTCCATGACTCCATGCCCTCAAAATCAATACCACCCATGTGATTTTTACACATTACAAAGTCCAGCCACAGCAGGAGTTACAACCTTAGCTATATGAACACAGCTTCTTTGTGTTCTCAAAAAATATTTCCCAGATTTCACCTCAGTAATGCTGATCTCTTAATAATCACCACTAATTTCTTAGACCCAGTAACCAGCATCAATTGTCCCAATAACATTTTCTATCCTTGAGTCTAAAGGTAGAGCCACAGACTGTCAAAGCTGTTGAGTTCTTATGCTTGCTGGGGCTGGAATTTGTTCTCCTTATTCTAGTACACCATCACCAGCTTTTTGTTTTCCAATTCTTTCATTGACTAAGCTTGGCTGTTCTAGAACTTGCTCTATAGACTGACTTTGAATGCAGAGATCTGCATGCCTCTTTTTACTTAGTGTTGGGATTAAAGGTGTGGTCCACTATGCCTGGACCTAAGCTTTTCTTTTTCTACATAGAACTTGCTCTGAATCAGGCTTGGCCTAATTTCAGAGATCTTCTTGTCTCTGTCTCCTGGGATTAAAGTTATATACGAGCATGCTTGGACCTAAGCCTTTCATGGCCATTATACCTCAAGATCTGGATGAAAAATATGTGTCATCCCATGTCGAGATACAAATCAAAAGCATGCGTCTTCCAGCCTCAAGACCTGCATCGCAGGTGTGCCTTCAATTTCTGTATTATAGTTCATTTCATATTAAAATTTAAATGAAAACAACCAGGTAATAATACTGCCTAGATATAACTATTTGTTTTTCAATGGCAAAAGCATAACAATATGCTTAGCTGGGTGGCACTTTGCCCCAAGGTAACCACTTAATCTGTTTATCTTCTTGAACATAGAATTCAGCTCCATTCTACTTCCTACTACCATTTTATTACTTGAACTATTATTTTTCTATTTTTTTCTCACTTTACTATACTTAACCAAAATACTCTTCATAAAAGTAAGCTACAGGGCAGAGCCTATAGGAGACTTTTTAAAGACCTCCTTTCTTCCTTAATGCAACAAATTTGAGTCTCTGTATCTTAGCCTCAGGCAGACTCCCTAGAAAAGGTTAGAAAAGCAGCCACATTCTTCAATAAAATGTCACAAGAACAATCTCCAGGAAACATACTAAAATTCCCCTCCTCTGAAATCACTTGAGACAAGCATAACAACATCTAGGCAGACATGGTTATGGAAAAGCAGAGAGTTCTACATCTTGATCCAAAGGAAACTACAGAAGATTCTTCTACAGGAATCCAGGGGGAGGGTCTTTTCCACTGTGGGTGAAGTTTAAGCATAGAACCTCAACGCTCATTCCCATAGTGATGCACTCCCTCCACAAGACCATTCCTACTCCAACAAGGCCACAACTCCTAATAGCCACTTCTCATGGAATAAGCATATTCAGACAACTACAGAGACCTTGGAATATTCAGCCCTAAATGAAATGTCTCCCTCAAATTCCTCCCCTAAGGATTTAGAAAATGCTACAGAAGATGAAGCAGAAAGATTATAAGACCCTGAGGGTATAGAAGACACCAAAGAAACAAGGTCTTCTAAACATAGCGGGAACAACACAAATATGAACTCACAGAGTCTGACAATATGTACAGGGCCCACATGTGTTTAAGCTAGGAATGATGGGTCTCCCCAATGTGAAAGGGCATGTGGACTCAAGCATACATCTATAACTTAAGCTATCTCCAATTGGCAACCACTCACAAATGAAAAATTCTCTCTCCAACAGAGTCTCACTGTGAAAACAAACCACTCTGATCCAGAAGTAGATGGCGAACACAAAACTGTCTCATTATCATTTGGGGGGGGGGGTTCTGTCTTATAATGTTCTTTTGACAGAATTTTCTTTTTTAACCTACCAGGTCATTTGCATGTGGATTATAGCTGTAGGTTATTTGAATTCATGGAATACCTGTGAATATGAATATGTGTTTGAATGTCTATATGTTTCTCATGATTTTCTTTCCTGTGGCTTTTTTCTTCTGTTTGCATGTTTTGTCATACTCTGGCCATTTTTCTTTTGTCTCATTTGATTTTATTATCATTCTTTAGATGCCTATTTGTTTTCCAATGAGAGACAGAAAGGGTGTGGATTCTTATGAGAATGGAAGTGGGGAATTCCTAAAGAAGTTCTGGAGAAGAAACCATAACTAGAATATATCATATAAAAAGAACTATTTTCAATAAAAGAAAAGCATCAATCTGTTACAGATTGTTGCATATATGTTAGGAAGTCTAATATTTTTATAATTTTTCAGATAAAATTGCAGGGTCATGGTTTATACTATTGATAAGCTTATTTCATTCAGCTGTTCAATTTCAGGAGTGATAAATTTTAATAAATTGTTTCTAGGATTCAATACATTTAGCTAAACACCAGTGTATTACTCTATTATTCTAATGTGTTCTTTTCTCAACTGAAATAGAATCTTTAGCCTCTGATAGCATATTTCATTAAAAAGAACTTTTTTTTAAAATAAAGCATATGGTCATAGATGTATCTTATGAAAACCTCATGAGAAAATCATTCTACCTTCAAATTTGAAGCTTTAGAGCTCAAAAATTAATGAGTGTTATTTGATTTGATTCTTCAGTAAACTGTGTCTATTCTTAAATAAGAATTTTCCTGTTAGTTATAACATTGTTCTAGAAGAAAAACACATGTTCAAATATTTGAATTATATAATATACAGCAAATTTGGCTGAGAATAAACTATCTGAGTCCATTTGGCAGCTACTTGGGGACACATACTATGTATTCTGATGAAAGAGGTTAGGGTGAATGTTGGTGATCTCCAGTTTTTAAGTGTTACCTGTGGACAAACACTATCTTCACATTGTTACAAGGCAAACATATTGGGCACCCTAAGTGTCAGATCATTACTCAACTACTATATGTTGACAAATGCTTTGTAGTCATAGCAATAACCACATTAAATAAAAACTCTTCTGTTTGTAGAACAGAGACTATAATGAAGAGAAACAATAACCAAAACCAAACCTTATGCTATTTCATTTGCACATATTTTAGACAACATGTAAATGGTAATTAATTGAATTTATTACTTTAATTTTCAACTTTAATGCAATGTATGAATTTATGTCTTCAAGCAATTCATAATAATGTATTCTTAGTCCTATTATTTGTTACTCATGAAGATTGAGGGTCAACCATATTTTTAAATCAAACTTTAGACCACTTTTCTCATATTTTTGTTGTTTAATTTGCCAGGTTTTGATGCTTTTTTATAGATACATTAGCAATCATTTCAACTGTTGAAGGATCCTTAGATCTATATGAAGCTCTGAAACCAAACTTTAGCTAAAACTCTCAAATACCTCTAATGACTAATACCTTAGAAGTGCATATTTTTGTAATAATTTGGTATTTGAATGATAGCTTCCTACTGTGCTCCAATGCATAGCTGAGAACATACAAAATAAAGTCAGTCCCTGGATAGTAATACACATATTCCAGTATTTCATAGAATTGTTTGTAAGTGTGCCCTGAAGAAATGCAATGCAGGAGGCAAGCAAAGAAGCAATCAGCTAAAAGCCTGATTAAGCAAGTGTGTTTCAAGCTAGCATTTCAAACCCTCAAGATTGATCCCTGAAGTTTTGCAGAATGGAAGCTGCCTACAAACAATAAGCCTACAGAGACAAATTCAAATATCAAATGCAAAAGTGGGACTATCAATATGTCAGAAACACAAGAGTGAGGCATGATTCCAGCAATCTGAACAATGGAGTGCATGATTTAGAATCTTTGTGTCAGCCATAGGGTTAAGCCATATCTATTCTGCACCATCTGTGCACCCTAGAGCTATCCAGAACAAGTGAGATAGAACAGACACCCAGGTACAGTAAGAAGCAGTAAGTGTACTCTCCCTTAGCTAGATCAACAGATATCAGACATAAGCATATAATTTAAATCCCTAGACACATGAGGGGCTTTGTGAAGCTATATTGCAAATTTTTCAAAAATTAAAATACTTTATCCTCCTGTTAACTTTCAAAATCAATATTTTTTTCTATCCACCACACTCAGAACCATACCCTCTCACACCTTTCATTCATATGTGTGCATGCATTAAAAAAACACAGTGACAGGATTATAATTACAATCAGTTTTAATCTCAAGGAAAATATTTATGTGACGATGCTTTTCTTGAAACTTAAATATGAAAAACAACCACTTAAATTTTTGTATAGCATTTGATTTGAACATGTTATTGAAGAAAACTATCAAGAAAAAATTTTAGAATATCAAGAATGTAAAATAGTTACTGAAAATTGAAATATTCATTTAAGAGATGAAAACTATAATTATTATGCTTTACAACTTCATAATTTAATTAACTACTACAAAAATTGTTATGCAACACCAAAATAGTCATCTCCATCTTCATCACTACATGAAGTTCATGCCTGGTACAACTACTATAAAAAGTTAATATATACCCAAGTTGACTGAGAAAGAAAAGAACATTTTTTGTGCTCATTTATAGTTGTCCATTAAAGGTATAAATTTAAGTTTTGGAAGACATTCTCTTAAACATATTAAATTTTGTGAAAGACGTGCTTTTCAGATTGTGGGTGAGGCAACATGTCCCCATAGGAAAACCAATCAGTTTTCCCTATTCAGATACAACTAATGGCTTTACAGTTTCTTTCTTTTTTTTTTTTTTATTAGATCTTTCATTTACACTTCAGATACCATCCTGTTTTCCCATTCCCCCCCCCTTAGAAAACCCCTATCCCATGCCCCCTTTTCATTTTGCATTTATACATTTTTTAAAGAAATGTTAATCATAGGCTTTATAAGTTTGGTATTGTTCAATCAGAGGTGTAACCCACTACCCAACCTAGATATATCAACTATCTTTGACTGGTGGAGATACATGAACATCTGCTTCCCTGTCTCCCCCCTCTATCTCTCTTTCATCACCTAGCTTCTCCTCTCCTTCTTCTTCTCCTCTTCTTACTCCTTTTCTTCCTCTCAGTACTCCTCCCACCTTAGCTCCTCCTACACATCACCCTTCCTGTTAAAAGGAAACTTTTCTCTCAAAATACAATTAGAGCATAATTATGCCTATTTGTACCAGTGAGGTACAAGATAGTCCTAATAACCAGTCCATCCTTTTGTTGACTAACCAGCACCTCTGTCATCTATCCTAACTAAAACACTTAGTTCTGAACCTGGCTTTTTCCTTGGCTTTAGGATGAATGTCAGCTGATGACCATACACTCAGATCTTTTCTCTCAAAGTAAATAGCTATAAGTTTTCAACCCCATCAGAAATCCAGAATGACTGAGTTGACTATAATTGTGGGAAGCACAAAGCATAGCTTCTAAAACTTAGCCAATTTATAGAGACCTCTGAACACCTGGACACTCGCTCTACTTCAAAACGTTGGAGCATCTGTTCTTCTGCCTTCTGGCCCAGGATCATCTGACAGACCTTAGTGCTGCAGAATTATTAAGGGCTGATTACTCTGTCTTGGCAGATATAATCAGTCGACTATTCTGCAAGTGTGTCCTTTTCTGGACAGTAATTTGTCTGTAGAAGGAAAGTGGCAATTCTTGCCTAGTGGCTGTCTCACCACAACTGGAGTAACTCCAAGGATGCTCAATTTCTTCTTAGAATTTAACATAGGAAGCTGTCCGGAGCAGACAGGTCTCTAATGAAAATGAACATTAATACTGAAATGTTTGTCATGTCAATTCTAAGGATTTCTGATGTTTTGAAAACCAGCTATCCATGTAAGGTAATCTGGACTGTTGTCTGTTAACTCCACTCAGCTATTTCTAAATAAAACATAGAGAACACCCTTATAATAAGCTCCAAGTCATGAATTTGCTATAGTCCCTTAACTCACAGGCTGACCATCTCAAATCAGTTAAAAAAGTTAAAGAAGGACTGGGTCTAAGCTTTGTATTCCTAAGTGTGTTATACTGGTACAATGCCTATGAGAGTAACAATATTCATCTCACTCTTATATCACTAAGAAGCTCATGCCAATGAAAACCTTAAAATTTGTAAACAAAGTAAATTGGTGCCATTTAAGAATTTATATCTTCATCTTGATATTAATTATACAGATTTCTACTAATAGGTTATGGCTATGCAATAAACCCTAGCTAATCCTCTCTATTCCGACAAAACCACTACTTTTCCCTAGGGAGACAGCCCAACATTTACCACCTTAGTCCCCATGCCCAGGGAATAGGGGCACTGACTCATCATTAGCTTCTTCAAGCTGATTATGGGCGTTGAGATATTAGAAGAGGAGTGGGGGGGGGAGAGCAAGTTGACAATCCTCTGATGCTGTGTCTTCGCTGCCTCCAGATGGAATTCACGGACCTCAGAGGTTTGAGCAGGTCTGCCCAGCTTGCTTGTTGAGTAGATACACCAAGGCTGATCATTCTGCAATATACAATTCTCAAAACAAATTTTAGTATCAAGATAGTTTTTTTTTTAAAGAGGGCTGACATTTTATTAAGAATGTTGGTTCTAACCGCTTTTCTATTTTTCCCCTCTTTTATTGGATATAATATTTACATTTCAAATTTTATCCCCTTACCATATTTTCCCCACCACCCAGGAACCCCTTATACCATCCCACCTCCTCCTGCCTCTATGAAGGTGTTACCCACCTACCCCCAGCCTCCCTCCCCACCCTCAGATTCCCCCCCCTCAGTGCTCAGCCTTCAGGGTACCAATGATCTTGTCTCCCACCTATGCCCAACAGGGCCATCCTCCCCTACATATACAGCTGGAGTCATGTGTCTCTCCCTATGTGCACCTGGGCTGGTGGTTTAGACCCTGGGGAGCTCTGGCTGGTTGGTATTCTTGCTCTCCTCACAGGGCCACCAGCCCATATGGTTCACGGTTCCCTCAATTTACTCTCTAACTCCTCCATTGGGAACTTTGATCAGATTAATGGATAGCTGTGGGTATCTGTCTCTGGGTATGTCCGACTCTGAGAGACCTCTAAGGAGACAGCCTTATCAGGCTGCTGTCAGCTTTCCCATCCTGACATCCCTATCAGCGTCTATTTTTGGTGACTGCCTATGGAATGAATACCCAGACACAATGGTCTCCCTACAACCCCCCCTTATGATTCTGACCCACACTGTGTCTCCATATTTGCTCCCTTGGTTATTTAGTTACTCCTACTAAGAAAGACCTAGGCATCCTCACTTGTTCTTTCTTCTTCATGAGCTTCGTGTCTTCTGGTAGTTGAATCTTGGTTGTTTCAAACTTTTGGGCTAATCTCCGCTTATCAGTGAGTAAATACCATGTGTGTTCTTTTGTGATTGGGTTACCTCACTCAGGATGATATTTTCTAGATCCATCCATTTACCTAAGAATTTCTCGAATTCATTATTTTTAATAGCTGAGTAATATTCCATTGTGTAAATGTACCACATTTTTTGTATCCATTCCTCTGTTGAAGGGCATCTGGGTTCTTTCCAGCTTCTGGCTATTATAAATAGGGCTGCTATGAACATAGTGGAGCATATGTCTTTGTTATTTGTTGAGGCATTTTCTGGGTATATACCCAGAAGTGGTATAGCTGGGTCCTCAGGTAGTGCTATGTCCAATTTTCTGAGGAACCGCCAGACTGACTTCCAAAGTGGTTGTACCAGCTTGCAACCCCACCAACAATGCAGGAGTGTTCCTCTTTCTTCACATCCTCGCCAGCATCTACTATCACCTGAGTTTTTGATCTTAGCCATTCTGACTGGTGTGAGGTTGTATCTCAGTGTTGTTTTGATTTGCATTTCCCTGATGACTAAGGATGTTGAGCATTTCTTAAGGTACTTCTCGGCCATTCGAGTTTCCTCAGTTGAGAATTCTTTGTTTAGCTCTGTACCCCATTTTTTAATGGGGTTATTTTGTTGTTTGGCGTCTAATTTCTTGAGTTCTTTGTAAATATTAGATATTAGCCCCCTATCAGATGTAGGATTGGTAATGATCTTTTCCCAATCTGTTGGTTGCCGTTTTGTCTTGTTGACAGTGTCCTTTGCCTTACAGAAGCTTTGCAATTTGATGAGGTCCCATTTGTCGATTCTTGATCTTAGAGCATAAGCCATTGGTGTTCTGTTCAGGAACTTTTCCCCTGTGCCTAGGTATTCGAGGGTCTTCCCCAACTTCTCTTCTAATATTTTCAGTGTACCTGGCTTTATGTGAAGGTCCTTTATCCACTTGGAGTTGAGCTTTGTGCAAGGAGATAAGAATGGATTAATTTGCATTCTTCTACATGTTGACCTCCAGTTGAGCCAGCACCACTTGTTGAAAATGCTGTCCTTTTTCCACTGGATGAATTTAGCTCCCTTGTCAAATATCAAGTGACCATAGGTATGCGGGTTCATTTCTGGGTCTTCAATTCTGTTCCATTGATCGTCCTTTCTGTCTCTGTACCAATACCAAGCAGTTTTTATCACTACTGCTCTGTAGTACAGTTTGAGGTCCGGAATGGTGATTCCCCCAGAGGTTCTTTTATTGTTGAGAATAGTTCTCGCTATCCTAGGTTTTTTGTTATTCCAAATGAATTTGTAAATTGCTTTTTCTATCTCTATGAAGAATTGATTTGGAATTTTGATGGGTATTGCATTGAATCTGTAGATTGCTTTTGGCAGGATAGCCATTTTTACTAAATTAATCTTGCCAATCCAGGAGCATGGGAGATCTTTCCATCTTCTGAGATGTTCTTCAATTTCTTTCTTGAGAGACTTGAAATTCTTGTCATACAGATCTTTCACTTGCTTTGTTAGATTCACTCCAAGATAATTTATTTTATTCGTGGCTATTGTGAAGGGTGTCATTTCCCTGATTTCTTTCTCTGCCTGTTTATCCTTTGAGTAGAGGAAGGCTACTGATTTGTTTGAGTTGATTTTATATCCAGCCACATTGCTAAAGTTGTTTATCAGGTTTAGGAGTTCTCTGGTGGAAGTTTCAGGTTCACTTAAGTATACTATCATGTCATCCGCAAATAGTGAAATTTTGACTTCTTCCTTTCCTATTTGTATCCCTTTGACTTCCTTTTGTTGTCTAATTGCTCTACCTAAGACTTCCAGTACTATATTGAATAGGTAAGGTGAGAGTGGGCAGCCTTGCCTAGTCCCTGATCTTAGTGGGATTGCTTCCAGTTTCTCTCCATTTAGTTTGATGTTGGCTACTGGCTTGCTGTATATTGCTTTTACTATGTTTAGATATGGGCCTTGTATTCCTGATCTTTCCAAGACTTTTAACATGAAGGGATGTTGAATTTTGTCAAATGCTTTCTCAGCATCTAGTGATATGACCATGTGGTTTTTCTCTCTGAGTTTATTTATGTAGTGGATTACATTGATGGATTTCCGAATATTGAACCATCCCTGCATTCCTGGGATAAAGCCTACTTGATCTTGATGGATAATTGTTTTGATGTGTTGTTGGACTCGGTTTGCCAGAATTTTATTGAGTATTTTTGCATCAATATTCATAAGAGAGATTGGTCTGTAGTTCTCTTTCTTTGTTGGGTCTTTCTGTGGTTTAGGTATGAGTGTAATGGTAGCTTCATAGAATGAATTAGGTAGTGTTCCTTCTGTTTCTATTCGATGCAATAACTTGAAGAGGATTGGTATTAGGTCTTCCTTGAAGGTCTGAAAGAATTCTGCACTGAAACCATCTGGCCCCGGACATTTTTTGGTGGGAAGATTTTTAATGACTGTGTCTATTTCTTTAGGCGTTATGGGACTGTTTAGGTGGTTTATCTGCTCCTCGTTTAACTTTGGTACCTGGTATCTATCTAGAAAATTGTCCATTTCCTCCAGATTTTCCAATTTTGTTGAGTATAGGCCTTTGTAGTAGGATCTGATAATTTTTTTAATTTCCTCTGTTTCTGTTGTTATGTCTCCCTTTTCAGTTCTGATTTTATTAATTTGAATGCTGTCTCTGCGCCCTTTGGTTAGTCTGGCTAAGGGTTTGTCTATCTTGTTGATTTTCTCAAAGAACCAGCTCCTGGTTTTGTTGATATTTTGTATAGTTCTTTTTGTTTCGACTTGGTTGATTTCAGCCCTGAGTTTGATTATTTCCTGCCATCTACTCCTCTTGGGTATACTAGCTTCTTTTTGTTCTAATGCTTTCAGGTTTGCTGTCAAGTTGTTGATGTATGCTCTTTCCACTTTCTTTTTGTGAGCGCTTAGAGCTATGATTTTTCCTCTTAGTACTGCTTTCAATGAGTCCCACATGTTTTGATATGATGTGTCCTCATTTTCATTTAAATCTAAAAAGTCTTTAATTTCTTTCTTAATTTCTTCCTTGACCAAGTTGTCATTGAGTAGAGCATTGTTCAGTTGCCAAGTGTATGTCGGTTTTCTGATGTTTTTGTCCATGTCAAAGACAAGTCTTAATCCATGGTGGTCTGATAAGGTGCTGGGGATTATTTCAATCTTTTTGTATCTGTTGAGGCCTGTTTTGTGACCAATTATATGGTCTATTTTCGAGAAGGTACCATGAGGTGCTGAGAAGAAGGTGTATTCTTTTGTTTTAGGGTGAAATGTTCTATAGATGTCAGTTAAGTCCAATTGGTTCATAACTTCTGTTAGTTTCATTGTGTCTCGATTTAGTTTCTGTTTCCATGACCTGTCCATAGCTGAGAGTGGGGTGTTGAAATCTCCCACTATTATTGTGTAGGGTGCAATGTATGCTTCAAGTTTTAGTAAAGTGTCTTTTATGTATGTGGGTGCCCTTACATTTGGGGAATAGATGTTGAGAATTGCAAGTTCCTCTTGGTACATTTTTCCTTTGATGAATATGAAGTGTCCTTCTTTATCTTTTTTGATTACTTCTGGTTGAAGACTGATTTTATTTGATATTAGAATCGCTACTCCAGCTTGTTTCTTGGGACCATTTGCTTGGTAGATTGTTTTCCAACCTTTTACTCTGAGGTAGTGTCTGTCCTTTCCACAGAGGTGTGTTTCCTGAATGCAGCAAAATGTTGGGTCCTGTTTACGTATCCAGTCTGATAGTCTATGTCTTTTTACTGGAGAATTGAGTCCATTGATATTAAGAGATATTAAGGAAAAATGAGTGTTGTTTCCTGTTATTTTTGTTATTGGCAGTGGGGATATGTTTGTGTAGCTACCTTCTTTTACGGTTTTTGGAAGATTACTTTCCTGCTTTTTCCAGGTTGTAGTTTCCCTCCTTGTGATGGAGTTTTCCACCAATTATCCTTTGAAGTGCTGGGTTTGTGTTGAGATACTGTGTAAATTTGGATTTGTCATGGAATATTTTGGTTTCTCCATCAATAATGATTGACAGTTTTGCTGGGTATAGTAGTCTGGGCTGACATTTATGTTCTTTTAGGGTCTGTATGATATCAGTCCAGGATCTTCTGGCTTTTATGGTCTCTGGTGAGAAGTCTGGTGTAATTCTTATAGGTCTGCCTTTATATGTTACTTTGCCTTTTTCCCTTACTGCTTTTAGTATTTTTTCTTTGTTTTGTACATTTGATGTTTTGACTATTATGTGGCGGGAAGTATTTCTTTTCTGGTCTAAACTATTTGGAGTTCTGTAGGCTTCTTGTATATTTATGAACATCTCTTTCTTTAGGTTAGGGAAGTTTTCCTCTATAATTTTGTTGAGAATATTTACTGGTCCTGTAAGTTGGGAGTCTTCCCCCTCATCTATTCCTATTATCCTTAGGTTTGGCCTTCTCATTGTGTCTTGGATTTCTTGTATATTTTGGGTTAGTAGCTTTTTGTATTTTGCATTTTCTTTGACAGTTGTGTCAATGTTTTCCATGGTATCTTCTGCACATGAGATTCTCTCTTCCATCTCTTGTATTCTGTTGGTAATGCTTGTATCTATGACTCCTGAACGTTTTTTTAAGTTTTCTATCTCCAGGGTGTTCTCCCTTTGTGATTTCTTTATTGTTTCTACTTCCGTTTTTAGGTCCTGCATGGTTTTGTTTAATTCCTTCTCCTGTTTGGTTGCATTTTCTTGTAATTCTTTAAGTGATTTTTGTGTTTCCTCTCTAAGGGTTTCTATCTGTTCTTTGAGAGTGTTATTTATGTCTTTCTTAAAGTCCTCTATCATCATCATGAGAAGTGATTTTAATTCTGAATCCTGCTTTTCTGGTGTGATGGGGTGTTCAGGGCTTGCTATGATGGGGGAACTGGGTTCTGATGATGCCATGTAACTTTGGTTTCTGTTGCTTACGTTCTTGCGCCTGCCTTTTGCCATCTGGTTAATTCTAGTGCTACCTGTACTTCTGTCTCTGATTGAAGCCTGTCTTTCCAGTTGTCTCGCTTTTGTTTGGTCTTCTAGGAGTCCAGATGTCTTTGTGGTTTTTTTCCAGCTGCCCTGATTACAGTGGTATCTCTAGGATGCCTCAGGATATGGTGCCTCCAAGGTAGCAGTCCAGCTAGATGTCTGCTGTTCTGGGTGCAGTGTCTCCTCTTGGATATCTCAGGGTATGTTGTCTGACACTCTGAGTTCAGTTGTTCCTCTGTGGCTCTGGGTTGAGCGGACCTTCCAGTATGTCTCAGGTGGAATCCGGGGTCCACACAACTGCAGACCTGGTAGAGGTCTGGTCTGGGACTCAGACCCTGCAGGCCTCAGACCGGAGGGGGGGCGAGCAGCAGAAGGAGCATGCTAGTGCTGGCTATGGGTTCTATGGATCCCCCAGAATGTGTCTGGGGGACTCCTGGGTGCACTTATCCGCAGGCCTCAGACTGCAAGAGGGGCGAGCAGGGGAAGGGGCGTGCTAGCGCTGGCTATGTGTTCTATGGATCCCCCAGAATGTGTCTGGGGGGCTCCTGGGTGCACTTACCCGCAGGCCTCAGACTGGAGGAGGGGCGAGCGGTGGACAGGGCGTGCTAGCGCTGGCTATGGGTTCTATGGATCCCCCAGAATGTGTCTGGGGGGCTCCTGGGTGCACTTACCCGCAGGCCTCAGACTGGAGGAGGGCGGCTTTACAGTTTCTAGTGACACTCTATTGCTCAGCAGAGGGATGACACCGGTGATAATAATTAGCATTTGGGTTCCAATGAGTCATAGCTTTATATAGAATCTCTAATGTATGAATTAGAGAATAAGAATAATGAATTTTGTAATAGGAATGACAGTCCCTTAGGTGAAGTGAGTCATTTTCCTTGCTTCACAGATGAGAAGAACCATGCTTTGTTGGCATTAAGTTGTTTAGCAACAAAAAGTCACCAAGAAATAGTATTTGAATACGATTTTAGCTACAGTCTAGAGAATTTATTCCCATTGTTCATATAAAAACAACTTTAATTTGAGAAGGTTCTTTTTTAGATAAAGTATCAAATATATTCTATCTGTGCTGTTTTACTATCACCTTCTTTTTAATCCAAAACATTTAGAACTCATGGCAATCCTTCTACCTTAGGCTAGCTGTGATATTTTCAGTCATATAGTTTATGTAGATTAACCAGTTATTTTTTTTTGTTGTTTTTGTGTTCTTACTCTGACCAATTGAAGAAAAGGTTGGTTTGCAGTATACCTGATTATTGGAGGGTGACAATTATACATTTAGAATTAAACTTTCAGCTGGGACTTTACAAGAATTATTCCAAAGTCAATTTTCATTATTATCATAAATATACATTTGTATGCCTCAAGAGATGAAAAAAGATATGGAACAATTTAGAAGAAACCAGTTTATTCTTTCCCCTCATAGGAGTGGAATATAGAATAAGAGAATTCTCTTATTCTACGTTATTTCAACGTTGGAAGGAGTTAAATATCTTAAATTGGCAATTATTTTTAAGTAATGAAGATTAAAATTTTGTTGCAGATGAAGTTTCCAGATGGCATGTAAAACAGAAAGCCAAAGGTAGGCAGGTCCAGAATATGTCTTTAAAGTAGTTGTATGGAAACAGAATTTTGCGGAAAAAGGCCATGTCATCAATGATGTTAAACAAAATGTGTGTTAGCTAATGTGGCTCAAACCTAACCAGAAAATCTAAGAACAGTAGCAAACATCTGGTGATTATATCTAAGACTATAACTACAAATAATGCAGAAAAGTTTAAAATTGCATGTCAGTTTGACAGATCTAAATACAAACTAATAATACAGCTTAAGTTAGTATAGTTTCTTCTAATATATGCCATTTCAAGACTAGAGTTGAATCAATTCTAGTTACGATACTATATTATGTTTATGATTAATCAATACTATTAATTATTTGGTTTCTTTCTGACCTGAATTAACATTTATTTTTTAAAAAATTCCACACCTTAAACTATCTATGAAAGTGGAAAGTGAAAGATACCTCAAGTCTAATCTGGTCATTCATATTTAATTCATATTAAAAGCAGATATGTTGTTAGCCAAGAATCTAGACAAAAGAAGGCACTGGATTGCTGCACAATTACCGAAGAAGAAATGACAGATTCTTAAAAATCTGGAAGTACTTTTGAATTAGTAGTACCTTTTTTCAGACATGATATATGATGTATGGTTATGGGTGTGAAATGGAGTAAGGAATGATACCTAAGCCTCTGGAAGATGTGCCTGACAGTAACTCAGAAGGTATCAATAGAGTAAATTTCAGAGGAAAAATTATGTGTTTTCTTGTGACATATTAAGCTGAAGTATCAACAATAGACCCCTAAGAAAATAGTGAATAATATATGGCAATAAATGAACTGTTCCTCTACAAACCAAACAAAGAAAGTATAAAGATACTTAGTGAAGTAGTTTTCTGATATTAATATCTTAGAATATAATCATTTGTGATTTAATAGATTTATTAAATGCTAAGAACAGTTCTAAGTTCTAGGAATGTATGTCAGGGGAAACAATTAATGCAATAAAGACATCTTGGTAATATAAAAATATTCCAAAAGTAACTCAACAAGTAAAATATCTAGAAGGTAATGCAAGCATTAAGAAGAATATGTGCGGATTATTGGAGATCAGAAATGTCAACTTGGTACCCCATGCAAGTGGTTACTATGTAGCCCCTAGTTACAATTACTCAGATACCTATGCACTCATAATATAATAGAACATTCAGAGAAACTTAATCAGAATTTGTAATATGTGCTAAGATCTTCCTTTACCTGCCTGTCTTTAAACTCTTGAACATGTGAATATTACCTGTAATTTTAATTCCAAGTGGTAAAATAGCTCAAATGTATAAAGGCTGTAAGTATATATGTGAATAGATAGCTAATTCTTTGGATGCCCTGTTAGCCCATGTCCACCCAATTCTGTCATTCATATTTAATCTGTTCATTTCTCATTGATGTTTGGGCATAGTGAAAGATTTCTTCAGTACACAATTACATAAAAGTCGAAATAGAAAGTTGAAAAGAAGGGCCTTGGAGAATATATATATATATATATATATATATATATATATATATATATATATACTTTATATGCATATATACATATATGTATATATATACATATATATATATATATGGCATGTGCTGCTGCGAATTTTTTAATCAACATAAGTTCTAAGAAACACATGCCTGTTTTATTACAATCATGTAAATATGAAAATTGAGACCTAAAAAATTTAAAAAATTTTCTAATTTAGTAGCTAGTAATAAAGAGGGCCATGGCACACTATTACCTACTACAGACCCAAGAACACTGAACTTTCAGGTGAGAACAGCCAGCATATCTACATAAGATTCTTATGAATTCTTTTGGTTGTCCTTTTTTCTTATCAAATTAGACTATACCCTTGGAGAAACTGGTCTCAATTAATCTGCCTACCTACCATTATGTCAAGAAACATAATACTAACTGACATCCCATAAGATCAAAACCCTAGACTCTTACATATTAAAAACTTAATTGAAAAACCTTAAAAGTCATTTTGTTTTAAATGATATATTTAGAAATTAAAAAGAAACATGTAATTTTTATTTAACAAAAACACTGTGTTGTAAGGATAGAATGCTGAATTCTGGAGAGGATATTGGCCACACAATATGCCAATGATGAAAACATTTTAAAAACATATCAATCATCTGCAATGGCATTCCTTCTAGCTATAAAACCCTATTATTTTTAGGGCATTGGAACTAAATTTTCTTAAAGAAGCCCAGCAAAAATTACAGACCTTCTTGATGATAGTTGAATGAGCAACAGGAAAAAGAAGGTATTCAGAAGGGTTGTTTTTATGAAATCTGTAGTCAATATATGTGTATACAAAGGAGCAAATCTCCACATACCCAAAACAGCAGAGAAGCATGGTACAGAAGAGCCTGAAATTTAAAAGGAATGCTTGTGCTAATGCTTATCACAACATAAAATTTAAAAACAGCAGCAACACCAACAAAATAAAAGCAAGTATGCTTATTAAGAATAGCAATATTCTATCCTCTGAGAGGCTCCACTCAGCAGCTAACTCAGACAGATGCAGATATCCATAGCCACACAGTGGATGGAGTCAGGGGACATTTATGGACGAGTGGGAGGAAGGATTTGGGGGCTTGAACGGGATAGGAACTCCACAGAAAGACCAACAGAGCCAACTAATCTGGACCCATTGGGTTCTCAGAGACTGAAACACACACCAAAGAATATACACTGGCTAGAACTTGGCCTCCCCAAACATAAGTAGCTGATGTTCAGCTTGGTCTTCATGTGGGTCCCAATCACCTGGAGCTGAGGCTATCCCAAAAGCTGTTGCCTGTACCTGGGTATATTCCTCTACCTAGACTGCCTCGATGTACCTAGATGCAGATACTTACACCTAATCCTTGCACATGGGACCCCTGTGGTTGAATTAGGGAAAGACTGAAAGAAGCTGAGGTTGAGCCTGACCCCACAGCAAGACCAGCAGTCTCAAATAACCTGGACCCCTGAGATCTCTCAGACACTGAGCCACCAACTAGTAAGCACACAGAAGCTGATCCAAGGCCCCTGACACATATACAGCAGAAGACTGCCTGGTCTGGTTTCAGTGGGAAAAGTGGCCCCTAACCCTTGAGAGATTTTAGGCCCCAGAGAGTGAGGAGGGAGGCATCCTCTTGGAGACAGGTGGGAGGAGGAATAGAATGAGGAACTGTGAAAGGATGGACCAGGAGGGGGTGCAACGACTGTGTTGTAAAAAAAATAAAAGTAATAAAATGAATGAATGAATGAATGAATGAATCAGTCAATCAATCAATCAAATTTTTGTGTTTAAGGAAGGTATGGCCATTTTTTCATAAGCATCTATGGCTGAGTTTTCTGGAATTGGGCTCCTTGGGTGACTGCTTACATGGTGTGACTCATGTCATGTTGTTCCTTTTTTGATTTCATGGTTCAATTTATTGTGAAGAGAGAATTATGGTATGTTCTGCCATATTTAAAAATTTTATCAAATTAACTCCCTCTTAAGATACAAAAAAATTTTAATTTTAATTTTCTTTTGTTTAGGATTATACTCTTTGGATTTTGCAGTTCCAATATTTTAGACCCAGGGTTTTGACGTTTCTAGATTTTTTTTTTAAAGAATTTCATATGATATGATTTGATTGTCTTCATACCTCAGTTCTCCCAGATCCACCCCTTTCCTTTCCTACTTGCTGAATTCTTTTTTGTTACATTTCTAAAAAAATTTATTGTAAGTTATTTGCTAATAAAAACCACCAAATATCAAAATTTGCCAGACCCAACCTCTGTATACATCAATGAAGTTCTGTATAATTAGAATGACTATTCTGAAGCTGGGGAAATTCATAATTGGTTTTAAACATTCAATACCAAATATATTTTTATGCATTTATCTATCAATAAAAAATTTAAATGACAGTCCAAACTAACAACATAATCAGTCTTGTATCCTCTTTTATGACTCAATTGTGCATTACCTACATTTATTTCTTCTGTATTTATTCTTCGTTGTAGATTTTCTGATTTTTTTTTTATCTATCAATTCTAAATTGTTGTCCTTATATAGCCTGAATATGTGGCCTTGCTCTGGAGCATGGTCAGCTTACCAGGAATTACACTCTTAAAGAAAAGAAAGACTCTGCTTTTTCTAGGAACTGTTCACTGTCAATTGCTCCTCAGCTAAACTGGAGGAATCTGTGCTAAGTTCAGCTCACTATACTGGGATTTTGTTTGCACTGGGTTTACATGGTTCTTGAATGTGCTTCATAAACTATTGTGAGTTCATATGTACCACTGCCCTGAAGTGCAGAGAGTACTGTTTCTTTATTGTGTATCTACTTTCTCTGGCTCTCACATTCTTTTTATGCCCTCTTATACAACTAATCATTGAGATTTGGGGAAAGGAGTATGGTATACATATCCCACATATGGCTGAGAATTTCACAGACTCTTATTCTCTTCCCCACAAACATCTATTGATCTCTATTAATCACTATACTATAAATAAAAAATTTCTTTGAACAACATTGAGGGATTGATTAATCTATGAGTATAAGTAAATAAGAATCAATTTAATACTATAGTTATCTAGCAGAATAATAGTAACTGGTTCTTCTCTAGGGCATATGTATAGCCTGTTTATCTAGAAGTTCCTGGAGCAAAACCTGGAGCCAGCTATGTGTTTCATCTTGTGAAACTGGACTTGATTCCAATCAGAAAAGTATTTGTTACTCCAATGGCATTCAAGCAACTACAGAAAAAGTGGACATGTTTTGCAAGAAGCCCATGAGAATTGTGACAACCATAGAAAATTGAAAGATTTTTGTCTGTATTTTTTCCCTTGAGATTTCCAGAAATCCAATGAAACCAATAATTTTGCTTTGAAAAGCAAGAAACGTGTCCCGGCCTTGATAGTTTTGATTGCCTAAATAAGATGAATACTGGACCAAGGCCAGGTCACTCCATTTTGTTCCTCTTCTTCATATTATTTTCTGATATCAGGCAGAAACAAATTGCCTACTTGTGCATGAATGAAAGCTGTTTACTGTGTCTAGAACTTTGTCTCTGAATTCACAACTCAGTGTCAATTCTCAGAGATAACCCAATTAATGTAATGAATGTAAGAGAACAAAAGAGAGGAACTGGAAAAAAAGGAGGAAGCAGAGGCTTCTCTTAAAAATACTGGATTTGCTTTGGCTACAATGTTGATTTAATGTCAAAAGAAGATATGAATAATGCAAATTTAAACTATCTTAAAGACAGAAAGTGACCTTAGGGTTACAGTAAGTGTCCCTGCAAAAAGTGGACTAAAGATTTTGATCTATGTACACTGACTGTGACTTTTCTCTCTGTTTTTGCAATAAGAGATACATTTATTTATAGTGGTAAGTTCACTATAAGTAACATCCATTGTTTAATGCATACCAAGCAGGTACTCTTAGTAGGATCTGATTTAGTTGGTGACATTGTTAAGTAGAGTGCACTTAATGGGGCCATTCTAAAACATCTCTGTCTTGGACAGTGGAGTAGGAGCATTTTAAAGGCTCCTCAAATATTATCATTGGTAATCGAAATTTAAAACATGGTAGAAATTCATGTATAACAAAGAGAATGTGTATAGAGATGAAATGAAGAAAATGGGAGATTTGTAGTTAAACACTTTGCTGAGTAGAGTGTCCCATTTGTCCAGTATTTGTCACTACTGATTTTTTCAAATAGAATCAACTTTATTCTCCACTGAACATTGGATGTGATGGTTTCATTAAAATGGCTTGTGAAATTCCTTGGGAAATCTTTCAGACACTCGAATGAATATGTAATCTCTTAAATTATAGATATGTAGCTTTGATAAGTTCACTTTCACAAGCTCTATCTTTTCTAGTCCCATGGTACAAACTCAGCTTAAGGCACTTAAAGTTAGCATGTCAGAAAAATAATGGAATTCATAAAATATACCAATAGATTGTAGCTGACTACAGACTAAGAAGACATTTATTCATAGGGAAACATAAGCATGCTTCATTTCATTAAATGACCAAGAAGAGACAAAGATGCAGATATGTGAGCTGATAGCACAGCATGAAAATAAAATAACTGGAAAGGCACTAAAGAAAATAATCCAGAGCACTGTGCTGCCAGCCATGCTGAGACACTGAGAACTGTCAGGCAAAGCTGCCTGTGCCTTGCAGAATATTTAACAGAGCATACTAGTAAACTCTCATGTTACCACAATGTGCACATTGATTTCAGCAAGCAATCACATAAAAAACAAGTCAGACTATATTCTAGAAATATGGAGCTGACATACTAAATCCAACATTTCTGTTCAGTCACATGAGTAAAGAGTAATAGTCCATAATTCTTATTCAACTCCACATCCAAAATATAGATTTGTGTACTACCAGTAAAATCATCAATATGACAGGGAATATTATTTTTAAAGCTGAGATCTAACTCTTCTAAAAGAATAATACATTTTAACATCTCAAAGTAGGATTTTCTAAAATAAGTGCCACTTGTAACTCTGTTTTTCTCCATTCTAAATCTGGCTTAGCAAGTGATATAAAGATTTTCATCAAGTTATTAGAAAGAAGGGTCCAGAATACAAAGGAAGAGACTTTATTGTAATAAGAAGAAAGAACAATAAAGAAATGTTTTATGAAAACCATTTGAGTGGGTTGAAAAGGAGAATGGCTGATTATAAAAGTGGGGATAGAGTAAAGGGCAGATTACCCTTAACCATCGCGTATTGTCTGCAGGTGTGGAAATACCACATAAAATTGCATTAAAATATTAATTTAATATGTACTAGTTACTAGAACCCAAGTGTGCACAAGTCAGCACAGGATCAGATTATAGAGAGTGAACACCAAAGGGAATCGCAGACGCATGATAAACACATAGACACATTTTTATTATTATAGACAGGGCACCATAGAAGAGGAAAATTTCAGGAGGTCCTAATCCTAGACAAAGGCAGCAGGCCACTATCAGGTGCTGAAAGTGTCTCCCAGGAAAGAGCACAATACTTGGATAGCCAGTGCCCGTCTACAGGCCTGAAATCACATTATAAGTAACATAAATTACATGGACTGATCAGGTTGTATTATAATATTTAGGAATATTTAATAATAATTAAAGAAGAAACGCCATGAATTTTGAGAGAGAGAGAGAGAGCAACAGTGGGCTGCATGGGAGAGGCTGGAGAAAGAAAGAAGGGGCAAAGGTGCAATTATATTTTAATTTGTTAATTTAAATTTGAACAGAGGAGTATCAGTTATACCATAGTTATTCCACTATCGGTACCTTTTATATTTTTATACCTTTTATACCTTTAATATTTTATATCTTTAGGGGAGTTGGGATTATCCCCCCTCTTTTCCCTTACAAGTGATGCTCCACTAAAAATCCTTGTGTAAAATAATTAATAAAAGAGTCCTTTTAAAATGAATTAGATATTTCTAAAATTCACCTTTTGGTAAGCATTTATTCTCTCTTTTCACAGGAAAAGATATTTTAATACATTACACAATTAATTCATAGACTACCCAATAATTTTCATTTTATAAACAACTTGAAATCATTCACAATATGTACCATGACATAAGTACTTCCTAATAATGTACTCTAAGTATACAGATATTCTTTTTGCAGTTATTTTTATATTCAGACATTCTTGATTTACATGATTTTATCTGAAAATATTTGATGCTATTGTACATACCTGAGAGTTATTCCAATGTTTATAGATTTAAATTTTAAAATGAAAAGTATACTGTCAATGTTCACCAATGAAAACAATACATTCAGATAATGAAAAAACAAACAAACAAACTAGAGGCTGTCAGCTAAAAAGACATATTAGATAGGTAGCAAATTTGTGAAAATGTTTAGCCTCATTATCTATTAGAGAGATACCAATTACAATTATAGCACCATATCTACTTAAGAGGCTAAGCTATGAATACATGTTGTGACATTTGGCAAGGGTTTTAAAAATCTATGTTATTCATTCAATGATGGTGAGAATATAAAATGGTGGGATCCTTGTGACAAACAAGTTAGTAATTATGACAGTTAGTTTTAGCTGTCAGCTTGAGAGGACAGAGAACAATGTAGCAGACATACCTGCAGAGGTGAATGAAACAGTCACATGGGCTGGGTTCCAGAATAAATGACAAGGAGAAGCACGCAACATCCTTTTATCTCAGCTTCCTGCTTATGGACATATGTGACCAGCTATCTCATAGTTCAGTCACAAGAGCTGTTCTTCCTCCCATGGCCATGGCTGCAAAGCAGAGACACCATGGTTGTTTCAGTTTTGGATTGTTCATGTTACATGAACCAAAACCCACACTAAAGATTTCTGAAAAGGGTTTTATGGTTTTTTGTTTTGTTTTATTTTTGTTAGGTTTTTTTTTATATGAACAGAAGCTTTTATTTCCATGGAATATGGTGAGTTTTGTGGTACCTGAGTATTAAACTTTAAAAAATTGTATTATTTAATTAAATTATTCATTATTACTGCAAAGTACCACTCTAAACCATGAGTGGAGATAAATGGTTGTCTTTTGAAAGTGTATATAACACTCTCAATTGTTTAACAAACAGTTTACCTTTAGGTTGCCCAGTGAGATGGCTAATCTTTTATTGTAATTGAAGCTAGAACATGCATGTACTTCCTTAAGTTTCATTTGTCCAATGTTTTTAAACTTAAAATCTTTAAACGTTGAATATTCTTTAATAGGTGAGTGCCAAAAATTGTGGTATAAACACATCACAGAATACTATTTGGCAATGAAAAACTAATATCGATTTAATACAAACAACAGCAAAGTCAAATCATAAACTTATACAAAATAATATAGAAATAATATGCAAAGCTATTCTAAAAGAGTTATATTTATATATGATTCCACACAGGTAATATTATTGAAAGGAAATTAAAAGTAAAGACTAGTGAATTTAAGAGGCTATAGAAGGGATGGAGGGGTGGGCATGTAAGGACCATATAAAGATCTGTGAGGGCATGTAAATGCTCTAATTGTGACCATTTTAATATCCCTGTGCTGTGTATTAGAATTATAACATATATTAGCAAGAAGGGACCTGTAGTTGGGCCTTGGAATAAGATATCTATCTACGATGTTACCTCTTACAATTGCATGTGAGAATCTGTGATGACCTTAAATTAGCGTGGTGATCAACTGAAACTGTTACCATCACCCTCAGTATACACTAGTGCTCAAGAACAATGAAAAATAAATGAGATTAGGTGATCATTAGTCAATGAAGTGGAATCTATTTTTAAAAAATTATCACGATCATGTTCCTGTCATTGCACATATTTTCATCCTTGCCCTATTTCCTTCAGAGATCTTGAGTTACAAGGGACCACTTCTATTTGTATCTTTCCTATGACACATTCTGCTGTGGCTGATGTAGCAATGAACACTACACAGTCAACTTTATGTTTAATAAGTATCAGTAACAATGAGTTAGTGAATTACACCAAAATCTTTCAGCCTGAATGGGACACGCACATTTCAGCATCTATTGAAAGATTTAAATTCTCACTAGTTAAATGAGCTGAAGCAACACTGTTCTTAACATAACTGAGAAGAGTATGGTTACATACCCTTCAAAGGACAAGCACTTATCTCCACTTAAAACATTTCTGACAATGAAATTCATCTCATCTGATGATGTAGCCCATGAAACAAGGACCTGCAAGAAATAAGCATTTAACATTAGCTCAGCACAGGTACTGGAGGTTGAGTTTGAGTTTTATGATTTATAGCTTGAGCATCCAAGAAGCTGATAAGTAGGTTGTCAGGGAGCAACAAAAAGGAAAGAAGAGAGAAAAAGTCATCAGTAGATTTACAAAACATATTCAGGAACACATAGTTAAACCTTAAATCTACTTTGATTCATTTTATTAGACAGCCCCTTGTCAGGCAAGTGGGCTGTGCCACCAGAATAACATCAGAACTGGCAAGGTTAAGTGAGCTCAGATCCAGGAAATCTCAGAGATCTGAGACTGGCAAGAGTGGAGCCACTCCTTCCCTGTCTCTGTACCTGCTCTGAGACACACATCACCCCAATGAGAACACCATGAGCAGTCAGTGACACAAAGTATCACCCGGAGTCATTACCCATGCAAATAAAGCATCATTATTATCTCAAACTCAGCCAATGAGAAATGTCTACCCACAAACCTCATACCACTCCTCAAAGTTTCTACAGTTTCTTAACACATGGAATAGAGCACTCAAGTTATTTCACCTAGTGTCTTCTGAGAGTTTCCATCTTTACTGAGCTGAAACACTTGGGGAAGAATTGACTCTCCTGAAGCATTCACTACTTGATCTCAGATGTGCCTGGATGGCCAGGCTCATGCAGCCACAGCCTCTGCCTCTAGCAAACCACCCAAACCTTCTCATTTATTTTGCTCTTCTTCTTCCTCCTCCTCTTTCTTCTTGTTTATTAATTATTTTATTTATTTACATTTCAAATGTTGTTCCCCTTCGAGTTCCCCCTCTACAAGTCTCCTTCCTCTTTGCTTTATCTCTAAGTGGGTACTCCCCCACCTACCCTTCCACTCCCACCTCATCCTTGTAGCATCTACCTTCTCTGGACCACTAAACCTGCATAGGACCAAGCATATCTCCCCACTGAGGCCAGAAAAAACTACAAATTTAACAAGGGCCAGGGACCAGCCCATGTATGTATGCTGTTTGATTGGTGTCTTACTCTCTGCAATCTCTGAGGGGTCTGATTAGTTGATACTTTTGTTCTTTCTATGCGGTTGCAATCCTCTTCAGCTCCTTTAGTCCTTCCTGTAACTCTTCCATGGGGTTTCTGGGCTCAGTCTAAATTGTAGGCTGTAAGTATTTGCATTGGTCTTAGTCAGGTGCTGGTTGATCCTCTCAGAAGAAAACCATGCTTGGCTCTTGTCTGCAAGCATATCTTGCCATCAACAATAGTGTTGGGGTTTGGTGCCTGTGCTTGAGATACATCCCTGGGCAGTCTCTGGAGGGCAATACCTTCATTTTCTGTTCCATTTTTGTTCCTGCATTTTCTTTAGACTGGAACAATTCTGTGTCAAAAATTTTGAGATGGATGAGTGGCCCTATCCTTCAACTGGGGGATATGTTTATTTAATGGAGGTGGTCTCCTCAGGTTTTATCTTTCCACTGTTAGGCATTTCAGCTAAGGTCATCCCTCATTGAGTGTTGGGAGCCTATCACATCCCTGGTGTCTGGGACTCTCTAGAGATTCCCCCTGTCAACTATCCCTACTGCTGCATATTTCTATTTATTCTCCTGGCCCTCTGGTCTTCTCTTCTGTTTCCCTCCATACCTGATTCTTACACACCTTTCCCCCTGCCTCTCCCCTCTCCCACCCAGGTTCCTTTCTTCCTCTGTTTTCTGTGATTATTTTGCTCTCCCTTCTAAGTGGAATTGAAGCATCCACATTTGGGCCTTCCTTCTTTTTAAGCATCACAAGGTCTATGAATAGTAACATGGGTATTCTGAACTTTTTGGCTAATATCTACTTTTCAGTGGGTACGTACTATGTATTTCCTTTTCTGTTTGGGTCACATAATTCAGAATGATATTTTCTAGTTGCATTCATTTGCCTGCAAAATTCATGATGTCCTCATTTTTAATAGCTGAGTAATATTCCACTGTGTAAATATACCCCATATTCTTTATTCATTTTTTGGGTGAGATACACATAGGTTGTTTCCAATTTCTAGCTTTTACAAATAAAGCTGCTTATGAACATAGTTGAGCCAGTATCCTTTTGGCATGGTGTAGTATTCTGTGTTATTATAATCAGCTTGGCTGAACTTTTAACAAATTTAATAGCTTCAATATTAATCAGTGAATTTGTTTGAAAAACTGGAACTTGTTATGTGCCTAAAAGTAGATGACAACTAGAAAATCAAAACATGTTTAAATTTTACTGTGTTCTCAATACTCAAAAATAACATAAACATTATTGTGTTTCTTTTGACCTTTAAAATAGACTAATGTGTTTCTCATAACATTTGCTTAATAAATATTAATCACATATATTTGAATTTATGAATATGAGATTATGTTTTTTTCTGAGAATTTGTGGACATTCAAAAATTCTATATTTATTACAATCTTTCAAGTCATAGTAAAATAAGCTGGAACTGATCAGGGAGATGTCTTCTTATTTCTGAGTTTGCATAGTATTGGAAAGTGCTGTGCAAGTTTCTCTGGAAGAGAAGGCAATGTCTGACACAGCTATGAATTGTATAAACTATGGGACCAACCTACCAGGCAAGCTCTAACTACATATACAAAGGTGGCATATTTGTTATGGGGTAATCAATCACTTATTGTTCAGATTTGAGAACCACTTCCCAGAAGAAATTGCTACCTAGCAAGATGATAGATCAGTGTTTACCACTTGGGAGGATATTTGTATCACTCTCCTTCAGGCTCAGGATATGTTGTAGATAAAAATGAAACAGAAAATCCACAAGATCTAGAAGATAAGAAGTGCTGAGAAGGGCTATTGTATGAATGTGATAGGACACTATTGTCATGATCGTGTAGTAAACAAGGCTGATTAAGACTGTTCCTCAGTCAAGTGAATCAAAGAGAGCGCTACCACTTTCTACTGAACAATTTATTACTGATGGTTTCAGAGAGGAAGATCAGTCATTGTCTTCAGTTGTATATCCATGAGTGACATTGGCAGGCTCCAAAGGACAGTTCCAAGTCTGTGATCGCACTGACTACCTTGGTTAACTTCAAAGAATTTTAAAAATATGTGAGATTTGGAGGGAGGACTTGAGGTTGATTGAGGTGGGAATTATGTAAAGACTAGTTAGGTGACAGCAGAGTCAGAAGACATTGTATACAAATTGCATCTGGATTGTCAAAGTACACATTTATTAAGTGATTGTCAAAGTACACATTTATTAAGTTATTTTTTTAAAAAATGTGTATTTGTCCTCACTATAATTAAAACTATCCACTAGATTTCCTCTTTAAATGTGCACATACGAACCAAAAATAAAATAACTTACAGTAGTCTTACAGGATAAATCAAATGGCCAGTCTGAATAGAATATCTCACTATGACAATAATTTTTTTCAATCTTGCAATGTGTTTTATGATACGTTTGTTAGACATGAGAAGAGTGTTCAGTTCTTCAAACTGAAAACCTCCAAGGTCTTGAGTTATTATTTGACGTCCTCACAGTCATCCATAAATATGATTTCTGAGACCTTGTGGAGATGTTTTTAAAGGCATCTTGTCTGAACTTTAATATAAATGGAAATATTTTATCATTGATTTGACATTTAAAATACATCAGAACTGGTTATAAAATGTACTAAATTATAAACTTTTCTCTGTCAAAACAATAAATCTTTCCCTACCAAAATCTTGTATTTGTTGTGAAAGTGAAGACTAGGTTTATAATGATTTGTATTCTTGTAGAGATAAGCAGAATTTTCTACCTGAATGAATGTGAGTTGGCTTTTGTTTTTCCCTAAAATAGAAAATATATCAAGTGCTTGCTAGCTGTAGGTCTCATTTCATGATTATTTTCTTACAACAATGTAATTTTTATCTGCATCCTGAGTTTTATAACAGATTACAAACAGATCAGTTTTGTATTACTGCTTCTGTGATTATTTTGGTATTATTTCAGGGACTCTGCCAACTCATAGATTAAATCTTTCTTTCAGACTCCATACATGCTGTATCATCTGTCACTGTTTTGATATTTTTTTCTCATCTATTCTGGAGAAGTGATACTGCAAGGGAAATTTTCATTCTTTGTACAAAATCAGTATGATGTGCTGTCTTTGTTCTGCTCCTGAATTTCTCATTTCCGTGAGAACATTTGTATTGATATCTCACTGATCTACACTCCCTTTTCTTTAAGGTCTTATCAACAAATTGCCAGTTGGTTATTTCCAAGAGAACATTAGTTAAATTTCAAAAATTCATTTGGGATGTACTTCATTGGCAACAAAGTAAAAAGCTTCCCATCATCACTTAATGCTTCAGATATATTACTGTGAAATATCAATTTTAGAAGGATGCACGGAATATCTATTTTCTCATGATAGCATGATCATGAAGGCTTGTGGGGACAGCAAGGACACTGAAAGCTTTTCAAGTACTTTTTCATTTACATTTATATATGACATTCATGCATATCATATATAGTATATATTATTTTTTAATATATACATATGTATAGTATACAATATATACCATTCTCTGATCAAATCTTCCCATTTTCCTCCTGTCCTCTCTCCAATACTACCAAATACCTTTTCCCAGTTTCCATCTTACTTCCTTGTTTGTTTTTGTGGCCCACTTTGAAGTCACAGCTTATGGTGGTTTGAATGAGGATGGCCTCACAGGCTTATACATTTGAGTGCCTGGTGCCCAATTGGTAGGCTGTTTAGGAGCTTGGCCTTGTTGGAGAAAGTGTGTCACTGAGGTAGGGTTTGGGGTTTTCTAAGCCCATGTCATTTCAGTTTCATTCTCTGACTCCGACTTGTAGATCCAATGTGAGTCACCACATCTCGGACTGCTCTGACCCCAAGACCGCTTTCCTGAATTTGCAATCCTTGCCATCATGATCATGAAGTTTATGCTCTGAAACTGTAAGCAAGTCCCAATTAAATGCTTTCTTTTTAAGTTGCTTTAGTCACATTGTCTCTTCACAGCAATAGAATTATAACTAGGACACACCCGAAAGATTCACATTTCCTTGATATCACCGAGCATGGCCTCTGCTGAATTCTTGGTTATTTTCTGCCATATTTTTCAGCTAAGATTTCTCATGTGGATCCTTGTTGGACAGGCTGCATGATGATCTATTGCAAGAGCAGAGACTCTTTGGGAATATATAACCTCTTAATTTCCATTTCTAGTTTCACTGACCACTATGGCATAATCGATTACAGATTATTTACTTGAGGCTAAGATCCCTGATCCTTTCCAAAAATAGTATGTTCCAAAAATCCACTGTAGATATGGCAGCTTCTAGACATTACTTGAGGTTGGTTCCTAGACATTCTCAGCATAGAATTCCTCCTCTCAGTCTGCATTTATGTAAGGTCTTTTAACTTTCTCTCGCAACAATTTTTTTCTTTTTTAAATTTTATTTTCTTTTATAATTTTTTTTTTGCAATCCAGATTTTATCCCCCTCCAGATCCACCCTCTGACTGTTCCTCATTCCATATCTCCACCTTCCCCCACCCCACCCCACTCCACCCCACCCCACCCCAGTATCCATGAGAATGTCCTCAACAACCAATCCCACCTCACCAGACCTCCCCATTCTCTAGTCTCTTGAGGGTTAGGTGCACCTTCTCTGACTGGGATGTACTATATGAGATAAAAATCTATTTTCAATTAAAAATAAATAAAAAATATTTACCAACAAAACATAAAAAAGTAGTTATGAAAATCAGCTAAGTGTATGCTGATAAAGGAAGTTTTTCCATTCAATGCACCAGCCTCAACCTAGCTGAGGCTGAAATTCTTCAGATATATGCCTCTGCACTTTGGTACAACTTACTTCTTTATGCTAACCAGTAACTTCTGAAAAGTTTCACTACCAAGAGAAAATTATACTTAACCTGTTGTCATTTCAGAGCCAGGGGAGGGTTTAATGATATATTAAATGATACCCAGGGGTATCATTATTAATGATATTAATGATACCCAGGGGAGGGTACATTATTCCAATCATTTACAGACAAAAAAAAACCCTTAAACTTATGGGACAAATCATGAAGCATTGACACACAAAAACCCAAATACACTTAAATCTTGAACTCTGAGATCCCACATGAAGGTCATATCTCAATGCTGCAGGTATTATTTGAATGGGAAAAACATTATATTTCTCGAGTGTTTATTTTATCTTTGTTTCTCCACAAAAATGTGATCACTGCTTTATCAGGAGGTGTTATTTAAACTGATTTTTTTCTATTGATCTTGATTGAGAAGAAGGAAATATTTTAAAATTCATATATGCAGCAAAATGCAGTGGGAATGACTAATAACTTTTTTAATTTCACTTTAAAATTTCTAGCCATTATGAAATTCTTTACAGTATCAGCTCTAAAAAAGAATGGGCAATATTTTTGTACAGTTTTAATTTTAAGTACTTAGAAGGAATAAATTTCCATGCTTAGGTAGTGCTTATATTGCCGTAAAAGTTTAGAAGAAGCTGTTGTTTGGAATTATGCTAGACATGTGCTGTCAAAGTAAAATGAGTGCTCATCCTTCTGTAACCAGATTTCATTGAGTCTTGCCCTTAAGAGGAGACCTTCTTCACCTTGTCACATAAAATTCTTTCTTAAAGAAGCATCCACTGTCCTTGTTCCTTTCTTCCTTCTTTTATGTTACATGTCTATGTCTATCTATCTATCTATCATCTATCTATCTATCTATCTATCTATCTCTTTTTATCTATTTTTATCTATTTTATCTATTTTTATCTCTCTATCTATGTATCATATATATATATATATATATATATATATATATATATATATATATATATATCTGCTTTCCCCTTTCCCATTCCCTCACTCTCTCTAATTTCCTCCCATTCCCCCTCTCTCTCCACAATGTTTAAACTAATTTTAGTTTCCTTAAAATGTTATATTTATACTATGTTACAACAATAATAATCTACTGTCAGATTTTAATATCAAATGCAATCTAAGAAAATTAGAAGCAACTTTTGGGTGTTTAATTTTCAAATGCAATTTAGATTAAAAGTGCTAATGAATAATCATATCCTATAAACATTTAGTTTTAGAGAGATTGTCTGAAAGGTTAAAATCTCTGGGCATAATGAATTAGACACTCCTTACATACAGCTTACATTTCTCCCCAGGAGCTAGAGACAGCAATAATGGTTGACAACTCAGATCACTCCTTAGTCTTCTTTCCGGAAAGGTAAATTAATTACACTTAATACGTAATAAATCTTCTAATTATATTACAATTTTATGGATTTTGATTGCAGTGTAAATATTGGAAAGGTTAATAAACAGAAGCTAAATAAAAAGACAAAGTGCCTAATATTTCTTCTCACAACCTAGTTTCCAGTAATGTTTATTGGCACCTGTAACAATACCTGTTGTAACAAATCTATACATGCAGTTATAGGTACTGAGGCATTTCATCAACTATTTTAGAAATGAATTTCTTTAAAAAATATTTCTTTTTTTATTTGATGTATGTGTGCCTGAGTGTACGTATATGCGTTGCATGCTTGCAGAAAATTATGACATTTAGATGATGCACCACATCCTATGGAACTGGAGTTACAGATAATCATGAGCTGCAATGTGGCTGTGAGAACCTGAACTTGAATCCTCTGCAAGAGCAGTAATCACTCTTAAGCAATGGGCCATCTTTCCATCTACTTAGGACCAAATTTGACTTAGTAGACTAGAAAATCTTACTTGCTAATTAGTAATATTTTCTGATGTTTCCAAATACTGGAGGCACAATTTAGAATCCATTTACCTGGAAAGCACTTGTTTGTCCTTGTTACAGAAGAAGTGAAAGTGGCTATAAGAAAGAAGAAAACTACCAAGATCCAAAATCTATTTTGTTAATTATCCTTTCTGTGAGTTCGTATAATTTGATAATTCACAAGTTTTTAATTTTCAAATTTGCAAATACTTACAATCAAGAAAGACATTGGAGAGCTTTAACAATATAGAGCAAAAGTTGTTTTAGACAATTCCATGTTTAAGCGATTCATATCCACTAAATAGCTCTAGTAGGCAGATACCACTTCTGTTACTGATGACATCCCAGTGATAGGGATTTGACAATTTTCCCTCCAGGCTTCAGCTCTCATAGTAGCCAATCTGTGACCTGAACACAAGCTGCTTCCAAACTTCAGCTCCATGGTTTCTAATACACCAGCCACCTCTGATCTGTACCGTAGGCAAGGCACATAAGTGACACTGTCAGTAATTCTTGTATGTAAATGTGGCTCACAAACCTTCGCTCAGAGTTCTTTGGATTGTATGAATGGCCTACCACAACACGTTGTTAGCTGCCAGATTCTATTTCCTTGTATGATGCTTAGTCTTTTCCTGGGCTAGATTAAAATGTTGACTGAATCTCCTTAACTCTATCATTCTGTGTCCTTAAAGTGACAAAGCATTTACCTGATAGACCATGCCAAGACCTCAGATATTTAAACATTCACTTGAATAATTAAGTTACCAGAAATAACTAGCATGGCATCATCAATAATTTCTATTTAAATATTTTCTATATGCTTACAGTGTTTTTATTTAGTGAAGTCTCATCAGCCTAAATGACTCACTAAATATCAAAAACATGATTAGTGTGACTTTTATCAAAGGTGAACATGTATGGGGCTAGGCAGTTATTACCCCCATTCTTTTGTTAGAAATGGGACCGTATTCATCTAAAAGTATTTATATTGAGTTAAAACTATTCAAAGAATAAACCACTTATTTTTTACAGCATTTATTTTCTACTGTAAAACTTAAAAATTTTCCTCTGACAAAACAGGATGAGTAGAACAAGTGAAACGATACAATAGTGATTAACACTCAGATGAAGGTGACTGCAAATAGGCTCATGCCTTACAATGACAGCCTTATAGAAAAAAGATCATGACTGTTGATAATAAAAATGTGTTCAGTATATTTCTGAACTTCAGAGACAACAGATAGAGCATATAGTGTAACTCATAGCCTTGATAAAAATAACTTTGGCATCTAGACACTTTTCCTGAGGGTATAGAAGTCCTGAGGCATAACAGTAGTGTGCTGATCTGCATTCTGACACATTTTGTAGAAGTCCATTGGAACTTCTGCACACTCAACAACACAGTCTGTAAACCTCATTGCATTTTCAGTATTTGTGCTGTTAAATTTTAATGATAAAAGCTTAAAGACGTAGGGTTAGTTTCTATCCATACTAGCTAAATTCAGTTTTAGTAATTTAGACCCAGTAATAGGCAAGTGGTAGATTTTCTACTGATTCTCCTTGTCATGCACCCTAGTTTTTATCTGAAGACTCAGTTTACTTCCCTGTTCCTAGGGAAAACTCCCACCCAAACCAATTCATGGGGGGAAATGGCTTACTTGTTTATTTGTGAGTTACAGTCTACAGTCAAGAAAAACTAGGGCACCTATTAAGAAATAACCTGGGTTAAAGGTATGAAGCAGAGAATGTGGGAGAATTCTGCTAACTAGTTGGCACGTTCAGCCTCCCCCCATCACTTCTTTTGCAGCTTAAGGATAGCATCACAGGCTGGGTACTTACACATCAATCAGTGATTATTAAAATGTGCAGCAAACATGTTCTCAATCTATTGGAGGCAATTCCTCAGTTGAGAGTCTTTTTTCCCAAGTGTCAAGCTGACCACAAAACCTAACAATCACAAGTTAACCCTTTGTCAACTCAACATACAAACTCTTATCTGTTAAACCACAGCCTTTCTTTATCTTCATGATCTCATGTTAATGTCAAATACACAACAGTTCAACGATAAGAGCCCAATAATCTTTAAAATTTCAACCTGTAAAAATTATAAGGATTTTTAAAAACTAATCTTTAAACTATGAGCTACTATAAAATTTAAAATAAGTCAAAGTTTTGCCAGGTGTTCTCTGCCATACACTCTAAGGAGTTAATACCAATAAGGAGTTCACAACTAGCAAAAAAAAAAAAAAAAAAAAAAAAAAAAAAAAGCACCCCATCACCATCCATTGAGTCCTATTTATACTCTTTCCAAACATCACCTGTCCTACTGTGTGTCTTTCCTCAGTGAAACACCACTTAAATCTGCATCACATGACACAAACAGAAACTTCCACTTAACAGGGGTTTCCATTTAAAGTCAGGCATTTCTTTCCTTGTTCTCTCATGCTTTCTGTCCAGACACAATTGGAGATAAGTAAACATGGAAATTGATGGCTGCATTAGCCTATGATAAAATAGATGAGGATTTTTAAATAAGGACAAGTATAAGAGTTACAAATTCAGAGCTAAGATGGATAAACTCTAAACTCTCAGTGGCTTTTGTGCTTCAGAGTTCCAAAAACTCTCGTAGTTCTCCTGTGGAGAAAGTCTTTAGTAAGTGTTCAGTAATATTGAATACCCAGTATCAATTTTTACTTTAGTTTGCTTTGACGTTGGTGTGATAAACATAGGGATGCAAGTCTAGTTCATATCTTCACCTTTTCTTATTTTTTTGTAGATAGAAAACATCTTAAACTTCTCAAAAGATTTGTTGTCTGCATTTGAAATGCTGGAGCTTTGCTACTTATACTTGAGTAGGAAATGAAGCTCTGAACAGGAAATGATGCACTATATTTGAACTAATTAGCATAGTTTTGATAGTCATTTTTATTTCTTTACTGAAGTCTTCTCCACTTTGTATCAGTGTGTCCCAATCTTAAATGATATGTATAGCCATCCTGTTAACATCCTTATCAGTTATATGGTAGAAAACTGTGTACACTTTTTGGCAAACGTGAAAAACATAATACTTTGAAAGAATCCATGGAAGGGGATGGAGAGATGGCTCAGAACTGAAGATCATGTCCTGCATTTGCAGAGGACTTAGGAGTGGTTACAAACATGCGTATAAGGCAGCACACAAACACCTTTAACTCCAGTCTTAAGATGTCTGACACATTATCCTGACTTCTTTCCTTCAGCACTTGCAAGCATCATGTACATAAAGAGAAACACACACACACACACACACACACAAGAAAATAAACATCTTTCAAATGTGTAAATAAAAAAGTCAAGATTAAGTTTTATTAGATTTTTTGAAAAGATACACACATATATGTGCATAATACACACATGTATATATACCATCAACTAGCAACAATAATTTTATTTGATATTATTCTTTGTCAAACTACTAATAAAATGATAGCACCAAATAAATAAATGTGTTCAGTATTTATTAAAATGCCAGAAAAATAGTTAAGATAGAACAAATCATATTTTAAAGTAGTAAAAAGTAAAAACAAAAATCTGTTGTGTTGAAATTTTAAGTTATTTGAATGACAATTGTCACATTTAACTGACATTTAATACTGTACAATTGCTTTTCTAAGCTATTTGAGACATGATACTAGCCCAAATTGAAATACAATATGGAGAACATAGCTAATATTGCATTGACAGAAAAAAGAGAAAGTACTTTGAAAGTAATATGGACTGCTATACATAAAATTTCATATATTAAATCTTTAGAAAATAAGAAAAACTGTATTTTCTTTTGTTATTTCTGTAGTTTCTAATTTTCTACAAGTGTGAATTATTTATTTAATAATAAAAATGTGAAATATTTCAAATCAGAAAAGTTCCTGTAATACTATGAAGTGTGTATATATGTTTATATATATATACATATATATATGCATTAAATTGAATATATTGAAATTATAAGCAGGTAGAAAGGGCAAGCAATAACTTCAGTGTGTCTTAAAAATATTTTGGTTAGTATAAATTAAGAAAAAAGGAACGTTTTTATAAGATACTATTGAAAAATATCATATTTTATATTTTTTTTTATAAAACTCCGGAAAATATAAATTCATTGCCATCTGAACATTTCTAAATACTGTTTTAACTGTCCAGATATTATTGACAAATGAACAGATGATTGCTGGTACACGCAGAGATACTTCAGATTTTCTGGTCACTTAGTATGCTCCTTTGCTACAAATAAACTGACTGTTTACTTTGTTTCCTTCCTAGAAGTATATGAACAATGCATGGGCATAGGTTATTGTCTTCTTAAAAATAAACCATGCTTATCTGTTGTTTTATTCTCCTCATTTCTACGCAACATAACCTTAGAAATGATGGCAGTGAATCATATTTATTATTGTTGTTATCATGATTATTGATCACTAATTAAAGCCATATATTTTCCAAGCTTTTCTGCTTCCATCATTGATCTTTCTCGACAAATTATTTTGATGAGGCAATATTTTATTTAGCTGTTTAATATGTAGTTACGATGACATATAGGTTTACCAACTACTTTTATTTTATATTTTAGTTAGTATATAAAATATATAAACCTGACTTTTTATTGAATTGACCCGTAGATAATTTCTAAATCTATAATAACTTGTAAAACCTGAATAAAATATTATAGATTTAAACCTAAGTGCTTAGACTTGATAAGATGATCTAGTTTGCTAAAAACAGTAATTTACTGCATATTGTACACTGATAAGTTACTAAATATCAAAGCTCAAGATTATGGCAATCACTGATAATGCAAATACAATTCAAAACAGAGGGCACTTGTGATTACTTTATAGGATATGAAAATTTCTTGAACAACGATGCTAAATTATTCAGCACTGGAACTGTTCTCTCATAGAATCACTTGGTAATTCAAAAACAAAACAAAACAAAACAAAACAAAAATCACCTAACTCATCAAGTTCTTGAGAAAATTCAGTCCCCATTTCCAAAAGTATTTCGGAAAGTGGATCCGATATTTAAACTCAGAGCAGTAAATCAGAAGTTTTCCCAAGGTTACATTAACATTACAAGTGTTTGTGGATGCTACAGAGCAAAGCTGGGACTGAGAAAGGGGGACACTGCAGTGAGAAAATTCAGGACTGAGTAGGAGTTGGTGAAGCTGCTGATTCACACATAAAGCCTCCCCACCTCTGGGACTGCTCACATGTTTAAAATGGGATTCCTGCATTAAGCAGAAAATCTTTTGCTGCTTTCTTAGACTCGCCATAATCCCAGCCCTGTAATATGCAAACACGCAAACCACACAGGAGTCAGGCTTGCTCGTTTTCCTCTAGTCCTATTTAAATTTCCTTGTATGAACTAAAAATAAAATCTCAGGCAGCATTAAAAATAAACTTGCAATGTCAAAGGGTTACACTGGCAATTTAATAATTAAGGAGTAGATTTATAGTTTGATCTTCTCGGCCTACCTGTTGCACAAACACACTGTCAGTCTTAGGCTGTGCTTTTGATATTACCATAGCAGTGGAGCCAAGCAGATGACTCTGGTGTGATGCTTGAAACGCGAAAGAAACCCATCTAACAACTAAAAGTGAATGTGTGTGCAGTGGATGAGGAACATGAATGACCTCCAGACACCGCCTCACTCCCCCCCTTAGCTCCCAGGGACTGAACCACCAACCAAAGAGTACACATGGGAGGACCCATGGCTCTGGCAGCATATATGGCAGAGGATGGCCTTGTTGGACATCAATAGGAGGAGAGGCCCTTGGTCCTGTGGGTATGGGAATGCCAGGGCTGGAAGGCGGAAGTGGGTGGGTGGGTCAGGGAGCACCCTCATAGAGGCAGGGGAAGGGGAGATGGCATAGGGGGGTTTCTGAAAGGAAGACCTGGAAAGGGGATAAATTTGAAATGTAAATAAAGAAAATACCCAATAAAAGAAAAAAAAATTAAACCAAGACAAAAAAACCAAAAACACAAAAAACCAACCAATCAAACAAAAAAGAATGGCCTCTGCCTGTTCCATATACTCCTTATTTTTTTTCAGAGACACACAACAACTACCTAGCATTCCTAGAAGCCTCTACAATGCTATACAGAAGAATCATTTGTTGATATATTGTTAGCCAAAACCCTTAAATTCTGTTTGCTTATAGATTATCAAAGAGAAAAAAGAGGACAATTGCCATCACATAGTCCAGATAAAGTAAAAATTTTACTCCAAAATAGTAGTCCTTTAGTTTTGAGAGATATAAAAAATGGCTACTTTTCCCTTTCACCTTATGTGTCAACCTTAGGTTTTCACCATGAGTCAATGATGTCTTTCAAATGTAAAATTCATAAAAGTGTGAAGTTGATTTCACAAGCATTGTCCATGTCCAAGCCAGTGCACATCCAGGCCAAGAGATTCTTCAAAATAAACACTGTGCCTTTAAGATCTCAGTGGCTTCTCCTTCAGGTGAGCACATCAAAGCTGTGGCTCTCTGAACATTCTTCTTCCTGGATCTGTATTTGCTTGTACTCAATTGTCTTTGCTCTGTGGCCCCAAGTTTCTGATTGATCTAAGATATTCAGCTATTGTCTGATGATTTGACAGTGGCCTGGGTTTGTAGTAAGTCATTGACAGAGTCCTGGCCTAGCCTCCACATCACTCTGGGTTTCATTAATAGGACTGGAAAACACAAAACGGGGTGATAACTCCCAGCCTTGGGAGATTTGGCCTTGGAAGTGGCCCTGGACTCTGTACTTTAGACTTGCTCACTAAACATGGATATTTAAATCAACTTCAGATGTCCCTTACTAATGGCAATTTCTTTATCTCTGGAGATAAACAATTACTTGAGGTTTTGTTATCTAGTGATGTCTGCATGAATATTGTATGTAGCTAATTCTAGGACAAAAGTCTTTGAATGCTTCCTTCTTGTCTAATGAATAATTTAATATTAGGTCACCTCTTGCAAACCTGTTTATCCAGGGTGTTAGTGTAGAGTTCTACATGAGAGAAGCTCTTAATGTCCATTTGTTTTTATCATTTTCCACGTTTTATATGGCTTTTGGATCTTGGAAGGCCTTTAATAGGCTTTGTTCAATGGCAACTATGTTATGCCTTATTCTAGGGCATTTCTTTAAAACTTTCAGCACTGAGCTGGTTCTTCAGATTTATAGTGAGTATTCAGGGTGCTTGCTGAAGATCACCTCATTCTTGATGAACCAGACTCAGAATTTTCCCAGCAATGGTGGTCTGTGGGATCTCCCTAAGCTTCTTTATGTAGAGCAAGCAGCTGCCCCAGATGCAGTTTGCAGATACACCTGCTAGTGCCAGCTAAAGATATACGAGGAAATGTGTCCCTAGTTTTAATCCTTTCTATGCTGTACAGCCAGATGTTTCAACTACACTGCACTTCAGGATTGATCCCCAGAGAACAATGTGTTACTTTGATGTTCGGCCAAGGATATTTATGACAAAATTGTTTATGGTTGAATCTTGCTTTCAAATACAGAAAAAAATGTGAACATTAAATGAACATTGTTAACTAAATAGTGGTATATGTACACTGTGGAAATTGGATTATATTCTTTGTGTATTAAGACTCATGAAAAATAGAAAATAATGTATAATTATTATTCAAACAAAATTGTATATATATGTACATATACACTTAATATGTCCTAAAGAATTAATGAGACAACCCAGATGAATAAAGTTGTCTGTTTTAATGGATGTGAACAGTGACCTGTTAGAGCAACGTGTTTAATAATCTCAAGAAGTCTATGCTTTGTACAAAAGAAAATTGTCTCAACTTAGTACAGTTTCAACAATGAATGTAAAATTAATTTATTGCTAAGTTAAGACAATAAGCATGAACTGCACTCTTTGCCTCTTCATACAACGTTGGTTCTACTATTTCCCTTCCTTAAAAATCTTACCCTTTCCTGGTGTTTCATTTCAATTTCCTAGACTTCACACAAATATAAAGATCGAAAGCTAGTGTCCACATCAGTTTGGGTGATTTCATCCAATATGCTTTTGAGCTATTTATCTACAGGTTTTATAATTTTATTTTCTTTTACAGTTGAATGAATATGCTTTGTTTATGTATGGTCCGTTTACATTATCTATTCCTCAGGTTATTGACATTCTTTTTCATTTCCTAGCTATACTAAGTAGAGCAGCCATGAACATAGACAACCAGGCAGCATTGTGGTATAATATAGAGTCTCTTGGGCACATGACCAGGGATAGCATAGTGGACATGTGGTGGTTCTACTGCTAGATTTTTGAGGAACTTCATTTTGTTTGCTTTGTGTGTATGTGTGTGTGTGTTTAGTTTATTTTAATTATTTACATTTCAAATGTTGTTCTCGTTCCTGGTTTTCCCTCCAGAATACCCCTATCCCATTCTCCCCACCTGCTTCTATGAGGGTCCTCTCCCACCCACCTACCCACCTACTTACTACCCTGGAATTCCCCTACACTTCCCATTGATGCCAGACAAGGCCATCCTATGCTACACATGTGGCTGCAGCCATGGTACCCTCCATGTGTCCCACCAACTCTTTGGTTGGTGGTTTAATCTCTGGGAGCTCTGAGGGTCTAGTTGGTTGATATTGTTCTTTTTCTGGGGTTTTTTGAGAAACTTCACCGATTTCTTTAACAGCTGAACAAGTTCTATACAGGAGGTAATGAGAATTCTGCTCTCTTCAAATCCCCACCAGAATTTGTTTTCAATTATCTTCTTATTATATGTCATTTTGAATAGAGTAAGAGGAAATATCATTTAATTTGCTTGTTTCTGATGCTGATCACTGTAAAAAATAATTTTTAGTCATTGGTTTTATAATTCTCACTCCCTCTATGCCTTTGTTACCCTAAAGTGTATGGTTTTCCTTCTTGGTGCCTAGTTTTTTAAGATCATCATCATCATCATCATCATCATCAATCATCATCCTAGACATGAAGACACTATGTCAGATGCATAGCAGGCAAAGATTCTTTTCACACTTTCCAGATTACCTCCATCTTTACTATAAAAGATTTTTGGTTCCATGGTCTCATTTGTCAATTGTTGGTCATCTCTTTCGGACAGTCATCTCAATGTATTCCTTCTCTAGGGTTTTAGTAACAACCATTTGAGAAATAACTAAACTAGAAATAATTATACAAAACTATGAATTATAAAATAAATTTACCTAACTGGTTTATTCAAACAATGGACAAAAATTTAGAAATATATATAAAATAGCAAGAAGCAACAGGAAAATACTAAAAGAATACCCAAAAGGAAATTTCTCTTTGAAAATATAGGCTAATGGAATTTTGATTTATTTTAGTTTTGACATAGTTTGTAGAATTTTTAGAATGTATGTTCATTCTTGATTGTGAAATGGGTGAATTTGAAATAAAGAAAGACTAATTCATTTTAATTTTTCTTATAAATAAAGTAATACAACAAGTAATGAGAATATAGAAACATGAAAGCAGAGTATAAATAATATATATACATGCATTTCTATGTGTATATCTGTGTTTTGTGTAAGTATAAGTACCTTTAATACTGATATTTTTGTTTTTATACCCAACAATATAATTCTGTAAATATATATCTTTCTTACTATGTTTTCCTAATTTGTAAAAGTATATTATATCCTCTCTTCCCTGTATTTCCTCCAATCCTTTCCATGCACCCACCTCAATCTTTCAAATTCATGAATTATTTTTGCTTATTATTATTCCATATGTTTACAGTAAAAATATATAAATATAGTATGCTGAATCCATATCATTTTGTTTTTATGTATATGATTTTAGGAATGATCACTAGGAATTAGACAACCAACTAGGGGCCTCACTCTGGGAGTGACAAATTCTTCCTCAAAATCCCTTAGTTAGAGGTACAGGCAAGCAGCCACATTGCTGAGGTATCATGGGTATAGATTCCCTAACATTTTTAGAATACATGGGAAAAAAAAACAAAAACCCAAACAAACAAAATCTATTAACACAGAGAAAAAGAAATATAGACTCTAAAATAAATTGAATTGTCTAATTCTCTTGTATATTTTGTCATTCATGGCAATAACAGCATGAATAATGAACATCAAAATTCAGTCCATTTTCAAGGTTTGTGGTGCAAACACCTATATTCAAAGCACATAGGAGGCTGAGGCAGAGATATTGTCATAAATTTGTGGCGAACCTGAGCTATATAGTAAGTTCCAGACAAAGTGAGCCACAATATCCCTCTGAATAAACCAAGAAAAAAATATGAATGGGAAATACAGTTCAGAGGTAGAATACATCCCTAATATAGTCATAACCCTAGGTTCAATTTCCAACTAAAAACAACTTGATTTTCAGTTAATTTTCTCTTCTAAGCTTTCAAAAAATGTGAATTTTTTGCAAAAATAAAATATGTTTCTCTTCTAAAATTTAGAAAAGTTATCTTTTCAAGTGTGTGGGTTTTTTTTTCACTATAATTTTGGTAGTTGTCATATAAATGATCTTGACACAACTTCAGGCAGTATGTAGTCATTGTCATGACTATAAAAAAGCCATGCTTTTAGTAAAGAACTCAGAAAGCCCTTGAAGAAATATCTTATTGTACCAAACACATATCAAAGTAGTCAAAATACTAGGCTTGTAAAGCTAAAGGAAAATGTGCTTAAGAAAAAGATTTTCATTTTAAATGTAAAATGGGTTTAATCTCAGATATAAGAAACTCAGGGGTCTTTAGATTTATTGAATTTTTTGTAACCTCTAAGATATTTCAGTGACTTAACAAAAAATAACATCCTATTGTTATTTGTTTTTCTGTTTGATAATCTCTGCTATTCTTAATGATAATTGACATTGGCTAAAGGAGGGGTCTCTCAGGAAGAAATGAGAATTTCTCTTGTTTTTTCTTAAGGTAATTGATATTTACTTAAGCTTTTTCTGGTATCTAGGTTGAATATACATACTAAAATCTATCTTTATTGAAAGCTATACTCTTATCTGGTACTTACACAATGTTAGAAAATGCATCTTCCAGTTACTACACATCTGCTTTTATTCCATCCTTCTTGCTTGATGGGAGAAGAATCTTTTGGCTGGTGGTCTTTGGTAAAATTATATTAATAAAAACAACTTGTTAACATTAAAAAAATAGAGGCACAATATATTCCTGCTTTCAGCAAGTGATGTTTCTCGCTTTCCACTCCCTTCTAGCTTCTTCAGAAAAGTCCTCTATTTACAAAGAGAGAATTGCCAGAAGGTGAATGTAAAACATCACAACTACTGAAATCTAGCTAAAAGATTAATCTGTTCACCTTTTCCCACTGGTAATAAAACTATATATAGATTATGCCTTTCTGCTTACAGTTTTACAGCCCAGACCCTCATGTACTACTATTCTGAACTACTCACTGTTCTTTCTTTATCTAATCCATTCTCTTGCTAAGTAACCATAATAAAGTACTTCAAGCATACACACAAAATTACATCAAGTGGAACATTAGAAAACACAATGAAGGCAGTGTCCATCTAACTGCTTCCTACTCTCATTTTCCTTGCATAGTCAAGTCTTTACAAGTGAAATGAGTCTCACTTCTGTCAGACATCTCTCCCAGGGACTTGGTATATTTTAATTCATTCTAATCTGATCTGAAATGACTATATCTTTAGGTTTTCTTCAATTTTTAAAGTCATTATTGTGAATGAATTTTTCAGTTTGCTATTGTTAACCCACATCTTTATCTCTAAATATTTCACATTGTCACTTAATCGGCATAATACCACCTTCAAAGTTCTGTTTCTTCCCAGACACATATCTGCCTTTTCATGTGTTCCTGAAAACTCATGTTTCATTTTCAAACCATTAGAAATGGAGGCTTTTTAAGATAAAAAGAAAGAAAGCAAAAACAAAACAAAATCAAACAACCAACCTTTGCTTCCATTTCCTCTGCTACCGTTGGATAAATGAATCACTGTGTATGGCTTACAGTTCACCTTTATGCAAGGAGTTCACAGTGTATTATACCCAGGCCGTATCTCTGTATCTCACCTTCAGGCATCACACTAAAGCATTCAGTGACATTTGTGCGAGTTCTAAGGGCTATCTCAAGATAAATATACATTAAACTTTTCTGGACTAAGCCTTCATATTTCTCCCTAAGTTTTGGTTCTGAACCCTTTGCAATTTCTAACAACACTGACAATATCAGCTTTGCTACTTGAAGCTTGGGTCATTGGGCCATATCCTCAGTAGTACTCCCCTTCACCTTCTCCATCCATTGCATTTTTCAGTGTCCTACTTCACTTTATAAATATTTTTCTAATAGTTCCCTGTGTCCGAAATACTGTAGTGATAGTACAAACTATAATAACTTATCATATGAAGCATAGAAGGACTGCCACTCTATGTTGGATCTCCTCAAGGCAGACGGAGTGGTTTTTCTCAAAACCTAAAAGCAGTTACTTCATACATATGCTTAAAATTATTCTAAGACCCAAATAAAAATAAAAGTCTATTGTATAGTTTTTCTTTGTAACTGAACTCTGTACACCTCCAGTCTTACACCACAATGAAGAGCTGATCTCCATTATAATTGTTAGCATGCTAAGCTTTGATTTACAATTAAGAACAATTATCAATTCTATAAAGTATGATAGCACATTTGATGTTGCTGACTGCATCTGAAGCATCATGGAGGAACAACAGGTTAGAAAATAGTACATTATAACGAATAAAGAGACAACCACGAAAGACAGTTAAGTGATTAATAATTACAGGGAATGATTCACAAGAGAAAAATAAAACTAAGTGCTCAGCATTGTATCTGATATCATGCTCTGCACGAACTTGGCACAGCTTGTTTTATTTTAGTGTGTCTCCACTCCCACTATTTTAATTGTGTCATATTAGATTAACTTAAGTTATTCCTTCCCAAATATAGCAATTATGTTTTAAAGCATAACTTAGTGGTGGACCGAAGGATCTCTCTGATAATCATCTGCAATTATTGAAGGCACGCAAATACCAATTGAAGATAAAACATGCCTGATAGAAAATTAGTTCAGAAATTAACAGAAAAAAAGGCTTGGAAATTTTTCTCTTTTTTTTTTCTCTTGTATTAAAAACAGATTCTTCTCACATACAATACATTCTGATCATAGTTTCCTCTCCCTCTGCTTCTCACAACTCCCCACCACAAACCTCCCCTCTCAAAGATGGTCTTCCATTCCATTTCCTATCCAAAAAGAGCAGGCCCCAAAGAGACAACAACAGAAAAAATGACAAACCAAAATACAGTAAGACAAAACAAACGTCCTCACACCAAATTTGGATACAGCAACCCAGCAGGAAGAATGGAGTCCAAGAGCAAGCAAGAGTCAGAGACAGAACTTTTCCTGCAGTTAGTAGGAAAACACCACAAAATAAAATACCAAGCTTAACAGTCACAATATACAGGCAGAAGACCTGGAGCAGACTCATGCAGGCCCTGTAGTTGGTGTTTCAAGCCCTGTGAGTCCATATGAGCCCTGTTTAGTAGATGTGGTGGCCCATATTCTCCTAATGTCCTCTATCTCCTCTGACTTGTACAATCTTTCCTCCCCATTTTCTGTGGGATTCCTAGATCTCTGATCAGACGGACCCAAAGGAGGCTTTCAATTTAGACTCTTTCTCTGGATAGTCTGAATGTGGCTCTCTGTTCCTACTGGTATTGGAGGAAGCCTCTCTGAAGATGACTGGGAAGGAAATGACCTATGACTATAGCACAAGGTCATTAGGAATCATTTCATTGATTTTTTTTCCTACTTGTGTTTTGGTTCTAAGTTATGTCTCTGTGCTATTAGTTTTTCATTCTAGCATAAAATTTGTACCTCAGAGTTCTAGAATGAATGAATCTCCATGTCTTTTATGCATAATGATGAAGAGATTGTCAGATTAAGATACATTGATGCTGCTATAAACATAGTGGAACATGTGCCCCCGTGGCATGGTGGGGCATCAAAGGGACATAGAGGGAACTTGTAAAATCCATCTTCAGTAGAAAAACAGGCATCAAATGGAGGGATGAGGTTGCCATTCCACAGTCAAAACTCTGACCCAGGATTGTTTCTGTCTGAAAGAACTGCAGGGGCAAAAATGGAAAAGGGTCTCAGGGAAAGGAGGTCCAATGACAGACCCAAATTGGGATTCAGCTCAAGAGGGGTCCCCAAGGCCTGACACTATTACTAAGGCTATGGTGTGCTTACAAAGAGGAGCCTAGCATGATTGCACTCCAAGAGGCCAAACAAGCAGCTGAAAGAGTCACATGCAGACATTTACACCCAAACAATAGACAGAACTCTAGTGGAATTAGGGAAAAGTTGGAAGAAGCTGAGGAGGAGGGTGACCCTATAGAAAGATCAGCAGTCTCAACTAACCTTTACCCCTGAGATTGCTCAGACACTGAGACCCCAAACCAGGCAACATACACCAGCTGGTGTGAGCCCCCGACACATAAAGCAGAGGGTTGCAGGATTCTGATTCAGTCAGAGAATATACTCCTAACCCTTGAGGCACTTGAGTGGGGAGGCCTACTGGGGAGGTAGTAGGGGAGGAGGACATCCTCTTAGAGACAGGATGGGGGGCGGGGGACAGGGGATGGGATGGAGAACAGTCAGAGGGCATAGAGTCTGAGACAGTGATAAAGTCTGTTCTGTAAAAAATGATTAAAGAATAAAAAAAGATAATATTGAAGATATGTCCTAAACTCTGAAAATAAAATATTACAAGAAATCTAGTGTTATTTGGTTTCATATACTCCAGTTATTATTTTCCTATCAGCTTTACACTTGTAACAACTATAACTACTACTTGACTGCTGAGTTACAGAATGAGAGTTCATCTTTTAAACATCTTTACACTGAAGAGTTAGAAGCATAAAATGACAAATATGTTTTATTAATAAAAATAGTAGAAAGCATAAGTAAATTTTGATTCCAGAGGCAGAAAAAATGTACAAAAGTTATTTTGACTTTTTATATGTGAATTTTATACCTATCAGCATATGAATATTCTTGACTTTAGCATTCATACATTTTTCCACTTCATTTGCCTTATTGAATTTAAAGTGTCACCTGTTTGAATATAAAACTGCTATTTAGGTAATCTGTCATATTTAATATAGAAAAAAGATAAGAAGCATTGTCTTTCCGTGCACCACCAGATCACATTGCCTAGACTGACTCTCAAGTATGGTCAGGTGACTAATTTTATGCCAGTGGAAGGTAGAGAACATGGTATGTGATGTATCCCAATGATTTTTGGAAGAAAGCAGGGATCTTTCCTGTTCTCCACAATTTGTGATTAAAAGAGAAAATATAAAGTTTTTGCTGCCTTCTGTGAGTGTGGTAGAGAAGACTTTCTAGCCATAAATATCTTTATACTGTCGAACTGTTCACTGACTGTTTGTTTTCTTCCTTCCCTCCTTCCCTCCTTCCCTCCTTCCTTCCTTCCTTCCTTCCCTCCTTCCTTTGACTTTTTCTTTCTTTCCTTTTTTTTTTTTTGTTTCGTGTTCTTTGCTTGTTTCTCTGATGCTGGTGATTGAATGGAGTTCTTATTATATTTCAGATCATTGACTTTGAATACTTTCCTTTGAATAGTTTTTGAAAACTGAATTAATTATTTGTGGAACTTAGTTAATTTTTTACTAACATTATTCATGTGTTTATGTGTATTTGTATGTGTTTATTTGTATATGTATATGTACATTTGTATATTTGTATATGTACATTTGTATATTTGTATGTGTATTTGTATATTTGTGTGTATATAAACATGCATGCATATGTGTGTATATATATATATATAAATATAGGCATGTATGTGTGTTTGTGTGTGTGCATATGTCTATGTGTAGTATATATGTGTATGTGTGTATGTGATGTGTATATGTAATGTGTGTATATGCAGTATATGTGTGTGAATATGTGCTTTTATATAACACAATTCAATATAACTCACCAATATTTATAACTCAAAGAAAATTAAAATAGAGAAAGTTTTAGTTAACATTTGTCCTTAAAGTAGTGACAGAAGATTTTTAAAAGATGATTTTAGATTCTAAATGCAAGGATATATTTCCTCTGAAACTTGAGAAGATGCAGGATATCTTCTGTAGTTTCAACTGTATTTCAAACTTTAAAACAATGTGATGCTTTTGCCTCAATTGCCTTTGGAGTTAAATATTTAATAATAAACTAGAGTTGCTACTCTATTTGAAGTTTTCATGTAGGGCTAAATTTTTGCCTAAAATGTCTGAAGATTAAGAAAGAATGACAGATAGATTGTTGTCATGAGAACTTCCTAATTTTGTGTCAATATAAATTAATTCTTCAACCACAGTGGTAGTTTTGGGATCAATGATAGAACACTTCTTGTGCATATAAAAATACATGAAACAGTGAGTGCACACAAACCCATACCTCAGGTTGAGTTCTTAAGCTGGATGACCTTAGTAACTCCACCAGAGGTTTACGATTTCCATTTAACTATCATTTTCTCTTGAAATAGAGAGATGTTATGTGTTCTTTTGTGTGGAGTGCTTCCTTGATGCCATTTTGCGGTATTTGCAGGCCTCTGTGACATTATCAAGTGGATTGACATTTTAAATATTTGCTGTGCTCAGTGGGCACTAATTCAGCAAAGGTGAACCACAAACTCATTTTACTGTGGCACAGCAAGTAATGTGTGTCTGTTTAATCACAGCCGATGTACTGAGATCAAAAAGCACTGAGTTGTTAAACTCCTCACACTGCTGCCCAGCAGATGTAACTGGAGGGGCCCATAAAGGAAGAGGCTAAGCAGGGAGGAAAGTACTTAGGCCATTAGCCTACCCATTAACCCACCCACAAGCGCAAGAGAGACTCAGTACCCACTGCTTCCACACTTCCAGTCAAATCTTTACAAGTCTAGCTCAACCATGTGCAGGCCTTCCAAGAAACTGACAATTTTCTTAATTCCTTAAGTCAGAGTTTTACTTTCTGTTTCAGTCAGAGTTCAGAACCCAAATAGCTTCAAATGGTCCAAAGTGTAAATCATTTCACATTTTTATTGCCATAACTTTTGGGGAAGTTGCTCAAAAATGAATTTCATGAATAGAAGAGTTCTAACTGTGGCTGCTGATTTCTTAGCTCATAGATTATCTACTGAGGTAATAGTCACAAACATTAAAATATCAGTGAAGGAAAGGCCATTTAAATGTGTATCATATATATTCAATAATAAATTTATGATGTTTTAACGGTAGATCACATACCAGCTGTATTTCATATATATTTATATACATATTTATATACATATTATATACATATTATATACATATATGTTATTAGTTCAATTTTTACAATCCAGAAAGTTGTTTTAATTTATATTTTAAATTGTAGATAGATTCTTTTCTCATACAATACATTCCAAATACAGTTTGACTGCCTTCCACTCCTCCCAGCCTCCTCTTTCCTAATGATCCATTCCCCCCTCAGATTCCTTTCAGAAAAGAGCAGGCCTTCAAGAGACAAGAAACAAACATGACAAAACAAGTTACAACGAGCCAAATCAAAAGCCTTCAAAGGAACTCAAAGGAGGAAAAGAGTTCCAAAAGCAGGCAAAAGAGTCAGAGCCATACCTGCTCCCACTGTTAAGAGTGCCAGGAAAGCTCCAAGTTAACCAGTTAACCGTCTATGTATAGGACCTGGAGCAGACCCATTCAGGCCCTGTGCTTGCTGCTTTAATCTCTGTGATGCCATATGAGCCCTGATTAGCTGATTCACTGGGCCATGTTCTCTGGTTGTCCTCAAAAGCCTCTGACTCCTGCAGTCTTTCCTCCCCTGGTCCATGGTGTCCCCAGAGCTCAGAGGGAACCTGTTGGAGACCTCCCATTTAACCAATGATTGTGGATCTTTGCACTCACTACCCATCTTCTGATTGAGAAAGCCTCTCTAAAGACAACTGGAGGAAATTATCTATGAACATAGCCAAATACAATTAGGAATCTTTTCACTGATTTTTGTTTCCAGTCGTGTTTGGTTCTATGCTATGTCTCTGGGCTATTCATTCTCTGGTTCCTAGCCATCTATGTTTTGTAGGGCATTGGACCACTCTTCATGCCATAGGCCATCAGTTAAACCAGACATTGATTGGTCATTCCCATAAGTTCTGAGTCATCATTGCCCAAGCACTACTTGTAGAAAGTACAAGTTTTAGGTCAAAGGTTTGTGGCTGGGTTGATGTTCAGGTTTCTCTTTCCATAGTCTACCAACTACATTCCTGTGCCTGGTTACTAGAAAACAAGAATAAAAGCTCCATTCAGGAATGGGCTTGACCACTTTATTTTCAATGATCCATGTGGATTGTTGTCTTTGGCAATGAGGCCTGACTTAAGTTTTTTAGAGAGTAATCCTCTGTTCTAACAACTGCCTGGGTTGGTTGGGGATCTCCATAGGACCCCGTAGCCAACAACTCTACTGAATGTTATTCAGTCTGAGGCATTCCAAGTTGATTTCCAGAGTGGCTGTATCATTCTGCATTCCCCCAATCAATGGAGAAGTGTTCCTCTTGTTGAACATCATCGTCAACATGAGCTATTACTTTTGTTAGTGATCTCCGCCATTCTGACACATGTAGGATGGAATTTCAAAGCAGCTTTGATTTGAATTTCCCTGATGGCTAAAGAATTTGAAAATTTCTTTAAGTGTTTCTAGGTCAATCCAGAGAGGACTTTCACTAAGATTTTTACACAAATTCTCTTGATTCCAATTTGTGAATTTTTGATGGTTTATCTTGTAAATATGACTGAATATTAAAATTACCTAAGATACTGGCTTGTGTGTGTGCGTGTGCAAGTGTGTGTGTGTGTGTGTGTGTTGTTTAAAGTGGATTAAGGATAACCCATCTTATATATGAATAGTACTATTCCATGGGCTGTGCAAGGTACTCTTCTCATTTCTTGGCTCCTTATGACATGGTGTGCTCTCCTATAACCTTCCTGCTATGATGGATTGACCTCTGACCCTCCCAACAAATTAAGTTTTTTCTTCTTTAATTTACTGTGTCAGCAATGTAAAAGCTAATTAATAAGAACATCAGGCACACATGTAACTCCTGAAAAATTCAAGACTGTTTGTTCAAGCCTTTCTTTTGATGTTTATATCTGTATCAATTATAGACAACTATTCCAATGCTAAAGGTGAGTTTCAGATTATTGAACTTATTGCACATTTATGAGGTCATAAAACCAAAGGTATTGAAACTTCTATTAAGAATAAATTAAGAGAGCTTGTGAGATTGTTTAGTGGGTAAGGTTTCATGCTACCAATCACTGGGGGCCTACATAATATAAGAAGAGAAAAGAGCCATCTACCAAAAGTGGTTCTATGATCTCCAAATGCATACATAAAATAAAGTAACAAATGTAATGAAGAATTAGAATAACTCCATTGAGGTAGTCCAACTAAATCATAATTTAACTGTGTGCATGTTATCATCACAGTTGAAAAAATAACTAATGTCAGTGTTTTAGAATTTAATAATACTTTTGTTCAATCTGTGGCAGACAATTCACTTAAATCTCTTGTAATAGCCTATTATATCTTATTTTGACAAAGAAGGAAAAGGTTTTCCAAAACAAGCATGTAAAAGAAACCATAACATGCATGAAAATGAAACAAGAGTTATAAATGTGTTTTCATGAACAAACCTTTCAATTTTTGTGATAAATCTATTTCACATTCTATCTCCAACACCAGTTTCCTGCTGAATTTTTATCTCAATTCACTGTTTTAATAAATATGTGTCAGAAAAAGGGTTTATGGGGTAGAAAAGGAAGGAGAGAAAAATCAAAGAAAGAAAATAGGTCTGTATTCAAAGAGCATGAAAGAAAAATAATCTCGATGGCTAAATATACTATAAGAAAAATATTTATTTAAAATTTATTTATTTACATCTCAAAAGTTGTCCCCCTCCTCATCCCCCTCTCACAGAGTCTCTCCCTCCATACCCCCTTCCCTTCTTTTCTGAGAGGGTGGGGTCCTCTGGGTATCCCCCCACACTGGCATAACAAATCTTTGCCAGATTAGGCACTTCCTCTCCTCAGAGGCCAGAGAAGGCAGCCCTGTTGGAGAACAGATACCACAGCTACAATTTTATGGACAGCCCCTAGTTCCAGTTGCTGGGAGATCCACATGGAGACTGAGCTGCATGGCTGCTACACATGTTCCCAGAGGCCGCTTTTCAGTCCCTGTATGTTTTTTTTTTTGGTTGGTGGCTTAGTTTCTGAGAGCTTACAGGGGTCTAGGTTAGTTGACTCTATTGGTCTTCCTATTGAGTTCCCATTCCCTTTGGGGCCTTCAATCCTTCCCCCAACTCTTTTCTAAGAGTTCCTGGAGTGGAAATTTCTGGTCGTGTCATGTGATGCAGACTCACGTGGTGTTTTGATGAGTCAAGACCCATGAGAGTACACATGATATTTGGAGAGAATATAAATAGGTCTCAGTGGACAGGGACAGGCACTTGCATAGCTAGCCTTGCGATGCTCCCTGATCTTAGTTCTTCCTGATTTGCACTTCCTTAAGAGAAGCACAGCAGAGAATTTCTTCTGTCATCTGGGATGATTCTGGTAGCTCCTGCTGACTCCTGAGAATTCAGCAGAGGCTTAGATGTTTCTGCTGCATCATGCCACTGTTGCTGATTCATGTTTGGTATCTTGGCACTACTGAACTAGACTGCTAGTATACTGACAAAGATTACAATCATGTAAACAGACTGCTTCTAAACAAGTCTATATTCCCTTTTCCTACTTACCATTTTTTCTCCCCTACCTTTGGATGGTGGGCCAGAAGAGGGGTCAAAGTATTTGAAAACCTTTATTAAAAGTAGTATTTGAAAAATCTAAGCCTACAAGACCCAAACCTCCATCCAATGTTTGTCAGTGGCTATCTGTATCTGATGGGTAGAGCTTCTCAGAGGGCAGTTATGCAGAGGAAATATTTATTGGACATATTGAAGGTGCTTGATGCTATTATAGACATTTAGGAGACATTACTGAATAAAATAGATCCCTTGCCTTATGGAGGTTCTATTTTTGTTGTTGTTTTTTTGTTTTTTGGGTTTTTTTTGGAGAGAAAGGCTGAGTAGTGTCTAAGTCAAAGGGTATGATAAAGATTGTAGAGATACTTGGTCATGGAAGATTTATGTAAATTTAAATTTAGTGAGATACCTGTCTTATTGTGCATGTGATCCATATAAGCTTGAACACAAATATCAACAAAAAGTTTATTATTTTTGAAGTGAGAAGATATGAAACAGTGTCAGTTGTACTTGAGCAACACTTCAAGGAAAAGAATGCATTTTACATTGTTACAGGAATATAGCCCATGGATTAGAGCTTTAGAGTTATCAGAATACCACTATTAATAATGAATACCAAAAGCAAACCCTTCATATTCCAAACTCCATTCTAAGTATTCACTCAATAATAAAATGGAATTCTTTTCAGAGGAGTCTGAGCTATAAAGGTATTAAGGACTGATTAGATAGGGAACAAGACTGATGCATGCACAGGCTGCCTCTGATTCTTTACTTTGATGTACTTTTCTGAGAAAATGTCTAATAACCAGCAGTGTTCCCTTGTTTCCAGATCTATTTCTTGAAATATTGTATTTTGCTGATTCCTACAAGGGAAAAATCAATTGGAAAAGCAATTTGTCTAGTTTTTTGTTACTCTTAGATTTTAGAATTAAATGTTACTATATTCCTATTCTTGAGAGATTTTCCTAATAAATACCGTCTTTATTCCATATTTTGCATCTTTCTAGTTTATTCTTGCTCTCTGCTTCATTCAGATGCCTTTCCTTAGTGATGTAAAGGAATAGAAATTGTATGCCATAGGAAGTACTGAGCAAGGACACAGCTGCTCAGTAAATAGTGAGCTGGCTTTCTGTATTAGGGAAGTAATGCAGTGACTTGGTGAAAGCACTGAGTATCATTTGGACATGTGGAACATCCTTCTCCTATGCCTATTGGACCCTGATTCTGCTGCATTCTCTGTTTCATCTGTAAAGGTTGCATTATATATTTTTTTCTCTCATCTCACTTTACCCTGAAGCTACTGTCTTATCTATATTTTCTTGAGATAAGAAAAATTCTCATTGTATCTTCTACTTTTTAGTTTCTCATTTTTGAAATTCTCTAGTTATAAAATCCTTGTTATAAAATCCTCCTACTTCTTGTTCTTACAACGATAGCAGCTGGATCCTTGCTTGTCAAAAAGACCTGTATTAATGTTCTTCCTATTTATAATTTAGGTGACTTACACCCTCATTGTTCTGACTTTATCCTCTTCAAGGACATCGTCCACGTTCCCACCTTAATCTTTTATTTTTTCAAACATGATAATCTCAGTAACAGCCATGGTTCATAATCTCATGTTAACAAATACCAGCTTTTGTTCCTTGTTATTCTCTATTTTACCTCCAGGTTTCCTATATACTGTCTAGCAATCCCACTATACTAACTAAATTTAAAATTGTTGTCCCTGATACTATTCTCGATGTTAACACCAGGTTTTCCAAACTCAGCATGTCATTATTACTGTCCTTCAATTCTTTATTTTTTTATTTTCTAAATCAGCTAAATATAAAATAAAAATATTCTAGATATTTAAATATCTCTACCAATAGAGAAGAAAAAACAAGAACTCTGTTTGTCAAGCTTATGTTAAAGTCAATAACACTCAACTGGGTGTTGAGGTACACTGGTAATATACATTCATATCCCCAGTATATTCAATTTGTGTTCTCTCTTGAAGCTTCTACTGTTTTCCTTCTAATTATGTATAGATAATCTTTATTCTTGTTTAACTAAGGAAAGGGAAGCAACAAATATAGAGGGTCTCTGAAAGCATTCTCAAGCTGTCCTGTCCTGGAAACCTGAAGGAGAGATGCTATCACAAAACAGGAAATTCAGAGAGTCTATTGTGCACAGTACAAAAAAAGAAAAGTTTGCTAATTCAAATAAAACTTATCGTGATTTCCCCTTATTGAATCATTGGTATATTTTCTACAATTTGACAAATTATTTTCATATTCATACTATAAAACTCACTTATTCAATTTTTGTACCTACTGACAGATAATACAAATATATTTACATCAACCAAAAATGAAACAAGGCGCCTCTCTCTCTCTCTCTCTCTCTCTCTCTCTCTCTCTCTGTCTCTCTGTCTCTCTCTCTCTCTCTCTCTCTCTCTCTCTGCTCTCTGTCTTTCCTTATCTGTGTAGGTTTCTATGTATTTTAGGAATAAAATGTTACTTTGTTATTAAAACTAAACAAATAATAAGGATGTTGGACTTTCTCTTAAACGCTTCTATGCTATTTTTACTTGATCTTCTGAGAACTTCCTGTTAAATTTAAATTTCACATCCTATTTTTCATTGGTATGCTTTGTTTTTTATGTTTAGCTTTTTTGTTTTTTGGTTTTGGTTTTGTATTTTTGTATTCTGGATAATAATCCTTTATCAAATGTATAGCTGAAACTAATTTTTCTCTATTTTGTAGCTGTTTTTGAATGAAGGTGTTCTTTTATTTTCATAAAATCTCATTGTTTTCTGGCCTGAATGCTTGTCCTATCATAGTCTTGTTTAGAAAATCCTTTCCTGTATCTTAAAGTTAAAGAAGTTCTATTTTTTCTTCTCTGATATATTAAGTGTATCATATCATGTGTTGATTGAGGTACTTCATATATTTAAAGTTGAGTTTTTGACATGAGTAATAATGATATAGGTCATTCTTCAACCTGATTCTATACAGTTGATTAGTTTCATTTGTTAAATGCAGTATATGTATTGTTGGTTTTGGCCATAAAACAGGTTACCTTACAAATATGGTCTTAACAATGAGCCTTCAATTCTATTCCCTTAATCAATATGTGTGTATGTGTGCTCATATCACGCTGTTTTTATTACTATAATTCTGGGGTATGATTTTAAATCTAGGATGCTAATATCACCAACAGGGTTTTGAATAATATTCAGGATTGTTTTAACTATCCTTGTACTTTTAGTTTCTTCCATATAAAACTTAAGATTTTTTTTCAAGTTTTTAGGAGAATGGTGTTGGAGCTTTTATGAGGATGACATTGAATCTGTAGATAGCTTTGGTACACTATCCATTTTCATTGTTATTCCTACCAATATATGACCATAAGAGGTCTTTCTATCTTTCTGATGTCTTTTTTCAATTTCTGTTTTTACCTTTCTAAAGTTTTCATTGTACAAGTCTTTAAATTGGTAGGCTAAATTTGTTCTAAGATGTTTTATTTTATTTTTGAGGATATTGTGAATAATATTATCTCCCTGATCTATTTCTCAGCATGAATGCAATTTTGTATTAAAAAAAAAAACTACTAAATATTGTGAGTTAATTTTGTATCTTCCTACTATGCTGAATGTATTTATCTTCTCTACTTGTTTTGTTTCTCTAGATAAGACTTGAAATTCTGTATTGAACATCATGGGAAAGAGTGAATACCCTTGCTTTGTTTTCAGTTTTAGTGAAAATGGTTTGATTTTTTTCTCTATTTATTAAGATGTAGGTTTGCTGTATATGATCTTTATTGTGTTGAAATATGCACTGTATATTTTTACCTTACTTATTTAGAAATTGAAGATTTAAATTTTTATTTGTAAATTCTTCATTGACTCAATTATCATTCAGAAATGTTTTGTTTAGTATGCATAAGTCTTTGTAGTTTCTGAGGTTTCTCTTGCTGTTAATATCAAGACTTATTGTAATGTGGTCAAACTTGGGATGTTATTTCAGCTTTTTCTAAATATGTTGAGGCTTGGGTTTGGTCATGTGAGTTCAATTATCCATAGCCTCCAATGGGCTACTGATTCATATCCATCATCAGAGAAACACAAATTAAAATGAATTTGAGATTTCATCTTACTTCAGTTAAAACAACAAGTAGAATTTTATAAAATGGCAACAAATGCTAACATGAATGTTTAGAAAATGAAACACTTATTTGTAGCTAGGGGCAGAAAAAAACTAATGCAAACACTATGGGAACTGATGTGAAGGCTCCTTAAATAACTAGTAATGAAACTTCAATATGTATATTTTATTTGGAATGTAGAACACTAACTCGAAAGGCTTCCAAGGAGTGGATTTAGAATGAGGTTTTAAAAGAGTTACTATGAGATTTCAGACTGCGAAGAACATGGAGTCAGGAATGGGTAACAAAATTTTAAATATATTTCAAAAGGATATATGAGAACCACTACTATATGCTTTCTTAAACACAATCACACATATACAAATAGTTTAAATAGAGTTAGTATATAACAGTCCAAAAATATCCCCACAAGACACCATTACTCTTGCAAATAAAAATATCCAGTGTCATGAATTATTTCTGTATCTTAGCGTTATTGGCTAGTGAGATACCACACACCCTCCAACACAATATTCTTGATCATTCCCAAGAACTTGATTTCAGAAGCCTAATACTAAAGACAAGACATAATCCAGTGACAAAACAGAGAAACTTAACTGCTTCTCGTTTGAAATCTTTCTCCTTATTGGCTAGCTTTTAGGGTGTGGGAGGATAATGTGCATGTTGTTAGAGAATAGAATAATCAGCTTTACTAAGCTATATACTCTGAAAACTACAATGGGAATCTCTCTGGCTGTGTATGTCTATCAGTACAGTAGTAGCATGAATTTTATGGGACTAATCAGATATTTTCTGACTGAAATTAACAACTGCTTTACAAGATGAAACCCTTACTTGGGACTATTCCTGAGACTAAGTACCTGTAGCTAAACAAGTCATAGGTTCTATCTAAAAACCTACCACAATTATTCTGCTAAATGGCCAGTGTTAAGCTGACTTCCAGTGATGTTATTATTGTACTTAGCTTAATGAATTCTTTGCCCTTCACAAAAGTATCTTCTTTCTTCAGTAGACTGTGATTAACACAGAGACACAACTCGTCAAAGTGCAGTGAATAAGGATATAGAGAATGTTCTACCCTAGCTACATCTATATTATATCATTCTTCCCAAGGCTCAGGATCATTGTGTCAGAGGGTTATAAATAGTGTTTGAGAACCAGAGGTAGTAGATAACTAAAAAATGATATTGTTTTCTAGACTCAGAAGGGCAATTGGACACATGAACTCACAGCAGTTTATGACACCAAACCCAAGTCCTATGAAATCTTAATCAAGAACAAATACCAGCAGGGAGTAGTAGGGAGGCAGGCATGAAATTTCATATCTTACTGAAAGGCTATCTTCAACTGATAGCTGGAGGCAGAAAGTCAATTTGCTTTAAGGATATGGTCCTTGGGAGGTAAGCGTATTTCAGTGAAAGGCCATAATAATCAAGAGTACATGACCAGCATAAATTTGGTTTGATGAATTTTTAAAAATTGGACTCAACATGGAGTAGATAAGAAAATTGGGGAGGATCTGGGAGATGTTGGGGCAATAATTGAATATGATCCAAAAATATTTTACAAAGTTCTCAAAATAATGATTGTTAAAATGAGCTAAACCTAGACCTGAAAAATTACCTACCAATTTTACTCCAATAATGCAAACATAGAATACACCTTCAGGTATACAGCAAATGACTTTCATAGCACGTACATATGTAAAAAGCAAACAAAAAAGATATTCGTACAGTGACCAAATGACACTAATGGAGACTGCTGTGAGAGTTTAAAACACATGTAGAATGGGGACCAAATGCTATACTTCAAAAAAAATCAAGATGGATGCTGGTGTGTGTGTGTGTGTATGTGTGTGTGTGTGTGTGTGTGTGTGTGTGTGTGTGCTTAAGAATACACATTTCTGTACTTCTTGGGGTGTTAATGTTTATGTGTGGATGAGTAGTAAAACATGTAAACATCCTGAAGATGATGATTCAAAGAAAAATACCTTCAAGCTGTTGTGTTCTATCCTTGGCCTCAGGGAATTTTTCCATCATTGTAGACAGTGTAGACGGTTACTGACTTCTTGGGGTCACTCTTGGTCATAGATTTCTTAGAAAACCTCTTTATCAGCTATTCTTATTTAAACCAGAAAATTTCTGACATGTTGCAGATTTCTGTTTCCATCTGCTACTACTGTTTCTGAATCCTCCCCATAAAACATATTATCTAACTCATAAAAAGAGATTTGGAAGAGATGAATACATTTTATCATCCTCAATCTTATTTTTCCTATAACTGAAGAATATTATGTGAATTAACCAAGTATCCAGGTGCCTGTTTTTCCTATATCCCCTGATAGAGGTCAAGCATGTCCATTTGAGTGTGTAAGGAGGAAATATGTCTCTAACATCCAAGCCAGACCTCATTTAGATTGAAGAGTTAAAATATTATTGCTGATATTAATATTAAACTTTTTAACTTCAATTTTTCAAAGATGAAGAACTCTGTATATATAAATTAAATATCATCACTCTTCAAATTTAGCATATTAGTTAAATACTAAATGGCTAGTGTATAAATGAAGCTGTGGAAAAGTCACATGTTTACTTTATTTATTCATAATAAGATGTATAGATAAAATTTACTATAAATATTCCAAGCCCAGTATTCAAAAATGCAAGTTGTAACAAAAGCATTCATATAATTTTAATTAAATTTTAAATTTCATTTATGCAATAAGGTGTTTCTGAATGAAGGTGAGACATTTGCAGCAAATGCAAAGCAGACCTGTTACCCCTCAGGGAGGATACAGCACGGACTTTCCTTTTTCATGATATATTACCTTTCAGAAGATTTCAGAAGATTACCATTCAGGTAATCACTTGCAGGTTAGAAAGGGTGTCTAACACAGAGGGAGAATTATAGGTGAATATATTCAGTAGAGAATAGTGGAAATAAAAATCCAAACACTTGCTAATCAGACTTGAGGAACTTATTAACACTGGCAAAAAAAAAATTAAAAAGAATGACTCACCCAAGCCATAGAAAGGTACTATAAAAATAAGTCTACTTAAGTTCTCTGAAATAGTTGCTTCAGAATGAAATTGCAGGATGTATTGATCACAATATATTTTCTCTTCTGATGCACTCTTCCTTTAAATGTAAAATATTAGAGCTTTTCAGAAAGAAATATATAAAACATTTTGAAACAAATGCTTAGGCATTCTGGAGATGCTATAAGCACTAATTATATATGCATGTCATTATACATGCCAGTACACATCATAGAAGGGAAAATTAAGTTTCTTTTTTTATGCCAAAAGGGGAAAAAGTATTTTCTTTTCATTTTAGCTCCTTTATTATATGTCTGGTAAAATGAAAAACATAGTTTCAAGACCAAAAAGTCTCTATAAATGAAATTTCCCTGTACACCATGAACATATAGAATTTGGTCTTTCCAACTCTCACATTTCATCATAACTTGGTGTTAACTTGAATCTGACTGTAATATCAGAAATGTGATGATTGCTTCTATTTTCTCAAATGGTAAAAAGGAAAAGTAAAACATTGATATTTGATGAATAATGTTCACTTTCCTTTGACTTTTCTCTCTAATAATACAATATTACAGACATAGTCTCTCCTTGTCTCTGCTTTTCAGATGATGAAAGGTGACAGAAATTGAATTTTAGGGAATGTTTTATGCTAAAAAATTTTTACTTTTATTACAACCATGTTGTTAGGAGAGTAAAAATTTAGCTACCTTTCTGAGTTCATATCTATCAGCCAATGTTCATTTTATTTTCTGCATCCTTTCAGAAAATAATGTCCTTGCCCATGAGTTTTACATTGAAGATTCTCATTCAACTATATGTAGCTGCTCATTGTGTTATGAGAGCACATTCCCTTGGTTGTTCTGTTACTTATCCTTTTGAGACTGTGACATATATCTGCGAGGATGTGCTTAGGAAAAAGAAAGACTTCCTGGGTCATTTGAGTAGTTTCTTTATATACTGTTCTTGTCTCCTCTCCTTTGTACCTGAAGTGAACTTGACACATGGGGCTGCAGCTAAGCATGCACCACATGTCAAAGAGGAACAACAGGGATCAAGGAAGGAGTCAGTCCCATAGCGAGCAAGTGGGCACTAGCTCATACTTACCCGCTTGTATCACCATCATAATATAAACCCGTCAATAGATTTCTACATCTATTCATTAAGTCAGAACCCTAATGCTCCAATCAGCTCTAAATATTCAGAGCCTGTAGAAAACCAGACACTAAAACTACAGAGATTCTCTTATCCAAATCATATCAAAATCATAGTCATTACTACTGGGACTTTAATATAAAATATGAACTTATATACAGGAGAGATATTTTGAAATTTTTTGATCAAGACATTTTTTCCCTTTGCATTATAACTTTTGAAGAGTCATTATTGTATAGTTTCTTAATGTTTCAATATCTTTCTCATAGTTCATTGTTTTCATTACCTACTCAAAACAATGACATTTTAATTGGTTTGAAAGTGAAATGAAAAGATTTCTTGATCACAAAAACGTTTGCTTACCAGAAGCCTATCAGGAACCATTGGTTTGTTACTAAACAACTTTCAGAAATGACTACCTTTCACAAATGAGGCAATCAAAGATCACTTTATCATATTTTATGCTATATATTCGTAGAGAGCTACTTAAAATTTACTTCCATTGGTTTTATATAGACATGAATGTACACAAGCTGTGGATTGAATCCGTCTCTAAAATTCAGGTTGAAATTTAGTTTCTAAATTCATACATACATATGAATATTTATATATGTATATATAATTGTGATAATATTTGGAAGTTGGCCTTTGGAAGGAAATGAGATTACTATTATGATCAGAACAGGTCTTCAGTGATTGCTATAGGACTCTTAATAAGAATACACACATTCAGAGAGAGGGAGAGAAGGAGGGAGGGAGGAAGAAGAAGGAAAGGGAGAGGGAGAGGGAGAAGGACAGGAAGAGAGATAGAGAGGGGCAGAGGGAGAGGAAGAGGGAGGGGGAGGGAAGGGGAGGGAGAGGGAGGAGAGGGAGGAGAGGGAGGAGAGGGAGACGGGGAGACACGGGGAGACACGGGGAGACACGGGGAGACACGGGGAGACGACGGGGAGACGACGGGGAGACGACGGGGAGACGGGGAGACAGGGACGGACAGAGAGAGACCTGAAATGGTACAATACACTTTGCTATTTAATGTCAGAGACAAGGGGATAAAACTCAATGTAAATATGTATATACATATGTAATCTTCATAAGAATATAATTAAACTAAAGAGTTGACTCCAATTAACACAATATCTGAAAAATCCCTGTTGTATTATTACTTCTGAAAAATAAGAACAGATATCTATTGACTATATAGGCAGGTATGACACTGACAATTGGTCAAAGAAAGGATCCATCCATGCGTAATTTAGTGAATCAATGAGGTTGGTTGAGTTATAGCTGAGGTGTTACAAGAAAATGGTTGACTCATAGCCAACTGCATCTCAAGAAAGCCCAGCCTAACTTTAGGGATAACTAAAAATTCTGCCTCCTTGATCTCCACATCTACAGGCAAATCCTTCCTCTCTGCAATGTTTCACTGTTAATATAACCTTTTGGAGGTGCCTTATAAATTTTGTAACTTTTACATATCCCAAATTTTGAAAGTTTCATTAGCTTCTAAGGCCTTGAGAGTGTGGATCTTGTATTGTCTCAGATCTCATAAACCCAGAGAATCTGCCAGTCTCATTGATACTACTTAACCTTTTAGTTAGGGTCTATTGCTGCCCTATAAAATCCACAAAAGGAGAATTGAATAGCTTTCTCCTCTCTTGGAAGCCTTTCCTTCTTTCAAGAATTTCTCTCATTCTTTTATTTCTCAATTTCCCACTATTCTCAGCTGTACTGGCATACTTAACTAAGCCTGTTCTGCATTGCTTACTTCTTGGAGCGACCAGGAAGTCGCCATCTTTTTTTTTTTTTTTTTTTTTTTCTTTTGGTATAAGACAATAAAATGAGAGGCAATGTCCAGGCTATTCTTTGAAGATCCATAATATCTGACATCTTAGTTCTCTAGGTCATATGCAACGGTGCTGCACATTCTAACTCTGAATCAAGAGTAAAATTCAGGACACTTGACTTACTTTGTCTCATGTGAGACTTCAGGGAGAAGTCATCATTTATAAAGTGGAATATGAGGCCCTTCCTGCCAGATTTCCTGATTTCCAAAGCTGTGAGAATTACAATTATGTGGACTATGTCACGTATTTTGTAGTATGTTACAGAAACTTGAAGAGAATGAGACACCCACTCAGAATGAAAACTCAAGAGAAAGGAATTTTTAGCACCTCCTACTCAGTCACAGTAGTGCTTTTGGATCCGTATGTGATGGAGTGAATGGAGCAGAAAACTTCTGAATTACAGAAAATCATTCATACTTATTTTACATGTATTTACAATACATGTCATCCACTTTTAGATACCCAAGTGCATTTTTTTGTTTGTTTGTTTGTGAAGAGTGAGAAAGTTTACTTCATCAACATAAGGAGATAAAATATATATAAGACAAAAGATGTAACAAAGAATGGAATAAAAGCCATCTTTTTAAAACAAGAGGATTTAGGAAAAAAAATTACAGGATCTTTCTATAGCCCTCGAGTTTGTTAACAATTAAGATGCAATCAGATTTATTTTATTGCCCTGAGTATTACAGGACTTCGTTATTCTGATAAAAGCTTAAAAGAAATGGAAGAAGTGAGTAGGCTTTAAGCAGATGCAAAAGGGTAATGGGCTGGATTATTGCTGATATAACAGCTTTAATTACATTAATTGCTAGCACCAATGCCTCTGCAATTGCTTTGACACAGGAAATTAAGACACCTACTTTTGTGTATCATTTAGGAAAAAAATTTATTTATTGATGTGTTGAGTATTCAAGAGGATTTAGATAGGTATTTGAAACAACAGATTAATGCTCTTTATTCTATCCAAATTATTGAAAGGAAGTTCATAATTTAAGAGTAAGGACCTATCTCAAGTGTCATGCCAAATACAAATGAAATTGTGTTACTTCTAAAATTTACAATGATAGTCCTTATAATTAGGAAAAAGTTTAAAGACACTTGCAGGGTATTTGGCATAATTCTAACACCTCTCTGGAAGTTTTAACTTTGCATAGTGAGATTATGATTTTAAAGAATGATGCTCTGCTGAGCTTTGATTTTGTTGATAAAATTTTGTTGATAAAATCTGAGCTGCAGATATTATTGATAAAATTATCAATGGCCTAGGTTAGTATTTTCATTTTGGTCAAGCTTCAGAATTGTGTATATAGCTTGATCATGCTAGCCCTTCTTGTCCTTGGAATACTTTTATTCCTGCCCATCATGTTAAAGCTTGTCTTTAACAACATCAACATGTTGGTGGCAAAAGTACATGGGGTGAAACTGAAAATGGACCCCCAGACAGAGTTATTAACAGGCCGGCAAGCCAAGGACAGGTCAGAGTAAGCAAGTAAGCACAGAGCCTTACCAACTTAAGAAAAAAAGTGCATTGCTTTTGATAATGCATATTCCATAATGGATAATGAAGGCATTCTTGTCAAAATGACCTAAGACAGGCTCAGTGTTGTTCATGAAATAAAAAAGAGGGAGATGTGGAGAGCTTTTGGGGCTGCATGGCAGAAATCTGACATTGGCCAAGGACAAGGAAATGGGCTTCAGGCAGGAATGTGACATTAGGCTAGAACAAAGTAGTAATTTCAGGCAAGAATTTAAATCTTAGGTTAGAACAAAGAAGTAGACTTCAGGCATGAAAGTGACTTTGGGCTAGGACAGGGAAGTAGGCTCAGATATTTTGGTCATTCTGATAAGTCCTTAGAAACAGTGATCATGGGACTTTTTTACTACCTTGCTTGTTCTTTGACTATTTGCATCTATTGTTTTGCTAGTTCCTTGACTATTGTATTGACTATTTGTGTTTATTTTCTTGCTTGTTCCTTGACTATTTGCATCTATTATATTGTTCTTCAACCTAGAACTGACCTTAATACTTGCATGTAAGTAAAATGGTATAAAAGCAGATTGGAAAGAAAATAAAAAATAAAATAATAAAAAAAAACCCAATTAGGATGTAGTATAATGAACTCCATCTGAAGGACTCTGTGAGTATAATACAGAAAATAACAGAGTTTGCCTGAATCTTACATGAAACATCGTCCAAGCTAAGTAAAGGCAATGACAATTCTAAGTTGTGAATAGAAATTTCCAATATCCAGAAATTTGGAAAACAACTTTATAATTTCTTGTTTAATAATTGAGTAATAAATTTAACAGTAAAACTAAAAGGTAATAAAACATTATATTTTATACTTCATTTTCATATTTCCATATTATTTTAAGCTCTTGATGAAAAGTGGCACATAAAATAAAATATTTTAGAAAAATAAAATTAATAGCGATAGTAGTGGCTAAGAAAGAATAGACTATAATCAATGGTTTCATAAAATTATCAACAAATATTGAGTTGATATTCTTATCAGTAAAATCTTTTCAGAATAAGTTAAATAAATTCATTTCATTGAATTTTTATGTTAGTTTTTCGAATATCTACTATAATTCACTGGTAAAGATGTACATATACACAGGCATGTAAGAATCTTTCACATAATTACTGTTTATATGAATATGATGATTTTTGAACCGATTAAATCTAAAACCTCCCTTTGGCTTGGTTCCAGGATGTGTTATTGAATCCTGTCAAAATGCTTAATTGCAATAATGTTTCATAAACATATTTTTAAAGAAATATAATTTTCATGCAGAAATGGAAGATACTTAGCCTTACCTGAGTATCTATAATGAAAGTGTTGGTAGAGTGTGGGGAGGTGGACTGTAAGAGGCAGCTGGGTAAATGGTTGAGCACACTTTGAACCCCAGGGACCTTCAGGGACAGTAAGAGTTTGGCATTGCTCCTGGGACTCCTTGTTCCTTTCACATAGCCATAGCCCTCTACAACCCCTGTCAAAGAGAGGTTTGTGGCCACTGGTCACATAGTACAGATAGAGGATGTGACTACAGGCTGCAGAGCCTCATGACATCTCCATATTAATGAGGTACCTAAAGGCCAGAGGGAGTAGCCAATTAAGCATTCCTTCTCCGACCTTCTCCTCTCAAAAGGTATTAAACCTCAGGTCCACCCTGAGAACACAAGGTATAGCTTCCTCCACTTTCCACCATGATGATTAATGTTGGGGGCCGCACTAGCCCCACATTGGGGCGGCCAAAATAAATGTTGCAGCCCAGGCAAAATGTTGAGGCCCAGGCCGACCCACGTTTGGGCGGCCACTGTATCCCGGCCCAAGCTGCTGCTCCAGTCTGCGCGTCGAGGTTTCAGCAAGAGCGAGGGTGAGGGCAGATTCTACCTAATGTCTGATGTGTATGAATCTCTCTCTCTCTCCCTAATGTCTAAATCCTACTGTCTGCCTCTGCATTTTATATGTCTTACTTCTAAGCCACGCCTCTAAGTTACACCTTTAATCATGCCCTTAGGCCTTGTCTCTAACTCTGATCTCTATACTTCTAAATCATACTCTTAAATTACACACCTTTAATCTCACACACCTTTAATCTCAAGGTATCTAAACCAAGATTATCGGAGTGTTCTCAGCTGTTGTAGGCTATTGTAATTTAAATATCATGTCAGGGTATATGGCTCAAGATGGCTGCAAAGCTGATAGCCGCTTTCTGCTAAAAGTCGGCCCCCAACAGATGATAAATCATAAGATATGATAAACCATATCTTAAGACCTGGACTACCTCTTGTCTTTGGGGCCTGCTGTGGGAAGCTGCAGAGAAGGCCTTCAACTACTGAGTCACTTTCTAACTTCTATATTCTTTCAGCCACATAGGCCACCAACTCAAGTAAGCTAGCCAAGCCAACCATGACCCAGCCACGCCAGTCGTCATGACCAAGAGTCTCATTCCCGAGAGGCACTGCTGGAGCTCTTCTTCTCCCCCTCGCCCCTTCATCTGTGGGTCTATCCAGCCCATATGTTCCCCCAGACTCGGTCCTTTCACAGCCTCTCAGCGGTGCTTGAGGACCCAAGGGCTTGAGACCAGTAAGTCCTCAGCTGCCTTTTGGCTTTGGGGATCCACAACCCAAGAGCTCTGGCCCTTGCTCATACTCTCCCCACACCCCTAGCAAAGCCCTGCGGCTTCTCACAGCCCATCATCCACCAGACACAGTGTGAAGAGAACACAGTCAACTTCACATGCTTCTGCCCCCCTGAGCCCTGGCCACAGCCCCTTGGGGCGGCAGACACATGGGACCCACAACTTAACCAACAGGACCCATGCCCACATGCACACAACAGCCCAACAATAGAGAATATGCAATCATTTTAAATCTTGTTAGAAATCTCTATTTTAAAGAGAGTGGGTTTGGATTACAAGTATTAGGGAAATACTTGGCATCTGTAATGATTTTTACAATTACAGATACTCTAACTCTGACAAATCACACAACGTAGATTAAAATTTTAAAAACCACTCTTTTGTTTATTCTTTCTTTATCTCTGACCTCGTGAATCTCTATAGACTCAAACAGGAGGAGGGCACACATTGTGTTTGTAAAGTAGAATATTTTTATGTGTTTGTAAGAACAAAGATATTCTACTATTCATCTAAGTTATACTTATATCTGGCTTCTCTTTTGAGAGGACAATTTACAAGGAGTTAAGAAAATCCCTGAAAATAGAAATATTCCACCAGTTGATCTACCCCTTCCTCTGTCTGTCTGTCTGTCTGTCTCTCATTGATCTATTTGTATGCCATACAACTCTCCCTCCTTATTTATCTGTATACAATAATTGCCTTCCTGTTCAACTCTATAAAAACTATGTTGAGCATTCAAGGTGCTTCAGTTACATTTATAGAAAACCCAGTCCTCCAAAAAGGATTCAGTTATCTATCTTTTGTTCAGTTCCTTGCTGCCCTGTCTGTCCCTGGAGCCATGCTGGACATAGTTGGGCATTTAATCACAGACCACCTCTTCAGTTCCAACAGAAGACTTCTTTACTGCACATTTTTTCTTATACATAGTACTGAATTTATATATTCTTTTCTTTTTATTTTTGAAAAAATTTATATAATTTACTTATAACATTTTATCCTTCCCTTTATTCCATTTAAATCCACCTAAATACATCTTTCACTTTCTTTCAAATTCATGGTTTTTGGTTTATGCTTGTTTTGTTTTGGTGTTCGCTTGATTTTGCTAATTGTTATTGCATTCTTTAAAACATATATTTCTAAATATAAAATGTTCATTTCTTTCCCTATCTTGCCCTTTTTGCCTATCCTCTTCATTTCCCTCTTGTTCTGCTTTAGTTTTTGTTTACTTGTTTGAAAGAGTTTGTGTAGTCAAAACAAGCTTCAAACTCCTTATTACCTGAAGACAACCTTGTATTCCTAATCAATTGACTGCAAGTCCCAAGTGCTGGAATTGTAGATATTCACCAATATAAGTAATTTATCTTCAGGAAAGTTTAATTCAGTTGTTGAGGCATGCTACAAGACAAAGCACTGAGAATCAGGCAAGGAATTGGGAAGCAAGTCTTAGCTGTGTTGTTACCAAGTATTTGTTGGTATAAGAGAGACATAGTCTACTTTATCCTAGATATGATGGCTGCTCATGTTTCTATGTAACTGGCACAATGGATTTTGTTATAAACAGTGGACCTTAATTTTGTAGTTAAAAATATTTCATTTTCATAGATACTTTGTTCACATGTATGTGTGTGTATTGCATGCATAGCTGGTGACTGCAGAGACCAGAAGAGGCTATCATCTTCCTTCAAAATGTAGTTAAAGGTTGTTGTGAGCCCACACTAATGAGGATGTTAGGAATTGAACAACAGTCCTTTGAAAGAGCAATCAGTGCTCTGTGAGGAATGGAAGAAGCACTAAGTGATGTCCTGAGAGAGTGTCTGCTGTTAGTATTGGCATGCCCACTTCAAGGACCCAAGAGCTCAGACCTATGTAGTAAATGGTAATGTCTTCTTCTTAGCAATGAGACTCAGAGAGTAAAGGCAAAGCTGTCCCTCTGGCCCATGTAAAGATGTTGATAGTGAGCAGGCAATGTACATCATAGCTTTTTCTCCCCAGCTATTCACTATATGAAGACTCCATGCCTATGCCTGTGTGTGTGTGTGTGTGTGTGTGTGTGTTTATTGATGCAAATGATTGAGATGGACAACCTGAGCTGTTATTCCTCAGATTCCATCTACTTTGTGTTTTGACACAGTCTCTATACAGTGCTGGTTTAGTAAAATAGGCTGGCTGGTGAATGAATCCCAGAAATCATCTGTCTCTACCTCTTAAAGTTTGGATTACAAGGCTATACCTACCTGTTGAATGCAGGCAATGGGGATATAACACTGATCATCATGCTTAGATGACAAACATTGCTTAGGCAGAATTATCTTTTCAGACCTAAAGAAGTAGGTTTAACTAACTCATATATATAATTCCTATAGTATGCAGGATCTACACAAAGATCCTTCCATAACCTACACTAATGTCAGCACCCAATGAAGTTGTTTTACTTCTTAGCAGTTAGCAACCAATAATTAGGCAAGAATGCTCATCTTTTTAGCAGTTAGGATCTGTTCTTAAAGCTTCCTTTTAGGATATATAGAAAGCTAAAAGTATGTAGAACTCTCTCTAATGGGAAAAATGTGGAGCCACTAAAAGTTTACCAGTATTAAGAATAACTGGATTTGTTTTACTTTTCCCTTATGTTTTTGCAGGGCATGTTTCTAAGTAAAGAATGAAGTGTAGGTTAGACATGCCATTTTTCCTCAGCATCTTCAGAAGATAGTAGGAGGGGTGTCTAGTTGCAACAGTTCCATTTATTAATAATGCCAAAATAATGAACCTTCTTTGTCCTTAATTCTGCATTCTAGTTTTTTGAAGCAATAGAAAAATTACTGAGAGGAAGAGAAGGAGTAAGAAGAGGAGGAGAAGAAGGAGAGGGGAAGCTAGATAATGAAAGAGAGAAAGAGGGGGGAGACAGGGAGGCAGATGTTCATGTATCTCCACCAGTCAAAGATAGTTGATATATCTAGGTTGGGTAGTGGGTTACACCTCTGATTGAGCAATACCAAACTTATAAAGCCTTTGATTAATATTTTTTTAAAAATGTATAAGTGCAAAAAGGAAAAGGGGGCATGGGATAGGGGTTTCCTAAGGGGGGGGGGATGGGGAAAGGGGATGGCATCAGAAGTGTAAATAAAATATCCAATAAAAATGGGAAAAAAGGAAAAAAAAGAAAAATTACAATCAATAGAATTGTATAGAATCACTTGGTTACCTTAAAGACCTTTCCTTTGAGAACTTTGAAAGTACGTTCGTATTTTAGACTAGGTGAGTATACATGGTCTCAGTATAAGCCTTCTCTTCCTGTAAAGAAATAGATCCAGCAAGCAACTCACAGCTTTTTGCAAAGGGCTGTGCATCATTAAGTACTTTCCTCAATGCTCTGATAACAAGCTCTAGGGCAACATTTAAGCTTTATCCCAAATAGAATTCTTCCAACAGGTTTTCCTGACCACCAGTCATAAAAATTTAATTTTGCTAATAATCCAAGTTTTTCCCATTCTCTATCTAATTATTTAGACAGTGTGTTTTTATAACTTCATTATTTTTTACCTAATTACTGAGGTATGCCCTTTTCCATATGTAACTATTATTAGGTAGCTATTGTTGATCATTTAAACAAAATGATGTTAGCTTTTCAATCAATGCCCAATTTTCTCACTGACAAAGAGCAGAATAGAAAACCACAAAGGCCTTTCAAATTTGTCTGGATCTCATTCTGAGTCTCTGTTCATCAAGGGAAAGTTAGCCGTGTTTCCCATATAGTAATTTTAATAGTTGTTAACAGATAAATTTCTAAGTTTATTTTCCAATAAATATCTTAAAACTCTGGCATCATTAATGGCAAGCCTCAGTGGAAGATGAAGAATGTTTTCATCATTTCGTGTTGCAGGTTTCATACTCTATTAAACTTGGAAAGGGAACATTCTAGTAATGAAATTAATTTTGTCTTGTTTAGAAGCAAAAACATCAAAAGAAGCTTTAATTATTGCTTTTCTAGGTGTGTACTTCACTAGTGCACTATGGCATGGAAGAATGCACTGTGCCACCCGGTTAAAAAGAATTTTTTTTATCTGTTTAGTTACTCAGTTTGCTCAGGAAGATATAATTATATCATTACTAAAGTTTTTGTCACTGCCTTTTCTTTAAAACCTCAAAGGAAATTTGGCAAATGAAGCCAAATTATCCAGACAAGCCAAAAACTTTCAGTAGCATCCACCTATAGTTAGTTAGGCAAGGAGCAAACACAAATAAATTATTCTCTACGTTATTTTGATTTAACAGGAGAGAGAGTTTTAGAGTCATGATACTAGTCAATATTGACTATTCACCAGCACTTACTATCTATGGCTAAGAGCTCCTGGGTTAGAAAAGACCATCCACATCACTGAATTCAACAGACAGTAGCCCTGAACACATAAGGCTACAAGAGAGTGCTGAGCCAATATCTGTTACTTCAGAATTCTGTTGCACAACCAAATTACAACCTTTCACTCCTAAATCTAAGTGCAGATCACACAGGATCTATGCAGGAAAATGTGTCAATTAGTATATATTTTAAGTTAGAGGTAAGATTTACAGTGAGTTTTCTCTCAATCAACAAGAATAAAGGAAGTTTTACAATTGTTTGTAAGAAGTTAACAAATGTTATAAAATCTACTGCTAGAATTAAAAATATTGTTTAAAAAGTATATGTCTCAACAGTAGTGTATGCCTAGTATTCAAAAATTCCTGAGTTTAATCTTCAATTCTCTAAACAAGTAAATGGAAAAAGATTTGAAAACTTTCCAATACAAGAAATTTATTGGAAGGCATATGTAATACTACTTTGGATAATCAAATGTATTTAAAATTGAAGATTTAAGATTTCTTTTTAAAGATCCCCTTGAAAATGTTATATTCTGAGAAAAACATTTTATTATGCAAATAATCTTCCATGTATTTTAAAGAACTTTTGCTACTTTTATATTTCTATTTTGAAAAGAGTTGGGGTTTTTTATTTGTTTTTTATCGTAATGTACAAACTCATGTATTTTTCACTCTGTTTAACTTCTCAACAAAATAGGAAAATGAAGGCAACAAAATATTATAATAGGCATGGCTTTTTTTATTCTTAGTGAATTGTTTCTTTGCTTTCCTACATGCACTAATGCTGTAGGAATTTTTGAATACTACAAAGCTGGAGGCAATCCATTTTGGAAGCTGTGTGGCCTTGTGATAATCACCTGCAGGGTTTATGGCTGTAGCATATTCATAAGGTATTGTAATGGAACGTCTGAACCAGCAAACAGAAAAGAAAGTTGAATAAAAGATTCAAATTTTCAGTATGGACATGCACCTAGGTGCACCAATGATAGAGCCAGCATTCAAGAGATAAATTACTATTCCAGGAAGAATACTTCACTTTTTCAGTTTAATCATTACAAGATGAGATTTTAATTTCGAGAAATGCAAAAATACTCTAAAAACTTCTTGTATCATTGACTAAGACTGATTTCTCAGATTATAGAGTATATTCACTGTACAGCTTAGGAACTGTACATTAATTTACAGCCTTACCATTTATTAGAAATCTGCAAAAAAAAAAAAAAATGCTGGCAAGCTTCCATATTGAGTTTATAAAACCGAGTGGGGGTGGGTGGAAAGATGCTTCAGTGGTTTAGGGCATTGGCTGCTGCTCCAGAGGACCTGGGTTCAGTAAATAAGATCTGCCTGGAGGCACACAGCTATTTGTAACTCCAGTTCCAGGGAATGTAATGGTCTTTTATAACCTCCAATAGCAGCAAGCCATGACACACATACTCACATGCAGGCAAAATATACATACAGATAAAAATGATAATAATAATAATAATAATAATAATAATAATAATAATAATTGTTTTTAATTTAAAAATTACTGACTAGCCTAAATATAAACATGTTATTTTTTCTGCTGAAAGAACTGAGGTCTCTGTAGGAAATTTGAGAGAATGAAAAACATCAGCATAACTATAGATGCCTAGAACCCCCTGGCCCAAACTAAAAACCTAGAAGGGTTTAAAATTTATTTTTTAATAATGTTAGCTCTTTAAACAAATTTTTCTATTATATTAAATTTATACAATCATTTTAATATACACATAACACACTTATGTGTATATTAAAACATTTGTTTCTCTCTATATAGTAAATGTTGCTTCCAAATTTCACTTAGAAATGTCCCTGCTGTCATTGTTTTATAAAATATTTGTAAAAAAAAAAAAAAAAAAAAAAAAAAAAAAAAAAAAAAAAAAAGCAAAGATTTGCCACTGGAGTTATTGACCACCACAGAAAACAAATGATATGATAATAATAAAAAGAAAATGAAGCATATAAACTAAATAGGGAAGAAAAATTATTCCAGTTGATTACAACTTGGGGTGGGGAGGAATTGAGCTCACTGCCCTTACAGAAATAAGCCAGAGTTCTGATGTCTCAGTGTACCTGAAGGACTAAAGGGATACAGAAGATGTAGTCAATGTGATTAGACCATTTGTCTTTGCTAATTGGCACTGCTGAAGTTCAGCCCCTGGCATTCCTTTGGCTTATTTTCTTTAAAAATTTCTATTTAAAGGAATGGCTTCAATGTACTTGAGACAATTTTCCTGGTTGTGAAACTGAGAGGAAATAACAATATACCTATCATAGTTTTAATTTTTTATTATCTTACATTTCATTATGACTGATTTTCAAAAGTTATTTACTCTTTACTGCAGAAGCAACTGAGCAGAGTGGATCTAGGGTTGAGAGAGGAAATCATATGTTGATAGAAGGAGTAGAGGAAGAAGCAACTTGTGGGAAGCCATGGCAAGGCCTTACTCTTGGCGAACATTCACCCTGGCTCTCCTATCTACTATTCTTCTTTCTGCTTACCTTTCATGATTCACTTGTCAGTTCTCAGAACTTCAAACAAGGCCTCATAGCAACCAATTTAAGGGTTATTAAAGTAACCCTTCCGCCTAATCTCTAGATTTAGCCAACATCCTGCTAGATAGATGTTTTTAGAACCCCTGGTAATGGAAAGGCTTTGTGAGAATAACTTAATTAGACCCTGAAGCTGCAGCTTCCTCCACCTGCAAAGCCCTCTTTCCTTTCCTACCCCTCCCCATATCCTGTTTTCAGAGTATATAACCGGTGTGAACAATAAAAAATTTGCCAGCTTGATCAGACTTCTTAACTTGCTGTGCCTACTTATTTTCTCATGCATCTCAGTGCTCTCCACAGGGTCTAAGGGTACCACTTGATTGTCCAGCTGGCATGGACAGCAACTGATGGTAAGATATATTGTATGAAATAATCTACTTTCTATTTTAAAAAAGAAAAATATGTTTCTATTCCTCCTGTCTTTTGTGATATCTCCTATAAGCTTTTGTGTCCTGGCACTCCAGTAGGCATGTTTAAATTTCTATGTTGCAAGTGTTCTTTTATGTTCCCCTTTCCCCAGCATCTCTCATCTTCTTCTCTTTGGTTTTCTCACTTATACTGTAGAGTGAAAAATTATAAAGGCCATTTTATGAAATATGTGTAGATTTCTTTGCCCTTAGACCTGGGCAGAAAAATGAAGGTCCAGAACGTGGAACTGAAAATAAGATTTCAGGCCTTCACTACCCCAGGACACTTGCTGGATGAATTACATTCCTCAAGCCTCAGGCAGTAGGCCCACCTATGCGTGGGAGAAGCCCAAGGCAGGAAGACACATTCCTGACCATGCAAGCCACCTAGATGGGGCTATAGCCAGAAGAAGTGAAGATAGTTAATCTGAAATGGTTGGTAAATGACTGGGTGGGACACAGTGACAGGGTAAACCATTCAGGGTGGGTTTCTCTGGAATGTTTCACTATTCTTATGTTATGTATCCTTGACAACCCCTCACTCCCTCCCCACTCCCCTGGTTTGTGGTTTTCCTCTTTAAAAGACACCTTAATCCATCACTCGAGGCCAAACCTTGCTCTTGAGAGAGAGCTTGTGGTTTGACCGCCGGCCAACTTCCCTAATAAAGCCTCTGCTGATTCCATCCAGGTATGGTTTCTTGTGATCTTTGGGTGGTCGTGATTTCCTGAGACTTGAGGAAGGGTCTCCTGAGTATGGGGGTCTTCAATACCATTTCACACAATCTCATTTACTTGAATACAAACACTAAAAATTAGAAACTGCATATGAAAGACAACATATTATATTTGTTTTTCAGACTCTGGGTCATAACACTTGATTCAATGCTTCCAAGATTCATCTATCTTCTCTCAAATATTTCATTTTTCATTAAAGCTGAATAGCATTCTATTTTGTATGGAAGTCACATTTCATTACACATCTATCCTTAGTTGCGTGTCTAGGTTGTGTTTGTCCTTTGATATTGAAATAATACAACAATCAACATGAGGTAGAATTCTTTGGACATAGGTCTATATCTTTCTCAGTTTTTTAGTTAACTAACAGAAACCTAGACATGTCTGGGAAAAGGGAATCTTAATTGAGAAAATTACTCTGTAAGATTGGTCTATGAGCAAGACTGTGGAGTGTTTTTTTTTTTTTAATTAATAATTGATATCTGTAGGTCCAGTCAGCTATAGGTGGTGTCAAGCCCCAAGATAGATGGTCCTGCATTGTGTAAAAAAATAGGCTGAAGGAACTGAAATGGTTTGTGGCCCCATGAGGAGAGCAACAATACCAACCAACCAGAGCTCCCCAGGGTCTAAACCACCAGCCTGGGAGCATATAGGGAGGGACCTATGACTCCAGCTGTATATGCAGGGGAGGATGGCTTTGTCAGGCATAGGTGGGAGAGAAGATCTTTGGTCCCATGAAGGCTGAACACCCAGTGGGGGGCAATTCAAGGGTGGGGAGGTGGGAGGTGGGGTAGGTGGGGGCACATCCTCATAGAGGCAGGAGGAGGAGGGATGGGATAGGGGGTTCCTGGGTGGTGGGGAGAATGGGGTAAGGGGATAAAAATCTGAAATGTAAATACAATATTCAATAAAAAAATAAATAAAAAAATAGGCTGAACAAGTCAGTAAGCATTCCTCCCTATCCTTCAGTTCAGTTCCTGCCTCCAGGTTTTACCTTATAGTTTTTGCCTTTGAATTCACTCCGTGACAGGTTAAGACCTGGAATTTGCAATATCAAATGTGTTCTTTCTTCCCCCAAATTGGTTTTTGCCAGAAAGTTTAATCATAACCACAGATAACTAAATGCAATATTATGTACCTAGTTCAAAGGAGATTGCTGTGTCATATCTGACAACATGGTTTTGGAGAGTATTGTAGAAGAACTTGGGAAATTTGAGCTTGAAAAGCCAATAGGTATACAGAGAGATTAATGAGCTATGATAAAAACATAGAAGATAATGCTAACAGTAGTACAGATGATAGAATCCTTCCATGTGAAACTTTAAAGGGAAATTTTGAGGATTCATTAAAGACCCCATTAGCACCATATAAATTAAGAATCTGTGCTCCTAATCACCTGATGCTAAAAAATCAGTTGCGATTAACTAAAGACTAGAACCAATTAAGTGAAATTGTTGGTTTGCTGGGATATCAGTGAGAGCTGAAGAGTTAACTGCAATTAAGAACAGACTAGCATAATTGAGGTGAAATCTTCCAAGAAATGTTTCCTTGAATCTGAAGCTGCCTGCTCCAGAGGGTACAGCCAACCAAACCAAGTTTCTCAGATGGTACTGATTTTGAAGGCATTAAGGTATCATGAAAAGTAGCTAAGGGCCGGGCAGTGGTGGCACATGCCTTTAATCCCAGCACTTGGGAGGCAGAGGCAGGTGGATTTCTGAGTTTGAGGCCAGCCTGGTCTACAGAGTGAGTTCCAGGACAGCCAGGGCTACACAGAGAAACCCTGTCGGGAAAAAAAAAAAAAAAAAAAAAAAAAAAAAAAAAAAAAGTAGCTAAGGTTTGGAACTTTGAGATGTCAAAAAGAAGTCAATTTTAAAGGCACAGCATCTATTGCAGTACAAGTCTCAATATTAAAGGCATAATGGAAAGAAGATGAAGATTGAAAACTGAAGGTAAAGTCGGGTCTCTGAACAGCATCAAGGAGAGGCTATTCAAGAAGTTACATCCCATTTGCAGCAAAATCTCCAAAAGCTTGGAGAGGAAAGTGCAATTTGATGACTAAAGGACAGTAGCAAGTGTGGAGTAACCCAGTATCTGCTATGGGTGACAGAAGTGGAGAAGAAAAGCAGCTCTCTGAGCCCAGATGGTTGTAAGTCCCATATGTCCACCACTGAGTTTATTACAATACTACACTTTGGTCTTGATTTTCTTTTAATGAAATTGTGCACTGGTTCTTCCCTCCTGGAAGAGAAAATTTTTAATAAAAAATTTTAATCTTTTATGGTTAAAATTTTTGGAATTTTAAGAGACTTTGGTAATTTAGGGAGACTTCATATAGTTCAGAGAAGCTTTGTACTTTTAAAAATAATTTGGATATTGAGAATGGTTTTAAATTATACAATGTTTAAAGTTTTAAAACTATGGAAATTTTAAAAGTTGGGCTCCATTTTATATTGAAATATTGGAACATAAAAAATTTCACAGATACACAATAAGGAAAAGGCATTGGTGTGTCAAGATGCTATTGAGTCAATGGTATTGCTGAAAAGTTTTTCATCAACTTGATAAAAATCAGAATAATTGGGGAAAAGAGACTCTCATTTGAGAAAAAAATTAACCATCAGATTGTCTTGTGCATAATCCTATGGAAAAAGGTTTTAGTAATGATTTATTGATGAGGCTATAGCTTGCTTACACAGGTGATACCACCTTTGGACAGGTACCCCTGAGTTGTACATGGAAGCAAGCTCAGAAAGCAATGAGGTAAAAGCTAGTAAGTAACAATGCACCATGGCTTTTTGTTTCTGTTCATTCTTCTGGTTCCTGTCTTGAATTCTTGCCATGAATTCTGTTAATGATACCTGTGATATGAATGTGTAAGGAAAATATAGCATTTCTTCTTATATTGCTTTTATTCATAGTATTTTAACACATTAATAGGAACTCTGACTCAGGCAGCCCAGAAATAATATAGTAAAATCATATGTTAATTCTATTTTATTGAAAGAACAACATACTAATATCTATAAAGGTTGTATTATGTTGTTCTCCCTCCATTAGGTAATAAGGGTTCCTCTTTTCCTACATCCTCATAAACACTATTATCTTTTGTTCTCCTGAACATCATTACTATTACTGATGTAATATACAATCTCAAAAAGGTTTTAGGATATATTTCCCTGGAGGCTAAGAATGAAGAATATTTTTTAAAGTATGTATTGAATATTTATGTTTCTCCTTTAAAAACTGTCGCTTAATTTCTTTGGCTATTAACTTATTAGCAGTCTTTAGAAGCGATTGATTTTTGTACTTTAAAAAAATATTCTCCAGATAGTAATCCTGTGTTTGAAGTACAGCTGCTAAATATTTAGTCCCATTCTGTAAACCATGTATATTTTCCCAATAGTTTTTATATTCCAGTAGAAACTTTGAAACTCCCCACAGTTTAAACTGTTGATTCTCAATACTACTTCTCGTGCTACTGGGATTTTGTTAAGAAAGTTGGTGCCTGTATTTATAATTTAAAGTGTTTTCTTTATTTTCATCTAGAACTTTCAACATTATTTTAAATAAAAACCTTTGAGGCAATTTGAATTGATTTATGTGTCATTTGTGGAAAGTTAATACAATTCCATTCTTCTGCAGTAGATAACCAGTTTTAGAATCAATCCTACACTTTTTTTTTCAGTGTAGATTTTTTGCGAAAAAAAATGTATAATTTTCTCAAAAGTTTAGATACTCACACCTGTGAGCAGTTATTTCTTCATCTCTAGATGCACCACAGAGTTGACAAAGAAAGCATGGTGTTGGCAGAAACACATACATTTAGACCAATGAAACAGAATAAACAGCTGAGAAAATTATGACTTCAAGATTTCTAAAAGGAATGCTCTAAGAACTGGGAAGTAAAAAGTCAAACAAGATATTCTTATAGTCCTAAGTTCAGTTACCTAACGTGTATCTTGAAAGCCACCATGACTAGTAATAATGCATCTCGTTATTATTTTTATAAAATTAATATGTTAATTTGTGAGCAGGAGTCTTTAAAGCTAATATAAGTATATATAATGCCATAAAAATCTGGATAAAAACAAAAATTCCAATATGATCAATAATCACTGAGTTCTTAATTCCTACATCAAGCTTATAGGTAAGCAGAAGGAAACTATGAAAAGACTGCTGCAAGATAGTGGCTAGGTTGCTAAACTCTTTAAACTTAAACGTACTCATCATCATAGAAAAGAGATCTACTAATAGATAATCAAATCATAAAGAGAAAAAAAAGTAAATTGTCTGAGGTGATAAAAAGCTTTTACACTTATCTTCTATAATGAATTTAAAGAATAAAAGATAAAATGTAGGGAACTTAAATAATATTTTACACATACAAAATTATTAAGTATATGTTCTGTATTTTTTCTGAGTATTTACTGCATCAATAATATTCACTCTCCCATACTGAAATTATTTGGTAATATATATTAGATTAATCAAAACAAATCGCCGGGCGGTGGTGGCACACGCCTTTAATCCCAGCACTTGGTAGGCAGAGACAGGTGGATTTCTGAGTTCGAGGCCAGCCTGGTCTACAGAGTGAGTTCCAGGACAGCCAGGGCTACACAGAGAAACCTTGTCTGGAAAAACAAAAACAAAAAAACCCCACCAAATCAAGTTATAAAGAAAGTCAATTCTGAATGCATTTTATCTCTGTCTATTGTTCCTAAATAGATTGTCCTCAAAACTTCTCTCCTCAAGAATCTATGCAGAAGAGGAGGCACAGTAAGAGCCAAAGGTGGTGAAATTCTAGGAAATAGAATTTTACAGACATAGTAGGTCTGATACAGAAATGAGCTCAAGGAGTCTGTGACAGTATGCATAAGACTTCAAACCAGACAAAATCCCAATGCTGAAAAGGGAAACTGGGCACAAAGTCCAACCCGAAACAAACAGCTATTTGAAATAATACATGATAGGAAAAAAAAATCACTCTCTGCCTTGTCTTTGGGTATGTAAGTCACAGTCTTGGAGTACTTCGTGCTCAAAAGCTGGCCAGCAGAAAACAAAATGTGCTTTTTGTGGGCTTTTTGTTTTGTAAGATATATTTGTTTTGCTGTAATTTAATGTCGATTAGTTTGTTTTGATTTTTGTTTTTTCAGTGTGTGTATGTGTTTTAAAGTCTCTGTTTTTCACATTATTAACTTCTTAGTATATATGTATATGTATGTGCATGTATATATGTAATATATATATGTGTGCATATATATATATATGTACACACACACACACATATATGTGGCTTTCTGATCCCCATTCCCTTAACCAAGAAATTTTATGCCCTTTCTTGCTCTCTTTTAAAAACAAATAATAAAAGGAAAAGAACAACCAAAAAGAAACACATGCAAAACTCACAATGAATCGGAGAGATAATAAACATGTGCAAATAAAGTACTAATAGACCCATAAGACATGAAGTGTTCAAAAAAAGCAATATGAAACAAAACTACAAAAATACCACTGAGTTCCTTTTGTGTTGAGCATGTTCCTTTTCCCTGGGCTACTTTGAAATGTGTTTGGTAAAGCAACTTAGATTACATTGAAGAAAGCTTTCTCTCTCTCTCTCTCTCTCTCTCTCTCTCTCTCTCTCTCTCTCTCTCTCTCTCTCTCTCTCTTTCTCTCTCTCTCTCTCTTTTGCAATCAGGTGTTAATTGCACTTAGCATCTGAGTTATAGTTAAGGATCCTAGTCAACATTTCATCTCTGTGCTGGGACCCTACTTGGCTTGTATATTTGTGTTTATAGGGGATGTCTTCTGCTATTGGAGGCTGGAATATTGGTTTAAATCGAGAGAAGGAAATTTGGAGGAGAAGATATTTGTGATCCGTTTGATATGGAGTCAGAGAGGAAAGAAAGACCACAGCAGATTCCCTGTTACAGAACTGGGAATTAGACTTTAAGGATTGGATCTCATTATTAGTAGGAATGAAAGGTATGGATCTGCCTTCAGCCTGTTTATTGCTCTGGGATGCGTGGCTTTTGGTTAGGGGTGCCTGACAGAGTTGGGGCCTGAAACATTGACAAAGCAATGAGTGAGAGAACGAAAGTTAGAAGGGGGAATATCTGTGGGATCCATTGCCTATGGGAGATATTGCTAGAAGAAGACTGTCCTGGGTGTTCTGCTACAGAGCTGAGGATAAGACTATGTGGGGAGGGGTTGGTCTGTGAGTACAGAGATCTACATTGACTGTTATCATTTGTTGTTGAAGGTATTGTCTTTTCTGTACTATATATTTTTGACTTCTTTGTCAAAGAATTAAGTTGTCCATAGTTTTGTGGACTTACATCTGGTTTTTCAACTTTGTTCCATTAGTCAATTGACATTTCTGTTTTACTGACAATGCCATGGTATATTTGTTTATTTTGGGTTTTTTTGTTTATTTGTTTGTTTTATTGCTATAGCTTTGTCTTACAACTTATAATCTAGGATAGTGATACATCTACCACTTCTTTTGTTAGTCTGGATTTTTAAAATAGTTATCCTGGCCTTTTTTGTTTTTACATGAACCTAGAAATTGTGTTTTGAATTTCTGTAAATACCTATGTAAAATGTTAATGAGTATGGCATTGAATCTATAGACATTGTTTTCTAGTTTGGGGAATGAATTTTGAAAGCATGTTCTTATAACTCTGGATTGCCTTGGTGAGTATTTATTATCATGTCCCCACTTTTCACTGTAATTATTAACTTGGATCTTCTCATGTTTTTTAGTTAATTTGACAGTGCTTTCTCTATCTTATAGACTTTCTCAAAAAAACAAATCTTTGTTTAATTCACTCTTTGCAATGTTTTTATTTGTATTTTTTTTTGTCTTGTTTTATTTCTTTGATTTCAGTCCCCAGTTTGATTATCTGTTGCTATATACACTTTTTGGGTGTTATTTCTTCTTACTGTTTTGGAGCTTTCAAGTGTGTCACTAAGCTACTAATGTAAAATCTCTCCAATTCTTCCTATATAGGCACTTAATACTAAACATCTCTTTTAGAACCATCTTT